>NC_080025.1:23700259-24932013 GCF_030020395.1 Manis pentadactyla | reverse complement strand
GTGAGAATTATGCCTGGGCTTACCCTGCCTTATGTCTAAACATCCCGACCCTCCCCCAAAGCAACAGGCAAGGGGATCCGCCACAATAAAAGGCACCTCGCTGCTGCCCTCTCTCTCTTTTTTGTCTGTCTCTCTTTTCTCCCTGCTCTGTCTCCCTCTCTCTCTCTGCTCTGTGTCCCACTGCTCTCTCTGCTGCTCCCTCTCCCCACCCCCCTCTGGGGCAGCCACTCTCTCTTTCAGATAATGAAGTCTCTTGCGTGGGCCCGTGTCTCCTGAGTCGTTCTGGGTAAGGAGGGTCGCGGCAAGATACCCTTTCAATTTCTTCCCACCAGGATGTTTAAACATTTTAACAGTAAGGTATTAACAAAGAGCCACATGGTGGAAGATGCTCAGGCTGAGGGGGTGGGGGAGGAACTGGTAAGGGCCTGGCTCTACCTGTTTGAGTTTTTGAGTTTTTTCAACTTACCAATAAAATTAAAGACAAATGTAAGGGAAAGATATAGCTGGCTTACGGACGTCAGGAAAGAATGTGATCCCTGTAGTACTCAGCCAGTGAGGAACCAGGGGAGGGACTTGCACTCTAGGAGATAAATTACTGGTGCCAAACTCCCCAGGCGTGCCTCCTCACCAGACACCGGATCTTGCAAGACTGTCATTAAAGCCTCGCTCCGCTGTTCTCTTCGTCTCCGTGTCCACTCAGTGAATTTGGACCAGTGAGTGTGTTTCTCACACTTGTAACACTAACACTATTAGTTGTGCTAATCTTAATTTGTCCTACCAGTATGTACGTAAACAAAAACTACCCTTCATATGTAAAAAATACAGTTGCATTTCCTTTTGCTATTAGCATAATCCCTGCAATAGCATTCATTTACTCAAACGAAGAAACAGTCACTTCTAACTGACACTGGGTGTTACTCTGGGGAAAGGAAATCCCAGGGAAAAATACCTCTAAAAACGGAAATCAGTCAAAGGGAGAAATAAAGTTTAAAACCCGTTTATTGTTCAAAAACTGCAGTCTGGCCCATCTCTCCTGCTCAAGCAGCAGCAAAACCGGCCCTCCCCGTCACCTCTCAGGTACAGATAAACCCCCCATTGCCCAGGTAACTACCCATTGATACGGCGATGAACTTCTCCACCCCTGAAGAAAGCTGCAAATGCACTGAAGCCAGACTTCTTTCCACCTCTGAACTACTGTAGATATGCAGATGTACTAAAGCCAGGCGAGATACTCTGGAAATGTTTCAATTTTACCCAATTTACCCACACTGGATAACAATTCAAACCACAGAAATATCAATAAGCTTTAAATTAATTATTTTCTATGACACTTATCCCAGTAGCACTGTTTGTCACATGATCCATCATAGAATTCTCCTTATGGTACATAGAGTCAGACCCTTATATTAACCGATTCTTTAAATATCTATATTACATTTCTTAATCAGTAATAATTCTAACCACTGCCAACGATCTATTCCAACTTTTTATTGGTTGAGAAGGAGTTGGAGTCATATCCTTCCTACTCATTGGCTGGTGATATGGGTGGACAGATGCAAATACTGCTGCCACACAGGCAATCTTACACAATTGTATTGGAGACATTGGATTTCTTGTATCTACAGCATTTCTTTCCAACCTAAACTCATGAGAATTTCAACAAATTTTATTCTTAATTCTGAAAACACAAACATTCCTCTAATAGGACTATTACTAGCTGCAGCTGGAAAATCTGCACAATTTGGCCTACATCCCTGACTTCCTTCTGCTATAGAAGGGCCAACCCCAGTATGAGCACTGTTTCACTCTAGCACAATAGTTGTTGCAGGGGTATTTCTTTTAATCCGATTTTACCCTCTAATAGAAAACAATAAAAAAATTCAAACAAAACTTTGTTTAGGAGCCACCTCAACTCTGTTTACAGCTATTTGCGCCCTTTACCCAAAACGACATAAAAGAACTGTAGCTTTATCAACTTCAAGCCAACTCAGCCTAATAATAGTTACCACTGGCATTAATCAGCCACATTTAGCCTTTCTACACATCTGCACCCATGCCTTCTTTAAGGCCATATTTTTCACATGCTCGCGGTCAATTATTCATAGTCTGAATGATGAACATTAAGTTTCTTAACAGTCTTCTCGTTATTTACAAGACATTTACTGCGCTGATTTCCTCCTCCCAGGAGAGCAGATTCCCTGATGTGGGAACCAGTCAGTCAAAACTGCCTGCTTTGCTGGGCTGAGTTATCGTTTGTTAAACAGTATGTTAAGAAACTTACTTTTTTTTTTTACTAATTTTAAATGCAATCTTATCTGTAAGGTGGAATCCTTCCTGTTTTTACTACTTGTTTATTACTGGGCTTGCTTGCTGTATCGCTGCTGGTTGCAAATTGTTTTGGTAGGAGTTTCATTGAACATTGTTACATTTTTCTGTGCTTACCTTGCTTTATTTTTTTCTGGAGGCCCTCAACCTACTGGTCCCCGTCTCAACTGGAGTCCAGTGGAATGTGAGTGATCTGTGTGAAGTGGAAATCTAGAGGAATTTTCTTCAACAATTCAACTGGCACAGTCCCCATGTCCTTTTAGAAGCCAACCGGTGCACATGCCCTGCTGGGCGCTGGGTGACAGCTGCTTGCTTCTGTGGGCCAGGGCCTCTTCCTACTAAATTACCCTCCAGAGCAGGCCTGGTGGGTGGGGAGTGGTATGCAAAGTGGAAATTTTCCCTGTGCAACTGTCACCAAGAGGATTTGTTCAAATGAACGAATTCTGCCTCATCTCTGCAAATACTTGGGATGGAAGTAAGACAGGCAGGGGCTGTGGCTTTAGATAGAGGAGGGTGAGGGCCTCTGGTAAAAAAGCAAAGCAGGTTAATCACAGTCAGAACAATGTAACAATGTGCAAAGAAATCCCTACGAATGTTAAACATTAAGCAAAACCAGTCAAATTAATTCTTTAAGGTAAAAATATCTAACAGAATATAGGCATTCTTCAGTGAAATGAGTTAAAATTAAAAAGCCAGGAGTAACTTGGCCTAGAATGTTTGAATATCCCCCAGATAAGAAAATACCTCAGCATAGCCCAAGTCTTCATTGTGTCAGTCAAGTCATACTATGGTGAGATTTACTTGAGCCTGCTGAAAGACCCAGCTTATGTTTTTAACTTTACTCAGATGCTGCTTTTCCTCCTCCAGCCCTAATGAAATAATTTGCAACCTGGGCAACTGATTTCAGCAAACAAGCCCAGTCATTCATGTAGTTAAAACAAGAAGGATTCCATCTTAAATATAAGATTGCATTTTAAAACCCAAGATGTTAAAAGGAAGTTTCTTAATATACTCTTTAACAGACAGACGATAACTCACCCACCTTGAAAGGAGAGCAGGCAGTCTTGGATGATATGCTCGAGACCAAGAAGCTGCTATCCTGAGAGAATCAGAGCAGTAAATTTCCTGTGTTAAGCTAATTTGGCAGAAGACTGATAAGAAACTAGTGTCTCCTCAAAGATAAACATTTTGGGACCACTTAGCAGGTCTGCATCCCTAGCCCTTTGTCTCTCAACCGCCTATAAATCCCCTACAAAATGCACCACCCTGGACTCTCTTGTCCCCTCCCAGCGTGAACCAGCTCTGTCCTCAAGCTTAATCTCTAAATAAAAGCCTCTCCCTTGCTCTCCTACTCTGAGTGTTTCTTTGGGGCCAAGTTCATTCTTTGACTCCATGAACAAGAACCCATGGAACAGAAGGTTTCACTGATGAGTTAGGAAGCTGGCCTTAATGGGTTGCTTAGCCAGCTGCCTGGAAGGTGGGGGTTCTGATAAAGGGAGGGTTGGGGCAGGAAAGGAAAGCAGCTTTGCTGGGGCCGTAAGGGGTGCGTTTTGCCTGGAAGGGAACTCCCCTTCCTGACGCCATGAGTCAACGCCCCTTGTCCCTGGACTTTCCATTTCCCCCCCAGTTCCAGCTGTAGGAAAAGCTACTCAGGTTGACTGAAATCCAGCTCCACAGCTGCCGCTTAGCCCCAACTCCCCTCTGGGGCCAGAATAGGCAGCTCTGGTCTCCTCTTCTGGCCTCCCCTTAAGGCCTCAGAATATCTCTATGATTACTGCCTGGTGTAGTCTTTGTGCAACCAAGTCCCTCCCTTCTTAGATTCTTCCACTTATTTCCAGATAGCCCTCCTTTGACTCTACATTTTCATCTGCTCGCAGGCCATCTCTGCCTGGACCTTTATGGAATCTTCCACCAGTGCTCATGAGTGGGTAAAATTGTAATATTTCCAGGATATCTCACCTGGTTTTGGTACATCTCCATATCAATAGACAATCAGAGGTGGAAAGAAGTATGGCTTTAGTGCATTTGTATCATTCCTCAGGGGTGGGGAGAAGTTCATCTCCATACCAATGGGTAATCACCTGGGCAATGGAGGGCTTATGGGCTGTACCTGAGAGGAGACGGGGAGGGCTGCTTTTGCTTCTGCTGGAGCAGGAAAGAGAGAAGGCCACAGACTTCAGTTTATAAGCAATAAATGAATTTTAAACTTTATTTCTTCCTTTGACTGATTTCTGTTGTTAAAGGTATTTTGCCCTGGGATTTCCTCTCCCCGGGCTTACATCACAGATCCCTCTGCCACCAGCAGCCAACCAGGAGGCCAGGCAGAAAGTGATAGCTGGCCCCAACTTCTGTCCCTCCTGTCATCCTTTCTCCTGTAGATGCTGCAGCACTCCGGGTGCTGCACCTTGTAGATCTGGAAGAGAATCAGATGTGAGCATAATGTCATCAATATGATGATACAGGTGCACTGTTGGCAGTTTCTCCCATGCTGCCAACTCCTGGGCTACAAGTCCGTGACATATGTTGGAACTGCAGGGGTGTCCCTGCAGATAGACAGCGAACATCCTCGGCCACCCTTCCCACATGAAGGCAAACTGTTCCTGGCTCTCCTGTGTTACGTCAATAGAGAAGAAAGCATTAGCAAGGCCCTCAACATGATGTGTCACACCGGGGAAGTAAAAGGACTATGAGCGCACTTTAGGATGCCCACCGTCTCCAGGTCCTGTAGAGTTTCTCCGATTTCTTTGTGCCCCCTGGCAATACATACTGCTTAGTATTTCTCACTTGCCGAGGTACAGACAGAGCTATGGGCGAGTGCTTAGCACGTCCCCTCCGAGCTGCCTTTACCACACAAATCCTCAGTCGGAACTCACCTGCAGTGGTCTGTAACCACAGGCCCTGCAGGGTATCCAACCCTAAATATATTCAGGGATTGGAGAAATATACACAGCGTACTGCTTTGGGGGTAAATGCCCCATTCCCAATGTATTTTGGGCTTTCTTCACTCTAACTGCCTTACTCCCATAGCATCTATCACAGTGGGGGTCCCAGGAAGCCACTCAGGGTTACCATAAATCAGAGAACATTCAGCTCCGGACTCCACCAGTGCCAGAACACATTGTACATTCACTGGGGACCAGTGAATTGCTAACTGTATATGTCATGTGGCCTCCAGTCCTCACCACGCCCACAAGGTGGAGGCCTTGACATCCTCCCCCAGTCAAACCGCAATCCCCAATCACCCTCCTGTGGAGTCAAGGACCCTGGAAGTCCTGCAGGCACATGGGCCAGAGGACAGGCTTTGCCTCTGGCTTCCGTGTCTTGTACCTCAGCGGCTTGGACCGCTGCTTTGGCTTTAATAGGTGCCACAGTTCTAGGAAGATTCTACTAGGCTCTCCATGGAGTTTCTTTCACTGCCCCCGCCTTTATCAAATCAACCCAAAATCTGGGTCCTCGAGACCTTCACAGGGCCCTGTAAACCTCTTCTTTCAGCCGCAGAGCATACTTCCTTCTGAGCTCTTCTGATTTCAGCCTTCCCCAGATCTGAGAAGCAGGAGTGACCTCACTTACGGGTTTTCCTATGTGGAGGAGCAAGAACAGACACTAGGGACCCAGAGAAGGATGGAGGAGCTGTATGGAGCACCAGATTCCTCATCCCCGTGGTGAACAACTCCTCACAGGGGCCCTGTCGGTCCACATAACAGCTGACACTTTCCATGCCCAGCTCCCCAGCACCTGCTGGAGTGCTGCACATGTTTTCCAACTAGCAGGGATATATGGCAACTCAACCTGATTAGGCCAAACTGCCCTTAGGGCTGCAGTCAGGCAATCCAAAAGTACATCATTCCCTGGTGCTCACAGGCATTTTGTATCCTCTGCCAGAGAGATGGGTGAGTCATCAGGGAAGCCACTTTATTCATTTCTGACCCAGACGGAACAATGCCCTCTACTCCTAAACCCCAAAGATGCAAAAGCCATGTACGCAGAGGCTCCAGCTCGGCCTGGGTATAGTCGCGGAGCGTGGAGTGCTCGGCAGTGGGGTGGGGTCTGCTCCACTCAGCGAGGAACCCGCAGTTCCTGCATCTTTATTTGTGTAACAAATCGGGCAGGCCTTCAATATGGGAGGGTTGGTACCTCAGGCAGCAGGCTCAGCAACAGCTCTGTCCTAGGCCCCACCCCGCCATTGTCCCCTGCACCTCTCTACCCTGCCATCTCCTCTGCTGTCTCCAGGGCTGAAGGCACCACCCCTTCCTTCACCACCCCCATGGGCTATCTACCTCCCGTTTTTGTGCTGTCCCGTCTTGTGCCACCAGTGTGTCTCAGCAGTGGGACCTGTTTTCTTTCCCTTCTCAGACCACCCCACAACTCGTCTTCCTGGACGCTTGCCACTGGAGGACATTTCTCTCATTAGCAACCCTTTCTAACGCTGCAAGAAGCAACCACCCAACTTTTCCTGCCACCTCATGGCCACTCAGTTCCCGAGTCCCTGATTTTACACGGGGCTGACTCCAGTGCCCCCATTTTTCCCAGTTCCTGGGGAGAGGCCCACTCCTCCAGGAGGCACTTTCCCGCAGACACCATCCCCAGTGTGGGATCTCCAGGTGAAGCCTCGCCATAAACAGGGGAATCCCCTGGTGAATCCCTGCCACCCCTAGGGGGGTCCCCAGATGTATCCCCACCACCTCTAGGGGACTGAGTATCTCCACACCATCTAAACAAGCAGTCTGCACCAACAGGGAACCATGAGGACCGATTTCAGGTTCACCAGATCCTGCCAACTATGCCAGATATAGCCTTGGAGGGAAAGATATTCCCAGGCTAGGGCAAGTCACCCTATGAGACTGCAAAACCGAAATCAGTCAAGGGAAAGGGCAGGAAGGGAGAAAGGCTTTTATCTCTTACAGTCGCTAGCCAGGCTCAGCACCACCCATCTAGTCCAGCCGCGGATGGTGCTCCCCTTCCCCTACCCACCCCTTCTAGCAGGAACTCCGTGAGTGGGTCCTTGGTGCTTGGCAGATGCCAGACCAGTTCATACCAGGAATGGACGGAAGGAGAGAATGGCCATTTCCTTTCCACCCCTTATCCCGGAGGTTGCAAGGCCCTGCACTAGTTACAACCACTGATCTGTAAATGGACTAAGGCTAGGTGGGAGGTTCTGGAAATTCTGCATTGACTCCCTTAGCTCTGTGCCCTCTGGAGCTTACAGACAGGTTAGAGGAATGTAACAATAGATTTATACTAACTAGATGAAGCACTTGTGATGTGCCAGGCCTTCCAAGCCTTCTTCCCAGGGTAACGCCTTCAATGCTCTCTGTGACCTCACATAATCAAGATCCTACGATGACGGCCAAGGGACAGGTGGAGAAACTGTGCTACCAAGGTCGGTGACTTGCCCGCAGTCAAATGCCTACCAAGTGGTTAAAGCTGGATGTTGAAAATGAGCTAGTAGCTCCCTATTCTGTGATCTTAACCATGACATTTGTTCCGTAAATATGTCACACCGTGAACAAAATGGATGAACGTATCCATTTTCTTGCTGCATCCAAACCCCACTGCCTTATGTCTGAAAAATAGAATATGTGCGTAGAAGCCGTGACACATACACACTGATATGGGCTACCAAGCTCACTGCCCTGGGCAGTGTCAGGACCCTTTTGTACAGAAAGCATGAAAAGTGGGGAAGTGACTGCTTTTCATGCAATGTGGCTGTGACAGCACATCCCCTTGGCTGTGCTGTTCACACCACGCAGTGGTAGCAGGGTATGTGCTTCCTAGGAGGGATTACTGGGTTCACCATACAAGGCTGCCCACCACATATGTCAACGGGAGGCCCTCGGGTATGGTCCTCATAGAACGGAGACCTCTGCAAGGTGGATGCCTTGGGAGTAGATGACAACACCCGGGTCTCCTGTCATTGCCACCCCTTCAAGGTGCACACCTGAAAATGGCCTAGAGGGGGGATGACTTGCTCAAGATCTCATGGCCCGAACCCGGGCCTGACTTGCATGGTGTTCCACGCCCCATGCCAAGCCTGGTTGGCATTGTTCCATCTCTGAGCCTGTGTGCAGACACACATGACACCAGCTCCCAGGAGGAGTTGGAGGTGTCATCCATATATCCCTGAGGATGTCCCTAGGGAGAAATGTCTGGCATGACCCTGCCTGTGCAGGTTGGGACATTGGGTAGCTCCTGGGAGGCACTGTGGGTTCAGCAGGACAGGGAACTGGTGAGAAAAAGAGGTCTGAGCTCATCTGTCTCCTCAGAGCTGGGACCCTAAGGACATTGCCAAAGAGCGAGGGGAGGGCTCTGGTGGAGATCTGTGTAGTCATGCACGGCAAGGGGTCCAGGAGGATGGGCGGTGGGTCGGCAGCCCAGAGGGGCATGTGGATGAGTCTGAATGCAGGGAGGGACCCACGAAATGGAACCTTCAGGAAGTGATGTCGCTGGTGACACGCCCAGTAGAACCTGAATTGTGACCTGGTGCCCAGTTCCTGGTCACAGACCCCAGTCCTGCTCACTTGACCAGAGACGCTCGACAGAGCAACATACGGTCTTGTTGTGCACAGCCTTCTGAAGGCATGGAAGTTAGGGAAGCAAACAGGGACGGTCTTCCTGCTCGCTGTGGGCGTTGGCTCAGAGACCACCTCCAACGCCTCTGTCCGTGTTGGCCAAGGAACCCCGAGGTAACACAGGGCAGCCCAGAGCGGGCCACTCCAGGGCCAGGCCCCAAGTGTGACCCATCCCGGGATGACCTTCCCCCCGGCCCCTTCTGTGTGTGTGTGTGTGGTGGGTGTGGGGTATGGGCAGGACTGAAGGCTGGGGAGGAGGGGCGCCACTCCTGGGTGGCAGCATGTTGTGAGGTGGTGGCCCCCTGGTGGGGCAGTCAGTGTCACACCTCTGCTCTCATCATTCAGGACGTGGAGGTGAGTGTTGGGACCAGGTACTTCCACCCACGTGTTAGTCCTGAGCCCAGGGGGTGTCCTCTCCTTCCCTCAGGGACGAGTCCTATGCACATGGCCCTGTGTGCCTGATGTCAGGGGCAGGGAATGAGGCCCACATTTCCCTGAGGGGAGGTCCAGGCAGCCCCGGGTGGCACCTCCCAAGCTACTAGGCACTAGCTTCTCGGAGCTCCACCCTGGGGAGCGTGGAGGAGCTGGTGGATGGATTCACCTCCTCCATCTCCCTAGACCTGGGGCAGGCTGTCTACACCCAGGACCCCGTTCCAAACCTGGCAACCTGCCAGGGCCCTCCCAGGGCTTCCCCACGAGAGTGGTCGACAGTCCCACTCCAGAGGGCCTGGAACCTCATTCCCTGGGGGCACCCCTTCCCTCTCCTTGATCACACCCCAGAGGGCTGGGGACTCTCGGGTGAGTTGCAAACCTCCCTCGTCCTGGTGGTTCCCGGGTTTCCCGCTGACGATAGGCCCCCTGCCCCCTTCAGCATGAAGAGGAGTCAACTCTCCGTGGAAATAAGAAATGGAGAATGAGGACAGCACGAGAGACCCCTGTGCTGGAGCTACAGCCGGTGTCACCTGCTTCAGCCCTGGGGCCCGGAGCACCTGCTGGAATGGCACCGGGCCTGGCAGAGCCAGCGCCAGGTCCAGAGCCCACCAGCCCCTGTGCGGCGAGCATCTGGGACATACCGGGAGTGGTCTCGGGCCCCGAGGTGGAGCCCCATGAGCCTTCAGAACCCAGCAGGTGACCAATCTTTGGATTCCCACAGGCGGGCTGATGACTGGGGACTTCCTATTTGGGAGGATGGGAAAGGATGGGGTCCCAGGACACGCAGGGTCAGGAAGGGGGAGGAGCAGTTGCTTGGACAGGCAGGGGAATGCACAGTGGCCAGGCCCACACAAGGGTGGGCCGGGAGGGCAGTGTGGCTGGGAAGACCAGGCTTCTCACTCTTCCACCCCCAGGCCTTCCCCCAGCCCTGGGATGAGACCGGCTAGGCGCCATGCCTGGGAGCCCGATGATGTGACCAGCATCCTCCATGGCAGCCAGCTTTCATCCATCCCAGAGGGCCAAGCCCTCCACCACTTGGTCGAGAAGAAGCACCTGGGGCCCACTGTGGCAGAGCTGGAAGGTGAGGGGCTGCAGCCAGGGAACCGTCTAGGGTGGGCTTCCCGAACCGGGGTTGCCTTCAACACAGTGAGGGCTTTTCTGTCATTGTAAGGTGCAGGGGAATCAGCCCCGGGGTGACCCTTTCTCTGTGTCCTCCCTGCTCCAGAACCACGGCAGACGCAGCTGGCTCCAGAGACACAGGGAGGGCCGGCTTCATGGCTAGAGCCAGTTCAGGAGCTCCCTGAGACCCCTGTGCTGGAGCTACGGCCGGTGTCACCTGCTTCAGCCCCTGCAGAGCCAGAGGACATCCCAGCAGCGCCCTCAGCCCCAACGCTGAGCCCTGAGCTTGAGCCCCATGAGCCCTCGGGCACGGGGCCCAGGGCACCTGCTGGAATGGCACCGGGCCTGGCAAAGCCAGAGCCAGCTCCAGAGTCCATCCTCCCGGCATTCCCCCCCCGTCTGGTGGCCGAGCAGCTGACTCTGATGTATGCAGTGAGTGGAGCGGGATCGAAGTTGGGGTGGGCCTTCTCTGTGGCATGGGCTGCCCCAGACCTGCTGTTCCGATGTGCACTCCTGTGATCTGGGCCGATGTGCCACCTTCCCACCATGTGCCCTGAGAAACTCTCCTCACCCCCAAGCCTTCACTGACCACAGGGACAGTAGGGCTGGCACTTAGGGATCCTTGCACACCAATGAGAAAGCAGAGGGAAGGTGGGCAGGGCCTGGCTGGGGTGGGAGGGGCAGTTTAGTAGAGGGGTGCTCAGAGAGGTGCTGCCAGGGCCTTAGGTCCTCAGGCCGTTGGACTGCCAGGCCTCCACAGCCTCCACACTTCAGAGGCCCCTGCCATGTACCTGACAGACAACAACAAAGGCTCGGTTGGAGTTGTTTTGGGGGTAACTGCACCTGAGTGGGTAGCGGGATCCACAGGGTGACAGAAAGGGAGGCAGATGCCCCAGGACGTGCAGGCCTGAGCTGCCTTGTGCTGCAGGGAGGAGGTGAGGGAGGATGCCTGTTCTCAGTGAGCCCCTCTCTCTGTTCCCCACCACTGTGGGGTCCAGTGCATCCATTCCTGGGTGCCTCAGTGGATGGAGTCCGAAGCCTGGACTGCCATAAGGCTCACACCACATCCTCAGTGGCCTGGGCTCCAGCTCTGACTGGTAACCGCCTGGGCCCAGGGGCACCGTGGACACAGCTAAACGACCCCCCTTTGCCATCCCCAGGAACTGTTCACCAAGGTGGCAGTGGCCGACCGCAAGACCCGCTGCAGGAGCCAGTCATACAACGGAAACGTTGAGCACCTGGCCCCCGCCGTCAATAAGATCATAAAAGAATTCAATGACGTAGCCAACGTGGTCATCTGCTCCTGCCTCAGGGCCCCAGGCATGACGGCGCGGGACAGGGCCCGAGTGGTAGAGTTCTGGATCCAGGTGGCCAAGGTGTGCCGTGGGACAGCCCCCAGGGTCCATCCTGCATCTTGGGACCTGCTCCCCTCCTTGGCCAACTCTCAGGATGGAGTCCTACAGTCTGACCCTGCCCGGTCCCTGGGCCCCTCCTGCCAGGAGCATGATGACCTGGACTCGCAGGCCCCGGGGGTGGGACAGCCATCCCTGGCCCCTTCCTTGGGTTGAGATACAGTCCTCCACCCAGGAGGGCTGCTCAACAGGTCCTGGGTGTGCTGGGCTCCCTGGGTGTCTGTCTCCCTAAGGGCAGGAGTTCATAGGGGGACAGAAGCGCAGAAGCAGGCCACGTTCTCAGCTCTGTCTTCCCTCACAGGAGTGTCTGGACCTCGAGAATTTTGCGTCCCTCCACGCCATTCTCTTGGCCCTGCAGAGCCCTGCCATCAGTCGTCTGCAATGCACCTGGGGACGTGTTTCCTGGTAGGTAGTCCTGTCACTGGGACCAGGTCACCTGAGTGGACCTGAGACACCACCCCTAGGTCTGGCAGTGTCCCCTCAGTCGGCTGGGAGCCTCCTGGGAGGCGGCAGACCCTGGGGACAGGGGCTTACAGGATGGCGGGCTCTCAGAGCCCCCGTGGGTTAGGCCAGCGGTTCCCCCTCAGGAATCGGGTTTCTTCATCAGGTGTGGGTTGAAGCCAATGGGAGATGTGCAGCATGTGTTCTGCAGCAGGAGGTCTCTGCCCCAAGGACAGCCACCTGTCCCAAAGCAGATCCGCCCCCAGGAGAACTGCAGGCCTCAGATTCCCCAGGGCTAAGAGCCATGGTGGAAAGCCTCATGCAGGCTACTGGAAAAGGGGTCCAACACCCCCAAAGCCTCCACCTGTTGGCCACATGTCTCCCTCCTCTCTCCTCCCCTTAGGAAGAGCTCCAGGATACACAAAAGGCTTATCAAAGAGAAGTGGCTCAACCAGAAGTGGCTCCTCAAGGTAAATGGAGGCTAGAGGTCTGGAGGGAGGGGATCCTTGGGGCAAGCCCTCTGCCGTGCTGTGGCCCAACCTTGGGTGCTGACTCGAGGTGTGCATGGTGAGAGGGGACAGCTGATGGGAGAAGTAGGCTCCGCCTGGCCCCCAAGGTGTCCTGTTTGTCTCCCTCCCTGGCTCCACTTGACTAGGGGTCTGACATCCAGTGAGGACCCAGAGGACAGGCTCCTGGTGAGGGCTGGGGCTGGGGCTGGCACTGGGCTGGCAGCAGGGGTGGGGCCTATGGCTGAGCAAGGTCAGCCCCTCCCCAGGGCCTCCTGAGCCCATCACTGCCCCTCTGAGGCCTCAGGCTCCTCATCTGGTCACGGAGGGTTGTCACCCTGGGGTGCGGACCTCCCAGGTGAGCAGGGTCCAGGGAGCACAAGATGGCCTTCAGCTTTGTGCCCATCCCACCTGGTCGTGTGAGGGGAGCTGTGGTAATAGCCAGGTGACAGTGAGTGCTCAGGGCACCCTGGGAGGCAGAGGGAACTCCCCTGACACTCTGCAGGTGAGGAAGCCTCCCAGGGCGGCCGGCGGTGGCCCAAGGACACCCATGAGGATGAGTGTGTGCTGGAGCCGCGATCGCCCTCAGCTAAGAGCTTGTTGAGGGTGGGGACAGCATAGTACCAGGGGACTCGGGCGAGGCACCCACCAACCAAGGTCTGATTTGTGGGAAGCCAAGTGGGAGGGGAGCATGAACACACCTGAGTGTCCTGGACCTTGCAGGAGGCGACCTCCATGGTGACGCAACAGCATCGTTTCCTCCAGGGATCCGAGGATAGGCAGGAGGTGAGAGTGGCCTGGCCAGAGTCATGGCAGTGGGGGAGACCCTGCACTTGCTGCTGGTGCCAGCAGCCCTGAACTGCCAGGACTGGGGTGACCAGGAGGGAGAGTAGCTGCGTACAGAGAGAAGTTGGAGGATGGGTGCAGGGACCACAGGTCTTGGGATTGGCCAAAAGCCAGCCCTGGGAGGGACAGGAAGGGAGAGCAGGGCGAAGGGAGGGCGTGGGAGGAAGCACATGGTGGTCTAAGGGGAGCTAGGGGCTGCGAGTGAGGAGTTCAGGAGAGGCTCTATGGGCTCCCCTCAGGTAGACGGGGCACCTCCCCACCCCAGTGGCACAGCATGGTCCCCTTCTTCGGATTGTTCAAGGCTGGCCTGCCGGTCCTAGACAAACCCCTGGAACATAATGATGGGAGTGAGCGCAGAGGGGCACAGGGTGTGCAGGATGGTGAGCTTTGAAGAGGACAGAGACCCTAGTGAGCCGGAGCTCTCAGCACCAGGCCACCCACCTCTTGGGAGTCTCCCCTCCACTCCAGGGGCTGGGCTCCTTGGAGAGGGCAGCCAGAAGGACTCCCCAGCTTAAGCCCCGGTCCTGGCCCCAGGGCAGGTGGGGCTGAGGTCTACAGGCTGCAGCCTCTGAGCAGGATGGCCTCTCCCTCAGGCCCTGCCCACGGGGAGGGATGTTGCTCCTTCAAGGCAGGAAGCACAGGAGGGGGGCTGCCCGTGCCTTCCTGCCTGAGGCCTCAGTCTCCCTGTCACCAGAGAGAGTCATCAGAGAGAGTTGCATGGGAAGCTTGGCCTCAGCTCCCCAGTCCAGTCCCTCCTCCTCAGTACCCCAGATCCTGGCCTAGGTCTGGGTGCTGTTTCTGGGAGGCCTGCCGCCTGGAGGGCCCCAGTGGTCCTCCAACTTGAGAAAGGGTGGGGAGGTTTGGGCCTCGTTCTGGGTGCAGGGGGCTGTTTCTGATGCACTTTGGCTGCCTTGGTGCCTTCCAGGGTGATGGGATGAGAAAGACAGAGTTGAGCTACTGTAACACCCCGCCACAGAAAGTGAGGTGGGGTGCAGAGCCCCTGGGCAGGACCCTGTCCGGCCCAAACCCTGGGTCTGACATGTCTTGAGAAAGTTAGCACACCCAGAGCTGAGGACATTCAAGGCTTTGTCGGGTGGGGGATGGGGGTGGCATCAAGACAGCCTTCCTGGAGGAGGAGCTAGAGACCCAACAGTGGGAACAGACAGGGCTGGACAGCATTGGAGGGAAGGCGGGTTCCCACCTGAGCAAAGATAAGGAACCATCCCAGTGCTCAGCTCCTCACGCCCCTCCTTGTGTGCATCCTGTCCTTCCTCTGCATCAGGAAAGTACCATCATACGTGAGAGGCTCATAGACAAGTACGTGGCCATGACGCGTCACCTAGAACCCGAGGAGCACTTCAGAGCCTTCTTCCAGGCTGTGGAGCCCCTGGATGAGGAAGAGAGGTGAGGATGGCAGGAGTCACGTGTGGGTCCCAGCTGCTGGCAGGCTCTGGGAGAAGGGCCCCGGACATGTGGCTCCAGGGACTCACAGGTGCCCCTCTGTCCTGCAGCTACACCCTGTCCTGCCAGCTGGAGCCCCCAGGCCAGAGGGCCGGAAGAAAGGGACTCTTGTTCTTCAGGTCCCGCAACATTTAAACTTAGTGGCCAGAGCCAGGTAAGTTTCTGGCCTGGGGCCACTGGCAAGGGGTGGGCTGCTCCCCAGCCTCAGGGAAGCTTCGGGCCATGCTGGGTGTGGGGGAGTACTAAAGACAGGTTGGGCTGGGATTCTGCTCCCCTGCCGAACAGTCCTGTCAGGCTCAAGGGTGATTCCCCTCCCTCTCTGGGACCCAGTTTCCTCCTCTGTGAGTGGGTGATGCTCATGAGCCTCCCCGTGACAGGGACCCCAGGTGATTGACAGGACCCTCTGCACAGGGCCAGGAGCACAGAGGGTAGCGAGGACAGGGTGGAAGCAGGATAACGGGGGGAACCTGGGATAACCTGCCTCTTCTGTTCACCTGCTTGGCCCTGTAGCTGCTGTCATCGGGCCCACGACCCAGCTGGTACCCTGGCTGCGTGCGGAGGAGAGCTTCCCCTTTGGACAGGAGGCACCCGGCGCCCCAGGACCCTGGTCTGCTTGCTGCTCCTCTTCCTCCCAGTGCTCATCCTGAGCCTCATCTGAGGCAGATGCTCTTGCACCTCTTCCATCACCAGACTTGGGCAGCTTCCCAGGCTGCTGCTGCAGGCTCAAGGACCCGTACGTAGCTGCAGCCAATGGAACAGACTGGAGAGCCCAGATATACATCCAAGTATATATATGGTCAATTAATATATGATAAAGCACCCATGGACACACAATGGGGAAATGACAGCTTCTTCAACAGCTGGTGTCCGCAAATTGGACAGCTACGTGCAAGAGAACGAAACTGAATTACTGTCTATCCCCATACACAAAAGTAAACTCGAAATGGATCAAAGACCTGAATGTAAGTCATGAAACTATAGATCTCTTAGAAGACAACATAGGCAAAAATCCCCTGAATATCAGCATGAGCACCTCTTTTCTGAATGCATCTCCTCGAGCAAGGGAAACAAAAGCAAAAATGAACCGATGGGACTACATCAAACTTAAAAGCATCTGTACAGCAAAGGACACCATCGACAGAACAAAAAGGCATCCTTCAGTATTGGAGTATATATTTGTTAACGACACATTCGACAACGGGTCAACATCTAAAATATATAAAGAACTCACAAGTCTCAACACCCAAAAAGCAAATAACCCGATTAAAAAAATGGGATAGGAACAGATAATTCTCCAAAGAAGAAATTCAGATGGCCAACAGGCACATGAAAACATGCTCCACATCACTAATTATCAGGGATATGCAAATAAAAACCACAATGAGATATCACCTCATACCAGTTTGGATGGCCAGTATCGAAAAGAGTAAGAACAACAAATGTTCACGAGGATGTGGAGAAAGGGGAACCCTCCTACACTGCTGGCTGGCATCTAAGTTAATTCGACCATTGTGGAAAGCAATATGGAGGTTCCTCAAAAAACTAAAAATAGAAACACCATTTGACCCGGGTGTTCCACTCCTAGGAATTTACCCCAAGAATGTAATTTCTCGGACTCAAAAAGACATACCCACCCCTATGTTTATTGCAGCACTATTTACGATAGCTAAGATATGGAAGCAACTTAAGTGTCCATCAGTAGATGAATGGCTAAAGAAGATGTGGTACATATACACAATTGAATACAACTCAGCCATAAGAAAGAAACAAATTCTACGATTTGCAACAACACGGATGGAACTGAAGGATATTATTCCCAGTGAAATAAGCCAGGCGAAGAAAGACAAGTACCAAATGATTTCACTCATTTGCGGAGTCTAACAACGAAGGAAAACTGAAGGAACAAAACAGCAACAGACTCAGACTTCAAGAAAGGACTGGTGGTTACCAAAGGGGAGGGGTGAGGGAGGGCCGGTGGGGAGAGAGGGAGAAGGAGATTCAGGGGAATTTTGATTGGCACAGATGGTGGTGGGGGAGCCTGGGGATAGACAGTGACTCTGGCATCCTACTACACCGATGGGCAGTGACTGCAATGGGGTATGAGGGGGACACGATAACAGGGGTGAATGTAGTAAACACATTGATTTTCACGTGAAACCTTCATAGGAGTGTATATCAATACCTTAATAAAATACGTAAATAAATAAATAATCTTACTTCTTGGCAAATAGTGACTCTGTGGCATCTTACTTCACTGATGGAGAGTGACTGCAAAGGGGTATGGGGGGGACTCGATAACATGGGTGAATGTAGTCACCACATTGGTTTTCATGTGAAACCTTCATAGCGGTGTGTATCAATAACACCTTAACAATAATAATAACAAAGAATCTTACTTCTTCCTGGGTGTTAAAATGCAATCTTATGTTTAAGATGGGATCCTTCCTGCCTTTCACTATGTTGCCTGTGACTGGGTTTACTTGCCATATTAATCGCCCAGGTTACGTATTACTTGATTAGGGGCTGGAGGAGGAAAAGCAGCATCTGGGCAAAGTTAAAGATAAACTGGGCCTTTGAGCAGGCTAAAGTAAATTTTACAATAGCCTCATTTAATTGACACAGTGAAGACATGGGCCATGCTGAGGTATTTTCTTATCTGGGGGATGTTCAAACATTCCAGGCCAGGTTACTCCTGGCTTCTTAGTTTTAACTAATCTTCACTAAAGAATGCTTATACTCCTAGTTTGATATTTTACTTTAGAGAATTAACGTGACTCTGATTTTGCTTAATTGTTTAATAGGGAGTTTTGGTAGGGATCTTTTTCCAGAGGCCCTCACGCTACTCTGACTACACCCACGGTCCCTGTCTCGGAATCTCTGTGGCTAGTTATAAATTACTCAGCTGCAAATTACAAACCGAAATGACACAAAGATACGAACTTTTAAATACAAGAAATTGCACTATCAGTTCCCAGAACAAAGGAAAGAAACTTCACTCCGAAGTAAAAAACACGAGAGATACCTCATGAAACATTTTTTAATTTTAAAGGCGCTTCCTCCGGGCGGCCTCACCCCGCCGCCCCGCCGCGGGTAACACTTGAATTTCAGCCCGCCCCGCCCTCGAGGCCCCCGCCGGATAAATCCACACAACGCAAAAACGCCCGCCGGCCTCCCCGTCTGCCTGGCCCGGCCCGGCCCGGCCCCTCCGCCTGCGGCCCCATCCCGGGCGGTGGGAGCAGGGCGGACGCGCGCAGCGGGGCGGAGAGCAGCCGCGCTCACCAGCTGGGCCCGGACAGACGAGCAGCGGCTCCGGCGAGCCCTTCCCCCCCTGCCCCGGCGAACCTCGCCGTCCACTCGGACGTCCGCTCCCGGCGCACCCGCTCCGCTCGCTCCCTTCCCGGCATGCCCCTCCGGCGGGGCGCGCCGACACCCGACCCCCGGCTGGGCCCCGCCAGCCCACCACCCTCGTCGGCCGTTTCCCGGCCCCACGGGCCACGCGCCGCCCCCTCGCCGGCTCCACCTCGACCTCAGGCGGGGGCGGGGGTACCCGCGCCCCGTCCGGGTCCGGCTGCGGCCCGCGGCCACCTACCTTACAGTCCGCAGGGCCGTCGCTGTCCCCTTCATCCCTGAAGTGGGTCCCGCTCTGGACCCTCCACCGCAGATCTGCGGCGCCGGGATCCCAGCGGGCGCGAGAAGGCGATCCGAGGCTGGGGGCGGGGTCGCTGCCGCCAGCGGACGCGCACCTGCAGCAACGCGCAGCCGAACACTTCGCGGGCCCAGAACTTCCCGGGTCCATCAACATCTGGTCTCCGCCGGTACCGCTGCGCAGACGAGACGGTGGGCCCGAGGCGCCGGACCGCTCCTACGGACAGGGCCGGCGGACCGAAGCACGCAAGGTGCCGCAGGAGCGTCCTCTCCCGCCGGCATTCTCCACGCTACTAACTGTTGAATACGGCGGCGGCAGCGCTCGCAGCTACCTCGCAGCCGCCGGACTTAACGTGTTTCCGCGAGTGCCCAGTGGCTGCCTTCGCCGCGGCCTCGGCCCGCCTCTGACTGACGGACCCCGCGGCCAATGATCCCGCAGCGCTGCGGGGCAGGCAGCCATTGGGAGCGCGACTGGGTGGGGCCGGAGCGGAGGCCGCGCAGGGCCGTGTTTTTCTTCACATACCGGCTCGCCACCTCGGGAACGCTTCTGCTTTCCGGGACCTTTAGCGTGTCTTAGGCCCCGACCGCGCGGCGCGGGGCCGAGCGATCGGGGAGCTCGCCGCTCCGCCTCACCCGACCTCCGCGCGCGGCCGGGGTGGTTCGGAGTTCCACTCTGTATAGTAGTGCCACAGCATTCTGTGTATTAATTTTGTATCCTGTAACTTTGCTGAATTCAGATATTATCTAGAAGTTTTGGAGTGGATTCTTTTGGGTTTCTATTATATACAATATCATGTCATCTGCAAACAGGGACAGTTTGACTTCTTCCTTACCAATCTGAATACTGGTTTTTATTTCTACCTGGCACAACTTCATTGGGTAATTGCCATTCATATTGAAGTGCTAAGGTAACTAAAGTACTACAGATAAGTAACATATCAGGAATGTGCATTTTAAAATAAGTTATCCGGTTTTTTTCTTTGTATATATATTTTTCAGATGGATTGCAATTACCGCGGATATGTTGCAGGTTTCCAAATTCTCTTGTGTCACTCAACACTTGTTCAGGACTCAGGTTGTAGCCTATTTAAAGATATTCCATGGGCAGTATTAGGTCCTAGTAGTCTATGAGCTGACCCTGTTTTTCTTTTCTTTTTTATTTATTTTTATTTTGGTATCATTAATCTACAATTACATGAAGGACATTATGTTTACTAGGCTCCCCCCTTCACCAAGTCCCCCAAACATCCCCATTCACAGTCACTGTTCATCAACATAGTAAGATGCTGTAAAATCACTACTTGTCTTCTCTGTGTTGCACAGCCCTCCCCATGCCCCCCAACACTATACATGCTAATCGTAATGCCCCCTTTCTTTTCTTCCCGCCCTTATCCCTCCCTTCCTACACGTCCTCCCCAGTCCCTTTCCCTTTGGTAACTATTAGTCCATTCTTGGGTTCTGTGCTTCTGCTACTGTTTTGTTCCTTCAGTTTTCTTTTGTTCTTATACTCCACATATGAGTGAAATCATTTGATACTTGTCTTTCTCAGCCTGGCTTATTTCACTGAGCATAATACCCTCTAGCTCCATCCATGTCGTTGCGAATGGTAGGATTTGTTTTTTTCTTATGGCTGCATAATATTCCATTGTGTATATGTACCACCTCTTCTTTATCCATTCATCTACTGATGGACATTTAGGTTGGTTCCATATCTTGGCTATTGTAAATAGTGCAGTGATAAACATAGGGGTGCATCTTTTTCAAACTGGAGTGCTGCATTCTTAGGGTAAATTCCTAGAAGTGGAATTCCTGGAGCTGACCCTGTTTTTCTAGTTCTAGTCACCTTTATTATTTCAGTTCCGTAGAGGGTGAACCAGATTTCCAATAAGATAGAGTTGATCACTGTGCCTGCCTCTGTTCCCGAAGGGAGGCTGCATATTGATTCTGCTGAGATCTGCTGCTTGAGGCTTTGAGCAATCCTGAGTGCAAGAGGTGTTGACTGGTCTCTCTATACTCCTTTAGTTTTCCCAAATTCTTTCTTTTTACCGAGTTCTTGATTTCCTGTTATGCGTAATAATTGTAGAATGCCTAAATCTGATGGAAACTTTGGCTCTGCTCCCATTAATTTTTAGATGAGTAGTATCTTCAGCCCACACAAAGAAATTATTTAGGACATTGAATGTCATACGGGACCTGTCTCATGTCTCAGAAAGAAGAAAGGGACCTAAGACTAAGGAAGAGTGCCTAAAGACCCTACAGGCTGTCTATACCCGAGGAAGGGGTCTTAGCCAGTGTAAGCACATAGATCCATGCCACCAACATACTTTCTTTTAGATGTTCAAATATTTCTATTAGAATATTTGTAATATAAAACATTATACGTCCTGTGGTATTAGTGGTCCAGCTCTGGGGTAATAGAGGTAAAGAAGAATAAAGAGGTAGAGCAGAGAAACCGGGTGACTTTAAATGTAAAAAAAATATTCTGACCTAATTTTCTCATTGGAGTATTAGATTATGGTTTTGGTAGAATCATTTCAGACTTGTTTGATTATTTTAACATTCTGGGGAACACTGCAGTTTAAAAACATCTCATATGGAATTGAACCAATGGAGACTGTATCAGGATTCGTGCACATCATTTATGAAGAAGAAAATGATAACCCTAATATTCCTCTCCTGGGAGACAATGACACATACAGCCATAATAATTTGCAGTATCAAGACAGTAAAAGTTCAGAAGTAAGTGTTGGCTTTTTAATTTTATCTTATTCGGTATAATTTTGTGAAATGAAAAGCATTTTCAGAGCAAAATTTGGTGACTTGCAAATGTTAAAGTCATTTTACTTCATGAAGGCCCTGCATGATTTTTAAAATGGATAGAGAACGAAATTAAGCTTTTTGTTATGCTTGTTATTAGGTGAAAATTTAGCAAGAATGTAGGTAATTAATCTTGGAAACAGATATACGAACATAGGAGTAAAGAAACCAAAGACTTAATTTTCACATGCGGGCATTTGGATAATTAATGTAAATTATTTCATTTCCTGAATTATTCTGATAATTTAGGTGAAAATACTATGTGATCTGGATTTCTAAGTTAAGTCTTTGTTTCATGAGAGTTCAGAAATGAATCATATTAGTGGCCTACATAAGGTGCATGTAAAGCAAAGTGATGAATTCTTCCTCCACAAAGACCTGTAAACTGTCATAGAAACATTCCCAGCTCAAGTGAACTGCCATTGATCATAGACTTTAGTAATATTTTTCTAAACCATATTTTTTATCATAATATTTGGTAGTAGGAAAATGTGCCCACATGGAAGGTTACTATGAAAATCCAAGATTAAGGAAAGAAAGATTTATGTTATAAACTTAATATTTCCAGTTTCAGCTATTGCTAAACTCAGATGATTCCTGGGTTATTGTATAGTTTGGGATCTCATTGAAAATTCTTACTAACCATGGGCACTTTTTGGCCTGGAATTTTCTTAATAGTACCTAACTTTTGTTTTTGAAAGCAGTCTTGTTATGTAATCAGTAGCAACACACCTCTCAATTTATCTCTGAATATAATTTCAACAGAAGGTAAATTTGGGCAAATTCCTCAGAATTCACGTGTGTTTTTCAGAGACCCAGAATTTTTAAGTTACTCCCTCGATATCTTGCAATGCATATTGTTGTGGATAAAAATCTGGTAGGTCCTTTTTTATGCATTGTATTTTTAAATGATTTACATTTGTCTGTGATTTCAATGATGTGATAAAAATTTTGACCCTTTTTAGATAAATGTTTATTTTGCTTTTGCAGTTAAGTTCTTTGAAATTGTGAATAAACCAAGTGTTTGTTGATTCATTTATTACATGTATAGGATGTCTAACTGCTTTTGTAAAGTGAAACATCTTTTCATTTACTAAAACCTGTCAGTTATTTTTCTCATTTTCAAGAAGACTACCAGTGAAAGTACAGATTAGAGCTCTGTCTTATTCAGCTAAGTCAGTGCCTTTTTCATGTCTATAATTAATCTTTTTTTAGGGGGGGTGGTTTCTATTAGTTTAACTTCTCATTTTGTTCATATGTTATTTTCCTAATATTGTGTGTTCTTGTAGACCATGAAACTTTCTTAAGACAATTATTCTGAATTCTTTTTTTCTGATAGTGTCTAATCTTATTTCATTAGGGTCAGTTATTAAAGCTATAGGTTTCCTTTGGTAGCTTGTTTTCCCTTTTTTCCTGATCCTTTGATTCCTTATGACAAAATCCATTCATTTGAGTAAGTGGTCTCCTCTAGTTTGTGCTCTGGAAAAAATTAAACCCAAAATCTTAGTGGCCAAACACTGCTTATTTTCCATTCATACAATGTCAGCCTCTCCAGGGCAGCTGTCTTCCAGGTGTTGGCTCAGTGCTCCAGAATGCTTAGATAAAATTATTTTGGCATTTTTATATTGATAGCTTCTTTTCCAACTGTCAACCCAGTAGAAGAGCAGACCAGAGACCTGAACCGCAGTGAGGAGATACTGCCTATCTGAAGAGACATTCACCACTTTTGCCCTCATTTTATTGGCCAGAATGAATCACCTGGTTATGTCTGTCTTTATATTAGAAAGGGTTCCTGCACCTTAGAAGAGAACTGAACATTGGTAAATAAGGATAATGCCTACTACAGAGGATAGTACCAAAACTAAACACAAAGGGAATTCATATTCTTGGAAGAATTTGCTATTAGAAAAGTAAGGGTGAAAAATGTATGAACAGGGTTTTCAATGGAAAAACTGTAAAAAAGAGAAATGTAAGAGAACAGGCAAATAGTAAGAGCGTAAGTTGATAAACAGAAACATTAAAATCAGTAAGTAAATTGACATCTGGTTGGTACAAAAGAAAAAAATGGGTAGAAAGTATAATTAGGCAGGCAAAAGAGAAGTCAACTTGGTATGGTACTAAAAAGGATAAATGATGTAACTATGGCTTTGGAGATATTAAAACAAACCAAATTCAATATTAAAACAAATTTGCAAGTGCAAATTTGATTGTGTTGTATACCTTAAACTTACATGATGTTATATGTAAATTATATCTCTAAAAGCTGGAAAAAAAGAATTTGAGTCAGTTGCCAGTATTAGGTATAGCTTTGAAGGAGAGTTCTTTAAAACATTTCAGGAAGTCATAGTTCATATGCTAACACTAGTTCTAGGATATAGCAAAAGCATGGTACTTAAATTTAGGTGGACTGCGAATATTTACTAAGCAACATTCATTTGCTTAATTATGACAGTGTGTACATGCACACACACATCTTAAAGCCACAAACTTCTAAACAAAATGTTGCATTAATTTTGATAGTATATTAATAGAATATAATGATCTGGTCAAGAAATATGATGGTTTAATATTAAATAATGTTACTGAAATATGTCAAAAGACAAAAATCATTATGAATCTTTATCAAAAAAGCCTTTGATAATAATTGAACTCCCAATTTTTTTTTTTTTTGAGAGGGCATCTCTCATATTTATTGATCAAATGGTTGTTAACAACAATAAAATTCTGTATAGGGGACTCAATGCACAATCATTAATCCACCCCAAGCCTAATTCTCATCTGTCTCTGATCTTCTGAAGCATAATGAACAAGTTCTTACATGGTGAACAAATTCTTACATAATGAATAAGTTCTTACATGGTGAACAGTGCAAGGGCAGTCATCACAGAAACTTTCGGTTTTGATCACGCATTATGAACTATAAACAATCAGGTCAAATATGAATATTTGTTTGATTTTATACTTGATTTATATGTGAATCCCACATTTCTCCCTTATTATTATTATTATTATTTTTAATAAAATGCTGAAGTGGTAGGTAGATGCAAGATAAAGGTAGAAAACATAGTTTAGTGCTGTAAGAAAGCAAATGTAGATGATCAGGTGTGTGCCTATAGACTAAGTATTAATCCAAGCTAGACAAGGGCAACAAAACATCCATGGATGCAGAAGATTTCTCTCAAAAAAGGGGGGGTGAGGTTCTAAGCCTCACCTCTGTTGATCCCCAATTTCTCACCTGATGGCCCCCCTGCAACTGTGCCTGTCTTAGGTTGTTCCTCCCGTGAGGAATCTTACCCGTCTCTGGCTAACCAGTCATCTTTCGTGAACTCCCAATTTTTATAAAAACTTTAGTATAAGGAGATTTACTGAACATGTATGTAGTGAATTGATAAACATTTAGTAAATAGGTGTTTCTGAACATGACCTAGAAGAATACTAATCTTAAACAGAGCTCCACTTAATAAATATTTGAAGTTTTCCTGTGAAAAATTGGGAGCACACCTCACATACCTGGCATAACCATTGGTACTTAATGTTGTCCTGACATTTTTAAGCAATTAGACATAGAAAGAGATTATTGAAATAAAGATTACATTAGAGCATGAGTTAATGTGGTGATGTGAAAGGATGTATTCAAACACAGAATCCAGGATCACTTCAACAGTGAACCTGTCTTTAAGGATTCTCCCTCTGTATGCTTATATTTTTTGATTTGTAATATTTTAGAAATAAGTATTTTTTGAAACATCACATTTAAAAAAATGTGGTACCATATTCATCAACAATAAGTAATGTCACAAGTTGGGTGCATTAACCATTGTTTAAAAAATAAAGCTGTTAAATATGTTTATGTATTTTTATAGAAATTAACATTTTAAAAAATTTATAGAAATATCTATAATTATATGTATATATATAATTTATCAAGTTATAAATAAAATTTATTCATTTATAAATTATTTTAATCATTATTTATGCACCAGTATTGATTTTCTGGATTTCAGTTGGAATGTCGGCTATTTTAGAATATAGCTAATTGTACATTTAAAGGGTATATGATGTGTTAATGACATCCACCAGTTTTTAGAAAAATTTATCTTTTTCAGTTTGATTACATGGGCACTGATATCGAGTCTGTAATGCAGAAGGTTATTGAGATAATTGGCTTTGTTAACACCATAAGTTTTGAAAAACAATTTTGTTTATATATTTTTTAAATATAGGCAATATTAATTGATGTGCACAGTATTTTGCTGTGCTGTTGAAGAGTTTCCATAATCAAAATACTGAATTAAATGTCTTATGTATACTTTTATAAAAGTTTCATGTTGAACTTTAATTTTTTCATTTATCTTTTACTTTTAGATGCTTAACCAGTTAAAACTGACTGGTATAATATCTTCTATAGAAATATGATCACATAAAAACAAAATTTCTACTACAGGGAATCCTAATCATATATTATCAAGATTTTTAGAGTGGATATATAACCACCCTCTATTGACCTCATCATACTGCATACTTACTTGCATGAGTATAGTATTCCATATTTGTACAGCATCAAAGGAGCAACCCAAAATGATTTCATATGCTAATTCTGAAAAATAAGCATTTCCTTCCTTTATACTATGTTCTATAAATTTGACAGACACCTTGGATGGGGAAAAACAGTAGTTAAAGTACTTGTCCTCAAGGAACTAGTGTGAAACAAGACTGAAAAACTTTTATCAACAGATATAAAATAATCTGATAAAGGTAAAATTTCATGAAAGTATTGAAATAACTGAAGATTAATTATGGATGTGACAGTTTCTTTGATTTCTCTTGTCTTATGAACTTTAATTACCTCTTATCTCTACATTCCTGTCTCTCATCTGATTAATTCTGTTTTTATTTTTTAATAATATGCGAATATTGAATTTTACACTATCTAGAACCCAATGCACAGAAAACTATTCATCTTTAATGAATAAATAATTCATTATTCATCTTTAATGAATGAAGAGATGACAGAAAATTGAATTTTCAGGGCTGTAAATATAGAGGAAAAAGGATAAAAATTATAACCATTAGCACATTTTGCATAAACTGGATGTTTATCAAATTCATATTTCACAAATATATATTGAAATATTCTTACCATTGAAGGTTTGAGAAAATGTATTAAATAGTTTAATTCAGAGTAGCATGGTGCTTAGGACATAGTAATTCTTCACTAATGTTTGCTGCTATGAAAGTTATAATCATTAATAATGCCACTCATAAATGCAATTATTAGGAAAATTATTATTTTTTAGCTTCAAGAAACATCCTAGTTTTATAGGAGCCACATTTCCTGGAAAAATATATAATAAGAATTTTGCTGCAGGAGTTGCTCTGGTATGTAATTATTATCCACTTAGCTCTCATTATTTTCATATTTAAAAATTTTTTAATACATTAAAGCATGAATAAATATATTACATAGTTTATACATCTTTTAATAGTTTTTTGTATTACTAATTTGGACCATAAAAGCTAAACTGTATATAATTGCTTTTAAAGAGAACATTGAACCGATCATGATGTCATACTGTTTTTCAAAAACATATTTGATCTTTGTTAGTCAAATTGTTTCCACAGCGGTATGCTTGCATTAATATTTATGACATAATAAGTGCAACTTTAATGTTAATATTAAACATATCATCAATTTTCTTCTCAAAATTAATAATTGGTATACATTCATGTGCTTTTAGATTAAGTGACATTCATTGCTTTTTCTGCTTTAAGGTAGCATTATTGCATTCAGCTCTTTACTGTTTGGGAGGAGCATATTCCCATAGGAAGAAAAAGCTACCAAATATTCATAGTCTACTGTTTTCTGGTGAAAATGAGAATGAGATCCTACTACAGGGTTATGTTCCTTTTCACAAGTTATCTAAAAAGTAGGAAAGGAAGCTAGCAGAGTGCCTCAGAAAAAGAAGTCTGTGCTATGATTTCTCTGCCGTCCCATTTGTACAGTGGTTGACTTCCAGTAGCCCGTACAACAAAGTAAATTGCCACTGACAGGTTAGACAGATTAAAATCAGTTTTGGTATGTACTTGTTACCATTACTAATAAAGACATATTGATGGACTAGAGAAATCTAAAACCAGTTCCAGTGGTTATTTGTTACCATGGCTAGAGAACAGACATTTCCTAAGGATTTGTTTTTATTCTCAGACCCTGCCTTTCTTTGGTCTTCCCGCAGCCAAAGTTTAGGAAAGGCCATGAGCAGTTCCCCAGGTCTTCAGTACTATTGTTAATTCTCCTTGAAAGCAATGTTCTGTTGCTGAGGACTAAGTTTTAGATTGTGTGTGCAAATAAAGAAGATAAAAATTATTAAATATAAGTGGCTGGTTAGTATGTGTGTTTTCCTGGTGCCATTCTTCAGACTTTAATTTTCATTGGAATTTGTGTAATAAAAATTTGTAAAGGAAAAGAAGTAATTTATGAGTTAAGCAAGAATGCTGTAAAAATGTCAGTATAAGATTAAAATGTGAATATGAAACTGAATTGTTTTTGTTTATGCCAGCAATGAAGCGTTTTAGTTTCAAAGCAGAACTGAGGGGAAGGTACAGAGATTATCCACAGGCCCCCTTCCCCCATGCCTGACTCCCCCATTATCATCACTCACCAGGGTGGTATTTTGTTTTTTACCAAGGATGAACCTACATTGACCCATCAAAATTACCCAAAGTCTATAGCTTACCTTATGGTTCAGTCTTGATGTTGTACTTACTTGGGTTTGGCCAAATAATGACATGTATCCATCATTATGGTGCTATATAGAGGATTTTCACTGCCCCCAAATCCTCTGTGTTCTGCCTACTAATTGCTCCCCTCCCTGCCTGCCACCATGAATTTTTTTGTCTTCCCAGAAGGTTCATACAGTTGGAATATAGTTGGAGTCATGTAGTTGGAATAGCATGGAGCCTTTTCAGATTGGCCTCCTTGATTTAGTAATATGCATTTAAGGTTCCTCCATGTCTTTTCATTACTTGATAGCTCATTTCCTTTTCAGGATATTAATAGTACTATTCTCCTGTCTGAAATGTACCGTGGTATATTTATCTGTTCATGTACATAAATTGGAAATGACACAAATGAGAACAGCAGTGCTTCCAGGGAGAGTATTAGTTTTCTGTTGCTACATGATTGACTGTCCTGGAACTTCAGAGATGAAAACAGCACAGTTCTGTGGGTCAGAAATCTAGGAGCAGCTTAGCGGGTGTCAGCGAGGTCTGTAGTAATCTCGAGGTTCAACACGGAGAGGGTTTACTCCCAAACGCAGTCATGTGGTATTGACAGACCTCAGAAATCTCTTTTCCAAGCTCAGTCACATGAGCCTCTTCAAAGGCCTACTTTATGACACCGTAGCTGGCATCCCTCAGGGAATGAGACATAAAATGCAAAATGTTCGCCTTTTTATACCTACCTTGGAAATGATGACCTATCACTTATGCTACATTCAGTTTATTAGAAACAAGTCAGTAAGCCCAGTGGAGTGGGAAAACACAGGACCTAAATACCAGGAGGCAGAGATCACTGGGACTCATTTTAGAGGCTGCCTGCTACAAAAAGAATCTAGACTTGATTATTAAAATAAAGATTAAAGGCATTTTGTTTAAAATAAGTCAAAGAAGCAAAACAATGTGGTGTTTAACATTCTATTAGATATGCTAAGATAGCTAATATTGTCATTAAGCAAAAGTATTTTGGAATTAAATTTGTGTTTATTCATCCACATTTAATCAGTCTATTGTCTAAATGCTTATAATTCAACTACAATTGCTTCTACATAGGTATCTTGGATACAGTGGTACATTTTAAAATGAGTTTTACATAATTTTGATTATAGTAAATATTTTTTTAAATGAGTAGGATTCTTACTAAACTCTTTTTGTTTTTCCTTATATTTAGTAGCCAGAGGGTTTATCCTTGGAGTCATACACTATCAGCATCGTACAGTTGCTTGGCTTTAATGTGGAATTAAGTTTTGATGATTCTGACACTTGTTATAGTTCAGTAGATGTTTGCACAATGTCACCAAAAGCAGTGTAAGATTTTGTTTTTTTATTAAATAGATATTCTTTTTTAAAACATTTTTTTGGTTAGGAACTTTTATGTTTCTATTAACCAAACTCAAGTGATTGACAGATATAGAACAATTTACCCCAAACAACTGCAGAATACATATTCTTTGCAAGCGCAGGTGGAACATGCACGAGAAGAGGCCCAATCCTTCCCCAGGCCTCTCCGTGTCTGGAGAAACCTCTGCCTCCTTCCTACATTCCAGAGTCTGGCTTGTGTATTCTTTTCTGGCCAGATTGAAAGCGCCCTTTTGATACGAAAAGCCATATGATTTGTATAATCGCAGTGATTCTGCGTAAAGTTAAATGCTTTGATATTTGCATTTAAATTGGCATTGTAGAACATAAGGATGAACAGCACAATTTACGTTAACAATTTAACTTACAAGTGCTTTTTTATTTAGGAAGACATTAAATTACAAATAAGTAACACCGTGACCCATTGAGAGAGACTGCTGGAGAAGGGAAAAAGTTTTTTATTTTAGTAACATTAATAATACTTTTCCCTTGTTTTAAAAACAAGAGGCCCTGCGTTTCCATTTTGCATTGGTTCTCATGAATTTGTAGCCAGTCCTGGTTGTTGCACATCACCATCAGCAAGACTTGGTAGCCCCACCATGTTTCATTTAAATCATCTTAGTGGGTATTATCTCATATTGGCTTTAATCTGCATTTCCCTTGAAGCTAATGATGATAAACATATTTCCATGCTTAATAGCTTTGCATACCTTCTTTGGTGAAGAGCCTACTGAATCTTTTGTCCTTTTTTTTTTTAAAATAAATATTGAGATTTCATGCTTTGGAATTATAAGAGTTGTTTCCATATTCTGGCTATGAGTCTTTTACCAGATTCATGATTTTCAAATATTTCCTCCTTATAATGCCTTTTTTTGTGTGAAAATGTTTTTAATTTTGATGAAGTATAATATATCTGTTTTTTCTTTTATGCATCAGGGTTTTATAGGTCTTATAATCAGTTATATAATACATTTAAGTTAATTATTATTATGTGTTTAAGTTCATTCTTATTTTTGCCATTCTCCAATTATTTCAATATCATTTGTTGAAAAGCCCATCCTTTCCCCCAGTTAATTGCTATGGCACCTTTGTCAAATCAGCTGCCCATAGGTTGTGGATTTTTTATTAGAATCTCCATTGTAAATATTTCCTCTGTAGGTCTTCCCTATGGAAAAGCACACTGTATTATTGGAGATTTATACTGAATTTTGAAATCAGGTAGAGCAAGTCCCCAAGTCTTTTCATCTTTTCAAAATTGTTTTGGCTATTCTAGGTCCTTTGTATTTTCATATACATTTTATTATTGGGTTTCCAATTTTTCTGAAAACTTCCGAGATTTTGACAAGGATTGTATTGTCCAATTGCATCTTAACAATATCGAGTCTTTTGACTGAATATGGCATATGTCTACATTTATTTAGGTCCCCTTATTCTTAGCAAAATACTGTTTTTTGCAGTTCACCAGTCTTGTATTTGTTTTGTTAAATTTATCCTAAAGTATTTTATTTTCTTACTATTGTGAATAGAATTGTTTTCTTAATTTCATTTTCAGATTGTTCATTGCTAAGACACAGAAGCATAATTGATTTGTGTATGTTCACCTTATGTGCCGCAAACTTGCTAAACTCTTTGGAAATTCTAGGAGATTTTATTTGCTACTTAAGATTTTCTATGAACACAATCTTATCATCCATAAATAAGAACAGTTTTATATTTTCCTTTCCATCTATTCCCTTTTTCTGGCTTTTTTACCATCTTTTTTAGTGTTTTATTTGTATACCTTATAAAAAAACAAATTTATTGAGGTACTATTTGTCCACAATAAAATTCACTCTGCCTACAGCTCTCACTCTGTCAGGACTCTGTCAGGGAAGGACTCCTGCTGTGCCTCTCTCATAATGTGGCTCCATGAACAGATTTTTAATTGAAAAATGTTTCATTATGGAGATCAAAGCTCTAAAATATGCTATTAAAGTCAATACAAACATGTTCACATTTACAAACCACATACAAAAATGTCATGAAATGGATAAAAATTATAGTAAATACTGATGCCAAAAATTTTTAGTTCAATTATTTGGCTCTGGGAAGATAAATAAGAATAACACAGGTCCTATGTTTAAAGGTGAATAATAGGTCTTGTTTAAAAAAGGAATAGATGGCAAAAAAAAAAAACGATTTTGGAAATTTCTTTCATTTCATGATTTCCATGAAAAATGCTCTTTAAATCTTTCTTCAAAATGCCGTGCATTAGGAGACATGAAGAGATACACAGTAATAACTTTTGTTATACCCATGTTTTTTGTATTTCAGGCAATCTGGGGGTGTCAAGGATTTTAGCACCTGTAGCTTAAATGACTTTAAATATCTTGCTTCACATTCTGGCCTTGGATGTCTTCATAACATTCTTCCTGATATACCAGTTTATCAACAAAAACCAAGGAGCATATGTGGCAATGGAATATTGGAAGAGGGAGAACAATGTGATTGTGGAAATGTAGAAGTTCATAGAAATTAAAAAAAATTTTTTTAACTTCCTGTATGTATAATAGATGGAAAAGAAGACAAAGATGTTGTCTTTGAAAATGACCTTTTTTGGGAAAGATGGAAGCCTTTAAGTCTCCTTATTTTGCTCTTTTTCACAGTAGAGACCGATAGTCCTTTAGATAATGTTTGTCTTCAGATATTGCCTTCTCACATTCTTTAGTGTATGCATCAGCTCCAAATTTATAGTTAGTGACCACAAACATTATCCAAGGATTTGAAGAAATATACCTTTAACAATGAACAGTAACAAAAATAGACATGAACATATAAAGACCATAGACCATTACCGATGGGACAGCAAAATGCGTTGTTTGCTAATACATGGAGAAAAAGTTTTCTATTGATGGGTGATCCAATCAAAAATCTTTTTAAAAGTGAAATCTATCATGTGTAGAAAATGTAAAAATGTAGAATTAGGATCAAATTAAAACAGATGAAAGGTGACAGAGACACTATAGACAACAAAGTGAAGTAAGTAGTCATGTGAAAACTGTCAGATAGCAATTGTAAAATATGGAATATATTATACATAAATACATTTAATATATATTCTTAAACATATTTTATGTCATTATATATTTGAACTATTGTTCAATATATACTTAATCCATGAGTAATCTATAACATCATTAATACCTTAATATATTATTAATATAGCATATAGATATATTGTATATTTTAATATATAAAATGTTTTCTGATGTTTGATTTGATATATATGTACATATGCATATTATTTAATGGCACTAGAGTACTTCTAAAAGAAGAAAGAGGCCAGAGAACTGTTTACTTTTGAAAAACTGCAGCTGGAATAGATAAGAACTGTGAATTTATATTTTCCTAGCCTAAGGGTGCTCCTCCACTTTCATGGCTATGACAGAAGTAAATGGCTGTGAAAATTCGCAGCTCGACTGACTCAGTGTAGCAAAGAACAGGGTTCAGGGACAAGGAACCACTGGAAATTAAACAGAAAATGCTGACAGTGAGAGAACTGTGAAAGTGGCAACACCTAAAATCTGATTATTAACTGTAGAAATACTTGGCTGACTGCTAAAATGTGCATGGACCAGAAATACCCTGTGAGGCAAAAAAGAGGGGTGAGACCTTGAAAGACAGGTGCAACAGGTGAGCTCTGTGAGTTCGATAATTGTTTTACAGAATATTTTCTGGCCATGTGCAACTCAGGCAGAAGAAATCTGAAGGCTTATTGGTTTCAGATTTCAAAATATAGAGCCTGAGACTGGCAATGTAACTGGAAACTAAAGAGGAATCTTCAGAAGCAAGGAAAATACAGAAAGATTGTACTCTGAAGTCTAAGTGCCATCTACCTACATCTGTGGCCAAATGCCAGGCTACTTCAGGAAATAAGGTTAAAAATTCATCAGTTGGAAGACATATAAATTGAGGAGAGATTGCTGGAAATTGCAGGGGAGATACAGTTTACAGTTTATGCCCAGATAACTTAACTTACTACGGTCATCATATCATTTTATTTATAACATCCAACTTGTTAAACAAAAATTATGGGACATTCTGCAAACAGGGAAATGTGTACCATATTCAGGAAAATAAGCAGTTAAGGGAAACTGACTCTGAGTCTAGGATACTACAGTTAGCAGATAAAGACTTCTTGGTAGTTATTTTGAATATATTAAGAGAATTAAAGGAAATTATGCTCACATAAGGAAAAATTATCCTAATGAGTGGGCAACTCACTAAGGGAATTTCAACAGATAAGTATTAACTATAAAAAATATAAACTTAAAATCCAGAAGTGAAAAGAACAATAATGACATGAAAAATTAGTTGGAAATTCTCCAAAGAAGATGGAATATCAGAAACCAAAAGACATGAACTTGACAACAGAAAAATGAGAGTCATATAACCTGTGGAGCAGAGAGAAAAAAGGGTGAAGAAAAATGAAGAAAACCTGACAGATATGAGAGGGAATATTAAGTGGAAAAACAGGTCTAATTAGATTGCAAGATAAAGAAAAGAGAGACTATGGCAGGAAAAAAATTTGCAGGAACATGCTAATTTTTTTCCAGATTTGACAGAAAACATTTACTTACAGATTCAAGATGCTCATCAAACTACAAGCAGATACATAGATAACCACTTTTATGCGCAGGATAAAACCCTCCAAAGCCCCAAGATAGAGAGACAAATCTTGATTGCAGCCTAAAAAAGGCATATTAGATACAGGACACATGGATACAAAATATAGGTGACTCCTCATCACAAAAAGTTGAGGTCAGTGCACCTAAGAATGACAAATTAAAGGTGCTGAAGGAAGAAGTTACCAATCAAGAATATTATACCCAAATACATTATCTTTTAAAGTGGAAGCAAAGTTGTTTTCAGTTAAGCAAAAGCTGAGACAGTATGTCACCAGTAACTTGCACTACAAGAAATTCTAAGAATTCAGTTCTTCAGCCTGAAGGACCAAGGCAGTGGACGACCAGTGTGATTACAGAAAGGAAGATGAGCACAGAAATGGTAAATGTGTGAGTAAATATAAGTAATTATATGTATGCTTTTCCTTTTCTGCCCTTAATTTCACTAACTACATTATATACATGTACACCTATGTATAGGCATGAATGTGTATAAGGATGATACATACATCCATATACACAAACATACACCTGCATATATGTACACATACATGAGTATATATCTATCTATACAGTAATGATGATAACACTAAAGATAGAAGGGTAAATTGAAATACACTCTTGTGAGGTTTCTTTCATTTACTTGACAAAATAAGTACTAATCCTAAGTAGATTATGGAATAGCAAGATACTTACTGTAAATTCCAGAGAAAATATTGAAATATTATGCAGGGAGGTATAGCTAAAAAACCAATAGAGAAATTAAAATGAAATTTTAAACATATTTCACTAACAAAATAAGGTGAGAAAGGAAGAATAGAGGAACAAAGGATGAGACAAATAGGAAACACACAGCAAAACAACAGATTGAAATGCACACATATTAATTATTATACTAAATGTAATTAGGCCAAACACTCTGATCAAAAGGCAGAGGTTGTCAGACTAGATAAAAACCAAGAACCAATTACATGCTATCTGTAAGAGGGAGATTTTAAGCCCAAAAAAATGCCTTGTAAAGTAGAAAACAAAAGAAGGTAAAAGGATATAACAAGGAGCAGTACATATAAGAGAGATACAGTGACAGTATTAATATAAAAAAGATAGTAATGCTTCAAAATGATAAAAAATAGGTAAGGAAGGTAAAACAATAAATACATGTACATTTATAAAAATACATTTACACACACACATATCAGATCTTAAAATTTCATGAAGTAATCGCTAACGAACTAAAGGGAGAAACTGAAAAATCCACTCTCATATTTGGAGATTTATTTCACATTTTTCAGTAACTAATAGAACCACCAGAAACAAAAATCAGAATGTAGAAGACCTGGACAGTACTATAAACTACATTAATATAATTGATAGTTGAATCACTATATTTAACAAGTATAAACATTTTTTTCAAGTGTACTTGAAATATTCAACAAGATAGATTATTCTGTGCCATGAAATAAATCTCAATATATTTATTTTGTGTTAAGAATTAAATTAGAAATCAAGAATAAGATATCTTGAAAATCCCCAAATGTTTAGAAACTAAACTATCACTTCTAAACTAGGTATCTAAATGGTCTGTATTTCAGAGAAGAAGTCAAAAAGGTAATTGGAATGTATTTTAACTGCATGCACATGAAAACATGCCATATCAAAATCTTTGAGATTCAGCTAAAATTGTGTTTTAAGGAAAATCTACAGCTTTAAATGCTTATATCAGAGATGAGGAAAGATCTAAAATCAATTATTTAGAATGCTATTTTAGGGAAATAAAATGCTAATCTAAATTAAATCAGAATTAAGTAGAAAAAAAGACTGACAACGCTGAAAGCAGAAATCAATGAAGTAGAAACCAGAAAATGAAAACCAATGAAAATAAAAGCTGGTGCTTTGAAAAAAATCAATACACTTGATAAAACTCACTGTGCTAATCAAAGAACAATGAGACAAAAAACAAATTACCAGTATCAGGAATGAAAGAGGGATATTACTACATATCCTACATGTGTTAAAAATAAGGAATATTAACTATATTGTAAAAAAAACTTGGCAATTTAGGTGAAAACTGGTAAGTTTCTTAAAAGACACAAATTATCATAACATATAAGAAAATTTGAATAGCTCTATATTTAGTGAAGAAATTAAGTTTGTAATTAAAATATTTTTCACAAGGAAACTCCAAACCCATCTTATTTTGTTAGCAAATTTTACAAGGAGACATATAAGGAAGAAATAATGACAATTATACATGCATCTTCTTAGATAATAGATGAAGGAAGCATTTTACAACTCATTTCATAAAGTATTGTTCTGAACTCATAACCAGAGAAGATAATTAAAAGAAAAATCACACCAATATCCCTCATGAACAACATATAAATGGGTTGATATGTCTCGATTAGAGGGGTTCATCCCAGGAATACAAGGTTTAACATTTGAAAGTCATTCAATGTAATTCACTGTAATAACAGAATAGATGAAGAAAGAAAAGCATTTGAGAAAACTTAGCACCAATAAACTCTCTCAGCACCCTAGGAATGGAGGAGAACATCCTCACCCTAATAAAGCACATCTCTAAAAAACCTACAACTACCGTGGTGGTGAAGGACTCAAATTCCCCTAATATCTGGAACTGGGCAGTGATGTTCGCTTTCAACGCTTCTGTGAAATGTTGTAGTGGATGCTACACCCACTCCACTAAGGCAAGATCAAACAAACATAATGATTAGAAGGGAAGAAGTAAAAACTCTCTTGAATCAAACTCATCTTGACCATATGATAATAGAATTCCTAAGCAATCTCCCCAAAAGAGCTACTAAAACTAGTGAATGTAAGCCACCGGATACAAGGTCAATATACAAAATTCAATTGCATAAATGTATAAGCAATAAACAAATGGAAATCAAAATAAAAAGTACAGTTTCATATATTCTTCCAAGAAACATGAAATAGAGAGAAATATAACAATATTTGCAAGACCTGTACAATAACAACTTAACATTGCTCAGAGAAATGAAAGAAGATTGAAATGAGTGGAGGAGACATATCCATGTCATGGATTCAGAGACACAATGTTAAGATGTCAGTCCTACAAAAATCGACCTACACATTCAATACAATGCCAATCCAAACCCCAGCTATCTTTTTGTAGAAATTAGCAAGCTGATACTATAATTTATATGGAAATGCATAGGACCTAGAATAGACAAAGGAATTAAAGGGAAAAGAACAAAGGTGGAGCGCAAACACAAATTTTCCATAAGTTTCAAATTTTTCTCTAAAGCTAAAGTAAGACAATGTGGTATTAGTTAAAGCATAAAGATATATCCTGATGGAACAGTATAGAGAATCCAGATAGAAGATATTTATGTGGTCTATTGACTTTTTACCAAAATGTGAAAGGAATTCAAGGTAAGTAAATTATTTTCAACAAAGGTGTTGAATGAACTGAAAGATCCATGTAAATAAAATACACTTTGACCACTCACCATGCACAAAATTAACTTGAAACGAATTAAAGAACTAAATATAAAAGGTGAAATTCTAAGGGTTTTAGTATAAAACAAAGGAGATGATCTTTTTGACTTTGTGGTAGGCAAAAGTTTCTTGGATATTGTAAATAAGAACGAAGTTTCAAGAAAAATGGTAAATTGTACTTCATGAAACTTAGAAACTTATACTCTGTTAAAAATAAAATGGCAACCTCTAGAAAGGGAGAAATATTTCCAATTCATATTTATTCAAATATACATGAATATATATAATAAATCCATTCAAAAACCAATTCAAAAGACTTATTAAAATACATTTAAAAAGGCAATCTTTCATTTCTCTGAGCAATGTTAAGTTTTTATTGTACAGGTCTTGCAAATATTGTTATATTTATTTCTTTCATGTTTCTTGAAAGAATGAATGTATATGGAGCTGTACTTTTTATTTTGATTTCCATTTGTTTATTGCTTATACATTTATGCAACTGAATTTTGTACATTGACCTTGTATCTGATTTCACGTCTGTCCTATGTGAAGTTTGGAAGTCACCAGTCCTTACAAGTAAAAAGCTAAACACATTGAAAAAAGCAACTCTTTTTAGATCAATCAGAGAAGTGAGGTTACAGAGTAAACCACTGCCACCCAAATTGGAAAGACTGATAGATGAACACAGAGGACTGAGCAACAACCTACAAGGTGAAACCTTTCGTGAACCGGTGCCTGGGTAGGAAAACCTGACCTGTAATTGATAAATTGCTGGAGACTCAACGTGAACAAGTCTGAGAGTTAAAAACTCCAGGGGGACCCGGTCATAGGTAGGCCACCCCCACTTCTGTGAGTTTTCTCTCCCAGAGTTCAAACTGCTGTCACAGTGAATATTGGAGAAAAATCTTCTCATGCTTCAGCAAAGATAGGGAAGAGGAAGCATTTTTGAAATAGCTAAAGGAGTCTATTCTAAAAGGGCTTGTCCTTAAAAATACAAAGTTGCATTGAAAAAAGAGAGAAGTAACCAAACATTTGATTAAAAGGAACAGTATGGAAGAAACTAACAAAAGAATAATTAAATTTTGAGCACATGAGTCAATATGTGATGTAATGAAATTTTTAGAAGTTCTGCCTTTGGTCAAGCCATTGATTGAAAATACCAATAAAAATAAGCAATAAGAAAAAAAAGAACACCAGGAAACTCTAAACTTCTGCATCATATAAAGCAAACATACTACTGAAGACGAGCTGATTGAACGCATTGAACCTTACAAAATACAAATAAGTACGGGGCCGGCATCCCAGTGACATCAGAAGTCTGGACAGCTCAGCCTGGCTTCTGGGACCACTTTCTTTAGGGTAGGGGGTTTGGGGTTTTGCCGTCTCAGAGAAGCTGAGGGCCTGAAGGTTGCTTTTGACAACTTCACATCAGAGAAGCTCTATATGTGAACAGGTTTGGCTTATACAATTTAGTATAAAAGCAAGAGCATAAAATGTTTAAAGTGCATGGTAGTTATATTTAATAACTATTTCCTTCAAGGTTTCAGATTCACAGTAGTATGTTAATATTATTCAGATTATATGAAATGTAGTGAAACAACATGTTTCTTATACAAATTAGCAAATGAGATGTTGATTTCTATAAATCTCACATAAAGAACAGTATTAGTGAAAATGAATTTAAGAAAACTCCATAATTTGTAAAGAAATTCTGTGATGTAGTTTCATTTGATGGCGCCTAGTCATACATGATTGACACAGCATTTGTTTCCAGAATTGTGCGCATAAAGACTGCTGTGACCCTGCAGAGTGTGTACTGAAAGCCGACAAAGACTGGTTCTGGGGAATGCTGCACAAAAGGTTGCAAGGTAAGAGGCAATCTGTATTTTATAATAGCTCAGGATAAAATTTCTTGAAATACTGCTTCAAGGAGACAGAAAACATGTCAATACCGTATTCAGCTTTAGCCATTATATTACATCTTGAAACATTGGACCCACTCACTCCTTTCAGTAATCTGTCACTTCTGGGGCTTCATGGACATTATGTCTGATGACTGTTCTCTCCTGATTTGACTTCTCAACGCTGTACCTCGTTACAAATCTGTCATACCCATCGAGATTTCTGTATCACCAACATACATCTGGAGCAGCCCTCTGGAGGTTTTACTTTCTAATACCCTACCTCACATGGGGTCAAGAAGTTACATTTATTCTTTCCACTGGCTAAATTCTCTTCACTGTCTTCTGGTAAAATCCTATGTTCCTTTGCACTTTTCACTTACTGTTACAATCATTCAGTCCTTCTTTATTGAAAGCATTTAAAGAATTCATGAATAATTGTCCCACCCCTAGAACAAGTCACTGGAATCCTAAGGAAAAAAGAAACTCCTGGACAAGGTATACGGCAAACATCCATAAGATTAGAGGAAGAATATGTTTTATTTAAGAAAAAATTTCCCAAACTTTATTGAGACAAAATAGACATACACATTGTGTAAATTTAAGGTGTACAACATAATGATTTAATATAAGTATATATTGCAAAGTGATGAAAGCAATAACATTACTTGTGCATCCATTTCACTGAGCAAGAACGTTTAAGATTTACTATCTTAGCAACTTTCAAGTATATAATACATTATAGTTAACTGTGTGTTAGATCCCCAGACTTTCTCACGTAATAGCTGAAAGTCTGTATCCTTGACCAATCACTTCCTACTTCCCCACCTAGCAGGCCCTGGCAACCACCAATCTACTCCCTCTGTGTTGATGAATTTGGCATTTTTTCATCCCACACATAAGTGAGATCATTCAGTATTTGTATTTCTCTTGCATGACTTATTTCACTTTTTATATGCCTTCAAGTTTCATCTTTGTTGAGAATGGCAGGATGTCCTTCTTTTTCATGGCTGAATATTATTCCACTGCATGTGATATATATTATATGTAATATATATATTACTTTTACTGATGGAAACTTAGGTTGTTTCCATATGTTAACTATTGTGAGTAATGCTGCAATAAACATGGGGGTGCAAGTAACTCTTCAAGATAGTGGTTTTATATCTCCCAGATACACACCCAGAAATGAGATTCTGGATCAATGGTAGTTTTATTTTTTAAATAATATTAAATTTATACATAGATTAATATTTATTAAGTTAAATTTTATATCTATAAATATAATAAAATGAAATAGGATTTTACAATTGTTGTTTTCATAATTTCTTTGTAAATGTATAGAAATGCAGTGATTTTTTACTTTGGTTTTGTATCCTTCAGCTTTACTGAATTTGTTTATTAGTTCTAGCAGGTGTTATTTTTATTGCTCTTTTAGGAATTTCTTTATATAAGAGCATGTCATCTGCAGAAACAGTTTTACTTCTTCTTTTCTGATTTGGATGCCTTTTACTTCTGTTTTTGTCTAGTTGCTCTGGCTAGGACTTCCAGGACTATGTGGAATAGAAGCAAGAATGGACACTTTTGTCTTGTTTCTGATCTTAGAAGAAACTGTTTCAGCTTCTCATATGAAGTATGATGTTCCCTAAGGCTTGTCATATATGGCCTTTTTTATGTTGAGACATGTTCTATAGCCAAATTGTTGAGCATTTTTGTCATGAAGGGGTGTTGAATTCTGTAAAATGCTTTTTCTGCATCACTTCAAGGGATTACATAATTTTTACCCTTAATTCTATTAATGAAGTACACCATTTTTTGATTTCTGTATATTGAATCATCCTTGCATCTCAGGGATAAATCCCACTTGATCATGGTATATGATCCTTTTAATGTGCTGCTAAATTTTGTGTGCTAGTATTTTGTTGAGAATTTTTGCATTTATACTCTTCAGGGGTACTGACCTATAATTCTCTTCTCTCTGTCTTTGGTATCAGGACACTGTTGTTCCTGCCTCTTCAATTTTTTGGAAGGATTTGAGGAGAATTAGCATTAATTATTTACATATTTCATAGAATTCACCTGGGAAACAGTCTGGTCCTAGAATTTTCTTCACTAGGAGGTTTAAAAACATATCAATCTCTTTAGTTGTGATTGGTCTCTAAGTTTTCCATTTCTTCATGATTCAGTCTTGGTAGGTTTTCTGTTTCTAGGAAGTTATCCATTTCTTCTAGGTTATTAAATTTGCTGCCATGTAGTAGCCTCATATGATCCTTCATGTTTCTGTGGTGTCAGTTTTAGTGTCTCTTTCCTTCATGATTTCATCATTTTGAGTCCTGTCTCTTTCTCTTGGTTAGTGTAGCTAAAAGTTTGCTATTTTGTTTATCTTTTCAAGAACTCTTAGTTTCATGGATATTTTCCCCCGTTGTCTCTGTAATCTCTGCTTCATTTATTTCTGTTCTGATCTTTGTTATTTCCTTCCTTCTACTAACTTGGGCTTAGTTTGTTCTTTTTTAATTCCTTTAGGTGTAAAGTTAAGTTGTTCATTTGAGATCTTTCTTTTTTCAATATAGGCATTTATAACTATAAATTTACGTCTTTAAATTGCTTTTACTGCATCCCATATGTGTTGGCATGTTTTTGTTTTTGTTTATTGCAAGATACTTTCTGGTTTCCCTTTTATTTCTTCTTTGCTCTGTTGGTGGTTCAAGAGTGTGATGTTTAACTTCCAAATTTTGGGACTTCTCCAGTTTTCCATCTGTAACTGGTTTCTAGTTTCATACCATTTTGGTTGGAAAAGACAGTAAGTATCATTTCAATATTTTAAGTTTCTTAAAACTTGCTTTGTGGGCCAACATATATGTTCTAGCTTGGAGAATGTTTCATGTGTGGTTGAGAAGAATGTGTATTTTTTTCTTATTTGACATTATGTTCTATATATATGTCTTTAAGGTCCATTTGGTCTGTAATTTTATTCATGGTCACTATTTTCCGATTGAATTTTTCCAGTTGCCCCATCCAATGTTGAAAGTATGGAATTAAAGTTCCTTACTATCACTGTCTACTTCTCCCTTCAGTCTGTCAATATTTGTTTTAACTTTTTAGGTATTCCAATATTTGGTGTACATATAGTTACAAGGATTTATTCCCTTGAAGAACTGACTTCTTTACCAATATATAATGACTTTATTTGTCTTTTATGACTGATTATACTGAAAGTCTATTTTATCTGATGTAAGTAAAGCAAAGCCTACTCTCTTTTGGTTACCATTTTCATGGAATGTCCTTTTCTTCCCTTCCCTTTCAGCCTAGGCATGTCCTTAAAGCTAAGTTGAATTTCTTGTAAGCACCAAATTGTTGGATCTTGTTTCTGATCCATTTGCCATTCTATGTCTTTTGTTCAGCAAAAAACATTTATATTTTAAGTAATTGTTGATAGGTAAGGACTTTTTATTGTTTTGTTTGTTGTTTTCCTTTTTAAGTTTTTTTCCCTTGCTTCATCTCTTGCTGTCTTCCTTTATGATTTTTTTGTAGTGGTATGCTTTAATTCATTTCTCTGTGTCTTTTGTGTATCTACTATAGATTGCTTCTTTGTGATTATCATGAAGCTTATATAAAACATTTTTATAGACATGACAGTCTACTTTAAGCTGAAAACAACAAACCTTCAATCACACACAAAAGCTCTACATTTTACATTCTCTTCCCACACATTTTATGTGCAGTTATACTTTGTCTCTTTTTTATATTGTGCATCCTCTTACAAATTATTGTAGCAATATTACTGTATAATACTGTTGTCTTTTAACCTTTGTGCTAGAGATAAAAGTTATTGCCACCATTATAGCACTAGGGTATTCTGAATTTGACTATATTTTTACATTTACCAGTGAGTTTTACACTTGCATATGTTTTCATGAGTTAGTGTCCTTTCATTTCAATTTGATGAACTCCTTTTAAGACAGGTCTAAAGGTGATGAACCCCCTTAGCTTTTATTCGTGTGGGAATGTCTTTATCTCTTAATTTCTGCAGGACTGTTTTGCCTGGTATAGTTTTATTGGTTGGTAATTTTTTCCTTTCAGTATTTTGAATATATCATCCCACTCTGGGTTTGCATGATTTCTGCAGAGAAATCCACTGAGAGCCTTCTTGGTTCCTTTGTATGTGATGAATAATTTTTTTCTTGCTGCTCCAAAATTTTTCCTTTGACTTTTAACTTTCTGATTTTAATTTGTTTTACAGTAATCTTCTCTGAGTTGTTCTTGACCGGGTTTTTTTTAGCTTTCTGTTCCTGGCTATCCATATCTCTCCAAAGATTTGAGAAATTTTCAGCTATTATTTCTTTAAATAATCTTTCTGCTCCTTTCTCTGTTTTTTCCTTCAGGGACTCCAATGATATCAATATCATTTGCTTGATGATGTCCTATAACTCCTGTAGACTTTCTTCACTCTTTTTACTTTTTGTTCCTCTAACTGGCTAATTTCAAATCAATAGTATTCCAGTTTACTAATTGTTTCTTCTGCAGGAGTGATTCCTTTGTTGAATTCATTTACTGAGTTTTTCCTTTCTTTTTAACTGTTATCTTCAATAAAGGATTTTTGTTTGGCTCCTTTTTTGTGTTTTCTAGTTCTTTAATTATTTTCTTATATGTTTTCCTGATTTCACTTAGTTTGTGTTCTCTTGCATTTCACTGAGATGATTATCTTGAATTTCTCTTGAATTTTTGTAAGGCAATTCATAGATCTCCATTTCTTTGTGGCTGATTACTGGAGCTCTGTTAGTTTCCTTTACTGGTACCATAGTTGCCTGATTCCTTTTGATCCATGCAGTCTTGGGTTGGAGTCTGTGCAGTTGATAAAGCAAACAGCTCTTGGTTGGAGCCCATTTACAAGGTTGTTTTCTGGATCTGCAGTTGATGAGCTTGTTACAAGGGTCTTATGCAGGCATGGTCCCTGTCTGGTTCCTGGGTATATGGGACTCCCTTCGGTGCCTTATTCAGTAGTCACACTCAGACAAGGGTCTGCTTCAGGGTCCACGGCTGGGTACTCAGACAGTGGCTCGTTATCACATTTGTGGATGGGTGTGACTCCTAGGAGGGCTCCTGCCAAGGTGGATCCCTGTGTAGGTGGGATAGACCCTGACCTTTGAGTGGCTGGAATTGAGTCCCAGGGCTGTTTTAGGGTCTACAGTCTAGATTGAGGTTTGCAGATCTGGCTCTGGAGGCACAGATAGGTATGTATCCTGCCAGGGCCCTGGGTGGGCTCGACAGCTCTCTGCCTGTGGCTGCAGGGGCTTGATCCAAGTATGGGGCCATGTTGGGGTCTTCTTAGGCACAGTCTGGAACATCTCCTGCTAGGTCCCTGTGAGATCAGTGATGCTGGTGAAATACGGCTGGTAGGAGTTGAAGCTGTCCCCTGAAGTTGGGCCCTTTTTTGACCTTCAGGAGCACAGGTGGGAATGTGTCCTGCTGATGCCCTGGTCCAGCAGAACTGCTGACAGAGTAGCTGTGAGGAGGCTGGAGTCAAGTATAGGGCCCTTTCAGGATCTCCAGGGCCATAGACAGGAGGGTCTCCTGCTGGGTATCTTTGCCAGCAGGACTGTTAGTAGACTGTGGCTGAGAGGAGGCTGGAACATAATATGGGGACCCTTCTGGACTCTCAGACGCAGAGGGCGTGGTCCCTGTTTGGTCCCAGGGCGAGTAGGACTGTTTGGGGTGCCTGTGAGGGGGCTAGAGCTGAGTATAGGCCCTGTCCTGGGTCTACAGTGTTGTGGATAGGATTGTCTCTTGCTAAGTCCCTGTGCCTGCAGAACTGACTGACCGTAAACTGTTGCTCATAGGGGCTAGAGCACAGTTACATGGTACTTTCGAAATCAACAGTCAAACAAAGTTTGGTGTGCTTACCTCCAAATACTCAGGGACTGCAGCTGACTCACAGGCCACTTCACAGCTGCTTCTGGGACTGGGGTGTGTGTGCCTGGTACTTGAAGCACGGATGGATGGTCCCTTGGCATGTGATGCTTGTAGCAGGATCATTGCCAAAAGGGGCTGTAAGCTGAGTCCTCAGGGGTAAGGAGCCATTTCTGGGAATAAAGACCGTGCACAGTTAGTCAGTGGCTGCCTGGGTGAGGGCTTGCCTTTTCAAATTGGCTCTCCTCAGTCTTAGACTCCTCAGGGTTTCAACATCTCCTATCTGGATTGCAAAGCTCCCACAAAGGCACTTTTTTTCTGTAGCAATCTAGTGTTGTTAAGGGGATATATGAGCAGAAAATCTTTATTTTGCCACCTTGTGCTGTCGCTCTTTGAATATACTTTTAAAATTAAGTTACAGGATCCAGAGGTACCAAGAATCTGGGTGTAGCTTTGTTGGGTCCTCTGGCTCAGGATCACCCACAACCGGACTGAAAATCATTGAGGATATAGAATACTTTTCCCACACTGTCAAACGACTTGACCAAACTGACATTTAATGAACACTCTACCCAGCAATAGCAGAATACACATTATGTACAAGCACACATGGAACATCTTTGAGAATGACTGTGTGCTAGACCATGAAACAAGTCTCAATATTTTAAGACTGAAGTAATACAGACTTTATTCTCTGGTGGCAACAAAATTAAATTAGAAATCAACAAATGAAGGAAATTTAATAAACCACAAGTATTATAAATTATACACCACATTTCTCAATAATCAATGTGTCTAAGGATCATTGAAATATTTTGAACTGAATGAAAACTAAAAACCAACACATCAAAATGTCTGGCATGCAGGTGAGGTAGTGCTTAGAGGGGAATTTTTAGCTTTCAGTACCTATATTAGGAAACAAGAAATAAATCAATAATCTAAGCTTGTTCCATAAAAATCTATAAAAATTAGAACAAATTAAATCTGAGGCAAATTAAATCCAAGCTTTATTTTGTTAGTGTTTTGATTCTTTATGTTCCTTGAAGCCTGGCACTGATATCTTTACATTTGAAGAAGTAGCTCTCTCCTCCAGTGTTCACCAACTGGCTTTGGGAGAGAAAAAAAGCCAGTCATCAGTCAGCCCAGCTAGGGTTTTTGGGGCTCCCTCAGGCCTTTTCTCTGGGTGTGCTTGCTCCACTATTTTTATTCTCTTGTGGGTGTGGGGTGAAGCTTAAGACTGTGTGTCTTCTCTCAAACACTGAGCCGGTCTGAGTGCAGAGAACCTTCCATTTATTTTCCTAAGGTATTACCGTGGAGTGTTCAAGATCATGGAACTTCTCCCAGTTCAGCAGAGCCACCCAGCTGCTGATTGTTGTCTGAAGGATTGTGCACTGCTTTTGTGTGTACAATCTGGTGGTGAGCACGGGGTGCTGACTACAGGGTGCGTGTGTGTCAAGTGCTGCAGGCTTTTGGGTGGTTGAAGGTGAACGCTGGTGAGGTGTCCAGTTGGTTCATGGGTGTGGCTCTTGCTGGAATTTGTGAGTTAATAGACTACATAGCTGGTTGGTATAATCTACACATTTGCTGTGAGTCCCTGTCCCATTTCCCTACTCCTCTGTGTCCCCAGACTATTCAACTGTGCCAGTTCCCCCAAAGTTCTGGGTAGGATCAGACAAAAGTGGGCCTCCTGGGCGGTGTTTCACAGCGCTGGGGAAACCAGGCTCTCATATCCCTTTTACTTTCCCCTCTCAGAGAAATTATGGGCCAAGAAGGTCTCTCTTGGCATTGAGTGTGCCACCTTGGGGGAGGGGTGATGTGGATAAAGTGAAACCTTTCCTCTTACCACCTTCAATGAAACTACTCTCAGTTTTTTGCTTCACCAGGGGACTGGAATCTTTCAGTTGGATTCCCAGCTCCCATAAAAGTATTCTTATCCATAGTAGTTGCTAAAATAGGTGTTTCTATGTGGATACACAGCCTGGAATCTCCTATTCTACCATATTGTTGATGTCACTCTCCTCTTCTTTTCATTACTGGACATACTTTAATTCTTCATATTAAGTGTAACTTCAATAAAATTAACTAACCTACCAGCAGAATCATAGAACTCATGAATGGACTAACAGAAAGGAACTGGGGAGAATGGGAGGGAAGGGAGGGATATGGGTAGGGAAAAAGAAAGGGGGTATTATGATTAGCATGTATAATGTGGGGGGGGGCGTGGGGAGGGCTGTGTAACACAGAGAAGACAAGTAGTGATTCTACAACATCTTACTCCACTGATGGACAGTGACTGTGGTGGGGTTTGTGGGGGGGACTTTGTGAGGAGGGGACCCTTGTGAGCATAATGTTCTTCATGTAATTGTAGATTGGTTATATCAAAAGAAAAAAAAGAAAAAAATTAACTGACCTACGAAACATAAGCTGTATAAAAGATAACCAAATTCCCTATCATTGCTGCACCAAAAGAGCATACCCTTTCTGCTGCACAACCAGATTCAGACATCCACAGGGATATGTGAACCACTTCTGTTGAGACTGTGGTAATAGTTGTGATTCTCACTGTCCTTGGGCCCAGTTATCACAAGGTGCTAAACATGAGTTTTCTGACATACACATTGCTTTCTTTATTGTGCAGTCAAGGATCATAGGGTGGTCCAAGGCAATAAATTAATCCACCCATTTCTGGTTCAGTTGTGTAAAGGGACACAGCCCTTACCTTGAATTATATAGTACATATACAGACTGACAGTCTTGGGGAAAAAAAATATTAAAAACTAAAATAAAAACAAAATTAAAAGAGTTTAGTAGAAACACTCAGAAATAAGGAGTTAGCAGTTTAAAAGTTTTATGGCCATTTGGATGTTAGCCAAGGAAAGAAAAATCAGTGGAAGAGCAAGTGAGATGCTAAAGTTTGGCTGAAAGAACATTTGAGGAACTGGGTTTTTATGGGTCTTGAAAAAGAAGTTGGGTGAAAGAAGCCAATCTGAAAAGGCTAAATACTGTATGATTCTAGCTACATGACATTCTGGAAATGGCAAAAGTGCAGAGATAGTAAAAAGACAAGTGGTTCCCAAGAACTGAGGAACAGATTAATAGGCAGAGCATGAAGGATGTTTAGGGCAGTGAAAATACTCTGTATGATATCAAACCAATAGCTACTTGTCATTATACATTTGTCCAAACCCATGGAATGTGTGACACTGAGAGTGCATGTAATGTAAACGATGGGCTTTGAGTGGTGGTGATATGTCACAGAAGCTCATCAGTTGTAACTGATGTACCACTCTAGGGAGACATGGATAACATGGGAGGTATTGCATGTATGGAGCAGGGGTTATATGGAGAGCCTCTGTACTTTCCCTTTATATTTTCTGGTATAAGAAGTAATGCTTTATTAACAAAAGAAATTGGAGTAAAAGTAAGACTGCCATTGATACACATTTATAAAAGGAAGCATATTCTGAAGAAACAAGTATTCATTTTTTTCATTATACTTATATGTATTTTCCTTTGGAAACAATGTTGATTATTGGTTTTGATTTGGATGCTAAGTCCATAAGCTTGGGTGGCACACACATTGTGCTTTGTACTCCCACCCATCACTTGGAGAATTTGTATCAGATCTGTTATAGGTAGCAAATCTTTGTTGACAAAATGAGAAAAACACACAGAAAACCTACTGGGTGGGGCAAATGTTATATAAGCTGGGCCTCTAGTACCTTTGAAATCTAAAATAAATTTGACTTAACTTGCATAGGATAGTGATGATAGCCATGAGGAATTGGGCTTTCGTTGAGGAAAGTGTTTGCAATGATGATGTTTAGATGTTTCTTGGCATAAACAAGTGTACAGAAAGGGAGCCCTAAAAACTATCAGCTAATGCTTAAGTGCTGAAGAGATATTTAATTAGGGAAGTAATTTTTTTCAGTTGTTTGCAATGTGGTAAGTGAAAGAAACCTTTCTCTTTGTGTCCTTACATTATCTTCTTTAAAGATTTACACAGTTTTTTTCTAAATGTTTATAACGTGTATTTATTGTTTTGTAAATGGTTGGTGATTTCTGCTTTAAGGATGGCATATGGGAAAATCAGATGCTGCCTGTGTGAGCATAGACATAATGAGTTGAAAGTAACATATATTAATTCCTTAGCTCTACTTTCTTCTTCATTGTTATGGTTTTCTGCTTATTTTGAGTTTCTCACTTCTTTCACTAGCATTTCCATTCCTTTATGCAAAATAAATTCCATCACCTAAATTTCTCTGCGATGCTTAGGTAGCTGACAAGGGGACTCAGAGTCTCCTCAGTGCTCTTAGCAACTTGGGAAAAAATGGATGGAAATTTAAAGGCTGTGGGGAAAATAAACTTGAGTAGCACTGATGTGTAATCTTTTTATGTTCCTTTTCCCTTCTAGTTAATGCCACTTTGTAAAATGTGTAGGAAATCATTTGATGAAGACTGTGACTTCCCTGAATATTGCAGTGGGGTTTCCTCGTACTGTGTGCCTGACACACACGCATGCAATGGACAAACTTGCGATTCGGGTGATTCCTTCTGTTACATGGGATGATGTTGGATATTTACCAAACAGTGTAGAAATTTAATTGGAGGAGGTAATGACCATAACTTTCTTCTTGGTTCCTAAATCCTGATTATTCTAAACTCCATTATTCAATTCTCTAAAACAAAAATGTGAATGTACTTTGTTAGTGAGTTGAGTCTTGCTAGTGGTATTAGTGTTAAGGGAAATCAAATTCTCTTTATTCTGAAAAACAAAAGTGAATTTATATGGAACTACTGTTTGCACAGGGACTAAGCTTCAAGTGGAAATGTAGTTATCTAGGGGATTATATAGAATTTGTGGTGGTGGGGTTTCATAAAGTGAACACAGCAAGGCTAATCACTGATTGAGTAGAATTCAAGAGTGGGTCTGTCCAAAGCCGCTTGCTGATGACTGATGGCTTCAGCTTATGGCTTGTATAGTCCAGTTTGATTAAGCTTCCTACAAATGTGTGGATCGTTAGCTTCATCAAAATATACAATTTCTTGCACACCCACAGTTCATGTTCTTTGAGAGTGAAATTTTTCATTCTTAGTCCTCTCTTTAGGCCTTCATTGGCCAGGTCATAGAAGAGAATTCCAAGTTATTGTCCAGATCAATATAAACACCAGGACTTCAAGGAGGAGATGAGATACAGTTTTTTGTGATTATTATAATTTTGCTCTGCTTTTCTGCCAGAATCACCATTGCACCATCTAGCAAGACGATGGCTACAGTAGTCTTTAAATGTAATTGCAATATACCTAACCAAATTACCATGAAAATTAGGAGGAACAGAAAAGTACTCCAGATCCATGATTCAATGTTTCTCCTATGTGAAACCAGAAAAGTAAATCTCAGTGCTGACCAGATACATTTAGAGTGAGATAGGGAGATGTCAGCTAGTGTCCCTCAAGCTATTTACCTTATTTACTATTTCTTTAGTATTAGAAGTGATCTTGAGTGCTTTTTAAAGCCCCCTGTGAGAACTGGAGGTCTAAGTGTAACAATCTTCCCCAAGAATACTACAAATGTATTCTTGGTGGCAAGTATAACACCTAAAGCATCTTTATTTCAAAGAAATGTCTGTCCAATCCTAGTGACCACTTGTGTTAATACATCCAGTATGTAAGTCTGGCCTGTCAATCAGCTTGTATACTAATTTTTGGAAAAGAGTCCCACTTTGGGAGCCTAGTAAACATAATTTTCTTCATGTAATTGTAGATTAATGATAAAATAAAAAAATAAATAAAAAATAAAGAGTCCCACTTTGTGTACCTCCTGCAGAGCTTGGGAGCAAAAGGAGGCTTGATCATTACTGTATTTCAATCCAAAGTTATCATAATCCTTTGATTATGTCATAATTCTTGGGCTAGTTAATTGGAATGTTCTGGAGTAGGATTTGATATAATTCTGTAATAAGCTTTAGCTTTCCAAGATAAACACATGACTTATAGGCAATAGCCAATAAAAATCCTATTCCACAGACCTCATACAAGTCATCAGGTGCTGCTGTATTATTGCTTTCTTGCCAATATTTGCTTATGGGGTTGTAATGTTGAATGACATAGATTATGCACGAAGCCATATGATTTAAAGTTGGGAAATATATAAAGATACATGGTAAAGGACCTTGAGTTTAAGTACTAAGTCTTTTTTTCTATTAGATCAGTAAAGACACCTCAAGTGGAAATGTGTGACTTTTTTTTAAAGTTCCTTACCAAATTCTTCAGTGATACTTATGCACATGCAGCAACTTCCTGTTCTAGGTGTAATATAAAATGATGTTAAAGTTGTCATTTAGTTTGTAGTGATGTTTGTCCTCTAGGAGGTAGAAATTTCATTAGCTGTAAAGTCATATACATTATTTTTGGGATAATCATCACTAAATTGAGTTGTGTGGCACCTAGTGGGATGTGATGACAAACCCAACAGTTACCTCAGTGTTTCTTCTCAACCTCAGCATTGATGACATTTTATGCCAGACAATTCCTTTCTGTGAGAGGTGAGTTGAGAGATTGTCCTGGGCAATTGTGGCATATTTAGCAGAATCCATGGCCTTTGCTTACTAGACGCAATGCCTGCAGACATTTTTGATTTTCACACCTGGGGTGGGACTGACATGGGCTCCTAGAGGATAGAAGTCAGGAGCGCTGGTTAACATCCTAGAAGGCACAGAACAGTACCTAGAACAAAGAATTATCTGGTCCCAAATGTCAAGATTTACTAATGCCATCTTGTTAATTGCTTTCTGGCTGTTTTGTAGTTCTAATGGGAGAAATTATTTGCAAACCGTATATCTGATAAGAAATTAATGTCCAGAATATACAGAAAATTCCTAAAACTTAACAAAACTCAGAAATGGGCAAAGGACTTGAGTAGACATCTCGCCAAAGAAAATATGCAAATGGCCAATAAGCACGTGAAAAGAAGCATCATTAGGGAAATGCCCATCAAAACCACAGTGAGATACCACCTCACACTCACTAGGGTGACTACTACCAAAAAAACAGAAAGCAACAAGCATTGGTGAGAATGTAGAGAAGCTGGAACCGTTGTGCGTACTTGGTAGGAATGTGAAATGGTACAGCTGCTTTGGATAACAGTATGAAGTTTCCTCAGAAAATTAAAAATAGAATTACTGTATGGCCAAGCAATCCCCCTTCTGGGTATATACCCAAAAGGATTAAAAGCAGCATCTGAAAGAGGTCTCTGTACACCCACGTTCATAGCAACAGCATTCCCAAAAGCTAAAACTTGGAAGCCACCCACTGTCTATCAACAGATGAGTAGGTAAAGCAGAATGTGGTCTCTACAAACAACAGGATATTACTCAGGCTTAAAAAGGGTAGAAAATTTGCGTAATGGATACAACGTGGATGAACCTTGAAGACATTCTGCTATGTGAAATAAGCCAGTGACAAAAGACAAATACCGTATGAGTCTACTGATACAAGGTACTTAGCATAATTAAATAACATCGACAGAAAGTAGAATGGTGGCTGCCAGGGGTCTGGGAAAAAGAGGAATGGGGAGTTATTCTTTAATAGGTGTGGAGTTTCAGTTTTACAAGATGAAAAAGTTATGGGGATAGACGTAGTGGTGGTTACACAACAGTGTAAATGTATTTAATAGCACTGAACCATACACCTAAAATGGTTAAGATGGTAACCATTTTATCTCTTTAAGATTCTTAAAAATAATCCAGCTAAAAAGATTTTTAAAACTTCATTATTTTATTTCCTTATTCTGGATGTGATTAGCAATTAGTGTTTTTAACACCAAATTTTGTGTTTATATCTAATACTGAATTTCTTGAAGCTTGGTAACTATTTTTCCCCGTAACTAGTTGATGTTATGGCTGGAAGTTTGTACTCTTTGGCCAATATTTCCCTATTTCCCTGACCCCAAACCTCTGATAACTGCCATACTACTCTCTGTTTCTCTGAGTTTGACTTTTTTATATTCCACACATAAGTGATCATACAGCATTTGTCTTTTTCTTTTTGACTGATTTCATTTAGCACACCTTTCAGTTTCTACCAGAGTTCTCAAATGGCAGGATTTCCTTCTTTTCCAAATAATTTGTATATATAATTATATAATTATATGCCTATATATAATATACATAATATTTTCTTTTACATTCATTTACCGGTGGGCATATAGGTTGTTTCCCTATGTTTGCTGTTGTGGATGCTGCTGCAGTGGACGTGGGAGTGTGGAGGTCCTGATTTCAATTCGTTTGGATAAACACCCAGAAGCTGAATTGCAGGATCACATGGCAGTTCTATTTCTAAGATTTTAAGGAGCCTCCACACTGTTTTCCATAGTGGCTCTACCAACTTACATTCCCACCAACAGTGTCCCACCTTTTCTCTGCATCCTTGGCAACACTTATTATCTTTTCTTTGTGGTGATAGCAAATGTGACAGGTGCGAGGTGATGACCTCACTGGGGTTTTGATTTGCAGGTTATTGTGTTGTGGAGCACTTGTTAATCTACCTGTTTATTATTTTTTTGTCTTCTTAGGAAAATTCCTATTTGTATCCTTTGCCCATTTTCCACTCTTTTAATTTTATTTTTGCTATTGAGGTGTATGAGTTCTTTATATATTTGGAATGTTAATGCCTCAGATACATGACTTGCACATATTTTCTTCCCTTCTGCAGGTTGGTTTCTCATTTTGTTGATTGTTTCTTTTACTGTGCAGTAGATTTTTAGTTTGATGCGGTTCCACTTAGTTATTTTTGCTTTTGCTCCTTGGGCTTTTGGTGTCATATCCAGGAAACCATTGTCAAGACCAATGTCAAGGAGCTTTTCCCCTATCTTTCCTTCTAGGGATTTTACTGTTTTAGGTCGTATGTTTAAGTCTAATTTGTTTGAGTTCATTTTTGTGAATGGTGTAAGATTAAGGTCCCATTTCATTCTTCTGCTTGCAGTTCTCCAGCTTTCCGAGCACCGTTTACTGAAGATACTCTCCCTTCTCTATTGAGTTCCCTGGCTCGCCTGTCAACGTTAGTGGACTGTATATGCAAGGTTTGTTTCTGGTTTCTCAGTTCTGTTCCTTTGGTCTGTCTGTTTATTTTTATGCCAATACCATATTGTTTTGATCATTATAGCTTTGTAGAATAGTTTAAAATCAGGAAATGTGATGTCGCTGGCTTTGTTCTTCTTTCTTAGGACTGCTTTGTTTATTTGGGATATTCTGTGGCTCCATAAAAATTATGATTGTTTTTTCTATTTCTGTGAAAAAGCCATTGGACTTTCAATAGAGATTGCATTGAATGTACAGATAGCTTTGGGTAACATGGACATTTGACAATATTAATTCTTCTAATACACAAATGTGGGATATCTTCTTATTTGTGTCTTCTTTAATTTCTTTTGTCAGTCTTGTTTTCAGTGTGCAGATATTTCACCTCCTTGGCTAAATATATTCCTAAATATTGTACTTTTTAGATGCTATCATAAATGTGATTGGTTACAGTATTTCTTTTTCAAATGTTTTGCTATTGGTGGGTAGAAATGCAACTGTCTACTGTATGTTTATTTTGTAGCTGGTAACTTTACTAAATTCATTTATTAATTCTAAGATTTTTTTTGATAGAGTATTTAAGAATTCCTATATAAGAGCATATCATCTGCAAGCAAAGGCAAGTCAATTTCTTCCTCTTTGATTTGGATGCCTTTTATTTCTTTGTCTTGCTTAGTAGCTCTAGCTAGGACTTCTACTGCTATATTGAATAGGAATGATGAGAGTGAGTCCCATTACCTTTTTCCTGATCTTGGATGAAAAACTTTCAGCCTTTTGCCACTGAGTATTATATGAGTTTGTAATATATGGATTTTATTGTGTTCAGTTATATTTCTTCTATGCCCAATGTTTTGAGCATTTTTCATCATGAAAGAATGTTATATTATGTCAAATGCCTTTTTTGCATCTTTTGAGATGATCATATCATTTTTATCTTTCATTCTATTAATGTGGTATATCCATTTATTTATTTGCATATGTTGAATCACCCTTGCATCCCAGAAATAAATCCCTCTTGATCATGGAGAATTATGCTTTTGAGTGCCATTGAATTCAGTTTGCTAATATTCTAGTGAGAACTTTCGCATTTTTGGTTATTGGTCTGTACTTTTCTTATACTGTCCTCATCTGGCTTTGAGAGCAGGATAAGGCTAGCCTCATAAATTGAGTTTGAGAGCATTTCCTTCTCTTCAGGTTTTTGGAATAGTTTGAGAAGAACTGGTTTAATTACTCTTTAAATTTTTGGTAGAATTCAGGAGTGAAAACCTTTAGTTCTAAAGTTTTCTGTGTTGGGAGGTTTTTCAATTACTGACTCAATCTCCCTATATGTTATTGAAGTGTTCAGATTTTGTATTTCTTCATTATTCACTCTTAATAGTTTTTATGTCTTTTAGTACTTAATCTGGTTTGCTGACATAATTGCTCATAGTAGTATCTCATGGTCCTTTGTATTGCTATGATATCAGTGGTAATGTCTCCATTTTAATTTCATTTATTTTTATTTATTTGAATCTTTTCTTTCTAACAGTCTAGCAAAAGTTTTGTCAGTTTTATTTTTCTTTTCAAAAAAAAGAGCTCTTAGTTTCAGTGTTCTTTTCTATTGTTTTTTTGTTTCTATTTCGTTTATTTCTGCTCGATCCTTGTTATTTCATTCCTTCTGCTAGAATTGGGCTATTTGTTGTTTTTCTAGTTCCATGTAGGGTAAAGAGAGGTTTGTTTATTTGAGATATTTTTCTTAATGTAGGCATTTATCATTATACTCTTTCCTCTTAAAACTGTTCTGTAGCATCATACAGGCTTTTGTATGTTATGTTTCCATTTTGTTTTTTTTCCTGACTACCACACTCATGATCCTTGAGAACAGATTTACTGTTTAAAGGGGAAAGCAAGTGTTCACTGGGCCACTGCATATCCTGAAAGAGCTATATGCATATGCATGTATGTATCCCCTAACTGACATGATGTTATTTATGTCTTTATTATGGTTACGGGTCTTGTGTTTATTTGAAGTTGCTCCTTTGCGGTGTCTACCAATCCCACTATGTGCATTTCCTTCCTTCTCTGGGAACTGCCTCATCCCCCACTTAACGGCCAAGTTTGTTCCTGATGACTCCACCTCCTGGGTGTGACCGGACAAGTCAGGGACCCTGACTTCAGCTGAACCAAGCAGACACTCTCTTCCTGTAATGGGACCCTGGGACCCTGGGGGTCCAGCCCCCTAGTTTGTAGTAGCGGAGCTGGGATGTGACTTAAGGACGGGAGTGGCTAGATTCTGCAGAACAGACTTACAGAGAGCCTGTGTACAGAGGATGAAGGCTCGTGGCGGTGCCCACGCCCCGGGGGCAGCGTGCCCGTGAGCAAAAGCGGCCGCCTGGGGCACACGCTTCCACCTCCTGGCTCGAGGCTCCCATGCATCACTTTCTCCCTTGCGGTTTTTCTGTTCCCTGATTCCTTATTAGAAATTTTCTTGCCTTTCTTTAGTTTAAAAGGTTTCTATTACTTGGAGGGAATTACTTAATTAAAATTTAATTAAATTAAATGTTTATATTAATTGAAATGTTTATGATTAAAATGTTTAATTAACGAAATGCTTATATTCACTGATAAATCAATGCTATAAAAGACCACATGAGAGACATATTTTTATTTGAAAGGAGTTCATTCCTTATAATGAGAAGCTAAATTTTTTTTTTTGGCTGCTAATCAAATACAGAGCCCTTTGTACCTTGGTAATCCAAGGTATTTTGCACTGAATGGTGAAGGACTCTTGGAACAGAGTAAGACCTTACTAGACAAAGATGAGAAGAAAGCACATTTGAGTTACATGCACAGCCCACGGCAGGCAAAGCAGCACGGTGTCCGTCTGGAGAAGAGAATGTGGAACTGTTGGAGTTCTGACAGCTTTTATGACAGACAGGGGCCTGGTGATGAAAGGCATTGTTAACGATTTGATCTCATTCCTAAGGGCACTGAAAAACTACTCAGGGGAAGAAATGCTGTCAACTTTTCATTTTTGATACATCATCCTAAGTGGGGAGACCAGGTCAAAGGCCATGTTAACAGGGGTCTAGGAAGAGAAGACGGCAGTGTGGGTTGGGACTAGGATTGGAGATGGAAAGGGTGGAGAGATTCAAGATATTTTTAGGGGTAAAATGGAGAAAATAGGAGACCTGTTTGGATTTAGGCGAGACCCCTATCTCAGAGCTTCGGCACTTGGTTCTTCTCACCCTCACCAGGACGGCGAGCCCGGGCGTTAGCTGCTCACGGGTCCTGCTAGGTTCACTGCTCTGCTGTTGGCCTGGCCTTTGTTTTTGCTTCTGGGGGCAGTTAACAGAGGCATGTTCTTCTTACGTCCTTTCAGCTTCAGTGTTCCTGACATGAATGTCTAGCCTTGCACGCAGTGATTCTCGGTGTGAGAAAAGCCAGCCGGGGGTGGCGCTAGATGATGGGTCAGGATAAAGTCTGAAGAGGGCGGCCACCCCCTGAGGTGTTTGGGTCGGTGCCCCCATCACACTCCTATGCTCCGGGCCTGACTGGGCCATTCCTTCTCGACTCTTCTATTATTTCCTGCCTTAGAAAAAGACTATGAGAACACTCGGTGGCTGGAACAGTAAAATGAGGGACAGTAAAGACGAAGTAAGGGGCAGGTGAAAGGTAACCAAAGGCGGCTCCTCGGATCTGGCGGTGGGGGTGAGAGCATCTGGTGAAGGAGTGAGAACCTGGTTAGGAACCATTTTCCTCGATTTCCCCTCCCTCCAGGCAAGAGAAAGGTTCTAGGTGGGAAGGCCGACCTCGCAAGGCCCTCTAGAGGGAGGACTGTCACCAGGGGTGACAGAGAGAACCTGCTTATGCAGATCGTAAAAACATGTTTCTCCCGTGTTCCCCCTGGTCTCAAATAACCCTTAAGATTTAGAGTATCTGACATGGCTTTTGACAGAAAAACAGATGAATGTTCACTCACGCAGGAGAGTTCCTGCCTGTTGTACTCTTTAGTATGTTCACCTTTTCCCCTACAAATTAGCTGTTAACAAAACAAAAAAAACACCTGATATAACCCATGTGGAGGGGTCAGGGCCTTGTGTCACTGCAGGGGCATTTTTTCCTACTTCAGGGTTTGCTCCTGGGTGAGGCTAAGGGACACAGAGGAAATCGGTTACTCTGGGTGGGGCACGGGTGCTCAGAACAATTCCTGGGCGGCTGAGCTCACAGGCCACACACATACTGGAAGTGGTCCTACAAATCCCTCCCAGTTGTCTTTTTACCTCTGAGCCATCTCTAAGTCTCTTGAAACAAGTTTCTAATGCTGATCCCCAAAAAGGTCTCCTCCAAGGATTAAAACAGAAGTCAAGTGAGAAAAAAGGAAACATGGTACATGGTCCTGGCAGCTGAATGCTGGGTATTTAGAAATGTCCAAGAATACTCAGATTTACCCCCAAACACTGCAAAGCTGTGCACCAGGCTTGGCTGACTGTAAAATCCAACAGGATACTTCAACTGAAGCACATGTTATGAAAATGTTTTTCATAGTACATTATTTTAAGAACTGGAAATAGTAATGTGCTAATACTTATAATAAAATGCAAATATAAAGGTATTAATTATAATCTCATCAATCAATAAATAAAAACTGAACATTTTTATGGTGGAAGAAGACCATTTGCATTGCTCTCAATTACTAAGCCATACCAATGGTTTAAGAGCTACTTTAAATCAAAGTGTGTAAAGTTCTCCACTCCTCATTTCAGGTTCTTCTAGATCTCTCTGTAAATAGGTATATCTGCTATGAATGTATGTACAGGTACATGTGAAGTATAAATGTATAAAGTAACTCATATACATACATACATACATACATACATACATATATATATATACACATATATGCACAGGTATGTGTGATTTACTCCATTGACTGATTCTCACAGAGCAACATCAGAATCTTCCCCCAAAGAGTAATTTATCCACAATATAAGCACTACTGATTCTAAAAAATATGTATTAAAAAATTCTTCCATTATCTAAACTGAACATTTTAGGAGAAGTTTGAGACTGAAAATGACAGCTTCTCTCCCACTTATAAATTGCTTTATGATTTTCTGTTTGTTTTTTTTTAACTAGCTTTTCCCTACTGGTACCTTATATGCAGATGAGATATAACCATACCTACATTTCATCACAAGGAAACCAGAGGCAGGGACGCGGCAGCCTGTCTGGGTTAAAACTGCAACTGGGATTAGAATCCCAGCCTGGGGAAAAGAGGCGGAGCTTTGCCTGACTCAGGCCAAGGTGCAGAGGCCAGGCCGGGGCAGGTGGTGGTACCTGGGCCGCCCTGTCTGAGGGTAGAACTGAGGGTAGAGGAAACTCCAGGTTTTAAGACAAAATTAAGGGGTTATTTCTTGTCTGTATATAAGAATGCTCCATCTACTCACTGAGGACACAAAACAGAAGGACGTTTTAAAAAACACTTGATTTCCACGTGTTTTAAGGTATATGACGATTGGTTAAAGAGAGATGGGCTTGTAGATAAAAAAGAATGGCGATGACTCTGCTTTTCCAAGGCTTTGAGGACAGCAGAGTAGGTTTCCAGGAAGCCAGCTTATTTAATTTACTTTTTAGCACTATCTGCAGCAAGTTTCAGAGTGAAATAAGCAAAATATCTGTTCCTTTTCATCTGGCAGCAGCAAAGATCTTAGGGAAAAAAATAATGAAGAAATATGTAATCCCCATGGTGTAATCCCAGGGTATGGAAACTCACTTCTCTTAAATACCACCCTCTGGCATAACTGACTTTTCACGTGCATTTTAATAACGGTATTTCAGCAGGTTGCAAGAGAATTTTTTTTTCTGTTGCTGTTGTTGTGAATTATGGTTTGGGGAAAAAAAAGTGTTGTAAATCTAATTACATTTTCACTTATATTAACAAGTCAGCACAATCTTCCAGCATGCTTGCCAAGCAATTCCAGTATTTACAGCTGACCTAACTGGTTGTGGGGTAGAAGCGATGAACAGTATTTTATTGCCCTGATGGCTGCGTATGTGCTGAAGACGGCGGCTAAGGTGTAAAGCTACCCGGCGACCCTGAAGTTCTGCCTGCCTGCTGTTTGCCTTCAACAAGCTGGAGGGCAGGACGGGATGCAGGGAGGGAATGGAAAGTGGGTTCCAGACTGGGGAGTGAGGAATTTTGTTAAAGATGCCTTTTGTTAGTCCTTGGCAAGGAAGATTTTCCCAATTATTTGGGGACTGTTACAGACTCAAAAGCTAACTTGTTCTTGGTGAGGGGGAAGGAAAAGTTAGCAATAATTGCATGAATGCCAATAATTTGTTGGATAAGTATCCCCAATATCTGATGCTGAGTTGAGGACATTTATGGTCCTATCTTTGATTTTCACTATCAAAGGCACTGGTGTCATTTGGAGTTCAGCATGGGTCTAACACAGGCTAGAAATTTTTATATCCTCATGTCCTTAGACAAAGGGCTAAAAGGAAGCAAGCATCCTTGGGAGGATGCTTCCTGGGGAGACAGGAACTGGGTCTACCTCTCACATCCTGGAACGTGCGTCCTGCTGCAGCCCTGCCACCCCAGATGAAACTGAACTGAAATTTATCTCTGAGTCCTCTGTCTTTCCTACTCAGGCTATTGATGTTCACACAAATGGAGAATGCCAGTAAAATTTTAGCAGAAAGCTGCTTTGAGATGAGATTTTAGACCACGGGTTCAACTATTGTGTGGAACGATCCTGTCTTCTGTGTCGTGATCACTGCCAGCATTCACTGAGTGCTTGCTCTCTCCTAGGAACTTCACCGGGAGTCTTACACTCAATCCTCCCATCAGTCTTACAAGATTGGTGCCACTGGTTACAGATGAGGAACAGTAAGTGGCTTGCTCGTGATCACAGAGCATGGAAGTCACAGAGCTGAGGTCTGATTCCTAATGGTTTTCTAGAGTTCTACCACAGCCAAGGGTCTGGGTGGCCTCCTCTTTTATCATTCTTGCTGCAGCTGAATAACTAACATGCCACAGCAAACAACAGGCTTTGAGGTGTGCTTTTAGACACACCCAGGAAGCCTTACCGAATGGCCCCAAAAGTTGCATTTCTCATTCTGGTTGATGCCTGAGCTCCCCCAGGGAGCATTCTGTTTCTCAGTCCTTGATTCTTGAAGAAAGAAGAGCTACCCTTGGAAGGACTAATATTTTAAACTTCTGTTTCTACAAATGATGGTTCAAATCATAGAAGTTGATGGGGACAGTAAATAGCTGGGGACTGAGTCCCTGAGAAGGGGTGATGGCAGGGGTCAAACAGACAGCAAAGCGTGAAGAATGGAAAGTCTATACCCATTGTCTACTTGATAACTTATCCCTGGAAACTATGTCAGCTGTGTCCTTAGTCCTTGAATAGTTTTACTTTGAAACACTGGCTAAGCTTCCCAGAATCTTCACCTTGTCTTGTCGAGCTGGTCTTTTATACAGGACCCTAAACAGACAAGGTCTCTTCCCTGCTTTTTAGATGTAAGTGATGGGATGAAAATATGCAAAAGCTAATAATGACTCAATGCAAATAAACATGCATACTCAGTAAATGGCCAGTTGTTGCGCTGTGATACTTATTCCCATGCCATGAGGGCTGCTTCCTCATCTTACCACCCAGCCAAATTGATGGAGATTTCCATACCCGCCAAGTCCTAGGAGAATCTGCCTTCATTTTTCTTAAGATCTGTCCACAGACCACAGAGAGGTTTAAAAAGGGCCTTTGCCCCTCCTTTATTACAGCTGTCTAAGCTAGTCAAATGGGGGGAGGGCGATGAGAGTAAGGGAAGGGATATATTGAATTTTCCAAGGTATTACCTGATGCCTTTATTTGTCTTTATTTTTAGGTAATAAAATATTGTTTGTGAGCCTAAAGAACTCATTTATTCAACTATGCATTAGATGAATTATTCTTCAATAAACATGGTACTTTGCTAGAGTTGTGGCACATTGCTTCTCAGAGATTGGATTTTTGCCCATAGACAGAACACAAGAATTAGGAAAGAAGTATGTAGAGGGCTTAAAGGAAAGAATCTACTCATGCTTGCCAAATCCTCATTCTTCTATTCCCTGTCACCCTAACTCTTTCACCTGTCTTTGGGACTGAGGCTTGTTGTGCTTAAAAATATCATTTCTATACATGCTGATGTATGTCAATCTGTATCCCTACCCCCATACCTATGACTATAACTATATACGGGTACATTTGTATTACTGTTTGCTTTGGACTTTGTATTAAGCTTGACAAAGACGCTTACTAAACTTCACGGCTGATGCCCCTGCAAGTGATTCCTCCCTACCCAAATACCACAGAAGGAAATGAGGAAGGCATCCTCAGAGGTTCTGGAATCCCAGGTAGGAAACCACAGGACTGACAACATAAGCATTACTTGGGTTCTTGGAGAAAGGTGACTCTGGAAGATAAAATGCTAGTGACACAATATTAAGCAAATGTGGATTTCTAGAAAATGATTTGAAGTCCTACAGTCAGGGCATATTCACTCAGTGTGTATGAATCAAAGAATGCTTCTGACTGACTAGTTATGGATTATATCATACTCAAATATAAAATTCTGTGCTTGTCTAAAGGAAAGTCATGCTAAAAGCTTAATATGAAAGAAAGGAAAAAAATAATGGTCTCAAATAATCTCATATGAGCAGTTACTGTAGAAAGCTCAGAAAGGATGTGGAGAAAGAAGAAGAGCCACGTCTGGTGACTCATATACAATCTTATTCCCCTGGAAAGATCCTGGAAACTGTTCCTCAGTAGGAGTTCGGGTGTCACTGAGGCTAGAAGATGGTGTCTCTCTTGCCTGGATCACCGGGGGCACAGAATTCAATAAGGTGTGCAGAACTGAGAGCAAAGAGGAAGGAAGGATCCAGCCTCCTTTCCTAACAGTGTGTGTGTGTATGTGTGTGTGTGTGTGTGTGTGTGTGTGTGTGTGGTGGAGGGGGCTCAGCAGCTGGAAGTGAGAGGGTGAGAGGTCTTGGGCCAGATGTTTCAGGAGTCACGCCTGGGCATAAATTATGTGGGGCTGCTAGTGGGTGGGCCACAAGAGAAACAACTTCTCCCCGCTGGGTGGGTTTCCCCAAGTCCTTATGGTGTGTGCCTCTTACACTAACAAGCTTCCGGCCTGGCAGAGGCTCTACATGCAGTCCTTCCGGATGGACTGTAATTTGTTCAGAAACTGAAGACTGCCATGGGATCAGCCGTGCTGGAAGGCACTGGGAAACAGCCAAGGAAGGAGCTGGTCTGCCATGGACAAGAGTGTTCTGCAGGGGGAATGGCAAGCCATAGGCAGACCTGGACGTGGCGAAGGGACTGCTCCAGAGGAGGCACCTCATCACAGACCCTCACTGAACACCCTGCTGACCAGGCCCCACTGAGCTGAGGGTCTGTGGACAGTGAGTAGTAAGCAGACAGTGAATGAAATTTTGGAAGGTCTTAAACTTCAAACCCTCCACCACTGAATGAGAAAGAAATGGCTGCAAAAGCATGGAAATCAGAGAGCCAGGATAATGAGGGCAGAGGGGGATGGGAGAACAGAACAACGCTGTCAACCCTTTCCACTTGCTCCGACTTCGCCATGCATTAGGCACTACATCACTATGTGAAAACTGATCCATTTCATCTCATTCACTCCTTGCAACATTTCAGTTATTTAGGTTCTAATATGATCTCTACTTTGCAGATGAGGAAACTGAAGCTTAAATGTTTCTAAAGAAGATGGTGATCCAGGGCTTCATGCCTGCTATAGAGGCAGTGCTCATGGGTGGCGTTTGTGGGCCACCTGAGCTATAAAGACCTAAAGCTGGGTTACACATTAGGAAAGAGAGAAAAAAATAACACTCATGGTCTCTGGTATTTCCGGAAGAATAATGGGAATATGAAGATAAATTTGATGTTGTAAATACGATCTTGGTGACAGGTTTTCCAAAGACATAGCGGACAGGGAAGTTATGTGGGGAAGTATTTAGGTATCAGTGTGGTCTGTGAGAGTCGGATTAAACAGACCCAGAGGGAGGATTTGCAGGGGAGGGCTGATATGCCCAAAGAAGACAAATCTCTTTACTAGAAATAGGTTTCTCTCCTGACCCAGATCCATCATACACTGCTTGGAAAAATCTCTGCCTCTCCTTGTTTCACTGAGTATCTATCAACATCTACTTGAGTTTATAAACACCTACTGTTAAAAATACTGCAAGTGTGGTTATTGTGTTACTGGTCATTTGTAACATATTATAAATAACTTGTATCTAAATCTCTTCCTTCTAACATCTGTTTAAGATCAATTTTACTATTCACTATGTAAGAATTTGTTCACCATGTAAGAACTTGTTCGCTATGCTTCAGAAGATTGGAGACTGATGAGAATTAGGCTTGGGGTGGATTAATGATTGTGCATTGAGCATTGAGTCCCCTATACAGAATTTTATTGTTGTTAACAACCATTTGATCAATAAATATGAGAGATGCCCTCTCAAAAAAAAAAAAAAATGTCTTTTCAAATGCTGGGCATAGAAGCCACAGGGCATAAATCTGCAAAAAAGTAAAAAGCTAACCTTTTCAAACAATATTGCTTCTCTCTTACTTGCCAACTTTACATTTCCCTGTATGGCCCCGGAAGATGACTGGTTAGCCAGAGACGGGTAAGATTCCTCAAGGGAGGAACAACCTAAGACAGGCACAGTCGCAGGGGGGCCATCGGGTGAGAAATTGGGGATCAACAGATGTGAGACTTAGAACCTCCCACCCCCTGTTTTGAGAGAAATCTTCTGCATCCGTGGATGTTTTGTTGCCCTTGTCTAGCTTGGATTAATACTTAGTCTAGGCACACACCTGATCATCTACATTTGCCCTCTTACAGCACTGAACTATGTTTTCTACCTTTATCTTGCATCTACCTACCACTTCAGCATTTAATTAAAAAAAAAAAATAATAATAATAAGGGAGAAATGTGGAATTCACATATAAATCAAGTATAAAAATCAAACGAATAATCATAATTGACCTGATTGTTTATAGTTCATGATGCGTGATCAAAACCGTAAGTTTCTGTGATGACTGCCCTTGCACTGTTCACCATGTAAGAACTTATTCACTATGTAAGAACTTGTTCACCATGTAAGAACTTGTTCACCATGTAAAAACTTGTTCATTATGCTTCAGAAGATTGGAGACTGTTGAGAATTAGGCATGGGGTTGATTAATGATTGTGCATTGAGTCCTCTATACAGAATTTTATTGTTGTTAACAACCATATGATCAATAAATATGAGACATGCTCTCTCAAAAAAAAAAAAAAGATCAGTTTTACTGAAGAAGTTAATTTTGATAGAGAGGAGATGGAGAATAGTAATAACTATAGAAAAAAAAATGGGCAAAACTCACCCGGGGTGGTCACAGGAGAGAAATTGGAAGTGAGGGCAAAGGAGGCCCAGGAGTGGCTGAAATAAATTTTTATGTCTTAAAATTATTCATGGCCTAACTTTATCACCCTGAAGAGGAAGAGGAAGAGGAAACATTCATTCTTGCTTTCTCATATGATATGACCCCTCAATTTAAGAACACAGAACTCAGGTTAGTTGAGCTAGGGTTTATTTATGTACTCAACAATACATATTTGACTACCATCGGTTAGATAGACTTCTGTGTGCTATAGTCTTGAGAACCTAGCTGCTATTTATAACACTGCTTATTCTATGAGAAACGAAAGACCTGAGGGATGCCATGGAATATTGGACTCTAACATTTGTGTAAGTGAGGGCTATCTGTATGGCTTCAAGTGCTAAAAACAGAAGATAGTACGGTCTGAACTTAACCAGAAAACCCACTGTTGGCCTGAAGATTACATCTTTAAATGCAAGCCCACTGTCAGCAAAACTATAAATAATAGCATGATGTTTTTGGAACGAGTGTTAATACTATTAGCACATCAAAAATGGATTGCAAATAGCATATACCACACATTTTAGGTATTTTATCCCAGTAATGCTTAGTTGAATCTACTAAGCCATCAAGTCTATGTTACCACTCATTGTTGTTGCCCGGGACAGATGTTTGCCAGTTTGTGAGCTGGAGTTATCTTTGCCCTGCAAAAAAAAAAAAAAATCCCACAAAATAACCTCTATTCTATAGTACTGAGTGGCACAGAAACCCTTTAACACTGCATTTATGTCAGCTGAGCTAACCAACTCCACTGATGAACTATCCCAGGGATTCACCCCCAAAATGGTGCACACCTACTGAGGCATGTTCCACTGTGTGATCAACAGTATGGCCCTCTTCAGGTTTTTTAAGCTCTGTAGTTCAAGTGAACATACCTTGCTTTTGAATTAAGAGGGCAAGTGAATTAAGCATCATCTTTAGAAATGATCTGGATGGGTCACTCTATCACTATCTCTGACCTCCTTAAGGGGATTTTATAGCATATTCAGAGTCACACACACACACAGCCAGTTGTAGGGCTGATAGGCTCACTCTGTACATGGACCAGACCATCTGGGTTAACTCTCCTTTTAGATGCCTGCTTTAGGCCATTTCCTGATTTATCATAGACAATGGGGGAATTAAAGACAATGGGAAATATATCATTCAGTTAAATTAATTTGTCTTTATAGCTGTGCAAAACAATAGTGGGGAAAGTCTGTAAGCTAAATGGCTAAAACTACATTTAAGGGTTTTCTGTGGCTTTGATTATCTATGACTTGCCAATCCTCTATTATTACAGAGAAGACAGGGGAGAGGGCAAATGAAGCAAAAACATGGTTGGAGAACTTATCACATGTATTGTCTTTGTAGTCTCAAAACAGTTTTCAAATTTGTGCATTTTTATAACAGGGTTGCATTAACATAACATGATGTACACACACATATACACATGTGCATGATATGAACAGTCAAGAATGTATTCTTGAGAAACTTGAGCAGCTATTTCTCACAATACTCTATCACACACATCCATGCCTCCAGTCCAGCTACCTGGTACATGGAAGGCTGCATATTCCTCGTTACAGACTGAACAGGAGTTGAGATTCCCACTGTCCTACTTTCCAAATCCCACTTTCCACAGGAAACTTTCTGGAACAATCCATCCAAACCTCATTGACAAAGTCCATCTTTGACCTCCTGCCAGAATCATTAATGTTGCACTTGAAAGAATGCTGCCTTATTTGGCCTTTGATTTATTTTATAGAAATTCATCTTGTTTAACTAGCTAGATTGCTTGGGGGTTGAAACACAATTTCTATATCTACAAATGCCTTACATGCACACTGCCTACTTAGCCCACAGACGTACTCAATGAATGCCAATATACCAACTCCTTGAAAAGAAAAAAAAAATTATCTGCAAATCTCAGTGTTAGTCTATAGCTGTTTTGTTGTTGAGAGCAAGACAAAAATCTGAATTCCTGAAATTCCACAGCCCCTTTCCTCAGGACAGTTCTTAATCCTTTCCCATAGATTATCTGTTTTATAAAATCCTGGAATGGAAGGCCAGGAAGGGCAGAAACTGTGATTCCCAGGACTTTACATTCCTCTTAGAAAGTGTTCACGTGAAGTGGTGGCACCTTTGTGGCTCTCAGCGGTGGACACCTGCCTCACCTGTGGGAGAGGCACAGCAGAACCTGTTAACCAGACCCAGAGTCGCCAGTTAAAGAGAAATATGATTCTTCATGTAGTGAAAGAAGTGAATTATGGCAAAAACAAGATCATGGATTCATTTCAAAATCCACACTATTGGAAGATTCTGTACTTATTAAATATGCAGTCCAACCTTGTACACTTTCCTAGCTATATTGATAATTGCAATAATAAGGGACGTTTAATGAGCATTTACTCTCATCAATCAAGCAAAGTGCTTTTAATATCTAATCTCAGTCAGACATTACAAAAAAACCTACAAAGTATTCATTATTATTATATTCATTTAAGATACCAAAACCGAGACACCTAGAAGTAAAGCAGCTTGGCCAAGAACACACAGCTTAGAGCCACCTTACATTATATAATGCCAGAAAATAACAACTGTGCTCTGCTGGTAATACAATATTTAATGGTAGACAGTCACAATTCTCAATCACTGGAGATTTTCCTCGTATATTATAGCTTCTAAACTGAAGTGTTGCCAATATATTACAGAGTTATCCACAACAAAGCTTGGAGTGAGAGAACTTCTATTTAAAATCAACTCAACAGATCACCCCCAGCCCTACCCTCCAACCCTTCATTCTGGTTAATGAATGTTGTAATGTACTAAAGGGCTGCAGGGAAAAGAGGGTGGGGAGAGGTGGAATTTGTTGAACCTATTTTACAGAATCAAAAACAGAGGCAATCTCAAATGATTTCCCTCATTTGTGGAGTGTAACAACGAAGCAAAACTGAAGGAACAAAACAGCAACCAACTCACAGACTCCAAGAAGGGACTAGCGGCTACCAAAGGGGAGGGGTGTGGGAGGGTGGGAGGGGAGGGAGGGAGAAGGGGATTGAGGGGTATTATGTTTAGTATACATGCTGTGGGGGGGTCATGGGGAAGACAGGGCAGCACAGAGAAGGCAAACAGCGAATCTGTGGCATCTTACTACACTGATGGGCAGTGACTGCAATGGGGTATGGGGGGGACTTGATAATATAGGTGAATGTAGTAACCACATTATTTTTCATGTGAAACATTCATAAGAGTGTATATCAATAATGCCTTAATTAAAAAACTAATAAAAAAACAGAGGCAATCTCATGATCCACTAGTTGGAAATAGGGAATGGATTAATAATAGAAAAGCTACTTGAGAGTATTTTGAAATTCTGCACCAACCCACATTTCTGGAAGGCCTGAAAGTTGATCTGAAAGGCATCAGGGTCCATAACCTTTGCTTATCATAGGTTAAATTTATAGCTGCTGCCTGCAGGAATATTCACTTAGCTTAATGATCCTGGGAGGGGTTGGGGTGAACTTGTGTTGGTGAGCAACAATTTCACTGGTCACTATAGGGGCTGACAAAGTAAATATTCTGCTTCAACTCAAATTTTTATTGCTCAGTGATTCCCAGAAAATCATGGAGTGCAAGGGCTCCTAGGAGCTCTTACCTGGGGGCGATGCTCAAGCTGCCCCCCATTTTTGACTGCTCCCTTGGAAAAGAACCCCTCGGTGTGGCAGACGAGAATTCCTTCTGGCTGCTCTTCTTTTTAATCGGTGTTGCATCTGCTCTGCACAGGATCTGAGTGAGCCGGCGGGACACCTTTCCCGAAGCACTGCTGGACCGTGCCTGGTGGCCGAGCCCTTTCCAGGCCCTTGGCTGGGGAGAGGTGGGGGATCCTTCTGTGCAGACTACTGAGCTACAGTTCTTTCCCTTTCCCCCCCCAATGTGGAGCCTATGGGCCTTTGTTGAAAAAAATCTTTTTTTAAACTGACATACATACACAATAAATAAAATGCACAAATCTTAGTGTACAGCTTAATGAAATTTTGACATGTATACACACTCACATAACCATCACTAAGATCAAGATATCTAATATTTTTCTTTGTTCTACAGTTTTTTTCAGCTACAGTTCTAAGATGATGAATTGTAGAAAACTCACTTTCTTCTACAGAGTGAGAGAGCGGATGGCAGATGACTGGGGATTCTGGTAGTCATTTGGGGTGTGCTTGAAAGAAGTACCTGTCGAGGTGCTGGGATGCCTCTCTAACCCAACCCGCCTGCCGTCTCATCCACAAGCGCAGCATCCAGGAAGCCTTCCCGCTCCAGGCAGGGTCTACAGCCACGGCAGGACTCTATGAAGGGGTCCGGATACAAGACCCTTTCTCTGTGTGCAGACACCGCTCAGACTGCAATTCATTCTTCTCAGATCTATTTCCTCCTTTTACTTTATTTGCCCTTCAAGGCTTCCTTTATTATTCATTTTAACTTTTGGAGACACTTGATCTGACATGGGATATGTCTCAAAAGAGTTGTGAATTTCCAAAGATGGAAATAACACAAAAGCAAGTAATTATCTCATCTGCACAATGGGAAAAATACTGACTTTAAAGGGTGACTGTGAAGATAAATGTAAGAATGGTTGAAATGTAATAGTTACACGGGCAACGTGAAGCTGCTTCAAGATGGAAAAACCCTGACACATGAGCCATTACTTCTTCCTACACCCGTCTGTTGGTACTAATCATGCCACTCTTATTCCAGAACCTGGATTCCACCTAAGAATCCTTTTGACACACTGGGCTAAGAAGCCATTGTCAACAAGAACTCGCACCAAGTGCTCCTCCTACTCTGCAGGGACCCTGCATTATCTGCTTGCCTGAGCCTGACTGCTGGGGATCAGTGGGGAGGTTGCCCAAGAAGAAGGACAAGGAGATGGCAAAGTCAAAGAGGTGCCACCACTGCTGGTCTTCCTCCCCTGCCCACCCCAGTGGAGAGAAGAGACATGACCTTTTTCCTTCTGGTCAATTTAAGAATCATCGCTGCACTCTGACGATGGACAGTTCAGGTGGAACAAGGCTTTAAAACCATGCATCACCAGGTTTTGGACAACAGAAAGAGCCACAAAAACATCTCGGTACCCCTCTCCTTGTGATGTAATTCTTTCTGAACCATTCTAACCCACAGAAAGTATCGAGTCGGGAAGAAGAGGGACATTCTTCGGGTATGTGACTGGTTGGCTTAGATCAGCGGGAATGGCACCACGGGGGTGCGCTGAGAGCCAGGTCTGGAACAAGACTGCTCCGGGCCTGTGATCCTCAGAAGCCTTCACTTACATGCAGAGGGTGACTCGCGTTTCCTTATTTCCTGGATACCTTTCGCCCTGCGGGGAATGGCTCAGGAAGGGAAGGTCTGAAGGAAAATCTGAGTGAGGGCTAATGTGTTACCAGCTGTCAGGGTGTAGGCTAGCCAGCTCTGTACACACGACAGAAACTGAGCTACGGAACATGAAAGGCAACATGCCCCAACTGGCTGGGGAACAACGGAGCCCCCCGAAGCCTCTCTGCTTTCTCAAAACCTAACTCTCCAGCCAGCAGGGGCCAGGTATTACAGAGAGGGCTGTGGGGATGGAGGTAGAGGGGGAGGTGAGTGCTAGGTACGAAACTCTCACAATTTGTGCTATTGAGTCTTCCCTCATGCTATTTTTAACAAAAATCTCTTCCAAAAACTCATTAGTGATTAGTGTAGTTCTGGAAGCTTTCATAATTATGGCAGTAGATGCAGTATGTGGGTTGGAAAAAGCAGTCCACATGAGGGCTGGTGTGGGCCCTGGCTGGGTGCTGGGCGCATGATGCTGAAAGATGAATGGGCCCACGTGATCTTCTTCGGTCCCTTCTAACCCTCAATCCAAAAGAAGTCTAAGTGTTCTCTCTACCCGGACATAGACAGAGCAGTTCCCCTTTCCATCTCCCTCAAGAAATCTTATAGTTCACACGAGTGAAAGTAATTCCTATGTTATTTGGATAATTCTGAATCTGCTCCAATTTGCTACCAAACTAAGTTGCTGTAATTAATTACAAAAAACTTGGTATTTGCCAGGCATTGTGACACACCTGAAAAGTGACAGCATTTTTAAGAGCCACTGCTCTTAGGAGATGAAAAGGCAGCAGGACAGCAGATCAGACCAATGCCCCACCTTGCAAACTAGGGATAATGTTCATATATGGTCAGTTTTTAAATCTACATAGCTGCTCATGATCAGAACTTTATTTGTGAAACATTATTACAGCCATGAGAGATGGCATGGGTTGGCATGACAAGCGGCTAGATCCAGGGAAACTGGCTAGGAAGGTATTGCAATCACAGGAGTGAGAAATAAGGAGGGCCACAGCCAAGAGGAGATGGATGCTAAGAACTGGAGAAAATGAAACCCCAGGGTCGACTGCAGGATTAGAACAATAGCAGTTGTCATGGATATAGGAATACGAGATATTTGTGTATGGTCTTTGTGGATTTCTTACCAAATTGCTTTCCTTTTTATTGAATTCAGTGGACATGTGAACCCTGACCCTGCTTTAGAGAAGAGACATAAGAGCACCTACTCTTGTGCCTCCCGAAGGCCACTGGTGCAGGACAGTGCAGCCTGGACCTCGCAGCTGCTTAGGGAGCCGAGTCAGGGAGACCAGCCCGTAGATGCATTCGGGTAGTTACACCTCAACCCAGGTTTGGAATTCTCCCAAGGGAACACTGGCTGGGGTGACTCCCTCCTCAAAGAGGTCAGTTAGTCTTGTTTATGAAAAAAGGGACCCAGGACCAAAGCTAAAGAGAACTGTGAAGTAAGGTAAATTCAAGTTTGGACCATCTCTTCAAACCATGTCTTACCATGTCTTCCTGTCCCCGACGCCCTTCACACCCTCCTTCCAATTTCCTTTTCCTAACTTCCCTCTCCCTTAGGTGCGACTCCATCACAAAGTGCACCTGAGGACACTAAAACCGTTCTCAGCGAATGAGGATCAGGGCAAGTTGGAAACAGCTTCCCTTTGGGCCACTTTCCTACTGCCCCTCCCTCCACTCACCGCAGACAGACCCCTATATGCTCCTCCCGGGTTGAGAACCACCCCTGAAGCCTGAGGCACCAGAGAGTTCCCTGGCTAACTACCAGGCAGGGACCTGCACAGCTGGGGCTGGGGAAGATCCTGCCCAGTGAGTGATCTAATCGCACTAAGCAGAAAGGCAGAAAGGCAATTACTCCTGCCCTGAACGCAGCCCTCCTAGCCTCCATGCTCTGAGCGTAAAAACTATCAGGGCCGGGGGTAAAATACGTATAAGCTACTAGGGCTTCTCTGCCAGTTCTTCCTCCATCTGTAATTCATTGATGAGAAAAGAAAGGAAATGCTTTTTGAGTTCACATTCCCACAGGTAATATAACTATCATATATGAAATACTATTTGCCAGGCACTGCTCTGAATGTTTTTTTATATTAATATCCTCAATTTGTATACTCCCTATGTATTAATATTCTCATTTAATACTCTGAGGTATGTAATAGTATATCAACATGTTACAGACATCTGAAGCATACTGAGAGGTTTAATAACTTGCCTCAAGTCACACAACTAAGAACTAAGGGACCAAAGGAGAATTCATATTTTTAACCACTGCACCAGGCCGCCTCTCTGAAATGTTGGATTATGAGCTGAAGTGGAGAGAAACTCTGGTGTGGTCCCAATTTGGGAAAATGGAAGTAATCAAAGGAAGAGGGAATATAAAGCACAGAGCACCAGAATTGGGAAGGGCCATGGAGAGGAGGAGGTCTGCCTTGTTTGGAAATGATACTGAAAGGTAACATGTCTTGCCTGAACCCCAGCTAATCTGTTAATTCAAATCTTCTGAATTCTCACTGAGTACAGGAGGAGGAAGAAACTGGTGGGGCCAAGCAAACCTAATTAGCTCAATAAAGATAATTATTTGAAGGGGCTGGACTGGGGATACGCTTCATCTGGCTTTGAAACGTGAAATACTCAGCCTGAAATTCGTACTCATCTAAAGTCAGGACATTTTCTATCTTGTCATCTATTGGTAAATTCCTAAATCCTTTCTGGAAGTTAATCCGCTGGGCGAATTTCCAGATATAATCATGACGTTAAATCTGTGAGACTGAGCAGTCCTCTTCCACAGCGATCACCTCTAGCACGGTTTTGCCAGAACCAAGTCTCCAGGCTTAAATTCACTTCCCAGCCCCAGACGCGTGAGCATTTCATGGTGCTCTGCTGCCACCGTCTGGCTAACTCGAGTCAAGGCCCGCTGACTCTGCTATTTCAGAATCCTGCTAACAAATTAGTTAGTTCTCCTGGATGCGGTGGGATAGGTTTGGTGGGAGTGTCGACTGAGGATCCCTATAGGGCAGGAAGAAATCGTTCTGGTGTGAGAAGAATGAAAGCTTCTGAGAAATGTGATGACTACATCGAAGATCAAACACTAGACTGAGCACTGGAAGTCATACTAAATTATTCCCTAGAGACTTCAAAGTACATGTCACAGAAGTGGGTACAAATATGAAGGCAGAGGTTTCCTTCCTCTTTAGATGGAAATTTTCCCTCTTGATAAAGCAACTGTCTGCTTTAAAATATTTATACTAGCAACCACACTTAAAAGTCAGCTAAATAAAGGGGTGATTACTCTTTTTTATAAAACATCGCTGTTTTGGAAAGTGACAGCAGTGCATGCATATGAGTGTGCATAATTTATCTGCAAAAGTTTCATTTGTATGCTGCGTTTACAGGGATATGGTGAATATGTGAAACCTGCTAAATTCTCTTCTAGTACACAGCTGTGTGTAGTGAGATGATGCTTTTGATGTATAATGTTTTCTTTCTTATTCACACCTTCTTTATTGGGATAGTTCTCCTATTTAGCCAGCTTCACCCATTGCCTCAAGAGACATTCATACTGTTGTAGAATGCAAAAAGAGTCAATGTTTAACTTTTGAATCTAAAATAGGATCTCAAAGCCCATCAAATGAAGATATTCTTCAGACTCAAGCATTTGGTTGTGAACCCCACAGACAATAGGGATTTCAGGAAACTGCATAAGAATAACTTCTTTCTACGCCCAAAACTGTTGCATATTTTCAAGGCAAAATCAAAAGATTGAGAGAAAATACAGACAAGCGCCTTTAGTTCTGCGTGTGGAAGCTCCATGGACCTCGGAGAAACAATAGCTAGTGAAAATGATTATAACACACACACGTTTAAATTCTCTAGAAATTGTCTTATGGGCATATAGCAAATGAAGGAAATTTATTTGAGAAATTACACTGTACCTTAGGAGGAACGGCAAGGGCCACAGACACTCGAGCCACAAACCGCTTTCTCTGCTCCAACCTTCCCCCGCCCCCGCCCCCACCAAGTGGGACGGACGCTGCCTTCTGGGTAAGGGTGCCCCAGCTCGCAGCGCTCCCTCTCCCCGGACACCCAGCCAAGGGCTCCAGCCCGTCTCTGGGAGGGGCAGGGCGCCAGCATTTCCCACTCCTCCAGCAGCAGTTGCAGAGGCTGCGCCCCAGGTGAGCACAGCAGGAGGATGGAGGCTCCTTCCTCCCCCAGCTCTCACGGGGCGGAGGCCCTGCCCAGCCATCGCGGGGTGGAGAGAGGGGTACTGACCACCCTGTCCCCAGCTCACATCCCCAGAGGGAGAGGCAAACCAAGGAGAACAGAGGCTACCACCAGGGCCCAGGGGCTGCTCAGAGGCAGGTGTGTCGCTTTGCGAGGAGCGGACCGCTCTCCCTGCAGTGGAGCAGCGGCTCAGTGATTTGCCCAGAGAGGCAGAACAGGGAGCTCGGAAGCCCCTCCCGAGGATAGTGGCTTCATCTGGAACGGAGTTTGGAGAAGTCCAAACTCACTGGTGCTCTTGAACACAGCGGCGATTTTGGTGGCAAACAATTAAGTGGAGGCTGGAAGCTCCATGAAAGCAACAAGGTAAACCACGGTGAACCGGGAAAAGAGAAGGCTTATAAGTGCTCTCTCAGGGTCAGAACAACCTCAAAAACTGGTCTCAAAAACGACTGCAGCAAAGGGGTGCACATCTAACTGGATAACACTGTAGAGCAATAGACGCCCCAGGTTATTGTCAAAATTACAGAGTAACCTGCAGCCAGTTAGTGTAGCCTAAGAGCGGGGTGGGTTGCCAAGAGGCAGAGAGCTAAACAGAGAGACAGGGAAGGGGACGATTAGAAAGAGCCCAGTTAACACCACTGTCCTCCCCGGATGACTACGCGCAGGCCCAAGGCTGCCCACCCTGATGACAGGCAACACTGGAGGCTTCACAGCGCAGGGGAAACAGATTCCCAGGACAGTCACCTACCAACTAACCAAACAAGCAATGACAAAGCCTTGGTGCCTAGAGTTGCTACAATATATTAGCTCAAGTATAGTTTTCAAGAAACAGGAAAACATGAAACATACACAGGGGTAAAAAACGCAGACAACAGAAATTGCCCAGCAAGAGTCCTAATGTCAGCCTCAGCGGAGGAAGTTTTCAGAGCACCTATCACAGACGTGTTCAAGAGCTAGAAAACCATGATTCAAGAAGTAAAGAAAAGCATGATAACAATGGCTGTTCAAAGAGACAATATCAATAAACAGAGACAAATTATAAAAAAGAACCAAATGAAATTCTACAGTTGAAAAGTACACTAACTGGGAGTTATTCAACAGAGGGGTTAATGGACCGAATGGTGTCCCCCTAGAATTCACGTCTACCTGTGATTTCAGAATGTGGCTACTGTGGACTGAACTGTGTGTGTCCCACTCAAAGTCGTACGTTGCAGCCCTAACTCCTGATGTAACTGTATTTGGAGACAGGGCCTTTACGGAAGTAATGAAGGCTAGTGGGTCATAAAGGCAGGGCCCTGATCTGCTGGATGAGTGTCCTTATACGAAGAGGAGGAGAGAGCAGAGCTCACTCTCTCTGCCATGTGAGGATGGAGGAGGTGGCCATCTGTAAGCCAGGAAGAGAGCCCTCGCCAGTGACTTGGCTGGCACCTCAACCTTGGACTTCTCAGTCTCCAGAACTGAGAGGAAACAGATTTCTGTTGTCCAAGCTCCCTGGTCCATGCGGTTTTGTTCTGGGCTTAGCTGACTAATACAGTGAATGGACACAGTGTCTTTGCAGATATAGTTAGTTAAGGATCTCAAATTAAATCATCCTGGATTTGGGGTGATGTCTAAGCCTAACGACTGGTGTCCCTGTAAGAGGAAGACACACAGACATGCAGGAGAGACAGAGGAAATGCCTGCAGATGGAAGCAGAGACTAGAGTTACGCTGCCACCGGCCAAAGAGCGTCAGGAGACACAGAAGCTGGAGGAAGCAGGGCAGGACTGTCCCCAAGAGCCTCTGGAGGAAGCGTGGCAGGGCTGGTGCCTGGACGTGAGACTTCTGGCCTCAGAACTCCGAGGGAATAATTTTCTGTTGTTTTAAACCACCCAGTCTATGGTCATTTGTAATGACAGGCCTAGGGGATGAATGGAGGGGCTTTTGGTTGGCAGAAAATGCCCCCCTGCCCAAAGATGTCCACATCCTAATCCTAATCCTAATCCTAATCCTAAAGAGGTTCTAGGGGAGGCCCCATTTCCTTTCCTTTTCCAGCTTCTACAGGCTCCCCATATTCTTTGCCTTGCGGCCCCTTCCTCCATCTTCAATTGGCGGAATAACACTTTCTCTCAATGTGCTTCCATCACAAGGCTTTTGCTCTCATGTATGCCTTCCTAGTACAAGGGCTCTTGTGATTACATTAAGACTCCACAGAGAGGATACAGGATCTCATCTCAAAACCCTTAATATAATCACATCCGCAAAGTTCTTTTTGCCATATAAGGTAACTTTCACAGGGGTTGGGGTATGGATATCTCTGGGGGCTGTTCTTAGCCTATTACATACACATCCAAAGATCTCAATGTAGTCCAAGTAGAATAAACACAAAGAGATCCAGACACAGACAGATCATAGTAACAATGCTGAAAGCTGGAGACAAGAAAAAAATCTTCAAAGCAGTGAGAGAAACAAAACATGATGTACAAGTGAAACCCAATAAGATTAACAGATGACTTCTCATCAGAAAGAATGGAGGCCTGAAGGCAGTAGGAAGACATATTCCAAGTCCTGAATGAAAACAAAACTGTAACAAAAATTCTATACCTGGAAAAACTATCCTTCCAAAGTGAAGGGTAAAGTAGACATTTTAATATCAATAAAAACATGGAGAGTTCATTGCTAGCAGACAAACCCTACAAGAAGTACACTAAAAAGGGTCCTTAAGTTTGAAATGACAAGATACTAGGCAGTAACTCAAATCCACAGTAAGCAATAAAGAATATTGGTAAGGGTGTATGTACATAGGTAAATATAAAAGAGAATCTAGGATTTTTTTCTCTTTGACTTAAATGATGATTGTATAAAGCAATACTTATATATCTATGTTGATGGGCACCTATAAAGATATAATTTCTGATAATAACAACACAAAAGGAGGAAATGGAACTATGTAAGGATAAAGTTTTTATATACTCTGGAAATTAAGGTGTTAGCTAATGCTACAATGGCAACTATATTGCAATGTAAATGTATCAAATCCATTCATTATACACTTTAAACCTACACAGTGTTGCATGCCAAATACATCTCAATAATTTCTTTCACATGAATGGTCATGAGGACCAACCAAGCAGTCAGATACAGGCTGAACTTGGTGATTGAAGCTGGGAAGATCAGTGTGACGTAGTGAAAAAGCAACAGGCTGAAAGCCAGCATTCCTGGCTCGAGTTGGGAGATGCCTCCAACTGGCAAGTGACTTTGGACATTACTGAACTCATCTACCTGGCCTGTGAAGGAGCTGAGCTAGATAACTAGTTAAGGTTTCTCTGAGATCTGAAAGCCTGATTCTCAGGTGTTGTATGCCCAGTGGGGGAAGTGTCTGCCACTTGCTGGCCAAGTTCAAACAGGCATTGTCTTTCAAGAGCTGGAACCTCTCCTCTCCCCCTGGTCACAGCCCCAGAAGCTGGGCTGAGGCAATATTTGGTGTTTCATTCTGTCATTACCAATGGATTCTCTAAGCTGCAGCATTAATAAGACTCAATTCCCTATTACTGCCCAATACAGTAGAAAATTTGAATTTGACGGCAGTTAATTCTTTGACTGATGCTGAATATGTGGACAGTGGGCCAAGGTCACAACCTAATTGCTAAGCTGCACACATCCTGGAGCAAAAAGCGAGCTCCTCCCTGGACAGGACTGTGTCCTGAATCTGAGGTGGTCAAACCAACTCAGAAGCAGGAAGCCTCGCGAACTCGGGCTATCCAATGCCAAACAGGCCAAGGTCACACAGTTGCTAGTCTTCCTGTCATCCTGCTGGTGTTCATCCTCACACTAGTTACCCTCTCAGATTAAATGACATCGAATTAATCCGCTGGATTCAGAAGCTCCTTTTATGTGCCTATACAATGATTGAACTTGTATATCTGACTTCTTTGTCTCAATTATAAGATTTGGGGAGCAGGAACCACATGAGTTGCTTCTATTTCTACATTACTTAAAATTTTGATTTTTCTATTTCTTCTGGCTTGTGCGCTTGAAAATGCTGTCTTCCAGACTGCACCCATGACGCTCCCTGGGGCCGTTCTCCAATTTGACTATTTGAGTTCCTCACGTTTTTCCCTATGTGCGTCAGCATCTCCCAGTTTTATTTCCTTTAATTCTGACCTCCAGAACGGTGAAGCCTCATGACCCTGTAAGTCCCCTCGCTTTGGTGTGCATGATTCAAGTACTCCCTTCCTCCTTTAAAACACACTCCTTTTCTATCACACTGGAAAGAGGATGAAAGCAGGTCAGTGGGCAGCATAAAGCTCATTCTCTCTGGCCCAGTGATTACTTCCGTGTGCCTGTATAGGACCTCCTCAGATTCACAGAAGGAATTACAGAAGAATTCCATTTTCTACTTGGTATTTTGCCCACCACAGCATCTTTCACCTCTTTCACTTTTCTTAGCACGAGGGACAGGACCAGAAAATTGTAAAATTTTTAAATTTATGGAACAAAGGAAATGAAGTGCAAAGAGAGGCCAAGAGGGAATTTGAGTATGCGAAAAGGCGTATGTGGGCTCATAATTAAATGGAGAGAAAGGTCGCTCTCTGGAGAGGCTTTGCACAATTGGATATTGGGCCCTGCTGAGCATTAGAACACCTTTCCTGGAACATTTCATGGGAATGGCATTTTGGAAGGCCGTACTCTTTCCTGGAAAAGTTCCTCCCAGTAGTCCCTTCCAGATGCTTATTTTATCTCAAACAAAGGTATCAAAGGACCTGATGTGGGAGTTTGCACAGATACCCAAAACAAGATACAGGGCACAGGGCTAAGACCACAGGTCACAGAATTCTACCTCTGCTACTCACTAACTTACTACACAATCACGTTAGCTGGCTTCACTGGCCAAACTGCTGGACATCCATTACTGGATTCAAGGATACTACCTTGAATTATTGAGAAGAAACAATTTAAATTGCCTAACACATAGTAGGCACCCAATATATGGTCATTATTATTATTACTGCATGGGATGTCCCCCAAATAACCTGGAAATTATTTCTGTCTGATGAATATAATTATGCATTATTATACCAAATATTTAGTATTTAATTTATATTTAAATATATAACTCCTCTATTAATAATATAATCTTTATTTATAGTCCTACTTTCAGTAACTCAAAGTGCTTCTACCTTTACAAACACATTTACATTCATAACATCATGGACTGTAGGTAGCAAGCAAAGTTATGATTTCTAATTTGCAGATAAATATTCTTGGGCAAGAATAAGATAAATAACTTCTCTCAAGGTCAGTGCAGTGCCTGAGATGTCAATCTAGATATCTCAGTCCTTTTGCAGTTCATATAGAAGTCAAATCTCATTTCTTGGGGCATTCTAGCTTTCTTCAATTTTTTTTTTCTATTTCTGATCCTAATATATGTGAGGCCAGGGGGAAAGAGTCAAGATTCAACACCAATTTACAAGGTTACCTTTTAGTTTTGTTCAACAAATAGAGACGTCAGAAAGGTGCACAAGCCTGGCACCAAACAGCCTTGGGTGATAAATCCGAGCTTTAATTCAGCACAGCAGATAATGTTGTCTCCAGCATTCCAGTTCCAGCTGGGAATCTTTGGCAGGAAAACCTGTTTCTTGGTACAAAGTAGGTCAAACATTAGGAATAAATATAATTCGAGAAAGTTCTTTCTGGAGGGATGTCTTTTTAAATTTATCTTACTTGAGAGCAATAATGGTGCTCAGGTCAGAAGAAATGATCAGAACAAATTAATTCAGTATTTAAAAGTGGTTAGTGATCAACCGCTCCGCTTAAAAAAAAAAAAATCATAGCTAGCCTTGTAAAATCAGGTCAAATGGCTTAGATCTCTGAATCTTATTTATGGCCAAATTTATAATCTTTTACTTGTTTGTTTGTTTTTATTGAGGTACAAACTGACACACATTATATCAGTTTCATGTATACAACATACTGATTCGATATTTGTATATATTGTGAAATGATCACCACAGTAAGTCTAGTCAACAACAACCATCCCCACAGTAGTTAACATACATTTTTCTTGTGATGAGAACCTTTAAGATCTACTCTCTTAGCAACTTTCATATATACAATAAAGTATTATTAACTATAGTCACCATATTGTATATTACACCTTGCCATGACTTACGTATTCTGTAAGTTTGTACATTTTGACCCCTTCATATATTTTGACCACCTCCCCATTCCCACCTCTAGCAACCACCAATCCATTCTCTGTATCTAAGTACAAGTTCCTTTGTTTGTAGGTTACACATATGAGATCATTAGGTATTTGACTTTTTGTCTGATTTGTTTTACTTAGCATTATTGCCCTCAAGGTTCATCCATATGGCAAGATTTCCTTCTTTTGTATGACTGAATAATATTCCATTATATATATGTAATATATATACACACACACTATTTTTATCCATTCACCCATTGATGGACACTTAGGTTGCTTCCATGTTTTGGCTATTGTAAATAATGCTGCAGTGAACATGACAGTGCATGTATCTTTTTGCATCAGTGCTTTGATTTTCATTGGGTAAACATCCATGAGTGGAATTGCTGAATCATATGGTAAGTAGTCCATTTTTAATTTTTTGAGGAGCCTCCACAAATTTACATTCCCATCAACAGTGCCCAAAGGATTCCCTTTTCTCCACATCCTTGTCAACACTTGTTATATCTCATCTTTTTATTCATATCCATTCTATATTTGTTATAAATTAATTGACCCTATATGTGCAGGTTTATTTCTGGATGCTCTATTCTGTTCTGTTGACCTATGTGTCTGTTTTTTTTTTTTCAATGTTTATTCTCAATTTATTAAAGTCATCCAAGTATCAATATAATTTAGAAAGGCTTCCATTAAAAACTCATTTTCCATTTACTATTCATGTTTTCATTCTATACTTCCTCAAGTCCCACTGACTCCTCAATCTATTACTACCAGTCTTCTTTTATCACTTTACGATACTGCTCTTAACATTTTCTGATTGTCAAATTAATGTCTTATTTCAATTCCCACTCATTTGAGCGAAACATTTTTACTCTTCAACATTACTCTCTGCTGGTTCTCTTCTTGCCCTCTGACTACTCTGTCTCATTTTTCTTTCCTTCCTTTCCTTAAAGCTATGCTTTCCCAGTTTCTGTCTCTTGTCTTTGTTCCCCTTCTATGTTTCATCTGAATGATGTCACCAACAACTCTGGATTTGGTCACACACTTAATACTCCCTTACCAGCCTCACAACCAAATTTCCACCTACTGCCTGGGAATCTCTACTTGTATATCCCATAGACATCTCCAAATAAAACTAAGTGAAACAAAACAGAGTCCTTTTTGTCTAGAAAAGGATATAGCTCAGATAGGCTTCTCCATTTCTGCTCTTCCTCCTGGTACCTCATTCTGTCCAATCTCTTAAGTCTGAAAATAGTGATTCATCTTTGACTTTATTTCTGTCCACATTAATCAGGGATAAAGTCCTGTCATTTTTTCCTATACATCTCTTTAACTCACCCTCTCCTCTCTTAAGCAATTTCTTGAGTTCAGAATCTTATCACAGATTACAATAACCTGCAAACTACTGTTCCTGAGATGAAATCCTTCCCACCCCACTCTGTAACCTTGTTTTGTAATTTAAACTGTATTGATGGTAAAAAGGGGATCACAGCACTAATACTACCCCTTTAACAGCTTCTTTTACATTATACTGTAAGTATCTGCTTACATAGTTAATTCCTCTACTTTTTAGTTTTGTATCTCCTGGACTTACAGCAGTGTCTATCACATAAAAAAGAGTAGATATTTGCTTATTGAATAAATGGCCAAATGATCATGTCACACCTACTTCTAAAGAATTTGAAAATGCTCACAATAAAAGATACATTGCCATTAAGACAATTAAGGTGAAAGTAAAAGGATAGCTTTGCAATAATCTATAATTTGTTTATAAAAAAGTTAAATTCTTGGAAAACCCACTGATTCAAAATAATTATTTTCCTTAATGCTTGGTGTGGTAATATGTACTCATACCCTTTTTCAAAATGTTTGCCTGGTTTTCTAAGTCAGATATTTCAATCTTGACATTTTGTTTCATCAAAAGTTCTCTTTTCTTTGTTATGTCATACTCATTATTGAAGTCTGTAATTTCCTTAATAAATTTTTCCTCTTCCTCTGTCATTTTTTTCTTTGTAGCATCCAAAGTTTGGAGAAGCATATTCCTTTGGTTTGTAATTTCACTGCACTGTCTTTTTAAGGCATTTTCATGAGTTCTCAAAAGCTGTAAGAGGAAGGCTTTTTCAGAAAACTGCTGAACCTTAGATTCCAACTGCATTTTCGCTTCATTCAGCTCCTCTGTCGCCTTCTTCGCTTTTTCACGACATCTATTTATTTCCGACCTTACTCGGCCTGCTGCTCGGAGAAGATGATGTGCTCGAACAAGGACTCTAGACTCATCTTAGGGCCCGGCTCCGCAGGATCCCGTTTTCGCTCTTAAGTATTTTATAACCGAGTCTGAGGATCCCTCTTCTCCGCCCCCGCACTTTGTTCCGCCTGTGCCAACAGTGTCTAACTTTGCTTTTATTCCCTGGCTGAAGGCTGCTGCCCTCGGCCAGGAGCGGCCTCAGCCCCACTCCGGGTCCTGGTGACCCCTATGTGTCTGTTTTTATACTAATACCATACTGTTTTGATTAATATAGCTTTGTAGTATAGCTTGAAGTCAGGAATTGTGACACCTCCAGCTTTGTTCTTTATTCTCAAGATTGCTTTGTCTCTTCAGTGTCTTCTGTGCTTCAATAGTAATTTTAGGTTTGTTCTATGTGAAAAATACCACTGGAATTTTGATAGGGATTGCAATGAAATCTATGGATAGTTTTGGGTAGTATGGATATTTTAACAATATTAATTATTCCAATCCAAGAGTATGGAATAAGTTTCCATTTCTTTATGTCTTTCTTTAATCTCATCCACCAGTGTCTCTTTTTTTCCAGTTTTAGAGATATACACATTTTTTATTTTGGTATAATTTACAGTCACATGGACAACATTGTGGTTTCTAGATTCCCCCCATTATCAAGTCCTCACCACACCCCATTACAGTCACTGTCTATCAGCATAGTAAGATGCTGTAGAGTCAGTACTTGTCTTCTCTGTGCTATACTGCCTTCCCCGTGCCCCCCACCACATTATGTGTGCTAATTGTAATGCCCCTTATTCCCCCTTATTCTTTCCTTCCCCAACCCTCCCCAGTCCCTTTCCCTTGGTAATTGTTAGTCCATTCTTGGGTTCTGTTAGTCTGTTGCTGTTTTGTTCTGTTCCTTCAGTTTTGCTTTGTTCTTATACTCCACAGATGAGAGAAATCATTTGATACTTGTCTTTCTTCACCTGGCTTATTTCACTGAGCATAATACCTTCTAGCTCCATCCATGTTGTTGCAAATGGTAGGATTTGTTTTCTTCTTATGGCTGAATAATATTCCATCGTGTATATGTACCACCTCTTCTTTATCCATTCATCTACTGATGGACACTTAGGTTGCTTCCATTTCTTCACTATTGTAAATAGTGCTGCAATAAACATAGGGGTGCTTCTGTCTTTTTCAAATTGGGCTGCTGCATTCTTAGGGTAAATTCCTAGGAGTGGAATTCCTGGGTCAAATGGTACTCCTATTTTTAGTTTTTTGAGGAACCTCCATGTTGCTTTCTACAATGGGTGAACTCCACCAGTGTCTTATAGTTTTCATTGCACAGGTCTTTCACCATCTTGGTCTTTCATCACTCTTTTTGATGCAACTGTAAATGGGATTGCATTTTCTTACTTTCTGACAGTTTATTAGGGTATAGAAATGCAACAAATTTTTGTATACTGACTCTGTACCCTGCAACTTTACTGAATTCATTTACTAGCTCTAACAGTTTTTAATAGAGTGTTTGAAATTATTTCTACATGGTATCATGTCATCTGCAAATAGTGATGGTTCTACTTCTTCCTTTCCAACTTTTTTCTTTATTGCCCCATTGCTCTGGCTAAGATTTTCAATACTATGTTGAATAACAGTGGTGAAAATGGGCATTCTTGTGTTGCTTCTGAACTTACAGGAAAAGCTTTCAGCTTTTCACCATTGAGTGTCATGTTAGCTGCAGGCCTGTCATATATGCCTTTAATATTTTGAGGTGCATTCCCTCTATACACATTTTTTAAGAGTTTTTATCATAAGTAGATATTGAATTCTGCCAAATGCTCTTTTGACATCTATTGAAATGATCAGAAAATCTTTAACCTTCATTTAATGTAGTATATCAACTGATTTGCAGATGTTGAACCATCCTTGTATCCTTGAATAAATCCTCCTTGATCGTTGTATATAATCCTTTCAGTGTAACATCGAATTCAGTTTACTAATATTTTTTTGACAATTCTGTATGTATATTCATCAGAAATACTGGCCTGTAATTTTTGTTTCTTGTGGCATCCTTCTCTGGTTTTGGTAGCAGGGTAAGGCTGGCCTTATAAAATGAGTCTGAAAGCGTTCCCTCCTCTTATATTTTTGGAAGCATTTGAGAAGGATTGGTATTGATTTGAATGTTTGGTAGAATTTATCACTGAAGCTGTCTGGTCCTAGATTTTGTTTGTTGGGAGTGTTTTGATATCAGTTCAACAGTATTAGTAGTAATCAATCTGTTCATATTTTCTATTTCTTCCAGATTCAGTCTCACAAGATTGTATGTTTCTAGGAATTTATTCATTTCTTCTAGGTTGTTCCATTTTTAAGCCTGTAATTTTTCACAGTAGTTTTTTATGATTCTTTGTATTTATGAGGTACTGACTGTAACTTCTGTTTCTGATTATATTTATTGGGCCCTCTGTATTTTTTTCTTGGTGAGTCTGGCTAAAGGTTTATCAATTTTGTCTTTTCAAAGAACCAGCTCTTAGTTTCACGGGCCTATTTAGTCTCTATTTCACTTATTTCTGTTCTGATTTGACAATTTTCTGTAGATTTCAGATTTCTTTCTCTTTATACTTTGTGTTTCTGTGTTTTTGACTTGTCATTACTATGAGGCTTATATAAAATACCATTTATAATAGTTTAAGCTATAACAAGTTTGATTACATTCTACAGCTCTACATTTTTACAGTCACACCTTATTTCTCACATCACAATTTAACTTACCTGTGTATGCCTTAATTATTGTAGTTATAGTTTTACTACTTTTGTCTTTTACCCTTCATACTAGCTTTATGAGTGATAATCTACAACCTTTTCAACAGTAGACTTCTGCATTTTACTATACATTTACCTTTACCAGTGAGATTTATACTTTCATGTTTTCCTATTAGGAATTCATGCTCTTTCATTTCAGCTTAAAGGAGTCCCTTTAGCATTTCTTGTAAGGCAGCTCTAATGGTGATAAACTCCTTTAGCTTTTTACCTGTGTGGGGAACTACTTTCTCTTCAATTCTGAATGACACCTTTGCTGGGTAGAATATTCTTTGTTGGCAGTTTTTTCTTTCAATACTTTGAATATATTCACCCACTTCCATCTGGTCTGTGAAATTTCTGCAGAAAAAAACTGCTGAAAGTCTTACTGTGGTTCTGTTATACATTACAAGTTGGGTTTTTGTTTGTTTCTGCTTTTAAGAGTTATCCTTTAACTTTTGACACATTAATTATAATGTGTTCTGGTGTGGGTCTCTTTGGGCTCATCTTATTTGGAACTTTCTTGGCCTCATGTATCTGAATATCTATTTCTTTTCTCAGGTTAGGGAAATTTCTAGCCATCATTTCTTCAAATAAGTTTTCTTTCCACTTATCTCTCCCTTTTTCTCCTCCTGGGACTCTTTGATGTGTACGTTGGTTCTCTTGATGCTGTCCTATAAGTCCTGTAAGCTATCTTCACTCTTTTTCATCATTTTTTTATTTTCACTGGTCTGATTAGGTGAGTTCCACTATTCAGTCTTCAAGTTCTTTCTTCTGCTGATCCTTTCTTCTGCTTCATGATTTCTATTTGGAACTAACATTTTCTGTCTCTTTGTTGAAATTCAACTTTATTCACTTAGTATCCCAATCTCAGGGAGCATCTTCAACTGCAGTTTTGAACTGTCAGGTAAATCACTTATCTCTGTTGCATTAATGTCTTTTTCTAAGGTTTTATCTTGTTCTTTCATTTAAAACTTATTCCTGTTTCTTCATTTTCCTTGATACTCTATGTTGGTTTCTATGCATTAGATTAAAGAGCCACCTCTCCCACTCTTGAAGTAGTGGCTGCATGGAGGACATGAACCTTATCATTAAACTCGGCCCTAGCTCAACCTTTGTGATTGTCTAATCAGCCTACTTTATTTTTAGTGGCTCTCAGTAGTCAAGGATGTGCCAAAGCCTGTTAGCATCCAAAAGGGGAGGATCTCAGTCAACACAATTAGATTCAGGCTAACTGAAAGTTAGACTCTCAGGTTAGCAACATTTAAAGTATTTGAATATAACTTTCTGAATTCACATTCTTAATTAATTAAATATCTTAATGTGACTCCAAATTTCATCTACAATTGGCAGAAACTTTTCGAGTGTGAACCCATAAAGTAGTAAGTTCCATCTACTGCTTTAATGAACTAAGTTCACCTAGCTCCATAAACTAAAGGAAGAGGAGACTGGGTAGGATAGAATGTTATACCTTGTTATAGGACTGAAGTATCTGTATGATGACTCTGGTCTTAGGGTAATAGTTCTTGATAGAGAGCACCCTACATAAACAACAAATATGTTCATCAGTGAAGTGACATATCCAATGGCTTTGTAATAAAATTCAAATCAGAGTTAAATTGCTGTGTGGATAAGCATAGTAAAACAACATGTTTTAAAGTTCATTGTTTTACTGTTCTCTAAAAATGTTCCATTTAATAGCATACACATAGAAGGGTACTATTGATTTAGTGACTTAGGAAACTAAATATATTTAGTCATCTTTTGGTATTAGGATTGGTATTTGGGGACCAATTCTTGAGGAGGAAATATCAATTTCATGTATTTTAGCTTTTAATCTCAAACACATTAATTATAGGAAAAAATGGAGATTGTATTGTTGTCTATAGCTTAAAGTAGTTCATAGACTGTCTTTTCCAACATTCTCATTTTACAAATTAAGAACCTACCTCATATTTAAAGTCTATCTATATTATGCACAGCTGAAATTCTCAGCTGCCTCTTGCTATCTGTAGTGTCACCTTCAGTGGCATATATTTATTTTTCTCCGAAGGCCACCTGGGTTAGGCACAGTGCCATTGCTCAAAGTTCACAGTTAAAGATGGTAACACCAACTTTAGCCATCTTGAAAATACTTGCCAATAATCACATCATACAGAACCATACACAATGTTTCACTGGAAGAGCTGGAGAAAAACCCCAATAAATGCTACAAACAGGATTCACAAGTTACAAATGGCATCTTTATTTTTGAGGTGTAGAGGCATTACTTATAATGGTGCTATCTGAACAGTTATCAGGTTTTGCATGCTTGCTTTTTAAATTTAGGTAGCTATTATCCATATAAACTTCAGAAAAGTAGGTGGAAAAGCACATCGACAATCAGGGGCCTCTATTTTCACTTCTTTTTTCAAGTATCTGCAGAAACCTGAAATACATTGAACTTAGTGCAGCAAGATGACATCTTCTCTTATTTAGTCCCATGATTGGGCTTTATTTTAAAATAGATAGAAATAAAATTAGCGTTGGTGCATACATAATACAGTGCCAGATTCTTACCTCCTAATGTTTGCAGTATGTTCAGCATGTGGATCGCTACACAAAGGGCAGCTATGATCAGGCATGCTTCTGCAGAGTCCACCTCTTTTTCAAAATTAAAGAGCAGTCCTCTGATTCATTACATGGGAAATGTCCTTGTGTTCCCCCTGTGGGTTTTCTTATGGTTCTGTCATAACATTTCCAATAAAAAAGAGAACACACTAGGGAAGGAGTTGTGAGAAAAATGTCTTTACATCAGAATCACAGTCCTGCAAATGCTACAAGAGCTGTGATGGCTGCAGTGGAGGGACCAGGGCACAGAGTCTCCAACATAGATGCAAGATTGCTTTAAAATAGGTCCAGTGTGTAGTTGTATTTTTCCTATCATCCATAGCCATCAATTTATGCCTAGTGATGTATAATCAGGTCTTTTTAGGCAACTGCCTATATATTTATTTGTCTTTCAGGACAGCAAAGAATGGAGGAACTTGGAAGTCTGCTTGGCCCAAGTAAGCAAGCATTGAATATCTGTGGTTCTGAATCTTAAGGTTCTAGAAAATTACTGAAGTGGCTCTTTTAACAAGTTGCAGGAAAGATAAAAATTGTTTTCTGCTTTAATTCTTTGTTAACTTTATAGATCTCTGCTTTAAAAAAACTAAAGCTTTTGTGAAAGCATGTTTTTCTGGAAAATATGATTCTTTGAAACCTACATGAGAGGAAGCTGGCTTCGGTCTTACGTGAAAGCTCTCTAGAGGGCTGGCCTTTGCGCATTAGTTTTAGTCCCAACCTTAATGGGATTTCTGCTGTTTTCCTTCATGTTCTTCCATCAGAAGGCATATCAGTCTGTAATTCTGTCTGGTAAGAACCCTATTTGGATGGTTAAGTTAAAACCCACTTTAGCTAACCATAACCTTTTGAGATCTCTTAGACTGATAAAATAAAACTGCTCTAAGTAGAGGATTTAGTAAAGAAAATAATCTAAATGTAAGTGTAGGTAAACAGTGAGGTCTGTTTGATATTTGTCAAGGAGAGTTTGTAGGTTAATTACTACATTTCCTTTGGGATCACTTTTTAAAGTTGAGGAAGTCATATTTTCCCCAAGTTAAGGGTCTGGGTAATACTTTTGGAAGAACAATACATCTTATCTTAATGGCTGCAGCTTAGGGAAACTACAAGGAGGAAAAGAACTAGGTCCTACTGCAACTCGGCTCAGATCCTCCCATTTCAGTGCAGATCCAGAAATAAAAGTTGTATAGGCCATGTAGCATTGAAATATGGTTTCCAATTCCAAAGAAGGAGGAACCCTGGGCAAAGAATGTAGTACCAAAGACGGGAACCGATGATTGATTTAGAGATCGTTATACTTATTTAGTGCACTTAATAGAACCCCTAATGTCCTCTTGAAAAACATCCTTCCCCCATTGTTAAGCCATATGATTAAGTGACGTTGACACAACTAGCCTAATTTGAGGGATGGGCCTGGAGCTCAGATCTAATCAATCATAGTGATATGAAGAAATACAAATGTTAATGCTAAAAATAATTTTTAAAATACTAAATATGAAGAAGTTAAGCATAAAATAAAAACATTCTATCATTAAAAAAGACATTGCATTTAATAATTATGACTTAAATAAAATAGCTTCTACATACATGAAGAAAAAATTGACAAAACTAAAGAGATAAAATGATGGCCACTGTAATGAGAGATTTCAATACATCTCTCTCAATTATTGATAGATCAAGCAGAAAAAAGTAATCAAGCTTTATATTTATAAACTCTACAGACATTTAGGGTGTCTAATATCTTTAGAACTGCATTAAGGAATAACTGACAAATATAATGGTGAGATGTTTAAAATTTCCAATGTGATGGTTTGATATGCATATACAATGTAAACGGATTCCTCCTATTAAGTTAATTAACCCATCTATCACTTCACATATGTACCTCTTTTATTGGGCTGAGAACATTTAAGTGCTACTCTCTTAGCTAATTTCCATAATACAGTGTTATCAATTACTATGTTATACATTAGATCCTCAGAAATTATCCAACTTGAAAATGAAAGCCTGTACCCTTTTACCAATCTCTCCCTATGTGCTTCACCTCAATCTCTGGCCCTGGCAACCACCTTACTACTTTGTTTCTTTGAGTTTGACTTTTTTTTTTTTTAAGATTCCAGTTATAAGTGATATCATGCAATATTTATCTTTGGCTTATTTCACTCAGCACAATGCTCTACAGGTTGATCCATGTTGTCATAAATGACAGGATTTCCTTCTTTTTTAAAGACTTAATAATATTCCATTGTATAGGGAAGTCATATACACTACATTTTATTTATCCATTTATCCATCAAGGGACACTTAGGTTGTTTACATACCAGGGCTATTGTGAATAACTGATACTTTTCAAGGGCACACAAAAATATTATGAAAATCATAAATTACTTGACTAATAAAGAAAGCCTTGACACACTGCCAAAAAAAACAACAAAAAACAGTTGTACAAATTATGATCTCTGATGACAATACAATTAAGTCTTTATTTAAAATAATGTTATTACTTATATAGAAACCCCAATAGCACTACAGAAAATAATTAAAAATACTAGTGGAATTTAGTAATATGATTAGATAGAAGATTAATATACAAATGTCAATTGTTTTTTCATACCATAGCAAAATACTAGAAAACATAATGACAGTATTTCTAGTATCAAATGAACATAAAAAAATATACATTTATAAATAAGCATCATATTATCAGTATTCCATGTTTTATATTCTCTAAGGCTGGTTATATGGCTCTTCTGGAGATTATGAGAGCTACATAATAACTATTTATTCATTCCTTTCTGCTTTAATTTAGCCATAGTTAGTTTTTGTTGCATGCCACTAAAGAATATGACTTATAGAAGTATAAATCAAAAGTTTACCTTTATGACATTTGATAGCATAGTATCTTGGATTTTTAAAAAATAATAAACAAATAACCAAAGAAAGAAAAGTGACAATTTCTGTATCAGCTATCAAATTTTTGCACAAAATCTTGCAAGATCTTTGTGGCTTATATAACAAATTATTATTTCTTGATATTCTTTGGTTTGACTGAGCTCAGCTGGACAATTCTTCTATCCTGTGTGGGTCTGCTTTATATGATTGCATTTAGCTGAAAGAGCCAGTGGGCTAGGACATCCACGAGAGCATTTAAGAGTTGTCCCGTAACTGGGCTAGCTGGAGTTGCTGGTGGCGGGATGGACTGCCTCTCCACCAGGGTGGCTGGACTTCATATACGGTCATTCAGGGCTGCAAGAGGCCTGCTAGGCTTCTTACGGGCTGGGCCCACAACTGGCCCAGTCACTTTTGCACATTTGATTGATAAAAAGGAGTCAAAAGTCCAGCCCATACAAGGGAAAATAGGCTAGACTTTTGTTAGGAGGAGAATATGTTTAAACATTTGGGAGGAATGGCTAGTAGCCATCTTTTAAAAACAATCTACCACAGTGTGCCATCTGGTCACAAGAATTCACATATTTCACTGTACAAAATGCTCTCACTTTCTCCCCCAAGTCTCATGTCTTTAAAGCATCAGCTCTAAGTTCTGGACCTTGTCAACTACATTAGGTCTAGACATGAATGGGGCTTCTCAGGTACAGCACCTTCCCATCTGAAGACCCATGAACCACCTCCTCAACACTCAACAAACCATTACGAGGCAGGAATGGGAAAACTGCAACTGATGCTCCCAAGGAAAAGAAACCGGGGTGGGAGGTAATGGAGGGAGCAGACATCCTTATGCCCCACTGCTCCCAACAGTCTTCCAGGAAATCTTCTTAGACAATTTCCCTAGGTACATTTCCTGCCTTCCATGTTATTTTTGGTGACATTGTTACCAAAATCCTGCTCTTCCTCCAGTACCCTACAGCAATTTTTCCTCATTGTTTTCTGGTCTCTAAGAGAATCCATGCAACGTTTCCAGTCCTTGCCTACCACTAGTTCCAAGGGAAGGCCATATTTTGGCTTTTACTATGATAGCCCCCCACCTCAAGTACCACTCTTTATATCAGTTACCTCTTTCCACAAAACAAACCATTCTGGAACTGTTGACTTATGACAGTGATACATTATTTCTCATGATTTTGTAGGCTGGCTGGTCTCAGACAGGTAATTCTGCTGTTCTACAATGTTAAACGTGGTCAGTCACGTGGGTACATTCATCAGGGAGCTTGACTGGGGGCTAGAAAATCCAAGATGACTTTCCACCTATGACTGTTATCTCAGCTATACGACTGGAGTAGCTGAGAGCTGGCTGGGCCTTCCCCTCAGCAAGCTAGTGTCACCTTTTCCATGATGGCTTAGGGATTCAAGACAGTGTAACTGCCTGTCCTCTTAAAGGGAGGCCTGCAACTAGCCAAGCATCACCTCTGCCACATTCTACTTATCAAATCAAGCCAGTCTGGCCCAGATTCAGAGGAAGGAGACAGAGATTCCATCTTTTATTAAGAGGAGCAGCACGAATGTACTGTAAGGGAAGGAAATGTTAACAGCTGGTATTACAAGAACATCTACCACAATTACAGATTGTGACAATTGCTTTAAAGGAAACACAGTGGAGTAATGAGAGAGAAGGATTGACAGACACTAATTCAGAGAGCTTGGAGAGGCAAGGACTCCCTAAGTGCTGAAGGAGGGGAATAAATTGGTCATATAAAGTTAGGGGATGGGGCTCCTGAGCAAAAAGAACAAATCAATAAAGTGGCCTTTACAGAAATGTGGGAGAGACAGAGTAATAACTTGAATAAGGTGGTGATAGTGGAGACGAATTGGCAGAAACAGAATTAGGATTTATTTAGGAGACAAAAATGATGACATTGAAGCTAATGTTCATAGGGTCTGAGAAGGAGGGTATCAAAGGCAATGCCTGGTTTTTTGCTGTAAGAAGCTGTGATGATGAGGTTCCGTTTACTGAAACAGCTAGAAATGCTGTTTTCTTTCTTTCTTTAATTTTTTATTTCCCTTGTGAGATGGAAAGGGAGCATAAGATCATGAATTTACTTTTGAAAATGTTGAGTCTGAGGAACCTTTGAAACACTAGGGTACAAATATCCAATAGGCAATTATATGTGTGAATGTGGAGTTGTAGAGAATGTCTGATGAAGCATAGAGACCTGGAGTCATAAGACTACATATGTGATTGGCAAAATTCTACATGGATGCTGCCAACATTTACCATTTAAAAAATTTCATTCATTATCTTGATAAGGACATGCAATAACCTACATTAGTCCCTGAAAAGATAGCAATGGATAAAATATGTCACTTTCTGTAACATCTCATATTTTCCTCTTTGTCTTAATTGGATTGTAATTACTAACCTCTTATTACTAGTTTTAGCACTTTGGTTTTCTTACTGTTTTTCTGGAGTAAGGATTCAATACACAAATTACTGAAAAGACAGGCATAGCAATGAAACAGAACTGCTAGCCGCCCATCAACATCAAAATGCTTATTGGCTACCTGATATATGAGAGCCCAAAGTTACGGTGGATCGGACATGTCCTAAAGTAAAAAGTACGGAACGTTCAACTGTAAAATGCATGAAGGTTGAGGTGATCCCATATACAATCCTGTATAAGATCAATATGTCATTTCAAATATGTCTGATGTATTTAGTGTGTTGTGCTTGTATAACTGCTTAACCATTTGGACAAAATAAAGAAGTTAGTTCCCATTAATAAACAAATTAGTTAATATATATTAAGTAAAATGATTCATTATATATATATATATACATTTATTTAATATACATTAAATAAAAATAGTAAATAAATATATATTAAGGAAGTTAGTACACATTAAATATATAAACACATTAAATAAATATAATAAAGAAGTCTGTACATATTGCACAGAATCAGTTCCAGAGGGCTTAACTATAAACATTTCAATATGAAAACATAAAAATGCTAAAGAAATATTTGCTTAATTCTGGATATTTGTCAGGTAAGCAAGAAGCCAAATGAAAGAGTTAATTGGCTGGAGTACATATAAATCAAATGCTTCTGTATTAAAGTAAAAACATACACACAGAAAAAAGGCAAAGAGTGAAAAAATTATTTACAGCATAAGGCACAATAGGGCTAGTATAAAAATATATTAAAATATATTAAGGGTGCTTAAAAGTTGGTAAAACAACAGATGACCATCCTCGTAGAAAAAAGGATGAAAGAAATGAAGACAAATTTCAAAAAGGAATGGAAAACATCCAAGCAGACAAAAACGGTTCAATCTTGCTAGGAACCAAAATTGTAGAAACAGTAAGCAACCACTTAGCCTACTTAAGTATCTTTTTATATCAAGTATCCATTTTCCAGTGTTTCACAAAATATTTGATTTGGGCTCTGCTTGTAGAAAGGTAAACTTAATAGAACAAAAATATCAAGTGACCTTTTCTGCATCTATTTGAACTTTACATTTCCAATTTTAAGAATTAACAGTAGAATAATTATTAAGTACACCAGACTTATGTACAAAATTATCATCAGGGAAAATAAAAAAGGGTGTAGAATAACCTATACCACAGGGGGGTCACTAAAATAATATTTATATATATATATATATATACACAGAAAAACATCTGGTAAGATAGATTTCAAAATATTTTCAGAGGTTAACTCTGGTAATGCGATTGCTTTTTCTTTTTGCTTATTATTATTTCCTAATTTTCTAAGAATATTATAAGGGTACCTTCCTCACATTAAAAAACAATTCACACATATTTCAAGTTTTAATTTAGCGCTCAAGAGCCAGACGGATACACTTACTCTCCCAGGAAAACGATCTCGGTGTTGATTTCCCCTGACTTGCGGTGGAGAAACTTCCTCAGGAAGGCAGTCACACTGTCCACAGTGATGTTTCCACACACCACGAGAACCTAGGTGGTAAGTACAGGTGACATGGATCATCCGAGGAACAGAAGTATCTTCCTGTCAAGGAACTACTTGCCAGGAACTTAGTTTTAAATAAAACTGAAACTTAGGTTTAAATAGTGTCCTGTTTACATCACCCAGATATGTAAAATAGAAACACTAAGGACTGTATCTGCACAACAGAAAGGAAGCATCAGATTTTGGTAGCGTCCAGCTAATTTCATACAGAGTATGGGTCCAAACGTGAAAATTACACATAACTTTCCAGGAATATATCCATAACTGTTGGAATTGCTAGATTTTTCAGGTTAGGAAGAACTTAAACTGGACCTGCACATGTGTTATTTCACTTGATTCCTGCATGGCTGATCTAGTCCTTTCTCACTGGGGAACAACTAAGGATCCGAAAAGTTCACTGATTTTCCCAAAGTCAAAATACTAGGACAGAGGTGGCCCTGGAAGCTAGGTTATTCCGGTTTATCTTTCACATCTAAAGTTACCTAGTAGTTACAGAAGAGTGAGTCCAGTGGAGAAACACCTAGAGCAAAAATCTATGCAAAAATTCTAACTTTCACAGTGAAAAACAGACATCAATTCCCTCAGCCTTAATATAAAGAATCTATTTTTCCATTTTTTATTAAAGGAAAGTGAAACCACAGTTTTAGCCTAAGTTAACCTTGAATTTCCCAGACCTTTAATGGCTAATCTAGCATGTATCCTATACCTATTTCCTGAGATGAATTGGGTCTGACTTTGGCTTATCTAGTTTATTTCACTGTTTTCCATAATTGTTTTTCATTTGTATCATTATTAGTGTTATTATTATTGTTTAACTTTCCTCTTAAAACTCCTAGGTCAGTCTTGGTTTTATCTAATTTCATCCGGTCAAGAGGATACTCCAAGGGAGTATCCTTTGTGCCTCTTTCCTTTACAGTAGATGGAGATTAGGTGGGGAAAAAAAAAAAAGAAAGAAACACTTCAAATTTAAGACCACTCTCTTTTTCTTAGAAGAGAAAACCCACAATGCAAACCGATGTAACATGTGTCTACAGAGAAATAAGGTACAAACAAGTCCTACTCCATTTCCCTCCTGGCAACAAAGAGCTGTAGGAGTGCTACAGAGGCTAAAATTGCTCCCCACTCAAGAGTTACCTCTGCCATGAATGAGCCCAGAACGCTTAGGGGAATTTTTGTGAGACAATTGACTTGAAGTAATTATTTTATATTCAAATGATGGCTTTAAGTTGATCCATTATATAAAGTTAGCCGTAAGTTAACCAGACAATCAGTAATGGCTATAAGAGAAAATTAGCAATAAAGAATATAGAAATATTGCCACAATCAATATTTCACAGTGAATGACATTATCCACCATTTTAGTTGATTTACTCCCCTTATGTTTCATCTATAGTTTGTATCAATTAGCACACATCATCTTCTTAGGGCATTTATTCTAGCATAACCCTCTTTGTGAATGGAGGGCCTTGCCAGTATATTCACTGATGCCAGGTAATAGGTGTTTAGAAAGAGATAGGAGACTAGTAGTCTATCTCAAACTATAGAAATTAGACTTGAAAGCTACTTACTTCTTCCCTTTGACCACTTTATAGGAACTGGTGTATTTTCTCTTGTTGGCAAAAAGTTCCACCATTTCAAGGACATAGTTTGCAAACAGTATCTAAAATGATCAACAAATAACACCTGAGGCCTTATTCCTTCCAAGGATTCTCCCAAAGATTACAAAGGAGAAAGGAGGTACATAAAACTTCCCTCCTCTAGAAGGTGCATGGCTTTGAACCGTATTTTAAAAGGCAGGCCATTTCTCTTCCTTACGTCAGCCTTTGCATTTTGTTAAAATGTAATAAAACGCTTTTCAGCATTCTGAACGATGAAAGCAAAGTCAAGCAGCAAGGAGACCTTCCTGCCGGCTTTGTTCCCTCGTCACTATCTGTGCTTCTGATTCTCTGATTGATACTATTCAGGGCCTTGGAGGAAGTAAAGCATATGGAACAGAGCAGGGTTAAGGGAAAATGAGTGAAATGGGGGGATTTTCCAAGGTGGACAGGGGAACATCAGAAAGGTGGAGCAAGAAGTCTGCTAAGGTTTTTAAGGAACTGAAATTGAAGTCACTATGAGAAAAGGAGGCTTCCTTTGTCTGGGACACACTCCTAAATCAAGCACAGATGCTCACTCATCTGGTTTGGAGAGCTTACTCATCTAGGCTGGAAAGAACGCAGTGTTCTTCAGATCATATCTCAAATGCCCTTCTTTGGGAGAAAGATTTTAATCTGATGGGCAAAAGACGAAGGAATATAGATAGGGTTGTTCAAGTCAATGTAGAGCCAAATAAGGAAACTCTGGCTTTCCTTTGACTACCATCCTCCTCCCTGGCAATCAAGCAATTACATCATGTGCTCCAGGGGATGGAGTTTGCAAAATATGGGATCAATGTATCTTCATTTTCATTTGACACTTACTCTGAATAGTGCAACATTCACTTTCAAACCTATACTGCTATTTCTCACCATGAACCATGTGCTTTGGTTTTTATAGCTTTGGTTTAGTATCTAAAGATATTAAAAATATTCTTTACCAAACTCCCCAGGGTGAAGAAAATGATGAAGGTCCATCCTAGGCATGTCTTGGCCACCACATCTCCAAAGTCAACAGTTGACGCTGTTGCCATGACCAGGTAAATGGACTCAAAATACGTTATATTCTGTGAGTTTCTACCTTTGAGCCAGGGATCACCAGAATTTTCTACCTGTCCAAAGACAGAAGACTTAGAAAAGCTCTCTGAATGGAAGACAAGTGAAAGTTTATAGATAATAGGCAAAATGTTGGATTAATGAAGTTTTGCTTAATTCAATCCACATGAAATATGAAATGATTCCTATGTTGCTGCAAAGGGTTTGCAAATTATAGGCAGTGATTGTGAAGTCTTGTGAAGATTATTGCTGAAATCTGAGGGGGAATGTGGCTTGAGCCCACATCTGGAATGTCCATGGGGGACTGGCTGCCCGGTATCTCTTTCCATGTGGGCACATCATTGCAGCCTGGAGCCATGGAATTCCAAAGGCTCTCAGATTGAGCGATTATTATTCATTCACTGTCAGTTTTCACCAGCTTATGATTATCACTAAGGAGACAGGCACTAAAATGAGCTTAAGCACGTGAATACTAGTGTCTAAGAAAAAGCAAACAAGTTATTTCTCCCAACCCCCACAAAAATCTTTCAGTGATTTAAGGAAAACACCTGAAAAATATTTATCTGATTTTCCTTCTAAGACTTTATATTTCACAGAAACTAAATTTGTCAGATTACCATTTTTATATTAAATAAAGAGTAAGGCAATGACACTGTACTTTATAGTATATATAAACTTATAAAACATGTCATCATATAGAAAAATTACATGCAATATATAAAATTTCCCTTTGTTTTTCCACTTTTAGACATTTTTTTCAGATCGCTTACATAGTTCCTAGATGTTTCCATTTCTATATTTAGCACAAAAATGATCAAAGGCTAGAGATGGCTGGGGAGAGTAAGTTTTTTGTTCTGTTGTTAGCAACTGGAATGGAACTTAGAAACACTATAGTTTGCTCAGGTATTCGATCACTTTTTCAGAGATGTGCCAAGGGCTGACCCTTTCTTAGGTTTGATGAGCATGTTAAGAGGATGGATTCCTACACTGCCCCCTCCAGATTAAGAGATTGTGTGTCTACACTTAACTCCCATGGCTGGGAGTGGACTTTGTTGCAAAGTCTATTAATCTGCTCCGTGGACTTCTGGAGTCTTCACTATTTTCTGAGATCAGGGTACTATAACAAAACCAAGCTTAAATCACACAGATTTAAACCATATGTATTTATGTTTTTTCTTTTTTTCAGGTGTATCAGAGTTGCTTGGGACAGTTTCCTTTAAGCTAAGACTTTACAGTGTCTTTTAAAATCTCAGGATAGGGATACAATCATACCCTTGCATAACATGTTGTATAAACTAAAACTAAATTTATTCCCACCTGAAAGAAGCCTCACTCTCTCTGGGAGTGTTACTTCAGTGGTTGAAGTATTGCTGCGCAAAGGTATTTTCTTTTTCTTTTTCTTTTTTTTTTTTTGAGAAAGAGACATTTAGGTAGCTCTGTTTTTCTTTTTAGATAATTTTTATTGAAGGTTAGTTGACCACAGTATTACATTACATTAGTTTCAAGTGTACAACACAGTGATAAAACATTTATATACATAATTCTAGGTTCCAGCTATCACCCTAACAAGCTGTTACAATATCTTGACTATATTCCTTATGCTATACATTACATCCCGGTTACTTATTTATTTTACCATTGGAAGTCTGTCCTTTTTCTTTTTTTAATGTGAGGGCATCTCTCATATTTATTGATCAAATGGTTGTTAACGACAATAAAATTCTGTATAGGGGAGTCAATGCTCAATGCACAATCATTAATCCACCCCAAGCCTAATTTTTGTCAGTCTCCAATCTTCTGAGGCATAACAAACAAGTTCTTACATGGAGAACGAATTCTTACATAATGAATAAGTTACATAGTGAACAGTACAAGGGCAGTCATCACAGAAACTTTTGGTTTTGCTCATGCATTATGAACTATAAACAGTCAGTTCAAATATGAATACTCATTTGGTTTTTATACTTGATTTATATGTGGAAACCACATTTCTCTCTTTATTATTATTATTTTTAATAAAATGCTGAAGTGGTAGGTAGATACAAGATAAAGGTAGAAAACATAGTTTAGTGTTGTAAGAGAGCAAATGTAGATGATCAGGTGTGTGTCTGTAGACTATGTGTTAATCCAAGCTAGACAAGGGCAATAAAACATCCACGGATGCAGAAGATTTCTCTCAGAACGGGGGGGTGAGGTTCTAAGCCTCACCTCTGTTGATCCCCAGTTTCTCACCTGATGACCCCCCTGCAACTGTGCCTGTCTTAGGTTGTTCCTCCCTTGAGGAATCTTACCCGTCTCTGGCTAACCAGTCATCTTCCGGGGCCATACAGGGAAATGTAAAGTTGGTAAGTGACAGAGAAGCCTTATTGTTTGAAATGGTTAGCTTTTTATTTCTTTGCATATTTATGCCCTGTAGCTTCTATGTCCAGCATTTGTCTTGAGGTATCTTTACCACTTGGAAGGATTATGATACTTGGTAAATTTGATACGAGGCACGAGTTCTATTTAAGGGTTGTAATTAGGAAGGAAGAAGAAAAGCTATAGAAGTAGCAGGCGGAAGAAAACATGGGAAGATTGATTATTTCTTTGACATATCTTCTTGTAGAGTAACTTCAGCATATATAGGTTTTAAGCTACTACTTAAATTGCGCACACACATTAACATAATAGGAGTATAGTTACATAACCAAAGCATATCTGTAATTACCAGCCATCTCCAGTGAAACCAAGAAAACCAGTTAGGCACCTTAGGCATTTGTGAAAACTTATCTATGATATGGTGGATATTGTCCGACTGAACTTGAACAGTCTGAGAAAAATCCGACAAATTAAAACAACCCATTCCTGGGGAATGTTCACATCCTTTATGTTCTTTAAACAGTAAATAGTCTGTAGTTGTAAGACTTTGGAGCGCTACAATTTGCACTTCTCCTACTTCTTGGTTGAGTTCCAACAGTATAGATCCAGTCAAATTTGTTGTTTTACTGTATGCACAGGCCAGCTTAGATATCTCCTTCCTCATTCCCATGACAAGTCCAGGAACTGGTGGGATGAGTGCATCTACAGCTGTAGCAGTGTGTGGATCTTTGTTGGGGTTTTTTGATGATCACCTTCTGGCATGAGTCTTCCAGAGAGTGCTGATGTTGGAAGTTCTTTTTCATATTGTATCTTAGTTCATTTTCGGGGTAGCCCAATTAGGCTTTGATCCTCTGTATAAACACAAACAGACCCTTTGCCTACACTTTTATATGCCCTTTATACCCTTGTGTAGAACTCATTGGAGGTTACCACACAGGAACAGCCCTTTTTTTTTTTGTTTCTGGTATCACTAATCTACACTTACATGATGAATATTATGTTTACTAGGCTCTCCCGTATACCATGTCTCCCCTATAAACCCCTTTACAGACACTGTCCATCAGCATAGCAAAATGTTGTAGAATCACTACGTGTCTTCTCTGTGTTGTACAGCCCTCCCTTTTCTCCTAACCCCCCATGCATGCTAATCTTAATACCCCCCTCCTTTTCCCCCCCTTCTCCCTCCCTACCCACCCATCCTCCCCAGTCCCTTTCCCTTTGGTACCTGTTAGTCCATTCTTGAGTTCTGTGATTCTGCTGCTGTTTTGTTCCTTCAGTTTTTCCTTTGTTCTTATATTCCACAGATGAGTGAAATCATTTGGTATTTCTCTTTCTCTGCTTGGCTTGTTTCACTGAGCATAATACCCTCCAGCTCCATCCATGTTCCTGCAAATGATTGGATTTGCCCTTTTCTTATGGCTGAGTAGTATTCCATTGTGTATATGTACCACATCTTCTTTATCCATTCATCTATCGATGGACATTTAGGTTGCTTCCAATTCTTGGCTATTGTAAATAGTGCTGTGATAAACATAGGGGTGCACTGATCTTTCTCATACTTGATTGCTGCATTCTTAGGGTAAATTCCTAGGAGTGCAATTCCTGGGTCAAATGGTAAGTCTGTTTTGAGCATTTTGATGTACCTCCATACTGCTTTCCACAATGGTTGAACTAACTTAGTGTATGAGGGTTCCCCTCATACAGTGTAGGAGGGTTCCCCTTTCTCCACAGCCTCGCCAACATTTGTTGTTGTTTGTCTTTTGGATGGCAGCCATCCTTACTGGTGTGAGGTGATACCTCATTGTAGTTTTAATTTGCATTTCTCTGATAATTGGTGATGTGGAGCATCTTTTCATGTGTCTGTTGGCCATCTGTATTTCTTTTTTGGAGAACTGTCTGTTCAGTTCCTCTGCCCATTTTTTAATTGGGTTATTTGTTTTTTGTTTGTTGAGGCGTGTGAGCTCTTTATATATTCTGGACGTCAAGCCTTTATCGGATGTGTCATTTTCAAATATATTCTCCCATACTGTAGGGGTCCTTTTTGTTCTATTGATGGTGTCTTTTGCTGTACAGAAGCTTTTCAGCTTAATATAGTCCCACTTACTCATTTTTGCTGTTGTTTTCCTTGCCCGGGGAGATATGTTCAAGAAGAAGTCACTCATGTTTATGTCTAAGAGGTTTTTGCCTATGTTTTCTTCCAAGAGTTTAATGGTTTCATGGCTTACATTCAGGTCTTTGATCCATTTTGAGTTTACTTTTGTATATGGGGTTAGACAATGGTCCAGTTTCATTCTCCTACATGTAGCTGTCCAGTTTTGCCAGCACCACCTGTTGAAGAGACTGTCATTTTGCCATTGTATGTCCATGGCTCCTTTATCAAATATTAATTGACCATATATGTCTGGGTTAATGTCTGGATTCTCTAGTCTGTTCCATTGGTCTGTGGCTCTGCTGTTGTGCCAGTACCAAATTGTCTTGATTACTATGGCTTTATAGTAGAGCTTGAAGTTGGGGAGTGAGATCCCCCCTACTTTATTCTTCATTCTCAGGATTGCTTTGGCTATTCGGGGTCTTTGGTGTTTCCATATGAATTTTTGAATTATTTGTTCCAGTTCATTGAAGAATGTTGCTGGTAGTTTCATAGGGATTGCATCAAATCTGTATATTGCTTTGGGCAGGATGGCCATTTTGACGATATTAATTCTTCCTAGCCACGAGCATGGGATGAGTTTCCATCTGTTAGTGTCCCCTTTAATTTCTCTTAAGAGTGACTTGTAGTTTTCAGAGTATAAGTCTTTCACTTCTTTGGTTAGGTTTATTCCTAGGTATTTTATCTTTTTTGATGCAATTGTGAATGGAGTTGTTTTCCTGATTTCTCTTTCTGTTGGTTCATTGTTAGTGTATAGGAAAGCCACAGATTTCTGTGTGTTGATTTTGTATCCTGCAACTTTGCTGTATTCCGATATCAGTTCTAGTAGTTTTGGGGTGAGTCTTTAGGGTTTTTTATGTACAGTATCATGTCATCTGCAAATAGTGACAGTTTAACTTCTTCTTTACCAATCTGGATTCCTTGTATTTCTTTGTTTTGTCTGATTGCCGTGGCTAGGACCTCCAGTACTATGCTAAATAACAGTGGAGAGAGTGGGCATCCCTGTCTAGTTCCCGATCTCAGAGGAAATGCTTTCAGCTTCTCGCTGTTCAATATAATGTTGGCTGTGGGTTTATCATAGATGGCCTTTATTATGTTGAGGTACTTGCCCTCTATTCCCATTTTGCTGAGAGTTTTTATCATGAATGGATGTTGAACTTTGTCAAATGCTTTCTCAGCATCTATGGAGATGATCATGTGGTTTTTGTCTTTCTGTTTGTTGATGTGGTGGATGATGTTGATGGACTTTCGAATGTTGTACCATCCTTGCATCCCTGGGATGAATCCCACTTGGTCATGGTGTATGATCCTTTTGATGTACTTTTGAATTCGGTTTGCTAATATTTTGTTGAGTATTTTTGCTTCTACATTCATCAGGGATATTGGTCTGTAGTTTTCTTTTTTGGTGGGGTCTTTGCCTGGTTTTGGTATTAGGGTGATGTTAGCTTCATAGAATGAGTTTGGGAGTATCCCCTCCTCCTCTATTTTCTGGAAAACTTTAAGGAGAATGGGTATTATGTCTTCCCTGTATGTCTGATAAAATTCCGAGGTAAATCCATCTGGCCCGGGGGTTTTGTTCTTTGGTAGTTTTTTTGATTACCGCTTCAATTTCGTTGCTGGTGATTGGTCGGTTTAGATTTTCTGTTTCTTTCTGGGTCAATCGTGGAAGGTTGCATTTTTCTAGGAAGTTGTCCATTTCTCCTAAGTTTCCCAGCTTGTTAGCATATAGGTTTTCATAGTATTCTCTAATAATTCTTTGTATTTCTGCGGGGTCTGTCGTGATTTTTCCTTTCTCGTTTCTGATACTGTTGATTTGTGTTGACTCTCTTTTCTTCTTAATAAGTCTGGCTAGAGGCTTATCTATTTTGTTTATTTTCTCGAAGAACCAGCTCTTGGTTTCATTGATTTTTGCTATTGTTTTATTCTTCTCAATTTTATTTATTTCTTCTCTGATCTTTATTATGTCCCTCCTTCTGCTGACCTTAGGCCTCATCTGTTCTTCTTTTTCCAATTTCGATAATTGTGACATTAGATCATTCATTTGGGATTGTTCTCCCTTTTTAAAATATGCTTGGATTGCTATATACTTTCCTCTTAAGACTGCTTTTGCTGTGTCCCACAGAAGTTGGGGCTTAGTGTTGTTGTTGTCATTTGTTTCCATATATTGCTGGATCTCCATTTTGATTTGGTCATTGATCCATTGATTATTTAGGAGCGTGTTGTTAAGCCTCCATGTGTTTGTGAGCCTCTTTGCTTTCTTTGTACAGTTTATTTCTAGTTTTATGCCTTTATGGTCTGAAAAGTTGGTTGGTAGGATTTCAATCTTTTGGAATTTACTGAGGCTCTTTTTGTGGCCTAGTATGTGGTCTATTCTGGAGAATGTTCCATGTGCACTTGAGAAGAATGTATATCCTGATGCTTTTGGATGTAGAGTTCTATAGATGTCTATTAGGTCCATCTGCTCTACTGTGTTGTTCAGTGCTTCTGTGTCCCTACTTATTTTCTGCCCAGTGGGTCTATCCTTTGGGGTGAGTGGTGTGTTGAAGTCTCCTAGAATGAATGCATTGCAGTCTATATCCCCCTTTAGTTCTGTTAGTATCTGTTTCACATATGCTGGTGCTCCTGTGTTGGGTGCATATATATTTAGAATGGTTATATCCTCTTGTTTGACTGAGCCCTTTATCATTATGTAGTGTCCTTCTTTATCTCTTGTTACTTTCTTTGTTTTGAAGTCTATTTTGTCTGATATTAGTACAGCAACCCCTGCTTTCTTCTCGCTGTTGTTTGCTTGAAATATGTTTTTCCATCCCTTGACTTTTATTCTGTACATGTCTTTGGGTTTGAGGTGAGTTTCTTGTAAGCAGCATATAGATGGGTCTTACTTTTTTATCCATTCTATTACTCTGTGTCTTTTGATTGGTGCATTCAATCCATTAACATTTAGGGTGACTATTGAAAGATATGTACTTATTGCCATTGCAGGCTTTAAATTCGTGGTTACCAAAGGTTCAAGGTTAGCCTCTCTAGTATCTTACTGCCTAACTTAGCTCGCTTATTACGCTGTTATATACACTGTCTGGAGATTCTTTTCTTCTCTCCCTTCTTGTTCCTCCCCCTCGATTCTTCATATGTTGGGTGTTTTGTGCTGTGCTCCTTCTAGGAGTGCTCCCATCTAGAGCAGTCCCTGTAAGATGTTCTGTAGAGGTGGTTTGTGGAAAGCAAATTCCTTCAGCTTTTGTTTGTCTGGGAATTGTTTAATCCCACTGTCATATTTGAATGATAGTCGTGCTGGATACAGTATCCTTGGTTCAAGGCCCTTCTGTTTCATTGTATTAAATATATCATGCCATTCTCTTCTGGCCTGTAGGGTTTCTGTTGAGAAATCTGATGTTAGCCTGATGGGTTTCCCTTTATAGGTGACCTTTTTCTCTCTAGCTGCCTTTAACACTCTTTCCTTGTCCTTGATCTTTGCCATTTTAATTATTATGTGTCTTGGTGTTGTCCTTCTTGGATCCTTTCTGTTGGGGTTTCTGTGTATTTCCGTGGTCTGTTCGATTATTTCCTCCCCCAGTTTGAGGAAGTTTTCAGCAATTATTTCTTCTAAGATACTTTCCATCTCTTTTCCTCTCTCTTCTTCTTCTGGGACCCCTATAATACGGATATTGTTCCTTTTGGATTGGTCGCACAGTTCTCTTAATATTGTTTCATTCCTGGAGATCCTTTTGTCTCTCTCTATGTCAGCTTCTATGCGTTCCTGTTCTCTGATTTCAATTCCATCAATGGCCTCTTGCATTCTATCCATTCTGCTTATAAACCCTTCCAGAGTTTGTTTCATTTCTGCGATCTCCTTTCTGGCATCTGTGATCTCCCTCCGGACTTCATCCCATTTCTCTTGCGTATTTCTCTGCATCTCTGTCAGCATGTTTATGATTCTTATTTTGAATTCATTTTCAGGAAGACTGGTTAAGTCTGTCTCCTTCTCTGGTGTTGTCTCTGTGATCTTTGTCTGCCTGTAGCTTTGCCTTTTCATGGTGATAGGAATAGTCTGCAGAACTGGGACGAGTGACGGCTGGAAGGACTTCCTTTCTTGTTGGTTTGTGGCCCTCCTCTCCTGGGAGAACAGCGACCTCTAGTGGCTTGTGCTGCGCAGCTGCGCGCAGACAGGGCTTCTGCTTCCTGCCCGGCAGCTATGGAGTTAATCTCCGCTGTTGCTGTGGGCGTGGCCTGGCTCGGGCAGCTGCTCCAAAGTGGTGGAGTCGCGTTGGAGCAGGAGCTGCTGGGAGGCTATTTATCTCAGTAGGGGGCCTCCCTGCTCCCTGCAGCCCAGGGGTTAGGGTGCCCAGAGATCCCCGGATTCCCTTCCTCTGGATTAAGTGTCCCGCCCTGCCCCTTTAAGACTTCCAAAAAGCACCCGCCAAAACAAAACAACGACCACCAAAAAAAAAAAGAAAAAAAATTTTTTTAATTAAAAAAAAGAAAAAAAATTTTTTTTTAATTAAAAAAAAAAAAGGTGGTCGCTCATTTTTCTTTATTCTCTGGTGCCAGCCTCAGGCCTCTGCTCACCGGTCTTTCTGCCCTGTTTCCCTAGTATTGGCGTCCCTATCCCTTTAAGACTTCCAAAAAGCGCTCGCCAAAACAAAACAGCAAAAAAGCAAAAAAAAAAAAAAAAAAGGTCGCGTGCTTTTCTTATGTCCTCCGGTGCCCGGCCTCCAGTGCCTGCTCACTGTTCTTGCTGCCCTGTTTTCCTAGTATCGAGGGCCCTGCACTCTGGCCCGGGTGGCTGGGGCTGGGTGTTCGGCAGCCCTGGGCTCCGTCTCCCTCCCGCTCTGCCTATTCTTCTCCCGCAGGGAGCTGGGGGGAGGGGCGCTCGGCTCCTGCCAGGCCGGGGCTTGTATCTTACCCCTTTCGCGAGGCGCTGGGTTCTCTCAGGTGCGCATGTGTTCTGGATATTGTCCTGTGTCCTCTGGTCTTTATTCTAGGAAGGGTTGTCTTTGTTATATTTTCATAGATATATGTTGTTTTGGGAGGAGATTTCTGCTGCTCTACTCACGCCGCCATCTTCTGCCCCTCAGTAGCTCCGTTTTTTAAAATATAGTTCACTGCTACTACTGGGCAGCTCTCATGTTCAGGGGAATTGTCCTACACTCACAGACAGACTCTTTTTCTGTTTTGTTTTGTTTTGTTTTTTTAGATTGCACAGAGAGGTGAAATCCTATGGTATTTGTCTTTCTCTGACTTATTTCACTTAGCATAAAATTGTCCATCCACATTGTCACAAAAGACAAGATGCCATTCTTTTTTATGTCTGAGCAAAGCCCATTGTATATATGTGCTAAATCTTCTTCATCCATTCATGTGTTGATGGGCACTTTAGTTGCTTCCAGATCTCGGCTACTGTAAACAATGCTACACTGAACATAGGGGTGCACATATCTTTTCACATTTGTGTTACTGTTTTCTTCAGAAAAATAAATGATTTGAGTTGAAGGTTCAGTTAACATTTTAATTTCCTAATCCAAACCAGTAATAAGTAGTAGTTGAGGCATTTACCTGGTCCTGATGGCTTGTAGAATTTGCAAGATTTGAGGGAGTTCTAGCAGCCACAAAGGTCTTAGGAACCTTAGACCTACAAAACAATTCAGATGAGAAAGCTGCCAAAGAAGAGGGTCATGGCTGGGAGTATTCTGAATCATAACACAATTGGCACTGCTTATATTCTTTCTCTCCCTGAAATGATCAAATACAAAACAATATAATATCATAGGTTTAAGAGCATGAGTTCTAGTTCAAGCTTCTTTGACTTCTTTAGTTTCTCACCTGTAAATGGGAATTATACTAGGACCTACCTGATAAGGCTGCTAAGCTAATTTTATATGTAAAAGCATGCCTTGCATAACAACAAGCACTATTCACATGTTACTCTATTTAACTTTTCTTTAAATGGAGAGCAAATGATCCACAAATCACTTAAACTCCTAACTACAGAATCTCCTGTGATACGCTCCTTGGTGTTGGCATGATGTTTTACTTTACATAGTTTGATGACAATGATAGCAAGGAATAATTTGTAGATAATAAATAGTAATATAAAGTTACATAAAAACTGACAAAAGCCACATAACATCATGTACTGTCAATACATCCACCTTAAAGATGAGATTACTAATTAAATATATCTCTAACATGTCACAGCATGTCTGGATACGATGATTTATAGCTTTTAAAGACCAAGGGAGGCTTGTCATCTCTCCCAGTCGGTGTGGGATCTCAGCATCAAGGCTCTGTGGCGGGCTGGGGTGGTGGGGCTGTGGAAGAGCCAGTCCATAAACAATAAACCACCACTGAAACCTGCTGCTCAGCGGGTATATCACTAGGTACTGAGGTTAAGAAGAAAGAGCCCTGAAAATGTATTACATCACCATACAAGCACAGTGAGGGATATTTTAAGTGATGTCGACGCTCTAAAGGAAAATGAAGGGCACTTACAAATGAATGTTGGGGCTTTTCCAGAGATTGCTCCTAATTTCAACATACTTACCTAGCCAATTACTCTTCAGATAATAAGAAATAAAGGTTGGTGACAAATTAGCTGACAACCTACTTTTATAGCAGACAAAGGTGACTAGGGAGTTTACTCACTCAGTAGAGTCGATGAAATAGATTATAAAAGACCCAAACCAGAACTTGATCTTGTCATCAACTGCCAAAAACTATGAACTGAATACAAAAGACTGTAAATTCTGTTACCCCCAAGAATGCAAAAATGAACACAAGGGTGGCTTCATCAGCTTCAGTCCATTCATTGGCTGAAGCTCTGATTTCATCTATTACATATATACATATACATATACACATACATATTTAAATAGCTATGTGGATGACTATATTTGTGTATAGATGCATACATACATATAATATTTATATGGAGAGTGTACCTTTTGTGGGTGTTCAGTAAATGAATATGAACCCACTTTATTTGCCAGACCTTAACTCTCACACTTCAGAATAAACACTTTTTGGGCCTTCTTGCTATTAACTAGAGCTGTCAGATATATACATATATGTAATTATGTAGGGAAAACCCCCTATTTGTGAACAATGAAGATACATGATTTAGTGCGGTCTTCAAGGGAAAAGATACAGCTATCTAGAAGATCGGAGGCCAAGGGCTGTGTTTATGAGGTTCCCTATCTAGATTAAGAAAGCAAGTATTTCCAAAAGGGAAAGTTTGCTGTAAAGAAAAAATTTTGATGGTCAGTGTGGTCAGAGCAAGTTTTGAAGGAAGGTCATAAAAATACATACCATATGTGTATATATATATATATATATATAAAACATATATATTTGTGTGTGTGAATATATGTATTTATGCATACATTTATATACATACATTCATACAAGTATGTGTCTATATGTACAGTCTCCCACAAACATGGGGTTGATAAAACACATTGAAAACGAGATCTAGGGTGTGTCCTCACTAAATATCTATGGACTGAGAGGATGAGTTAATAAAAGAGTGTAACAAAAATGAGACAAAGAGATAAAATTACTTTATATAGTTTCATGACACATATGCTACCACTGGAACTGATGGCATTTTCAAAGACTTGTTATTCAGGCTTGCTAGCTTGCAATTATTAGAAAAGCTTTCTCAGTGGTAGGTGGGAAGCCAATAAGGACGACAGTGTGACAGGGTGATGCTATTTGATAAAGGAATCATTTTCATTTGTGTTGGAATTTTGGGCCCAGTTTCCAGCTACAGGTTCAGGAGAGAGAGTTTAATTATACATTCAACAATTTAAGGCACAGACCCCCTTGCTTTAGAGCCTGAGTCACAGGCAGATTGTGTAACTAAGGTACAGATGCACATCTCTGTGTGTGCACCTGTTGTGTGCGCCTGTTTGCCTCCACTCTCAATAGGTACTTACTCTCAAACCAAAACAGAAACTGAAAAAAGCGTTGAAAGCCAAATCAATAGGGATGGTTTTGTCTTGGTATGAAGAACAGCTTCTCACAGGGCTGGAAAAGAAAGGAGGACAGTTTGTAGAGATGTGCTGTTTAAAAGCTGTGTCAATATAGAACTAAATACAGGGGAAAGGTGGGCAATTTTCTCTTTATTCCCCATGAATGGTCAATCCAGACACTTAAGTTCACATCTCAAGGAAACTATTCTCTTGAGAGAAGAGGTAATACATGAACAAAACTACCACTAGGCTGGGTCTGGAGCTGACATTAACAGGAAAAGGGCCTGCTCTTTCTTTCATAGAGTTGATTGGTTCTATTTCTGTACCATCAGTAGGATCCAGGTACATAGAGATTATGGGATTTGCTCTGGTTTGCAAGACCATCTACCCAGGACATTCTGGCTTCTCTGATAAGAGCTTCCCCATGTCAAGTGCACTGATCCAAACCAAACGCAAAGGAAATTTCCGAAAACATCAGTAAGGAATTAATGAAACAAAGATGACTAGTTTCCCTGGAATCTCTAAAGTTGCTTGACTTTTGTGGCCCTGTCATCCCAATTTACTTCAGCTGGAAATCCAATTAATTCCCAGAGAATCAGCATGGACTACAGGTTAGACTGGGTTGTGTCCAAGAAACTGTCCTAACTTTTTGGCACAAAAGAAGGGAATGCCTTCAGAGAAGAGCAGATAATTTGCTCCTCTATCTCAGGTGAGGCCTAGCATTTTCCTTTCTCAAGTCCATCTCAAGTTGTTTGAAACCTGTAAGAAACTCTGAGATGACTAGAGAACTTCTGCTTCCACATCTTTGCAATAGAAGGACATGAAGCCTTTGTAAGTGGACCAGGGAGGAGGCCAGCTGGAGGCATGTGGTCCGGTCCCACACACTACTGTTCTAGAACAGACCTGTGGACAGTACCCAGCCCCCTGTACCATAGGATGATGGGACGCAAGGAAAACGCATGCGTTTTTTGTGGAGTTGGGTTTAGAGTTTCCTGAGGGAAACTAAGCACAACCTTTTTTGTGTGTGTATCTTTGAGAGTATATTAAGCATTATTTCTGAGAGAAAATTCCAAATTAGCTGACAACCTACTTTTATAGCAGACAAAGGTGACTAGGGAGTTTACTCACTCAGTAGAGTCGATGAAATAGATTATAAAAGACCTGATGCTTAGTACAAAGACAAGGATCATCCAAAAAAGACACACACACAAAAAAGGACAAATGTACAAATCCACCGTATCTTGCAAATCATTGAATACAGATGAATGTACAAACCAACAAAATTGCATTCTTAACTTGCCTATGTATGTGTAGCCATTTTTCACATGTTCATTCATGTTACCATTCATTCAAGAACAACTGGCCCTTTACTGGGTATTCAATAAATGAATATATACCCACCAATTTAATTAACCTTATTTTACCTCTCACACACTGCAAAATAAACAGTCTGATCTCCCTGATGCTTCTCAAGCATTCTGATCTCAAGAAATCCTATCATTTATTCACTCATTCACTCACAAGTACTAAGTGCTTAATATGTGCTATGCACTTTATTGCATGCTAGAAACTGAGGGCTACTGGATAAAGACTTTAGGCTTGAATTGCCTGTGATGTTGTAAAAGACATAGTCCCAAACATGTCTATGCCAAGGATGGTCAGGATTTTGCAGGGGGGAAAGTGCTATGCGGGCAAAAGAAAATTAGTGCTTTTAACATGCCAGTGTTTCTGGTCTGTAAAACAAGCAGAGCCTGTGGAATGGAACCAGAAGTTCATCCATTCAAAACCTTCAATGCATTTGAATGAAATCTTTCCCAGCCTCTATGACTTTTCAGGTCAACTTCAGGTAACCAAAATTCTTCCAGTTATTTCTAGTTTCCAAATCATTATTTTATTATGTTCAGTCCAGTGTAGTGTTAATAATATTAATAATAGTAAAATAGAATTTTATTTACAATTAAAGCTTGACTGTCTTTCAGCTCAGGTGTTCTGTGGGCAGGTTACCTGTATTGGGGAAGGGGTCATTTTCTTTCCTATAAACCCTTTGGGTTTTTATTCCTACTTGCCCACTGACTAGGCTACCTCTGGCCTCACCAGAACTGCAGATCAAGGGTGAGTGAGTGAACAAAAAAGGGTGGTCAGAGCAGGGAACGCTGGACTTGACTGGCGTTACGACCACTATGCTCGCTCACACTGTGGGGCACTCGGGGATGGCAGGTGTTCAGTGTTTACTTTCATGGGTTATTGCATTACTTTTCGGAGATCCTAATTCAATTCACGTTCAAGTCATATGCCTTAGGCTTGCCATGGGAGGAAAGCACTCTCACACCTCTGCCACAACAGAGTTTATTCTATTTCCTACTCAGCCTGATCATCACTGGCTTGGGTAAGAGGCTAAGTGCTTCAAATGATTTTCTTCCCACTGCTCTCTAAGTGCCACTGCTAACCAGCCAGCACTTCCAGATTCTGCCTTTCAACCTGAGAGAAATGCACAGGTCCTTTCAGAACCACCTCCCAGCTCTCCCTGACCCACTGTGCAGTGCACACAAGGGGTTTGCTCCCGGTGCCTTCTCTGGGCTTGGTATATTCTTTTCCTGGGGGTCTCAGCTCTTACAATAGGTTCTATTTAAACACCTAAATTTAGTATCAGTGAAGATATTATTAAGTTTGTGGATCTAACTGTAGTTAGAAATGTAGTCTGAAGCTTAGGAAAAATGTTGGGAGTGGGTATGTGTATATAAACATACATATATGCTGAGATACATATATATGTATATATACACATATAACTTTTTGATATCTATAATTATCCATCTTTATTTTTTATCATTATTAACTATTACTAAATAGAGTTCATGAATCATCAATAAATAGCTTTCTTCTCTTTTCATATGATTATATTTGTTTCTCTCTTATGAAATCTCGTAAGTGATTCTTCAAGTAGGCATCGTATACTGATCAGCTTCCAGAAAGATGAAGGCAGGCCTTCCAAACCATAGAAATTAACAAAAAAAAGAGAAAATTTTCATTTTACTGAAACTAAGAACAATATCAACCTCATGCCACAAACCTAAAGAATACCATCCAGAAATCATACATAACAGGAAAACATATACCAAGCCCAGAGAAGGCACCGGGCGCTAACCACCTGTGTGCACTGCTCAGTGGGTCAGGGAGAGCTGGGAGGTGATTCTGGGAGGACCTTGTGCATCTCTGGGGTTGAGAGGCCGAGTCTGGAAGTGCTGGCTGGTCAGCGAGAAAGCCTTCCCCCTGAACTGCAGATTGAAGATGGAGCCCCAAAGCCGGTGGGGGGAGGCAGAGGAGACACTCTGAGGCCCAGCAGCAGCTGAGGAGGACCTCTTGGCTGTCAGCAATGCTTCTCTTCTAGAAGAACCTTGGAAAGCAGTCACAGAAAAATACATGGAAGAACCTGAGCCCTCATCCAGGGAGAGCCTTCTGTGTGGAGGTGCTGGCTGGCCATACTGTTATCCCCAGTGTTTGTCTCTGTGGGAAAACATTCAGTAAATTGAAAGTGATTTCCACAGAGGGGCTTAAAACCCCATCTAGTTGGTGGTCAGTTATGGGTGTCTTCAGAATACAAAGAGCGGCCAACGCAGTTAGCAAGGAACACTACGAATAGGCTAACCCTTCATTTGTGAATGTTAGCAGACAGACAATAGAAAATTGACAGTTAAATGGGAAGCATAGGAAAACAGAAGGAAAAGGCAGAGAAAATAGATGAAATGACCTATAATGAAAGAGTTAACATAGACTATGTAATTAACCTTTTAAAAACTACAATTGGTGTTCCTAGTGAGCGTCTAAAAACCTGTTCCACAGGATTGAAGGACTGGAAAGGCCAAAAGGGAATATGGGGTGGAACAGACGTAAAAACTGCAAGAAGCTGTATCCCAAGGCCTGGCTGGGGATCAACAAAAGGAGGTCAGGATTATTAACATTTAGCCTCTTGGAAGGGGTGCCCTCTGGAGTTGGGATTCGGAAGTCGAGGAGGAGTCCTGGTTTGGCTGGCGATGCTGTGCTCTGAACTGAGGAGATACTGTGATCCTGGTTCTGGCAGTGCTGGGAAAAAAATGGAAACAGGAGCCAAGCACTGCTACTGGAGTGAAAGGCCCCTGATTAGGTGAGCTGAAAGAAAACAGATGGGAAACACAGAAGGAGCAGGTCCCTTCCTCTGCACTAGGCTTCCTGGCTTCCTTTGTACCAGAACCTAAATCTGAGCATAATTCAGCTGACAAGAGACACATGTTATTGCTGAGTCCTGGCCTCACATCACAAAGCAGAGGATAGAGGGTGGATTTGGAGCTGAGACACAACAGCCTTAGCATCTAGCAGGTAGCCTAAGTGCAAGAAGACATTAGAACAGCATTTACAGAGACTTTAGGAAAAGCCAAGAATTCTACACACAACCACATTGTTGTTTACTTGTAAGAGCAAGGGGAAAAAAAACATTTTTGGACATTCAAGGGTTCAGAAAGTATACCACCCATCCACACTTCCCCTTGCAAATGAAAATGGGAAGTAGAAAAAAATATTCAGAACGATAGTGTCATTTAAGAAAAAGTGGTGCCTAACAAAACTGGTAAAATTAATGACATTTTAACTCTAATGCAAATATTAAGAAAAAAAAGTCTTACCAGATGTATAATACTAAAAGCAAACAAAAAACCAGAATAGCAATCTGGAACTGAATGTTTAGATTAGTCCAACAATTTCTGGAAGGAAGGAGGAGTGGTGTGGATGAAAAACATGCCAAAGGTGTCACGCAAGAGGACATAGATTTAAAACCTGAAGAGATACATTGAGAAATACAGAGAGGAAAGTTTGATCTGAATTTGATTTACCTAATAGGCCTACGATATCCTATTACAAATGGAATCACCCTAGTCAAAAAATGCAAGAAAAAAAATAAAAGCAATAAAATCTTAAAGTGGTATAATAAAAGTAACAAATAAATAGGAACATCAGCCAATGGTCAGTACTTACTACTCTGAATGGTTTACATGTATTACCATATAATTCTCCCTATAATACTTTAAGGAAGGTTATTTACATTACATGAATAAAATCCAACTTGGAAAAATTAATTGGCCCAAGATTACACTAGGAAGTGGGGGAGCCCATGTCTCTCAAAAATCACCATCACAATTCTGCCTCTCCAGTAAGCAAGGGAACTAAGACTGTGGCAGAGCCCTTAGCTGAGTATCTAACGTCCATTTTCTCTGTACTAACAGACCTCCCATTTGTTTGTTTAAGCCACTGTATTTCGGTGCTCTATTATGCAGCAAATTCAACCTCTAAATATTATGAAGACCAATAAAACAGATCACCAGAAAGGAGAATAATTAAATTCCCTGGGAAAATTTAAAAATTAATGTATTCTTCAATCAATAAGAGAAAAATTCAACTATATACTTGCAAGAACACACTGAAGAGGAAATAAGAAAGACTGATGAACGAGAGCTGGGCAGAGACATCCCACTCAAGTATGAATTAAATGAAAGTAGGGTCACATGCTAATATTGTATTCTGAAATATGCCGGCAAAAAAAAAAAAACCCGAAAAAGGAAAATACCCTAAATGTGACAAAAAGGGATATTTTGTATTGATAAAAGGCACTATCAACCAAGAAGATATAACAGGTAACTTAATGCATTAATTGATGTTGTATAAAATATGTAATGCAAAATTTACTGGAAATGCAAGATATTCGATAGAACTATAAAATCGTAAACGAAAATGTTCGACATGTCCCTTTCAATCAGTCAGCAGTAAGGATATGGAAAATACATATACCATAATTAACAGTGCTTATATATCAAACGGATAATACATATTCTTTCAAAAGTCCATTAGGTAGTAATAAAAATCGATTATGTACTAGGCAACACAGAATTTCCCCATAAATTCCGTAAACTAGAGATCATAAAGTCAGTGATATTCTTGCACCATAAATTTTACGCAGGTAGAAAATATAGACACTCTATCTTCAAGAAAATAAAAGCTGACCACATTCCTGTAAATAGGTCATGAATCAAGCAAGAAAACAAAATTAAAAATTTAAACGACAAGGTGAATTAGGCTTTAGTAAAAGTAAGAATATTACTTGCCAAAATCTGTGAAATACGGCCAAGAAGCACTATGAAGGGATTTTTTTTTTTTGACAATCCATAACACAGTTTATTACCTCCTTCTTTTCTTTTTCCTTTTTCTTTCTTTTCCCCCACCTCTGACAAAACTTTCCTGAGGCACTGTTTTCATATTAAACGCATGAAATCCATTACCATTTAAAATGCATTATTTGTCTTCTAAATATTTTAATTCTTCCTGAAAGTGTTGGTCCTCGCTGCCTCTCCTTCCGGACGGACCGGAGCCCTGCTTTGTTGGCCTCGCTCTCGGTTGTTCTTTTCACCTAAGTCACAGCGACCAGGCGGCCGGTGTGGAGGGTGCAGCACGGGGGGCAGCGGCCCGGGGGCCCCGGCCTCCACCCAGGCGCAGAGGCTCCAGGAGGAGCCCGGGGCCCCCCGCCACCGCGAAGACCCGTGGGTGCAGGACGGTTTTCCTTTAAGGGTCCGCTTCTCCAAGTGCAACGCAATGCTATTGCCGGTTCATCCTTTTTTCCTCTGGGGACTGGAACTTGCTCTCCCAGCCCCAGCCAAGGGGAAACACGTCGGTTTGGGGATTTCTCTCAGTAAATTCAGTCACTTTTCATCCAACTTTTCCCCACACTTGGGGCGGGCTTTGGATGATGGGGAAAGAAGCAGGTGTACTAAAAGAAAAGCTTTATGAGAAAATTCTCATCCTGAATGGTGGGGTGGCATGTGATAGAGCATCAGCATTAATGAAAACTGACTGGAAGGGGGAAAAAGAAAAGGAATTAAAGTAAATGGGAAACAAACGGGATACTAAAATTAAGAAGGATTAAAAAAAAAAGACACCATATGTCTAAAACATGAGTTAATGAAATACATAAATCTCCAGCAAGGCTACATGAGACCAAAAGGAGGCACATGGCCCATCTTGAGAGGGAAGTGGTACGAAACATGGCCCTTTTTTTCTCTAGGAGCAGATAGAGGGGAAAAGTGTTCTTAATAGAAGGTGGAGTTTAATCTATGGAGCAGTCAAGATTTTCAAAGTTGCATTCCCTCTGGTGGATCCCTTTCCTTGGAAAATGTTCTGTGGTTTTAAAAAACAAAAGTTTTCATTTAAAACTAAGGGAGCAATATGATTTCTTATCCAAACATAAAACTTCTAAGAATGACACAGACTCTGCTAACAATTACACCAGGACAACTAGCAAAAACTTGGGTTTATGATCATCCAGCTTATAACATATATTATCTTGTTGATTCAGTAATTACTGCTAAATACCTCTAAGAAATAGTAATCAAGTGGAGAAATGGGGGAATAGCTCTGTAACAGCAAGACAGGGGCAAGAGACTAAAAGGGAATTTAAATTTGCTGACCCCTGTCTCTAAATATATTTAAAGATTTTTCTTCTGACTTATCATTGCAGTTGATCAGACTCATTTGATTAAAGCAGCATAACTATTTTACAAATTCTGATAATTACCAAACAAAAACTAAAATAGTATAGGAAAATTCATCCAAATGATTTGGATTTTTTTCAGTTCTATGTATTTAAGGGTCTTACTTATTGCTAAATTGAGAATAGGGTTCAGCATCAATCTTAGTCATTTTTTGTGTTTTTAGACACAAGCCCTGAGTATTTTATTTACAAAATTATTAATAACAGTAATACATATATACTTAATTTATGCTTGGCACATATATACATATATATTAGCATATATGTATCATTAGCTCATGTACTGTTACAATGTGTTAAGTCATTCTCATATATCAACTCATTTGTCCATTGAAATAAACTATACAAAGTATTTTTATCCCCATTGTATAATTTTTACATTCTATCTCTATGCATCAGATTCCACAATTATCAACAGGAGGTAATAATAATACCTCTCCTTTGTAAAATAGATAATAAAACAGTATTGGGAGAGGAGATCTGGTGTGAAGGGTTCCCAGGGAGGTTTATTTTAGGAACTAGCACCCAAGAAAGTTTCAGAACTGATGGTACCCACTGACCCTTTGGGAGTCTGTTGGAAACCACGCCCAGGGGTGTGTCCCAATTTGAAGACACAGGATCAGGGGACTAACCAGAATCCAGATCTAATTTTATATCCACTGCTCCATTAAACACTCAGTTTATACTCTTCACAATGAATTGCCACAAGGAATGATAAATGTTATTTCAAAATTTAAGTTTTATAGACACAGCTTATGGGGGAAGAAGAATTGTCTTATGTCACCTAAACACCTAAACAAAATATATCTGATAATGATACTGACAGTCTACAGGTTTAAAGAAAGAAACTGGAAGCAGTGTATGGAGATAGGGGTTAGAAAGAAACTGATGCTTTATTATGCACCTTCTGATACCTTTTGAATATTGTACTATGTGCATAAACAGACAAACAATGTGATCATCCACAAATAATCAGTGGGAATATTGTGTAGAATTTCTTACCAGGGTTTTTTATTATCATATGCTGAAGATGCCTAAACTAAAGCATCGTCTCAGACTATGTAACAAAATAAGTTCCTGATGTTTATTGTATATTCAGTATAAAAGATGAAATATAGGATGGGCAGAAGATGGCGGCGTGAATAGAGCAGCGGAAATCTCCTCCCAAAACCACATATATCTATGAAAATATAACAAAGACAACCCTTCCTAGAATAAAGACCAGAGGACACAGGACAATATCCAGACCACATCCACACCTGAGAGAACCCAGCGCCTCCCGAAGGGGGTGAGATACAAGCCCCGGCCCCGCGGGAGCCGAGCGCCCCTCCCCCCAGCTCCCGGCGGGAGAAGAGCAGGCAGAGCGGGAGGGAGACGGAGCCCAGGACTGCCAAACACCCAGCCCCAGCCATCCGGGCCAGAGTGCAGACACAGTACGTGCCCAGGGGGCCCTGGATACTAGGGAAACAGGGCAGCAAGAACAGTGAGCGGGCACCGGAGGCTGGGCACCGGAGGACATAAGAAAAGCGAGCGACCAATTTTTTTTTTTTTTTTTTTTTGCTGTTTTGTTTTGGCGAGCGCTTTTTGGCAGTCTTAAAGGGATAGGGACCCCAATACTAGGGAAACAGGGCAGCAAGACCAGTGAGCAGATGCCTGAGGCTGGCGCCAGAGAATAAAGAAAAACGAGTGGCCACCTTTTTTTTTTTTTTTTTGTTGTCATTGTTTTGTTTTGGTGGGTGCCTTACGGAAGTCTTAAAGGGGCAGGGCGGGACACTTAATCCAGAGGTAGGGGATCCGGGGATCTCTGGGTACCCTAACCCCTGGGCTGCAGGGAGCAGGGAGGCCCCTTACGGAGATAAATAGCCTCCCAGCCGCTCCTGCTCCAACGCGACTCCACCACTTTGGAGCAGCTGCCCGAGCCAGGCCACGCCCACAGCAACAGCGGAGATTAACTCCATTGCAGCCGGGCAGGAAGCAGAAGCCCTGTCTGCGCGCAGCTGCGCAGCACAAGCCACTAGAGGTCGCTGTTCTCCCAGGAGAGGAGGGCCACAAACCAACAAGAAAGGAAGTCCTTCCAGCCGTCACTCGTCCCAGCTCTGCAAACTATTCCTATCACCATGAAAAGGCAAAGCTACAGGCAGACAAAGATCACAAAGACAACACCAGAGAAGGAGACAGACCTAACCAGTCTTCCTGAAAAAGAATTCAAAATAAGAATCATAAACATGCTGACAGAGATGCAGAGAAATACGCAAGAGAAATGGGATGAAGTCCGGAGGGAGATCACAGATGCCAGAAAGGAGATCGCAGAAATGAAACAAACTCTGGAAGGGTTTATAAGCAGAATGGATAGGATGCAAGAGACCATTGATGGAATTGAAACCAGAGAACAGGAATGCATAGAAGCTGACATAGAGAGAGACAAAAGGATCTCCAGGAATGAAACAATATTAAGAGAACTGTGTGACCAATCCAAAAGGAACAATATCTGTATTGTAGGGGTTTCAGAAGAAGAAGAGAGAGGAAAAGAGATGGAAAGTATCTTAGAAGAAATAATTGCTGAAAACTTCCCCAAACTGGGGGAGGAAATAATCGAACAGACCACAGAAATACACAGAACCCCCAACAGAAAGGATCCAAGGAGGACAACACCAAGACACATAATAATTAAAATGGCAAAGATCAAGGACAAGGAAAGAGTGTTAAAGGCAGCTAGAGAGAAAAAGGTCACCTATAAAGGAAAACCCATCAGGCTAACATCAGACTTCTCAACAGAAACCCTACAGGCCAGAAGAGAATGGCATGATATATTTAATACAATGAAAGAGAAGGGCCTTGAACCAAGGATACTGTATCCAGCACGACTATCATTCAAATATGACGGTGGGAGTAAACAATTCCCAGACAAACAAAAGCTGAGGGAATTAGCTTCCCACAAATCACCTCTACAGGACATCTTACAGGGACTGCTCTAGATGGGAGCACTCCTAGAAAGAGCACAGCACAAAACACCCAACATATGAAGAATCGAGGAGGAGGAACAAGAAGGGAGAGAAGAAAAGAATCTCCAGACAGTGTATATAACAGCTCAATAAGCGAGCTAAGTTAGGCAGTAAGATACTAAAGAGGCTAACCTTGAACCTTTGGTAACCACGAATTTAAAGCCTGCAATGGCAATAAGTACATATCTTTCAATAGTCACCCTAAATCTTAATGGGCTGAATGCACCAATCAAAAGACATAGAGTAAGAGAATGGATAAAAAAGCAAGACCCATCTATATGCTGCTTACAAGAAACTCACCTCAAACCCAAAGACATGTACAGACTAAAAGTCAAGGGATGGAAAAACATATTTCAAGCAAACAACAGCGAGAAGAAAGCAGGGGTTGCTGTACTAATATCAGACAAAATAGACTTCAAAACAAAGAAAGTAACAAGAGATAAAGAAGGACACTACATAATGATAAAGGGCTCAGTCCAACAAGAGGATACAACCATTCTAAATATATATGCACCCAACACAGGAGCACCAGCATATGTGAAACAAATACTAACAGAACTAAAGGGGGAAATAGACTGGAATGCATTCATTCTAGGAGACTTCAACACACCACTCACCCCAAAGGTTAGATCCACTGGGCAGAAAATAAGTAAGGACACGGAAGCACTGAACAACACAGTAGAGCAGATGGACCTAATAGACATCTATAGAACTCTACATCCAAAAGCAACAGGATATACATTCTTCCCAAGTGCACATGGAACATTCTCCAGAATAGACCACATACTAGGCCACAAAAAGAGCCTCAGAAAATTCCAAAAGATTGAAATCCTACCAACCAACTTTTCAGAACACAAAGGCATAAAACTAGAAATAAACTGTACAAAGAAAGCAAAGAGGCTCACAAACACATGGAGGCTTAACAACACGCTCCTAAATAATCAATGGATCAATGACCAAATCAAAATGGAGATCCAGCATTATATGGAAACAAATGACAACAACAACACTAAGCCCCAACTTCTGTGGGACGCAGCAAAAGCAGTCTTAAGAGGAAAGTATATAGCAATCCAAGCATATTTAAAAAAGGAAGAACAATCCCAAATGAATGATCTAATGTCACAATTATCGAAATTGGAAAAAGAAGAACAGATGAGGCCTAAGGTCAGCAGAAGGAGGGACATAATAAAGATCAGAGAAGAAATAAATAAAATTGAGAAGAATAAAACAATAGCAAAAATCAATGAAACCAAGAGCTGGTTCTTCGAGAAAATAAACAAAATAGATAAGCCTCTAGCCAGACTTATTAAGAAGAAAAGAGAGTCAACACAAATCAACAGTATCAGAAACGAGAAAGGAAAAATCACGACGGACCCCACGGAAATGCAAAGAATTATTGGAGAATACTATGAAAACCTATATGCTAACAAGCTGGGAAACCTAGGAGAAATGGACAACTTCCTAGAAAAATATAACCTTCCAAGATTGACCCAGGAAGAAACAGAAAATCTAAACAGACCAATTACCAGCAACGAAATTGAAGAGGTAATCAAAAAACTACCAAAGAACAAAACCCCCGGGCCAGATGGATTTACCTCGGAATTTTATCAGACATACAGGGAAGACATAATACCCATTCTCCTTAAAGTTTTCCAAAAAACAGAGGAGGAGGGGATACTCCCAAACTCATTCTATGAAGCTAACATCACCCTAATACCAAAACCAGGCAAAGACCCCACCAAAAAAGAAAACTATAGACCAATATCCCTGATGAACGTAGATGCAAAAATACTCAACAAAATATTAGCAAACCGAATTCAAAAGTACATCAAAAGGATCGTACACCATGACCAAGTGGGATTCATCCCAGGGATGCAAGGATGGTACAACATTTGAAAGTCCATCAACATCATCCACCACATCAACAAAAAGAAAGACAAAAACCACATGATCATCTCCATAGATGCTGAGAAAGCATTTGACAAAGTTCAACATCCATTCATGATAAAAACTCTCAGCAAAATGGGAATAGAGGGCAAGTACCTCAACATAATAAAGGCCATCTATGATAAACCCACAGCCAACATTATACTGAACAGCGAGAAGCTGAAAGCATTTCCTCTGAGATCGGGAACTAGACAGGGATGCCCACTCTCTCCACTGTTATTTAGCATAGTACTGGAGGTCCTAGCCACGGCAATCAGACAAAACAAAGAAATACAAGGAATCCAGATTGGTAAAGAAGAAGTTAAACTGTCACTATTTGCAGATGACATGATACTGTACATAAAAAACCCTAAAGACTCACCCCAAAACTACTAGAACTGATATCGGAATACAGCAAAGTTGCAGGATACAAAATCAACACACAGAAATCTGTGGCTTTCCTATACACTAACAATGAACCAACAGAAGGAGAAATCAGGAAAACAACTCCATTCACAATTGCATCAAAAAAAATAAAATATCTAGGAACAAACCTAACCAAAGAAGTGAAAGACTTACACTCTGAAAACTACAAGTCACTCTTAAGAGAAATTAAAGGGGACACTAACAGATGGAAACTCATCCCATGTTCATGGCTAGGAAGAATTAATATCGTCAAAATGGCCATCCTGCCCAAAGCAATATACAGATTTGATGCCATCCCTATGAAACTACCAGCAACATTCTTCAATGAACTGGAACAAATAATTCAAAAATTCATATGGAAACACCAAAGACCCCGAATAGCCAAAGCAATCCTGAGAAAGAAGAATAAAGTAGGGGGGATCTCACTCCCCAACTTCAAGCTCTACTATAAAGCCATAGTAATCAAGACAATTTGGTACTGGCACAAGAGCAGAGCCACAGACCAATGGAACAGACTAGACAATCCAGACATTAACCCAGACATATATGGTCAATTAATATTTGATAAAGGAGCCATGGACATACAATGGCAAAATGACAGTCTCTTCAACAGGTGGTGCTGGCAAAACTGGACAGCTACATGTAGGAGAATGAAACTGGACCATTGTCTAACCCCATATACAAAAGTAAACTCAAAATGGATCAAAGACCTGAATGTAAGTCATGAAACCATTAAACTCTTGGAAGAAAACATAGGCAAAAACCTCTTAGACATAAACATGAGTGACCTCTTCTTGAACATATCTCCCCGGGCAAGGAAAACAACAGCAAAAATGAGTAAGTGGGACTGTATTTAGCTGAAAAGCTTCTGTACAGCAAAAGACACCATCAATAGAACAAAAAGGAACCCTACAGTATGGGAAAATATATTTGAAAATGACACATCCAATAAAGGCTTGATGTCCAGAATATATAAAGAGCTCACACGCCTCAACAAACAAAAAACAAATAACCCAATTAAAAAATGGGCAGAGGAACTGAACAGACAGTTCTCCAAAAAAAAAATACAGATGGCCAACAGACACATGAAAAAATGCTCCACATCGCTAATTATCAGAGAAATGCAAATTAAAACTACAATGAGGTATCATCTCACACCAGTAAGGATGGCTGCCATCCGAAAGACAAACAACAACAAATGTTGGCGAGGCTGTGGAGAAAGGGGAACCCTCCTACACTGTATGAGGGGAACCCTCATACACTAAGTTAGTTCAACCATTGTGGAAAGCAGTATGGAGGTACATCAAAATGCTCAAAACAGACCTACCATTTGACCCAGGAATTGCACTCCTAGGAATTTACCCTAAGAATGCAGCAGTCAAGTATGAGAAAGATCAGTGCACCCCTATGTTTATCACAGCACTATTTACAATAGCCAAGAATTGGAAGCAACCTAAATGTCCATCAATAGATGAATTGATAAAGAAGAGGTGGTACATATACACAATGGAATACTACTCAGCCATAAGAAAAGGGCAAATCCTACCATTTGCAGCAACATGGATGGAGCTGGAGGGTATTATGCTCAGTGAAACAAGCCAAGCAGAGAACGAGAAATACCAAATGATTTCACTTATCTGTGGAATGTAAGAACAAAGGAAAAACTGAAGGAACAAAACAGCAGCAGAATCACAGAACTCAAGAATGGACTAACAGGTACCAAAGGGAAAGAGACTGGGGAGGATGGGTGGCTAGGGAGGGATAAGGGGGTGAGGAGTAGGGGGGTATTAATATTAGCATGAATGGGGGGGTAGGAGAAAAGGGAGGGCTGTACAACACAGAGAAGGCAAGTAGTGATTCTACAACATTTTGCTATGCTGATGGACAGTGACTGTAAAGGGGTTTATAGGGGGGACCTGGTATAGGGGAGAGCCTAGTAAACATAATATTCGTCATGTAAGTGTAGATAAGTGGTACCAAAAAAAAAAAAAAAAGGGCAGTTCCTGTGTGGTAACCTCCAATGAGTTCTACACAAGGGTATAAAGGGCATATAAAAGTGTAGGCAAAGGGTCTGTTTGTGTTTATACAGAGGATCAAAGCCTAATTGGGCTACCCTGAAAATGAACTAAGATACAATATGAAAAAGAACTTCCAACATCAGCACTCTCTGGAAGACTCATGCCAGAAGATGATCATCAAAAAACCCCAACAAAGATCCACACACTGCTACAGCTGTAGATGCACTCATCCCACCAGTTTCTGGACTTGCCATGGGAAGGAGGAAGGAGATATCTAAGCTGGCCTGTGCATACAGTAAAACAACAAATTTGGCTGGATCTATACTGTTGGAACTCAATCAAGAATTAGGAGAAGTGGAAATTGTAGCGCTCCAAAATCTTACAAGTACAGACTATTTACTGTTAAAAGAACATAAGGGATGTGAACATTCCCCAGGAATGGGTTGTTTTAATTTGTCTGATTTCTCTCAGACTGTTCAAGTTCAGTTGGACAATATCCACCATATCATAGATAAGTTTTCACAAATGCCTAAGGTGCCTAACTGGTTTTCTTGGTTTCACTGGAGATGGCTGGTAATTACAGATATGCTTTGGTTATGTAACTATACTCCTATTATGTTAATGTGTGTGCGCAATTTAAGTAGTAGCTTAAAACCTATCCATGCTGAAGTTACTCTACAAGAAGATATGTCAAAGAAATAATCAATCTTCCCATGTTTTCTTCCGCCTGCTACTTCTATAGCTTTTCTTCTTCCTTCCTAATTACAACCCTTAAATAGAATTCGTGCCTCATATCGAATTTACCGAGTATCCTAATTCTTCCAAGTGGTAAAGATACCTCAAGACAAATGCTGGGCATAGAAGCTACAGGTCATAAATATGCAAAGAAATGAAAAGCTAACCATTTCAAACAGTAAGGCTTCTCTCTCACTTACCAACTTTACATTTCCCTGTATGGCCCCGGAAGATGACTGGTTAGCCAGAGATGGGTAAGATTCCTCAAGGGAGGAACAACCTAAGACAGGCACAGTCGCAGGGGGGCCATCAGGTGAGAAATTGGGGATCAACAGAGGTGAGGCTTAGAACCTCACCCCCCCCCTGTTCTGAGAGAAATCTGCATACGTGGATGTTTTATTGCCCTTGTCTAGCTTGGATTAACACATAGTCTACAGGCACACACCTGATCATCTACATTTGCTCTCTTACAACACTAAACTATGTTTTCTACCTTTATCTTGTATCTACCTACCACTTCAGCATTTTATTAAAAAAAATAATAATAAAGAGAGAAATGTGGTATCCACATATAAATCAGGTATAAATTTCAAATGAGTATTCATATTTGAACTGACTGTTTATAGTTCATAATGCATGAGCAAAACCGAAGGTTTCTGTGATGGCTGCCCTTGTACTGTTCACCAGGTAAGAACTTATTCATTATGTAAGAATTTGTTCCCCATGTAAGAACTTGTTTGTTATGCTTCAAAGATTGGAGAGTGACGAAAATTAGGCTTGGGGTGTATTAATGATTGTGCATTGAGCATTGTCTCCCCTGTACAGAATTTTATTGTTGTTAACAACCATTTGATCAATAAATATGAGAGATGCCCTCTCAAACAAAAAAAACCAAAAAGAAAACAAAAAAAAAGTACACACTTCCAATGGTAAAATAATAAGTAACCGGGATGTAATGAATATAGTCAAGATATTGTAACAGCTTGGTATGGTGATAGCTGGTACCTGGAATTGTCATGTATATAGATGTTGAATCACTATGTTGTACACCTGAAACTAATGTAATGTAATACTGTGTGTCAACTACCCTTCAATAAAAAATAATTATCTACAGAAAAAAAAAAGATGAAATATATTTAAATATTTATGTTTAATGGACATGGAAATGGAAAACATACAGATGAAGATATAACTCATTTCAAGGTGGTGGAGAAAGTTTTTAAATTTTATTTTTAAAAATAAACAGTGAATGTAAAGTATGAAAAGACTGATCATTTGTGGTATTTTTCCTACAAGTGTCATTTCATTATGAAAATGAGCAAAACCCAGCAAAAAAAATTTTAGCCAATTTTCCCAGCGTCATTTCTGAAATATTCTCATTTCCAAGTGAATTGTGATGCTTTCTTTGTTCATTCAGTTGTTCTGTATACAAGACTGACAACTGTTCCTCTCTAGATAAGGGCTTATTATTTACAGAAAGGCTTATACATTTACAGAAAGGAGTTAAGGATACAATGACATACAAAGTGCTAGATTACCTGAAGAAATAGAAGCCAGAGAAGACAGAAAAATAGGATGTGGACATATAATCCTACCTAGAATGAAGTTAAAAATAGGATACTTAATAAAGATAAGCCATAAATTTGGTTCTAAAAATTAAGAACATCCCCCAGTGCCCTCCCCTGTCCCCCCAAAAAAGGGAAAATATTGTTTAGGACTATTTAGAACTAAATTCGGAAAAAAATCTCCCACAGGTAGTTCAAAAAACATACCTTGTGATAACTAAAACAAGTCCATAGGTTCTGCAGTGTCAATCAATACTTGGCCATGTTTTAATCTACAGAAGGATTTCTGAAGGTATCCTGTTCTGAAGACAGTATTTTCTTTCCCTTTGATTACTGGAATTTTCCTGTTCCTCCCCTTTCCTTTCCTTGTTTTCTTTTCCTCTTTCCTTCTCTTTCACTTTCCTCTCCCCCATTCTTCCTCCTTCCTCGTGTTCTTCCGATGGGTGGTTGGCCACATATGCTCCCTGAGGTATTAAGGACATTAGCCTATAGATTGATTTTTTTATTTACTATGTCTGGGGGTTGCTGGTGGTCTTGATCTAGATATTGTGTTTCCATTGAGAGAGAAAATAAAATGTTTTCTTTTGTTTATTTTCTATGCCCTGGAATTGTTTAATTAGCATCAGAGATAGCCACTCCTTGAACATTTGGTTGACGGGACTTTGAAATTGTCTAGGCTTCTGAGGAAGAGGGGGTGGAGGGGAGATGGTGGTGGTGATGATATAACATCTTTGTTTCTTCCAGGTATTTGGTCTGTTTATGTTTCTTTCTTTCATCATCCATTTTGATAGTTTATATTTCCTAAGGAATCATCCAATTTTCAAACTTAATTGCATATGTATCTCTCAATTTCCTTTTTACCTGTACTTATTTTTTTCATTTAATGTCTTATTTAATGTGCTTTTCTTCTATTGTTCTTGTTTAGGCTAGTGATTGATTTCTCTGTTTTGTTTTGTTTCAAATAATAAGCTGTTTTATAATTCATTAATCACTGACTTTTTACATTTATTCTTAGATGTAATGTGTTTTCTTTAGTTTTTTGAGATTGATACTTAATTCATTTGTTTGAATTATTTTTATTTATCAAAATAAGTTTTTATTGTTAGGAATTTAACCCAGAACCACTCCCATCTTATAAGTGCAAGGAATATGTGGTGTTTTCGTGATCTTTAAGCTCTAAATATACTGCAATTGTTATTTTGATTTCTCTGAGCAAGAGTTTTTTGAGAGAGAGATTTCAAAATATTTAGTTGTAAGGTCTTTGTTTTTTTTTTTTTTCTGGGTTTATTTATTACTTCCTTACCTACTATTGCTCAGTGTTCAGCTGATGTTGTCTGTACTTTGTAAGTTTTATAATTGGGATTGTTTTTTGTTGCCTAATACATGCTGCATTTTACAGATAGTCCATAGACACTTGTAAGTTTAATGTCTATTTTCAGCATATGGAGTTTGATCATTTTAATCAGCTCTCTCTTATTAAGTTACTCCAGTTTTCTTTCTGCTTATTATAGTTAAAAAGAAACAGATCCAAAAGCTCCACCAAAGACTTAATACCTAAACTGAGTGAAGTTTCAGCCTCTCTCAGGAGTGAAACTTTAAAACAATCAGTCTGGAATTTCTTGAACATCACTACTGAGGTAATCTGCATGTTAAGATTTATCTGATATAAAAATTAATAGTGTATTGTGCAATTTCTATTATCATTTGCCTGGTATACCTTTTTCCTTTACTTTGAAACTTTTCTCCCTCTTGAATTTTTAAAATATAATTAGACCATGTCAACCCCATGCTTAAAAAACCCTCAGTGACTGCCCCCTGCATTAGAATAAAGTTATTCCATTTGAACAGCCTATCTCCTTAACTGTAAGTGCAAAAGGTTGCGTGATTCCCCCATCTCCTCTCAGACCTTCTGCCCTGTCCTCCATGACCTTGGACACAGGAGCCTCACTTTGATACATGTGATCTGAGCTCTTTCCTTCCACGAGTCTGTTCTATCAGGAATCTTGCTCCCTCGCTCTTCAATTGTTTTATCCTTCTGGTTCTTCATGTCTCAGCTCAAATCTTACCTTTTCAGAGATTGCTCCCCTGATTACTGTATCTAATGTGCTCTAACTCCATAACCACCAAAAATTTCAAACACAGCCCTTGTAATTCCCTCATAGCATTGATCACTATCTGAATTTAGCTTATCTGTTTATAAATATTTATCATCTCTCTCCCCACTAGAATTTAAGTCCCTTAAGTACAAGACTCATGCCTGCATTTTCACCTTGTCTACAGTGTCCACCTTGCATATAGTTGGCAAACAATAATTATTTGTTGAAAGAAGAAAGTAATAAAATTACAAGGGAAGGAAGAAAGGATGGTTGGAAAGGAAACCTATAAGACATTTTGTTTTCTTCTTATTCTTTCATAAAATATTGGGACCCCTACTGAGTTTCTCAATTAGCCTTTCAGTGCTATTTATTCTAATCTAACCTTCACTCCATGCCTCTTGTTTTTCCAACTTCCAACTTCATCATCAGCTGTAACATATTGAAAGAACAATATTTCCATCATTAAAGAGGTAATTTTTATAGGTATGGTAATCCATGATCATGCCTTCTCCACCCACTCCCTCCGTGCAACACTTACATGGTGGGTGGTGTAAGTCCTCTTCAGCCTCACGCCAGTGACCTGTAATACATCATTCCCAATTTATCCTCATATAATGAAAAATGATTAGAATATTTGAAGAGATGTTAACCAAGAAATCCCTGATATAATCAGAAAGTTTCACAAAATCCTTTTCTAATAGGTCATACAGACAGGGATTCCAGAAAATAACGAAAACTTTAGAAGAGAAAAAAGAGGCATGTTCCAGATGACTGAACACTCTCTGCAAATTGTATCAAAGCAGTTGTACTTACGTCCTTCCAAGTAAGTCTTAAAAATTATTTATATTTGAATTAAACAACATGAGCCAGAAAAGAGCAATGTTTTCACTGGTTACCCAAAAAGCAGAGTGTCATGTCCAGCTCACACACATCTGCTTCTACCGCACTGCCGTCCGAGGGCGGCGTCCACTCACAGGAAAGAGTCTATTCTTTAGTGTTTCAGATCAAACTACCGCAGTACTCATTTGTAAGGCACCTGCTATTTCTAGACAATGGAATATAAACACTTCCACGACATAGTCTGTTCTCCCAAGGAGTTCACAGTGCACTAGGAGAGACAGCCATATGCACAGATAACTTTAATGACAATGTTCAGTGGATATTACAGCAGCTCAGAGGCTTAATAATGAGCTTAACTTATTAGGGCCTCAGCCTAATATGGAGATAAGGTAAGATATTCCTGAGGAAATGATACTTAAATTGAGTTTTAATATGTCCCAGTCACCTAGATTAAAACAGGAAGTAAAATGATAAATATCATAGCGGAGCAAACAGACTAGTTTGTATAATGAAGAAAAGAGGCTCTTGGAATAAAAAGAGGGGAAAGCAGCTGTACATTTCAGGCCAGATATACCCACCAAACAAAAAATTTCAACATCTATGTGCCAGTCAACCATCTATATGTAAGGAGAACAAAACACACACAACCTTTCCTCTAATAAAGCTTTTTCTCATGGATAGGCTGACAATAAACAGAAGATATAATCAAGTAATTATATTCATTCCAAAAAACCACAAGCAAGCAGAATAATGGATAGAGAGGGTATACACAGCGAGAGAGCAGTTGGGAGGCATTATATTTTAGTTAATGCCACCAAGGAACCCCTGATGCTTACTTACTTGGGTGATAAAATCTTCTATACCTACCTACTATAATCACAGTCATGGCTGAAGTCCATTAGCAAGCTACCAGGGAAATGTACTTACCAACATTTGCCCCTCAAAGGTCTGTGCTGAAAGCAACATTTCTATATGTTCACAGAGGCTTTTTAAATGTTTACCACCGAAGGTATTTGACATGTGAGTTCCCATAGGCAAGAGAAAGGAGCTGAGAGTCGGCTGGATCTCAGAGAAAGTAATCCATTTTATATATGTCGATGGAGCCTCCTGTCCTTGATGGAGCCAGAAATCACTCCACTTTGTCCAACCCAGGGAACCATACAGGCGCTTATTCAGCATTTCATAAACCGAATTTTACTGGTTTTGCATTTTACTGATCCTCTGCACAGCTTTTCAGTTTTGAAATCTGCAGTCTTCGTCCTGCCTTTCTACACGCTCCCAGGCGCAGACCCTCCAAACTGGCCTCGTGGTGGTCAGGACTGGGAGCAGTGCGCTTCTCTCTGCTCCGGGAATAAGTCTTACCTCTTCTATCAAGATGCATGGACAAAGAAAAAAGATTACAAACTGCTTTTTAGTTGATTACTTAGGTATCCGCTTTTCTGAGAAAGAAGTTTCAGCATTTTTATGTTGCTTTTATTTCCGTATCTTGCTGAAATGATAATAATCCGTCCTCATATTTACAAAATGCCTTTACTTACTATATTTGAAATTTACAGTAATCCTATGGGAAGTGGACAAAGTTAGTATGATTAAGTCCATTTTATATTGATAAGGAAACTGAGGTTTAGAGAAGCTAAATGACTCGCCCACGAGCAGGCAATGAGAGGCCAGCGCCTGAACTAGCTTCCATGTCTGCTAATAGTCTTGGACTACCAGCGAGAAAGACACAAGTAAACTGGAATTGACCGTGCCACGCTGAATAAGACCCTCTGACTTTTAGAAAAACTCATTTTATGTGGAGCCAGTGTTTAAAAATGACTTAATTCTTCTACTCGTTATTTTCTGAATGGTAGGAAGTGAAGTCTCATTCAATAACTATGTCGAGTTCATATCTTCATTGACAATTCGCCCTCTAATACCTACATGTAAGACTCATCACATGCATTCCTGATATGTCATCTGAGAATTGTCTTTTAAAAAATATTCCATATAGCATTAATACGGAACACTCATTTGAATTTCAGTATAAAATTAGAGGTGCTTTCTGTGGGAAAAAAATTAGCCTTTAGATATGGTAAAATCATACTTAGGACTGTAGTAAACTTTTTTTTTTTCTGTTTGAAACACTGAGTTTGGGTATGGTTTATTATGCAGCAACAGATGACTGATACACTGGGCTTCCCCTAAGCATCTCACAGATCACCTCAGCTCCGAGCCCAGAACTAATACATCATTCTTCATTTACCCTACAACCTGTCCCTCCCCTTGCGCCTCTCGTCTCAGAAACTGGCCCCTCCATATACCAAATCATGTATCTCAAGCCATCCTTGACTCCTCCCTTGCTTTCACCAAGTACAGATGATTTTAGCTCCTAAATATATCTTTTTTTTTACAAAACAAAATTTTTTAATGCTTTTAAGAATTTGGTTTAAAAATTGATCGACATTTTGGGTGGGTTATTTTTTTATTTCTTTTTTTTTTTGGTATCATTAATCTACAATTACATTAAGAACATTATGTTTACTAGGCTCCCCCCTTCACCAAGTCCCCCCCACATACCCCTTCACAGTCACTGTCCATCTGCGTAGTAAGATGCTGTAAAATCACTACTTGTTTTCTCTGTGTTGTACAGCCCTCCCTGTGCCCCCCACACACTATACATGCTAATCGTAATGCCCCCTTTCTTCTTCCCCACCCTTATCCCTCCCTTCCCACCCATCCTTCCCAGTCCCTATCCCTTTGGTAACTGTTAGTCCATTCGTGGGTTCTGTGATTCTGCTGCTGTTTTGTTCCTTCACTTTTCCTTTGTTCTTATACTCCACATATCAGTGAAATCATTTGGTACTTGTCTTTCTCCGCCTGGCTTATTTCACTGAGCATAATACCCTCTAGCTCCATCCATGTTGTTGCAAATGGTAGGATCTGTTTTTTTTCTTATGGCTGAGTAATATTCCATTGTGTATATGTACCACATCTTCTTTATCCATTCATCTACTGATGGACATTTAGGTTGTTTCCATATCTTGGCTATTGTAAACAGTGCAGCGATAAACATAGGGGTGCATCTGTCTTTTTCAAACTGGAGTGCTGCATTCTTAGGGTAAATTCCTAGAAGTGGAATTCCTGGGTCAAATGGTATTTCTATTTTGAGCATTCCGAGGAACCTCCATACTGCTTTCCACAATGGTTCAACTAATTTACATTCCCACCAGCAGTGTAGGAGGGTTCCCCTTTCTCCACAGCCTCGCCAACATTTGTTGTTTGTCTTTTCGATGATAGCAATCCTTACTGGTGTGAGTTGATATCTCATTGTGGTTTTAATTTGCATTTATCTGATGACAAGCAATGTGGAACATCTTTTCATGTGTCTGTTGGCCATCTGAATTTCTTCTTTAGAGAACTGTCTATTCAGCTCCTCTGCCCATTTTCTAATTGGATTATTTGCTTTTTGTTTGTTGAGGTGTGTGAGCTCTTAATATATTTTGGATGTCAACCCTTTATCGGATCTGTCATTTATGAATATATTTTCCCATACTGTAGGATACCTTTTTGTTCTATTGATGGTGTCCTTTGCTGTACAGAAGCTTTTCAGCTTGATATAGTTCCACATGTTCATTTTTGCTTTTGTTTCCCTTGCCCGGGGAGATACGTCCATGAAGAAGTCACTCATATTTATGTCCATGAGATTTTTGCCTATGTTTTTTTCTAAGAGTTTTATGGTTTCATGACTTACATTCAGGTCTTTGATCCATTTCAGATTTACTTTTGTGTATGGGGTTAGACAGTGATCCAGTTTCATTCTCTTACATGTAGCTGTCCAGTTTTGCCAGCACCATCTGTTGAAGAGACTGTCATTTCCCCATTGTATGTCCATGGCTCCTTTATTGTATATTAATTGGCCATATATATTTGGGTTAATGTCTGGAGTCTCTGTTCTGTTCCACTGGTCTGTGGCTCTGTTCTTGTGCCAGTACCAAATTGTCTTGATTACTGTGGCTTTGTAGTAGAGCTTGAAGTTGGGGACCAAGATCCCCCCCACTTTATTCTTCCTTCTCAGGATTGCTTTGGCTATTCAGGGTCTTTGGCGGTTCCATATGAATTTTTGAGCTATTTGTTCCAGTTCATTGAAGAATGCTGTTGGTAATTTGATAGGGATTGCATCGAATCTGTATATTGCTTTGGGCAGGATGGCCATTTTGACGATATTAATTCTTCCTAGCCAGGAGCATGGGATGAGTTTCCATTTGCTAGTGACCTCTTTAATTTCTCTTAAGAGTGTCTTGTAGTTTTCAGGGTATAAGTGTTTCACTTCCTTGGTTAGGTTTATTCCTAGGTATTTTATTCTTTATGATGCTATTGTGAATGGAATTGTTTTCCTGATTTCTCTTTCTATTAGTTCATTGTTAGTGTATAGGAAAGCTACAGATTTCTGTGTGTTAATTTTGTATCCTGCAACTTTGCTGAATTCCGGTATTAGTTCTAGTAGTTTTGCAGTGGAATCTTTAGGGTTTTTTATGTACAATATCATGTCATCTGCAAATAGTGACAGTTTAACTTCTTCTTTACCAATCTGGATTCCTTGTATTTCTTTGTTTTGTCTAATTGCCATGGCTAGGACCTCCAGTACTATGTTGAGTAACAGTGGGGAGAGTGGGCATCCCTGTCTTGTTCCCGATCTCAGAGGAAAAGCTTTCAGCCTCTCACTGTTCAGTATGATGTTAGCTGTGGGTTTATCATACATGGCCTTTATTATGTTGAGGTACTTGCCCTCTATGCCTATTTTGTTGAGAGTTTTTATCAGGAATGGATGTTACATTTTGTCGAATGCTTTTTCAGCATCTATGGAGATGATCATGTGGTTTTTGTCCTTCTTTTTGTTGATGTGGTGAATGATGTTGATGGATTTTCGAACGTTGTACCATCCTTGCATCCCTGGGATGAATCCCGCTTGGTCATGGTGTATGATCCTCTTGATGTTGTTTTGAATTCGGTTTGCTAATATTTTGTTGAGTATTTTTGCATCTACATTCATCAGGGATATTGGTCTGTAGTTCTCTTTTTTGGTGGGGTCTTTGCCTGGTTTTGGTATTACGGTGATATTGGCTTCGTAGAATGAGTTTGGGAGTATTCCCTCCTCTTCTATTTTTTGGAAAACTTTAAGGAGAATGGGTGTTATGTCTTTTCTGTGTGTCTGATAAAATTCCAAGGTAAATCCATTTGGTCCGGAGGTTTTGTTCTTGGGTAGTTTTTTGATTACTGTTTCATTTTCTTTGCTTGTAATTGGTTTGTTTAACTTTTGTGTTTCTTCCTTGGTCAGTCTTTGAAGGTTGTATTTTTCTAGGAAGTTGTCCATTTCTCCTAGGTTTCCCAGCTTGTTAGCATATAGGTTTTCATAGTATTCTCTAATAATTCTTTGTATTTCTGTGGGTTCCGTCGTGATTTTTCCTTTCTCGTTTCTGATTCTGTTGATGTGTGTTGATTCTCTTTTTCACTTAATAAGTCTAGCTAGAGGCTTATCTATTTTGTTTATTTTCTCAAAGAACCAGCTCTTGGTTTCATTGATTTTTGCTATTGTTTTATTCTTCTCAATTTTATTTATTTCTTCTCTGATCTTTATTATGATCCATTGATTATTTAGGAGCATGTTCTTAAGCCTCCATGTGTTTGTGAGCCTTTTTGCTTTCTTTGTACAATTTATTTCTAGTTTTATACCTTTGTGGTCTTAAAAGTTGATTGGTAGGATTTCAATCTTTTGGAATTTACTGAGGCTCTTTTTGTGGCCTAGTATGTGGTCTATTCTGGAGAATGTTCCATGTGCACTTGAGAAGAATGTGTATCCTGTTGCTTTTGGATGTAGAGTCCTGTAGATGTCTATTAGGTCCATCTGTTCTAGTGTGTTGTTAAGTGCCTTAGTGTCTACTTATTTTCTGTCTGGTGGATCTGTCCTTTGGAGTGAGTGGTGTGTTAAAGTCTCCCAAAATGAATGCATTGCATTCTTTTTCCTCCTTTAATTCTGTTAGTATTTGTTTCACATATATTGGTGCTCCTGTATTGGGTGCATATATGTTTATAATGGTTATATCCTCTTGTTGGACTGAGCCCTTTATCATTATGTAATGTCCTTCTTCATCTCTTGTTTGTAGTAAACTTTTTAAAAATGCACATTTCAGGAGAAAATTATGACTCTCCAAATAATTTCTGAAAGAACTTTCACAGTACCTAGATCTGTGACATTTTTGCATTAGGCCAACTTTCCCAAAGGCCTAAAGAAAATTAGAGCACTCTCAATTAAAGTAAATATACCAAATTATTGAGAAGTCACTCAACTTTTATCAAATTCTGTCCTCAAGCTTTAAAAGCAGAACAGTGTAGTATTTTGGTTGCTTGGCCTACACTTCTCAACAATTTGTAATACTTAGCCCCTATCTGAAATTAAAAGGTACCCTTGGACTGAAGAGTAGACATGAGTTACATACAAGGTAAGACATGAAAATACAGCGACTGTTTATGGACAAATGGGTTCTCACATTTTTGTAACCACACAAAATATAATGGGAAGAAGATAAATTTCCTGGAGCAGAAGTCTAAGATTAAATAATTCTATCCACTCACTGCGCATTGGAAAAAATTAAAAAAAGTAGAGGGCAGATGCACCATACCCATTACCCATTTTTGTATTCTCAGTCTTGTTAAGAAGTCATTACTTCAAAATTCTTTCCCCAATTTTTATGCTACTGCTTAAATTCTTTAATCTAGAAATAATAGAATGAACTCATTTAGCAACAAAACCTATGAACTTCAATATTGGGTACTTCTTGAATGCAAAAACCTTGAATTCTATATTATATTGCCAATGACCTTAAAAAGTTACCAAGTTATTATAAATTCTGTTATTTCATGTCAATGTTTAGCATTAAATATCTTAAGCAACTTTCCAGTACTAATTATGATGCACAGGTGAAACATGTTCTTTTATGCTAATTATGATAATCTATCAGAAAAATAAAGTTGGAGAAACAAAATTGGGAAACAAAGCACACTGGGCATAACAAAGCTCCTTTCCTTCGACCACTAGTAATAGAACAGCCATTATGTAGCATTTAAGAGTTTAATTTCAAGCTCTTAAGCAAAATCTTATCTGGGTAAGATGCCATTATTCTTGTCATCATCATTTGCCAGCTGTTATTCAATAGCAGACACGCCTGCAAAGCTTGTTTGGGCATGAATAGTGTCTCTGCATTTGTGGCTGAATGGTGTGTGCATGTCTGCATGGGTTTCTGCACGTATGTATGTTCAACTCAGGGTGACTTGTTCACGTGGTATATGGACAGCAGTGTGCACACCTGAATGTATATGCATCATGCACGAACAAGTTATAAAAGTGAGCTTGGCCTTGATGTTCCTTTTTCCCCTCTCATAGTTCATAGCAGATTGTCATTTTGAAATTCAGAATATATATGTAGATATAATGCTTGTGGATGTTTCTCCAGAGAGTGATCTCTGTTTCCAGAGTTAACATTCATCATCAACCGTTTATAACACTGCGTCTCTAAGTGGTCAGAGAGGTCTGTCTCTGTACCTGCAGCCTTTGGAACGGTGGCCTGTGGTCTTGTTTCCAACCCCTGAGGGAGAGCTTCCCCTTTCACATCTCTGTTAGCTTGTGAAAACCGTGTGAAGCCTCACTCATTTCCTAAACACAAACACATGCCAAACCTGTCTCTGATCTTCATACAGTAGGATCCCAAACAGGGGAACTGACTGGGACAGTTCCTGTTCTGTTGATGTTGTGCCATCTTTTTTGTGGCCTTCCGGATCATCCTGAAAATGAATAAGATGAGGAGCTCACTGAAGGAGCTCACAAGGGGGAAAGAATAAACGCTGGTTGGATGTCAGGTGTGCAGAGCATTTTCACAAGGTCTTCCCTATTACCACTCTGTGTTTTGGTTTGAGATATCAGGAGGCAGAATTGTCAGCCTTCTAAGATGTCATCAGCACATGGTAACAATTCCAAGTATAGAATTCAGTGTATCACAGAATCCTAACACCAGGGGGATAACAATGAGCGATTCCAGGATGAGAGTCACGAACCACCACGGTGCTCACTCGTAGGATGCAAATGAGTGAGCAGAGGTAGAATGCTGGCGTCCTCACCAGGTCTTTAGAAGAAGAGAATTCTAGAGCCGACTCTACTACTGACTTTCTCCATGACCTTGAGGAAATTACAACCTTTGTAACTAAGGTGGCTTGGCCAACTATTTGGTTTGGGCAACCAATTTCAGAACAACTCTTTTTAAGTGAAATGACATCCAGCCATCTGCGTGCCAAAGAGCTGGTTCTTCATCTGAGTGGGTGCCACATTCTTAGTAATCTTGGGAGGACACATGAAGGAAGTACTTCAAAATGTTTGTTTACACCTCAATGAGAAAGGCATGGCCACTTGATATATGACAAAGGAGGCAAGAGTAGACAGTGGGGAAAGACAGTCTCTTCAACGAATGGTGTCAGGAACGCTGGAGAGCTACATGCAAAGGAACGGGACTGGATCTCTGCCTTACACCACACCCAGAAGGAAACTTGAAATGGATTACAGACCTGAAATCATCATACTCCTGAAAGAAAACATAGGCAGTAAACTCTTGAACAGCACCATTAATAATTTTTTTCTGGATCTGACTCCCCAGGCAAAGGAAACAAAAGCAAACATGGACAAGGTGAGGCTGTATCAAACTGAAAAGCTTCTGCTCTCCATTTCTGAATGGGAGAACACATGTGCAAATGATACATATGATAAGGGCCTAATAACCAAAACATACAAAGAACTCACAAAACTCAATACCAAAAAAAAATCTGATTTTGAAAAAGGGCAGAGGAAACGAATAGATATTTTCCCAAAGAAGACATACAGATGGCCAACAGTCACATGAAAAGATGCTCAGCATCACTAATCCTCAGGGAAATGCACATCAAATCCACAGTGAGATACCACCTCACACCAGTTAGAATGGCCACCATCCAAAGACAAGAAAGAACAAATGTTGGCAAGGATGTGGGGAAAAGTTGTGGGAATGTAAAATGGTGCAGCCACTGTGGAAAACAATATGAAGTTACCTCAAAAAACTAAACATAGAAATACCATACTTCCTGGCAATTCCACCTCTGGGTATTTTCCCAAAGAAAACAAAATCACTAATCTGAAAGATATATGCACACCTATGGTCATTGCAACATTATTTACAATAACAAATACATGGAAGCAACCCAAATGGCCATCTAGATGAACAGATAAAGAAGATGTGGTACATATGCACAATGGATGATTTCTGAGCCATAAAAAAGAAAAAATCTTATGAATTGTAACAACATAGATGGACCTAAAGGGTATCACCCTAAATGAAATAAGCCAGGCAGAGAAAGACCAGCACTACATGATTTCACTTATATATGGGATCTAAAAAACAAAACAAACAAATAAAAAAGAAATAGACCCATAAAAATGGACAACAAACTGCTGGTTACCTTAAGGGGGGAGGGATAGGTGAAATAGGTGAAAGAAATAAAGAGATATAAACTGCAGAATGTAAAATATATTAATCATGGGAATGGAAGTACCATATGTAACATACGGCCAGTAACATTGTAAACTCTTGGCATGGTAACAGGGGCAAGCTCCTAGCAATGTGTATAATCATTGGGTCACTATGTTGTATATCTGAAACCAACATAATATTGTATATCAACTTTTTTCAATAAAAAAGTGAAAAAAGTGAACAAAAAACAAAGAAATAGACTCACAAACACAGAGAACAGTCCGGTGGTTGCCTTGGGGGAGGGAGTTGGAGGGATAAACAAAATAGGTGAAGGGGATAAAGAAGTACAAACTTCCAATTATAAAATAATCAGTCACAGGGATGAAAGTATAATATAAGGGATACAACCGATACCATTGTAATATCTTTGTATGGTGACAGTTGGTAACTACACTTAATGGTGGTGAGCATTTAGTACTGTATATAACTGTTGAATCACTGTGTTGTACACCTGAAACCAAATAATGTCATGTGTCATATCTACTTCAGTTTAAAGAAAAAGGCACAGTATGGACTGCAGGTATTGCAGAAGGCAATTTTGCTGCTAGTGTGAAGATTAGTCAATTGCTCTTTGAGTCCAGGAAGCTGCTCTCCTCCTCTCTTCTTTGTGGGACCCTCTCCTTCCTTGCTTTTATCACTGCCCTGTCAGCAGACCTTTTGGTCCAGCAGAGGTTAAGTTCAGAAGGAGAGCAATTGCTTTTATTTTCTCTGATGTTATCAAAGAAAACGTCATGCCTCTCAGCGTGCATGAGTGGCAGGCAAAATGTCACCGCCGGATGAAGGGTCTAGCCCCTCAGTTACTGTGAAGATGGCCTGACACGAGGTGAGGAGACCCAGAAGTGTCGTTTGGAGCCACCATGACTCTGCTCTGTGTGGAGCCATTTCCAGAGGAGAAATATAACATTTTCTACAACCGTGGCCACAGTTAATATTTTCTTCCTTTAAGCCTGCCTATAATTTCCCCCAAGTCCTATCATTAAGCTGGCTAACTAGCATAGGCTAGGATTACAGTGGACTCTGGTCTAGGAGTCAGGAGCCCTGAGTTCCAGCCCCAGTCCTTCTATTAAGTTATTCTGTGATGTTTAAGTCACTTCACTTTTCATAATATTATGTTGTGTTGCAGATAACACCTGATAATTTGATAGAATTTGTGTTGGGTTCAATAAGGTAGCATGATCACATTTTGAAAAGCATAAAATGCAATACAAGAAAAGATGCCATTAGTTATTTCAGTTGCTTTTCTGAATGGCATTGATAGTAAATGAAGGAGAGAGGAAGGAAGGAGGGAGAGAGGAAGGGAGGGAGAGAAGGAAAGGAGGGGGAGGGAGGGAGGAATTATTGCTTTATAGCTCACACACACACACACACACACACACACACACACACACACCTGTAGCTGTGGAACATAAGATCACAGTTTCCAAGTCAAAGTTCATTCACATCATTTGCTTGATCTGATTATTCTTAAGTAATGATTAAGTAAACTTCATCTGTCATCAGTGGAATTTTCTCATTTTCCAAAGTTTTGCTATTTAAAATTGCCAAAGCATCACCAGTTTTTTTTCCAAGACACTATCTAGGCATCTTTTCCCAGAAAATTGTTCTATGAAAACAAAATGCTTCAATTCAATTTAAATAGCCAGGTAATTTGTCCATCGAATATTCTGTTATTGCAATAATATTAGCTTCTATGAATGAGTCAAAAAACATGTGGGTGGTTTCAAAGTCAGTCTTTCCAAATTCATCTTGAATCTGAGCTGTTCAGCTATCTGGCTTTCCTGGGACTTTCCCAGGTTCAATACTGAAAGTCTATAGCCCTGGGAAACCCCTCGGTCTTAGACAAACTAGAATACTTGGTTCCCCTGCCTGCCCGCACTTCCTCACCTCTTCTGTGCTCCAGCCACACCGCCTCATCTTTGCTGCAAGAACATACAAAGCCTTTTCTTGCTCTGGGCCCTACACCACATTCTTCCCTCTGCCTACAACATTTATTCACATCTCTTAACAGCTGCTATTTTCAGACTCCATTTAAATGCCCATCATGCTCTCCTGACCATCCTGCAGAAAAAGAGGGCCCCATCCCATGCCCCACAGTTCTCTGGAATTCTCGGGAATCCCCACAGCATTCCGACCCTTTCCTTCAGGGCACTTCACAGCACTCAGAACTGTAATTATGTTATTTCTTGTTGCTTGGTTTATTTTCTGTCTTTCTGCACAAGAATGTTTAAGCTACAGAAACTTAGGGATCATAGCTGTTTTACTCATTGCTGAGCACCCTGTGTCTGGTAACATAGTTGGCGTTCGTCTGGCACATCGCATGAACATTTGGTGACTGAACAATAAATCACAGGTCCTGAAAACTTTTGTTAGGGGAATGTCAAGCTAACCTGAGCTGGCCACACTGCTCCACTCCTCATTTCCCACCTTTCACTGTGTACTGTCCTGGTGAACCAAGCGCTGTCTGCAGTGTGTGTATGCACGGTGTGTGGCGTGTGGGGTGGTGGGGGTGCAGGGGTGTAGTGGAAGGGGCATCTGTGGATAAGGTGCCATTCAAAGCTTTAACATCTTTGATGACAGGTTCAAATTTGACAGCTTTTCTAGGAGTTACTGGATGTCATGGTGGAAGTGTGTGTGATGAGGAAAAGCTGCCATTTGTAGCCTGGTAGCAATTCTGTGTTCAGAACTTGGGAGGTAGACAACTTTGAAACAGCATTACTCTTCATAGTAACTAAGAAAAAACTCTCCTTGTATTTGATAGTTTAAAGAAATAAAAAGTGCCTACTCTGCTGGCTACCTACTACAAGCCAGAATCTTTGTCCAATGTGTGTATGTGTGTGTGTGTGCACAGTGTGTGTGTGTTGAGCAACTACTATGTTCCAGGTATCGGAAGCACAGGGGACAAGAAAACAAACCTAGTTCCTTCCTTCACAGGGGATACAGTCAGATGAGGAAGACGTTTATGGTTGGAAACTGGGAGATGAGTCCTGGGAAGAAACACAAATGGCGAACAGAGGAACTTAATCTAGGCGAGGAGCTTGGAGCCTGCCTCAGGTATGGCATGTGCGAAGCTGAGGGCTGGAGCATGAGCAGCTACCTAGGCCAGGACCCCTGTGGGCCCTGGGAGGCTGGGAACAAGCATCGTCATGCTGAGGCACCACGGTGGGCAAAGGTGGGTAGGAGAAGGGCCCTTCTGAAGAGGGTGGTGGGCTGCAGAGCATAGCCCAAGAGAAGGCTGGCTGCTTGGGAAGGGAACCAGGATCATGCACAGCCTTGTGTTCCAGTTTAACATAAATAAATACAAACGAAGAAAAGCTTTATCCTAAGAGCAAGAGGAAACATTTGCAGGGTTTCAGAGAAGGAGGGTAAGTGACTGAATGTCAGCTGTAAGAAGACCACCCCGGCTGCCATACAGATGACTTGGCGGTGGGCAGTGGGGAAGGCAGGTGCGAGCCAAGCGCCAGGCTCGCCTGCGTCCGAGCCGCCCCTGCGTTTCTGGGGGCTGCTTCACGGTTGTGCCTCTAAAACTCCACCTAAGAAATGTGACTCTGCAACTGAAGAACTCTTTTTTTTTTGTTTAGCTCAGATGAACTTTTTTTACATGATTAGAAAAATAGTATCTTCACTTTTTACACATCTTTGTAATTTACCTCCGGGCACTCAAATATTCTGGAAAAATTATACTTTATAATGAGATTGAATCAATGTTTCACTTTTAAAATGTACTCTTCAAGAAATGGGCCACATCGGAGAAAGGAAAATAAGAACTCTTTTTTTTAAAGTGTAGACAGCTGTGTGCTCATGACTTTATGTGTGTGTACTTAATACTTATAAAAGTAATAAATCATATTGTAATGCTGTCTTTTAAGGACCTAAGTCCATGTTAAAGGTATAACCCTACTTCTTTCTGTTTCTACAAGCAAAGGTTTATTTCACAGCCCCTGCCTCCAAAGGACATCCACACCACTGGTCAAACACACTGGTTGGAAAATACTAGTTCTCAGTCCATCCAGCACGTCAGTGACAGAACTGGGTCCAAAGAGTCAGGGATGAAGATGGTTTTAGCTGCCACCGAGCACTCACATCATAGGGAAAGTACCTCACAACAAGCGGCTTCTGGGGCAAATATTTTCCTGATTTGATGTACTTATCACTTTGAAAATGTTACTTAAAGATTACAGCCTCAGTCTCTCTGCCTGGCCTCCCATTCCTTTTCTCACTAATTTGCTTTCTGCAGGACCTCAGTTATACTTCATTTGAGGTGTTGGCAAGAGCGTTTGTGTGTCCATATGTGTATCAAATACTCGGGGGTTTTACTTGGGTGAACTGCTAAGTGAAAAGTGAAGCATTTCCTCAACCTTTTTTCTTTTCTGATTTGTGGCTCCTAATTATTGTACTAAAGATTTAGAGGGTGATCTTCATAAATCTTGGCACAGGCACACCTTGGAGACAGGGTCAGTTTGTTTGCAGACCACAGCACTTAAGGAATTATTGCAGTGAAGTGAGTCAAATGATTTTTTTTTGGTTTCCCATTGTGTATGAAACTTATGTTTACATTGTACCATGGTCTATCAAGCAGGCGATAGCATTATGTCTACAAAAATGCAAATCCCTTGATTTAAAACTACTTTTTTTGCTAAAAATAATGCTCATCATCATACGAACTTACAACAGGTCATCATGTTTTTGCTGGTGGAAGGTCTTACCTCTGTGTTGATGGCCGCTGACTGATCAGGGTGGTGGTTGCTGACAGCTGCACGGCTGGGGCAATTTCTATAAATAAAACAACAATGGAGTTTGCTGCATTGATTGACTTTTCCTTTCATGAACAATTTCTCTCTAGCATGTGATGCTGTTTTATAGCATTTAACTCACAGTAGAACTTCTTTCAAAGTTGGAGTCAGTCCTCTGAGACCCTGCTGCTGCTTTGTGAACTAAATTTATGTAATATTCTAAATCTTTTGTTGTCATTGCAACAATCTTCACAGCATCTTCCCCAGGAGTAGATTCTACCTCAAGAAACCACTTTCTTTGCTCAGCCATGAGAAGCAGCTCCTCATCCATTCAGGCTTTATCCTGAGATGCAGCCATTCAGTCACAGCTTCAGGCTCCTCTTCTAGTTCTAGTTCCCTTGCTATTTCCACCGCATCAGCAGTGACTTCCTCCACTGAAGTCATTCACGAGGGTTGGAAATCAACTGCCTCCAAACTCCTGACCTCTTCCCATGAATCATGAATGTGCATAATGGCATCTAGGATGTTGAGTCCTTTCCAGAAGGTTTTTAGTTGGCTTTGCCCAGATCTGTCAGAAAAATCACTATCTATAGCAGCTATAGCCTTATGAAATGTATTTCTTGAATACGGCCTACAAGTTGAATTTACTCTTTGGTCTACGGGCTGCAGAATGGATGTTATGTTAGCAGTCACGTAACAACATGAATCTTGTGCATCTCCATCAGAGCTAAGTGCATTGTTAATGAGTGGTAATATTTATAAAGGAATCTTTTTTTCTGAGTAGTAAGCCCCAACAGTGGGCATAAAATATTCTGTAAACCATGCTATAAACAGATGAGTTATCATTCAGGCTTTGTTGCTCCATTGATAGAACACAGGCAGACTAGACTCAGCATAATTTTTGAGGGCCCTAGGATTTTCAGAATGGTCAATGAGCATTGGCTTCAACTTTAAGTCTTCAGCTGCATTAGTTCCTAATGAGCTGAGTGAGCCTATCCTTTGAAGCTCTGAAACCAGACATTGGCTTTTCTCTAGCTATGAAAGTCATAGGTAGCATCTTCTTACAATATAAGGATATTTTGTCTCCATTGAAAATCTGTTGCTTAATGTAGCTACCTTTACGCATTCTCTGAGTAAGACCTTCTGAATAACTGGCTGAAGTTTCTGCATCAGCACTTGCTGCTTCACCTTGCACTTCGATGTTATGGAGATGGAGTCTTTCCTTAAGGCTCATGAACCAACCTCTGCTACCTTCCAGCTTTTCTTCTGCAGCTTCCTCACCTCCCTCAGCCTCCAATACAATTGAAGAGAGTCAGGGCCTTGCTCTAGATTAGACTTTGGCTTAACGGAATGTTCTGGCTGATTCAATCTTCTACCCGGAACACCAACATTGTTCCATACCAGCAATAAGACTGTTTTGCTTCCTCATCATCCACGTGTTCACTGGAGGAGCACTTTTAATCTCCTTCCGGAACTGTCCTTTGAGTTCACCACTCAGCTAACTGTTTAGCACAAAGATGCAGCTCTTGGCCTGTCTTGGTTTTGACGAGCCATCCTCATAAGCTTAATCGTTTCTAGCTTTTGATTTAAAGTAAGAGATGTGAGTCTCTTTCTCCCACTTAAACACTGAGAGGACACTGTGAGGTTATTAATTGGCCTGTTTACAATGTTATCGCTTTTTTAGCAAATAGGGAGGCCCAAGGAAGAGGGAGGGAGATGGGGGAATTGCTGGTTGGTTGAGCAGTCAGAACACACACCACATTTATTTATTAAATTTGCTGTTGGGTATGGATACAGGTTATGGCTTCCCCGAAAAATTATAATCTAATATCAAAGGTCACTGGTCATAGATCACCACAACAAATATAATAACAATGAAAAAGTTCAACATAATGCAAGAATTACCAAAACGTGACACGAGACATGAAGTGAGCAAATGCTGTTGGAAGATTGATGCCAACGACTTGCTCAATGCAGAGTTGCCACAAAAACCTTCCATCTGTAAAAAACACAATATGTGCAAAGAGCAATAAAATGAAGTGTGCCTGTACAAAAAAAAGTGAAGACATGAGCCTTCTCCATCTGCCCAGTAGATGGAAGTATTTCACAGGGAATTAACAAGCAGTGAGGTTTTGTTTGTTTTGGGTTTTGTTATTTTTGTAAGAAGATGGGGGACCCGTTCTGGAAGAGAAGCAAAAAGGAGAAAAAGGAGAAATGTAAACTGGAAACTAAGAGATGAAGAGAGGGACACCCAATCTTATAAACTACGTGGCCTCCAAACTCGATCTCACCAAACCCATTTTCTGTTCAGGCTCTCTGTTTATTCTCTCTGACTCTGCCCCTTTTGAAAGCATAGAAAGATGAATTAAATTGTTGATAATTCTGGAGGATTTTTTTCTTTTAATATAATCTCTATGGATTCTCGAGAGTCCTAAATATCTCTTCGTGAGAATGAATAATGCAATCAGTCCCTTCAGCAATCAGGCCCGCTGAACATCAGGCTGGTGATTTCATCGGAATGCTTAATGCCCACCAGCAAAAGTGGTGTGAGGGAAACAGCAGCACCGGTTCCCCATGCGCGGCTCCAACCAGCAATTCCAATGTAGCTGTGGCTCCAATGTTGTGACCATTCCTGTGCCCATCCTCTCCACTGCTTCTGTTTGGAATTCCTGGTCTACCACTGAAAAGTTAAGGTGGATTACCAAGCACTGTCCCAGCACCTGGTGGCATCATTCCTCTGGGTGAGTGTGTTTCCAAAATTCCAATTTCAATGACCTGTGTGTTTATTTGAGTCTCTGGGCAGTGGGATCCAGCTCGAAGATTACACTGAAAAACTGAGTCATCACCAACAGCGCAGGAGATGAAAGCCATCTTTTCTGTACCGGCTCCCGTTGAGTTGGCACGTTCACTCAGACACTCTACTCCAACCCCTCACCCCCGTCTCCTTGCAAGCTTGGGCAAGAGATGAAAGGACTGGCCTTTAGCTCCATGTTTGGTTTGAGGATTGCCCTGCAGTTTTCCAATTATCTCAGGAGAGGAACTAAAGCCATAGATACAAAATAACTTTCTAAAAACCAAATTTATTTCATCTATATATTTTAAAGAAAATCCAAACAAATGACAAAAGGTGCACACAGGAGGCAGATCAAGTGCATTGAAGCCAGTTAACATCTCCTGAGACAGAGCTTCACTTCTTCGCCAGCTCTATTATCTCTCCCATCAAACGGTAATGCTGCCCTCTTTACCGGAATTTTCTTCTCCATCAGTATCATTTTTCTAATTGCATTTGTCTAAAACCTGCCCCTGTAAGCGATGCCCTTGACATAGAGTTTGAATGTAACTGTTGCATTAATATATTTATTTTCTTTTCTTAGGATGTCCTTGAAGGAAGGGTCTTTTGGAATATCATATGCAAAAACCATGTAATAAGCATTGAAGTACAAGACTCACTGAGCATTAAATCTGTTTATCACTAGGTCCTACTTGTTTCTTTTAAAAACAAGGAAACTGAGACCAAGGCAGAGGAATATACTCTTCACTTTGTGGAAGCAGAGCTAACCCAATGCATCCAAATGCATAGCATTTTGGAGAAAAAAAGGTAAACCCCTGATGATAAGTAGTTATCAAGAACTAATGATAAGCTTACTTGGTAAAATCTTTGGGACTTCTGAATATTTAAAAATATATTTTAATCTCACTTCTAGCAAGCATTGAACTGATGGTGTGAAAAAATTAAGTGCTACAGAAAAGATAAGGATCTGATCTTTGCTGGGCAGAGAGAGAGTGAAAGAAGAAAGTGTAGCAATTTGGTGGCAAGATTTTATTTGCTTGTTGAGAAATCTGCACTCCATGGAATGGCCATCCCTGAGCAAGAAACCCCACTCCTCTCCCCATTTACAGTGTCTAAAATCAGCAGGGCCAAGGGGATTTCTTGCCTAGCAGACATCACCACAGATACATGCACAAAAGCAAAGGTTGCTCTTTGGAAATCTTGCCACTGGAGAGCAACATTGACTAACTTTTGCTCTGAAGGCTTTTTTTTTTAAGGAGAGGTTGGCTTCTTTGCCCTGGGGTACATCCAAACAAAGCCCTCAAAACTCACACCTTTCCAGTTCCTGCTCAGCATAGGGGAAAGAAGTGGGAGTCTTGAGTTACAAGGAGTTAAAGAGCCCCTGACTCTCCCTCATTTGCAAAGAAAGGCCTTGGCTGACTTCAATAAAGTTGGAGGGACAAATGTTTCCGTCTGTGCCCATGAATCTCATTAGTCTGGGAAAGGTTACTCAGCATACCTCTCCGCTCTGAATTTTCATATGTCAGAGAACTGTAACTTATGTTTGTGAAGTTAATCCTTGCCCCGAAGCATCATCCTTGGATTAGTAAACTTAATGACAGAATGAAAATAATGAATTTTATTGCATCTCCACTCAAAATGTCTTCTTTAGCCTGGGCTTTTCTTGCTGCAAGGACCACTTTACAAGAGTGATCTCAGTCAGAGACAATCAAGGTCCCCCCTAGAAAAAAAGAAATCGGCAGGAGAATCTTCATAATCTTGCCCATTTAATGCGACAATACAAAGCAAAGCACAGAGTGGCAGGAGAAATTTAACTAGTTTTTTTTCCCAGAAAGACAGTTGTGCTATAAGAAAAAAGGTCCAGGAGTCTCTTCTTTGGCTTTGTGAGTTCCCCCTAATCCCTTCCCCAGCAGTAAAATACGCTTCTGGAAGCCCTTTTGATTTCCAGATTCTACTTTATAAACCCGTCGCACACTGGTTGTCATTCTCCCTTATACCAGCTGTCCCATAAGCTTCTCACTCTGGAGTGAAGCAACAGTTCGTAGTAGACATGTTCAGAGCCTAGTGCCCCAGCCTGGCCAGACACCACCCAATCACATCATTAACCTTTCTATTGGCTGTGGGGCTGGGGACCAGCCAGCTCTGCTTCCCTGTTCACTAAGAGTTCCTAGTTTGAAAAGCATGCATTTCTATCTAATGGGCAATCATTCACTTGTACTTTAATGGAAATCACCTGCTCCTAGAATAATTATTAAACACATTGATCCAGCACACAATAGCTGGATGTCTCAGCTTTAATACTGCCTGGCTGCATCCAATAGCTGGAGAGAAAATAACTGAAACACACCACTGCCTGTTGTTTGGAAACTCATTATTCACAGGGGAATCACTGCCTTTGCAGATGGTGGCTTCTCCCTTGGAGAGCAAGAGGTCCTCTGTGGCCAGGGGCAAGTTCTCTGGACCTTCCAAAAATGGCTTTGTGTCTGGACTTTGCTACTTATCAGAATCTGGGAAGAAAAAAAAAGAAACCAGTCTCCTGGGAGATTAAATACCTATCTTGTCTTCCTCAGGCATAAGGGTCAAGGTGCTACGAGGAGAGCACTTGGTACACGTCAGGTGTTAAGCCCTCAGTGGGATGGCACTTTGGACTCTCTAATAACAGCTGTCGTGGACTAAGCATAGGTTTCCATATTAAATGCTTTATGCAGATTGTCTCACTAAATCATCACAACCGTGAATGATAGATATAAACTTCTGTACAGAGATTAAAAATTTGAGGCCCAGAGAAATTTAGCAGTTTTTCCAAGGTCACGGAGCAAACATGTGGTGAATTTAATTCAAGGTCCTGTCTACAGTCGTTTACTCCAGAATGTGTCCTCACTGATGGGGTTCAGGGCGTGCCACCCTGTTGCTCCAGGATGAGGAGGTTCTCCACTTGGGGCAAGTTCCCTGTGAATTCGTTGAGGCCCAGTAAAGGCCAGGGCAAGATGTTGGGGGGTGAAAAGGGTTCATACCATGTTCATTCTCATGGCAGTCACCCAGCTAAGTATAAGCAGCTAGGTCTGGAGCTGCTCCCTCCTGCTTCCCAGCCCAGAGGGCTTAATCCTCCCCTAGCCCCTGGGCTCCACCAGCCACTGTTCCCTCCTAGTTCTCCCTCCAGGCTTCCTTTCTCTGCTTTCCAAGCTCTCTGCTTTCAGGCTCACCATGTTCTCTCCCCACTCTCGCAGCTCTCTACTTTCCCACCCCTAAAACTCAGAGGAAATCTGTGGGCGCGTCTCTGGTGACTGATGGACTCCTGGACAATTACGTACCAAGGACTGAGGAGAGGACAGAATGGGTGTTTCCTCTCTGCCCTTCCCCTGCAAAAGTACTCCCAGGACCGACCAGCTGCTCTTTCCCCAGTAAACATCCCATAGATGTGCAAACAGGCTCTTATATATGTACAATGGGCACCATTAAGCCCAGGTGGGAATCCTTGCCAGAAAGGTCCATTTTCTCCACATACTTCAAAATATGGCACCTTGGCATATCAAGTATATTAAGGAATTTTAAAAAATGGCAGAAGCAAGAAGGTTTCTTTGACCTCCCCCTATTGTCCTTCTACTGTGAAACAGATCATAAATTCCAGAGACAGGGAATTTAGGACTAAGAAGTCTATATAAACAAACCTTGCTAAACTAACCCCTACCTTCCTAGTTACTCCTGCATCATTAACTACCCCAGACCCAACCCCCTATGTCCTCTCAATTCTTCAGAAGTTTATTGTTTCTTTGTCTAAAGGATATAAAAACTTCCTCATCTGGTTGCTTCTTTGTATCTCTTCATTCTCTTGTGAAGGTTCCCACGTACATGTAAAAATCCAACAAAATCTGTATGCCTTTCTGCTGCTCATCTGTCTTTGTCAGTTTAATTTTCAGACTCAGCCAGGGTCCCAAAGAACGTCAAGGAAAGCTTTTTCCTCCTCTGCATCACCATTAAGCAACACTGGTTACAGACTGGTGTGTCACAAGCTGCTGCCTTAATCTTGAGCAGTGAAATCTTCGGCTTCTGAAGCTGCTTCCCTGCAGAGAGGTTAAGCCTCCTTCCTCCTTTCGGGCTGCACGGTTCATTACATAGGGGCACGTGATGCTCATGAAGGGTCTTTAATGGCACTGTATATCTGATGGCCTCCACTGCTCTGATTTGGAAAATCACATTGTATCTTAAGGGGAGCTCTTCAGACGGAGAAGGAAGGAAGGAGGGGGGATGGAGAAGGAAGAGCAGAGCACACTGAAGGGATGAGGCAGTCACCACACCTAATTAGCAGCATTTTGCAGCCTGCACTGGAGGAGAGCTCTCTAAAGGAGAACTCAGACTAGGAGGTGGTGTTACCTTGAAGGTACCTCTGTGCCCTGGGAGACAGGAAGGACTGGACTCGGAGGTGGACCCAGGGCATCTGGAAGTACTTCAGTTTGAGGTCTCAACTCTGGAGACTGTTTTCAGAAAAGAGAGATGGCCCCATAGCTCTTAAATGCTTTGGGAAGGGGATGTAACCTATATCATTTGCCATTGACTTCTTGGTGTCCATAGCTGGACTTAGTTTGAACCCTCCATACACTTTTTTAAGGTCCAAGTTCCTTGGTTAGGGTAGGGTTGGCAATAGGTGGTTAACTTCTTGTGTGTTGGTCTTATTTTGATAAATAAAAAAAAATCATCTGTGATTTGTATATCTTTTCTCTTCACTCCATCTTGCTAAATATGTTCACATTTTAAAAGATGGGTTTAGTGGGGGAGATAGTTGTGCAGATTAGGCCAACAGACAGAAAGCTGTGAGAAACTATTAATAGGCATTTGGTACTTAATTATAACCTCAAGGAATCAGCCCCAAACAGGAACATGAGATCAGAAAGAGGCAATAATAAAGACCATGCAGAATTTAGAGAATGAAGGAAACAGAAAATCATGCCAGATGATAAAATGTCATGAAATGCAAGAATGAATGTACATACAAAGGAGAGAGGAAACAGATATACTGTCTTTGTAACTAGCCCTTTTCCAACATTTCCTTTACAATAGTCTTGGAAGGTGAGTGTTATGATACTCAATCTACTCAATGACTCAAGTTAACTTGTCTAAGACCATAGACCTAAACAGGGGTAGAAGTCCCAACCCTTTCTTTGATCCCAAAGCATGTGTTCTTTCCTTTAAACCATTTCTCCTCTTCATTTCAGAGCTTGATTCTACAAAAGAGAAATGAGATTTACAGATCAATGCCTAAAGAAGCAAAGATAGTGTAAGAAAAATTCCAATAAATTCCAACTGAAATAAGCAGGCGAAGAGAGGCAACAAAGGGCCAGGTAGTTTATTTGAGTGCAACTCCCAGGTGATGTTCTGCAGTCTGGCTATCACAGGCCTGGGAAGTCACACCCGGTCAGGGAGGTGGGGGGCTTATAAGGGGTTAGGAGGGGGAGGAGTGGGCAAGCTATCCTAGGGGGCGTGGAGAGGTATGATTGGCTAAAGGTGACATAATAGACAACTAGAAACTTTCTTCCTTCCAAGAGGGAGGAGGCTGACATCCGGGTCTTAGTTGGCACATCAGAAGGATGGAATTCAGGAAGAGCTGTCCCCTTTCCATATAAGGCATGGACATAGGGTCTGGTCTGTCCTCCTTTTATGGTATCTCTCTATTCTGTTTGCATGTCCTTATTTTCCTTCCTCCAGCCTATCAGATAGGTAGAGAAGAAAAGAGATAAAGAAAAAAATTAAAACCAGAATAAAATCCAGTTCCTATTTGTCTGATCTGGCAAGGAAAAGATTTGCTAAGCATATAAAGAAAGAAAGAAAACCTCAAAATAAAAATGGATTTTTTGAGTATATGGAAATTAATTTTTGTATGCTTCATAAAGATCACAAAATTAAATGAAGCAATATATTTTTACTATAAATAATTGGCCCAAATTTTGATACCTCTTATAAATAGCTAAGAAACTTAATAAGAAACACTAAACATTACTGAAAAAAATGAAAAGGGATATGAATAGTCACTGAAGATAGAGACAAATATTTAAAAACAGTCCAAAAATGCCAATAGAAGAAAGTATTTTAATAAGTACAAACATGCTGCCTCAAATACTGCTGTTGAAATGTGAATGTTGCAAAAACATCACAATACTAATTTCCTTTGATTCAGTAATTTACTTTTAAGGTGTCTATCCCTAGGAAGTAATAAACAGAACCTAAAAAAGAAAACTCAAAAAGATAATTTTTAATGGAAAAGTAATGGAAAGTATGTAAACATTAAATGGAAAAAAGAATAAAAACACCCATGGTGGTTGATTATCCTGCCACTCACAATATGAAAAATTATCACAAACTAACATTAGGTTATTTTTAAGAAGGCAATAACATTAAATGTACACCATTATTTCAATAATATTTAAATATATGACCTTAGGGAAAAAAAAGACTAGAAGGAAATGTAAATACAAGGTTACTTGTGATTTTTTTTAGTGGTGAGATTATAGATATTTTTTAATTATATATTTTTCATAGTTTCTATAATATGTACTGCTTTATTATAGATGTTTTCAGTAATCAACTAGCTTATAGATGTTCTTTCATTCATACACTCATTGAACAAGTCTTAACTGAGAAACCATGTGGTGTTAGGCACTTGCCCACAATGGTTCCACAATAGTTTCAAGCAAATAATCCCCTAAACAAGTTTAAAATTATAAGTGAAAACAAGTATTGTGAATGAAGAGAATTAAGTTTCCAAGGGAATTCAAAACCAAGTAAGCAGACCCAGACCATTCGGGAGGCTTACTTCTCAACTCTGGCTGCATATTAGAATATTAGTACTACCTGGGAGGCTTGAAAAGCTGCAAGTGCTCCCCATCTCGAACCTCCTCTGCTCTGGCCCAGGTTCCCCTTTCCAGGTGATGTAACCTTCAGCCTGTTGGGTCTGAGAACAACTGGGCTGAAGAGGAGGAGGGGCAGCAGGTGTGGCTGGAATCACGCCAGGTGTGCAGGGCTGGACTGTGCAAGGCTCCAGGGATAGGGGCATTTATATTCTGTGCATTTGCTTTTATCCTGACAGCCCTGGGAAGCCTTTGAAGTGCTTGAGCAGAGACTTGAAAACACATTTATATTTTTGAAATCTCTCTCTGCAAAGGGAAGATTGGTGGGGAACAAGAATAAAAATGATCATCAAAGTCCATGCCAGGGAATATGGCAATGTGCTGTTGAATGGTGCTGGAAGAAACAGAGAAGGGTGGATACATGTGAGAGATATTTAGGAGGTCAAATGTGAGCACTTGGTCATGATTACATAAGGGAACAGTGGTAAAGCACATTAGTATTTGTCATGTAAATTGAATTGAAAAATTTATTTACTACACTCAAAGTGTTGTTAACAGCTGGTTAAGTGTTATAATCACTGAAAAAAATCTTTGAAATGTTCCCTTAAAGCAAATTTAGGCTGTAAAAATATTGAAGAGTAAGTCCAAATCACAACACTTGACTTGTTCAAGTCCCAAACACGTGCATTAGAATGAACTGGTCCCAATTCTATGTCACCTTAGGGACTGAGTTAGAAGTCTGGATTTCTGGATCGTTGGACTGTGTGTTAGATCGTCCCATAGTCCTCGGAATGTCAAAGCCAGACATGTTTTGACTGCGTTCATCTGTCTTTCATGCAAGGGACAGTGAAATTTGATTCCTCCACTCTACATTTACAATGCAATTTTCCCCTTTCATTCATTGTACTAAATGACATACGTCTCATTTCGTTTTTATTGGTGAAAAGACCTGGTGGAATAGGGTATATTTTAATCTCTTATAGTAGAGCAAAGCTTTCACTTTGGGATAATGCAGGAAATCAAGGACTTGATTGCATAAGACCAGAGGGGTGTCCCAAAGGCATGCATTCACCTTTCCTCTCTTGTCCCACCAGCAATCTGAGCTGGCTATGTTTGCAGAACTTCTGTCAAACAGTTAAGTACTGAGCAACTGTTTTATGTTTAACATTGTGCTAGGGATGGGGTTAGGAATGACAAACTGTCTACCCCAGCTAACTGGAAGTGGGGGAAGATAGGCATAGGAAGAGAAAAATAGACTGTAATAATAAAATGTCTTACTGGAAATCAAAAACCATAAGAAAACAAAACAATAGAGTAGATTCTTGGCATTTGTAGATAACACTTAAGATTTCAATTACTTGAGAACATGTAATTTTGCAGGACTCATGAATTTGAACCTAGTGTTCTAAATGTGTTGAGATGGCAAATCTCGTAGTAGGTAAACTTTGTTGACTCCCCAATATCTAAATGTTGACTCAACTCTGTTCTCCACTTAGCACTGTCTATTCACTACTGCTCATGACTGAATTTAAGAAAGAGAACAAAAACACATTTAATACCTTTTAAAAAATGACCTTGAGCAACAGCTAAGGTTGGGATGCAAAGTAAAGTGGCTCCAAAGACTATGTTTCTCAGCCAGAAAATATGAAAGAGCCAAAAATGAGTTCAACATAGAACCATGTCGTACCCTATAGAGAAACAAGAGCAAGCGATCTGTGAAACCCTTCAGCAATTGCCCTCACCAGAATTTATTTTAGTAGCTGTATAAAAGACTTTAGTACTGAATTTACAGAATCATTAATTGTCTAAGGGGTTACTTAAAATTTTCAGTTATACTTCATGGTATTTTTATGGAGGAAGAGTCATGTAATAGTGAATATTTTCAAATTTGTGAATTTGCAAAGGCCTAAGGACATTTCCCTCAGGAATGCATGTTTCTTAAAAAGTGTTAATGGTATGGCACAGATAAGAAGAACAGAGGAATTTAGAGAAGAGAGGAAGCGAAGTAGTTAAAAAGAATTTCCTTTACCCAGTCAGATTGGGTTAGGAGATAGTGCAGTCTGATCTGGGGTCAGAATTGCTAGATAAGGTTATGCAGATGGAGAGAGATGTGGGACTGGAATCCGAGTCCCGGCCCACTCCTAACTGTTGACTTGGGGGAAGTCATTTATCCCCTCTGATCCCCAATTTGTTTTTTGAACCTGAATTTCTTCATTCAGGAAATGATGGCAGGGTTCTGGGTGATGCCTGAGGCCCGGCTCAGCGGTTACAGGTTATGGGTAATCATACTACACAGCCTTGCATCCTTTTATCCTCCTATTGTACTTTAGATATTGAATATTTTCCATGTCACTAAAATGACTTTAAAACACCATTTCAATAATGGTGTAATACTATATTACCTTAATTATTTAGCTATTTCCTAGATATTTAGGCTTTTAATGTTTTTGTTATAAAAATGCCGCAGTAAGAATTTTTATAAATATATGTTCCCATCGCTAGTGGCTTCCTTGGACTGAGTCCTAAAAGTGAAATCACTGTGTCAGAGAATACGAGCATTTTTAAGTGTCCAGTATTTATTGTCAAATCTTTTCCTGGACAGCTTGTGTCATTTTTATGCCCATTAGAGCTCCTGGGTCTTCTCTTTCACCTACACTGTCATGTTTAACATTTTTCAAATATTTGTTCAGTTGGTAATTTAATGTATTTGATTATTTAAATTTTTATTCTTTCACTTTACAACTGAGTATCTGTACACATGCATTTATCAGTCACAGTGCTTCATGTAGGGCAGAAAAATGTTTTTCTCAGCCCTCTTAAGGTCCCTGGCTGGGTCCGAAAATTCAACTGACACAGACAGATTAACAGGAGAAAAGCAAACAAATTGTATTGATTTTTTTACATGCACGTGGGAGACTTCACAAGAGAATGAAGACCCAAAAGAGTGACCACAGCAGGAAGTTTTTATACCTTCCAAAGACACAATACGTCTGTGAAGAATCGAGGAGACAATGGGGTTTGCGTTCAGGGTAGTAAATGGTGAAGGAGTGAGTAGGAAGACAAGGGCTGGTGACCAAGCTTTATCTGCAGCTCCCTCTGGCCGATCTCTGCAGTAAGAATCTGTCTCCAGTAAAAGGAGAACTTATATCCTACCTAGAAACAGAAAAGGGGGAGCTTTTCCTGCATTTTTTATAGTTTAATTGCCTTTGGCTCAAAATAATTGTCATGTCAAAGAGATGTATTTTGGGTGGCATATTCTGGTTTCCTTTCACCAGCAAATGTCTGTTGATATCCTTTGACATTGAAATGCAGTCCCTTCTTTGTTTCAGTGTTAGGAATATTTTTATATTAAGGATAATATTAACACTTTGGCTGTTTTATTTGTAACCCCTAGGTGTCCTGGCCTCACCTACCAGAGATTGCAAATTTTCTGCAGTTCCACAAATCTTAATGCTCAGAGCCTCCCTTTCTTGATCAAGCACTTCCGGGGTTTCTCATTCTTTAGGAGCTGAGTCAGGGAAGGGGAAGCACCCACGCGCACAGCACACCTCCGCGCCTCTCTGTGACGGCTGCTTCTGTCTCAGAGGCCGTGGCAACCAGCCCTGGGCTGCTCTCCGCATCCCCAGCTAGCGCGGGGCCTCTTCTCTCTGGCTGGCAGGCAGGTAGGTAGGTTCCTCTGTGTTTTTTAACGAGCTCTTCAGAAGGGGGTTCCCACACCAGGATAGTCAGGTTTCCCGAATATACCACAGGCCTGGCCCCACCTCCTCAGACGGCACCAGTGATCTGAGGGTGGAGGTGGTGCTGTGGCCGGTGATGCCCAGGCTAGCTTCACGCCCGTCCTGGGACCAGTCTCCACACTCATCTCTAAGCTCTGGCACGTTCTTGCAGACATACTCCTCAATTTTCTGCTCTCTATCCAGTCCGCCAGTCACTTGTGCAGACACATTTGAACAAGCTCGAGATTCATGCTCCCTCTCTCAGACTTGCTCCTGGACCCTCCCAAGTGGGAGGCTGGGCTGAGCAGCCCGCCCTCTCCCGAGCATTCCCTGGGAGTCTGGGCAGCTTGCGGGCACTCAGGCGCTGGTGTCTCCAGAGCAGTGGTGGGCTGCAGGGGCTGTGTGATCTGAAGTCATGAGGACTCCCTGTATCTGTCTGACCCCTAACCAAATACTGCTACATACTGTCAAATACTTTTCCCACTCTTGTTTCTGATGTTTTCCAATGTACAGTTCATATTTTTATGTCGTCAAATTTAGGGTTTTTTTTTCCCTTCATGATTTGTTCCACTCTCATTGTACATTAAAAGTAACCCAATACTCTGAACTCTAATGTTCATCTGGAAAAGATTTGAAAAGATTTCCTTTGAAAAGCTTAAAAGAGGAAAAGTAATAACTTGTCCTATCAGCTATTACAGTATGAAGTCACAGTGATTAAAGTAGATTGGCTTTGACAAAACAATCAGGCATATGCATCCAAGTGACAAAGAAAAAGTCACAAAATAGACCTTATGTAAGCATGTGAAATATAATAGAGAAAACATCGCCTATTAGTGAGGAGGGAGCCTATTCTTCCACGAATACTTTCTGGAAAATTGGCTATTTAGATAAAATATCAAGATAGAACTTCATATAACTATGAAGTCCATGTACAGTTATTTTAGCCAATTCCAGATAGACGACTTTATGTAAAGTGTAGGATACCATTGAAGGTACTGAAGATACAACTCTGACGTAGACAAGGACTCAGACTTCCTTTAGTGAGGGAAACATGCTAAATGAAGGAAAAAATAAATAAACAAAAAGTTACACAATATAAATGCTAAGAAGGAAACGAATAGGATGATGAGTTCGAGAAGAAATGGGGAGAAGGTAAAATGACTTTTGATGGGGCAGTCAGAAAGCTCTCCTCTTCTAAGAAGATGGAATCTGAGCAGAGTCTGCAGGAATTGCCTCCTTGGTAAAAGAATTAGAAAGAGTGAGGCATCTACAGAGGATGGCAGTGAGGAGGTGAGGCACCTCTGGTAGATCCTGATGGCCAGAGCATCAGAGGAGCTGGGACCCCGCAGGAGGAAGGAGGGGGTGGTTTGCAGGAGGCAACAGAGAGCCAGGAGCAGGGCCCTGCAGTGTCAGGGACTGAAAGTGGGGGGCAAACGGCCTCCAGGTGAGAAAACTTGGGAGAAATAGAGATCTTTGCAGAAAGACAGTTTTCAGTAAAGGCAAAGTCATGAAGAATTAGAAGAGAAGGTACTGTTTCCAGATGAGGGGATGCAAGGTGAACAGTAGAAGCTTTCAGGGGCAGGAAGGTGTGGAGAGTGTACAGGTGATGAGGTTCCCCAAGCAGGAAAAGGAGAGTAAAGGTAGTAGTAAAGGTATTAGAGGGAAAGATATGAGAATACAGATGGTGATTAAATAAGCAGGGTTAAGATACCTTGACTATAAGCCCAAGAAGTTAACTAAATGACATAGAGCGCTTATTTTCCTCTGCAAGCCAGGAATAGCAGTCTTGAACGGGGATAGGATAAAGGGAGGATGAGCAGGCTGGAAGATTCTCACTCAGAGTTAAGAAGCAAGGTATTGGCCTTTGGGTACCTATTTTCTCAATCGTTTTTTATTATAATGGACAGTCAGGAATACAGGAATTATTTCATAAAATAGAATTAAAGACACTGATACAACAAGTCTTAGGTGTTACTGTCTCAACAAAGAGAAGGAGCTATAAGCTGTTATTTCTACTAAGGAATTGTAAAGAAAGATATGTAAGCCAGTCTCTGAGCTTTGATTTTGGAAAAGAATTTTAAGCCCCAAGAAATTTTATCTAGTACTTGTCAACAGTGCTGAGAAGCACGTGCATCTTGATCAGCTAAAGTTTTACTTCAAGAAACAGTAACTGACCCTGATAGGAAGAAAAGGAATTTATAGAAGCATCTCAGCAACTCACAGTAGCTTGAGTAGCTGAGAGTGCTGGACAACGAAGCTCGTGGACAGAAAGCCAAAGCAAGGGTCAAAACAGCACCTCAGATCTGCCATCGGGACATCATTGCCAGTGGTGGTAGGCAGAATGGAGCCCCCAGATGCCCACACCTTTGTCACTATAACCTGCGAATGTCACTTTGCATGGCAAGAAGGACTTTGCCGATGTAGTTAAGGTGATGGACCTGAAAATAGGGAAACTATCCTGTTTTATCCAGATGGGCCCAATCTCATCCTATGAGCCCTCAAATAGAGAAATTTTTTGACTGGAGGGAGAAAAGATGTGGCAAGGGGATAGATAACTCAGAGAGATCTGAAGCACGAGTTAGGACTCTGCACCATTGCTGGTTTAAAGATGGAGGCAGCAATGTGCTGAGGAGCACAGATGGCTTCACAGAGCTGAGAGAGGTCCCCGGATGACAGCTGGCCAAAAGGCGAGGAGCCCAACCTGCCACCACTAGGAACCAAAGTCTGCTGACAATCTGAGTGAACTTGGAAGTGGAGCATCAAACGCACCCTCGACAAGGCAGGGCCGAGGCTGAGCCTGGACTGCTTCACCTGGGAAAGGCTCAGGGAGCCACTCTGGGATTCCAGCAGCTTAGTACTTATGTAAACAGCGAAAGGAAGATTCACCGAAGGCTCTGGCTCACCATGGTTCTTGACTCACATGCCAGGAAGGACGTCACCTAAGCACAAGGGGCCAGATGACTGTAAAGCCCAGTGTGGAGTATCTCATTGCTGAGGAGTCGATTCTGGGCTGCAGCCAAGCAGTTTCATATCCCACAACTCTACTCTGATGGGCCCAGGCTGGGGGCTGGGAGGGAAGTCCTTACCTCGTCATAGCCTGGGAGGTGGTGAGAAGCTGTCCTGTGGAAGCTTCCCGGGGAGATAGCTCACCTCAGGGCCTCATAGACTCTCTTTGCAATCCTCCCATCCTCTCCTGCCCTGGGAGGATCACAAGGCATTCTGCTCAGGCTCAGATAAGCTGTGGTTCCAGCCTTCTCCTGCACGGCCTTTGTGGATACATGCAAGGTTAGCAGGGCAAAAGAGCTCTATTGTTGGTGGCTGGCGTGGCCACCAAATCTCTAACAACACGTCTATCTTGTGCAAGTTTCTCCTAGTTAACATTGTGCCTTAATGAGCCACCCTACTGGTTACAGAGTAGCTGATATAGTTGATAGATTGGATGGGAAGATGAGTGAGTTCCACAGGCTTGAATTCTTTCTCTGTAAAACAAGTTCACTGAAAAGTGAGTTCCTTGGCCAAAAATAACCTTCTGTGGAATATCACTCTATTTTCCAAATGTATTTGAGGTACTTCAGTCTGGCAATGGGAGGAGTGTGTGCTTATCTAAATTAACATGAATTCACACTGCAGTGGTGGACATGTAATGTATGAAGGATGCTACACTGGAGTTTTCACTTCAGAACACTCCAGTGGTTTGTTAGACTCTGAAACCCTTATTCGACAGTTCACCCTCCCCAGAGGGGACTACAGAAAGGTGCTTCACATATCACAGTCTGGTTTGGGCTCAGAGGGTTTATTAATTAACATAAATAATATTAAATTATGTCACTGGAGAAATGAGTAACGTCAATATATGTTAGCCAGAAAGATTTGTAGAGAAAAATCTATTGTTACATGATTAATACTGACAATCCCAGCAGGCTAATGTTTTTTGAATAGTACCCTAGGTCTAGAACTCCACTTACTCTTGAGTTTCCCACTTTATAGAGAATTCTTTGCTCTAATCAAACTGGAAACATAGCAGTTTCTGCCATCAGAACACTTGTTGTGGGAAGATGAACCTTTAATGCAGTCTATGACTTTTAGAAAGGGCATTGCTATCCAGTTTTTTATACTTTCCACCCACCCACTTCACTCTGTGGGTATTTATATTTGTGTCTGTGCTTTATAGCTTCACTCAGATGGTGTATATATGGAAGTGCCCAACTAATTCTATAGAAGCCAACGTGCTCTACCACAATCTCTACAAATATCCTATCACAGAATCTTGACCTTAATTTCACCTTACCCACTGGCTCCCAAAAGTCTGGTCATGAACCAGCATTTGGATGGCTTCAGGAAAACTAACTGGGGGAGGGTTCTGAATTCAGATAATTGGTCCTCCCACGCTCAGAAGCGTCTGCCTTGCCTATCAAAAATATGTAGGGTGATGGTCTTGTACCAGTGCGTTGGGAACCATCGGTCTCCTCCAGCTGGGGAGGGAGGGAGGGCTGGCAGGGCTCCAGATGCATGGACGCCTGCAGCCTGACTGCTTGTTAGGCCCAGGAATACGGATAAATAGAATTAAACCTCTTGTCATTAATAATTTTATTTTGATCTGCCAGAGCAGGCCACTGAATGAAAAGATCAATATCTGAGAGGAAGGTGGCAGCAGCCAACCTTGCAGAAGCACAAACAGCTCAGATGTGTCCATGCCATGCTGCCTCTGTTTTTCTCCGGTCTGTTCTCTGATGACATAAGCGTTTCTACCCTGCGCATCCTCTTAGTTCCCCAGGCCTCTTCCACTTTTTCAAAGTCCTTAGCTGAGGCATAAGCAATTGAGTGGTTCTTGGGTTTGATATTTTTCTAATTTTACCTCTTCTCCCTTTCCTTTTCTTTCCTCCATCCACGGATACTCTGTCCTTGCATGGTATCCAGAGAGAGCGCTGACATTCCGATGGTGGGTCAAAGAAATGTATCTTATCGAAACCTTGATGACGGATCAAATATTTTCAGGTCTTTGTCAGCATTTTTTATTTGATAATGTTCCTCATGTATTTTCTGATTTATATGTGTATAGTTTATTCTCAAAGGAGGTGTATGATGGAGGGAGAGAAGAAATTAAGAGCTTCAGATTGGAGTCCAGAATACCTGCGGCTGCACAAATGTGGACATTGTCTCTGTGAAAAAAATCACCTCACTCAATACTCTACCAACAGCCTTAAAAGAGTAAAGCATCATTATCCTAATAGACACAGGAAAACAATAATGTTTGATATGTGGGCTTAATCAAAGGGAAAATTGCTCAATGAGACTAAGTAGCTACCCGTTGCTGGAAGATGAATGCTGCTTCTATCCACATGAACTATGCAGAAATGGTGAAATGTCTCCCAAATTATAATGAGTCCTTTAATCTGCATGAATATTTCAAACATCAAGTTTGATAAAATAGAAGAAGGAATGGGACATAACCTCTGTGACTTTGGTGACGGCGACCATTGCAACAATCCCCCTGGTTCAATAAAATACAGGCTTCAGGACTTCCGTGAAAAAGTCATTCGTGTGCTCAGACCCTCTTTTCTCTCTTCCTGCCTCCTTCCTCTGCTTTTCCTTATTTTTTTCCTTCATCCCTTGCATCACCTTTATTTCTGTTGAGCAGGATGACCGTTATCTTTTTCTATGCAAAACACCACCCCAAAAAGAGTGACTTAAGACAAGAAACTTTTATTTATCTCACTGTTCTGTGAGTTGGCAATTTGGTTCTAAGCTCAGCTTTAGTCATCATCTGTGATCAGCTTTTGGTCGGCGAGGAGCCTCTGCTTCTGAGAATTGGCTGCTTATTAGCTGAGCTGCTGGGGACCAAAGAGCAAGTATCTTTTAATACACAGCCGACTAGCCTGCATCAGTCCACAAGGTGGCGGGGAGGGTTATGAAAGAGAACGAGGTGTGCGAGGCCCCTTGAGGAGCAGGCTCAGAGCTGGTACAGCGTCTTCTCTGCCACATTCTATGGTCAAAGCAAATACAGCCCAGATGCAAAGGATTAAAGAATAGATCCTGCCTGTTGTTGGGACGTCCTGTAAAGTTAAATTGCAAGGAAGCAAGGATAAAGGTCGGAGTGGAGAATTATGGCATATTTTGTAATCTGTCGCCTCCCTCTTGCAGTTTTCATGAGTGTCTTGGTGACTTACAATCACTGAAGTATCTGTGTAGATGCTATAAGGAGTGACAAAAGGAACAAAAAATACTGTGATTGGATTCCTGCTGCTTATACTCTACTGGGAAGGAAAGCATCACCCCCATTTGAGAGCTACTGGTTCAAGTCAAACATGTATCTACTGAGGAAACATGAATGAAAGGTTATTGGAAGTGGGGAGTATTGGAATCATTAATGAATTTTGTTTAGCTTCTTCAGCTCCCTATTTATTTCCACCAAAAGTCTAAATTCTTTGTTGGTTTTCAAAGCCCACTTTACTCTTGTTCCATCCAGTTTAGATAATATCTTGAATTTTAAACATTTCATTTCTAAGCAGGAAGTTACTTCCATACATCTACCATGTAAATCAAACATTTGTTGACATTTTGCCATGTTTGTGTCATATATACATACATATACAAGTACACATATGTAGATAAAGGCATCATTTATTAAAATTACATATGTAAGTAAAAGACATAAAAATCCATATACCAATAGCATTAATCACACATAAATTTTCTGCTAAACCTTTTTGAAATAAATTAGATATGCTAAACCTTTTGGAAATGAAATAGGTAAATTATCATATTTCATCACTAAGTATTTCAGCATGCATCTCCAAAATAAGCAAAACTAAAAAAAAAACCCCATAATATAAAAAATCCCAATCTTTATTTAATTAACAACAGTTGTCCCAATAGTGTATTTATAGCATGTTAGCTAATTAGGGATCATATATTCTGCTTACCTTTATTTCTGTTGAGCAGGATGACCATGATTTATCAACTAACGCAGGACTCTGAAAAGAGGGAAAGGGGCACTATTAATGGTTACAGTCAGGCAGGAAGTGTCAAAAGGGACCATTTTGGGCAAGTTAGGACATATGGCTCCTCTCATCTCAGGTCTCTTATAATTGTGCATAAAGCTTGCTGATTTTTTGTTCTTTTTTACGCTACTCATTTTCCAACAATTTTTGTCTGGGTTTGCCCGATTGTGGTTTATAGTGTCATTCATCTCCTTTCTCTCTTCTGTATTTCCCTTAGTTCTGTATTTTCTCACCTCTGCCCTCATCTTCATTATTTCCTTCCTTCTGCTAACTCTGAGCTTAGTTGGTTCTTCTTTTCTTAGCTTCTTGAGGTATAACGTTAGGTTGTTGGAGATTTTTTTTCTTTTCTAGTATAGGTATCACTATAGACTCCCCTCTTAGTAATGCATTTGCTGCACAGCTTAGGTTTCATTGCTTTTGTACTAGAGGTGTGGTATCAATGTGCTGTTTTCTAACACCACTGAAATAAATATTTGCTCCATGAGGCTAATTTCATATGTAATTATGTTGATTTGTGTTAGTGTTTTTTGAGGTATTGACATACATTATTGTTACTTTAAGGTCTACAACATGGTGATTTGACAGTTGTATATATATTGCTAGGTGATCACCACAATAAATCTAGTTAACACTCATCACCAGACATAGAGAAAAAATTCCTTTTCTTATGATGAGGACTTTTAAGATCTACTCTTTCAGCAACTTTCAAATACACACTACAGTGCTTTTAACCATAGTCCCTGTGCTGTACATTACATCCCCATGACTTATTTTATAACTGGAAATATGTACCTTTCTATCCCCTTCACTCATTTTGCCCATCTCCCCACCCCCCACCTCTGGCAACCACCAGTCTGTTCTCTGTATTTATAAGCTTGGATTCATTAATTTATTTTTAGATTCCATATATAAGTGAGATTATACAGTATCTTTCTGATTTAATTCACTTACTATGATGCCCTCAAGGTCCATCCTCGATGTCATAAATGGCAAGATATCCTCTTTTATATGGCTGAATAATATTCCATTATATGTACATAGAACATCTTCTTTACCTATTTATCCATCAGTGGATAGTTACATTGTTTCCATATCTTGCCTATTATAAATAATGCTGCAGTGAACATGGGTGTGAAGATATCTTTTTGAGTTAGAGCTCTCTTTCCCTTCACATGTGTACCCAGAAGTGGAATTACTGGGTCATATGGTATTTCTATTTGTAATGTTTTGAGGAACCTTCACACACTTTTTCCATAGTGGCTACAACAATTTAGGTTCCCACCAGCAGTGTACGAGGGTTCCCTTTTTCCCACATCCTCACCAACACTTGTTATGTCTTGTCTTGTTGCCATTAGTCATCCTGAGAGGTGTGAGATGATATCTCATTGTGGTTTTGATTTGCATTTGCCTGATGATTAGTGATGCTGAGCATCTTTTCATGTGTCCATTGACCATCTGTCTGTCTTCTTCGGAAAAACATCTATTCAGATTCTGTGCCCATTTTTTTAATTGGATTTTTTTGGTTTTGCTATTGAGTTATGGGAGTTCTTTATATGTTTTGGATATTAACCCCTCATCAGATATGTGATTTGCAAATAATTTGTCCCATTCGATAGGTTGCCTTTTCATTTTGTTGATGGTTTCCTTTGCTGTGCAGAGCCTTTTTAGTTTGATGTGGTCCAGATAGTTTTTAATTTTAGGACTTGATAGATTTGTTTCCCTTTTTAACTATGATTTGCTTTTGAGCACTATAAAGCATTTACATAGTTTAAAGGTAGAATCACAAATCCAAAAGAACTTAGTTTCTGTTTTAGTCCCCTTACTCCATATCCCTTTACCACCTGTGTAACCACTTTTATTAGTTTTTGGTTATTTCTTCTGATGATTCTCTTTATAACTGCATATATTTATATTTACATATAAAGTTGTATACATACATTATTTCCTTTCTTTCCTTACACAAATGTTAGCATACTGTGTACAGTGTTCTGCCGCTCACTTTTTAATTAATATTTTTCCTAAAGATTATTTCATAAGTATATAGCCATCTTTTTCATTCTTCTTATGTAGCTGCATACTAATTTAGTGTACAAATGCAGCTTATCTTATTCAGTCACTCCCTTACTGGGAGACAGCTTTGTGTTTTTTCCAGACTTTTACTATTACAAATAATGCAGCAATAACTAAGTTTGTGAATGATATTTTGGACTTGTGCAGATAGGTTTTTTGAGTAAATGATATGAGTGAAATTGTTAGGTCAAAGCATGAATGCATCTGTAATTTAGCTAACTTAATTTTCCTTACTGTCCAATGCCTGCTGTCTGCTCCACATAAGCAGTGGGAATGCTGGGGCTTTGGAGTCACATGGGTCTGGCTTTGAATCCTGATTTATAACCTACTAATAAGTAATACCTACTTCATAGGGTTGTTAAGATTTAAAGTAAGTGTTTCTAAAGCATCTACTACCTTGTCTTGCATCAGAGATGCTAACCCAAATGTTAGCTCCCTTTTTAGTCACTCAAGTCAATAAAATCTAAACAACTTTGGCTCTTAGAATTCTACATTCTTTGCTTTTGATTATGATGTGACATCTCTTATTAACCTTCACACAGACTTACTTTACCTAGGCAGTAGTCTAAAACCATTGGAGACTGAACATTTTCTGCAGAAATCTTCAGCCTTTTTCATGTCAGCCCAGTGTGCCTATTGCTGAACACATACTGTGAACTATAGCACATCATTCCTCTCTGTCTCAGATGTAGCCCCTGCTTTTCAATAACCTTCTTTGCTGGGTAACCCATGGAAAAAAGGGCTCATCAGCCTACAACTGACATCCTTTGCTGCTTCTCTTCTTAGGGACCTAAAATTGAAAGCTACGTGATTGATTTCTACCTTAAAAGATCTAACCATTTTGAATCCTAAAGATTTTCTGAGCTTTGGGTTACCAGGCTCTCTGGGTTTCCCTACTGTTAATTGTTGGAGCGATTCTTATGAATCCTGATTAAGTCCAAACAGCCTAGGTCTGGGAATATAAGATATTTTTTAAGTGCTTTGATCATCCTGACTCAGCAACACTCATGTATCTTAGACATGAGTCTCCACCAAACACTAAATCAAAGAGTCCAGCTTTCTGCAATAGTGTTTCTAATTTGCAAAAGCAACCACTTCTAGATTATCCCAATGACTTGTATGATTCCATACAGTAGGGCTATTGTTTTTTAAGATCTATTTTTTAGGGCGCGTGAATTTTATTTTTCAAAATATTTAATGCTTTAAACTTTAAGTAAATAATAACTTACAACAAATTTTTTTTTGTTTTCTGAACAAATATGTGTATTTTTGACTAAGACTTAGCTGGTTTGATGATGAATGGAGATTCCTAACTCTTCTTATCAACTGTATGTGATCTCAATTCTATGCAGAATTTAGAAATACTAAACTCATAAAAACAGAGTATAATGGTGGTTGCCAGGGGCTGAGGAGTGGGGAAAATGGGAATAAGTTGGCCAAAGGGTCCAAAATTGCAGCTATAACATGAATAAATTCTGGGAATCTAAGGTACGGCATGGTGACTATAGTCAAGAATGTCTGGGATACTTGAATGTTGCCACAGGAGTGGACTTTGACGTTCTCAACATAACAAGGAAATGGAAATTATGTGAAGTGAAGGATGTTAACTAACCTTATTGTGGTAGACATTTAGCATTATATATATACATGTATGAAATCATCACACTGTACACCTTAAACTTATGCAAAGTTATGTCAATTGTGTCTCAATAAAGCTAGAAAAAAAGGAATTCAAGAAACTTAACGAAAATGTAAAAATAATCGTTAATTTTGTCAACATTAAGGGACGTTGTATTAAAAAGTTTATAATTCAACTAGAGACAATGCAATCTCAAAGACCTGAGTACCATTTCTTTAAAAAAGAAGCAATCACTGAATGCAGTCCCCATCCCCTGTCCCTTAAAAAATTACAAGAATCTGCTCATAGTAGGCGCTGTCCATATTCTGAGGAACAGAAAAATCTGTCTCCACTGAGTGTGTTGATTCTGCCTCCTCAGTAACTGTAAAAATTTGATTAAAATCCCAGTGAATTTTGAGTCTGGATGAAAGGCAAGCTCAGAAAATGTCAGGTGACAGGAAAACCGAGACGGGTGCCTAATTTGGCAACAGATCTGGGATTATGATTTCTTCTAGATTGGGCAACACCCTGAATAACCCCCAAATCCCACTTGATATAAGGTTCTAAGTTCTTGCCTTGGTCTTCAGTATCCTTTGTTTTTCAGAGAGGAGTTAGGAGACAAGGGAGGATTAAACCCACTCAAAGCCTGAGAGAATAAGAGACCATTTTCTCCTGGTTCCTTCTGAAGAGGATAAGACACAGTAAGAGGACTTCTAATCTGTCAGACTTATTTGAGAGAATGATATTCAACATTTCAACCCATTTTCACTAACCTTTCCAAAAAGAAAGACTTGTTTTCCCTTTAACATATGAACTAATCTCTGGTTTAAAATCTTATGATGAGGCCACAGATACCCAAATGGCCTCTTAGACTATATTAAACCAAAGAAAGAACCATTTCTTAAGCAGGATTATATTCAGTATTGTGACCGAATACATTATTTTTTTCTATCTTAAACTTTGCTTCATGCCTCTGAAATGCCCCATAAATCTTCTTACCACCCATGCTGTCTTGAATCGCAGTGCAGAACCCGAAAGAGATCCCGGAGGCAAGAGTTGCATCTGCAGACATTTCTTCCAACTATAAAAGCACTTCCCTTCCCATTCCCAGCCCCTGGGTATTTGGGGTGCCCAGAGAACCCAGTGGGGCGTCAGAGGACAGAGTTTGACTGTGTTCCATGTGTTTCCCTCAAGCTGCAAGGACCGTCCGGGAGCTGCTGGCAGCCACGGCGATCCTGATTCCACCCTTGGGAGCAGCTTCATCCTGGCCAAAGTCTCTGGGGAGTGGCTTGAAATCCCAACAACGCTACCTATTTTCTCCACAACATTTTATTTACCAGCACGGATTACCTTGGGATTAAGAGATTTCCCTTCCCGAGTTGTCCTGTTAGATTGAGCATCCCTCATAAGAATTAATACAACAGCTCAATACTAACAAGTCACAAGTGAATTATAAAACCGTTTTCTTGGGAATCATAGAAGCGATAAAGGGAAAATTAGAGCGATGTATCCTGAGGGGAGAAGCATGCATCACCATCTCAAGAGTGCCTGGTACAGTGACCACAGCTGGGGGCACCTGGCAAACAGAAGCGAGCAGGTCCGAAAGGGAGAGATGGAAACTCTCCAAAGACAAGCAGGGCATCGCTGTCAGCCCCATGCAGGTACGCACCGCAGTCGTATTACGGGCGAAGCGGAGCAGGGTACAGATGGCTTTTCCTTCCACCCCATAAATCAGGTGAGACACCATCAGCCTAGCAGAGGAAAGGGCCTCTAACTGAATTTAATTTTCTTCTAGGGTCAAGTGGGTATGGTCGTTCCTGTTTAATCCTGCAAACGGTTTCCTCCAAATTTACCACCATGGGCATGTTATACGGCTTAGGAGGAGAACAGTATTGAAGAATTATGAACAGTGATTACACAGGAATATCATATTTCAAAAAACTGTGGTAAGAGGCGGAAGTTTGAGATCCTCAGAGGACGGCGGAGTGTGATGTCAGTGATTTATGAACACTGGGGAGCCCTCGAGCTGCACCCACCGCGGCCTCCCTGCTGGTCTCCAGCGCTGGCGAATTGCTGCTTGTGCCTCGCTTCTCTGAGTGCCTGCTGTGTCCACATACCTGGTCAGTGCCGTGTTTTCCTGTAGCTACGTTTACATCTCTTTGAGCCCGGGCTCTCTCTTTCCAAATGTGTAACCTCAGGGGAATAGCTTCATCTCTCTGGAAGACGGAGCCACACACGTAGCCCTTCTACTGCCGAGACTCCAGGATCCAATTCCGAACACCTGAGTAGTGTTTTCCAATTTGCAAGCTCTCTTTAACCATTCTTTTTTCACCCTTGCTTTCCCAGTCTGAAGTATACTAAAATATTTTCTGCATGTATCTTTAACAAAGCTTTGTTACATCAAAATCTATAAATCAGATAAGTATAAGCCAGGAAAATTTAAATGTTTTACTCCATGTGTGCTTTATAGTTTTTCTGTGATTTTATTTATTTACTTCTTTTTGGTCTTGAAACAAACAAAAATTTCCTTATTGCGGATTCCTGGCTTTATTGGCTTTTCTCCGAACGACTTAATGAAATCCTGCGTTTTCACCTTGGATTTGGACCTTCCAGATGAACATTACCTTGGTTTGGGGGGATGCAAAAATATGTAGACTATTGACCTGGTTCAAAATTCTTTTGATACGGGGCTCTCTCTCTGGTAGGTATGCTGCTTCAGGAAGGATGACATGCCAGGAAAACTTTTCAAGGATCTCTACACAGCTGTCAGTAGTGAGAACTGAGGGACTCTAAGGGAAGTGGGAGTGCAGTGCTGCCAACCACAGTATCCTGAATGCTGATGAGAACCTGTCTTTTAGATATCCAGAGCAAGGGGCCTGATCTGAGGGGAAAACAGGTACTTGTATCATTGCATGGGCAGAATTAGATCTAAAATAGCACCCCAGATCTAAAATACTGACCAGGATGATAACTGAGGCTTCCAAGTCCTGCCCTAGGAAGAAATGGGTGGGAACTGTTTGTGTTGATATTTCCAACAGCGCTCAAAATGCATGTATCTTAGAATGGTTGCACTTATATTTAGTGCACTCAATTTGGCATTTTTTTCCAAAAGAAAGTATTATTATTTGCCAGTATTTATGGAATCATGACATCAAGAGGGATTGGGTCAACCCCTTCAGACTTTGGGATCTAACAAGGTATCAAATGCTTGGTAGAGATTGCCAATCTCTTCCCCCAACATCTTGTCTCCTTGTCATTAGACAGAGAACTGATTTTCATGTGATCACATTGTAGCCTAGAATAAAAGGCCCTATTCCCAATCTTCTTTACCAGATAGAAATGCAAAGGAATGCGTCTTTTTTCTTCCTCAACACAGTTACACATGCCACAAAGTGACCTAGAAAGAGAAGCCATAGGCTGCAGATGGTGAATAAAAAGGGAGGTGCCCAAATTCCTGATAGTGCCATGGGGCTCTTTCCTAGCCCGCTCATTCAGGACTTCCTCTATGCAAGAAAGAAAGAAATTTCTCTCTTGTTTAAGCCACTAGTTGTTTAATTTATTATATGAAGGTAAATCCTAAGTTTTTAAATATGGACAAGTTCAATAACAGTGCTATGAAGGGCTCCATTGGAGCCCGAGATAACAGGAAATTCAGAAATACTGATCCTGAATTTATTTAATAGTTTGTTAGTTTGTTTTTATGGAATTTTTGCATTAACTTTGATGTTTTCAAAATAATGCATTGGGATTCCCATTTCTGAGAATATAAATTAGACATTTTCCCCTATTACTTCTAAGTATAACTGAAAACATTTGATATTAAATGTAATTATATGAAATATGGGCTTTAGATTATAATGTGTCAAAGTTTCATCAACTGTAAAAAAGTGTACCACTTGGGTAGAGGATGTTGTATATGCGTGTGGACAGGGTACATATGTGGGAAATCTCTGTACCTTTTACTTAATTTTGCTGTGAAGCTAAAACTGTTCTAAAAAGTAGAGTCTAGTTTTAAAACACTGATAGAAACTGAAAGGAGAAATAGACAAAAACGACAATTATATTTGAATAAGTCAACACTCTTCTCTCAATAATTAATAATATAACTAGACAGAAAATAAGCATGGATATAGAAGAACTCAATACCATCAAGGAACAGTATGTAATACACTTTCATAGAGAATAAAACACATTTTTTATAATTCATATGGCTATAAACGCAACCTCAACAAATTTAAAGAAAAATGAACTCAGATTGAGTGTGTTTTCCAACCACAACTGGATTAAAGTAGAAATTAATAACAGGAAGGTAACAGAAAAAAATCTATTAACATTTGGAAGCTAAATAACACACTTCTAAATAATCTATGGGCCAACGATGAGTCTGAAGTTTAATCAAAACATATATTAAACTGAACAAAAATGAAAATGCACCACGTCAAAGATTTGTGAGACACAGCAAAATTAGTGCACAGAAGGAAAATTACAGCAGTAAATGCATGAGTTAAAAAAGGACAAAGTCTCAAATCAATAATCTATGCTTTTATCTGAAGAATCTAGGAAACAAAGAGCAAAATAAACCAAAATCAAGTGGAATGAAAGAAACAACATTGATAAGAGCAGGAAAAAAATGAAACTAAAACAGAAAAGCAACAGATCAAACCAGTGAAACAAAGAGCTGGCTCTTTGAAAATATCAAGAAAAGTGACAGACCTCTAGCAAAACTGATGAGAGAGGGAACAAGTTCCTAACATCAAGACTGAAAGTATATCATTAGAGACCTTGCAGATATTAAAATGATATTTTACACATAATTTTATATGCATACATTTAACAACTTGGATGAAAAGAACTAATTTCTCAGACAAACCAAACTACCACAACTCCTCAAATATGATACTGATAATTTTAATAGCCCTCTAACTATAAAAAAATTGAGCTCATAACTTAATAACTACCCAAGAAAGTGATCTCTAGGCCCACACTGTTTCACAGAAGAATTCTGTCAAACTTTTAAAGAACTGACAACAATTCCTAACAACTTTTTCCAGGAAAGAGAAGAGGAAGGACACTTCCCATTTCATTTTGTGAAACTAGGATTAATCTGACAAAACCAAAACCAAAAAGATCAACAGTACAAAAAAATGTAAACTACAGAGCAATCTAACTCATGAATACAGACAGTGAAATTTTTAACTGAATATTAACAAATAGCTATTAGTAATATATAATAGGAATTATACCCATGACCAAGTGGGATTTATTCCAGGAATACAAGGCTAGTTTAAAGTTCAAAAATAAGTCACTGTAACCCACTATAAAAGAGGCTAAAAACAAATATCACCTGATCATATCAATCGAGGCAGAAAAACCTTTTGACAAAATTGACCTGTTATTCATGATAAAAATTCTCAGTGATAAAGGAATAGAGGGTAACTATCAACTTGACAAATAGCATCTGCCAAAAATCTACAGGTAACACTATGGTTAATGGTAAAAGACTGACTGTTTTCCCATTGAGATCAAGAATAAGGCAAGGGTGTCCAGTCTTACCACTCTTATTCAATACATTGCTAGAAGTTTTAGCCAATTCAATAGGCAAGAAGAGGAACTAAAGACAAAGAGATTAAAAAGGAAGAGATAAATCTGCCTTTAAATGCAGATAACATATCTACACAAAATGAGTTCAGCAAGGGTGAAATGTAAGCATAAAAAGTAAATTTTAGTCACCTAAAAAATTAAATATTTTGGTGTAAATTAATAAAACCTGTATGGGACTTATATCCTGAAAACTATATAATGCTAATGAAAGAAATGAAAGAATATCTAATAAATGGAGAGACAAGACTGAATATAGTAATGATGTTGAGATTTAATTTTCCTTAAATTGATATACAGGTTAATACAATTATTATTGAAACTTCAGAAAAACTTTGTAGGTATAGGTAAGACTATTATAAAATATATGTGAAAGTGCAAAAGAACTGGAATAGCTAAAATAGTTTTGAAAATAAAGCTTAAACTAGAAGGATTCATCTATCTGATTTTAAGATTTATTAGGTAACTACAATAAAGTCAGTATGTGATTGGTATAGATCAATGCAACAGAATAGAGAATCAAGGAATAGATCCACACAGATATGACCAACTGATTCTTCACAAAGTGCAAAGTGTTTCAATGGAGGAACAATCAATTCTTAGAACAAATGACATTATAGCAAAAGGACATCATTAGGCAAAAAAATGAAACTAAATCAAAGTCACACACCTTATGCAAACATTAACTCAAATGGGTCATGAACTAAAACGTAAGAGAAAAAATATAAAACTTTTAGGAAAGAAAATAGAGATCTTTGGGATTTAAAGCTAGGCAATAATTCTTAAACCTGACACAAAGGGACTTGAAGATTCATAAACTTGATGATCTGTTAAAGGAAATAATAAATTGGACTTCATTAAAATTAAAAAATTTTTTGAAGATCCTTTAAATGCATGAAAACATTCATAAACCATATAGCTAACAAAATACAAGTGTTTGGAATAATGAACTCTTAAGATGTAACTTTAAAATAAATAGAGCAAAACAAACAACAATCCAATTAGGACACAGTAAAAGATATGAAACAGACATTTTGCTAAAAAGGATAAACCAAATGAAAATATAAGAATATGAATAAACATTCAGAATCATTATCCATGGGGCAAATGCTAGGGAAAACTATGATAATTAGGGCGAGAATTTTTCAAATCTCAAGCTCTGGTTCCTTTTGGCTTAAAAGTTCATCTCCCTCCTCTTGCATTTTACTATAAGCACCAAGAAAATACCAGCCACACCTTCAACACTTCACTTAGACATCTCCTTAGCCACATATCCAAGTTCATCCCTTACAAATTCTGCCTCCCTCAAAACATTAGAACACGATTCAGCCAAGTCCTTTGCCACTTTGGGACAAGGTCACCTTCCCTCCAGTTTCCAATAACATGTTCCTCCTTTCTGTCTGAGACCTTACCAGAAGCACCTTTAATATTGGCATTTCTACCAATGGTCCCTTCAAGGCAATCTAGGGTTTTTCTAACATGCATCTCAAACCCTTCCAGCCCCTTACCCATTACTTAATTTCAAACCATTTCCACATTTTTAGGCATTTGTTACCGCAGCACCTCACTTCCCCAGACGGAAATTTGGAGTCTGCTAGGGCTGCCGTAACGAAGCACCACAACCTGGGTGGCTTAAACAACAGAAATTTATCTTCTCACGATCCTGGGGGCTGGGAGTCCAAGGTCAAGGTGTCAGTAAGGTTGTGTTTTTCTGAGTTCTCTCCCCCCGGCCTGTAGATGGACGTTTTCTTCTGATCTGTCCACATGGTCCTTCCTTCCTCTGTTTGTGTCTCAGTCCTAATCGTTCCCTTTTCTTGTAAGGACTCTGGTAGTACTGGATTACCCCCGACCCACACAACACGTGCCCTCATTTCAACTTAATTACCTCGAAAGATGCCGTTTCCAAATACAGTCACATTCTTCAGTGCTGGAGCTTAGACTTAAACAAAAGGTTAGGCTTGAACTTGAGGGGATAATTCAGCCACATAGCCCCATCCATAATACTTATTAAAATTAATTCATTTATTCTCCTCATCTTCCAAATTCTAAAGATAATAAAATCAAGGACATGCCTTTTGGGGCCAATCTAATAGCTAATCAATGAGCAAATATTGCTCACTTAATAAAAAGGCCACATATAATTTTAATCAAGTGTTCACTATATGCAGGACAATGCATACATACTAACTACTTAAAACATTTTTTTGACTCACCTTTGTATAGGAAAATTTCCACTTAAAACAGCAGTTTCCTACGAGATGTCAAAATTCACTGCTGTGTTTCATAGTAACTGACTCTAAACAGCTAACGATACAAAACATGAAGTTTGAATGACTTCAGTACTCTAGACCCTCCCTGGAAGCAACTAAAGACACTCTCCTAACCTGGGAACAATGGGACTTTAATTGCATTGGACCCATGGATTCATACTGTTCTACCTATAATACTCGCCTTCAGGGATTAACCACATAGCCATTACCAACTCTTCTGTCCCAGCACTGAAAATCCCTTGATTTCTTTTTCTACCCAGTAAACAACTAAGTGGATGTCTTCACTGTTGTATGTTCCTTGTGGACAAGGGAATAGATTGAGTTGTAATTAGAAAAAAAAAATGCAGTTGTTTTTCTTTTATTTTTTGGTACCTGCATAAACCAAGGTCTGTCAGATCCTAAGCATTCACCCTGTACTGCGTGTGCGTGCCCACTGCTTCCAGGTGCTATGAATAACACACTCATTTATGAAATACAGCCCTGATCCCACAAGAGGCTCTTCACCTGTTGAGGTAGAGATGAAAATAACAGGAGCAATATTTCAAGAAAACAAAAAATTTAATTGCTAAAGAACAGAAGAGCCCCAAAGCAGTTTTAGGTGGGAGAAACAGGGTGACGAAGGAGATCGCAGGCAGCCATGCAAAAGCAGGTAAACCTCACCATGCGCGAGCATTCCTGGGATGAAGCTGAGCAGGAAGTTGGGGGGTGGGGTGGTGTCAGGCACGGCTGCAGTTAGTGTAAGGAATATGTATTTTATTTTCTATCCTAATACCTCTGGGGGAAGGGCCCCACTCATCTCCATAACAGGAGCTGACACAACAGTGAGCCTTGAAAAAGAGTGAGATGGGCAGGGAGATTAATAAATGGCCACAAATGCACTGCGATAAGCCAGGGGATCTGTCTTGCCAGTGGGTTTCTGCCCTGAGCAAGTTCACTCTTGATTCAGTGAGACCGAATCCTGACAACGGAACGACCTTGGGGTGAAAGGGTTTATACCCAACTTTATTCTCACCGTGGCAGGTCACAGGCTAGACTCCTGTCTGCCTGAGGGCGAGTCTGCCTGCAGCAAGCTGGCCTCTGCCTCCAGGCCTCTCCGCCGCTGCAGCTGTCTCAGTCTCAGTCTCTGTCCTGGACGCCACCACCACGCCAGGCTCTGCTCTCCTGCAGCCGCGCAGCCCAGAGCACCGGGTGGAGCTCTTTATACAGAGTCAGTAATAACATATTGCCCACATGTGTGCAGCGAGCAAGCCAACCAGGGTCAGGTGAGAGTCCTGGCCATAGGAATTTTCATTTTTCTCTACAGGATCTATTGGAGATTTTTGAAGGAGTGATGTGTTTGGGACAGTGGTGCTTTTAAGGGATTAATATAGAAGATAGGTGGAAGAGGGACAATAAGAGGGATGGAAGAAATAATTAACTATTTTAATCAGACCCAGATAGCTTGACCTAAAACCTTTTCCTTCCCTAGCAAGCTCACCTTAATTCACTCCTATTCAAATTTTCACACAAGAATCACCTGAGGGTCTCTTCGGCTACCCATGCCTGCAGCGGCCATCAGATGTCCAGGTACAATTTGGTCTGGAAATGGGGGCCTGGGCATCAGTATTTTTTGAAGTTGCCTGGTGGTTCTAAGAGGCAGCCAGAGGCGAGGACCATTTCCGGGTAACTTCAGCTCCCGACAGCCCACCATCCTGCCAACAGGACACCACATGCTTCTCCTGTCTCTCAGGGTGGCAAGCAAGCCATTTTATATCTCTGTGCTCTTGCTCCTGCTGTCCCTTGGCCCTCCTACCGCATCCCATGAATACCTCCTTGCCGTCTCTGTGTCCCAGATCAAATCCATTTCCTCCCTGACATCTACTCTCTTCACATGACCAGCTCTGGCATCATCCACTGCTTTCTAACTGATGTTTCCACAGCTCCCAAGGACTTACCATTATTCCTTTAATTGCTGCACTGGATTATGAGCTTTCTGAAGGCAAGAAACATACTTCATTTTGTTCATATCCTGATGACTTGTCCCATAGTAAACAATTAATAAATGTGTGTTATTTACTGATAACCAAAATCATGTGAGAATACAATACAAAGAAGTATCCAAGTTATGTTTAAGTCCCATCCAATTTTTTCTTAAAAAGTATCCTTTATATATATTTTACTTATCAGGACACAGGTATGGACAGTCTTCTGGTCTAAGCAGTCTTCTGATTTCCCCGAGCTTCCATTTCCCGATCTTTGGAAGGAGAGATATGACAGGTGTTTCTAACTTCTCATTGATTCTGAAAGCCATTCATAGTTCAGAGAAATCGAATCACCAAATAGCCTAGTGGAGTGGTATAAAGACATACACCTTCATGTTTGGACACTCGCCATATACTAAATGCATGTTACGCCCCTGAACATGTATCTTTATAGTCTGTGACATTATGTGAGGCACAGAGGATCAAGAAGTTTGCTGATCTGCCAATCCCTCAGTAAGCATCACTTACTGGATGTCTACCCAATGTCAGGAAATTCACAGCTGGGATGATATTGTAGGTATCTACTTTGCTTATTGATCATTTATCAGTAAGTGACAATAGTATTAAAGTATGCCACATTCATGCTAATAGTGTTTGTGTCACAAGCTGCATTAATTTACCCTTCATTACTCTAAAGAGATGAGAGTTAGGTGAAGCAAAACTAATTTCAGAGGACCACATTATGTATTCTAAGGGAAAGGAAGAATCCTTACTCCAGGCTGGAAAATCCCCATGTGGGTGATAATATAACATAGCACTTATTGGCCACATTCTATGTGGTTTGTCTTGTACTTTGTTATGTCATATGTAGTTTTATAATATAAAAATATTAAAAAATACAGTTTTCTGGTGGGAATATGCTGCCTTCAGAACCTGAAGAGACCTAACAGGCATTGTGTTTCCTTCTTAATCATGAGAGGTACCAGATGCTTTGTCTCTCTTACTGAATTGAAGATGTCCTAGTGCATCCAGACAGCTAAACCCTTAATAACACTGGTAATAACGCAGACTGTACAGTGTTCATAGGGTTTCTCTTCCATCCTCTGAAGCACATTCTTATCAAAGTTTCCAACGTCAATTGCCATTTTTTCTCACTTTGATCAATTAGCATTATAGCAATAAAATGGATGACTGTAATACTCCATCGAAAAGGCCTGATAATCCAGGACCATTTGGAGGGTGGGAGAGACAACAGGTGCGCTGGTGAATGGATTCTGTCATCAGTCAGTCCCACGTGAGTGGGAACTGCTTTTGGACCTCTTTTCTGACAGAGGGAAAAAAGAATGCTTTTGCCAGATCAATGGTGTGAATGCTCTTTGGAAGGGGCCAGAGGCCACATCTGGGAAGAAGGCAAAAATCTTAGGGGTGGCAGTGCCCTGAGGCAAGGACAAGGGCGGTTCCTCCAGAGGAAGGTGGCTGGGAGCAGGCAAAACTGGAATTCCCTTGCAGCTCCCGCATGGGCAGTGATTCTGATGAGGAGAGCACAGTAGCTATCAATGACCAATTCCCACAGTCTTATTGAGAACTAAGTTCTGTAAAGCAAGTGAAAACCAGAAAGCATTATTAAGATCTTACTATTACATTTTGTTACTGGATTGGAAGAGAAAGGATATTTAGATTTCTTGAGTAATATATTTTTTGGAAAGTTCTGGTATTTCCATCGTTGGCTATTTCCAAGGGTTTAGCAAGACGCTCTTCATGTTTTCCTTTTTCCCCAATTACTATACTCTCTCAATGTGTGTATTTTAACTTAATTTGACTTTGTCTCTTTAAGAGAGCTCTCACTTGGCTCCTGGAATCAATTTATAGATGTGAGCAGCCTTGTCCATACCTAGAATACTGACACTTCCCCGCGGTGGGGAAGACTATTACCAATAAGAATTCAACACCAGGGACCCAGTAGACTTCTGCAGCTACAAGGCGCAGAAACAAGAATTAAGGCTTGTGTGTGATAGTGTTTCAGCAGGACTAAATGCAATAACGCACATATTGATTGAACTACTCCTTCATCCTTGCAATTTGTGTGGTGGTATAGGTTAGAAGCAATTTGATTTCTTTGTTTCTGCCTTCCATAATGCAGACAAGTTCCCTTGGCCCTTGGATGGCCTTCCTGAGGGGGAAAATAGCTCATCTTAAAGAAGACTTATCCCAGACTTCATCTTGATGAAAGAGTGAAATTACTCTGCCCCTCTTTCCCACATACTTGGGAACTAAATGTTGGAGAAGCAGCTCACAGTCTCCCTGGGTCTCAGCTCCCCTGTTTTGAATGCAGAGGTCAGTATCAATGATGACTGTGTATACTTCCGGCTTTGAAATTGTTCTCTCGCTCCTGAGATCACATTTCTGTCCTTAGATTATCCTAAAATTGACTTTCATTACCTTTGGTCAGTGTATCCACATTCAATGGTGTTTAAAATAAAATTATACATATATATGTTTTTTAAGAAAAGTAATACATGCTTTTCAAAAATAAGCTTCTCTATAAATTCAAACATGTAATGTGATAGGTAAAACACAAAATTTCAAAGTGAAACTGGGAACTGGGGGAGCGGTGTTTCTTTTCCCCAATTCATTTTGTGAAAAGAAGCTGAAAAATGCTACCACTGGCAGCCACTGGAATCTGAGGCTGCATCTTTAGGGATGGAAGACCGAAGACCAAAATCTGAGCCAAACCGACCACAGGCTCAGTAACTACATCTACGCTGTCTTCAGGTCACCAGTGTTGGACTGAGTTGTTGGCTGGGTGCCTGGGAGACGCTGAGCAAGCACAAATGCTACAAACAGAAAGCTGGTAGAAATGAAGAGAAGAAAGGAGAAATTCCCCTGCACACACAGCTGCAAACCAGACTTCCACACACAAGCAGATGATTCCTGTTAAGAAAGACTTCAGGATGTCAATAAACCAGAACATACATGTTCTCTAGATGATATTAAATAAATAAATCATTTTGAAAAACTTCCATAAAATGTCCATATCATCAAGGAGGTACATGTATAGCAACTATTAACTGAAAAGAAAAAATACAGAAACAAAGCAAGAACAGGTAGAAAATGAAAAAGAACCAGTTAGGAATCTTGGAAATAAAAATGTAATTACCAAAATAAACATTTGTAAAGCTGTTTAAACTCTAGACTGAACATGGGCATAAAACTAGCGGATTGAAAAGCAGCACTAAGGAAAGTACATAGCACTGCTCAGCAAGACAGAGATTTTTCAAAAATATGTATGATTAAGAAGCATGGAGCGTAGATTTTGAGACACCAACATATATGTCAAATAATTTTAGTAGTAAGACAATAGAGCAACTTTCTAAGGAATCACATTGAAGACATACTAGGAAAGGATTTTCCATATTAAAATAAGATGGGTTTCAGATTCAAATTATATTTTATATAATGATAGGGATAAATAAAAATAATATGTAGGCACATTGTAGGGAAACCGCAGAGCACCAAAGAAAAAGGGCATCTTAAAAAGCTACCAGAAAACTGAACGAAAGGAGAGGAAATCAACTCTCAATGGAGATGGAAGAGGTCTTGGTCTTGTCGAGGGCATCTAATCCTGTTTTTCACAAACAGCCAGAACTATATTGCTTAAAGCACATCCATTCAAGTAAGGACTCATAAGCAGCTAATTTAGCCGTGAGTAAATATGCAGTTCCATTGCTTAAAAGCTCTATGGTAAAAATGAGCAGCTCTCGAAAAGTCGAGCCATAGAAAAGTTGAGCCATACACCTGAGGAAACAGTATATCTAAATAATAAAAAGGTAATTAATAAAATCTCCTATGACCACTGGAAATGCCAGAGTTCACTTCATGTAGGAGTTCTTTTATCACCCCCCAAATCTTAAAAGTCCACAGTTCATTATTGTCAACACCTTCAACCTCTCCTAAACTTGTATGCTGTACTGTTTATAAGAAATATGAATCCTGTCTCTGAACAGCCTAACATAAAAGATAAATCTGAAGTAGATTTATCCAGAACTTCACAACTAGTATGTCTACTCCTGGACTTGGGGGGCCTGGGTGGGGGGATAAGGCTTAAGACAATTTTTATGAGCTTTGTGGCCAAAATTCATTTTATGTTTCATCCAAAAGGGATGATAAACAATCTTGTCAACAAGTTAGTAAAAACCACTTCAGGAACTTTATGTAAACTCTGATTATATAACTTTGGCAAAGCTTAAAAAAAACATTCATTCCAAGAAGCATTTGGCTTATTATTAATAAACAGATTGTCTTTCCAATATAGGTCATAAATACTAGAGTTGACTAACTGCTATCTGCTTTTCTGTTCACTCCTAAGCTATCCACCCCCTCCACAATCAGATTACCAATGGAAGTTGTAATAAAATCTGTATCTGGTGCTTCATTCACATTTCAGTATTATTTTGTTACTGTTCAAGCCAGTGGATAGAAAACAAATTCACATCATGATAAGAGCTCAGGCAGATGCTATCCATAATGATAACTACTTGTCATATGTGGAGATGTATTTTCTGTCCCTTGGGAATAGGATTTCTCATTTCTTCTTACTGTAGAGCAGGAATGTTTATTGTCTCTCAGCAAAAGCTACAAGGCTTTCACTGGATGATGTGTTTTCTCAGAATAGAGTTTTACAGTTTATAGTTTCTCTCCCCAGCCCCATCTCTGCCTTTGGACTATGTGACAGAGATTTTCTCTGGTGAGGTGTATGATAGTGAAGAAATGTTAAATCATGTGGCCGCTATCTTCTCTTTCCTGTCACAGCCCACAAGGATCCCATACCAAAGCTTTGGGTGCCTGTAACAGAATTCCCCGGTGGCCAGCTGGGGAACCGCTGCAAGTGCCAGAGGCCAAGAGATGGGAAAAACTGGCAGGTGGAGTTTCACCAGTCAGCTCTAACAGAATCCCCATTCCTGAGCTCTCTCCCCAGAGCCAGGCTTACATCTGGATAGCAGCTCCGGCACTTCCTGACAGCTGGGGAACTCTCCTCCTCAATTCTCCACATTACCTCCCCTCAGTGACTGCCAACGAGAAACAAGAACACTTTGGAAGAAGTCAATATTTTTAAGGAACTCATGGGGACTAGTATTACTGTAGTAATACTGACAAACTCACTTCTTCTTAAGGTTTGCAACCAGGTGAACTGAGGGGTTATGTACCATGGTCAATGGTGTGGCACTACTGCCTGTTCTGAAAAGGGAACTGCGAAGTGATTTGGGAGGCAGGAAGATCATTGTCCTAGAAATAGGCCCCCTTGACTGGTTCCAGCTCAGCTATTCACCAGCTAAATGGCCTTGAATAAGCCATACAGCTTCTCTGGAATCTAATTTTCTTATGGGCCAAATATAAGAGTTTGAGATACTTTGCTCATTCTTATTGTAATTCTTAGATTCTATTACTTGAATGTATGGTATATATGTAGAGGTAGCATGGAATAGGAGAGAATGAAGGAAAAAGAACACAGAATTTAGAGCTAGAGAAGTTTATCTTATTTATCTTCAAATCCTGGTTCTGTTACAAATTAGTTAGATGGACACAATCTCTTAATCTCTTTGTATGTTTCTTTGTACAGAAAGGAGATAGTAATGCATACCCCCTGACATTGTTCTGTGTGTTAAATATAAAAATATAAATAGTAAAGAAAAAGGTTCACTATTTGGTGGTACAGAAAGTGCAACTAAAAATGGTGCTCTTATTCCCTTTACTATCTAAGTATTTTCACATAAAAATTTGAATACCATTTATTTATGAGTGATAGATAAAAAAAGCATAGTATACTTTAGTTGAAAGAACTCTAGGTCAGATGAGGATTCTGGATGTAAATCCTGCTGTGTGGATGACAATGAAAAATACAACATCCAAAACTTGCAGAGTGAAATTAAAACTGTTCTTAGACCACAATTTATGGGATATATATATATATTTTTAAAAGGCTAAAAATCAATTATCTGGGAATCAAAATCAAGATGTTAGGAAAAGGGCAGTGTAACAATCCCAAAGAAAAGAGAAGTAAAAATGAAACAATCAGAGTAAGAGAAGAAATTAATGAAATAATTTGTTGAAAACAAATGTAGAGAAAAACCAGCAACCAAAACGTTGGTTATTTAAAAGGACTAATAGAATTGCTAAAGCCCTAGCAAGATTAACACGAAAGAGAGAAGGTGCATATTCCCAATATCAGGACTAGAAAGAGGTGCATCACTACAGAACCTACAGATAGTTTTTTTTAGAGAGTAAGGTATCTTTTTAAGAACATAATACCAACAAATTAAAAAAATTAGATGAAAGAAAAGAAAGTCTAAGTTTCAAGTAATGCCAAGACAAAAAATTTAGAGGACACCCTCTAACAGATACCAAGACTTAGCATAAAGCTATACAACTGAAATTGAATAGTATTAGTGCAAGAAAAGATAAGCAGGGTGGTAAAAACAAATTAAAGAGCTCAAAAAGAGGCCCATACATATATATTCAAATGTTTTATGAAAAAAAATTGCCACTGGAAATAAAAGGGAAAAGGTAGTTGTGTTTATTTTCAGTAAATGACATAAGGTCAACAGAAATTCATATGAAGAAAATGCACCTTAACCTTTTACTACACATTGTACACAAAAATAAATTTTTGATGGACTGTAGATCTGAATGTCAAAGATAAAATATTAATTTTTTTTTGAAGAAAACATTATAGAATGACTTCATGGTCTTAGAATGGGCAGAGAGTTCTTAAAGAGGACAGAAAAAGTGCTAATCATAAAAGAATTGATTTATTAAAAAACCTATTAAAATTAAGAACTTCCATTTTGCTGAATATAAATTTGAAAATTAAAAGGCAAGTCACAGAGTGAGAAATGATATTTACAACACACATTTCAGCAAAGGTATATATAAAATTCCATCCAGAGTATATATATATATAGAGATCCTAGGCAAATTACTAAGAAGAAAAATTCAATAGGTAACAATGAGCATTTCATCAAAGCATTTTCCATATGGCCAATAAATAAATCCAAAGGTGCTCAACTTCATTAGCCATTGCTGTTATGCATACTAAACTACAATAAGTACCATAATTGTACCCACACAGTGATCACTAAAATGAAAATTTCAGGTGTTCTTAATGCGGAACAACTGGAGCCCACACACTGTTGGTGGGAGTGTACATTGGAATAATCATCTTAGGAAGCTGTTTGGCAACGTCAACTGAAGCTGAATACATGCATACCCCACACCCAGCATCTCCATACGTAGTTATATACCCAGTATATATACATACGTTCATGTAAATTCATTCCAACTGCAAAAAATTTAAATGTCCATTAGCAGTAAAACACAAAAATAAATGGTGATATATTTATACTATTATACAATAATCAGAGCGAACAAACTATTGCACATACAGCATATTTAAGTCTCATAAACATGATGTTGAATGAATGAAGCCATTCACAAAATATCATTCCATTTCAAGTTCAAAAGTAAGCCAAACGAATCTATGATATGAGTTCTTAAGTAGTGGTTAATGTTTTCAGGGTGCATGTAATTGTCTATTTTTTCATCTGGGTGGTAGTTACATAGATGTATTCAGTTTGTGAGATTCTATTCAGCTAGATGCTTATGATAGATGGGCATTTCTGTATGCTTGTTATTTTTCAATAAAAGTTTACTCATAAAAATATTGGCTTTGTGACTTACTAGCTTTTTGTTCTTTGGATAATCACTTATAGCTTCTACCTCATTCCTTTCATCTCTGAAGTAGAGAATAACTGTCTCACTGTGTGTAAAATAGAACTTTTTTTCTTATCCTACTTCTCCTTTAAGTACAGCCCCATCTGTGGTTCTAGGTGCCGGGGATACAGTGGTGAGCCGGAGAGTTTCCCTGTCTCTGTGCAATTGTATTGTGTTTAATTTATTGTAGATATGAGGACAAGGATCACATCTGAACTAACCTGAGCTCCACCTTTTCTTTTAGCCTCCCTACAGTTTAAAAAGTGTCAGAATTAATACTCAAAGATAAAGATGACATGCACTTCACCTTTTCCTTCCTCTTCCCTCCTAGTGATCAGTGAAAGGGAGAGAGTGCGTGTGTGAGGTGTCCAGGACAAAGCTGGGAGGAGAAACCTCGTCATTAAATAATGAAGATGAAAGTCACCAGGGTAGTGCTTTTAAAAAGCTTAAGACATGTTGAAAGCACAGATGTTCTTCAAGCCTAATCTTTGTAGAGTTTTAGGTTTTTGATCACCTTTCAGCCAGTACCTAACTCTCAAATGTAGTCCCTTGTGCATGCCCACTTAAGACGCAGCTTGCAGCCTCTTTGCTAGTGGATTTCCTGGACAGTCCCTAGTTGCTTTTAGGATGTGTCCTTTCTTGCTGTAGCTCCAACCTAATGAGAAACTTGTAAATTGTTACATTTCCAAGGCCACTTCCTATAGGACCTTTGGGTCTCAAAAGGAATCTGTACTCAAGGAAGGCAAACTCCTGAGTGATGATATCAGAACACCATGGTGCGTGACTAAAGGAGTGAGGAGAGAATACATATTTTTAATACCTGGGAATTGGTACACCTGCCAAAGCATGTGCATTCTGATTAACCTCAGAGCTGGGCTAGATTCATTTCCAGCTCCCTCAGGAACAGTGAAACCCTGAGAACTTTTGAGTCCCATTCAGCATTCAGCATAGGTGACAAGGGAAGGTGGCTGGAGCACTGACATTCTTGAGCTCAGTAGTGCTAAGTTATTCTGTCTTATTAAGGATTATGAAAAGCCTGCTGGAGTAGAAATGATTTGACTTCACACAGAACAGATTCTGTTTTCCTAATATGCCTCACATTGTGAAATGCAGACATGAGAAAATGTCCTTTGTTCAGAGTTAGTCTTAACACTTTGCCCTAGACTTTGGCAACTCTGTCGTGGTTTAGCAGTGACATCGGAAGGCAGCTGCTTCGGCAAGTAGACAGTAGATCTTTGCAGGTTATACTCAATGCCAGCGATGACCCTGGAACATTCCTCTCGATAGCAGCAGAATAACAGTAGTAAGATCTCAGCACGCAGTGAGTGCCGACAGTGTGCCAGACGTTGTGCTGCTTTCATGTCTAAAATCATTTATTCTTCATGAGACGCCTGTATGGTGTGTTTTACTAATAGCATTATTGTGGTATAAATGACATACAGTAAACTGCACAAACTTCAAGGCTACAATTTAGTGTTTTGGCATATGTATAAAACCATCACACAATTAAAATAAAAACATAGTATCACCTCTGAAAGTTTTTTCATGCTCTTCATAATTCTTCCTGTGCAATTCTTCCTTCTGCTGTCTCCTACCTCCTTTCCCTGCCTGTTCAATAGATCAACTTGTCACTATAGATCAACTTGTATTTTGTAGAATTTCACAAAAATTGAATCATGGGGTTTTTTGAGGGGGTGGGGAAGGTCTGGCTTATTTCAGTCAGCATAAGTATTGTGAGATTCATCTATGTGTGTCTGTCCATAGCTTGATCATTTTTAGTCACTGAGTAGCCATCCACTGTATGGACGTTTTACATTTTATATATACATCTATTGATGGGTATATGGGTTGTCTCCAATTTTTGGTTGTTACAAATCAGGCTGCTACAAACATTTGTGCATTGATGTTTTTGTATTGTGTATTTTAATTTTTATTGGGTAAATAGCTAGTAGTCAGTTGGGTCATATTTGTTTCTCATTTTTTAAAAAATTGTCAACTGTTTTATGAAGTGGTTGTATAATTTTGTTTATAGAATTTTACATCTGTGTATGAGAGTTCCAGTCACTGTAAGTCATTGCCAGTGCTTGTCATTGTCTGTCTTTTCTTTGCTGTAAGCCATTCTATGAGGTGTGTTTTAGTATCTCACTGAGTTTTAGTTTGCATTTCCCTGATGACTAGTGATGTTGGGCATCTTTTCATGTGCTTATTTCATCTGTTTATCTTTTGGGGTGAATCGTGGGCTCAGATCTTTTGCCCACTTTTGGGAGATTGTTTATTGTATACTTGTGGCATGTAGGTACACAGAAGACTCTGGAAAATAAGCAAACAAACCTTAGTTGTGAAGGATAATTTATGCCAGCGATATCTAACACCAGGCTCCTTTTTCCAGGTTAACAGAATCTTACTTTACCCCTTTCTTCTCCAACTTCAGGTAACATTTAATAGATTTCATAGTATACATGACAGCATTTCTTAGTGGGTCTTTCCTTGAAAGGTTGAGTCTGGGACTTTAACTGTGGGAAAATAGTGAGTAGAAAGAAAGGGTTTACAGGGCTAAGTCAAATGCTGATTCTATTCATGCTAGTGTGTCACTGTGGGGAAGCAACTTCCATCTCTGAGTCTCAGTTTCTTCATCTGGACAACTTGGGACAGATGTGGGGCGGTGGTAACCCCCCTCTAGAGCTGTCATGAGGATCAAAGTTGCTAAGGAAAGAGATGCACTTGGGACTGTAAGGAACTGCCTGCCTTGTTTTACATTTCTGTCTATTTTTTTTTCACTACGCAGCTTGCGTGGGAGACAAGCAAAAAATGTGTGTAAAAAAAATAGTGCTTGGGAAAGAATTATATGATGTTCTCTTAAACACCCTTTAAATAGGTGCCTTTATAATTACATACATCAGAGTAAAAGTTCTGCTGTCAAGAACTGTAGGATATCAGTGAGCAAAAGTCTTTGGGTCAAAATTTGTATAAATCAGCACATGGAATATATAAAATGGAGTATCTTCCTTCAAGTAGTGGAAACCTAGCTAGGGACCCATAATATAAATCCCCACAATTATTTTCTTTTATCGTTTAAAGTTATATGAAATGTTTACTAGGAAACAGAGTAATGCTGGCTAATACTGAATGATGCCGATGTTTTTATGAAAAATGGAGATGATACTGTTTGCTACAGTTAAGGGAGGAGTAGACCAGGATATTGGTTTTGAGAATTCTCAGTAGTGTATTTGTAATGCATTGAAATCTGTTCCAGAGTACCTTGTGGTAGACTGTATTATTTGTTCCTGAGTAGTTATTCATTCCTTAAGCTTGGTTTCTCAGATTAGAATATCCTTCTGTGTGGTGTTTTCTGTTACCAAAATGTCATTCCAAGTCTCCAGTTCTTCAACGCTGACTCAGTGTCCAACAATTCAAGTCTACATTGATTACCCATAGTTAGCCCAGATCCCACAGGCTAAGGGCTCCGTTCCATAAAACTGCTCCCACTTCAGATGTCAACTGCAAATGGGGTCTCCAGGCTACCTCCATTCTGCTGATTACCAATTCAGGGGTTCAAACAATCCCCCAAGTTTTCAACGATTTGCCAGAATGACTCATAGAACTCAGAAAAGTGCTTCAGTTGTGTTACTGTGTTTATTACGAAGGATACAACTCAGGTACAGCCAAATGGAAAAGATGCACAGGACAAAGTGGGGGTGGGGAGGGACAGACTTCCCTGCTCTCTCCAGGCGTACCTCCCTCCCAGCACGCTGGTGTGTTCACCAACCCAGAACCTTCCAGAACCCCAGGCTAGGAGTTTCTTATGGAGGTTTCATCACACAGGCACAAATGATTAGATCACTGGACATTGCTGATTCGACCTAATCCCCAGCCCCTCTTCCTTCCCTGGAGGTAACGGGTGGGGGGCAGTAGGGCTGAATGTTCTAACTGTATTCACATGGTTGATTTTGTTGGTAACCGTTTCCCATCCCAAAGCTGCCTAGGGGCCCCAACCTATCCATAATCTCATTAGCATACAAAAGACAGAAAATTCCCGAGTTTTAGGAACTCTGCCAGAAACCAGGGACAAAGACCAAATATTTATTTTTTCTTATACCATACTCTTCCATGCCCCACTGGCTTTGGGCCCTGTCATGTGACTTGCTTTGGGACAATGAACTGGGGGCAAGAGTGACATTGTGCCAGCTTGAAGTCCTCTGCCACTAGAACAGCATGCCCCAGAGAGCGGCTGTTCCACGAGCCTGGTTCTCAGAATAAGGACTGGCAGAGATGACCTGAACGCACATTGCGGCCTGGGGCCAAGTGCAGCCAAGCCCGTGTGAGCCCAGCAGACACACACCCACTCCACAGACCCATGAGTAAGCAATAAATGTCTGTTATGAACTGCTGTGGTCTTGCATTTGCCTACTGCCACAGCAGAAGCTGGCAGATACATATACATCATGTATTACTTCATGTTTTTATCCTATGCTTACTGCTGGATTTTGGACAACATGTTGGAAATAAACCAGTTTTCACTCAGTTCAGAATTGCGGCCATTTCGATTTTACTCTGCTTTTTGGTCTTTAAGCAGAACTTTTAAAAGGCTTCATTGTAATTTGCTCCTGTGGATTCAGGCCATCTTAAATCCACAAAGGCCTGGAAATTAAAGGAATAAATAAGTAGTGTACCTGTGGGGCAGAATCCAATGCAGACTTTGCAAAATCCAATATGTCTGAAAAATATGTTCCTTGAGTAGCTCAGTCCAAATGCCAGTGGCTTCCTCCACCCCTGGATGACAGTACATTATGCTCGGGACTTATCAAAAATGCAGCCAACCTGCAATTCAAACCTGCTCGCACAGAGGCAAGGTTCCCCGCGGGAGGTTCCTCACGGAACTTAGTCATCTCTTGACTACAAATGGCCAGTCTGGGACAGCAGCTCTATAAAGGAAAATGGGGTTGGTGGTGAAGTGCATGCTCAGGAATATATATGAGAAAGAGGCAAGAAGACAAGGGGGAAAAAATCCTGGAAAAAAAACCAAACCACTGAAGTTTGTCCTGCAGAAATCCAACTTGGGGTGTGTGTGCGCGAGAGCAGTAAAATACTTCAAAGCCCGGAGAATCAAAGCCAGGAAGGTGTTATTCACAGCGAGGGATGAGCGCCCTGCTCTGCGGCTGCCTGTCACTGGGGCAGCTGACGGCTTGGACTGGAGAAGCAGAAAGAAGAAACCGAAGCTGCTTCTGAAAGCTTCCCTTGGAGATGCCTGCTTGGGCTTTTGTTGTTTTTTTCCCCCCTTGTTCTCACGCTTTTTTTCTGGCTACCAGGTTGCTGCTGCGGACTCAAGGCTTCAGAGCAAACCTGGCTGTGTCAAGTCTACAGGAAAATGAGCACGGCAAAGCCCGTGCCTTTGATGCGGCTCGCTTTACCGCTGGTCTTTTTCTCCCCCTACAGTTTCAAGAACCATTGTGATTAATGAACAGCCCATAATATCAAGAACACGAAATAAATTTCCCTCCTGAGTCCTCCTTAATTATGGTTTTTATTAACTCGTTTGTGGATTGCTGGGCCCGGGCCTGTGAATTGTGTGAGCGGCGGCTGGATTTTAAAGGCAAATTAAAGCCAGTGACAACCTCAGGAGACTTTGGTCCATAAATAGCCCGATTTCAATATACCCATCCTTTCAGTCGTCTCTGTGAGACCCATTATGTCCTTTACCATAAAGCCACATTCTAGTCTGTCTTATACGTAGTAATCTGTATGGGTGTATGGTGAACTTAATTTCAACCAGTTTCAACCTGAGCCAGCACTATTAAAATTTTTTTCCCCAATATTGTAGTTGGGGGTCACTGAAATAACTGCTGGAGCTTAGGAGGTTTAAATGGATTGCCTTCCATGATATATGCATTTATTATAAAGTAGATGGCTACAACTGGGATGGAGTGACATCTGGTTTTGACCTTTCTGAAAAAGGTTGTTTGTCTTTCTGAGCAAGTTCTGAACAACAACAACAAAAGCATTCGGAGAGTAGAGTGTAACCGCTATTAACTGCATCTATGCAGTAGGGGGAAATCTTTAGTTATCGGGATAATGAAAGGAGCTTTATTCCTCAAGGTGGAGATGCTCTGTGTAGGTAGTTCATCATTACAACACTGGGCTCTGGTTTGTTCTTTAGCTTCAGACTTCTTTCTCTGGAAAATGGGATTCAGTGGAAGCAAGGTCTGGGAGAGTTTGAATCCTGTTCAAATCTTGCTAATCTTAAAACCTTACCTCTCCACGGACAACCTAAGAAAACCTGCACGCTGTAAAACAAGCAGTCCCTTTACACACACGCTTCTCTTGGAGGCTAATTCCCCTGACATTCCTAAATTGAGCTCATGCAGAGCAGTGAATAGTGGGTAAGCGCCCGCATGTGTGGTGAGGAATAGGGTACGCAGGAGATCCTCATATCATCCGACATTCCCCCAACTTGAGAGACGGGTGACTGTGGAAAAGCGGCCCTCGCCACACCACCACTCAGCCCAAAGAAAAGAAATGGAAAGAAAATGAGAGCTTTCCCTGGGCACCACCAAACTCGGCTTCCAGCTTCTTCCTCTGGTGGCAAGCTCGGATCATTAACATTGCTAATGTCCTCACTAAATCTGCTTGGAGAAAGTGACACGTCTAATTTGTTACTGACAGACCTACGGCCGGGAGGGTGTTTAAAATGCGCTGCTCTTGCTCCTGGACCCTTTGACTTGCTGGGTGGCTTCTGTCAGGTAGACGTAGCGTTTGGTTAAAGACTGTGATTTCATCCATCTCTGCAGCAGCCTCCCAGAGGAAAGGCCGGCTACCTCAGCCCTCCCTCCCTTCAGTCCCGGTAATAACCTCTGCCGGGAAGCCGGGAAGTGCTGTGATTTGAAATTCAGAACCTGGGGAAGGATTCCTTAGGCTAGTAATTACCATTAATAATCAATAGCTTTCAGCCTGACAAATAATTGTGGCAGATCTGGATAAGATTACTTGTTCTTTGAGACACATGGACGTGGCCGTGGTACTGGTTCTCATTAACTGGAAAATGTATTTGAAGCCCCATTTGATACGCTTTAGAGTGATTTTAAATTAAACTAGGTAGGGTTTAAAAACATGATGCAAATAGGGCCTGTGAGGAATGGAGATGAGTTTGCCTTGCGAAGGAAAAGCTTAAATCATGACCTGTGGCCTAGAGTTATAATAACGTGAATTTTATGTGGAAGAGGGTGGTGGTCTGATCCCAATGCCAACTAAATTTGCAGCAATGATTATGAATTTTAAGTACCATATGAAATGTTCAGACTATGCATTGGCCAGGCTTCCTCTATAATGTAGAAACTCAGCTTATGCAAAAACCACAGAGGGAAATGGATCAATAGCAAGCCAGCAATTATTCCTACACTTTGAGTCTCCCTTCTAGTTAGAATTAAGGGTACCGAGTCTCTGAAAGCCATTCAGGGATTCTGGAAATCTTAGAACTGGAGGTGGATTCCCCAAAATGTCAAAGGAACAACTATCTGCTGTGGTAGAGGAGGGTCTCAACTTGAAGCCAAATTCATCTTCTTTTTTGATTTTACGTTTATTTTCCTTTTAGTTTAATGACAATGGTTTTCTGATCTAGTTTTTAGAAGTTAAGTCTTCTACTATTTGGTGAATCCCCTTCAGTCTAATCCTAACTCATAGGCACTATGAGAACTGAATTCAAACCAAGAATAGCTGAGCCCCTCTTAGTGTACTAGACACTTTGCTAAGCATTGTGCATACATTACTTCATTTAATTCTCTAAACCTATGAGATATTGACATTATTATCTCAATTTTAAATAAGGAAACTGAGGTTCTAAAGGTCACAAAGATTTGGAATTTCAAGAATTTGGGAATAAAAACTAGTGGCAGATAGTTTATGAAAATCATAGCCACAAAAAAGCAAAGTCAAGTGAAGGACTGTTTTAGACAGCCTTGATTTGGAGAGAGATACAAGATATTCATTTATTCATTCTAAACATCAAGGCCACAAAGGTAAATAAGAAATAGTCCCCATCTTTGTGGAAACAGGGCTTGATCTCAAACGGAATAATGGTAGGGCTGGGTCAGTATTATGGAAGGGAACACTCCAGGCCAAGACTAACTGGAGGGCACAGTTTTGCATTGAGGGTTAGAGGACCAAACAGCCTGATGTCTGTGCAATGAGAGAAGTGCAGTGTGGCTGGCACAGAGATGCTGTCCGTCTGGTGGAGAGGAGTGGTGAGTAAAGTAAAGGAGGCGTCTAGGTGGAAGGGAGTGAGGCTGGGGCGTCAGGTTGGAGCTGGACGCTCAAGGAACTGGTATGTTGCTAGATTAGGAGACTTTCCCAAATAGTGGGCTTTTGGCAGTGCAAACTTCGCCTTCACCTTTGAGGTTGTGCAATCAGAGTCCCCAGGTCCTTCTTCCTTTCATCTTTAAAAGGTTCAGAAACCTTGGCTTGTGTTGAGTGCACAAGCTCACTGGAGACCCAAGGCCAGAGGACTGGTGCATCTGTTTACACACTGAAGAAATCACTTCCGGGCTTCGGTGCCCTATTAGGTACACATCTCTTACAGCCCTTTCTTCTCAGTTCTCTCTTGATGTCTAGAAGATTATACACACACCACGAGGGCCACCGCTGGCCTATATTAGATAATATCTGTGTAAATTAGATAAACTGCACAGGCAATGGATCGGGTTGCCTTCAAATATTCTGAGTCTCTGCCCCTGGAAGCTCTAGGGCAAAGGCTGACTCGTCATCACCTATTAGTAACAGTACAGGGAAGATTTCTGCCATGGGGAGGACACTGGAATAGAAAGACGGCCTCACAGATCCTTCCTAACCCAGAATTTCTGCCCCTGCCTTAGACTTCCAAGAGCACCGCGGCAGACAAGTGGCTTGTCACCAATGACTGAAGGCCTATGACTATGTGAAGTTGGGTGTAAACAGCTCTTGGAGCAGACGGAAAGGACAGATTTCTTAATGGTATTTGGTCACTTGGATACCAGTGCAGCGTGTCAGTGTAAGAAACAAAGGATTCTTAAGATAAGAATTATTTGGTGGCTTCTATACTGACTCTGCATTGAGTCTCTTCAACTCCTACGTCGTCTCCACATACCAAACACATAGAGGCAGGGATTTCAGACGTTTGGATAAAGTCCCGGCTTTGCCATTACCTACTCGTGTGCTCCTAAGCAAGCCACCCTGCTTTTCTGGATCTCAAACTGCATGTCTATAAAATGAAGATATTTGAGGAAAATGCCCCAGATTTCCTGTTCTGATTCCCTACCACACTGTGAGAAGAGGCATGGGCCCCTCTCCCCATTTGCCAAAGGCTTCATCCTACAGAAGCCTGGACCCCAAGCACACTCATAAATACTCCATCTTCTCCTTTCCTGCTAGGAAAGGAAGCCTGCTGTTGCTCTGACCATTTGGCCTTTTCTTCCCCCGCAAGTAGTGCATCAGGCCCCAAAAGGGAGGCTCTGCCTTAAAAGGTTATTTAAGTTGTGATTGTTTTGCTTGGATTTAAAACAAAAATGAAAACTAGAAATCCCTTACAGCCCTCTGGAGGTTTGAGTGGAGACTCATTCAGATCCTTTGCTTCTACAACCGTCATACATTAGCTTTCACACATTACCCTGGGTAATACAGCTTGCCTGGCTCTGGGCACAAGCAGGCTGGCTTCCAGGGTAGACCCCCGCCCCCCACCATGCGCAGGTCCCTGCCGCCTGCTCCCTGCCAAGGTGAGCTCTGACAGGGCGAAATAACACAGTGAGATGTTCCCCCCCGCTCAGTGGGCTGTTACTGCAGAGATCTCCCTTCACTCGTTTTGCTACATGCTTAATCTTGGCTCCATCACACATGCATCCTTTTTAGCACATTCTGCATGCTCAGTATTCTGCTACAGATTGTACACATCCTTCCAGTTAAGTCAATTGATGTTTATTTTAGAGAATAAGTATAAATGTAGGTACACTATGTGGAGAGTGTATTTATATTCACAGGGCAAATCTGTGTGACTGTGCATATTAATTACAACATTATTCAAGTGATTCTTGTAGAGATGGGGATATGTGCTGTATACAAGTCATTTAAAGTTCATTTGGGTGGAAAATATTTAGATAAACCAAAAGCAGAATGCTAGTAAATGGAACATTGATTCTTACATTTTTCTAGTATTTACCTTTCTTTCTGAGCTTTGTATCTTTCAACATGAAAACTCTACTGTAAATTGCTAAGCAAGAGAAGTTCAACAAAGGATACCTTCAATTTGCATGGACAAGAATCAGCTTAAATTCCTGGCCTTGGGGTTTTGTAAGTGAGGAACTAAGGGTGAGCATGGAGTAGGAGGTCACAAGTAGGGGTGAGTACCGGCTTCCTCTTCTCTGGAAGGAAGCATGGAGTCTGTGTGGGCCTAGGAGGTATAAGCTGCCCCAAAAGCTAGACTAGGTGCTTTAGCTCTTCCTTTTAATTTTTGCTCTTGAATAACCCCTGAACATCTAAGTTCCATGTGAAATGTCCTACTTTAATTGGGAATCAGTTTTTTGTATGTGTGTGGAAAGCAGAAAACACACTATTGCAGGAGAGAGGGGGTTTTTCAGGAGAAAAAGTAGAGCTGAGATAAGAACAATACATGTCAAATCAGAAGATCTGGCTTCAAGGTGTGGGCTTTGGGGCAAGTCACTGAGCTTTACTTTCCTCACTAGTAGAAGTGGTAGGAGATACATAAAAAAAACAGGGCTTTTATGTACCATGAGACCTTCCCAGGATGGTCCTTAGGGTGAATGAGCTTCTGTTGTGAAGAGATATGGGGCTGCAGTCATTGAAAGCAAGTCCTTTGGGAAGAGTGGGAGAAAGGCTACCATTCAGAGGGGCTGGGAGGGTGACATCTACCTGGACTGGGACTCAGCTCCTCACCGTGAGAGCACGGAGGGCAAAGAGGCTAACTGGATGGGGTTTTTATTATTATTTTTGACTCTTAACCCAGATTTACCTACATTCTTCCCAATGGGAAGAAGATATGTCCTAGTGTTTACATGGAGCTGCAGCCTCCGGATGGGGTCAGGCCAAGGCTATGCTGTCACTCTGAGGCTTTAATCCTTGGGGAGACATCCTAGCAACTCATGTTGGATTGTTTCTCATGAACTAAACACTTAAGGGACATATCAATAGATAAGAATTAAAAGGAGTTTGAAAAACATGTGCAATTCACAATGAAATAAAAATACTTCAAGCCCAGGACCAGTGAATATTCTGAATCATGCCTTTTATCAATGCCTCAAACTCAATTCCTTTTGAAAACTAACTCTATTCAAAAGTAGCTAAGATATAGCTGCACCCAAGCTTCTTAAAATAAAGAATTGATCCTCTCTGATTGTGCTTTAAATATAAAATAAGTGGGACTAAGACAATTAGAACGAAGGGTTCTGAGAAGATGGGTAATTAAATGTAACAAAATAATACTATCAAGTTGAAAGATAAAAGTAAGCAAGTCTAATAAAGACCTAATTTTTTGTCCCCAACGATGGCTTATTTAATGTTCTTCTTGGGAAACGTCCTTGTTAAACAGAAAACCCTTTCAAACACCTTTCTGTGCCCCTGCCCTGCAGAGTGCCCTAAAGGAATGCCTTCTCTGCCTGCTGGGAAACTCAGAAGTGACGGAGCACAGCACGATGCATCTCCAGAGCAGCAGCATCCCTCTGGTACTCTAGACTGGGGAGAAAGACGGAGCCTCAGGTAAACTTACACCTGGAGCACGAGAAGGCAAGGAAGAGCATCTCCAGCAGAAGAGGTTTGCCAGGGACTGACCTTCGGTCTCCCTGTGCCACTAAGAAAACCACGGAGGGCTTCCTGGGAGTTTGGTGGCTGCTCCGTCACTGAGCGGGGTTTCAGCAGGTAATTGATTAAGATCAGTAGTTTTTCCTTCTGTAAAATGGTGGAAATAAAAGAACAACAGATGTATTTCTGCTCAGTGATTAAGGGTGAAGAGCCAGCAGCAAGTTTAAAAGGAGTGAAATGGGTCAATTTTATAATTAAGATTGGTAACTTGTAATACTTCTCGGAAACAGACACAAAGAGAAAATCTGACAGCCTAGCGTTTTTGTCTGTCTTCTCATTTTTGGCTATATGCTGGCTGGAAAAGCCCTCCCAGCACGTGGGTCATGGTGAGTAGGCATGCATGGTCTCTTTCTTTCTAATCTTGGAACTTCTCTCTTTAGTCTCAAGACCAAAGCCATGAGGTTTGTTGTCACTGGGAATCTTGGGGCTGAGCGGCTCTTGAGACTAGTGGGGACAAGACTGCCTCTGGGGCATAAAAAGGGTATAGGTTTAAAGAATAGAGGCCAGGGTAAAAATACAGACTGTAAAAATAAAAATAGGAAAGTATAGAAAAACAGTAGCTAGTCAGCCAAAGAGAAAGAAGGGGGAATCAGTTATGGGCTGAATTGTGTTCCCCCAACGTAAGCATATGTTGAAGTCTGAGTTCCTAGTACCTCAGAATGTGACTGTATTTGCAGACCAGACCTTTATAAAAGTGGTAACCAGGGACAATGAGGTCATACAGATGGACCATAATCCAGCATAACTACTGTTCTTATAAGAATAGAAGATTAGGATGCAAACACACAAAAAGGGAAGACCACCTGAAGTCAAGGAGGGAAGGTGGCCATCCACAAGCCAAGGAGAAAAGCCTCAGAAGAACCCATTCCTGCTGAAACCTTGATCTGAAATTTTCACCCTCCAGGAAAGTGAGAAGATAAGTTTCTGATGTTTAAGCTACCCAGTCTGCCAGAACCAGAAAATAGATAAAATCCTCCAAGGATAAATGGAAAGAATAGAGAAAAGTAGGAGATAGCTAGAAATCCACAAGAAAATAAGATGAACACAGTCAATAATATTGCAATTTCTTGGCATGTTGACAGATAACTACACTTATTGTGATGAGCATTTAGTAATGCATGTAATTGTTGAGTCACTATGCTGTACATCTGAGATCAATATATTATTGTATATCAGCTATATTTCAATAAAAAAGATGAAAATAAATAAAAAATGGGGTGCAAGTAAGAAAGGAAAGGGGGAAATGGGGAGGAGGAATTCAAAGGATATGGTGGCATTTTTTGCTGAATTTCTGTGCAAAGGCAGAAATGAGGCCTCAAAGACAATTAGGCATAGAATGAAAAAATACAAGGGAAAGTCACTATCAAGTTTTATGTGTACATGGCTGAGATAAAACTTGAATGTTTAGTTGCAACATTTTGAAACACTAACCCCAGGGAATACCTTGCGGTTCTACCCAGGAAAGTTAAATTATTTGTGAAAACAAATATACAGGAACTAATCTTGATTGTATGTAAGAAGCAATTTTCAATGAAGAATAACAGTGGGGAAAATGTCACAAGATTCTCATTTCTAAAAGAACAGATCTATCCGCAGGTTGAACAGATAATGAAGAATTCCGTTAATGATGTTAATCCGGCTCATTTTCTATCCATATTGACATTCTCGGAAGCAGAAGCTTCGCTGCTGGTTTCCCCAATAACATGTCACGGAAACTGAGGAAGAATGTGTGAGACTTTTAAGTCAAGTGCCGAGCAGAGGAAAATGTGTTCCAGATTTTTGCAGATGCTCTCAGATCAAATTATGCTGTTAGAAACTTGTACGGTATGTTCAATGGAGCATCCAAGATGAAAAGACAACTCAGTGGCTCTGTAATCTGGAGAAGAAGAGCATCTCAGAGCCGTGCTTATGTGGGGTGTAATTTGCTAGTTCAGAGCTGTCATGGTGGAAGTAATGGCAAGGAAGCGGAAGCGCTGGACTTTTTAAATAGCTTTCACATAAATTTACATATAAAAACCTGGGTAATAGATCTTCCTGATTCCTTATTTTCTCTATGGAGTAAGAACTCAGGTCTCTATTTTTTTCCATATCCTTTTTATCAACCAGCACATGTTCTGTACACATGAAATGCTTAAGACGTTGGATGGACGGGAGAAAACATGCTGAGAACCATAGGATTTCAGAGTATGGAACAAAATTAGGCACCATTTAGTTTATGTTCTTTCATTTAAATTCCCATAAAACATAGGTACTGAGAATCTAAGAGACTTGAACAAGGTCACCTCGCTGGAGATAATGGCAGACCGAGATGAAGACACATACTCTGCGATCCCCAGGTTCCTGGGCTTCTGAGATCTTTGGACAAGAAAAGATCCTGGATGTTCCAAGCAACATTTTGTTACTGTTTTGAAAAGAAAATAAACCTCTTAGTCGACTGTATCCCTGATAAGAAGCTATATTTAGATATAAACCTGTAATAATACAGGATATACCAAAAGTTTTTACAAACCCATATTGGGAGATATCATTTTCTCATGCATTCAAATCCACGTTGACCACATACTGTGGCCCAGGGACTGTTCCTGGCACTGGGGATACAGCAATGAGCAAAGCAGTCAAAACTCTCTACCTTTATGGAATTTACATTTTAGTTGTGGGGAGACACTAAAAGCAAGCCAAATATATGGGAAGTCAGATGTAATAATGCTACTGAGAAAGAGGTAGGGAGTGCAGTGGTAGGTTAAAATCAGCTGATCAGAGTAAGCCTCCCAGATAAAGTGATATTTCTGCAAGGGTCTGAAATAGAAAAGGGTGTGTGAGCTGCGCATGTAACTGGAAGAACAGGATTCCAGACAGAAGGAACAGTTCTGTGGTACTGCTGAGGTATTTATTCCCAGATTGCTACCATTTTGGAGGCAAAATACTCAAGATGGGGTGCCAACATTTATTAAATCAAGGGGGTAAGAAGGGTAAATGCTACTGTCATCTTCTCTCTGTAAGGAGAAAGTATTCTTAGGGGCTAAATGTGGTTTGTCAAACTATCTTGACGTATACAAACTGGCTTGGAAACTGACTAAATTTAATGGACCAATTATTTAAAGACAGTGAGAAAGAACCTTTGTTGAATTCAGTTAATAGTTGTTTCCTTCTCATCAGTTTTTATCTGTGGACACACACATTTGATTGGGTTAAGAAATCTAAATCGGGATACTACTTTCCAGCAAAAATATAATGGATTTATTCCATGTGTCAACAGCCAGAGGCATGACCCTCCTGAGGAAATGAACGATTTAACATTTCTAGGTACCAGGAGGCTGTGAATTCTACCCTCCGAGGATGACACTTTAGGCATAGTTAGTATAAATGCAAATCTTCTCCCTAAGTGGCATGTCAGCAGGGTTTGAAATGACTCTTCTCCTTAAAAAGCAAACCTAAGGATTGGTCTTTCCCAAACATTCAATTTTTCTGCTATGCCAACCTTTACGACAACTTGATATGTGAAAAATTGAAAACCCAGTGCAGACACATTTGACAAGAAAACAAAGAATGTCCTCTCTGTTCTCTCTCTCTCTCTCTCTCTCTCTCTCTCTCTCTCTCTCTCTCTCTCTCTCTCACACACACACACACACACACACACACACACACACAACTTACTTCTTGGTCTCTGTGCATGAAAACACATTAAAATCTGATTTTACACATATCCAATATACTCATCAATTATTAAATATTCAGTTGTTGAAAATAGTGAAGCACATCTTCACTATTGGGATGATGCACGCAAATCTATTCAAGTTACCAGGTACCCTTCAGAGGTGAAATATGGCATGGGGACAGGCTACAGATGAGTTCTGAAGTTAAAATAGGTGACAGAGCAGGGACATAAGCAGCCGTAACAAGTGGTCCTTGGATACGCCTGGACGTAGGACCCACAATGAGACTGACACCAAAAAGCGTTCTTCCCCCAGATAACAATGCAGTGACTACCCACCTTTGTAAAGCCCGTTCTCCATTTGCTTAAGAAAGAACTTCAGTTTCAAATCCAGAGGTGGTTAGTGTAGAAGCAGTAAGGGATAGCACGCTACGACATTTGCGACAGGGATTCAAATCTTAATGCTCATCCTTACACGCTGGGTCACTTTGGTCTCTTTGTCCATTTATTCTCTTCTGTTTCCCCTTTGGATTGTTGCAAATTTAAGTGACACAGCACACATGTTAAAATTAAATGACACAACACAAGTGTTAGAACAGCGTCTGGTATAATGGACAGGCTCAAGTCTATTAGGTATCATTATTATGTTTCAGTGGCTTCTGTAATAAAACATGGAATTTGGAAATATAGCGCCAGCCTCTAACTCTTTGCTTAAGATTCATTCTGGTCTGATACAAAGAACATGGGCTTTGCAGTTAGGCCTGTGTTTTAATCCCAGCTCCACCTCTTACGGGACCAGGAGACAGTAAATTCTTTATTCTCTTATGCTTTAGTTTCCTCATCTGTAAAGTGAAGGTACCAATGCCTTCCTTGCAGGAATGTGACAAAGTGACAAGGATTAAATGCTAATGCTCATAAGGAATGGCATTCCTCAACTTACCTTATGGATGTTTAATGTCATATCATATTTTTATTTTTCGCAGTTGTAACACCAACATCAAATCACATCCTTTATATCATATCAAGATCTGTAGAACCTTTTTGTAAAGCATAAAGATTTGACAAAACATGAGATTTGTGAGCAGCCACAACCCTGGAAATAGTCTAGTTGATTCTTTTTATTTTACAAGCAAATGAACTAAAACCAAGCCAAGGCGTTTTTGGAAAGGCATATGGTCAGTTCATAGCCGATCTGAGATCACATGTCTGTGGCTAGTGCAGCACAGCTGCTGCAGGATCTCCCACAGCTACATTCCTAAACAGGCCTTTAACACAGCTGAGGGTGATGGCAGTTGTCTGCCATTTAAGCTAAATAGTGGGGATCTTTGTACTGCCAACTACAAATATTTTCACATTTTGTTTCTTCACTTCCAGGGGCCATAGATTTAAAAATATTAGATTTCCATTAGGACAAGTATTTTTGTTTTCAGGCAAATACTTTAGGGATACATCCCATATGCTTGGTTGGGGTGTGGCTGCAGTAAGGGAGATGTAAGAAATGGGGTGAAAGATTGAGGGCATTTGGAAAATGACATACTGCACTGTGCCCATTTTTCCCTCTGCCAGGAGAACTGAGGATCAATGTCTTATACATTATGTGGCAAATATCATGAGATTTAAAAAAAAATCTTAGACTTAAGTATAATTATCATTCTGTTTCCAGAGTTAAGATGAGAGAATGGGTCAAAGTGCAGCCTGAGGTATCTGCATTGAATACATAGATCCTAGCTGTGAATCAGTGGTGAGATGTAATAACATGTGCAGTTCATCAACTAGCCACATGATTTCTATGGCACCCATAGGTTTATTTAATAATAAGTCTATATCTGAGACCAGTAACTTTTCAATTCGATCAAATCTGTGAAAGAGAAAAGGGACAAGATTAGTTTACTTGATAGTTCCCATCACCCCTCCATCCTAGGGACCTGATTTGATTTAATCTTAAAATTTCTCACCCAGTAGACATTTGAATATTTTAGGCAAAATAATTTTCAAATGGTAATAAAAATCCCTGGTATGAATGTTAGTTAACTTAAACACTGTACGATTCGTGAACCTGTGTACCTTAGAGGTATGCTGAAGAATTGTGTGTTTGAACCAGTAGATTTTTTAAAGCATGGTGGATACTCAAAGTACTAGGATATTTCCCCTGGTACTCTAAGTCTAACAATACAAAGATGAGCCAAGCACATTACAATCCTAGGTTGCTGAAAAAAATTTGTCTTATTCATTTGTCCAAAGGAGATGGCCAAATGCACGTGAAAAGATGCTCCTCATCACTAATAATATCTGAGAAATGCAAATCAAAACTACAATGAGAGACCACCTCACACCTGTCAGAATGGCTACTCTCCAAAAGACAAGAAATAACAAGTGTTGGCAAGGATGTAGAGAAAAGGGAACCCTCCTACACTGTTGGTGGGAATGTCCATTGATGCAGCCACTGTGGAAAGCAGTATGGTGGTTCCTTAAAAAACTAAAAATAAAGAGGAGCCAAGATGGCGGCATGAATAGGGCAGAGGAAATCTCCTCCAAAAACCATATATATTTTTGAAAATACAACAAATACATCTATTCCTAAAGGAGAGACCAGTGGATACAGTACAGCAGCCAGGCTACATCTACATCTGTGATAACTTAGCACCTCACGAAGGGGGTAAGATACAAGTCACGGTCCAGCGGGACCCAAGTGGCTCCCCACCCCAGCTCCCCGGTGGGAGGAGAGGAATTGGAGCAGGGAGGGAGTGGGAGCCCAGGACTGCTAAATAATCAGCTCTAGTAATCTGCACTGGGAGCACAGACACACACTGCATGGTGTGCTGTATATTAGAGAAATGGAAAAGCAAACCGGCTGCCCGGGGACAAAAGAAAAGCATGTGCTTTTTTAAAGTCTTAAAGGGACAGGGGCTTCACAGCTGGATGGAAGCGTCCCAGGACACTTAGCCCAGCAGGCTGGAAATCCTGAGGAACTTTGGGTGCCCCAGCCCTCTGGGTGGTAACGCACCCCTGAAGCCCCTCACGGCGATAGGCAGCCTGTCAGTCATCTCTCCAGCTGGTGTGCCACCAACACAGTGGCTAAGCAGCTGGAGAGCAGCCGTGCCCACCTGCAGGGGCGGAATAGCCAGAAAGCGGTTGCACCCACACCAACCACCCAGAATCTCCTCCTGGCGTGCAGCCACCTGGGCCAGCCCAGAGGCCACGACTGGCGTGCAGCTGCCTGGTGCAGGCAGAGGAAACCAGGGCAAGGCGCGAAGGAGCACCGTTCTCACAGGAGAGCACACCTGGCATGCCTGCCACTCCCCAAAGGGCTCTGGGTGACCCAGACAGAAACCCTACCCATGGAAGCTTAGGGAATTAATCTGGAGGCTGCTCCAGGTGTGTGGGTAACTGACACAGGCAGTGGAGAAGGGCAAGGTGACCAACAAGCAGGAAAGGACTTTGTTCTCCCAGATGACACACACGCTATCTGCCTACAGCTACTTCAATCACCATGAAAAGGCAGAAGAATTTGGTCCAGTCCAGAATTACCCAGGCAACCCCTGAGAAAGGGCCTGGGGAGATAGATTTAACCAATATTCCAGAAAAAGAATTCAAAATAAAGGTCATAACCATACTGATGGACCTGTGGAGAAATATGCAAGAGCTAAAGGATCAAGCTGGGAGGGAGAATACAGAAATGAAACAATATCTGGAAGGACTTAAGAGCAGACTGGATGAGGTGCAACGAGGCCGTTAATGGAATAGAAATCAGAGAACAGGAACACAGAGAAGCTGAAACAGAGAGAAATAAAAGGATCTCCAGGAATGAAAGAATATTAAGAGAACTGTGTGACCAAACCAAATGGAACAATATTTGTATTATAGGAGTAACAGAAGAAGAAAAGAGAGAAAAAGGGATAGAAAGTGTCTTTGAAGAAATAATTGCTGAAAACTTCCCCAAACTTGGGGAGGAAATAATCGCTCAGACCACAGAAGCACACAGAACTCCCAACACAAGGGACCTAAGGAGGACAACACCAAGACATATAATAATTGAAATGGCAAAGATCAAAGACAAGGACAGAGTATTAAAGGCAGCTAGAGAGAGAAAAAAGGTCACCTACAAAGGAAAACCCATTAGGCTATCATCAGACTTCTGGGCAGGGCAGAGAGAATGGCATGATATATTTAATGCAATGAAACAGAAGGGCCTTGAACCAAGAATACTGTATCCAGCACAATTATCTTTCAAATATGAAGGAGGGATTAAACAATTCCCAGACAAGCAAAAGTTGAGGGAATTTGCCTCCCACAAACAACCTCTACAGGATATTTTAAGGGACTGCTCTAGATGGAAGCACTCCTAAGGTTAAATAGATGTTGCCAGAGAAAATAAAATCACAGGAAAGAAAGCACACCGACCAAATACTAACTAAAGGCAAAAAATAAAATCAACTACTCACAAAAGCCGTAAAAGGAAACACAAGAGTACAGAATGAAACACCTAACATATAAAGAATGGAGGAGAAGGAATAAGAAGGGAGAGAAATAAAGAATCATCAGACTGTGTTTATAATAGTTTATTAAGACAGTTAAGTTAGATGGTTAGATAGTAAAGAAGCTACCCTTGAACCTTTGGTAACCACGAATCTAAAGCTTGCAATGGCAATAAGTATATATCTTTCAATAATCACCCTAAATGTAAATGATCTGAGTGTGCCAATCAAAAGACACAGAGTAATAGAATGGATAAAAAAGCAAGACCCATCTATATGCTGTTCACAAGAGACACACCTCAAACCCAGAGATATACACAGACTAAAAGTCAAGGGATGGAAAAAGATATTTCATGCAAACAATAGGGAGAAAAAAGGAGGTGTTGCAGTACTTCTATCAGACAAAATAGACTTCAAAACAAAGAAAGTAACAAGAGATAAAGAAGGACACTATGTAATGATAAAGGGGTCAGTTCAACAAGAGGATATAACCATTATAAATATATATGCACCCAATACAGGAGCACCAACATATGTGAAACAAATATTAACAGAATTAAAGGGGGAAATAGAATGCAATGCATTCATTCTAGGAGACTTCAACACACCACTCACTTCACAGGACAGCTCCACCAGACAGAAAATAAGTAAGGACACAGAGGCGCTGAACAACACACTAGAACAGATGGACTTAACACATCTACAGAACTCTACACCCAAAAGCAGCAGGATACACATTCTTGTCAAGTGCACATGGAACATTTTCCTGAATACACCACATACTAGGCCACAAAAAGAGCCTCAGTAAATTCAAAAAGATTGAAATTCTACTAACCAACTTCTCAGACCACAAAAGCATAAAACTAGAAATAAATTGTACAAAGAAAACAAAAAGGCTCAAAAACACATGAAGGCTTAACAACATGCTCCTAAATAATCAATGGATCAATGACCAAATTAAAACAGAGACCAAGCAATATATGGAGACAAATGACAACAACAGCACAAAGCCCCAACTTCTGTGGGACGCAGTGAAGGCAGTTCTAAGAGGAAAGTATATAGCAACCCAGGCCTATTTAAAGTAGGAAGAACAATCCCAAATGAATAGTCTAAAGTCACAATTATTGAAACTGGAAAAAGAAGAATAAATGAGGCCCAAAGTCAGCAGAAGGAGGGAACATAATAAAGATCAGAGAAGAAATAAATAAAATTGAGAAGAATAAAACAATAGAAAAAAATCAATGAAACCAAGACCTGGTTCTTTGAGAAAATAAACAAAATAGATAAGCCCCTAGCCAGACTTATTAAGAGAAAAAGAGAATCTACACACATCAACAGAATCAGAAATGAGAAAGGAAAAATTAAGATGGACCCAACAGAAATACAAAGGATCATTAGAGAGTACTATGAAAATCTATATGCTAACAAGCTGGAAAAACTAGGAAAAATGGACAATTTCCTAGAAAAATACAAGCTTCCAAGACTGACAAAGGAAGAAACAGAAAATCTAAACAGACCAATTACCAGCAAATTAATTGAATCGGGAATCAAAAAACTACCCAAGAACAAAACCCCTGGGCCAGATGGATTCACCATTGAATTTTATCAGACATATAGAGAAGACATAATACCCATTCTCCTTAAAGTTTTCCAAAAAATAGAAGAGGAGGGAATACTTCCAAACTCATTCTCTGAAGCCAGCATCACTCTAATACCAAAACCAGGCAAAGACTCTGTCAAAAAAGAAAATTAGATACCATTATCCCTGATGAACATAGATGCAAAAATACCCAACAAAATATTAGTAAACCAAATTCAAAAATACATCAAGAGGATCATACACCATGACCAAGTGGGATTCATCTCAGGGATGCAAGGATGCTACAACATTTGAAAATCCATCAACATCATCCACCACATCAACAAAAAGAAGGACAAAAACCACATGATCATCTCCATAGATGCTGAAAAAGCATTTGACAAAATTCAACATCCATTCATGACAAAAACTCTCAACAAAATGGGTATAGAGGGCAAGTACCTCAACATAATAAAGGCCATATATGATAAACCCACAGTCAACATCATACTGAACAGCGAGAAGCTGAAAGCTTTTCCTCTGAGATCAGGAACAAGACAGGGATGCCCACTCTCCCCACTGTTATTCAACATAGTACTGGAGGTCCTAGCCATGGCAATTAGAGAACACAAAGAAATACAGGAATCCAGATTGGTAAAGAAGAAGTCAAACTGTCACTATTTGCAGATGACATGATATTGTACATAAAAAACCCTAAAGAATCCACTTCAAAACTACTAGAACAAATATCTGAATTCAGCAGAGTTGCAGGATACAAATTAACACACAGAAATCTGTTGCTTTCCTATACACTAATGATGAACTAGCAGAAAGAGAAATCAATTGCATCAAAAAGAATAAAATACCTAGGAATAAACCTAACCAAGGAATGAAAGACCTGTACCCTGAAAACTACAAGACAGTCTTAAGAGAAATTAAAGAGGACACTAACAAATGGAAACACATCCCATGCTCTTGGCTAGGAAGAATTAATATTGTCAAAATGGACATCCTGCCTAAAGCAATCTATAGATTCAATGCAATTCTTCTCAAAATACCAACAGCGATCTTCAATGAACTAGAGAAAATCGTTCTAAAATTCACATGGTACCACAAAAGACCTTGAATAGCCAAAGAAATTCTGAGAAGGAAGAATAAAGCTGGGGGCATTACGCTCCCCAACTTCAAGCTCTACTATAAAGCCACAGTAATCAAGACAATTTGGTACTGGCACAAGAACAGGCCCATAGACCAATGGAAAAGACTAGAGAGCCCAGATATAAACCCAAACATATATGGTCAATTAATATACAATAAAGGAGCCATGGACATACAATGGGGAAATGACAGTCACTTCAACAGCTGGTGTTGGCAAAACTGGACAGCTACATGTAAGAGAATGAAACTGGATCATTGTCTAACCCCATATACAAAAGTAAACTCGAAATGGATCAAAGACCTGAATGTAAGTCATGAAACCATAAAACTCTTAGAAAAAAATACAGGCAAAAATCTCTTGGACATAAACATGAGCAACTTCTTCATGAACATATCTCCCCAGGCAAGGAAAACAAAAGCAAAAATGAACAAGTGGGACTATACCAAGCTAAAAAGCTTCTGTACAGCAAAGGACACCATCAGTAGAACAAAAAGGTACCCTACAGTACGGGAGAATATATTCATAAATGACAGATCCAATAAAGGGTTGACATTCAAAATATATAAAGAGCTCATGCACCTCAACAAACAAAAAGCAAGTAATCCAATTAAAAAATGGGCACACAATGTGAACAGAAACTTCTCCATAGAAGAAATTCAGATGGCAAACAGACACATAAAAAGATGCTCCACATTGCTTATCATCAGAGAAATGCAAATTAAAACCACAATGAGATATCACCTCACACCAGTAAGGATCGCCACCATCCAAAAGACAAACAACAACAAATGTTGGCGAGGTCGTGGAGAAAGGGGAACCCTCCTACACTGCTGGTGGGAATGTAAATTAGTTCAACCATTGTGGAAAGCAGTATGGAGGTTCCTCAAAAAGCTCAAAATAGAAATACCATTTGACCCAGGAATTCCACTTCTAGGAATTTACCCTAAGAATGCAGCAGCCCAGTTTGGAAAAGAGAGATGCACCCCTATGTTTATCGTAGCACTATTTACAATAGCCAAGAAATGGAAGCAACCTAAATGTCCATCAGTAGATGAATGGATAAAGAAGATGTGATACATATACACAATGGAATATTATTCAGCCATAAGAAGAAAACAAATCCTACCATTTGCAACAACATGGATGTAGCTAGAGGGTATTGTGCTCAGTGAAATAAGCCAGGCAGAGAAAGACAAGTACCAAATGATTTCACTCATATGTGGAGTATAAGAACAAAGGAAAAACTGAAGGACCAAAACAGCAGAAGACTCACAGAACCCAAGAATGGACTAACAGTTACCAAAGGGAAAGGGACTGGGGAGGATTGGTGGGAAGGGCGGGTTAAGAGGGGGGAAGAAAGAGGGCATTACGATTAGCGTGCATAATGTGGGAGGAGGGGCACAGGGAGGGCTGTGCAACACAGAGAAGACAAGTAGTGATTCTACAGCATCTTACTACACTGATGGACAGTGACTGTAATGGGGTATGTGGTGGGGACTTGGTGATGGGGGGAGTCTTGTAAACATAATGTTCCTCATATAATTGTAGATTAATGATACAAAAAAAAACTAAACTAAAAATAGAAATACCATACAACCCAGCAATTCCACTTCTGAGAATTTATCTAAAGAAAACAAAATCACTGACTCAAAAAGATATATGCACTCCTATGTTTACTGCAGCATTATTTACAATAGTCGAGACACGGAAGCAACCAACTTGCCCACCAACCAACAAATGAGTGTATAAAGTAGATGTGGAACATATATAATAAATATTATCCAGCCATTTGTAACAACATAGATGGACCTACAGGGTATTATCCTAAATGAAATAAGGCAGCAGAGAGAGACAAGTACCATATGATTTCATTTATATGTGAAATCTTAAAAAACAAAGCAAAACAAATGAACAAAACAGAAATAGATTCAGGGACACTGTAAAGTGACTGGTGGTTACCATGGGGGAGGGGCTGGGTGGCAGGTGAAATAGGTGAAGGGGATAAAAAGCACAAAGAATCTCACTCAACATAAAATAGTCACAGGGATGAAAGTACAGCATAGAGAATAGAGTCAGTAATACTGTAATATCTTTCTATGTTGAGAGTAATTACTCTAGTTGGGTGAGCATTTAATAATGTAGATAACTGTGGTCTCTTAAAACCAATATGACATTTTATATCAATTATACTTCAGTAAAAATTTGGTCTTATTATACATCCACTTCACAAAATTTGTTGAACACTTAAGTGTGCTAAGCACTGTGTGAAGTGTTGTATTAAGTGATAGATGTGTTTACAAATGTATTTTCATCAAAAGAGGAAAGAGAAAGGAGAAGAGAAAGAGTATGGAGGCATTATTCAACTATTCATTTATCACCAAATGTGTAAATAATGTTTACTGAGAATTGGTTTTCTTCTGTCCTGCTTCAAGATAAGAAAGGAAACTGGGAGAAACTCTGAATGATATCCTCCCAAGTGTTCATATTTTACAGGTTTATTTTGTTCCTGATTATTAACAGGTTTATTTTGCTCCTGATTTTTAACTGGCATTAAGGTGAATTAAGCTTCTCTTCAAATGACTATATAAGCTAGATACCAGAAAAAACTCATCAGAAATTGCTTCAAGCCCTACAATTGTTGTTTGTGGAAAGCATTAGAAGTCCCTTTCTGGAGTCCTTGGAGGGGGAAATGGACAGGGCAATGGTGCATTATTGTAAGTAATGTAGGCCCTGACTCCTGACTCTGCCCAGCTTTTTGTTCTACAAAGAGCCTAGTGCATTTAGGTGGCTTAATAAATGTTGATTGTGAGTAACATTCTTACATAGCCTCTGGGGATGGACTCTCAGTCCTAATAAGACTTTTCAACTCTAATTTTCATGATTTGCTGTTGTGTAGGTAATAGTCCTGAATTCAGCAAGATCTATAAATGCAAAGTATTTTGTAGTCTCAATATGTCAAAGATAAGATTTCATGGAAAGTAGAGTTACGATGAACACTGTTGAGGACTTCTAAAATGCAGACCTAAGAATGCGCTATAGAATTGCATATAGGGTGAGCATCATATGAAGTGCTAATCTGGGTTAATTTTAAGGTGAGGCTGATTGGGAAATAAGATTAAATAGAAATGAGAAGAAAGCTCATAATCCTCCAAAATGGAAGCTGCTGAGGATTTATGGCGAAACAAAAGCAGAAAGGACCAGAACTTGTGAATTACATAGAAGTTCAGTATATATCAAAGTGGTCATTGTGTTGCTAATACATTTGAAATAACCCTGCTTTAGACAATCTATGAAAGAGCGTAATGTGTATATATTGTGGTGAGGTGTGGGGTAGGTATAGGTGAGGGGTTGAGGATTCAGAGAAACTGAAGTAGAGGTGAGGTTAATGCATCTTTTGGATTAATGTAGTCATAATGTAACTGATACAAAGACAGAGTAGGTCATAAATTGCTTCAAGGAAATCAGAGGGCAATAGGGGGCCCTAGCAGACTCTGTGAATAATAGTTTCAGAGCATCTGCTGTGCAATATGGTTAGAACCTTTTGAAGCCCTGTTGTATAACTCACTTGTCATTTGGCTTGAGGAAAAGATGACAGATGTACCAGGAATGTTCAGGAAGAATCTTTTTTTTTTCAGGGGAGGGAACAAGCCAGCTGTTCTTGTTGTCTTGATATTTTAACAAATGCATTGATTTGGCACTCTGAATTTACCGGGGATTTTAATATTTCATATATAATATATTAAGGAGCAATCTGCCCTAGCACCTAGGAAGGTGCTCTGAAGACACAAAAGGAAGCCTGGCAGATGGACTGGCTTAGATGACATGTAGTCATTTTAAACATTAAGAAAGACCTTGTTTTATTTCCTGTGATATGTTTCATTATCTTTTCTCTAAATTGCCCCTCACCTCATGAAATTAACTAGGGCATTGGCCTTTTCAAACTATATGGAAGAATAAGATTGCTAAGACACCACTTGTGAGAAAATACAGGGTTTGGAGAAGAAGAGATTGTACCTCAGCTACTCTCTGTCAACATGCCCTCCTGTCACACACACAGCCGCTGCCCACCCCTGCCACCAGCACACTCCATCATCTTTCCAGGGAGCCCTAAGATCCGGGATTACTGCCTTAGCACTCACCTAAGCAGGGCCTTTTCTAGTCTCTCTACTTTGCAATCAGTTGGAGAGATTTTTCTAAAAGTTCTACTGATTGGTTACTAATTTCCTTTAAACACTTGGGGTTTACCCGATGCCTTTAGTCAGCGTGGTGGTCAAGATCTGAGCTTTACTAGCTTTTCAGCCTCATCACATTCTACCAGCTTCCATGGAACTTGTGATCTGTCTCATGGGTCTGCTCGCCGTTCCTGAACACTCCGTGCTCTTCTTTGCTCTGAGCCACTCTGATCTGAGGTCGGTTGGAGGGCCTGGAGCTCCAAACGCAGGTCCCTTACCTGGTTTTCTGAGGTGGCCCTTTGCAGGCATTTCTAAAGAACTCAATGAATCCAGGGTCATGTTTAAAATCATTTCCTAGTTCACTGGTTATTTGGACAGAAAGAGACTGACTACAGCCTCCTGTTCTGAGGTTTTCCCCACCCTCTCCTGGACAGTTATTGAGAAATGTCATTTGCTGTCAGCACACGCCTTGAGACAGAAACAAATAATAGGTTTTTAAGATAACAGAGACCTTAGCAAGGTTCCAATTCAACTGGACACAATTTAAATGGCATCCTGGTCTCAAATGTGTCATCTTGGCAAGCAATTCCTTTTCTTACCACATTTCGCTGCTCTGCCCTACCTATATCCTGACTATTACTCTATACAACTGGGAAGGCCAGGGGAGGAAATGGGGAGCGATGAAGATGAGGGAGCTGCCGAGCCCTTTGTGGATGGCTCAGCGCATTGCCTGCCAGCCTCTCCAAGGATGGCAGAACGTGTCAGCAGATGAAATCTGAATGGGGCCCCTGTTTGGACAAAGTATAAGCTATGTGGCATCTTACAGAAATGACAGCAGCATAAATAATAGAAAATAACAGATATTTGTGCAGCATACAGGGTATGAAAGAGCTGCCCAAAGTGAATGGAGCTGGGTATTCCAGACTTCCCTCTGCATGTAACTGCTGGCTGGCAGCAGAGAAACATCAATCTGCTGGGTGAATGAATGCAGCCATGAATACACAGAACGGGAGAGAATAATAGTGTATGTGATGTCCTTAAATAGTTTATACACTTTCTGGCAAGCATGGAAAAACCCAGAAGTAAAAAGAGGAAAAAAATTAAGTCGCATTACCCTTCAGCAAAACTTCAATGTAAGTATTGCTATTCTCACATTGGAGAGGAAAAACTCAGGTTCAAACAGCCACAGAGTTGGTAAGGGGATAAGCTAGGGTTTTCCCCACCTCATTTCCAAAACATTTCCATTACAACAGTAAGTTTCAAAACCAACCTTTTTAAAAAATGTGACTAAGTACCGAGACCCTCCTGTGAAGAGAACCGGGGCTGCCTTTCCTCGTGCTTTCTCTTCATAGTAAGCCATGAAAAGAGTACTTTTCACGGTTCCCTTGGATATGTTGATTGAAACTTGGGTCAGCTGGAGAGTGACATTTTTATAGTGAAATCTTATGTAGTCAGTGAGAAGACCAGGACGATGGCCACAGAGTAAAATCTAAGGTGCATAAGACGTGTTTCCACCATTAAACTTTTCAAACATTCTTTTGACTTTTCAATCTTTTTCCCTTTTAAAAATGCAAAGAGCCCTCAGTAAATCTAGTTAATTCATCTATTTTCAGACTTTTGTAATCTGTAGTTTACTTTACTGGGTACTGTAGTAGAATTATCCCAGCGAAGGATGTGCCTTCACTCCTCATAGTGGTGACAGATGAGGGCCTAGGAAGGGAGCTCCCATACTATTAATTGTTTAAAAACTAAACTTCACATATGAGCAATCCATTAAAACACTGGGCCCTGTTCCCATGGCCAATTTGGGTTGGCCTCCCTCCTTTTCCACATATTCCCTGTCCAAGTGCTCCTTGATGGCTATTCCTCTGGAAAAAGCACTCTCAAGACTATTGTAACTGGTTTTTATCAGGGTAAAACTGTTGGAAGTTGGCTCCACATGGACTGAATGTCCTGGAAGGGCTTTGGTCCTCAGTCATCTCTTGAGAGAAAATTGATGTCACTGCCCCAGGAGCCCTAACCGCTGTCCAAGGTGCTGATACACTTTGCGTGGACAGTCTCGAATGTTAAAGAAACCACCCCAGGAAATTCTGTTGTAATGTCCACTCAGCTGAGATGACCTGTTCTTCTCTAAATTCCTTCTCTTGCATTATCATTTTATTTAGCATTTTGCTTTAATTGAGATTAGAACATGCTATCCTAACAAAGAGGCTTTCTTTCCTTTAAGTCAAGTGATCCTCAGCAGGGTGATTTGGCAATGTCTGGAGAATATTTTGGTTGTCAAAAATGGGGGAGGGAAGGGAGATGCAGGAGTACTACTGGAATATAGTGTAGAGATGACAGAACACTGCTAAATATTCTGAAAGGCACAAGACGGACCCAACAGCAAAAAATCCTGCAACCAAAAATGTCAGTCATGGTAAGGTTGAGAAGCTTTGCTTTAAATAAATCTCCAGAAAATGGAACATTGCTGCTCCCCTTCTTCTACCATAGTAAGGCAGCTAAGTTCTGATATCAGAGAGAAAACTTCTAAAAGAAGGGGCACCATGGTCAGGAGTTTGAGCTTTGAGTCAGACAGACTTTGTTCCCAGATCTCCACTTCGTTCTATGAACTTAATAAGTTACATACCCTTTCTACAATTCAGTTTTCTCAGCTATAAAATTAGCAATAGTATTTCTTTATTGGGTTGTGATGAAGAATCAGCAAATGTACACACATGCTTGGCACAGACCCTCGTAAACACAAGCATATGTTAGCTACGATGATTGTTATTCCCCAGTGAGAGGTCTATCAACTCTCAGCTCAGACACTTAGACTAAATAGAACTAAGTCTTGATATAAACCAGATCCAGAAGCTTAAACCAAAAGATATCCTTCCTTCATTTTCTAGTATGAACTACTTCTTAGTCCACTCTTGCTGCCATGAGCCCTTTGTTTTGCAAAAGTGGCATGAGGATGAGAGAGGCATGGCCAACATGGCTAGTCTTGAACATTTATTCACTTGTTTGTCACACCAGGCTGGGCTTGAGGCAGGAGGAAAGTAAAGTACAAAGGTGAGACAAGGATGACTAAGACTTTATTTATAATGAAGACTCAAGGGATTGATTCAGAATGGAGGATCTAAGACATGGACACAGAGAAGATGATACAAAGTAGAAAAAGATAAAGAGCCAGGGAGATTAGGCCAATGTTCAGAGAGCTTTATGCCAGTTCAAAGAAGAAGAGATCATTTCTGGGTGGAGAAGATCTTGAGCAGGTGGTGATATTTGGGCTGGACCTGAACATATAAGAATGGTTTTGTTTGGTGGGGGCTTGGGGGAGTCTACCCAGATAGAAGGGATGGCCTGACAAATTAATAAACCATGAGGTATTTGGAGGATGTGATTTATAATATGACAGGCACATCAGTTACGTGTGGTGAAATAAGGCTAAAAATACAGGTGGGGACAAGATTGTAGGGTTCATGGATGTTACATAGCCACTTTTTCTTTGGAGTTCACAGGCTTCCACTCAGACAATTATCATGCAAGAGGTTAAGTCTTATCATAGAGGTAGGCATAGTGACCATGACAGAACAGAGAAGGAAGTGTCTGCCTCACCTAGTGGGCCTGGGAAAAAATTCACAGTAGAGGTGACCATTCAAGGTGAATTCTTCTAGGGAGAGAAGTTGCTGGATAAATAGTGGTGTAAGTCTGTTCCTGTAACTGAGAGTCATTTGCTATAACTGAGTCAGGAGCAGGTGGGGGATGAGGAAGAGGATGCAGTTAAAAGGGTAAAGCAAAGCAATCTCACGGGAGATTCTGTGTGCCACATTAAAGAATGTGACTGTATCTCTATGGGGACTGACTCAGAGCAGGTTTAACATGGGGAGCAACAAAGAGAAGTTTTTTTCAGTAATATCATCTGGCTGCAGTGGGAAGAATGGTCGGAAGGGATGAAGACTAGAAGGAAAGAAGCTAGTTTGGCAGATATCAAGTGTTAAGCCAAGTGAAATGCTGAATCTAGAGTGCTTCCAGTAATGTGGCAGGAAGGACTGACTTTTCAGGAGGCAGAATTTTCATGACTTGATGACTGAGAGAAACTAAGTTGGTGGAAGAGCAGGTGGAGAGGATGGAATCAGAGAGGAGATGATTCAGACACACAGTGTGATGACTGTGAGGAGGACAGGCTGTAGTGTAAGACTGTCTGGGTCTGGGTACCGACTATCCCACTTACCAGCTCAGGCAAGTTACTGAGCTTCAGTTTCCTTTTTTAAAAAATCAGAGGTGATAGACACTGTACTGACTTCATATGGCTGTTGGCGGATCTCCTACAATCCAAGAAAAGGAATTGGCATAGTGCTTGGCACGTGACAAGGCTTCTGCAAGTATTAGAATATTGACTCCCTTCCTCCTGCCCCTCCTCTTTCCTCTTCTTCCTACTAACATCCTTCATCATCATCTTCAATTTGTCACCCTCATCATTATTTCTAAATAATTCTGGCTCAAATGATGAGATGGCAAAGCTCTTCTCTTACAAATGGAGTAGGAGGTACAGGAGAGAACCATTAGCTAACCTTTCCGATATAAGCTGATCATTCACCAAATTAAGGCTGTCGTGCGGCCACTGGCCAGTTTCTTGCTTGTGTAGGGAGGACTCTGCAACGAAAGGGCAACTTACCTTATGTGCACTTTTTAAAACAGCCTTTACCTTTTAGAGCAGTTTAGGTTCACAGCAAAATCAAGAGGAAGGTAGGAAGTGTTTCCTTGTCCCCAACTCATGCAGTCGTTTCTATAATTAACATTCCTCACCAGAGAGGTTGGTACATTTGTTGAAATTGATAAATGACACCCAAAGTCCATAGTTTACCGTAGGGTTCACTCTTGATATTGTGAGTTCAGTGGGTTTGGACGAATGAATAATGACACATGCTTGTAATTGTAGTTCATAGAGAGTAGTCCTACCTCTCTAAAAACCCTCTGTGCTCCACTTATTCATCTCATTGTTCCCCAAACCACTAATTGCTTTACTGTCTCCATAGTTTTTCCTTTTTAGAATGTCCTATAATTGGGATCATACAGTATTCAGCCTTTCAGACTGACTTCTTTCATGTCGTTATATGCATTTTACTTTTCTCCATGTCTTTGTATGGGTTATGGCTCATTTTTTGTCAGTGGTGAACAATAATGGACCACAATTTATTTACCCATTCACTTACCAAAGGACATCTTGGTTGCTTCTAAGTTTTGGCAATTTTGAATAAAGATGTTGTAAACATCCATATGCAGGTTTTTGTGTGGACATAAGTTCTCAACTTCTTTGGATAAATACCATAGTGCAATTGCTAGAACATATGGTAAAAGTATGTTTAGTTTTGTAAGAAACCAAACCACCAAAGTGACTTCCAAAGTGGCTGTACCATTTAACATCCTCACCAGGAATGAACGAGAGTTCTTTTTGCTCCATACCCTCACCAGCATTTGGTGTCATCTGCATTTTGATGTTAGTCATTATTATAGGCTTGTAGCGGCATCTCATTGTTTTAATTTTCATTTTCCTGATGACATCCGATGTGGAACACCTTTTCACATGCTTATTTTCCATCTATATATTTTATTTGGTGAAGTGTCTGTTAAGGTCTTTTGCCCAGTTTTGAATAGGGTTGTCATATGCACTTTTAACTTCAATGAATTCAATTAAATGCCCTTGGCAGAAGGAAATAGAAAGCCAAGAGAAAAAAAAAAAAACTCTTGGAGGAGACAGGAGAAAAGAGTGGAATTTAAATAGTGGAGCTAAAATAACCTGCTAAATAAATATTTGCTTGTTTTAGGGCTAGGGGAAAGAAATGATGTTTAGCCACATCCAGTGGCTTTCATTTATTTAGAAGAATGCACTTCTTAGACAACATATTCCCAAGCATGGCTAACCCGTCACCTATGCCTGAATGAAGAGCTGTCTCACCCAATGCTGGTGTAGACAACCTGTGAGATTGTAGAGTTTTCAACATGTCATTTTCCTAAAAGGTTTTTACAGGTAATTTTCAATGTATGTGATATTTGTTTTATGAGCTGCTGTTTGAAACTAACCTGTATATTAAATGTTACTCTACTCTGTATTCATTCCCATTTCACCTTAAAAATATTGTCTAATCCTGAGTGTCCTGCTTAGGGACTCCCTCCACAAAATAATGCTTGATACAAAGGAGTCATACTGAAAGTATTCATGTCCATGTCATTGTTTGATTACCTGAATGGTATCTGCTGTGAGGTGATAGGTCAGGTTTTGATTCCAGAGTGTGAAACTTCAAATATATTTCCTTAGAAATAATGGATTGAGAATTTCTGTTTTTGATGGAAGACTTGGGAAGGGGGAGGTTGCATTAATGATACCATATCTAAAACTTTATTTTTTGGAATCTCAGATGAGGCAGACAATAACCAGCCATTGGTTGTAAATAAAACCAATTATATTTGCTTTTCTGTTTATACTTTGGATTAAGGACTCATTAGTGACTATTATTTCATAAATATCTCTACAAAAATGAAGATTTTTTCTCTTTCCCTGTGATCTTGCCCCTAGAGTTAGGTAAGCCTGAATTGAAATTCTGACCTTACCCATTCCTAGCTGTCGGAGCTCAGGGGGTCACTGGGACAACTCAAGAAGTCAAACGAGATGACTCATGATGATATGATGCATCTGATAAATAGAAAGCTGTCATCAGTCATTAGCTACTGCAGCAGTGGGACCCACAGATGGTATTCCCAGAGCACCAGGTCAAGAGGCTTCGGTGAGAAGGCAGGAGGGTCAGCCCAGGTGGAGCCTGCGCCGTGCACAGCTGGAGCTCTGCAGAGCTGTGCCTGCTCCGGCTCTCACTTTGAGTCAATCCACTGTCTAGAAATAAAAGCTGCCCCAGATCTGCATCATCATTTCCCTAACGAACTGAAAGTTGATCTCTTGGGTCCTTCCTACCATCTCATGATAATAGTTTCAATCCCTTGTTAATCTAGGGTGCCAGTTGGGTGAGCAGATCATTCAGGCTGAAACATGCCCTTTGGGGTCAGAGCTGTCTGCATTGCTTATGTCCACTGATCAAATGCACTGTATAATTATGAAATTCGGTCTCCCCCCTACACTAGATGTGGCTCATCTCAGTGGGATTTTGATTAGCACCAAGAGTAGGGCCAGCGCATGCACATCATTGTGGGTGTCACATAGCAAAAATGAGAGTCACTCCTTGGCAAAGGTCTCTTGAAACCCTCAGACTGCATTGCCATCTGTTTTACAAAAAAACAGAAGAACAGAGTCAATTTTGTTTACTTTTTAAAAATAAGGCAAAAATAAAAGCAAATGACTCAAAGTGCGGTTGTTCTCCGGATTATTAGTTTGTGTCAGTTTCCTGAATAGCGTCCCCGATTTATTTTCTGTCTATCCTTCTTTCTCACCAAGTTTAGAGGGAGTTTATTAATTCCAAACCAAGTGATTAATTAAACTGATTTCTGGAAAGGAGGAAGTCCTTTCTTCCTCCTTTCAGATTTGGTGGTAGTTAACCATATAACTATTCCTGATGTTTAATAGCATTAAAGTTGTGCTTTACTATATTATTTTGGCTGTATCTTAGAAGCTCAGTCGTGTCAGCATACAACAATGCAGAGAAAAGTTCAGAATTGTAAATTAATCTTGATTCACCTTGTCGCTGTGAGGGAGTTCCTGCATCTTTCCCGGAGAATGCTTCTGTTCACTTCCGATGAAGTTGCCCATTAGGCCTTAGGTGTCTGGAGTTTTTCCCAGTGCTTTTAATAGAAGGCCAGGTTATCCGGGCCAGGAGAAGTGTGTCTTTGGGCAAGCGTGCACCACTTCCCCATTTAGATAGAACTCAAGAGCTTCAGGCCAAGGGAAAGGAACACCAAACAGGGAATATCATAAGGGTCTTAAATTCACTAGTATAATTTGTGGAAAAATATCACACATTTTAAGACTTCCTTCAAAACAAAATGTTGTTTCCTGCTTAAGATGGTGATTTTGCCATTCTCAATTGCCTTAAAATTCTTATGAAAATTTGGAGAGAAATAAAAGGATATAGTTGTCACACACACACACACAAATCAATTACTGTAACAGTGTATTGTTTCCCAATGTTTGGAAGGTCTGTGGTGACAAAAAGAGACATGATTGGTGACAGAAACTGATACACACATGATACACAAACTTTCTTTCCTGCAGAACTTTAAGGCAGCACCTTCTTATTCCTCCACTTTTTTTTTTTTTGAGAGGGCATATCTTATATTTATTGATCAAATGCTTGTTAACGACAATAAAATTCTTTATAGGGGACTCAATGCACAATCATTAATCAACCCCAAGCCTAATTTTCAACAGTCTCCAATCTTCTAAAGTATAACAAACAAGTTCTTACATGGAGAACAAATTCTTACATAGTGAATAAGTTCTTACATGGTGAACAGTACAAGGGCAGTCATCACAGAAACTTTCGGTTTTGATCACACATTATGAACTATAAACAATCAGGTCAAATATGAATATTCGTTTGATTTTTTATACTTGATTTATATGTGGATCCCACATTTCTCCCTTTATTATTATTATTATTATTTTTAATAAAATGCTGAAGTGGTAGGTAGATACAAGATAAAGGTAGAAAACATAGTTTAGTGTTGTAAGAGAGCAAATGTAGATGATCAGGTGTGTGCCTGTAGACTATGTGTTAATCCAAGCTAGACAAGGGCAATAAAACATCCACGGATGCAGAAGATTTCTCTCAAAACAGGGGGGAGAGGTTCTAAGCCTCACCTCTGTTGATCCCCAATTTCTCACCTGATGGCCCCCCTGCGACTGTGCCTGTCTTAGGTTGTTCCTCCCTTGAGGAATCTTACCCGTCTGGCTAACCAGTCATCTTCCGGGGCCATACAGGGAAATGTAAAGTTGGTAAGTGAGAGAGAAGCCATATTGTTTGAAAAGGTTAGCTTTTTACTTCTTTGCAGATTTATGCCCTGTGGCTTCTATGCCCAGCATTTGTCTTGAGGTATCTTTAGCACTTGGAGGAATTATGATACTCTGTAAATTCGATATGAGGCACGAATTCTATTTAAGGGTTGTAATTAGGAAGGAAGAAGAAAAGCTATAGAGGTAGCAGACGGAAGAAAACATGGGAAGATTGATTATTTCTTTGACATATCTTCTTGTAGAGTAATTTAAGCATGTATAGGTTTTAAATTACTAATTAAATTGCACACACACATTAACATAATAGGAGTATAGTTACATAACCAAAGCATACCTGTAATTACCAGCCATCTCCAGTGAAACCAAGAAAACCAGTTAGGCACCCTAAGCATTTGTGAAAATTTGTCTATTATATGATGGATATTGTCCAACTGTACTTGAACAGTCTGAGAGAAATCAGACAAATTAAAACAGCCCATTCCTGGGAACTGTTCACATCCCATATGTTCTTTTAACAGTAGATATTCTGTAGTTGTAAGATTTTGGATATTCCTTCACTTTTTGAACAAGAGACCCAAGTTCTTCAACAACAGAAAACTTTGGTGCTATTCCAGTACATTGTCTAGAATATAAGAAGATGGGAAACAGAAGGGGTTGGTGGTAGACACTGAGTTTGGGGAACTACTATTCTTACAAGTAAACTGTGGGGTGGGATGGAGACAGGTGGAGCCCCGGTGAAGGCTGGGGACTCTAGAAAATGGACCAGCAAACCACACTGAAGATTAAAAATTAATAACAACGACAATATGAAGCAACTTTAGTCTGACATAAGCCAGGCCTCTCTTATCAACGCTAAAACCTTTCGTGCCTTCTGCATCCATCTAACCCTTGTTCACGGGGATGTTTTCCAATCCGACCAAGAGAACACTAGCTTTTCTGTATTTTTTCTTCTAAATTCTGTTATTTTTATCTCTAGTTGAGCAGCTGGATGCCAATGATGAGCTTACCATATTCTCAGTTGTAAAATAGGTGCAACAGGACTGCTTGCAGGATCATTTTGAGTATTGAATGTGATGATGCACACAAACACCTCAGATAACATAAAAAAATAGAGGGAATTATATACCCCAAACATTCTGAATTTGGGATTAGGTCACACCACCGTCCTGCCGTTCAGCTGCCTGGGCTGCCTTGTTCTTCTTCCAACAGTGCGAGACTTTCAGTCTTTGTACAAAATCCACCTCCTCACAACATCCCTAGTCATTACTCGATGCAGTATTATCCCTCTTGATACTCCCACTTCGTACCTGGCTTTATGTATCATGAGCTAACAGTTTTCCTGTTAGTTTACTTGTTGATTTAAATTTATATATCTCCTCCACTAAAATATAAGCTCCACAAGGGCAGGTACTTTGCCTGCTGTCTTGAGGTTCAGACAGTGAATCCCCTGCAGCATCTCCACTGCCTCTCCCAGTTTCTTCTTTTCCATTCACATAGGCATGCACCATGGTTAAATTAAAATTCTGCTGCTGAATGGCAAACATAAGATTATGTGGCTCAAAGCCCCAAGTTGTCATTTTAATGCTTTACAGAGTGAAGACAGAATTCCTCACAATGCCCAATCGAGGCCACCTGACCCTAGATTCTGTATCATTACAGCTCACTATTCCTCTACGATTCATTTCAGCCAAACTGGACTTTGCAACATGCTCAAGCACTGTGTTCTCTATTCCCACCTCCATACTGTCAGAAGCAGAACCCATCTTGTAAGTCTTACCTCAAACATTCCCTCCTCATGAAGAAATTTCCAATTCTCTTTGATTGGATGTGGCTTTGGTCCCCAGCAGACCACTGACAAACTTGGTGTGCACCCCTTTTATTGTACTTACTCTTTTTCTTCTCTATTTCTTTACAAGACCAAGACCATGTCATGCTCTTCTGCATATGGCTCCAGTAGAGCAGAGTGCCTGCCTCTGACTGACACTCATTTCCTGAACACCTGCTGATTGCGGACTGCATGCTGGTTCAGAAATAAAGTGCCGGCTGATGCAGAAACTATTATTAATTCTGTCGTACAGATGAGGTCGGATGACTCTCCCAGGTCGCTGTGGTGGGACTAGGATTCCAACCCATGCTGCCTCCAGGGCACACCGGATGGCAAGGGCATTCATGAGGTCATGGTCTGAAAGAAGTTCAGAGGGAGGTTTACTCATAATGAAACCAACAGAATCTGCGGACTGTAACATCTGGTTATTTGGAGTGTGAATTTTAGGATTTCTGTTACTCTCTTCCCATGGCTGGTAGCAAGGGTTTCTTTCTGACATATCTCTGTGCTGTTTTATCTTTTCAATGGAAATGATTAAATTAAAATCTTACCCAGATTTCCAAGACTGTTCTGAAAAATACGCATTTTATATTGCGGATCAGTGAGTCACCTGATATTTTAAGCCAGTCAACGTTGCTTGTTCAAGACAATCAAGGGCCCGGGGAACAATTAGTCAGGAGGCCTTGGCAGCCAGAGAGTAAATTACATTTATGAGCACACTCTGGAGCCATCACAAAAAGCTCTTTAATGAGAACACAGGCTATTTGTTCTCGTCCATTAAACAATGTCTATATGGATATTGGTTGTTGGTTTCTACAACCCCAGCTTTTGTTTTTATAGGTCAGAGTGGAGATTCCTTACACATATGGTTTTCTGGACCACTTGCAAAGGAAGATGAACTGTGCTGGTCAGGGTTCAACGTTTCAGGAACTTGGAATCCATATTAATCTTTTGAAGGCAATTCATCCATTTTTATTAGCTATTTGGTACAATGGAAAGTATGTTAAACTTGAATTCAGGAGCCTAGCTCTTCCTTTCACTGTGTTATAATCTGGGCAAGTCATTTTACTTCATTGGTTAAAAATAGGGGATGGTAGATTAGATGAGGTTTATCCCCACTTAAGAATTCTGATTGTATGCTGGCCATACATTGATGTGAGGATGCAAAACATTGATGTGAGGTTGCCAGAAATCAAGTATAATTTAAAGTTTTATTTCTTATAACTTATGTATATTTATACATTATATATGTATTGTATATTCATATATATTCATAATATGCACATATCATATTTATATATAATTTCTTATAGTAGTTTATTTCATTGAGTTTCTGAAAAGAAAATTTCCTAAGCTTCAGGAAGAGGTACTAAAACATGTGAAACAATGTCTTGGTACTTAAGCTTAGGAAAGGGACTAGATTTGACGTTATTGGCCAAAACCAAGCTCCAGAGTCCATTTACTGGGATGAGTTAAGGTTAAGTTCATGTGCTTCTGTTCTTTAAATTATGCTGTTTAACTAGGAACAAACATATACAGTACCTCTGGATAAGGAGAAATAGAGTAATGTGCCTCCTCAGTCACCCTACAGTATATTCAGTCTTTTGGAGCATAACATTGGAATGTGTTCAGTTAGAAGTAAAGGAAAACGAAGTTAAACTGTTGTACATATAGAGGAATTCATTTAAAATGTTGTATACCTTTTTCCCTAGCTATTTAAAAATATATGTATTTCAACATATATATGTGTGTGTATATGTGTACATATACATATGTAAAACATAAATATATGATTTATATGTGTTGCATGATATACCACATATATAGCATATTATACAAATGGTTTTTCTTATATTCATTTTATTATATTTAATTTACAATTACATGAAGAACATTAGGTTACTAGACTCCACCCTTCACCAAGTCAGCCCCCACAAACCCCATTACAGTCATTGTCCATCAGCATAGTAAGATGCTGTAGACTCACTACTTGTCTTCTCTGTGTTGCACATCCCTCCCTGTGCCCCTCCACATTATACATGCTAATCGTAAGGCCCCCTTTCTTTTTTGCCACCCTTATCCCTCCCTTCCCACCCCTCCTTCCCAGTCCCTTTCCCTTTGCTAACCATTAGTCCATTTTTGGGTTCTGTGATTCTGTTGCTGTTTTTTTCCTTCAGTTTTTCTTTGTTCTTGTACTCCACATATGAGTGAAATCATTTGGTACTTGTCTTTCTCCTCCTGGCTTATTTCACTGAGCATAATACCCTCTAGCTCCATCCATGTTGTTGCAAATGGTAGGATCTGTTTTTTTCTTATGGCTGAGTAATATTCCATTGTGTATATGTACCACATCTTCTTTATCCATTCATCTACTGATGGACATTTAGGTTGCTTCCATTTCTTGGCTATTGTAAATAGTGCTGCAATAAACATTAGGGGTGCACCTGTCTTTCAAACTGGAGTGCTGCATTCTTAGGGTAAATTCCCAGAAGTGGGATTCCTGGGTCAAATGGTATTTCTATTTTGAGCATTCTGAGGAACCTCCATACTGCTTTCCACAATGGTTGAACTAATTTACATTCCCACCAGCAGTGTAGGAGGGTTCCCCTTTCTCCACAACCTCGCCAACATTTGTTGTTGTTTGTCTTTTCGATGATGGCGATCCTTACTGGTGTGAGGTGATATCTCATTGTGGTTTTAATTTGCATTTCTTTGATGACTAGCAATGTGGAGCATCTTTTCATGTGTCTGTTGGCCATCTGAATTTCTTCTTTGGAGAACTGTCTGTTCAGCTCCTATGCCCATTTTTTAATTGGATTATTTGTTTTTTGTTTGTTGAGGTGCGTGAGCTCTTTATATATTTTGGATGTCAACCCTTTATTGGTTCTGTCACTTGTGAATATATTATCCCATACTGTAGGACACCTTTTTGTTCTATTGATGGTGTCCTTTGCTGTACAGAAGCTTTTTAGCTTGATATAGTCCCATGTGTTCATTATGCCTTTTGTTTCCCTTGCCCGGGGAGATACGTTCATGAAGAAGTCGCTCATGTTTATGTGCAAGAGATTTTTGCCTATGTTTTTTTCTAAGAGTTTTATGGTTTCATGACTTACATTCAGGTCTTTGATCCATTTCAAATTTACTTTTGTGTATGGGGTTAGACAGTGATCCAGTTTCATTCTCTTACATGTACCCGTCCAGTTTTGCCAGCACCATCTGTTGAAGAGACTGTCATTTCCCCATTGTATGTCCATGGCTCCTTTATCATATATTAATTGACCATAAATGTTTGGGTTAATATCTGCGGTCTCTATTCTGTACCACTGGTCTGTGGCTGTGTTCTTGTGCCAGTAACAAACTGTCTTGATTACTGTGGCTTTGCAGTAGAGCTTGAAGTTGGGGAGCGAGATCCCCCCCACTTTATTCTTCCTTCTCAGGATTGCTTTGACTATTCATGGTCTTTGGTGTTTCCATATGAATTTTTGAACTATTTGTTCTAATTTGTTGAAGAATGTTGTTGGTAATTTGATAGGGATTGCATCAAATCTGTATATTGCTTTGGGCAGGATGGCCATTTTGACGATATTAATTCTTCCTAGCCGAGAGCATGGGATGAGTTTCCGTTTGTTAGTGTCCTCTTCTCTTAAGAGTATCTTATAGTTTTTAGGGTATAGGTCTTTCACTTCCTTGGTAAGGTTTATTCCTAAGTATTTTATTCTTTTTGATGCAATTTTGAATGGAATTGTTTTCCTGATTTCTCTTTCTATTAGCTCATTGTTAGTGTATAGGAAAGCCACAGATTTCTGTGTGTTAATTTTGTATCCTGCAACTTCGCTGTATTCTGATATCAGTTCTAGTAGTTTTCGAGTGGAGTCTTTAGGGTTTTTTATGTCCTCCAGTACTATGTTGAATAACAGTGGGGAGAGTGGGCATCCCTGTCTTGTTCCCAATCTCAGAGGAAAAGCTTTCAGCTTTTCACTGTTCAGTAGGATGTTGGCTGTGGGTTTATCATATATGGCCTTTATTATGTTGAGGCACCTGCCCTCTATACCCATTTTGTTGAGAGTTTTTATCATGAATGGATGTTGAATTTTGTCGAATGCTTTTTCAGCATCTATGGAGATGATCATGTGGTTTTTGTCCTTTTTGTTGATGGATGACGTTGATGGATTTTCAGATATTGTACCATCCTTGCATCCCTGGGATGAATCCCACTTGCTCATGGTGTATGATCCTTTTGATGTATTTTTGAATTCAGTTTGCTAATATTTTGTTGAGTATTTTTGCATCTACGTTCATCAGGGATATTGTTCTGTAATTTTTTTTTTTGGTGGGGTCTTTGGCTGGTTTTGGTATTAGGGTGATGTTGGTTTCATAGGATGAGTTTGGGAATATTCCCTCCTCTTCTCTTTTTTGGAAAACTTTAAGGAGAATGGGTATTATATCTTCTCTGTATGTCTGATAAAATTCCAAGGTAAATCCATCTGGCCCGGGAGTTTTGTTCTTGGGTAGTTTTTTGATTACCACTTCAATTTCTTTGCTGGCAATTGGTTTGCTTAGATTTTGTGTTTCTTCCTTGGTCAGTCTTGGAAGGTTGTATTTGTCTAGGAAGTTGTCCATTTCTTCTAGGTTTTCCAGCTTCTTAGCATATAGGTTTTCATAGTATTCTCTAATAATTCCTTGTAAATCTGTTGTGTCCGTCATGATGTTTCCTTTCTCGTTTCTGATTCTGTTGATGTGTGTTGATTCTCTTTTTCTCTTAATAAGTCTGGCTAGAGGCTTATCTATTTTGTTTATTTTCTCAAAGAACCAGCTCTCGGTTTCATTAATTTTTTCTATTGGTTTATTCTACTCAATTTTATTTATTTCTTCTCTGATCTTTATTATGTCCCTCCTTCTGCTGACTTTAGGCCTCATTTGTTCTTCTTTTTCCAGTTTTGTTAATTGTGACATAGACTATTCATTTGGGTTTGTTCTTCCTTCTTTAAATATGCCTGGATTGCTATATACTTTCCCCTTAAGACTGCTTTTGCTGCATCTCACACAAGTTGGGGCTTTGTGTTGTTGTTGTCATTTATTTCCATATATTGCTGGATCTCCATTTTAATTTGGTCATTGATCCATTGACTATTTAGGAGCGTATTGTTAAGCCTCATGTGTTTGTGAGCCTTTTTGCTTTCTTGGTACAATTTATTTCTAGTTTTATACCGTTGTGGTCTGAAAAGTTGGTTGGTAGAATTTCAATGTTTTTGAATTTACTAATGCTCTTTTTGTGGCCTAGCATGTGGTCTATTCTGGAGAATGTTCCATTTGCACTTGAGAAGAATGTGTATCCTGTTGCTTTTTGGGTGTAGAGTTCTATAGATGTCTATTAGGTCCATCTGTTCTATTGTGTTGTTCAGTGCCTCTGTGTCCTTACTTATTTTCTGTCTGGTGGATCTGTCCTTTGGGGTGAGTGGTGTGTTAAAGTCTCCCAAAATGAATGCATTGCATTCCATTTCCTCCTTTAATTCTGTTAGTATTTGTTTTACATATGCTGGTGCTCCTGTATTGGGTGCATATATGTTTATAATAGTTATATCCTCTTGTTGGACTGAGCCCGTATCATTATGTAATGTTCTTCTTTATCTCTTGTTACTTTCTTTGTTTTGAAGTCTATTTTGTCTGATAGAAGTACTGCAACACCTGCTTTTTTCTCCCTATTGTTTGCATGAAATATCTTTTTCCATTCCTTGATTTTTAGTATGTGCATGTCTTTGGGTTTGAGGTGAGTCTCTTGTAAGCAGCATATAGATGGGTCTTTCTTTTTTATCCATTCAGTGACTCTATGTCTTTTGATTGTTGCATTCAGTACATTTACATTTAGTGTGATTATTGATAAGTATGTACTTATTGCCATTTCAGGTTTTAGATTCGTGTTTACCAAAGGTTCCAGGTTACTTTCCTTACTATCTAAGAGTCTGACTTAACTCACTTAGTATGTTGTTACAAACACAATCTAATGGTTCTTTTCTATTTCTCTTCCTTTTTCTTCCTCCTTCATTCTTTATATATTAGGTATCAAATTCTGTACTTTTTGTCTATCCCTTGATTGACTTTGAGAATAGTTAATTTAATTTTGCATTTGCTTCGTAATTAGCTGTTCTACTTTCTTTTCTGTGGGTTATTCCCTCTGGTGACAGCTATTCAACCTTAGGAACACTTCCATCTATAGCAGTCCCTCCAAAATAGACTGCAGAGATGGTTTGTGGGAGGTAAACTCTCTCAGCTTTTGCTTATCTGGAAATTGTTTAATCCCTCCTTCAAATTTAAATGATAATCTTGCTGGATAAAGTAATCTTGGTTCCAGGCCCTTCTGCTTCATGGCATTAAATACATCATCCCACTCCCTTCTGGCCTGTAAGGTTTCTGCTGCGAAGTCTGATGTTAGCCTGATGGGCTTTCCTTTGTATGTGATCTTATTTCTGCCTCTGGCTGCTTTTAACAGTCTGTCCTTATCCTTGATCTTTCCCATTTTAATTACTATGTGTCTCGGTGTTGTCTTCCTTGGGTCCCTTGTGTAGGGGGATCTGTGGATCTCCATGGCCTGAGAGACTATGTCCTTCCCCAGATTGGGGAAGTTTTCAGCAACTACCTCCTCAAAGACACTTTCTATCCCTTTCTCTCTCTCTTCTTCTTCTGGTATCCCTATAATGTGAATATTGTTTCACTTGGATTGGTCACACAGTTCTCTCAATATTCTTTCATTCTTAGAGATTCTTTTTTCTCTCTGTGCCTCAGCTTCTTTGTATTCCTCTTCTCTAGTTTCTATTTCATTTATTGTCTCCTCCACCGTATCCAACCTGCTTTTAATACCCTCCATTGTGCTCTTCAATGATTGGATCTCTGACCTGAATTCATTCCTGAGTTCTTGGATGTCTTTTTTATTTTGAACTCCCTTTCAGGAAGAGTCACGAGGTCCATATCATTTAAATCTTTCTCTGGAGTTGTATTAATAATTTTACTCTGGACAAGGTTCTTTTGGCGTTTCATGTTTGTATATGGTGCCCTCTAGTGTCCAGAAGCTCTATTCTGGAGCTTCTCAGCCCCTGAAGAAATGTTGGGGATCACAGGGGAGTTGTACTGGTGCCTGGGGGGAGGAAAGAGCTGTTCCCCACCTCCCGGCTGCTGTGCCTGTCTCCACTGCCTGAGCCAGTGGGCTGGTCACACAGGTATAAGTTTTTGCCCCAGAGCAGCCGGATATGGATTCCTGCTTTCCACAAGCAGCCAGAATCCCAGTTTCTCCTGGAACTCTGCCTGTATTAACTTTCCAACCCGGTAGTCATGTGAGTCTCATGAAAGCACCATGAAATGTAGGTTTGTGCTCCCAGTTCAGATCTCTGGAGCTAGGTATTCAGCAGTCCCAAGCCTTCCACTCTCTCCCTGCTCCTTTTCTCTTCCTCCCGCCGGTGAGCTGGGGTGGGGGAAGGGCTCGGGTCCTGGGAGCCACAGCTCTGGTACGTTACCCCATTCGTTGAGGTCTGCTCTTTTCTCCAGGTGTGTGCAGTCTGACACCGTCCTCTTTCCTGTTGCTCTCTCAGGATTAGTTGCGTCAACTATATTTTCTAATTGTATCCAGTTTTAGGAGGAAGCCTCTGTTTCTCCTCTCACCCCGCCATCTTTCTCTGCTTCTCTATACAAATGGTTTTTAATCTTTTTTCTCATTGAATTATATTTGGGGTGATAATACCCCAAATGTATTAAACAAATGAAACTATTTCAGTCATTTTAACCATTGTCCATAGTTGTCTATTTTAATCAGTCTCTGAGCATTTAAATAGTTCCTATTTGTTTGCTGAAAGACAAGAATCCAGTGAATTATTTTCCCATGAGGGTAGAGAAACTTTACAATCCAGGCCCCTTGTCATGGCAGGATCCCTCTTGCTGGTTCCATGTGACCAGCATTTTGTGTGAACATAAATTATAATTTTCAAGGAGAAATGCCCAGGAGTACAGTTGCTGGAGCATAGGGTAGTTGGAGGTTGAATATTTTAAGAAACTGCGAACCTATTCTCCAGAGTGACTGTACCATATTACAGTCCCACTAGCAATGTATGAGTGATCCAGTTTCTTTGAATTCTTGTCCACACTTGGTATTATCAGCATTTTTATTTTAGCCATTCTGATAAGTGTATAGTGATATCTCATTGTCTTCAAAGTTTCATTAATTTACATTTAATATTAATTTGGTTTACAGTTATTTACATTGTTGATGATGTTGAACATTTTTTCATGAGCTTATTTGTCATCTGAATATCCTCTTAGGTTAAGTGTCTCTTCCTATCTTTTGCCCATCTTCTAATTGGATTATTTGTTTCAGATACTGGTCCTTGCTCAGATATGTGGTTTGCAATTGTTTTCTCCCAGTCTTTAAGTAGTCTTTTTTGTATAGAAATTAAGAATAAACTTGTCTATGTCTAAAAAAGAACATTGCTGGAATTTTTATAGAAATTCATTATATATATAGGTCAATTTCAATGAATTTCCCATGTTGAATCTTCCAAACCATGAAAATGATGTCTTTCTGTATTCCTAAAATTCTTTTTTTCTTTCATAAACATTGTATAATTTCCAGCATACAGATCATGTACCTATTTTGCTTAGTATATACCTAAGCAATGTTTTTTGGCCTGATTATATTGGTATTGTGGTTTTAATTTTGGTTTCTACATGTGAATTGTTGGTATATAGATATGATTATTGTATGTTTATCTGGTAACCTGAGACATTGCTAAACTCAATCATTATTTCTAGGAGTGTTTTTGCAGATACCTTGTAATTTTCTACATAGATGATAATGTCAGTAACAATAAGGACAGTTTTATTTTTCTAAACTGCATGCCTTTTGTTTATTTTTCTTGCCTTATAATAGCAAGTGAAACTTCCAGATGTGTCTCGAATAAAAGTGGACATCCATGCTTTGTTGCTGATCTCAGAGGTAAAGCTTTCAAGGTTTCACATTTAGTGTGATGTTAGCTTAGGGTTTTTGTAGATGCTCTTTATCAAGTTAAGGTAGTTATCCTATATTCTCAACTTACTGACAGTTTTTATCATGAATGAGTGTTGTATTTTCTCAAATGCTTTTACTATGTCAATTGATATGATCACATGATTTTTCTTCCCTAATGGATTACACTGATTGTTCTAACGTTGAACCAGTCTCACATACCTGAGATAAATCCCACTTAGTCATGGTGCTTAATTCTTTCTATATATATTGCTGGATTTGGCCTGCTGATGCTTTGTTAAGCATTTCTTTGTTAAGTTCATGAGAAATATTTGTCCATGGTCTTCTTTTTGCATACTGTCTTTGATTTTTTTATATCATGGTAATCATGGGCTCATAAAAGTAAATTGGCTAATGTTGCCTCCTTTCCTATCCTTCCTCTTCTTTTTCTGAAAGATTATGTCAAATAAGTACTGCTATATAGCATTTTCACTTTATTTTCAGGTATCTTGAAATTTCACTTGTGATATCCAGTTTGACTTAAAGTTTATTTAAGAGAGATTATTACAATTTCCAGTTGGGAGGTTTTATTTTATGTTAAAATTTTACCATTAATTTTTAGTTTTACAACATGTTATCAAGGAATGCTGCTTGTAGTCCTTCTAACTGCAAGAATTTATTGTGGTTTTCTTTGAAGCCTCCTATTTAGTCATATGCAATTGGACAGAAAGTTTAACCTTGTTTTCAAATTATAAAGTTTGATAAATTTAAATTAGATAAACCTTGTGTCATTTACATTTTCTATATATACTTTTTTTTTTCTACTTGTTCTGTCCTAGGCTGAAAAAAGTGGATTAATAAATCATAGGGACTTTCAGTCCACATTTTTCAGCCCAGGATAAATAAAGTTTCTATTTATTTATTTTACAAAAATCTTTACTCTAATTAGCTCTAATTTTTATCCCTCATGGGCTCTTGTTCTGTTTCTTGGTTAGCAGTTTTTAATTACTGTCATATCTTTTTTTAGTGTATATGATTCCTCTTATTATGAAGTGTTTTTACTTGTTTCATTTAATGCTTTTACTCTTAAAGTCAACATTTTCTAAAAGTAAGAATTTATTATTATCTCTCTTAATATTATTACCTTTCCCAGGTATGTCACAGCTGGTCCTTTTATTTTTCCAATGTTCCAAGTTATTTTTTTTAATGCATCTGTCATATGTGCATATAGTTAAACATTGCTTTGTGATCAAATCTGAGAGTTTTAAACCTTTAAGTGGGTGACCTTATCCCATTTGTGCATGCTGCCAGAATATATATTTGGACTAAATTGTGTTATTTTTTAAATTTTATGCTTTCAATGTAATTTTTTTCTTTTTAAGCAAAATTTGACTGTGTGGTACAGATTTGCTTTGCTCAATTGTGTGTGTGTGTGTGTGTGCACGCTCCTGAGTTCCCTAGCATGATCAGCATTCCCCCCAGACACTCTCTAGAGGAGAATTTCTTCTATGGCTCCCCCAGTTTCTGGGGGCTGCCAGCATTTCTTGGCTGTGGTAACATCACTCCAGACTCTGCCTGCATCCTCATCGCACCTTCTCTCCTGCTGCCTAATCTTCCTCTGCCTCTCACTTGTAAGGATGCTTGTGATTACATTTAGGGTCCCACAGTTAAATTAGAACGATCTCCCATTTTCAAGATCCTTCAGTTAATTACATCCATAAAGATTACTTTTTCAAATAAGATAACATTTATAGGCTCCAGGAATTAGGACCTGACATCTCTGGGGGACATTTTCAACCTACTCCACTATGAAAAACCCTTTTCTAAAATCCCAGCAGTTAACACATCAACCACATCATTCCACACAGTTTCCAGACAGGCACCTATTTTTCTGTATCTATAAATGGATTTCACAAAGGTTTTCTACTGAAAGTACTACTAGTTTTAACAGAGACATGTAGGATTACATGAGCTAAAATGGAAAAAGAAACTTTAGAAACAACAATCTTTCCCCTTTGACCTTTATCCACTAAGATTAATTCTTATCTGACTTGGATATATACTATAGGGTAGTAGAAACAAATGTAAATGAGTTGAGCCATCAAGAAGTTTATGTGGAATATTTGTTGAAAGTCATCTAAAGTCAATGCCCTGAGTCCAGAAGACAAACTGCCATCACCAGCAGAAGCAATTAGGTGGTTGAAAGGATTATTACTTACAATAAGACAGTCCCCTCTGTCTTCTAAAATGTTATCAAAGTTGAAATTAAGAGCAGCTGAAAGTATAAAGCACAATGCAACCGTTTCAGTGATTCAGATGGATGAGATTTGAATATATTTTATACTGAAAATTGTAACCGAACCAACAAAATTAATTCATTGAAAATGAGCAAAATGGCAAAATGCGGCTGGAAGGGTGCTTCCTTTTCTAAAGAGCCAAGCAGGAACAGGGCATTAAGAGGAGGAGGGCCAGAATGGGAGGTGTGGACATGAACTCCCCTTAACTAAACAGGGGTGTGACTTCACTTCTCTGGAAGTCCTTTTCTTATCTAACATAGCAAGGGTTTGGGGGTAGGGCTCTGGTGAAGGAGTTAAAAATAAGATCTCTTGCAATCCTTCAAGAGGTCATGGTAGTGAGGCCGTGATACCATGCCTTCCGATGTAGCTTGCCTAAGAGCATGAGCTTTTGGGTTTCAGAATGTAGATATGGAGAGAAGATTGCAATTGGGAATAGCCAGAGTGAGGACAATCGGATTAATTACAGCTTTTTATTTCTGCAGTTGGTTAAAGTCTGGTACTAATTGGGGTTAATAATATGGATTCAATTCCTCTAAGGGTCAGGTGGCTTTGCTTAATTTGGGGGCAAGAAGCTGCTTTGCTGGCCTTCCACCAGTCACCTCACTAATATGTATCATTGGTCCTTGAGGAGAAGGAAATGAATCAGAGTCCATGCCCTGGGAACAAACAGGTCAGCATCATTACAGAACCCCAATTTACAGAGTCTCAGGGTTGGATGGAAGAGTGTGACCTTCACAAAGGAATTAGTGTTCCTATTACTATGATACTTTAAAACATGGTACTTTCAATCGTTAACCTGAGGATTTCCTTTTTCTGAATGAGAAATTTCTTAGGTTGGGATGATATATCATTAAGGTTTGGTCAGAAAAGCAGAATCACTATGCCTGACATAGAACAGGGGATTGATGACAAGGGTTTGACGTACGGTTAAAGAGTTCACATAAGACAGTGACCTCCACAGCTGCGGCTGGGCCTGAAGTCAGCAGGGCTGGCAGTCGGGAAGGAGACGGACAGGAAGTGGGGACAGCAGGCTGAGCAGGAGCTCCCAAGGAGGGCTGCAGCCAGGAGGGCAAACCGGACCCCGGCTGCCTCTCACACCCTCCAGGCCCTAACTTCCCTGATGCAAATGAACCGCCGTGAACCGCTGTGCGAGAAGCTGGTGTCCCATCACCAGGCCAGGACTTCAGAAGCTGCAGGGGCAGGTCAGGCAGGAGCTAGAGACACTGAGGGCTCAGCTGCGGCCTCACGCTAACAAGGCAAAGCCAGCAGATGGGCAGCAAGAGTGTCCGCTGCACCGGACTCAGGAGTGCAAGAAAGTACTTGTTCAAGCCTGTCTTCCAAACCTCATGCAAAATGTCACCTGTGACCCAGGCCAGCATAAAACTATGCAGAGATAAGGATTCTAGGAAACATTGTTCTGGCTTAACTAAGTGGACAGAGCAAATCCATCATAGATGGAAAGACTATAATTTAACGAGTCTTGTAAATAAAGTTTCATCAGTCCCATATGTGTATGTACACACACACACACACACACACACACACACACACACACACATCTTCTTTTTCAAAAAGGATGACTCGCTATTTTCCCCCAAGGGTCTGGGCGTTGAATCTCTCACTCCTGCGGCAGACGGGTGACTAGCAGAAAGCAGAGATCAGCAAACTGGAGTTCGTGAGCCAAATCGAGACCACTGCCTATTTTTATAAAATAGGTTTTCTTGAAACACAGCTGCTTCATTGTCTACAGCGCTTTCTCGGGTAGTTACAACAGACACTCTAGGGCCTAAACCTAAATATTTACTGTCTGTTTACAGCCAAAGTGTGTGACCCCTGGTATCAAGCCCCACTGTAGGCTGTTCCACTGACTGGTATAGTTATGAACTGTCTTCAGTGAGATCCCAGCTCTGGTCATCAGAGGTAGGCAACAAAACTAAGTCCTCCTACTCCAAATGTCTCCCCCATTAAACTGATAGTTGCCACAATTCTGAGAACTCCATGTTGGCATTAGGGAAGCTTCCAGAAAGCATCTCATAAAACTGCCAATATATACCACCAGGTTTTAAACATTCCCATTAAAAGCAATTAATGTGATTCCATTAAACCAATTAATTAAGCTCACTTTGAACACAGGCTGAAAGAAACAGAGCACAGAACAGGAAGCTAGTGTTGGAGGTTCAGGACTGTGAGCTGGTCTAATCTCAGGGCTTTGTCTGGGTTGGACAGACTTGCCTTGTACTTTAAAAAAAGAATTCTTGATACCTATGCCTGGCGGCCAGTCTACAAGGGAAGAGAAAATGGAATGTGAGCTCAACCTGGCCAGGTCATAATTTTGCTAAGGACCAGCTCTGTTAAAAAGAAACACTGAAACACTGCTTTCTATCCGAGGGCATGCCAGCTATGATCAGTCTAGGAAGACTCAGATTTGTAAAAGAACTCCTCCAGCTTAAATCAGAGCAGTCAGTCAGGGAGTCTGTACCCACTCTGTACCTTAATGTCATGTGTTTGACAGGTGATCCTTGACTCCATCAAGTTCACACTATAATGAGGCTCCAGCTCTGGTGCGTCTGGCTAGTCCAACTAGAAGTCAAAGCCAGTGGCCACTCAGTTTTTGGTTTCCTAATGAATCTCTGCCACTGGCATCTTCCTGGCCTCCTCCGTTTCATCTCTTACTGAGTATGCAGCGTGGTTCCTTAGATAGATGCCTGCATTTCTTTCTGTAAGTGGAAAACTCTATTAATAAGACACAGGTAAAATCTCAGGAGTGTTTCCTCCTGGGAGGTGACTTTCAACTCAGTATGAAGCTCACAACATGGCAAATAAAGGTCACTTCTCAAGGTCTTGGGGGCTGGAAATTGGGTACAAATGAAAGCAGAATGGAGGTCTTAAGTGAACTATTGCAGGAGCTGTTTAGTGTGATTGTATAGCTTGTTAAATACTCAAGGTCACTTTATGAGCCAGAATGACTGATCATGCTTCCTGATCTGTGGGGCTCAGTGTGTGTATCTGGAGGTTGTAATAATGATGCTGCTTGGCCCAGGCTTTCCAAGTCAGCCAGAACTCTTTGACCTTAATCCGTACTCTTCTTGTTGATGTCCTGGTTCAAGGTTGTTTTCAAATGCTGTGATTCCAGTCTTAGAAACAAAAGCACAGTAGAAAAATGCCCAAAGCAGATGAGAGCATCTGCATAGCCTACAATAGGGGAAACCAGTGGTTTCCAAGGAAATGAAGTGCCAGGAAGTCACTAAGCTTTCAAGAATGCAACACTTAATCCAAATAATCCAAAAGCAATCTACTTGGCAATCTAATTATATTTCCTTAGGAGAAAACCGCATAAGTGTTTGTTTGCATTTAATTGCCTCCCTTTAGTATGCTTGTGTTGTACTCATTTCTGACTCTGTTCCCAACTGGAAGGTCCCTTGTAATATTTGACTTAGCTTTCTAGACTAACCCAGAGGATTGCGCTTGGATTCGTTCCTACATAATAGGACAAGCAAGCTCTTATTTTGTGTATGTCAGAGCTGATGTCGGTTTCTAGAAACAATTGCTTTTCTTGGACAGGTAGAAAGGAAAACTAGATTTTAAATGAACTCATCTCTTTTGTTCTACTTACATATCGAGAAAGAAAATAGCATGCCTTTCTTTCTCCCATTATGCATTTAATAGTGAGGATAGAGGGAACAAAGAACATGACTCGTCTTCATCCACATGCCACAGAGCAATACCCATTTAATAGTTAGATTCTGATGGGAGTCTCATGCCTTGATCACAGTGATGGGGCTGTTCATACTTAATTGGAAACTCCACATGTGCATATTGTTGCTGAGTTTTTTTCAGAGATCTCAGAGGAGTTGGATGAAAGTTGAGGCCAAAATTACTCCTATCAGGAAAAATCATGCTACACTCTTGAATTGAAGTACTCTTGCTGATATGTAAAAATACAGAGATTGCTTTCAATCCCAGCAAACATGTCTCTTCTAGTTTGCGCTCTAGCAGCATGATGGCATTTCAGTTCTCACTCCAATTAAGTTAGCTTTCCACATGCTCTTCTTTGGCCTGGAATGTCCTCCCCAGGACCACTCTTTTTCTCCTCTTTCCTCCAACACAGTGATGATGCTACCCCTGAGCAGACCTTCCTAATGAAAAACTCTTACTTGATAAAATATTGCTCATATAGCACCTCCTCTCTGAAGTTGATCCCAATGTCACTCCTACACCTGGAACCATGACATGTTTATATTGATTAGTTTTAATATAGTAGAATAAATGCTGCAATGTAATAGCCCTCATCACACTGAGCTCTTCCTGAGCAGGGTCATATTTCTCTTTGTATCTCCAACTTCTAATCACAATGTTGCACACATAGCAAGTGCTCGACCATATTTGTTGAATGAGTGAATGTGTTAGGCAGAAAGACAGACATGAGTGGGTGGAGGGAGAATAAAGCCAGTAAAGCCCAGTAAAAGGGAATCAAAGAGTTAACCAGATAAGATCTTAGAGCCAGAAAGGACTCACAGAGTTAATTACCTGAAGTTTCAAGGACCAGGAGTGAGCTTGGAATGTCCAAACACTCCCCAGATGAAGTTTCCAAGCACAGATGCTCCCCAGATAAGAAAAAGCATCAGAGCACAGGCACAGAAACCCTCAGAGCACAGCCCAGGTCTCCATTTCACCAATTAGACCAGGTTCCAAGCCAAAGATTGTCAGTCAAGGACTTCTCTGTCCTGCCAGAACCCCCACAAAAGCAGCCTCACAGTAAGCAGCCTGCCTGTGTCCCTGTTGACTCTAGCCCATTCGTCACTTGGGAGTGTATTCAAGTAAAACTTTCATTCTGCTACACTTTCACTTCTTTGTTGCAGCGGGGACAAGAACCGAGGAGAACAAACTTCAATGGATACCAATATTCTGATATGCAGTGAAGAACTATATGCTGCCACATTCAGAAAAGGAGAACATTTGCACAGTTTGTTCATTTCCTTTTTTTGGTTTTATGGTTTGGAAATATTAAAAAGATAACAAAAATTTCTCTTGACTCAGCTAGGCCTGTTGATAAAATCTAGGGCTCCTGATAGCAGTTAGGGCTCCTTGGGTATACCAAGCCCAGCCAATTTTTTATGTCAAGGGGTCATTTGGGTTGAAATTATCCATCTGTCAGCTTCAAAATTTTCCACCTCTGAGCAAACCATCTTTGGGCTTTGGTAAAAAAAATAAAGGAAGCAAATAAACAAATGAGTGAATAAATAAAACACATAGAAGAGAGTACTAATTAAAATGCATAAAATTAAAGTGGTAAGAGATAAAGAGGATAAGGAAGGAGTAAGAAATGCCTGCGCAGTTTAAACTTGGCTTTGCACAGTGCCCTTGGGGTTGGCCAAATGAGCCTCTTCCAGAAGGAATATCCGTAATTCCAAGAAAAAGGACCCCTGTTTTCTCTCCCTTGCTGCTGCTTCTGGTAAATTTCTTGGCCTCTGGATTCTATTCATGTGAATGCCAAGACCTGGAAACAGATATGGGAATTCTTAAGGGAGCTATTGTGAATTTAGGGGAGAAATTTTCCTCCACCACACAGAGATTTAAAGGGCTCCTTGTGCTTAGGGTCTCCATTTTCACTGCAAAGCAATGAAAGCAGAGATGGCTTCACTAATTCCTATGGTGGTTTGCGCTGGTGAGTCTCTGCTACGGTCAGCACAACGGCCTGGATCCCGTCTCTCCAACCTTGTGTGGAGGGGGAGGTGGCTTGCTCTGAGAACTTCACTCTTTTATGAATCCAAGAAGAGTTGTTTGTTTGTGAAGTTTTTACTTGTTAGGACACCATGGTCCTTTCCAAGATCCTGACATTCCAAACCACAAACCAGAAGGCTTTTTATTCCTTCTTAAAATGTAATTTTCTACTTAATGTAAAAATGTGGAAGGTGCAACTGCTCAGCAGGGAGAGTGTAGCCAGAAGCCGAGAGCAGCCAGGTCAGCAGCCCTTGTTCCCACGACGGACCTTCTCAGCCGCTGGGACCCCCTGAAGGCTGGGGAACCTTCACTCTCACAGTTCTCGGGATGCTCAGCGTGAGTTAATGAGGAGAAAAGCCCTGAGAACCAAAAAGGCTTTTGATTTCTTCTCTCTTCACTGTTGGATCTGCCAACTTAGATCCTTCTTGTTGAAGGTTGTAAAATAAAGTCCAGGTGATCATTTTGTGTCAAAGATCCGAGTCTATTTGTGCTGGGAATCTACCACCTTCGTAGGCTCTCCTTAGTTGTCTGAGTATCTGGGGAGAAGTTACAGTACTAGTGAGTCTGGGACACTTCAGGAGACACCAAGCTGTCAGAGTCACTAGTTGGAGGCAGTGTTGAGAGAACTGCATGAGGGCGAGGGGACTGGGAAATCGCTTCGCCCTCTGGCATTCTCTCTATGCCTTTCATAAGAGCTGGGGAACTCACCTAGCATTTGTTCAGCCCATCAGTGCTGTCCAAAAATCACTGTCTTCTCCACTCAGAGACAAAAGGCGTCTCCCTTTATAGCTTTTTCTGACAATTTCCTGTCAGGCATTTGCAAAGCAAGTCCGACATGCAGACAGGAGGCTTTGACAGAACAAGGGCAACATTTCAAAGAAAGAATGATGATAGGATGCCTAACAGCACACTCCAGAAATAAGCACCTTTGAAAGGGACAGGTGAAATTTCAGAGCACCAGCCTGGTATTTCACCGTGTAGCGTTCTCCACTGAGGCTTTTTCATGTAGCTCAACATGAGTCAAATTATGTAGAAGCCGCAAATGCCAAATCACAGATGAATTTGAAATTCTTATTTTACAGCTTGAAATTAGTGTGGACACTTCCCATCAAGAAGGACATTTGTTTCACTTGAGTTCTTGGCACAAATATTGCTCTTTCATGAAGAAATTGCAGCTGGAAAAAAATGATATTCCCCACAGGTAGAAAGGAGGTATTGCCTTTACGTTCTCAATAACTAAATGAATATGTATTTTTGATCGTTGCTTTAGAAATGCCTTCCCCGCATTTCTAACTGTTAGAAACTACAGTTCCCACTATTTGAAACTGGACCTTCAGTACTGAGAACCAGCTTGCCCTTCCCATAATAACAGAAGTGAGCAGGAGAGCAGGATGCAGGATGCTGTTAGCAGCTAGATTGCCAGTTTGCGAGGCAGGCAGTAGTGAGATTGGACTTGATGAGGGCAGAGCCACCACCCTTGACTGCTTTCTTCACACGCGGGTAGTGTCATTCTCATAGATGGGCTCCTGCATGGTGCTGATATATCCATTCCAAAAGGGCTTGGTTACAGGAGCTTTTTTATAGCTACTTTGTGCCTGACACTGAATTCACACACACAGTGAACAGATTGTACCTTGTTCATTTCCTCTCAGCAAGGGGTTGGAAGTTGTAGTTTTAATCCCAGGTTGAATCAAACACATGATATGTGGAAATTTCTCAACTTTCCTGGCACTCAGTTCTTTAACCAGCAAAGTGGGGAAAAGTGAATTCATCCACCATGTAACTTTCTTGCAGTATCCGCCCCTCTCAGAGATAAAGCTGAAGGTCTGATACGGCCTGCAAGCCTTGCACCTTCAGGCCCCGTGTTGCTCCGAGGCCAAGATCTCCACCTACACTCCCCTCACTTCCTCGGCTCCAATTGCATGCACCTTCTTGCTGGGTTTCAAATGTGCCTCCAGTGTTCTCCCCATGGGATCTTGCTCCAGCTGTTCCCCTTCTTCTTCCTGGCAGGCCCTTGTCCCCACTGCCCTTCCTCTGAGAGCCCCTGGCTGCCTGCCCGGTTAAAAATTACAGGTCTTCTCCCTCTGTGTCCCTTGCTTTATTTTTCTCCTGAGTACTTACACATCTGACATACTACATAGACTGTACATTTTGCTTATTTACCTACAAACCAATGCTTGAATCTGAAAAAAAAAAATCATGAGCACAAAGATCTCGATTTTATTATTCACTGCTCTATCTCAGGACCAAGAATAGTGCTTGGCACACAGTAGATGCTCTAAAAATATTTTTACATGAATACCTAGTAAATTTTTGTGGGTGAAGAGGTTCCTTACTTAATTCTTACTGTACAAAGAAAGGATCATTTTCATCACCATTTTATGCATGATGATGGTAAGGCTTAAAGGCATTCAGATGAGCAGCCCTAAGGCCCTACAACTGGCCTGTGGTCAGCTAGGACACGCACTCAACCTTTTTGAACCCAGGTCCATCTTCTTTTTGTTACACTATTCTGCCTCATTCTACCGCAAGAGGCTGCTGTGAAAATTCAGTTTAAAATCTTCAAAGTCTTTTGCGACTGTAATGGGTTGTTAAACAAAAGGCATAGTAAACATTATTTTTGTGTCTTTGTTTTTTAATGAGAACATGAGCAAGGGCTCTTTATCTGAATCCATTTTACCACCTTAACCATTTTTAGGTGGACAATTCAGTGGTAGAGTTCATTCATGCTGTTGCAAAACCTCCCCACCATCCATCTCCAGAAGTCTTTGAACATACAGAAGTGAACTCTGTACCCATTAAACAACTCCTGATACCTGCCTCCCCTACCCCTAGCAACCACCATTCTATTTTCTTTCTTTCTTCTTCAACCTCCTCTTTTCTCGCACACCCCAGCCACTGGCAATCACTGTCCTACTCTCTGGCACAATGACGTCGGCCTTTAAAAAGTCCACATATAAGTGAGTCATGTGGTGTTTGTCCTCTGTGTCTGCTTTATTTCACTGAACATAAGATGCTCCAGGTTCATCCGCATTGTGGCAAATGGGTGAATAATTTTATTTTAGGCTAAATAATATTCCATTGTGTGTGTGTGTCTATATACTAAATTGTATTTATCCATAAATGTATATACATTTTTCTTTATCCATTCATCTTTCAGTGGACACTTAGGTTTTCAAATATTGACTATTGAGAATTATGTTGCAATGAATATGAAACTGCAGATAGCACTTCAAGAGAGTGATTTTATTTCCTTTCTTTTGGATATATGCCCAGAAGTGGGATTGCTGAATCATATGGTAGTATATTTTTAATTTTTTGAGGAACCTCCCCTTACTGTTTTCCATAACGACTATACCAACTTACAGATAAGAGACTGAATGAATAAATGAATGAATACGTGATTAAAATACAAAAGTAATGTTTAAAACAAATCAATTTTTCTGAATTTCTTAAACTGTGACTCATTGAAAAGACTTTTCTATATGCAAGAAATCTGAATGCTTAGAAAGCTGTAAGTAGAGCATTTTTATGAAGGAATCCTATACTAAATTGTTGAAAATTGAAAGACTAGGAATACTTTTACAAAAAAAAAAATCAATAAATAATTAACACAGTTCAGGCAGTTTAATCAGCTTTTATATATTTGGCTTTTCTTGTATGTTTTATTGAAAGTTGAATTAATATGCATACGATTCAAGAGCTCCCATCTCTTTTTCTGAGTTTGGAAGCTCAGGTTTACAAAGCAAGACCATATTTCCCTAAAAAACACCCAGAATGTGAAAGCTGCCAATATCTAACTGAAATACTCAGGGGGGAAACCACCAAAATGTCATATGGGTGAGGAATAACTTTCTGCATCCTATGAAAGGAGCTTTTCAAGTTATGTATTGATCCCAACATGAGGAAAATATGCCTGGAAATTTAATTTGACATTTACAATCAATAGCACTCAGATGTCACTAGAGCAGAGGGTGGAAAAAAAAAGATGACTTTAAAATTACATTCATGAATTTATAATCACAATAATGAATAGAAGTAATTTATTGAACTAATGTTTCCAGAGTCTAAAGAAAATCAGCCTGCCACAGCACACTGCTGATGGAGGGGAGAGGCAGGACCTCTGTTTATTGAGACTCATCTTCCTCAACTTCTTCCTTATCCTATAATTGGTGTCTTTACACTATACTTTCTGAGATGTGGTTTTTTTTTTTCTTTACAAACTACTGCACGCTAAGCTGGCTTAGAGACTGAGGGGCTTACGTACTATAGGAATGAGCCTTTGCCTCTGTTCATTATTTCATCTTGGTCTAAAAGTCTTAGAGAAAATATGCTTTGTGTTTTGTGGAGGAATAAAAAGCACTGCACATAGTAGGTGCTTAAAGATCTGTACTGAATCAGCCAAGAGTCATTGGCACCAGTAGTGTCTACATGAAAGGGCAATCCGTATTGTCACTGGCCTCAGGAACCGGACACAAATATGTTCTTAAAACAGAAAGACTGATCGTACAGTTAATACTGGGATCGTAAATACTTCTGGCTTCTTTCTCAGCTCGGTGAATTCTTCTCCCTGGCTACTTCTCTGTCTTCTACTCCACCTCAGTGGTGGCCCTCGTTTAAGAGTAAAAGCCAAATTTGTACCGCGGCTCACCTGCCGCCTCATCCCATCTCCATCAGCTCTCCCCCTTTGCGTTCTCTTCTGTTCACACTGGTGCGCTGGATGTTTCCTGCGCTTGACAAGCATATTCTCACGTCAGAATGCTCGATTGTGACGCTTCCTCTGCCGGTGAGGTTCTCCCTACAGATAACAATTTGGCTTCACTGCTGAGTCCCTTCAGCTTTCTGCCCACGTGTCATTTAACCAGTAACGCCCGGCCTGTCGACCCCGCAGGAAATGACAGTGGCCATCTCCCCACCGTCCCCACCGCTCCTGCGCTCCTATCCATATTCGTGGCTTTCCTTCTCCATAGCTTTGATCACCGCCTGATCCACCCTTTATCGACCCATTTTAGTCACTGCTTATATCTTCCTGTTGGAATGTAAGTTCCAGAAGAACAGAAACGTTTTGCAGTTTGTTTTTGCAGCTGTATTCCCAGTGGGCAAGACAATGCTTCGATAAATATTTTGGGTGAATTAAGTGAGTTATGGCTCCCATCCATTCCAAGGTGAAGCTGCATGTGCCATTTGGGGGAGTCCCAGTCTCTGGGTGGCTCTGCACCATCTTCTTCCACATCATCCCCCTACTACAAGGACAGTCAGGCTCTGTGGTCCACCTCTGGGTTTTCATTAGCTGATATGTTATCAAAGAATTAAATATTCATTCATATTTTCTCTAGGACGCTAGTAACTAACTCCAGAGTGAGATGACCAGTATTTGCAGATGGGTAGTTTGGCCCTTTAAATTCCCAGAACTCTCTTTTAGCTATACTGACTTAAGTGTGGTAAAACAACACTGCAGATCTTAGATACTCTAGGAAATATTTAAAAAACATTTTTACGGGCAGGGCTGCTGACATTACTGGTAAAGTACCAGTAAACGCTGGTAACTGTACTTGGTATCTGCTTCCAGAAAAGCAGTAAGAGGAAAAATCTGTGATGTCCTCCTGCGCTCAGCACTGTACTGAGAACAACTTCAGTGACAGGTAGGTTTAGATGAGGGGACAGCCGTCCCTTCTGCCCATGAGCTGCTTTGATTCTGTTCCATCTGAGCTCCCAAAGGTCTTCTCCAGTGATGAATGAAAACACACAGAGGTATAGATATGCTTGAAAGAAAACTGAATTCGAATCATAAAGCCTTGCCCTTACTTGCTGGCCTTACAATTGGATGTCTCCTCCTATGTTTATCTCAGTCAAAAACCTTCATTAGTCTTTGCTCCAGCTATACCAGACCAGGAAGATTTAAACATGTTCTGTACCTTCCTTTCTGATATTAATGAAATTTTTTTCATATTTTAAATACAACTCAAATCCTGCCTTTTCCATAAGGCTTTCTCTACTACCCTAAATGCAAATTAATCTTTTGCTCCTTTGGACTCTAATAATGCCCACAACACACATGATGTATTGGGGATCTAAATACATATAATGTATATGTTAAATATATAATATATATTATATATGTATATCATATAATACATATATTACATACAAACGCTTATCTGAATTTGCCAGACTATGGACATTATGAACCACTCGTTCTTTCAACTTCTCACTCTGCAAATAAATTCCTTGGTGTCCCTGAGCAATGACTGTCCATCTCTGCTTTCATCCCTCCTATCAGAGCGGGACCACCACGTCCCAAGGCAGCCTGCTCTTTTGCTGGGGATTTGGCTCTGCTGGCAATTAGACCAGGCGAGTATTCCTTCTCCAGGATCTAAGCTACATCAGGGGCTTTTGTTTTGGTTGATCTGTTAAAAGAAAAAAAAATCTTGGTCTAACCATAGAACAGTGATGGCCCACAAGAGGTTTTTTTTCATTGACAACTGAGGAAGAAAACCTGCAGTAATTACCAGGAACTCCAGGGAAGAATTAGACGGTTGAGATGGTTTTTCAAGTGATTAAGGGATTTTTAAAAAACCATCTTTTTTTTTTCAAGGTTTGGAACAGTTTAAAGACAATAAACAGGTTTTCTGGGATTTCTTGGGAAATGGCTATTGGATGCTTAAACCCCAGAGGCTGGTTTTTTTAGATCGATGCCCCTGCTTCGTGTTCCCATTGACCTGTGACACACTTTCTTGGAACACTTACTGTACTTCGTTGTAATTACTTGTTCAACGTGTATCTTCAATGCCAGACCGTGAACCTGGAGAGATCTAGTAATCCAGACTGTCTTGTCAATCACTCTATTCCCAGGGCCTGCAATTACTGCAGAATGGCCAAGTGGCTGCGTGTGGTAACAGTAAGAAGTGGGTTAGCTGATAATTTGGGAATTGGTGTGTTCTTTTAAAAATGGCTGCTCACCAAGTACAGGGTCCTAGAGTAAACTTTTATCAGAATTTGTCTCCCTTCATCTCACCTTGAAATGGTATAATTTAAAACTTTGTTTTATGACTTCCATGGACATATTAGAATGGACAAAATGGTCTATCTTAAATGACGTCCAGAACTAAAACTAGAGAATGGAGGCTGGGAAATATCATGCAGTGAGCAATGGAAAATTATATAAACACTTAGCTAGACATTAATCACTTGCTTTCTTATTAACACTCTCCTAAAATCTATGAGGGATTCCAAACGGTATATATATATATATGATGCTGATGTAAGTTATGTGCTTGGAATGCTCAACACTGCAACACAATAATGGAGTAAATTATTGATTGATAGATTGAATTGCTTGGAATAACAGCAAACAGGTAGGTGCTGATGAAGTAAATATCTGGAATTATTGGTTGCTACGGCATGAACTGATTAAACAAATATTGAGGACTTATTAGGAGAGCCATCATAAATGATTTACATCCATGAATTGATTTGATCTTCTCAGACAGCTGATAAAGTATTTCTTTTTTTTTTTTTTTAGATAATTATTTTTTATTGAAGGGTAGTTGACGCACAGTATTACATTACATTAGTTTCAAGTGTACAACACAGTGATAAAACATTTATATACATAATTCTAGGTTCCAGCTATCACCCTAACAAGCTGTTACAATATCTTGACTATATTCCCTATGCTATACATTACATCCCGGCTACTTATTTATTTTACCATTGGAAGTCTGTCCATTTTTTTTTTTTTTTTTTTTTTTTTTGTGAGGACATCTCTCATATTTATTGATCAAATGGTTGTTAACGACAATAAAATTCTGTATAGGGGAGTCAATGCTCAATGCACAATCATTAATCCACCCCAAGCCTAATTTTCGTCAGTCTCCAATCTTCTGAGGCATAACAAACAAGTTCTTACATGTAGAACAAATTCTTACATAATGAATAAGTTACATAGTGAACAGTACAAGGGCAGTCATCACAGAAACTTTCGGTTTTGCTCATGCATTATGAACTCTAAACAGTCAGTTCAAATATGAATACTCATTTGGTTTTTATACTTGATTTATATGTGGATACCACATTTCTCTCTTTATTATTATTATTTTTAATAAAATGCTGAAGTGGTAGGTAGATACAAGATAAAGGTAGAAAACATAGTTTAGTGTTGTGAGAGAGCAAATGTAGATGATCAGGTGTGTGCCTGTTGACTATGTGTTAATCCAAGCTAGACAAGGGCAATAGAACATCCACGGATGCAGAAGATTTCTCTCAGAACGGGGGGGTGAGGTTCTAAGCCTCACCTCTGTTGATCCCCAATTTCTCACCTGATGACCCCCCTGCGACTGTGCCTGTCTTAGGTTGTTCCTCCCTTGAGGAATCTTACCCGTCTCTGGCTAACCAGTCATCTTCCGGGGCCATACAGGGAAATGTAAAGTTGGTAAGTGAGAGAGAAGCCTTATTGTTTGAAATGGTTAGCTTTTTATTTCTTTGCATATTTATGCCCTGTAACTTCTATGCCCAGCATTTGTCTTGAGGTATCTTTACCACTTGGAAGAATTATGATACTCGGTAAATTTGGTATGAGGCACGAATTCTATTTAAGGGTTGTAATTAGGAAGGAAGAAGAAAAGCTATAGAAGTAGCAGGCGGAAGAAAACATGGGAAGATTGATTATTTCTTTGACATATCTTCTTGTAGAGTAACTTCAGCATGGATAGGTTTTAAGCTACTACTTAAATTGCGCACACACATTAACATAATAGGAGTATAGTTACATAACCAAAGCGTATCTGTAATTACCAGCCATCTCCAGTGAAAACAAGAAAACCAGTTAGGCACCTTAGGCATTTGTGAAAACTTATCTATGATATGGTGGATATTGTCCAACTGAACTTGAAGAGTCTGAGAGAAATCAGACAAATTAAAACAACCCATTCCTGGGGAATGTTCACAACTCTTATGTTCTTTTAACAGTAAATAGTCTGTAGTTGTAAGATTTTGGAGCGCTACAATTTGCACTTCTCCTAATTCTTGATTGAGTTCCAACAGTATAGATCCAGTCAAATTTGTTGTTTTACTGTATGCACAGGCCAGCTTAGATATCTCCTTCCTCATTCCCATGGCAAGTCCAGGAACTGGCGGGATGAGTGCATCTACAGCTGTAGCAGTGCGTGGATCTTTGTCGGGGTTTTTTGATGATCATCTTCTGGCATGAGTCTTCCAGAGAGTGCAGATGTTGGAAGTTCTTTTTCATATCGTATCTTAGTTCATTTTCAGGGTAGCCCAATTAGGCTTTGATCCTCTGTATAAACACAAACAGACCCTTTGCCTACACTTTTATATGCCCTTTATACCCTTGTGTAGAACTCGTTGGAGGTTACCACACAGGAACTGCCCTTTTTTTTTTGTTTGTTTTGTTTTGTTTTGTTTTTGATATCACTAATCTAAATTTACATGATGAATATTATGTTTACTAGGCTCTCCCCTATACCAGGTCTCCCCCATAAACCCCTTTACAGTCACTGTCCATCAGCATAGCAAAATGTTGTAGAATCACTACTTGCCTTCTCTGTGTTGTACAGCCCTCCCTTTTCTTCTACCCCCCATGCATGTTAATCTTAATACCCCCCTACTCCTCCCCCCCCTTATCCCTCCCTACCCACTCATCCTCCCCAGTCCCTTTCCCTTTGGTACCTGTTAGTCCATTCTTGAGTTCTGTGATTCTGCTGCTGTTTTGTTCCTTCAGTTTTTCCTTTGTTCTTGTACTCCACAGATAAGTGAAATCATTTGGTATTTCTCTTTCTCCGCTTGGCTTGTTTCACTGAGCATAATACCCTCCAGCTCCATCCATGTTGCTGCAAATGATTGGATTTGCCCTTTTCTTATGGCTGAATAGTATTCCATTGTGTATATGTACCACATCTTCTTTATCCATTCATCTATCGATGGACATTTAGGTTGCTTCCAATTCTTGGCTATTGTAAATAGTGCTGCGATAAACATAGGGGTGCACTGATCTTTCTCATACTTGATTGCTGCATTCTTAGGGTAAATTCCTAGGAGTGCAATTCCTGGGTCAAATGGTAAGTCTGTTTTGAGCATTTTGATGTACCTCCATACTGCTTTCCACAATGGTTGAACTAACTTACATTCCCACCAGCAGTGTAGGAGGGTTGCCCTTTCTCCACAGCCTCGCCAACATTTGTTGTTGTTTGTCTTTTGGATGGCAGCCATCCTTACTGGTGTGAGGTGATACCTCATTGTAGTTTTAATTTGCATTTCTCTGATAATTAGCGATGTGGAGCATCTTTTCATGTGTCTGTTGGCCATCTGTATTTCTTTTTTGGAGAACTGTCTGTTCAGTTCCTCTGCCCATTTTTTAATTGGGTTATTTGTTTTTTGTTTGTTGAGGCGTGTGAGCTCTTTATATATTCTGGACGTCAAGCCTTTATCGGATGTGTCATTTTCAAATATATTCTCCCATACTGTAGGGATCCTTGTTGTTCTATTGATGGTGTCTTTTGCTGTACAGAAGCTTTTCAGCTTAATATAGTCCCACTTACTCATTTTTGCTGTTGTTTTCCTTGCCTGGGGAGATATGTTCAAGAAGAGGTCACTCATGTTTATGTCTAAGAGGTTTTTGCCTATGTTTTCTTCCAAGAGTTTAATGGTTTCATGACTTACATTCAGGTCTTTGATCCATTTTGAGTTTACTTTTGTATATGGGGTTAGACAATGGTCCAGTTTCATTCTCCTACATGTAGCTGTCCAGTTTTGCCAGCACCACCTGTTGAAGAGACTGTCATTTTGCCATTGTATGTCCATGGCTCCTTTATCAAATATTAATTGACCATATATGTCTGGGTTAATGTCTGGATTCTCTAGTCTGTTCCATTGGTCTGTGGCTCTGCTCTTGTGCCAGTACCAAATTGTCTTGATTACTATGGCTTTATAGTAGAGCTTGAAGTTGGGGAGTGAGATCCCCCCTACTTTATTCTTCTTTCTCAGGATTGCTTTGGCTATTCGGGGTCTTTGGTGTTTCCATATGAATTTTTGAATTATTTGTTCCAGGTCATTGAAGAATGTTGCTGGTAGTTTCATAGGGATTGCATCAAATCTGTATATTGCTTTGGGCAGGATGGCCATTTTGAGGATATTAATTCTTCCTAGCCACGAGCATGGGATGAGTTTCCATCTGTTAGTGTCCCCTTTAATTTCTCTTAAGAGTGACTTGTAGTTTTCAGAGTGTAAGTCTTTCACTTCTTTGGTTAGGTTTATTCCTAGGTATTTTTTTTTTTTGATGCAATTGTAAATGGAGTTGTTTTCCTGATTTCTCTTTCTGTTGGTTCATTGTTAGTATATAGGAAAGCCACAGATTTCTGTGTTGATTTTGTATCCTGCAACTTTGCTGTATTCCGATATCAGTTCTAGTAGTTTTGGGGTGGAGTCTCTAGGGTTTTTTATGTACAGTATCATGTCATCTGCAAATAGTGACAGTTTAACTTCTTCTTTACCAATCTGGATTCCTTGTATTTCTTTATTTTGTCTGATTGCCGTGGCTAGGACCTCCAGTACTATGTTAAATAACAGTGGAGAGAGTGGGCATCCCTGTCTAGTTTCCGATCTCAGAGGAAATGCTTTCAGCTTCTCGCTGTTCAATATAATGTTGGCTGTGGGTTTATCATAGATGGCCTTTATTATGTTGAGGTACTTGCCCTCTATTCCCATTTTGCTGAGAGTTTTTAACATGAATGGATGTTGAACTTTGTCAAATGCTTTTTCAGCATCTATGGAGATGATCATGTGGTTTTTGTCTTTCTTTTTGTTGATGTGGTGGATGATGTTGATGGACTTTTGAATGTTGTACCATCCTTGCATCCCTGGGATGAATCCCACTTGGTCATGGTGTATGATCCTTTTGATGTATTTTTGAATTCGGTTTGCTAATATTTTGTTGAGTATTTTTGCATCTACGTTCTTCAGGGATATTGGTCTGTAGTTTTCTTTTTTGGTGGGGTCTTTGCCTGGTTTTGGTATTAGGGTGATGTTAGCTTCATAGAATGAGTTTGGGAGTATCCCCATCTCCTCTATTTTTTGGAAAACTTTAAGGAGAATGGGTATTATGTCTTCCCTGTATGTCTGATAAAATTCCGAGGTAAATCCATCTGGCCCGGGGGTTTTGTTCTTTGGTAGTTTTTTGATTACCGCTTCAATTTCGTTGCTGGTAATTGGTCTGTTTAGATTTTCTGTTTCTTCCTGGGTCAATCTTGGAAGGTTATATTTTTCTAGGAAGTTGTCCACTTCTCCTAGGTTTCCCAGCTTGTTAGCATATAGGTTTTCATAGTATTCTCTAATAATTCTTTGTATTTCTGTGGGGTCTGTCGTGATTTTTCCTTTCTGGTTTCTGATACTGTTGATTTGTGTTGACTCTCTTTTCTTCTTAATAAGTCTGGCTAGAGGCTTATCTATTTTGTTTATTTTCTCGAAGAACCAGCTCTTGGTTTCATTGATTTTTGCTATTGTTTTATTCTTCTCAATTTTATTTATTTCTTCTCTGATCTTTATTATGTCCCTCCTTCTGCTGACCTTAGGCCTCATCTGTTCTTCTTTTTCCAATTTCGATAATTGTGACATTAGACCATTCATTTGGGATTGCTCTTCCTTTTTTAAATATGCTTGGATTGCTATATACTTTCCTCTTACGACTGCTTTTGCTGTGTCCCACAGAAGTTGGGGCTTAGTGTTGTTGTTGTCATTTGTTTCCATATATTGCTGGATCTCCATTTTGATTTGGTCATTGATCCATTGATTATTTAGGAGCGTGTTGTTAAGCCTCCATGTGTTTGTGAGCCTCTTTGCTTTCTTTGTACAGTTTATTTCTAGTTTTATGCCTTTGTGGTCTGAAAAGTTGGTTGGTAGGATTTCAATCTTTTGGAATTTTCTGACGCTCTTTTTGTGGCCTAGTATGTGGTCTATTCTGGAGAATGTTCCATGTGCACTTGAGAAGAATGTATATCCCGCTGCTTTTGGATGTAGAGTTCTATAGATGTCTATTAGGTCCATCTGCTCTACTGTGTTGTTCAGTGCTTCCGTGTCCTTACTTATTTTCTGCCCAGTGGATCTATCCTTTGGGGTGAGTGGTGTGTTGAAGTCTCCTGTGTTGGGTGCATATATATTTAGAATGGTTATATCCTCTTGTTTGACTGAGCCCTTTATCATTATGTAGTGTCATTCTTTATCTCTTGTTACTTTCTTTGTTTTGAAGTCTATTTTGTCTGATATTAGTACTGCAACCCCTGCTTTCTTCTCACTGTTGTTTGCTTGAAATACGTTTTTCCATCCCTTGACTTTTAGTCTGTACATGTCTTTGGGTTTGAGGTGAGTTTCTTGTAAGCAGCATATAGATGGGTCTTGCTTTTTTATCTTTTCTGTTACTCTGTGTCTTTTGATTGGTGCATTCAACCCATTAACATTTAGGGTGACTATTGAAAGATATGTACTTATTGCCATTTCAGGCTTTAAATTCGTGGTTACCATAGGTTCAAGGTTAGTCTCTTTAGTATCTTACTGCCTAACTTAGCTCACTTATTGAGCTGTTATGTACACTGTCTGGAGATTCTTTTCTTCTCTCCCTTCTTGTTCCTCCTCCTCGATTCTTCATATGTTGGGTGTTTTGTGCTGTGCTCTTTGTAGGAGTGCTCCTATCTAGAGCAGTCCCTGTAAGATGTTCTGTAGAGTTGGTTTGTGGTTTGTGGGAAGCAAATTCCCTCAGCTTTTTTTTGTCTGGGAATTGTTTAATCCCACCATCATATTTCAATGATAGTCGTGCTGGATACAGTATCCTTGGTTCAAGGCCCTTCTCTTTCATTGTATTAAATATATCATGCCATTCTCTTCTGGCCTGTAGGGTTTCTGTTGAGAAGTCTGATGTTAGCCTGATGGGTTTTCCTTTATAGGTGACCTTTTTCTCTCTAGCTGCCTTTAAAACTCTTTCCTTGTCCTTGATCTTTGCCATTTTAATTATTATGTGTCTTGGTGTTGTCCTTCTTGGATCCTTTCTATTAGGGGTTCTGTGTATTTCCATGGTCTGTTCGATTATTTCCTCCCCCAGTTTGGGGAAGTTTTCAGCAATTATTTCTTCTAAGATACTTTCCATCTCTTTTCCTCTCTCTTCTTCTTCTGGTACCCCTATAATACGGATATTGTTCCTTTTGGATTGGTCACACAGTTCTCTTAATATTTTTTCATTCCTGGAGATCCTTTTGTCTCTCTCTATGTCAGCTTCTATGCGTTCCTGTTCTCTGATTTCAATTCCATCAATGGCCTCTTGCATTGTATCCATTCTGCTTATAAACCCTTCCAGAGTTTGTTTCATTGCTGCGATCTCCTTTCTGGCATCTGTGATTTCCCTCCGGACTTCATCCCATTTCTCTTGCGTATTTCTCTGCATCTCTGTCAGCATGTTTATGATTTTTATTTTGAATTCTTTTTCAGGAAGACTGGTTAGGTCTGTCTCTTTCTCTGGTGTTGTCTCTGTGATCTTTGTCGGCCTGTAGTTTTGCCTTTTCATGGTGATAGGAATAGTTTGCAGAGCTGGGACGAGTGACGGCTGGAAGAACTTCCCTTCTTGTTGGTTTGTGGCCCTCCTCTCCTGGGAGAACAGCGACCTCTAGTGGCTTGTCCTGGGCAGCTGCACGCAGACAGGGCTTCTGCTTCCAGCCTGGCTGCTATGGAGTTAATCTCCGCTGTTGCTGTGGGCGTGGCCTGGCTCGGGCAGCTACTCCAAAGTGGTGGAGTCACGTTGGAGGGGGAGCGGCTGGGAGGCTATTTATCTCCGTAAGGGGCCTCCCTGCTCCCTGCAGCCCAGGGGTTAGGGTGCCCAGAGATCCCCGGATTCCCTACCTCTGGATTAAGTGTCCCGCCCTGCCCCTTTAAGACTTCCAAAAAGCACCCGCCAAAACAAAACAACGACCACCAAAAAAAAAAAGAGAAAAAAAAAATTTTTAATTAAATTAAAAAAAAAATTTTTTTTTTTTTAATTAAAAAAAAAAAAAAGGTGGGCGCTCGTTTTTCTTTATTCTAGGGTGCCAGCCTCAGGCCTCTGCTCACCGGTCTTGCTGCCCTGTTTCCCTAGTATTGGGGTCCCTATCCCTTTAAGACTTCCAAAAAGCACTCGCCAAAACAAAACAGCACAAAAGCAAAAAAAAAAAAAAAAAAAAAAATGGTCGCTCGCTTTTCTTATGTCCTCCGGCACCCGGCCTCCAGTGCCCACTCACTGTTCTTGCTGCCCTGTTTTCCTAGCATCCAGGGCCCCCTGGGCACGTACTGTGTCTGCACTCTGGCCCGGATGTCGGGGGCTGGGTGTTCGGCAGTCCTGGGCTCCGTCTCCCTCCCGCTCTGCCTATTCTTCTCCCGCTGGGAGCTGGGGGGAGGGGTGCTCGGGTCCCGTCGGGCTGGAGCTTGTATCTTACCCCCTTTGCGAGGCGCTGGGTTCTCGCAGGTGTGGATGTGGTCTGGATGTTGTCCTGTGTCCTCTGGTCTTTATTCTAGGAAGGGTTGTCTTTGTTATATTTTCATAGATATATGTGGTTTTGGGAGGAGATTTCCGCTGCTCTACTCACGCCGCCATCTTCCGCCCCTCCCTGATAAAGTATTTCATTTTCATTTTATAGATGAAAAAATTAAAGGTCAATTATGTTGAGTAATTTGTGAAAGAACATATAGTCAGGAAATGGCAGAGCTGGAGATTCAATTCAGTTATGATTTATACAAAACCTAACTGGAAAGAGAAGAACCAGAACACATAGAAAGGCCAAGAGGTAGGGCATATCTCAGCAACACAAAGATATTTGGCAGAGCAAATAATGATTTGAGAGGGTGGCAGTGGTTATGGAGCTAGGCAAAGGAAGTTCGGTGCTATTTCTGGAAGTTTCTATATGGGAAAGCATTGGTTTAGAAACAGGGAAAGTATGCTCTTTGAGTTACTCTGTAAACAGATGATTCTTGCTTCAGTGTGGTTATCAGGAAACTAATGAAGAAGCAAGAGATGCTGAAAGTTTGGGCAGTGCTGGAAAAGCCCTGCAAAATCATCTTATCCCGGTGAAGACAGACAGAATACACTATTGCCTTGAAGGATTCCTCCAGAAAAATTATAGGTCTTGATATACTATGTGTGATTTTAATGTCTTCCTCAATTAAAAGATTATGACTTTGAGAGGGTGTGTAAAATAAAGGGGATTGATTAACTTTGTATATACATCATTTGAAAAGTAATGTTTTTTCAAGCCATAGTTAACACACTAATGGATATATTCTTGGCCAGGAGAAGAATGATTTAGGAGTCACCCAATTAATATCAGAACACAGGTTTTGTTGTACAAAGTATACAGGGCACATCAGCCATAAAAAGAAAAGAAATCTTGCTATTTGCAACAACATGGATGGATCTAGAGGGTATTATGCTCAGTGAAATAAGCCAGGCGGAAAAAGACAAAGACCATATGATTTCACTTATTTGTGGAATATAAAAACAAAGCAAAACAGAATGAACAAAACAGCAGTAGACTCTTAGATACTGAGAAGTGACTGGTGGTTACTAAGGGGGAGGGGAGTGGGCTGGGGGGAGGGGGGAGGAAGGGTGATTGTTGAACCACTGTGATGTACATTTGATTTAAAAAAAATGTATACAGGGCACCTCCCTCCCTACTCCCTATCCAGAGGTAAACAGGACCCTTAGCTTTTGCTTTTGTCTTCTAGTTCCCTTTCTATGCAATTCTATGCATATATATGAAATATATTTTTAACAATTCCAAAGCATCCCATAGGAAATACATTTTTTATTCAGTTACCTTTTTCTTTTCTGATAGATAATTAGGTTATTTCCATCATCTTGCTGTTACAAACAATGCTGCAATAAACATGATTGTGCCCCATCTTTGCATTCATGTATTGATATATGCACACACAACATTTTCTATGAATTCCCACATGTGTATTTCATGGGTAAAAAGGTATTTGCACTTTAAATTTTGACAGATATAGACCAGTTGGCTTTCAAATTGGCTTCAACTGTACCTACTCTTAACAACAATATATGAAAGTGCCTCCATCATCCTTTTCAACTTACTTGTTATCTTAAAATGTAAACATGCCAAAACACAGCAAAGAACTTAGGAACTAAAACATGTGCATAACAAATAAAGCACTGGCTTTGTGCTCTTTCTTTGGCCCAGCCACCTGCCTTCTTTAACAAAGGTGATCAAATACTAAGTTTTGTGTGTATTATTCCTTTGCCTTTAATTCTCTGTCCTTTTTAATCTAGTAGAGGGTTTACCTATTTTTTGAATATATGAAAAAAGTGTCATATTATGTAGCCTTTTAAGGGACTTTTTCAAAATTCAATTTTGTTTCTAAGGTTTATCCATGTAGCGGTTACATCATTTTCATTGCTGTGTAACATTCCAGTGTGTGAATGTAGCAGAATGTACCTCTCTCTTCAGAGACTCCTGGGTTGTTCCTGGTTTTCTGCTACTTGGGTTGTATTTTCATTGGCATTCTCAACGTGTATCCTGGCCCATGACCTCTTGTGTTATTGATCTCAAAGAGGAATTAATAGATTCAGTGCATGCAAATATGCAATGTATTAAAATAATGACATTTTCCCCCAAATCATTGGCCAATTTACTATCCTGCCAGACAAGCTTTTGGGAGAGTTTTTGCCCTCTTTTTCTCTCTGCATGAAATATTGCTCCCCCAGATATACAGATGGTTCAATCCTTCATCTCTATATATTTCTTGGCTCAAATATCCCTCTACTTAGTAAGAATCTGTGGCCATGATATATAATTGTTGTCCTACCCTCACCCTTGCACTCAGCACACAGAAGGCAACCAACAAATATTACTTGAAAGAATGACTGAATAACTGAATGAAAAGATTCACATATAATCCAGGGAACAATGTTGCATATGTAAAAATATACATAAGTGCATGTATGTGTATAATGTTCTGGATTCCATGAACCTTGAGACATTATATTAGGAACATCTGGAGGAAGAAACAAATATTTTATATGTGTATAAGTATGAATATTTTTACATCAAAAGCCAAATAGAGGAAATATACAATATTTTCTTAATATATACTAGAGAAACTGTCTTTGGCAAGTTGTAGTTATAATTGATGGATATAACTATCTGGACATCCACTTGATATATATTCTTTGTGTTTATTTATTAAACAAAGATTCACTGGATACTTACCATATGAAAGATTTACACAGAGATATTGCCCTAAAGAAGAATCATGAAAAAATAATTTATTTCTTATTTTTATTTTTGCTAAAAATTATACTTTTTTTAGGATAGAAGAGTTAGCCACACAGATAATTATGGATCACATTTTGATCTAGAACTACATGTGGTAAGTATTGAAACTAAAAGACCTGGGGAAAATTAGCTGTGGATCTTAGATTCCATAATAGGGATAGGAAAAGATGTACAAAATTCTGTCTCCTACTGTATACAAAGACATTTTTTGAGAACAAACACAAGAGTATGATAAAATATTTATCTTGTAAGGGGCAAGATATAAATATTAATAAGTTTTGCTCAATTAGAGTAAGTTAAGAGAATATATTTTAAGGAAATGTCTAACACTATAAAATACAATCTTCAAAATATGATATGTCCAATAGAAAGCAGGTAACATGTTAAACTCTACTTGAAATGAGTGCTCCTGGAAAACATGGATGGTTGAAAAATCTTTCTATGCTTTTATATTTCAGGAAACAGCTTATTGCAAAGAAATACCCTTTCCCATGTGACTTAGATAAAACTAGCAGATTCTCTCCTTTTTTAAGGATGCTAAAGCCATAAAGACTCTTTAAATTCCCTCTTTCTTGCCTCAGAGATGATTAGTTAACCTGTTTGTAACCACTGATCTATCTGGATAATATACTTGATAACTTGACTTGTTGACATTTTAGTCGGACTTCTCTCTTTCCCTCAGACCCCTGAACTCTGACGCACCCTCATCCTGAGCCAGCATTGTGAGGTGGACTAACTCCTCCTTAAAGGTCTCTCCCAAGAATGTGCTGACCTGAAAGACAGACATTACCTGTTCAGCTGTTTATCCCACTCCCCAGGCGTGGTTCTTTGCAGCCTTGTTTACTCCTCCCTATAAGAGAACATTCCTTTCTGCCTGCCTTTTAAGATGCCTGAAGATCTTAAGACCTGAAGAGTCCTCGCTAATGCAACTGTCCTCCCCTTATTGCAATAATCTTTTCAAATAAAGACTCTCCGTACTTAAGTCTAGATTTGTTTTTCATCTGACCCAGGAAAAAGAAAAAGAGGACTTAATGGAAAATAATGAATAATAGGATGGAACAAAATACTGTAAAAAGAGTAATTGTAAATGGATTAGACACACCAATCAAAACACAAAGATTCTACGGTTTAATTAAAAGCAAAACAAAATCTGCTGATACATACTTAAGAAGAGAATGGTTAAAATGAAGGGATATAAAATGATATCTCAAACAGAACTGAAACAAAGGAAACCTGGGATTGTATCATAGGATCTTATTAAATAGTATTTAAAACAAAGGCAGCATATTGTTAAAAGAAAGACATTATATACTTGTACAAGGTATAATAAAACAGCTGTATATACATATATGTACCTAGCAATATAGGCTTCAAATACATCAAGGATCAACTGGCAGGAATGTAGAGAAAAAGATATAATAGTTACTAGGAATTTTAACATTTCTTTTGAAATTGTGATTAAAAACAGGTAGATGATGCAGAGATTTTGGACACTAAAAATATTAATAATAATTTACACTCAATGAAGAAAGAGCATATGTTTTAAGTACACAAAAACAATGAGTGACCCCTTCCCCCTCCAAAAAAAGTTAGTCCTGTATTAGGACACAAAGGAAGTCTTGATAGATTTCAAAGGCTCAATATAATATAAAACAAAAGTATTGTTTTTGTAAAATCTAGTATGTTTGGAAGCTAAATAATTACTAAATAACTCTGAAGTTAAAAATGAAATATAGAAAATTAAGAAGTATTCAGCATGAATGATAATAAACAAGTTAAAAGTCAAACTGGTGGGGCAGAGCTTAATCAGTGCTTAATGAGAAATGTAAAGCTGTAAATACATTTATCAAGAAAGAAGAAGGGTGGAAGGTCAATGAACTGAGCACTCAATTCAGCAAGATGGGGGTGAAAATCGAATCCAAAGAGGCAAGAAATAAGAAACAAAAAAATAATAGAGGTAAGAGAGGATTCAATGAATTTAGGCAATAAATGAGTAATAAAAAAGATTAACAAATAAGAAGCTGATTCTTTCAAAGGATAATTAAGACAAGCTTTGTAAGGACTGACAAAAAAAAGACCAAAAAGAAAAAACATGCAAATAAACACCACGGGGAATGAAATGACAGAAGTAGCTACAGAGTAGAAATTTAAAAGAACATATATGGATAAAATGAGAGTTCCTGTGGCCAGGATTCTCACCTGGCTGTGGTTGACCAGCTCACTGCACACCTGTGGGCAACACATGGCTGTTGACTGTATAAAAAGAGCTCTGCCCAGTGCTCTGGGTGCAACATGGTGGCAGGGCTGCAAGGCTGCAGGACAGCAGAGGCTGGAGTGGTGGCAGCACTGAGGACAGAGGCCCAGAGGACGGCTGTGTGGAACGACTGTGCAGAGAGGCCCAGAGGATGGCTGTGTGGGACAACTGTGCAGAGAGGCCCAGAGAATGGCTGTGTGGGATGACTGTGCAGGACAGCTGTGCAGGCAGAGAGGCCCAGAGGATGGCTGTGCAGACAGAGGGGCCCAGAGGCAGAGACTGGCCTGCTGCACGCAGACCCGCTCTGAGTGAATGGGATTCTAGTGACTAACCTGCCACTGTGAGAATAAAGTTGGGTATAAAACCCTTTCACCCCAAGAATGTTTTGCTATCATTTTCTTAGTCACACTGAATTCATAGTGAACTTGCCCGGGGCTGAAACCCATTGGCAAGACAACATATAACTATATAGATTTTTAATGTATTATGAATTATCTATCATAAGGAATGAATTTGAAATCCAGATGAAATTGATAAATTCCTTTAAAAAAACCCATAGAAGTCAAAAAAGTAAAGAAATGAGAAAAACTCGGCTGAGTTCATTCCCTAGAACAGGTGAGTGAATGCATAAGCCCCTGTATTTTCCTGGCATCTGGCTTACAACAGTGATTCTAATTAGCTTGTTAAATAAGATAATACATGAATGGGCAAATGAACGGTACTCAGGGGCCTTCTGTAATTCTGATGACAGCACAGCGGCCCGCAGAGCACTGTTGTGCTGAAATGTGTAGGATGGGAACTGAGACTGGGATGGGCTAGAAAAGCGGAAGGGGCATTCTCAGCAGGGACAGGAATGATGTGGGGGCCCGGGATGATACACAGCTCCAAGATTTAAGATCTTTTTAAAAATAGACTTTGAGAAGAGGAAAGCATTCACACAAACAAAAATCTCCCTTTTCATGACGTGCCTTAATTTTGGCCTAACCAAAGGAAGCTTTTCCTTTGTGCCTCTCCATGCACTGCATCCTAAAGCCAATTTCCATGATATTAAAAGAACAATGACTAAGAGCAAGGCAGCTTCTTTTGGGGAACATTGAAAAGCCTGAGGGAGATCCGAATAAATAAGAAAACAGGAGATAAGAAAGCCTATTCTTTTCTTCCCACTGCTGAATGACAACTGGCTCCGTATGTGCACGTGAGCCTAGAAAAAGGAAGACAAAAAAGTGGTGGCAATATATTTCAGGATGTTGTTTAATAGGCTTACTACAGTAAATTCAGATCGAATTAAGGGAAAACTGTTTAGCGGCATGGTCATAGGGTCAATGAAATTCTCCCTTGGTGCCGTTTTAAGGCATTGAACTCAAGTTGGGAGATATGGTATGCCTACTAGGCATGTGTCCCTGTACCTATGCCAGTTCCTGGAGAGCACAGCTGGCCTAGATCACTGAGGAGCTTCGCATGTGACAAAAAGCATGATTTTATAAGGAAAATATATAGTCTCCTCATCCCAGGTGTTTGGGTTTTGAAGACTTTCCTTGGCTGTTAACGTATTTTATTTTACCAGCAGGGAAGGTGAGACCTCAATCGGTCCATGGCTGGGCTGACCCCTTCCTCCCGCTGTCTCACGGCTGTCTCCACAGCAGTTTCTTTTTTGCTCTCCCAAGACCAAAATGCTCTTCGAGGGGATATTTTCTTAATTCCCTGGCTTCACAGAAGTCTTGAAACCCAATTCTGTTCTCTTTAGCATCTGCCCTCTTCCCCCAACTCCTCTCCAGATATTAGAGAAAAAAATCTTTCCGGATTTCCTTCATATTTATGGCTTCAGGGGAGAGAGATGTGAGGTTAAAGGCTTCAGGTTGGAAAAGAAAGTGCCTAAGATATTAAAGATAGTCTAATCCTTAATTCACAAAGGATACATTGCTGCTTTGGGCTCCGCATCTGTTCTGTCAGCCATGACTGACCTTGTTTTTCTAGGAAAATTAGCCCACGCAGTAAGGGCAGCTAACTGCTCAATGCTACTTCCTTTTGATCCTGTAAAACCCTGAGTCCTTTATGCCCCACTTGAACTCTATTCAAGCAAATCCTTATTGCTCTTTGCATTAGTTTTCCCAGCTGGGCCAATTTTTAGCACATTCTCTGCTCTGGAGAAGTTTCTACTTTACCTTAGAGATACTTTTAAAAAATTTTTTATTAAAGTATCATTGTAGATTTACTCTTTGCCTTCAGAACTAAGGTTGCTGGCATTAGGTAAAACATTCTTTCTAAAATGTATAGGGATGATAAGTATTTGAAACAAATATAATAGAAAATGGTTATGTACTTATAGCCATTATATAAAACTTAATATATCAAAACTTCATACAAATTGATGAGAACATCACTAAGACCAAAAGAAGAAATGTAATATACAAATGTACAAAATACAAAGGAAATACTCCAAATATCTGGAATACTTATGACTGTCTAGTAATCACAGAAGAGCAAATGAAAATATTGAGATTAACCTTTTGGCCTATGAATGAACAAAGAATAGAATAAATGTTATTAATGTTGAAAGGCACTGTGAAATGGTTACTCTTGTAGACTGTGTGAATATAAATTACACAAATATCTTAGGAAGCTATTTAGTAATAAGGCTTGCTAACATTAAAAATACTTATCCCTTTTAAATAGCTTTTCTCCCATCTTACAGTTCATACTAAAGGAATAATCAGAAATGTTAAAAAAGACTAATATGTAACTGTGTTCATTTATACCAGAAAAAAGCATTAAAAAAAAACTAAGTGTTGATAAACAATAGGATGGTTGAATTAATTGTGGCCCCCCCAAAGAAAATGGAATATTATTGAACAACTGAATATTATATTTACAAAGATGTTTTAATTATGTGAGAAAATACTTATAATATTAAGTGAGAAGATAATGTAGATTTTACATTTAGTAAAATCTCAAATATATCTGTTCTATGTGTCTGTAGAGCTTGTTCATTCTCTGTGTTTCTGCTTAAATATAGAGAGCTGATTTGTTCCTCTATCAAAACAACAAGTCTACTTTAATCCTGCTTCCTAATTTCTCAATTTATAAACACAAGGTCTCAGTAGTACATGTTTTTAAGAGCAGGGCTTCCATATCAGTCAGTCATCAATCACTCAGCCAACAAATGCTTATTGGCCACATGCAATGTGTGTAAAATTCAAGTATTAAATGCTAGTGATTCAGCGGTGAAGAGACAGAAGCAGAGACAGACAGACATGCACGGAGATAGGACAGACATAGAGAAAGAGACAGATCCTCTTTTAAGGAAGAAGAGAAAAGGTTCTGAAAGCCATAAACTCTAACTAATGTTGCTGCTACCAACTGAAGGCAGCTTAATGACCAATTCTTGAGTCTCTGTCCCATTTTTTCATGAGGTCGTCACAGGAGCCCATGACAAAGCCCATCTGGGCTGAAACCAGGGATAAGAAAATGCAGGGACAGCCACTGAGCATGGTTTCTGTGTTTGCTCTGAGCAATCTGAACCTTCTCTTTTGCAAGAGAAACCTGACATCACTTGAAAAGGGCCCCAAGGCCTTCAATGCCAGGTTGTTCTGACCAGTTATCCTCGTGGCCTGACTGACAAGTCAACTCCATCAGCCTGACATAACTTGAAGACTCTAAACAGATACTGGAATTTTCAGACTTTGAGTACTTCTGCAACATGCATTCTGTGTTTCAGCTTTTGCTCATGGAGTTGGGGGTTGGTAAATATATGTACTTTTTATTACATCTTAAAACATTGAAAAATGAGTACTGGGAAATAAAAAACACTTCAGTCAGCACCTATAACCTATTAAGGCGATTAATCAAACACATACTTTGTCAACTTTCTCTTGTTCTGTTATGTTTTATGACGCTATTATTATTTCATCAACATAATAAAAGGAATTAATCTTCATTGCATGGAAAACATTTGTGAGACAGAGAAAGGGAACTTAGCTGACAGTCGCTGTCTTGTTGTTCAAATCAGTCATCAGGATGGACTGAATTATTTTTAACTGTGATGCATTCACTCAGCTTTATTTGAAATATTTTAATGCATTATAGAGTTTCCTACAGTAACAGAATACAGATCGTCGTTTGAATTGAACGTGTTCCATATAGACTCAGTTGCCCTTGCATAAGCTGTCTTCTCTAATAGGATATGAATATTTCTAGATAACGATAGTAGAATAGAAGTTATATCTTTACACACAAGCTTGAAAGCACTTTGAGATTGAAAAACATACATAAACCCAGAAGTTTTAAAAAAAAATCTAGAAGTAATTAATAGTAGATGCAGGGTTTCTGGAGAGGACCCTTATACATGAAGGCGTTCATTTGTTTCTAGAATTGAAGGCTCCTCAGACAAGTGGGTTGTTTTTCTACATCCATTATAACTCAGGGAATGAAGGAGAGTAGTCATAAATACTCATGAAAATAAGTACTTCTCCATAGATTAACCTGAACCTATTCAGCATCTATTGTGGCATGAACAATAAAAGAGGCACTGTGGGGCTAGAAAGAGTTAAAATGTGGAGTTCCTATTGAGAACATCCTTTAATCCAATGGGATAGATTCTTAGGGGACTAAATTGTAGGTTTACTGTTAAAATATGTGAAAAAGTCCAGTATGGACATATGTATCATTAATCAAGTGCAGAAGGGAGCAAGAGTGAATACAATGTGGGCTTGAGGGATCCTGCAGATCCAGGACGTAGGTTAAATGTGTCACACACGCCTGGGAGGTAAGAAGCAAACCACAGCTGTCTTAATGAGAATCTTGTAAAAATGTTTATAAGTGGCTTCACACATGTGCTTCTCTGTAGTATGATTAAGTATCAAACTTGAAGATTATATCAGGATAAACCTATGTGAAAATCTTAGTTTCAAGACACATGCTACTTCCTTTCAATTGCTTCTCTAAGATGACTCTATTTTATGCTGGAAAAAACCCTCAACCATCCACCAGGTTCCTGTGTGACCTTGGACCAATATTTTACCTCTCTGAGCTTTAGATTTCTCATCTGAATAAGAAAGTAGAGCTAGATAATCTTTATGATGACCCCTTGTTATTCACATACAGTTTTGTGAAGAGTTCTTCTGTTTCCTTTGGGTAGAAAACCGGGACCTGAAAACCCAGCTGTTTTGCCTGAGGGTTTCAGCCCCAGGCAAGCTCACTATGGATTCAGTGGGGCTGAGAAATGACTACGGAACATTCTTGGGGTAAAAGTGTTCATACCTGGCTTTATTCTCAGGGCAGTAGGTCAAGCACTAGACTCACGTCTGCATCCACAACTGCACGTCCCTGATCCACCTCCGTCTCTGCCTCCACCCACTGGGCAGAGCTCTTCATATAGGGGCTCGGTTAGTAGTAGCTCATTGCCTGTGGGTGTGGAAGCACTAGCTTAGCAGGAGGCCAGTTACATCGTCAAGTAGTTTGGGGTCAGGTGAGGAACTTCCATTTTCCCTACACCAGCTGACCTCCTGGCTCTGATTTGTTGATGTGTCTCTGCCCTTCCCAGCAGTGAAGAGTTCTTCCATTTTCTTTGCATAGAACTTTTTGCTCCTCCCCTTTTGCTCTGCATGGGCAGTTCACCTGTGCTGTGAGGAGGTGAAGGAAGGTGGCCTGTTCTGTTCTAGTTAGTTATTCAAGTCTAAATTATTATTGCCATTCCTTTTCTTCTGTCACCTTGAAGTTTTTGGATGCCAAGGGTATTAATGAAGGATAAGTTTCATGAAGTCAGTAGGAAAGACGCCAAAACATTGCCTAACGTCAGCCAGGCCGAGGGTTGGCAGTAGGAGAAATGGAAGTGTGACGGGAAGTACGTGATTAATCTAATCTCAGAATTCTTTGGTATGTAAAGGAGAGAGATTATAATTGAGCATTCTCCACACAGAATTAAGTCTATGATAAATTAATATCTTTGAGGAACAATCAATAACAACAAGGTTTGCATTGAGCTGAAAAGCTCATTATAAAATAGAGATGTTTGGGCTTGTTTGTTTTATTCCCCTTAAAATTAACCCTCTGCAGAAAAGAGCAATTTGAAAGTGGCAAAAAGCACAAATCATCTCTAATGAAGAGCTTCTTCTATAAATTACCTCTGGAAAGTCCAGGGCCTAGCTCTTGTGATCCAAAATATGAAAATTCACTGAGGATCCCACGTAGAGAGATTTTTAGAATTAAAAGCCTACAGTATCTCCGTGAAGAATGTTATCTGGATGGCTCAGTTCACCATCGAGTCTGGCTTTTTGATGTGTTCTAGGTGAGGAGAGAAAGCCACAAAATGCACATGGTCAGGCACAGAGATGGGCAACAGGTCTACAAGGTGCCAAACAAAAATTTGAGGGCCATCCTTAGAAAGCAAATTATTTATTTATTTATTCATTTTTAAATGAAACTGATTACCTACTGTGCTGAATTTCACAGAAGGGGATGCTGCTGTGAGTGTGATATATACACAGAATCGTCTCAGGCAAACACCTTTGAACCTGTGGAACTGGGATGTTCTCACAAAGTTTTTAGTTATAGCCATAGATCAATAAAGATAAGAATCTAACATTAATCAAACGCTAATTATGTGTCAGATGCTGGGTTAAGTACTTTACAAACATTATTATAATAAATCCTTACAACCCAATGCTAGAATTACAATTATTGTATTCATTTCAGAATGAGAAATCTGAGATTCAGGGAGGTTAAATTACCTTGTTCAAATTTCCACCTCAGTAGGAGAGAGGAGCCCATCTCTACCTGTACAGTACCTGGCCTCTTAAATACCATTATATATTGCTATGCTGTGCATACTAATAACAACAAGTTAACATTAATGAGGTTTCACATATATATCACTTTAGTTAATCCTTGCAAATGTTTGAGATATATGTTAAAATCATCTCTAATTCACAAATGTTAGAATTGGACCTTTGAAAGATGAAGAGGCAGAGACGCAGGCCAGTGGACAAGCCCATGGACTTATGCCCTCCCAACAAGCTGCTGCAACTGCAGAAGGCAGTTCATATGGCTACACTCTCTAGGAAGGGAGACACAAAGTATTGCCAAATAAATGTGTGGCAGTGTGATCCTAAAGTACGAATGGACACAGAGCCTAAAGGAATAGAACGCCCCAAAACAGATATGCATGCATATGACAAACGAGCCTCTCAAATCACTGGGGAAGCAATAGACTTTTTAACAAATAGTGCTGGGACAACTGGGTGGACACTTGGAACAAGGTAGAACTAGATCCATACCCCACACCATACACAAGAATAAAGCTCAAGTGGATCAGGGATCTAAATGAAAAATAAGACCATCAAGTCCTAAGTAAATCATGGATAAATCCCTCTTTAACCTCGGTGTAAAGAAAGGCTTTCTAAATAAGATTTAAAATTCAGAGATAATAAAGGAAAATATTATATACTTGATGATATAATATGAATAAAAGGCATACTTAAAAAATACCCACCATGAACAAAGTGAAAAGACCACTGAGAGACTGGGAGAAAGCTTTTGCAACACACCTCAAATCTGAAGTGCACCGTTATCCGAACAATATATAAAATCCTTAAAAAGGACCAAAATTTTGATAGGAAAATGAGAAAATACATAAGCAGATTGCTCACACAAACATTAAATGGTGTCCCTTACATATGTAAATATGTTCCACCTCACTTATAATTATAGAACTACAAATGAAAGCCACACTAAAATGCAGCTGTCATCTATCAGATGAGCACAAAATGTTCAAGTCTGATAATATAGTCTGTTAGCGAGGCTCTCAGGAACAAGCACACTCATCCACTGCTGTGGGAATGCTACACATACGCCAACCCAATCCTTCTGGGGAGGAATCCGGCCGTATTCAACATAAGTACCTGCTCACTTACTTTCTGACTCAGCAACCCCACTTCTAGAAATTCACCCTTAATATGGGCCTTGAACAACATAAAAATACATTTGCACAAGTTTATTCAATGAAATGAAACATTTATATGCCAAAGTCTTAGGAACAAACTAAATGCCCACACATAGAATGCTTGAATCAACTGTGGTCCATCTGCACCATGAAACATGATACATCTTTAAAAGGAATGAGGAAGATTCCTGTGAACAGATATAGAGAGACTTCCAGGATATATTAAGTGAAGAAAAGTAAAGTTCACAGGATTTAAGACTGAAGTGGATATAAGAAAACATACATGTACCTGCTCAACTGTGAAAGAGGAAGTACAGAAAGAAAAAAATAGAAAACATTGATATTAGTTACCCACAGAGGGTGGTGGGAGTGGGATGAGAAGACAGGGAAACAGGAACAAGGTAGCCAGGGTGGGATGGGGTGCACACTTCTCTGGGTATACCCTTTTATACAGTTAGGACTGTTAGAACCATGTTCATGCTTCACATACTCACAATAAATAATTAAAATCAGCAAGAATGAGAATCAACCTCAAGCTAGCATCAAAGCACCCACAAATGATCCTGATTTTACTACACATGGAAAACATGACCACACTGGAGAAGTGGTGAAAACAAGCTAAGTAACTTTGGAAAACAGTTCTTTTGTTCCACTCTAAGGCTAAAGACAAAGAACAACCATAAATCGTGGACTCAAGTTAGTAGACTTGTTTTTCACAGAGTTATGGGTTACAAATCCTGAAACAGCTTCACACGTATTTTAGCATTGAGTAAGTAGTTAATTTATGGTGGACACTGAGAGTCAGGTCATCAGAGAAAAGTTAAAAATAAGGGGAAGGGAAAGGCCATATCAAACCGTACAGTATTGAATTGGAATTGGAGACAGTGATATGAACTCATGGCAAGATAGGTTGGAAAGTAGGAAGGTAGGAAGGTAGGAAGGTAGGAAGGAAGGAAGGGCAGGTGGAAAGGTTCTGTATCTTGACTACCAATGTTAATCTTCTGGTTGTAATATTGCACTATGATTTTGGGAGCTGTTAACACTGGAGGAAACTATGTAAAGGGTGTATGAAGACTATTTTGTATTTTTTAAATTGCATGTGAATCTACAATTATCTTTCAAAAAGCCTGATTTTAAAAAGAGTCACCAGTAATAGGTGCTTCTATTACTGTGTCCCCTGACATGATGCACCATGAAAGACACAACTTCGTTTTTGTGGTATTTCTGCCGCCAAAATACATAACCTGAATTTCATCTTGAGGAAAATCTCAAGGAAACCCAAAATGAGAGACATTTTCTAAATAATCAGACACTATTTTTCAAAAACATCCAGAGTATTAAAGCCAGAAAAAGATTAAGGACTATTCCAGATTACGGTAGATTAAGGACAACTGCATACAACGTACGATCCTGAATTTGGTTCTAGACTAGAAAAAAGGACATTAATGGGGAAATTGGTGAAATATACAGGTTTGTAGACTGAATAATATTATTGTTTCAGTGTTAGTTTCCTGATTTTTGTCACTGCACCATGATTTGGGGGAATCTGGGTGAAAGTTACATGGATATTTTTATATAATTTATTCAATTTTTTGTTAAGTGGGAAGTTATTCTAAACAAAACAAAGGCATGCAAAAATGTAAATAGCTTTTAATTATAAAGTGATATTGGATAAATAGATGTGAATAATGAAAACCTGCCATTTGTTTATTGCTTAGTGAAATCCAGTGCCTCAAATCGTAAATATTCCCCTCCAGTATGGCGGCCGACCGTCTCTCACGAGCACAGACAGGCTGAGTCCCACAGTGAGGCCAGTTGGTGCACTGCACGATGCTCATTTCAAAATCGGGAGTGGTAGATTATTTTTTTCCATGACAAAGAATCATCTGCTTTGGAAGAACTGAGTTATGCAGGCTCAGAAAATAGATTTTTTAAGGCTGAGAATGATTCTAATTTGTATCCTCTCAAACCTATTTGAGTTCTTTCCCTTCAAAGTGACACTGACAGCTCTGAGTGGGTTGCTGTTGTGACACAAGCAGAGGCTGTTTAATACATTGTGGCTTAGCAGTGGGGGAACAGGATCCCCTCAACCTGCTATCTCCATCCCTCGGTTTCTTCCTTTTTCTGCTCTGTGTCTCTGTTCTGGGGTAACAGCAGAAAGGCAACGCAGTCTCCAGCAGCAGCCAAAGCGGCATAAATATTAGTGATAATTGTAGGGTACGGTAATTGTAAATAGTGGTGATTAATTCTTACAATAATAGCTGTCCTAAGAACAATTGATTTCCCTTCCAGTCATGCCCAAGTTTCCCGAGAGCTTCAAAATGGTTATTATTATTAGTTTAAGCTTTGGGGAGAGAAGGGAAGATGAAAGGAACAGTGATTACTTTGGATCTATCGGCTGTGATTCTTCGTTAGGGTGCCGGGCAAGGGCATCTGGCGTGGGAAGTCCTGTCCTACCCATCCAGGAAATGCACCTGGCTGAAGGCAGGGGGGACCACGATCCTGGCCAAGGATCCCTTAAAACAATGCTGACACAGCACAGAAAAATGAAAAGACAAGAGCTTACTCAGGGAATAACTCTCTCTGGCCTAAGTCTTACTCAACAAAAATGTGATTCATTTTTGAAATCTTGATAGGCTTAAGTATCGTCATCTCCATTTAATGTATGCTAGTAGAGAGAAATATGAAGCAGTAAATTGCCTCCTTCAGACCATTGAAGAAGTCAGTGATGGACCTGCAAATCAAGATCAAATAGCCATGGCTCTCAATTTCATGATTAAGTTAAGAAACTATACCAAAATTTCAGGGCTAGTTTCTCTTGCTGACTGCCTCCCACACTTCATCTTCTTGGTTAAACCACATGTAATTTAACCCCAGCCCAAATTTATCACCTATGTTCACTGTTCAACTAAAAAAACCCATTCTATAGTATACTACTATACAAATTTTCATTAGTAATAAACATCATAGTTTTATTTTGGTTACTCTCCAAACTGGGGGAAAACAATTCCTAAATTTATCAACTAGGGTCCAATTTTGTGATCCATTGTCTAAGTGAATCATTTTATTTTTGAGTGGCATATACTTGCATGCATAAATTTAGTATAGAGTTAAGAGTTTTAATGGTCACAAGTGTATTTGTTACGTAATGGCCTTACATCTCCTTTCACTGCTTGTCCTCTCAAATATACATGGAATGAGAAACTGATAAGTAATTTTCCTGTTTTTTCCAGATTTTACTAGATTCTAAACTTTGTGAAGACAAGGGCTCACCCCTATGTCCTTAGCATCTACTTCAGTGTCTAATACAGTGCCAGTCACGTTGTAGGTGATCGAGAAATTACTGTTGAATGAATAGGTAGATGAGTTATGCCCATACTATCTCCCTTTATTTCACAGCTCCTGGTCCTGACCCTTTTGGGCAGCATATCAATCTTGTCTGACTACATTCTCCCAGGAGGCAGGGGTTTTGACCATATCAGTTAGCTACTGCTGCCTAACTAGTGGCCCCAAAACTTAGCACTTTTAAACAATGGACATTTGTTATCTCCCACAGTTTGTAAGGGTTAGGAATCTGGGTAGCCCAGGCTCAGGGTCTCTCACCAAGTTTCAGTCAAGCTGTCGGCCCAGACTGCAGTCACCTCATGGCTCATCTGGACCTGGAGAATCCAGTTCTGAGCTCATTCCTGTGGTTGACGGTAGATCTCAGTTGCTGACTTGTGGCTGACCAAAGACTTCAGCTCCCTGCCAGCTCCTAGGCCTCCTCCTAGAGTTCTTTACAACATAGTTCATAACACATGTTGACCCCAGAGAAAATCATCAGAGAGACAGAGGAAGACCAGGTGGGCAACAGGACACATGAGATGGAAACAGCAATCTTTTGCTTGCTGATCTTAGAATGACACACCGTCATTTTACGGCTCCCCAAACCAGTCCTGGTACAATGGCACACAAGAGCGTGACTATCGGGAGGCAGGGATCACTGACAGGCAACTCCTGAGTTTGGCTACCATCATGCCAACATTTTACGGATGGCCCTTTATTTCAACATATGTAATATGTTGTTAATTGGTTAGTTTAGATGAGGAAGATCGTTCTTTAAATTAGAGAGGGAAGCACCATCCAGGATTAGAGAACCTTTGTACTGGGAATTACATTAAGTTCACCTCGCAAGATTACAACAAGAATCCTAAATGTAAAAGCAGTGGGGGTGGGAGGCTGGAGAGAAAAGAAAAATAAGAACACAACTAAACAAGGAAGGAGTCAGTGAGGGCATGTCCTTTGGAGAGGCAATAATTGGGACTTACTAGTTTCCCAAATTTTGACCTCTTATGAGCAGGGAAATTCTGAATTTCCACAAAAAGTTGAAAGGGCTAGCTTAGTAGCATGAAAGAGGTAGGTGGAGATAGTTGATAAATTAGTTGAGTGACTATATAATTCATTGTCCAACCAACACACTAAGAGCAAAAGAGAGTGCTATTAATAACTATGACAAGGCAATAGGCATAAACTGAAACTGCCCAGGACAATCTTGGACACATGTTCGCCCTGTAAATTAGAGCCATATATTTTGGGCCATTTTTGCTGTGAGAGGCTTGGAATAGTGGGTTTGGTAAACAGTCCCTTGAAGCTTACCTTTTGTGCTTTCCACATGAATATTTTGCCCCGAAAAAAGAATTGAGAAAGAAGCAGGCAGCACAGTATACTATTTCTTGACAAAGGACAGCCTCTTGGGGAGGGATTGATTTGTAAGGATGTTGTCTAAGAATTCATGTCCCTCTCAAGGAAATTACCAGTCGTTAGGGATTTGAGCAAATCTTTTACTGCAGTTTTCCTCATATCAGTTGCAAATAGAGAGTCTGTTTAATTTTGCAAAATTTCTTTTCATATGCATCTAATTAAAGTATCTGTTGAGTTCATCATGTTGTGTTCAAGTTAATTGAATAGAAAAAAATTTTAATGGTCCTCTATTAGATTTTCCTGGTTAATGTCACAGGCATCTATTGATTTTTTTTTTAATTAGAGATTTTTGTTAATGGATTTGCACAAATTAAAATCTGTCTAATAACGAGAGCTCTTCTGGCAGTTCCCAGGACACTTGCTGGGATTTGGGGGAGTTTGCCTTTTCAATGACAGATTCTGTAGAATTCTAAAATGAGATTAGAATTCCTGCTGATAGACTTTGTTACTTCATGGATTTTTTTCCTCCTCTTAAAAATAACATTTTTAGAGAGGTTCTTAGGGAGACAAGTGTATAAATACTACACTCACTTGCACCCAAACACAGAATATCAAGCCTAATGCATGACAGCCCAGTGGCATTGCTAGAACTCTGGTAGAAAGTTGTGCTCTTGATTTTGGGGCTCTACCATAATGATACAATCACTGAAGCCTAGCTGGAATTTTTAGCATAGCTATAAATAGAAGGAATAATTGTATCCAAGGTGATTAAATTATAATTCACTCCTCCAATTTCTTCTCCTGTCCATCCCCAAAACTCAAATAAAACAAGCCACAACAGTTGTCTGGAGACCTTGAATTACTCTTGGAAAGGATTTTACTCATTTAAAAAAAATTTTCCAGGAGTAACCTTCAGTCCTAGATTTGATGCATCATGGTCCTGTCCTTGATGGCTTAGGAGAGCTCAAAGTCAGAAAGGGGTTATAGGATATTCTTACTGTAACTTGTGTCTTCCTAACAAATCACTTAAAATCCATCCTGGACTGGAGTCTAAGACAAAGAGAGGCCTGAGGGAAGCTCAGGGGTGAAACAGAATGTCTTTGGAGTCTCTACCTGGTCTGGGAGGAAGGTAGGATGAAGCAACTGAGTAGAGGGAAAGGAAGGTCTTCACCTTCCTGGAGTGGTGAGCTTTGGAGTTGCTCAGAGCACAGCAGACCCCTTCTGCTCTTCCTTTCAAAGGTGGAAGATGAACGATCCTCTAATAAACCTCATCTATGAGAATCAGGATCCAGGAGAACTGTAATCGGTACTCTCAGCCCCCCACCCAGTTAGCCTGTCAGGTGCCACACACTCAAGTCTACACACCCCCAACTCAATCTCACTGCCGCACAAGGAGAAACTGCTGATCCATTTGCACTTATTTCTTTGAAACATTATCAAGGAATAAAATCAGAAAGTCACCAAAGACAATAACATAGCCCACTTAGCTTCACATATTGCCTATAAAGATAAAAAGTCTTCCATTTATCTTTCAGGCTCTGCACCCTCCATTTTCTACCCAAATCCTGTCTGTCCTTTCATTTCCTAGACCTGCATGAAAACCCCCTGAATACTGCTACTAAAATCCCTCAGTCTCTCCTGTATCTGAATAGTGGCAGTGCATACAACATGCAGGATGAAATTTAGCCCTTAGTTATATGTTGCTTTCCATTATCCTTTAATGGTTTCATGTAAGGAGATAAAATTTTGAAAATATGCTTATGCAATTTTCTCTTACATTTCCTGGTGTTGGTTTCCCCACCAACTCCTTGTCCTCCCAACACAGGTCACTTTTTTTTTCTTTTTTACTGATGGAGAATGTGAGACACAGAGAGGTTATACAACTGACCCACTGTCACAAAACTAGTAAATTAGAGCAGAGATCCAAATCCCAGTGTTTCTTCAGAGCATGTGCTCTTAACCCAATCTGCATATGAAGAGAATGAGTTGAAATTAAGCTTCTGGTATCCAAGATGGATTTTGCAGCAAGCTGAAGGTCTGACATTCAGCTGATGCTAACAGATGAGCTCCTGTTTAGCAAACCATGAACCTAAGGACCCACCCACAAGGTATGTTTCACAGGTACAGAGGGGACAGCCCTTTGCAACAATGGCTTGGGCATGAGGCTGATTTCCCTCAGTAGAGAGATCTGATTTAGAGAAAGTGGGAATTCTTAGTACTTTCCTGTCAACCAGAGGAATCATGGGCAGAAGCAAAAGGGAGAGTGCGGGAGTCGGACAGCAGTGACCTTGTTCCTGTTTAAAGTCAACAAATAGCAGGAGAAACTTGAGCAACGTCTATAAAGTAGGGGGAAAACAAAGCTAGTGACTCGCCTCCCTGGCCATGTCTTGGGATTTTCCATGGCCATAGGAAAATAAAAGCCTTTATTTTTAAGCCTCAAAGTCAGAGCCCACATGATGTGGGAATGATGGTGCACGAGGAAGTTGACTACTAGCTGGGGCTAAAGCCACGTTCCCAGCTCCCTTTGGACTGGACAATTCAAACTAGTGATGCAGAAAGCCCTGTGTATTCTGCGAGGAGATGCAGAGAGGCTGAGAGCAGTGGTGGACTGAGGAAGGCCTAGCTCAGGAAAGGAGACAGCACTGGGCTAAGGCTTGAAGACAGAGGCCACTGACCACCATCCACAGTCCCTCACTGGGACTAGACCAGAAAGCAGAACAACCCGGCCACTCCACACAGATGCCCACGGGTGAGCTAGAGGGAGCCAGTGATCAGAAGGCTCTTTCTCTGCCAAACGTCCAAAAAAATGCAGCATACCCCCTCTCAGATCTGGATACCATTTTGCAGTAGTGAGGTGGGTGAAATCCCAAAGACTGTGAAACCTAAGAGACTGAGCACTTGCCTAAAGAGACTCAGACATCCAGAACCACTGTTTTGCCTGCTCTGCCTGGGAGGAGAACTTTGCACACAGCAAAAGTACAGGCTGCAGGGGGACCCTCTAGATCAGGAAAGACCGCAGTGTTATTACCTGGCAAGCTTAAGTTTCCCCCACTATCCAGTGGGGTGGGGCTCGCCATAAAAATCAGATGAACTGGAGAAAACATCAAGTGCATTTTCTTTGCACATCTAAGCTGTTCTTTGAGCTAATGTGCAACTTCCCTATATGGCTACCCGATGTGGTATTTTCTCCTCCCAAGACCAACCCCTTAAAATTAGGGAGCAGCATGTCCTTCTGTGTGTCCTGCTGGCTCAGCTAGCAGGTGTCTCAGCTCACACCTGGGAATATTTGTTAACACACTGCCCTGAGTCCCAGTGATAGGAATGAATCTCTCTAGTACCTTTTCCCCGCCAATTAAAAGAAAGAAAATAACACGCTCACGTGATTCTTTCTGGAGCCAGTTTCTTTCCTCACATCTAACCGTCTAAGTGTTGGTTTGGGAATATAATCTGGCCTTGCTGCAGCCTCCTCTGACTGTGTTATAACCCAGGAAACAGCTCCAAAACCAGACAGGCCAATTAGCAGTGCATCTAATTTTTGTAATTTCCAAAACCCTCCATCACAATGAGGCTATTACAGGAAAATTAACCTCTAACAGTTGAAATCGCCTCGTGTGGAGTTTAGCCAAGGGCAGGAAACAAAGCTGACTTACATAGGAAGCAAGCATGGGGCTTTTCCTTTCAAAGACTGTGGGAAAAGGCAGCTCAACTGTGGAAACTTGTTATTCCACTGACTTCATTCCTTTGACAGTTGAGGGCATACTTCAGTGAGGGAGGCAATAGAATGGAAGCAGTTTGGAAGGATTGGTTTTCACCCAATGGCCTTGGGTGAATGAGCACAAAGAACATGAAATAGAGTCAGAGAAAGAAAGAAAGAAAACAGCTTCTAGAGCGATGCGTGGCCCACAGAGGACGATGAGGGACGCTGAATGAACAAAGATTCAAAATGGAAATATATTAGATAAGATAATGATTATATTTTTAAAGAGTTGAGAGTGAATAGCCCTTTTTTATAATCAACTCTTTTTCATAAATCAACTCTTGTGTTAAATGCTGCTAGTAAAATATGCCAGGAGTTGATCCTGTTATGTTTTAATAAGGAAGACAATAGATTTGATCAGTCTGTTTTGAAACCCGTGATGTCTTTTATTCTTCTTGTTCTCTTAAAGGCAGCCCATTAAGTGACTTGATCTCTTCTCTGGAAGTTGCTCACACACTGCCCCAAAGCGGTACAATCCTCTGACTTCTCTGCGGCAGCTATACAGGCAGCATTCGCTTCCCTCATAGCCTGCAATGGACCGGCGTGCACTTTGGGGAGCTGCCTTTTCTATGAACATAGTCTTAAATTCTGGATTGTGGTTTGTAGGCAGGCAAACCTAGTTAGAAGTCCCCTTTACCATAAGCGGACTTAACAAGGAGGCCCATTTATTTACTGGGTTGATAAAACAAAACTTCCATCTTAGTATTAGAGGCACTGACAGGATGTTCTAAAGAAGTTCTTGTTAGTCCTGTCAGTTCCTTTCCCCAGAATGTAAACTTATTGCCACTTACACGAACCTGGTCAGTAAGGCCTAGGAGCGAATCACTGTCTCTCTGGCACGGTGATGTTGTTAGAATCCTTATAAAAGCAAGAATGAGAAGATGTCTGGGAGGGTGAATACCTGCCCACCCAGCCCGGAGCTGTGTGCAGACAAAGCAGCTGGGGCAGCCGAGAGGCCAGAGATCCTCTAGACCCACCAGGTAGGACAGCAAAAGGAGCAGTGCTCCTCACACGTCAGGGCACGCGTGAATCAGCAGACGACTGTGTTCAGAAGGAAGATTCTGACTCAGAAGGTCTGGGATGGAGCCAGAATTGCTCATCTCTCACACGCTCTAAGGCGGCACTGGCGCTGCTGGCCCAAGGGCCGCGTCTTGAACAGTGAAGCACTGAGTAATGTGACACTTGCTTTGGATCCAAAATAACACTTGTGGAGCTCGCTCTCTTTGCCTTTACTTCTCCTTTATTACTCTCTGTGGAAGCAGCATGCCCCAGCTGACGAGCCCTCGACCTGCCAACAGGTGAGGTTACGGGGGGTAGAGGGGGCTATGCCTGTAAAAAATGGAATTTTTAAAATCTGCGTCAAGTAAACATTATCCTTCACATGGGACCAAATGATGCAGAATTCAGTGAGCCAACTTGCGGGCTACACTGACTGAAGGTTTGATGTTCAGGGAAGTAGCTTAACCTTTACAAGGCCACTGGGAAAACGCTGCTGAGATGGGCATTAATCAGAAGGCTGCGGGAGAGTAATCCCAGCTGACTTCCCTGAAAAAACGGTAATAAATAATCGGCAATTTTCATTTTGCCCCTATTTAAAGGCTCTCAAACCACTTTGCATATTTTATGCCAGGAACTCTCACATTCTTATATAATAAAACGAATGACAAACATTTCAATGTGATCAAGGTGTAGGCATATCCTACATCTATGTTGTAAAGTATGAATGTGAACTTGCAAAAAGACCATTTTACCTGGTAGGGTCAACAGCCAAGCTACGAATGAACAACAAAGGTCTGCATTTCACAGAATCAGGTTGAGGGATCTTTTCCTGAAGCCATTATGATCAAAATTGTCATGAAAACAGCAATCCCAAGCAATGTGTAAACTGAGGAGCAGACCGTCCTCTCCACAGAAATGACAGAACCAGGAAAAGCCCCAGAAGGGTATATGCTGTTGGTGATAGTTTGTTACTTACTCTTTATGCCAATTAAAGAAAAAGAAAAGGCAAAAACCATCTAAAGAAAAAGCAGACCTAACTCAGGGTTATCCAGAAATATGCTTCATTCCATGTGGGAAAATATATACTGAGATTAGATGATCCAGGCTTATGTCTGCGAATTTACCTTAAATAAGAGACGAGACAACAGAAACATGGGCAAGGCATGCATGCATCTTTGAAATCTACAGTTTTAGATTTGAGAAGAGAATTTTAACACCAACCAGAGAGACAATAAGTGCACCATTCCAGGCCTGGATATATGTTTTCTTGTTTGGTGATTTGAAAAATGGGGAAAAAAATAAAAATGGAATTGGTAAAAAAAATCTTCAACATAAAAAAATAGAAAACAAAGCACTCAAGCTGTAGATCAAGAATACATTTAAAAAAAAGACTGCAGAAAATAACTTTAAAAATATGTCACCATGTACTCTCAAAAACTTCAAAGAAATATGGGCTCTATATAAAAGAGATTAGACATAAAATAGTAAAGTAGACTATTAATATTTGATATGAAAAAGAGGTTTGCTGTGAGGCACACAACTTTTTAAAAGGTAAAATAAAAAGAATTTAAGAAACATCTAAAACTATAATCACAGATTTAATGTTGGCATTAAAGTATTAAAGAGCATTATCTGAATCTAGCAGACATTAAATTAGTGTTGTGGAGGGCAACCTGGAAAATATTTCAGAATTTATTGAAAGAGATAAAAATGAAATCCTAATGATATATATGGAAGAGAACGAAGACTGATTTAACATATAGATAATTGGTGTTTCTGAGAAAGAAGACAAATCAAACAGAAGCAATAATTTGAACTATGATAGACAAACTCTTTTTTACATTGGATAAAGTCATAATTCTGCAGAATACAAACATCCGTATGTACATGTGGAAATACAAGGAGAAAACTAACTTCCACACTTAACCTGGTGAAAGTTCTGACATTGAAGTCTAAAGAGAGATGACTACAAGCTCTGTTCTGGTTCCTTTTGTTGCAGAAACAAACTACTTCAAAACTTACACAATGACTATTTTATTATGTTCAGATTCTGTGAGGCAAGTGTTTGTTAAGGGCTCAGCGAGCATGGGGTGAAGACAAGGTGCATTAAAAGCATGGTTCTATTCAGGCTTTTGCAACAGGGGAAATGTTCATTAATGAGGACTATGACGGAGAAGAGAAAGGGGGTCTGGGGCTTTAAGAGGCAGGTAGTCATGGGAGTCGTCCGTGGGTCTTACGGGAACCATGAGAAAGGATAGACAGGGTCTCATCTTGGGAAGTGGGAAGGGTGATGCTTTGCTGTTCCGGTTTACCAAGGGAGGATTTCTTAGCCATCACCACTTGCAGGGATCACAGGGCTCCAGTAAAGTTCAACATTGCTAATGGCTTAGCATCTGGAACGTAGCTGAGAACATCTGATGGCTAGAGATGACTCTGTGGCTGGAATCATCAAAAGGCTTCTTGATTCTCACACCTGATGCCATGGCCCAGAGAGCCTGAGGCTAGGGCGGCAAACTGAAGTGTGGCCTCCCTATGAAGCTTGGCTTCCTCACAGTGTGGTGACCTCAGGATCGCTGGCCTTGCTCTGTAGCACTTCAGGGCTACAAGTGTGCATTTTCCAAGCAAAGTAGACAGAAATTGCATTTCCTTTTGGGACCCAGTTGTGGCAGTCACAGAGCATTCCTCCTACCATAGTCTAGTCACAGCCTGGCCAGACCAGGTGAGAGGAATGGATGCCCAACTCCTGACTGGAGGTGTGTCCAAGAACTCATGACCTTTCCAAAAGTAGCCCAAAGCAACACTCAATATTTATAAATAATGTAAAACTTATTTACATGCTGCTACAAGAACAATGTACTCATTCCTTCTCCTGGGATATTCAGAGTCTTTTCCAATGGGATCTGATCATCCAAACAGGTCCAGGTGCAGCTGATGATCCTCAGATCCTTCAGATATGGCTCCTCTCCCTCTGGAGATGAGTGAGCACAAGCGACTAGTACTTCTGACAGGCCCAACAAACAGCGACAGTGGGACAGACAGGCATAGATACTGGAAAACAATAAAATAAAGAAGGTAATAGATATTCCTGCTCAAAACAGAGAAGTGGAAGGCACACAGCAGTCACTGCTCCGTGACAAATCTGGAATTGGCCTATGCATGTGCTGAGGCTCCCCTGAGTGAGCAGGACTCTGTCCCATTCCTTGGGGGTCATTTGTATTAGTCGTGGTTTTCCAGGATGTGTATATATATAGCAATGTGTACATATATATACAGATATGTGTTGTGTGCATATACATGTATCTATGTCTATCTAACTTTCTACCTAGCTATCTAGAGAGAAAGATGTATTTTAAGGAATTAGTTCCTGCAATTATAGGACTATCAAGTCTGAAATCTGCAGGCAAATCAGCTGGCTGGAGACCCAGCAAAGAGTTGATATTGCAGCTCAAGTCCAAAGATTGTCTGGAGGCAGAATTTCTTTTCCAGAGGACCTCAGTCTTGTCTCCGAAGACCTTCAACTGATTGAACGAGGCCCACCCACATTATGGAGGGTAATTGACTGTACTCAAAGTCCACTGATTTACATGTTAAAAACATCCAAGAAATACCTTCCCAGCAACATCTAGATTGGTGCTTGGCCAAAAACCAGACACCATGGCCTGGCCAAGCTGACACCTAAAATCAACCATCACACTGTTTTTCCTGGCTCTTGGCTCTACCTTCTGAGTCATTTTTCCTTATTGTAGGAAGCTTGACTTTGCAATGAACAGTGTGCTCAGTCCAGAGGATTCTGTATGTTTTATGTTTTGCATTGTTTGTACTGTCTGTGTGTCTTCTGGGTCAAGCTTTTACCTTCCCTTCTTCCTCCTTCTCATCAGATAAAGGCTAAATCAGAAACATGCCCCATGCTGTTCTACATGTGCTGCATGAATGAACTCATCCCATCCCCTCAGCAGCCCTATGGGAGCAGCATACGGTTTTCTCTCTGTTCAGGGCAGAAAACAAAGCAAGTGGAGAGTAACTTACACAAAATCACACAGCAGAGCTGGGATTCTAACCCAGTGGCTTGTTCACACAGGTGCAGCTACTACACAGTATTGCCTCCCAGACTAACTGGACTCACCTTTACTCAATCAAGAGTGACAGTGCACTCAAATTCTCAAATAACTTGTTGAAATGTAATGCACATGGTGGAGGCAAGTGTCTTGGTTATGAAAAACAGACATCCGTCAACTTCAGTGAGAGCTTCTGGAAACGTCAGGGAAGAGCAAGCCTGGTGAACTAACACATTGTCTTTAGAGAGTGAAGCCAGGGGGAGGGACAGCGTAGGACCCAGGCCCCAAAGAGCCTCCTGACTAGTTGTGTAGAGCCCACTTGAGGGGCGGAGCAGGATCTTCCCATTTTATTATGTCTCTCTGTTCTCTGAAGAGAGAAGAAAAGATGTATTAATAGGCTGTAGCAGTGCTCATGTGTTGTTTAATTACCACGCTGCTCATATCCAAGTAATTGGCCGTTCTCCCGAATTTTCAATAAGTTGTAAAAACAAAAAGTCGTATTATAGAGCAAGAAGGAGAAAATCATAGGACACAATTTAAATAGAGTTTCTATTTTTGGGTCTTGCTTTATTTCTCCTCTCTTGGATTCCTCTCTGGTGTTTTTTTTCCTATTTTCTTTACATTTCTTAAAAAGGGGGAAGGGGGAGGAAAGAAAAGAAAGCTCTGTATATATGTTTTCCTCCCTTTCTTTTCCAAAAAGTTGGCACTTGACAGTCAATATGTCAAGAAGGGAAGAGGAGAAAAGACAAACCTAAGAAGTTGGAAGGACGTAACTAGCTGCACGAGAATGGCATGAAGGCTCTGAAATCCGTCCTGGATTCTAGAGGGCAATCCCTCTGCACCCACCCCACCCCTCCTCCTGCCTGAAACCAGAGCAGATGCCTCTGCTGGCCAGCCATCTGTTTGGCCACGTGCAAGGGCATCCTATGGTTTGTTTGTGTGAGATCTATCAGCCTGCTTCACCACTGCGGCAGAGCGGGGATATGAAAATCTTGTGCTGAAAAGCAATCTGCCATCACCCACCGGGCTCCTGTACATTCTCGCTCCTCTTCCTGGAATCTGCTTTTAGGCAGAGCGTGTACCCTGTATGTAGTTGCCACATACCTAGAATTAAGCCTCTGGAATAAGGGGTGGTAGAAGCTGGAGAGCAAAAAAGATACTTCAGGTCAAAGATGCCAGACAGCGAGCCTCATGCTTAACCAGGTACAAGTCTGGGCCAGGCACTAAAGCAATAAGCCCTCCCAGGAGGCACCCAGGAATATCCAAAAAATCTCCCCCTTTCCTGAATGAGATACGGAACCAGAATACACGTAATGATGTGCACTGGGAACCCCTCTCAGGCTGCTCATTTCAAAACATTTGGAATGAGCTGTCCAGGAACACTTGGTAAAGAGCAATTAAATGCCACCCTGGATGCTCATGCTGAATTATCTTGTTAGGGCCATATTGTAGCTCATTGCATCTAAATGCAAATTTTTGTGTTTGAGATTTTTATTGGATTTGATAAGTCAAATGACTGCCACTTTACATGGAAAGGGGTTGGGGCTGATTAACTGTAGGAGCCTGCAAGATCAACAATGAGACAAATGATTCCCCGATTCACTTAGAACACACCCCTTGTCCCTTGTTGTGTTTCCTTTCCTGAAATTTGATTTCTCCTCTTGCCCTGCTGGGCTTATTTTGCTGATGAGGGAGATGAAGATAAACAGCACTTTGAAGAGCAGAGACAATAAGGCAATAACGTGGTGAAACAGGACAACTCGCCCCAAGACTGGTGCTTATTGAGTGTGGGTGCTAACCGTTATATCAGTGATTTTCAAACTTTGGACCATATTCTATAGCATCACACACACACACACACACATTGTATCTATATGTATGTCCAGCTACATATAATTTTATGACCCTATATATTCTTTTATTATTGTACTTTATTTCCTATTTTATTCTGTTCTATTCTTTTTTTTTTTTTATGTTTAAATGCTGGGTGCAACCCAGTTAAAATACTTTACAACCCAATAAGGAAACTTAACCCACAGTTTCAAAAAGGAAAAAAGAAGAAAAGAAAATTGCATTAGATGTTGCTCCGGCTCCTGCTACTTCTAAGCTTTATTAAATCCCCAAATGAATGATGGAAACAGTGTTCCTACACAATACTGCCAGCTCAAAGTGCTAATTATAAAGGGTCAGCCTAAAACCAGATACAGCAGCAGGACTGAGAGCAGCAGCCCAAGTACGCCGTGGAAGTTGCTGAAGACAGCATGCTTGGCAGCAGAAAGCATCCCCTGGCGGGTTGGCATTATGTTTAAAATGATGCCAGCTTCCAAGGACATTTTATGTTCACAAATGTAAGTACTGGCTGGGCTTGAATGGTTTTTGGGCACCACTTCCTCTCTCCATCACCCCTGCTCAGGCTGTTAGACCCCCGGGGGTCTTGTGTGGTGAGATGACCTCATGTTCAATGCTGGCCGTGGCTCCCATTTTTCTCACTACCTTCCCAACTGAGTTTGGCATCATTGCCTTTCCCGGTAATGACTGACAGGCTTGTCAATCAGTATGCATCTTTTGTCAAGAGTAGCCCTTAGTTAATCTAGGGCCCAAAACATTAATGCCAAACATTCTATCTTAACTAAGAATACAGGGAAATTATAAACTCCCAGAGAGAAAAAGAAGGGATGGGAGATGGTGGGGGAAAGCAGGGTAGAAAAAAATATTGAATGCCTTCTCTTTGAGACACAATGCTAGACATTTAGTTTATTTAATACTATTAACTGCATTATAATAATGGCAATTAATCTTACTATTTGAATATGATCTTCAGGAAGGCTGAGCTAAATTTGTCAATGTCATGTACCTAAGTAGGTGGTATGGGTTAAAATAAAGGACTGCCCATTACTCACAATGGCAAAGATATGGAAACAAACTAAGTGTCCATCAATGGATGACCGGATAAAGAAGATGTGAAATATATACACACAACCATATGATGGAACATTATTCAGCTCTGAGAGTGAAGGAAATCCTGCCATTTACAACAACTTGGTTGGACCTTGAACACATTATGCTAAGTGAAGTAAGTCAGACATAGTAAGAGAAATACTTATGATATCACTTCTGTGTGGAATCTAAAAAAGGACAAACTCAGAGAAAAAGAGAGTAGAATGGTGCTCCCAGGGGGGGTGGGGAAAATGGGGGGATGTTGCTCAAAAGGTACAAATTCCCAGTTCTACGATTAACAAGTTTAGGGATCTAATGTATATCATGGCTTTATAACTAATAATTCTGTATCATATACTTGAATGTTTCTAAGAGAGAAGATCTTAAATGTTCTCACCACAAAAAAGGAATGGTAACTATGTAGTGGGAGGGAGGTGTTAGCTAACACTACGGTGGCAAGCATTTTGCAATTTAAAAATGTATCAAATAAACACATTGTACGCCTTGAACTTACACAATGTTATGTGTCAATCACACTCAAAATAACTGGAAACAAATAAGAAATAAAAATCTCCCCCCCTCCAAAAAAATAACACAGGTCTGCCTGGGTTCCCAGAGAATGTTCTTCCTAACATTCGTGCAGACTTTATATTCTCATTGAACCACAGAGAACATCAACTGGAACGTGAACAAAGAAAAGGCACTCTTGATATTGTATTTTCACCTCAAAATTTCCCTACATATCCAAAAACTCTAAGGAGCTATTTGGGATGGAATGAAAGCCTGGCTTGAGATCATGAGACTGAGTTCCTGAATCACCTGATGGATCAGGCAAGAGATTTCCTTTGGGATTTGAGAGAACAAGATAAAAGGAGGGGAGAGAAGGGAAGGGAGGTGTAAGGCGGATTTCATTAGATACAACCCTCAAGGCGATAGTACTTAAAGATAATACGAGTTATAACGGAAAAGGTTGGATTCAAAACCAATTGTTAGCTTCCCCTTTCTCCTCTGTTAATTGCCGTGTGCTGTCAGATTTGGACTTTGTTCCTGATTGCTTCAGACACGACCTCTTCTCAGAGGCCTAACCTTTGAAAGCTTTCCATCAGACCAAGTGGATGTTTTTATGATTGTTACTTAATGTTTTCTTGTAAGGAAGTTACCTGTTTATAATTGAAAACAAGGAGAAACAGTTTTAGTGTGGCTTGGGAACTACTCCCTGGAAGGGGGGCCCTCTGCCAGGTGCTAATTAGATTTCTATTGTATTTTGGCTTCATGCTTCCCACACTAGGGAGAGGAAGCTTGGGCGGTGGGAGGGTGGGAGATAATTGAACAAGGTGAAAATGAATGCTCATTAAATTCCAGAATACAGGAGGACTCATTTCATATGATAGGGCTGTAAATATGACTTTTAATGAAGTTATGACATGGTTGCCAATAAAAGTCATTTACTCTGCAATATTATAGTTAATTATACACAGCTGGAACCATTTATGGCCTGTCCCATGTTAACTTTGCCCTCACTGTATATTAACCCTTTCAGCACAGACCAACCAGAAACCAGGCACTTTTAAACCTAAAGAAAACATGAATGAAATCTCCCCTGTGATTCAGGCCTATTATCACTGGCTGTAGGAGAACATCCCGCTGCACTCCCCTCAGCACACCCTCTCTTCCAAGAGCACACGGACGGGGGTGCAGAGAGGGAAGGAGGAGGAAGGGAGAGAAATACCCTTTTTTGAAAAAAAAGTACACTTTCCTTGATTTGTGGGAAAATGTACAGGCATAACCATATTACTATTAGTCTTAGGAGCATTTAAAATACATTTCACGTTTACCGACAGCACTGTAACAAAAGTAGTAGAATAAAACAGTCATAAAAAAAATAGTTGACATGTTGTCTTTAGCAGCCTAACCGTGTTGGCAAGGAGCCCGTCCCACACCGCAGTGACAGGAGACTTCCGTCTCTGAAAATCTTGCACCTGAGACGGGCCGATAATCACAGGGGCCCGCGGATAGTAGCAGTTACGTATATGCCTGAGGCGTCCCGCTTGGTTGCATCGGGGCCAGAACGGCCGCTGGTCCTAAAAGCCCTACATCCTGGATATGCCACGGAAAACAGGAAGAGTCTATTTTTTATTTATTAAAGAGATTTCCACAGTAGATGCACCTTTCTCTCTTTATTCTGGGAGCCTGGTCGCTCTGAAATCAAGGACTCTGCCCTGTGCAAAGCGTTATTATGAGGTGGGAATGGGGGAGCCCTGACCAAAACTGCACAAAGTTTTGATCGGGAACAGTGTTTCCTCCATGAGGATCCAGCTACTGGGAGTCACCTGAATGCTAAATGCCCTTCTCAGGAATCCCTCTTCTCGGCTCTCAGGGTGAGCCGCCATGTGCAGGGATGGCAAAAGCATGATGAGTCTGTTTCTGGATTCTTTCTGGTTCAGAACTGTGGGGTTGTCTGGTTTATTTCTGGTTCATGACTGATCAGGATTATTTTTGTCACTCATTAATGGCCATCTGGTTTCTCTGAACCAGTGTTAAGTGCTGAGAGATTGATTCTGTGTTGTTTATCCACAGGATTTCACGCAATTCCCATTGACTCAAGACTTGCTGTTTCTCACAACAGGCTCAAGAGAACAACTCTTAGGAGACCACAAGCCAGTCTCAACTTCGCCGTTGAGAAAGCTGCCCCATTCCAAATTATACATCACTGACCTTTTTCTCAGGAAAGGGAGGGATGGGGCGGCACAGACAGACTCCTCAGGCTGCTCGTCTGTGTCGGTCTCCCCTGAAGGGGTTGCTTGCATACAATCTCCATAGATCTGCTTTTGCTTAACGGCTGGATTTTTGGTGCCATCATGTTTCTGTTTGTATGTTGTAAAAGAAAATCCTCTTTACAGAGGGCAGAGAATGACATGAATTGGCTGTTTGTGATTACAGTTCCTTTCCATTTGTAGTCAGCTGGTTAGGGGGCATGCTTGGATAACTGCTGATCATGGGAATCTGTCCTATTTTCACACCTCAGAAATACCCAAGACGAACACATACATGTACTATTAGAGAGAAGAAGACATGTGCAAATATTTAAAGCAGCTGGGCGTGGCTGGGACAGCAGAGGGCTGGCATGGCTTATATATCAGTTGTGTGTGTGGAGCTGAAGGAGAGGTGCAGAGATTCGGCTTGTCTGGGGCCTGTAGACCTCTCATTAGTGAACACCTAGCTTTCTGAGAAGCTGAAGAGCATCTGTATAATCTGGCTTTTTCTTGCTTTTCCCTCTAAAAGTGTCATGAGTAATTCCTTATGATGCAAACTTCAAACACCCTATCTTAATAACTTGCTCCCAGGCAAATATTTTTTACCTGGGACTCAAACCCAGACAAAAAACCTTGTTCTCTGTAGAGGAAGGACACATTAAATGTTTGCCAACTTGTCCAAAACTTTGCTAAGATTCTTTGGTGTATAATTTGAAACATAGCTCTGGGAAAGATGAACAAATATGAATATCTTAAATTTAAAGGAGAGAAAGAAGAAGTAGAACTTTTAATGCTTTGAATGTACTTGCCTTTTTAGAAAAACTCCTCCACCAGCTTAGGAAAAGTCAAGCTGTGCTGGTAGTGGCAGATTACTAGATAAGAAAAAAAGAAATGCAGATGGATTAGCACCTAGCAACAAATACTCATAAATATGCACTAATAAAAGCTCCTGACACACTTTGGATATGGGATAAATAAATTAAGAATTATTATAAGGTACTAGTTTATGTAATATGCATATTAATCAAGGCAAATCCCTTGATAAAGTAGATAGGTTTAATAATTTTGGTCTAAACATTTAGCTGTGTTTTCTCAGATTTTATTACAGTGAGGTACAAAGTATAAAATTCATTATTTATGTAAGATTGGATTATAAATGTAGATTTCTATTTTATGGAAAGCCATTTTATTTGTACTTTCTAAATTTCCAAGGGTGTTCTGGGGTCAGATACATTATCCCTGTTTCCACACACTATTTAAGGTCATGAGAAGGTATGCATATATATTAACTAAGTGACAGTGTATGTCTTTTTTAAGATTAGTTTTTGTGAACTTCACAGAGTGATACAAATAATCTGGGGCTGTTTCCTCTATTTGCACTGAGTAAAATTTAAAATGTCACCTCTCTCTCTGATGAAATATCTTTGTCTATATACAACAAGTTTGCTCTTTGCAAAGCTCCAATTAAGATGGTGAGTTCAATGTGGTAAAGCCATGTTCTGATTAGGTCAACATAGCTTGAAGTTAAGTTGAAGGCTTTACGTTTGTCATCTAAGTATATATTTGTGTAAAGGCATATTGAAATTATTGAACAAAGAGTTTATAGATGAGAAACCAATAGAAAATCGGTCTCGGAGTATTCAGTCTGACATTCACTCTAAGTGGCAGAAGTTCTTATTTACATCCTGTGTGATCTTCCCAGAGGAACTCCCTTCCCAGATATAGGCTCATGCAAGAGCCCTATCGTATGTCTGTCACCATTTGATGACTTTGGTGAGACTCAGCATTTAAAAAATCAATTGCATTGAAGTATAATTTACATATTTTAACAATGGACAGATTTGATGTGTTTTGATAAATGTATATACACCTGTCTAAGCAGAATGGTTTGGAGACTCATTTGCACTCTAGGTATATTCTTTTATTTTATTTTATTTGTATTGTTGAGTAGTATTCTATTGCCAACCTGTTGATGGGCACTTAGATTGTTTCCACTGTGGGGGTATTTTGAATACAGCTGCTATGGATATTTATAGGTAAGTCTTTTGTTGGCCATGTATTTTTATTTCTCTAGGAATGGGATTCTGGGTACCTACTGAGGGTTTGTTTTAATTGATAGGAAACTGCTAAACTCATTACCAAATTAGTTGGTGAATCATTTCTAAAAGAAAATTTCCTCATTTTCAAATAGGATAAAGTACCTTAAAATTGGTAGGGTAATTTCTTCTAGATTTATATTAAAATAATGTCTCTCTGAGGAATGCATTAATCAACAGTAAGAAAAAACATGGCATTATAGACCCAAGAATCCTGTTAACTTTTACCTAAGCTTGGCTCTCAGTACTCGAGTCCCCATTTTAACTATGAATGGCTCTGGCTTATTAGCAGAGCCATACCTGTCACATTCTTTCTGATGCCCAGATCTTCCTCTCATAGAAGACTGGGGCAAGTGTAGTATCAACTCCACTTAACCCGAATGTAAGGGAAGCATGGACGACACATTCCATTATGAGCATGACCTGTAGACGTGTGAGTTTCTTCATGGTTCAAGAGAGCCCTCTTTGTGACAGCGTACCAAAAATGTGAAAACCTTAACTCTATGAATTGCTTGATAGTATATTGAAAGTATTATGAAAACATACATTAGATAGTATAGCATCCTAAGACTAGCTTAAAATTTTATTTTTGATTCTGCAATTGTCAGTATTTTAAGAGGGTAAAAGGGCCATCAGCTGAATACTCATTCTCATGGTATAAAAGAGGAGATATGATACTCAGCCAGTGTGAGAGATTGGGTTGAAGCAATATTGACTGCTTAAGCTTTAAGCTAAAATTTTAAAAGTTTGCTTGTTTAATCTAATCCCTGAAAACAATTTATTTAATTATCACAAGCCCCCTACCCATTTCCAATATTGTCCATAAAGAGTGTTTATTAAGCTAATCAAAATAAGATTTTACTGTGTTTTCAGAATTAGAACACATCATCTTCCTTTAATGCCAGTAAGACAGGGGCTGGTTGCTGTGACATTTATTTCCTTTTAATCTTTAATACCATACCCACAATTTTGTGGAAGGGACTGTTAAGGAGCCCAATTTTTAAAAATTAATTTCTCAGCTTCCATAGAAGCTTCCATAGAAGACGTGGCTGAGGGATAGAATTCTGACTCACAGGAAATGAGCAGAAATTATTAGCTATAACTTCCAAGAAACCTTGTAAGGGGCAGAACCAGCTGGTAAGGTGTCCTTTTGATCTTAACCCTGCTTTTGTTCCTATCTGGAACATGGACACAGGTTTTCAGCAGCCATTGTGCAGCCATAGGGGGGCCACGAGGAAAAGGTCAGTAGAATTTCTGGAACTCAGACCTAAGCATTATGACTTGCTGTGTAGTATTTGCTACCTGACTTTGTGGGAAAAATAAAATCCCTAGTTTGTTAAATCTACGTTTTCCTTATTATTTTGTGTGTTCACTTTTTGTGATTCACAACTGAACATAAACCTCTAGTTGATACAACCAATAGATACTTGTCTAAGCTTTGACATGGGAACTCGGAGCTAAAATCTGTATAATCCTGATCAACTTCTAAGAAGTTTTTAGGTATATCATTGACTTTTCTGTGTCTTTTTTTTTTGTTAAAGTATTATTGATACACAATTTTATACTGGTTTCAAATGTCCAACACAGTGGTTCAACAGTTACCCATATTATTAAATCCTCACACCCCTAGTGTGTTTACTACCTATCAGTGTAGGAAGATGTTACAGAATCATTGACTATATTCCCCATGACCAACTTATATTGCAATTGCAAATTATTGTTCCCCTTTTTCCTCCTCACCCTTCCCCCCGACCTGACCCAACCCCTTCCCTTTGGTAACCACTAGTCACTTCTCAGTGCCTATGAGTCTTTTCATTTTACATCATAAAAAAGAGTGGACATTGGCATCACCTCCGCTAAACTGGAAAAATACGATGCTACTTATGCAGAGTGAGAGCAGACTTGAAACTCCTTTGTCAATCACTTCCTCACACCCAGCTGCAAACTGATGTCTATGCTGCACCAGATTCTGTAACAATGCCATCGTGGAAGGCGAAAGTAAGAGAATTGTATTTACTTGCCATCATTTCCTTTGTGTAAAAATGGCTTTGTTCTAATTAGGCTACAATGGGAAGGAAGGAAAGAGCGTCATGAGGAGCCTAAAGGTGAAGCAGTAGTCAGCAGAGGCGAGGAGGCAAAGAGGAGGTCTAGCCTACTACCCTTTGCTCTTCCACCAACCTGTTCCTCCATTTCTAAGTCTTCCCTAGACACCCGAGGCCAAGGCGTCCGTGTCACAGGCATTCACTTCACCCGTCTGGTTCACTTTTGCATATTTGCAGACGTCGCTCCTTAGGATGGTATATGCTGTCAGGCGGTCGAATTTTGCTGGTGCCCCCGAGGATCAGGCAAGGACACATCTTTCCAACAGTTGTTGATAATGGGGCCAATGGAAAGGCTAATTGTCTAAAGTTCCAGAGTGTTCATTCTCAGGCATTGCAGGAGCAGATTATTCTGTGGAGGCCGCGCTCCACAGGAGAGCCCTGCTCCTCAAGGCGGGGAGTTGGATATGCCGTCTGCTGTGAGCAGCCTGGGTTGGTGCATCTGTTTCTGGTTTTCAGAAACCTGAGGTGAAGAAAATAAATAACAGAAAAAACAAAAATGAAAAATGCCTCCGGTTCCTGAATTACAGCAAGTCTGCTTGTGCTCCTAAATCACCTATTCCATCCAGATGCACTAAACCCTGCCAGGCTTCCTGCGCGGAAAGAGGAAAGTAGCTTCCAGATTGTGCTGTTGAGGATTTTTAAATCTTTAGAAGTATGGCCAACTTTTACACTAAAAAAGTGATTTTTGTAAAAAAAATAAAGGTAGCACTGAATTTATGGACCTATATCCTCCCTATCTCTTGCTTCTTTAAGGGCTCCTTCACAAGTTTTCAACTGAGGTCTGTTTGGGTCTCTATTATTCTTAAGCAGGAGGATACAGCCAAGGGACCAGAGATATTTGCTGAGAATGACAGAGTCGCAGCCTCCAAATGTTTAGAGTTAACTGTGGAAGGAGGTTTACACTTAGTGGCCTTAGTTTCACAAGGCAAAAATTAAGACCAACAGATGGAAATGATAGGGAAGGAGATTCAGAGTTTACAGAAAATTCTAATCAATAATCTCTTAAATTTTAAGGGAGCCACCTTGGATGGCAATGGGGATCCACACACGGTGAAGATCAAACTGGAAACGGAACCACAAACAGGGGTTCAACTGGGTAATTTTCTCTTTGCTCACTTACTTTACAACTCACTGCAATTTGTTTCCCAGTCTCAGACCTCTCTGAAGCTAATCGTGGCCTGTGGGTATGGATTATCAGGGAGACACTGTTTTTATAGATCTTTTCCACCAAAAGCCAAGGCTAAGGCCAATGATTTCTTCTTCCTTTTTGGTGAGAAGATTTTCTTTTTTCAGGTCTACTCTTCTTTTGAAGTTCTTGACCTTAATCACATCTGTGACGTCCCCTTTTCTGTAAGGTAACCGATTCCCACATTCCTCAAGTTAGAATGTGGACATCTGAGCTGTTGGTGGGAACAATATTCTGCCTGCCACAGATTCCTGATAATATTTCCATGATAGGATATGTGTTTCTGGAAAGATAACGATTTCAATACATTTTACAGTTCGATAAGGCAATGAGCTATAATTCTTATAACATTATTACACACCAAGATTTTAGAGTATGGTGAGTTAATTTTGACTCTATAATTCTCAGATTCCTGTTTCAAGATCAATTTTCCCTTTATGGAAGCCACTACTTGGGTTTGTTTAAGTCTCCATAATCGAATACCTGACTTACAATGCCTGGTCTAGGCAAATTTGTGTGTTTGAATGTATTTCCCTTGTTATCGTACTTATGTGTCCAGGTTCTTCACTTTCAAAGAACCTGCTCATTTTCTCCAGCATTTTCAAAGTCTTATCTGCTTTAGGAGAAAGCAGTGTTTTGGTCAAAATTTATCTCCTGGTGATTTTTAAACTTGAGAAGAAATGTAATATCGTGGGAGGGACAAACCCAGGCTGGGCAGGAAAGAGACAAGGGTCTGACTCCCTTCCTGCCACTACCTAGTTGGGGGCCTTTGAAGGGCCACTGCTTCTTACTGGACGTAAGTTTACTGATGGGTGCAAGGAAGGGATTAAAGTAGACCAGCACAAAGTCACTTCTATCTGGAAGAGGGACTCGGAATTCCAGATTCACTACCTTTTGCTTTGGAGAAATAATCCTTTATTTTGGAGAACTTGAATATAACAGGATCTATCCTCAGTCAAAACTGATATTGCCCCCCCACCCCTGCTGCTCCAGTACACATTTCTCTTGTGACAAATGTGTCACTTCCATCCTTTCAAGAGATACTTGAAAAAAAGTAAGGTCTTAAGTCTTCATGATCAGTCTCTACCTGCTCCCCAACCCATCTCCTCCTATCTTCCAAAACACACCTATTCTCTGGCATCTCTGAAATATTCAGAGGATTCCCAGGTGCAGGGGCTCTGGCATTTTGGAGGACAATGACAGTGCCATCTATGGAAAGTTCACCTTAAATGGCTTCTTGAACTGAGAGTTTTGTTTTTTGGGAAATTAGGCTGCTCACTCCTACAGAATGATCAACAGTCCAATCCACCCACACAGAACTTCTACCTTCCTTCCCAACCCGGGGCCTGAAAGTTGCAGGCAGAAAGCCTGCAGCCAGGAAAGGCAGGTAAGGAGAGAATCTTCTCTCTTCCTCACTCACCTCCTCTCACACCCAGGAGCTGCCATTTGCACTGGAGCCGAAATGGAGAGCGGGAGGGAGCAGGGACTAGCCGTTCTGAGGTCCTCTGCAGCGGCCGGCAGGCTCCGCTGGCTGTAAAGGCTCCTGCCAGGCCCTCTGAGAGGTCTGAGCTGCCTGAATGGAGGGGAAGGATGCTCTAAACCTGAGGAGGGAGGGCAAGTGGGCACAAGACACCACCAGCCATCTCCAAACATCCTCTGTTCCTGCTCCTCTTCTGCTGACCCCTTCTACACCTACATGTTGATAAGGAATTACATCACCAACCTACAATTTTCCAGTCCTACAGTGTGGTCTGTCTCGCTGGCCACTTTGACACCTGTTATTTTCACCCAAGAATCTCAAATGAAACATGCATTTTGATAGTCTGTTGCAGAAAATCGAGTTAAGTCTGTAGAGAAGGAAGCAACGATGTTTTCAGGCTTGAGTCTAAGGAACGCCCCTTCCAAGCACAGAAGGCCTTTCAGGACTGTGTCTTGGCTGACAAGAATGCTCACCTTTACTCATCCATAGCCCTTCTCCCTTTGCTCCCCATTTTCTGCTTATGCATCTAAATTGAACTTGAACTTAAGTGTTTCTGCTGCTCCAGCCAATTGTATCTATTTGATCCAAGAGAAAGTTTGGTTTGAGAACAAATGAACAAGAAGTCCCAAAGTGCCCGTTACTGGCCAGGGCAGAAGCCCCCAGAGGGCTGGAGGCACAGGGCTGCCTGGTCTGGGTAACCTCAGGGTTTGCTCTGTGTCCCAGGCGCTTGCTAATGTGGAGACTTTAATAGTGGCAATAAAGAGCCTGAAACTACCTCATAAGCCTCTCCGTCAGACAGCAAGTCCCCAAACACTTCCCCTAATTAACTTCTAACCTGCTGGCCATGGGGATCCTTTTCTCCTTTAACTGCTAATGAAGTCTAGAATCCCAAAGTCTCCCCTGATCTTATTAGAGCCTTTCTAGTCGTTAATTATGAGCCCTGTGTTTCACTTGCTCACTTGGACTTTACAACGTGCACCACGGTGGGAACTTACCAATTTTTCCTATTTAGAATCAACTCTTAGTTTCTTTCTAGATTTCTTTTTCTTGCTTCTGTGGGATCAATAGAAACTTAGGGAAACACCATCACCAAGATTTGAAAGTGGGTAAATAGATTTGGGGATGTGGGAAAAAGCAGAAGATGAAGTTCAAGGACATAATGATTCCTCATTTTCTGGAAAGAGACATCCTTCCTCTTCTTCACTGAGAGAGGTCCTCTCAGTGGTCCTTTGAGGTATCCAGAAGAAACTGGTAAAGTGCATGTGTGCACATGCACACACACATGCACACACGTGCACATACACACACACACACCCCAGCATTTCCAGTTAGAATGACTGACCAACTTATTTTTTAAATTTGTTTTCCAAATTTATTTTTGGTTATGGTTATTTTATATTTTTTGGACCTTTGCTTTGTTCTGGGATTCAGAGAACTTAACATTCCTAGATTGCTCTCCAAGATCAACCCCTCCACCTCTCCCTTTACTGAGGCCAGAGATTCTTTTCTTCAATTCTGTTGGTATCTTTGAGGGAGGTAAATGTGTGTGGGCTGGGGATATAACATTTCTTTTTATGTATAAGAAAGAAAAATGATTCATTAAAGTGCACTTTTTTTAAAGGGAGAAGAGAAAACAATCTATCCAGCAAGATCACCACAAGGTATTTTTAGCTGCAATACTTGTAAATTCAAGAATTCTCCTGGTTCGCCTTCACCTTCCTATGAATGGTGTGGGGTGGTCAGTGGCTTTTAAAATTCAGAGCATAATTTCCGAAAATTTCAAAGTTAAACTGTCATATTAATATAATACGGATCTGTTTCTTTGACTCACTAATTATGGAGGAAACCAGCAATAAGGTGAAGGCTTATTCAAAGAGCATTTTGAGGATTTGGACTTTTTATAAGCATTTTGAAACAATGATGGAACAAGAATGACTGGTTAAACCTGACCTCATATGCAACCATGCAGTGGGGTTATTTCTTCTACCTGACAGAAATTATTGGATCAAAATTGGTCTGTTACCTCATATTTTACAAAGTCTCTATTCAGTAATAAACTGTATTCAAAAAAATACTTCAAGTTAAACCAAGTACATTCCTCTAGAATAGATGATGCCAGGGCATGTCATGTCTAAGAGCATGCTGCATACCTTTGTACTCAATTCTCAGGCTTTAAATAATTTTTCTTATTATGTGAAGTGGTGGTAACAGTTTCAAAGCAGCATGCCCTGGGACAGCTCTGAGGACAACTTTCAGGGGAAGGCGGTGAGCCTGGGTCTCCTCCTCCCCAGTGTTATTCCTGTGTACACACATGCAAGTGCACATGTGCGTGCATGAAATGTGCAGGCCTGGCATTGCATATGCAATGGGAAAAACATTCTAATCTCCTTTAAAAAAAATGAGTTTGCTTCTCAGAAAACTAAACCTACCCTGGTCCTTAGAACCAACCTTAATTTTCTTTTTCTAGTATCCTCTTCTCACCCCTCTGTGTATAGTTCCTGAAGAAGAAGTACATTCATATCAGATCAGAATTCCTCTTTGGGACCATTCAGGGAATGCATTACAGTGTCCTTCACAAGGGACCTTTACGCAGGTGCTTACAAATCCAGAGAATAAGGAATGGCCTTTCCCAGAGTTCTATCAAGGGGTGGGGCTTTCTTTAAGACCATTGCAGTTTGTTTTTAAAATATAAATTTAAACTTTTCTGGATGCCAGTTATGTTCCCCAAAAGGGTTTCTGGAACAAATGAGTAAACCAAGCTTTCACATTTTCCATTAACCCGAGGAAGGGAATATTAAAACGAACCCTTCTGTTTGCATTTTGTTTCCTTGCTTTTACTGAGAAAGTTTTCTGATGATCAGAGAGGTCGTTAAAGCTTCTCTTATGCTGAGAGGACTGCAGTGATAAGAGGGCCACCTCAACTAATTGCAGGTGCCACTAAGTTTTGGAAACATTTTGACAAGAACCCACAGGCTTGGAATTTTGTTTTCTACTAGAGAGTATTCAGATCAAAGAGCCAAACCTTTTGGAACTGGGTTAGACCTGACTCTTAATGCTACCAGTCTGTGGGCATGCTATAACATCTTACAGTGGCATTCTAATTGTCTCCAATTTGCTAACGAAGACTAATTATTTAAATAATTCAGTCTGACTATCTGCTCTTGACCACTGTGAATCTTCCTGCTGTTCCTCAAAGCTCTGTTTGTTCCCTATTTCTTCTCTTGTTTTAAACCCCTCACTGTTCTGAGTGCCTTTTATTTAAAGAGAAATTGGATACCTACTGGGTAAATTTCTGCAGGGAGTCTTTTAATGTTAGACTGTTGCAATTTCCCCCAGGAATATGCTAATAATTACCACGACTTGAGACCTGGACTTTGTTATCTAAGGAGGAGGAATTGTGTGAGAAAAAGAGAAAAATTAATTCTCAACTCCTTACAGCACTGAAAAGAAAATGAAAAAGAACTAAACAATACAGGAGAAAGGAAAAAGTTATTTGTTAAAACGTAGGCTGGAAATAGACAGATGCTTAGAAATAGCGACTGTGGCCACTGGTCTTTGTGTAGGCTCTTAGGAAAAGCCAGGCACAAAGGAAAAATGGTGAACTTTGGACCCAGGGGGCAGCCAGCTGAGTTCCAGCTTCTGCAGTCATGGCAACGGAGCATCATCTCCTGGTGCTCCTGTGGAGTAGAAGTGGGACCTACTGGAGTCCTCTGTCACCTCTGCTAGAAGTATGGGTGGCTGAATGGCAACTTCACAATCCTGAAATTGCTGGTTAAAATTGGCTTAAGGGAGCTCTGGCTTTTTGTTTCTTGTTTTTGTTTAAAAGACAACTTTTTGAAATGAATGGTATAGCAACATTTCTGAGAAATAAATACGGTTATCTTAGAGCCCAGTTTGCACTGCAGTGAAGCCACATTCATCCAGAGCTTGATCAACAGCACAGTCCCAGCCTAAGGCTGTTTGCCAAGTGGATTATTTAACCTGACCCGGGGTCGTCTACTTTTATTACCAAGCAGCTTCAGCAGTCACAGACTGACTCGGTCTGACCCTTCCTCACAAAATTCTGAATACACAGTTTTGTAAGCTTGTGTCAACCAAGATGAAGGAAAAAGAGATTCCTTTTCAGAATTCCTACAGGAGCAATAGGGCAAAAGAATTACTCCCACATACTGATGTGAAAATTGAAGCCTTGGGAACGAGAAGGAGTTTGCCAATGATGGAACCAAAATCAAGTCCTGGCAGGACCCAAGGTCCTTGAATTCTTTGCTTGTTTTTACAAGTCAGGCTTCTGAAGCTGTAGTTTTGATGATTTCTTTAAGGGATTCTTCTTGGGCAAAGGTGTTAAGAAAGTCCACAAACTAAAATAATGAAGTCACTTTCATTAAAGTAATAATAATAAAAAACCCAATGCCCAGAAGTACTTGTTAGAGTTTCACAGATGGGGAAGTTCTCAAAAGCAACCAAATGATGATGATAATGGTAATATCTGAGCAACACCAGGGGGATAATATGTTCCCAGCCCGGGGCAAATAAACCTTTCAAGCCAAAATCAGTCAAAGGGAGAAATAAAATGGGAGAAACCCATTTATTGCTACAAGCAGTCATCTACTCCTGCTCGCTGGTGTCTCTTGCGACTGAGTGCCAAGGCCCCACCAAACCTCTCTGGTCCCACTGTGCGCTCACTCTCCACCCCTTGTAATCCCCTACTGATATGGAGATGGACTGCTTCTCTCTACCCCTTGGAAACACCTATTGATATGGAGATGCACCAAGGCCAGGTGAGAGATTCTGGAAATATTGTGATTTTACCCACAATCATTAATAATAATATAACATTTATTGAATTGTGTATATAAGTGCAAAGCACTTTATATGAGTTATCTCAATTATTTATTTCTTCTTGAATGTTGAGGAAGCACAGAGAGTTTAAGAATCTTCCCCAAAGTCACACAGCTAGTAATTGATATTCAGAATTTAAACCCAGGCCATCTGACAGCAGTGTGAGTTCCTAATTACTCCACTCCATTCTACTATACTTCCACACTGTAATTTAAAAAATATACGATTCTTTTTATACTATAGAAATAATGAAATGCCAGTAAGTTATTTAAAAATCTACTAACTGGACATTGGAAGGGAAAAAGATGGTGGTGTGAGTAGTGTGGTGGAAATATCCTCCCCAAAACACATATATTTTAAAAATACAGCAAATACAACTATTCCTAAAAGAGTGACCAGAAGTAACAGTACACCAGCTAGTCTACATCTGTGAGAAGTCAATGTCTCACAGAATAGGGTAAAGTAAAAAGTCATGAACCAGCAGGACCCGAGCACTCCCTGCACCCCACTTTACTGGCGGGAGGAAAAGAATCAGAGCAGGGAGGGAGTGGAAGCACCACACTGCTAAATACCCAGCCCTAGAAATCTACCCCAGGAGCATAGACCCACATTGCATGGTGCTCTGGAGATTAGAGGGGCTGAAAAGCAAAGTCTGAGACTAAGGCTGTGAACAGGTTCCCACAACCAGCTGCCTAGAGATAAAAGAAAAGCAGGCACTTTAAAAGTCTTAAAGGGGCAAGGGTTTATGAGAAGAAACAGGTGGACAAATCATCCTGGCACACTCAGCCTAGCAGGCTGGGAACTTTCAGGAGCTTCAGGCGCCCTATACCCCTGGTTAGCAACACAGCCCTGAGGACCCTTACCATGTTAAGCAGCCTGCCTCTCCTTCCTCTGCACCAGCACCTGCGTGCAAACCAGCTGTCCCCGCCATTGCTGCAGAGCAGCTGGAGGGCAGCCCTGCCTACAGCAACTACAGAGGTTAATGTAGAGGCTTCTCCCTGCACATGGCTAACTGGTCCAGACCCTGAGGCTGCTCCCTGCACATGGTTAACTGACACAGACAATGGTGACAGGTGCTGAGACTGGGAGACACAAAAGGGCTTTGTTCTCACAGCAGAACATGTGCTGCTCGCCTGCAAACCCACCAGTACCCTAGGCCAGTCCAAGGGCCACACCACCCACAGCAGCTTAGGGTTTCAACCCAGAGGCTGTTCCCTGCATGCAGTTAATCAGCACACACAGTGGAGACAGGCACTGAGACCGGGAGCCATGAAAGGGCTTTTTCCTCATGGCAGACACACACGCTACTTGCCTGAGACCCCTACCATTGCCCTGGGCTATCCTGAGGGCCACCCAGCCATGGCAGTTTAGGGGATTAACCCAGAGACCACTCCCTGTGCATGGTTAACTGGCACAGATAGCAGAAACAAGCACGGTGATGGGCAAGCAAGAAGGGACTTTGTGATATATTCAATGCAAGGAAACAGAAGGGCTTCGAACCAAGGATACTCTACCCAGGAAAGATTATCATTTAAATTTGAAGCAGGGATTAAACAATTTCCAGACAAGCAAAAGTTGAGGGAATTTGCATCCCAAAAACCACCTCTACAGGATATTTTAAAGGGACTGCTCTAGATGGAAGTGTGCCAAAGACTAAATAGCAGTCATGAGAGGAAAAACCACAGCAAAGGAAGTAGACCAAACAAACACTAATCCAATGCAAAATTAAATCAGCTACCCACAAAGTCAGTCAAGGGATATACAAAGTGTGCAGAATATGACACCTAATATATAAAGAGTAGAGGAGGAAGAAAAAGTAGGGAGAGAAAAAAGAATCATCAGATTGCATTTATAATAGCATAATAAGTGAGTTAACGTAGATTGCTAGATAGTAAAGAAACTGCCCTAGAACCTTTGGTAACCATAAATCCAAAACCTGAAATGTCACTAACTACACATCTATGGATAATCACCCTAAATATCAATGGTATGAATGCACCAATCAAAAGACACAGAGTTAAAGAATGGATAAAAAAGCAAGATCCATGTATATGCAGCCTACAAGGGACTCACTTCAAACCCAAAGACATACAAAGACTAAAAGTGAAGAGATGGAAAAAGATATTTCAAGTAAACAATAGGGAGAAAAAAGCAGGTGTTGCAGTACTTGTATCAAACAAAATAGACTCCAAAATAAAACAAAGAAAGTAACAAGAGAACAAAGAAGGATATTACATAATAATACAGCAGTCAGTTCAACAAGAGGATAAAACCATAATAAATATCTATACACCCAACACAGGAGCTCCTACATATGTGAAACAAATATAAACAAAATTAAAGGGGGAAATAGAATGAAATGCATTCATTTTAGGAGACTTCAACACACCAGTCACTCCACAGGACAGATCAACCATACAGAAAATAAGTAAGGACACAGAGGCATTGAACAACATAGAACAGATGGACCTAGTAGACATCTATAGAACACTCCACCCAAAAGCAGCAGGGTACACATTCTTCTCAAGTGAAAATGGAACATTTTCCAGAATAGACCACATACTAGGCCACAAAAATAGCCTCAGCAAATAAAAAGACTGAAACTGTACCAACCAACTTCTCATATCACAAAGGTATAAAACTAGAAATAAATTGTACAAAGAAAACAAAAAGGCTCACAAACAGATAGAGGCTTACAACATGTTCTTAAATAATCAGTGGATCAATGACCAAATTAAAACAGAAATCAAGCAATATATATAGACAAATGAAAACAACATCACAATGCCAAACTTCTGTGGGACGCAGCGAAGGCAGTTCTAAGAGGAAAGTATACAGCAATCCAGGCCTATTTAAAGAAGAGCAATTCCAAATGAATAGTCTAAAGTCACAATTATTGAAACTGGAAAAAGAAGAACAAATGAGGCCCAAAGTCAGTAGGAGAAGGGACATAATAAAGATCAGAGAAGAAATAAATAAAATTGAGAACAATAAATAAAATAGATACACCCCTAGCCAGACTTATCAAAAAAAAAAAAAGAGAAACTATGCACATAAACAGAATCAGAACTGAGAAAGGAAAATCACTACAGATACCACAGAAATACAAAGAATTACAAGAGAATACTATGATAAATTATATGTTAAAAACTGGATAATGTAGAAGAAATGGACAACTTTATAGAAAAATACAACTTTCAAGACAGACCCCAGAAGAAACAGAAAATCTGAACAGACCAATTACCAGCAATGAAATTGAATTGGTTATCAAAAAGACTACCCAAGATAGGAACAACAAATGCTGGTGGGGATGTGGAGAAAGGGGAACCCTCCTACACTGCTGGTGGGAATGTAAACCAGTTCAACGATTGTGGAAAGCAGTATGGAGGTTCCTCAAAAAACTAAAAATAGAAATACCATTTGACCCAGTAATTCCACCCCTAGGAATTTACCCTAAGAATGCAGGATCCCAGTTTGAAAAAGACATATGTACCCCTTTGTTTATTGCAGCACTACTTACAATAGCCAAGAAATGGAAGCAACCTAAGTGTCCACCAGTAGATGAATGGATAAAGAAGATGTAAATATACACAATGGAATATTATTCAGCCATAAGAAGAAAACAAATTCTACCATTTGCAACAACATGGATGGGACTATAGGGTGTTATGCTCAGTGAAATAAGCCAGGCGGAGAAAGACAAGTAACAAATTATTTCACTTGTGGATGGAGCATAAGAACAAAGCAAAAACTGAAGGAACAAAACAGGAGCAGACTCACAGAACCCAAGAACGGACTAACAGGTACCAAAGGGAAAGGGACTGGGGAGTGTGGGTGGGAAGGGAGGGATAAGGGGAATAAGGGGCATTACTATTTGTACACATAATGTGGGGGGTGCATGGGGAAGACAGTATAGCACAGAGAAGACAAGTACTGACTCTATAGCATCTTACTATGCTGATGGACAGTGACTATAATGGTGTATGTGGTGGGGACTTGATAATGGGGGAATCTAGTAACCACAATGTTGCTCATGTGATTGTATATTAATGATACCAAAATAAAAATAATAAAGGCTAATAAAAAAACCTACCCAAGAAAAATCCCTGAATCAGATGGTTTCACTGCTGAATTTTATCAGACATTTAGAGAACACATAATATCCATTCTCCTTAAAGTTTTACAAAAAATAGAAGAGGAGGGAATACTTCCAAACTCATTCTATGAAGCATCACTCTAATGCCAAAACCAGGCAAAGACACCAGAAAAAAAGAAAACTACAGACCAAATATCCCTGATGAACATAGATGCAAAAATGATCTACAAAATATTAGCAAACCGAATTCAAAAATATATCAAGAGGATCATACATCATGATCAAGTGGGATTCATCCCAGGGATGCAATGATGGTACAACATTCAAAAATCCATCAACATCTTCCACTATATCAATAAAAAGAAGGACAAAATTCACATGATCATTTCCATAGATGCTAAAAAAGCATTTGACAAAATTCAACACCCATCATAATAAAAACTCTCAATAAAATGAGTATAGAGGGTCAAGTCCCTCAACATAATAAAGGCCATATATGACAAACCCACAGCCAACAAATTGCTTAACAGTGAGAAGCTGAAAGCTTTTCCTCTAAGATCTGGAACAAGACAAGGATGCCCACTCTCCCCACTTGTAGTCAACACAGTACTGGAGGTCCTAGTGACAGCAATCAGAGAACACAAATAAATAAAAGGCATCTAGATTGGTAAGGAAGAAGTCAAACTGTCACTGTTTGCACATGACATGATATTTTACAAAGAAAACCCTTAAGAATCCACTTCAAAACTACTAGAACTAATATCTGAATTCAGCAAAGCTGCAGTACACAAAATCAATGCACAGAAATCTGTTGCATTCCTATACACTAACAATGGACTAGCACAAAGAGAAATCAGCAAAACAATTCCATTCACAATTACATCAAAAAGAATAATATGCCTAGGAATAAACCTAACCAAGGAAGTGAAAGACCTGTACCCTGAAAACTACAAGACACTCTTGAGAGAAATTAAAGAGGCCACTAATAAATGGAAATTCATCCCATGCTCTTGGGTAGGAAGAATTAATATTATCAAAATGACCAACCTGCCTAAAGTAATCTACAGATTCAATGAAATCCCTATCAAAATACCAACAGCATTCTTCGACAAACTGAAACAAATAGTTCTAGAATTCATATGGAACCACAAAAGACTCCAAATAGCCAAAGCAATACTGAGAAGGAAGAACAAAGCAGGGGGGATTATGCTCCCTAACTTCAAGCTCTACTACAAAGCCACAGTAATCAAGATAATTTGGTACTGACACAAGAATAGACCCATAGACCAATGGAACAGACTAGAGAGTCCAGATATTAACTCAAGCATATACAGTCAATTAATATATGATGAAGGAGCCATGGATACACAAAGGGGAAATGAGCCTCTTCAACAGCTGGTGTTGGCAAAACTGACAGCTACATGTAAGAAAAAGAAACTGGATTACTGTCTAACTTCATACACAAAAGGAAACTCAAAATGGATCAAAGACCTGAATGTAAGTCATGAAACCATTAAACTCTTAGAAGGAAACATAGGCAAAACTCTCTTGAGTATAAACATGAGCAACTTTTTCATGAATATATCTCCCTGAGCAAGGGAAACAAAAGCAAAAATGGACAAGTGGGACTATATCAAACCGAAAAGTTTCTGTAAAGCAAAGGACACCATCAGTAGAACAAAAAGACACCCCACAGTATGGGAGAATATATTCATAAATGACATATCCAATAAGGGGTTCACATCTAAAATACATAAAGAGCTCATGTGCCTCAACAACATAAATGCAAATAATCGATTAAAAAATGAGCGGAGGATCTGAACAGACACTTCTCCAAAGAAGAAATTCCAGTAGCCAACAGGCACATGGAAAGATGCTCCACATCGCTTATCATCAGAGAAATGCAAATTAAAACCACAATGAGATATCACCTCTCACCAGTTAGGATGGCCAACGTCCAAAAGAAATAACAACAAATGCTGGCAAAGATGTGGAGAAAGGGAAATGCTCCTACACTGCTAGTGGGAATGTAAACTAGTTCAACCATTGTGAAAAGCAGGATGGAGGTTCCTCAAAAAACTAAAAATAGAAATACCATTTGACCCAGGAATTCCACTCCTAGGAATTCAGAAGCCCAGTTTGAAAAAGACAGATGCACCCCTATGTTTATCACAGCACTATTTACAATAGCCAAGAAATGGAAGGAACCTAAGTGTCCATCAGTAATTTAATGGATAAAAAGATGTGGTACATATACACAATGGAATATTATTCCATAAGAAGAAAACAAATCCTACCATTTGCAACAACATGGATGGAGCTAGAGGATATGCTCAGTGAAATAAGCCATAGAAAGACAAGTAGCAAATGATTTCACTCATCTGTGGAGTATAACAACAAAGCAAAAACTAAAGGAACAAAACAGTAGCAGATTACAGAACCCAAGAATGGACTAATAGTTACCAAAGGGAAAGGGACTGGAGAGTGTGGGTGGGAAAGGAGGGATAAGGGGAATAAGGGGCATTATGATTAGCACACATAATGTAGCAGGTGGGGCACAGGGAAGGCAGCATAGCACAGAGAAGACAAGTAGTGATTCTATAGCATCTTACTGCACTGATGGACAGTGACTATAATGGTGTATGTGGTAGGGACGTGATAATGGGGGGAATCTAGTAACCACAATGTTGCTCATGTGATTGTATATTAATGATATCATAATAATAAAAAAAATCTACTAACTGTATCACTGTGTAAACAGAACAACTACTATCCATCACCCTCCACTGTGCTCCTACCATGAGTCAGGTACCCATGTATTATCTTCATTCTTCACCACAAACCTGAAAGAAACAATATCCCCATTTTATATTAATAAAAAGAATTTCAATCACTTGCCCAAGATTACATTTAATCAACAGGCTGAGCTGGGGAATGAGCCGAAATATGCATGATTGCAAAGCACTAGCTTTTTTCCATGTGACCATGCTATTTTTTCAAGTTGTTTTTGAAATGCAGCTTTTGTTTCACCAAAAACAGAGTAGGTCCTGAATCTCTATTCCTCCTTCCTGACCTTACTTTCCTACTGAAGTTGTTAACCAACTCAAAGTATTAGAGGCATTGTCCGTCAGTAGATGAATGGATAATGAAAACCTGAAGTAAATCAACAGGTTACCTGAGGGGAGGATGGTAGTCTGTCTTCCTAATTTAGGTTACCGTCATTAGTTGAGTAACTTGATTTTAATTTGTTAATACTTGAATGAGAGCAAAATGAATGAATGGATAGGTCAGTGTAACTCCGGGGGTAAAATCCTGGGGCAAAATACCTTTGAAACTGAAATCAGTCAGAGGGAGAAATAAAGTTTAAGAAACCCATTACTTCTTACACGCAGCCATCCTGTCTCTCTCTCAATCTGGCTGCAGCAGAAGAGAGCCCCACCCAACCTCTCCAGTCCAGATAAACCCTCTCTCACCCTTGTAATTACCTATTGATATGGAGATGAACTACTTCTCTCCACCTCTTGAAAACACCTATTGATATGCAGATGAACTAAAGCCAGGTGAGAGATTCTAGAAATACTGGTTTTACCCACAGTGAGATAAAAAGCAACCTAACATCTAGACTGAATGTCCAGAATGTAGTAGGCACTGTGCAAGGTGATTTCATATTATGTCCTTTTCACAAAAGTTCTGCAGTTAAGTGGCTGTTTTCATTATTGTTGTATTTAAGGATGAGGAATCTCAGGCTTAGATAGGTTAAGTGAATTGCTCAGAGTTTCAGATTGTGAATGAGGCAGTTTAGAAGTAGATCCCAAGAGGCTTTGACTCCAAAGTTCAAGCTGTTCCATCCATGTTTAAATTTCTCTTTAAAAAGAATTTGTGTTTAGATACAAAAGAACGTTTTAGAAATATAGTTAGGAATAAAAAACAACCATGTAATTAGCACCCAAATATTCATGCCCCCAGTTCATACATAAAATATTATTTAAAATTTTAAATTTCCATTAGTGCCATTTATATCCCACCCCTTCCTTTCTTTCTCAGCAGGTTCCTTTATAGTTTCATCTTTTATATTCTTAAATAATGTATTATCTAAGTATGTGTGCTTTTGAACTTAAAATAAATTGAATCAAACTATGCATTTTTATCTTATTTGCTCTCTTGACATTGTTCCAGATAGCATTGATTAAATTGGTATTTAATTCTTTTCCACAGTTGTATAATATTCCATTATAAAAATGGTAATTTTTTTTTCACTCTACTTTTGATGGGTATTGTGTGTATTTTTCCATTTTTATTTTTATTTTTTGCTATTGCAAAGGCATGTTGACAAAATCATGTGATACACACCTCCTAGACTACATCTGAGCATGTCATAGAGCAATTAAGTTTACACAGGTTTGGTTTGTGAAATAATACTATATTATTTTCCCAAGATGATGGAGTGATTTGTACTCCAACTTATTCTGAATAACACTGAATAATGTTGCTAGCATTGTATAATTCCCTATATCCTCAAATATATATTTGATATTGTTATATTTTAGTTTTTTTATTACTATGATTGGGAATTATATTTTATTGTAGTTTTAATTTCAATTTTTTCTCATTGTTGTTTAGGTTGAGCATCTTTTTATGTATTTTTATTGGCATTTCTTCTTCTGTGAAGTGCCTATTCACTTTTTATTTTTTACCCACTTTTTCTATTGGGTAAGTTGCCTTTTTCTTATCAAGTTGTAGTCCTTTCTATAACTATTTTGGATATTAAATGTCATTTAATCTATTGAAAATAACTTCTTCCACCTTACAGAGTGAACTCACTTATTATTGTGTGGACTTTTGATGAACCGAAGTTCTTAATTCTAATATATTCATATTTGTGAATCTTTTCCTTTATGCCTTTGTACACAAGGACAATCTTCCTAATCCAAAGTAATGAGGCAATTTCACTTAAAGTTTTATAGTTTTGCCTTCTGCATTTATGTATTTAATATAGCTAGAGTTGATTTTTGCTTATAGTATTATGCAGGACACAATTAATTCATATTTTTCTGTATAGAAAACCAGTTGTTCCAGCTATATTTATTCTCAATCCATGTTTTTTTTCCTCATGGCTCTGAAGTGCAAGTTCCATATAAATCTAGTTTCCATATATGTATGGATGTGTTTTGGGTTCTTTGTTCTGCTTTACTAGTTCACTCATTTCTGTGATACTCCACTATCTTCATTTTTATAGTTTATAGTAAGACTTCATATCTGGTAAGGCAAGTCCAATTACTGGGCTCTTCTTAAGCAATGTCTTACTGTTCTTACACATTTAATCTTTCCCATAAATTTTAAAATTAGCTTCTCCAACTCCCCAAAACTCTGTTGATGTTTTTTACTAGAATTCAATCACATTACTAGAGCAATTTGGTGAGAGTATCTCTTGGATATTACATTTTTCTTACTAATTTGCAGACCATGTCTTTGGCATGGTTTTCTATTTATTTAAGTCTTTGAAAACAATTTATTCAATATAATTCTCTCCATGCAAGTTTTGCACCTGTATTGCTTTATTAATTCCTTGGTATTTTCTTTTTATTTAAAGCCAGTATAAATGCTGTCTTTCAATTATTACCTTTTGTAAATTTTTTTGAACATGTATCAAATTGCAAGTGATTTTTTTATCTTTTTAAAATCAGCTTTATATTTTAGAACAATTTTAGATTTATAGAAAAATTGGGAAAATAGTACAAAGTTCCTATAAATCCTGCATCCAGTTAACCACATTGTTGACTTACTATACTATAATGTATTTATCATAGTCAAATGAATTAATAAATCAATATTGATATATTATTATTAACTAAGTACACCCTTTATTTGAATTTCCTTAGTCTCCTTAATGTCCTTTGTCTCTTCCAGGGTCTCCCCAGGTTACCACATTACATTTTGTCACCATGTCTCTTTAGATTCCAATTGGCTCTGACAGTTTTTAAGACTTTCCTTAATTTGATGACCTTAGCAATTTTGAAGAATACTGGTTAGGTGTTTGTAGAACCCTCTATTGGGATTTATCTGATATTTTCCTCATGATTATGGGTAAAGGGGAAGGAAACCATAGAAGTGAAGTGCTATTTTTATTACATTTGATCAAGAGGATATATTGTGGACATTGACCTTGATTGCCTGGCTGAGATAGTGTTTGTCAGATTTCACCATGGGTAGCATTACTCTTAGTATACTGCACTCCTTAGAAGGGAGTCACTCTGCCTGGCCCAAGCCTAAGGAGTGGGTGGTCATGTTCCACCTTTTCTGGTGGCCAAATGTATGTATAAATTATTTGTAATTCTTCTGCACAGGAGACTGTCTCTTCTCCCTCATTTATTTATTAATTAAAGAACTTATATTGGCATGGAGTCATGGATATTTAATTCATACTTTGTGTCACAACAATACAGTACTACTTTATATAGTTGCAGAAATTGTTCCATCTTTGGCCATTGAGAGCTCTTTCAATTGGCTGCTGTGTCCCCTTGACACACAGCATCATTGTGGACTGTTTTCCCTTGCACACTGCCTTTGTTACTGAGACAGGTCGTGGTTTCATTGCAAGAAAGGATTCAAGAATGGAAGCAGAAAAGCTGTTGAGCATTAAGAGTTTATCTGGAGATTTAGAGTTCAGAAAAAGCAAGAGTACATGTCTGAGAGTTGGGGCACAGGCAGACCCAGAGGGGTCTTGACAGGGAACAACAGGGATCCTTTTATTGCAAGGGGAGATGACTATGTATTAGGTGAGATCAGGTCTCAAAGGGAACAGGTGTGGTCTTCCTGAAGTTTGGGCTTGCACCATGCTCACGTAAGGCAAGGGAGGGTTTTTTGACTGTATTTGGTCCCCATAAGAATGGTCATTCAGCAGGGAAATACGATTTTTTAGTAAGCTAATGACAGAGGGGTGTGATTTTTACTATGTTAATGGATTTGGGGGTGAAGTTTGAGTCAACTTCTCTATGTTGGAAGCAGCTGGTGTTGGCCAGTCTGTTATCTATATTCTCACTCCAGAGCTTACACAGAATGTGTAGAATGTAAGCAAGCATCTAGCTGAGCGTAGACACTGGCAAAAGCCCCCCTCCCCCTCCCTGTTCATGCCCGGCTACCTAACCAGTACAACACCTTTACAATGGAATGTTTTATATATTGATTTTACATCTAGCTACCTGGCTGAAATCTTTTGGCAATTCAACTGATTTGCTTTTTTCTACAACCATGTTATCTGAATAATGTCAGTTTTCTCCCTTTCAAATTCTTAACAGTTTTTATACCTTTCACTTCTTTTGCCTTGTTGCACCTTTAGTATGATGGTGGCTGAAGTTGTTAATAGTGGGCACACTTGACTTGTTTTGGATGGCACAGGTGATAATTTCAAATGGCACCACTGAGTAGGATGTTTGCTGTGATTTTAAAAATATATGTCCTTTATTAAGTAGAAGGAGTTTCCTTCTAGCCCTGGCTTGCAGTCTTAGTTTGCCCTAGAAACAGACTCTGAAATTCTTAATTAAATGCAATAGTTTATTTGCGAGATGATCTCAGGAAACATCATAAGGGGAGTGCTTTGTGAATTAGGAAGAGAAGGAAACCAATAAAAGGTGTTTTATAAAGCCACTTACTACTGGGAGTCAGTGTAAAGTGATTCCTTAGTTATTCACACTGAGAATGAGGGAGCTGGTTGAGGGCTGCAGGGAGGAGTAGGGGACTAATCCTCTGGTATTTCTGGTCTGCTTTAAGGGCCACAAAACAAGAGGAAGGTCTTGGGAGGATGATGGCAGGTGGAAGTCTGCCCTGAGTGTGCTGATGTGTGTGCAAGGGCACATGGACACCAATACTATTTGCAACGCTTCTGAGAATGCTTGCATTTCATTTTCTTGTTATAAAAAGCATGAGCCCCTGGGCACGCTTCCGTAAGAAATGTCCTTGTAACAGCTCTGTCCTTGGTTGCAGAGTTGAGAGGGAGCTCGAGGAATGAGTTAGCCTGATCTCACTGCATCCTTACTCTGTTTCAACCCCAACCAGAGTATACTACAGTCCACTTCTGAGGCCAACCACTTGGAGTCAGGGCAGACACCACAGGTTAAGGGCTCAGTCCTCCACAAGGCAGCCCTCACTTCAGATGCCAGTCACAAGGGCAGCCCCCAGGCCCACCTGCACTTCTGACCAACTGGGTATAAATTCTGGATATGAGTTTCTTCAATCATCTCTGGGTGAATAATTCCCTAGAATGACTCACAGAGCTCGCTGAAAGCGCTATACTTACTATTTCAGTTTTATTATAAAGGATACACATAGGGTGAGGTCTGGGAGGGTCTTCTACACAGAGTCTTGGTGATATTGTGATTTATAATAAAAAATATATATTTGATCTTTGTCCGTTTCTCTCACAGAGCTCCTAAAACCACCGGAATTTTCTGTGGTGAGAATGATAAAGCTGTCTTTTGTTATGTTAATTAGGCAACTTTTGGAAAGTACCCTGGTAAACAAGGACGGGGGCTGGTTGCCCAGGGAACCAACCCTCTGATAAGAGAATTGGAACTTCAGCCCCACCCACCAGCTCCTGGGAGTGGAGAGAGGCTGCAGAGAGAGTTCAGTCACATGGCCAGTGATTTAATCAATCATGCCTATGTACTGAGGCCTCCTTAAAAACCCAGAAGGATTGGGTTTCGATTGCTTCCGGTTGGTGAACACATGGAGATTTGAGGGGAATGACACCTGCAGAGAGAGTATGGGGGAGCTCTGTGCCCCTTCCCTTGCCCTGGGTATCTCTTTCTTCTTCATGCTGCTGAATTTCATTATTTTACAATAAACCAGTAATCTAGTAAGTAAACTGTTCTCTTGTGTTCTGTGAGCCACCTCTAGCAAATTAATTGACCCTAAACTGGGGGTCATGAGAGCCTCTGGTTTATAGCCAGTCAATCAGAAGCACATATAACAATCTGGACTTGCTTGGGAACGGCTTATGAAATGGGGTTGTCTGGCAGGACTGAGCCCTTGAGCTGTGCAGTCTGAGGCAATGTAGCTCTGGGGGAAACGTGTTCCCAGCCCAGGGCAAATAAACCAGTGAAACTAGTGAAGCCAAAATCAGTCAAAGGGAAAAATAAGGTGGGAGAAACCCATTTCTGTGCTCACAGGAAGCCTGGATTCTTTTGCCTCTCTCTGGCCACCCCTCTCGCTCACCCATTTCTCCCCATGCATGCTCCCCTCTTCCCCCTGTAAACACCTACTGATGTGGAGATGGACTAAGGCCAGGTGAGAGATTCTGGAAATACTGTAATTTTACCCACAGCCCACCCCTCCAGAATTCTTGCTGTACAATCTACTCGGTTCCCATCTTCCACAAGGGATGGACTAAGAAGAGAACAGCTTCCCTCCACCCCTTATAAACACCTATTGATATGGAGATGGGCTAAGGCCAGGCGAGAGATTCTGGAAATATTGCAATTTTACCTACAGGCTATTTCTGGGTAAACAGTGTCAGAATCGAGTTGAATTGCAGGACCTCCAGCTGCTGTGGGAGAATTGTTTGCTGTGGGAAAGCCCCGCACATTGGAATTGGATTGTTATCTTCCATGCCCTTTCTCTGTGGAGTTGGGGCATGTCACCCTCCCAACACATCAGTGTGTTCACCAGTCAGGAAGCTCCACTGAACTGAGCTTTGGTGTCCAGAGATTTTACCGGGGTTTCAGTATGTAGGCATGATTGATTAAGTCATTGACTATGTGACTGAACTCAGTTTTTTGCCCTTCTCCCCTCCCTGGAGGTAGGGAAGCCAAAGTCCAAATCCTCCAGTCACATGGTTAGTTTTTCTGGTGATGAGCTCCCATCCTGAATCTACCTAGGGGTCCACCAAGAGTCATACATCGGCATAACTAAGACACTCCTATCATTCTGGAAATTCCAAGGTTTTTTTTAAACTCTGTGCCAGGAACTGGGGACAGACACCAGCTATATTCTTTATTATATCACAGTTGTGAAAGGCAAAGATGTGTGCATGTGGGTGTGCACTTCAGTGTGCACTATACATCCTGCTGGAGTCCAGAAACAGAGAAACAGGACTGATGACCAGGAAGCTGGAGGGTGCTCTTGGGTGCAGTGCACCCAAGGGGTGAAGTTTGAGAGGTCCCTGGAAAGTATTCTAACAAGTAGACCCTTTCACTTTGAGAAAAGTTTGCAGAATTCATGCAAGCACCTTCCTCTGCCTTCCCATTTTCCTCTCCTTTTCCTTCTTTTTCCTTTTTCTTCAGTACCATAATTGGTTAGAACAGACCGAAAAATGGTATGAGCCCATTAGGACCTTAATCACTTATTAAAGGTGAGAGCATCCAGTGAGGGACAAGAGCATTTAGTCCTTTGAGAGGGGAACTAATGGAAATTTCTCTTTTGAATCCAGGTCTGAGTAGGTTTGGTGAGGACGTCAAACACAGAAACCAGGACTCAGACATCAGCAGCGGTGATGCCTTAGGGGTAAGTTAGGGGGAAAAGAGTCTGCCCAGTGAAGGGAAGGAGAAGTTCAAGTCCAGTTCAGTGCTTTTATTTCCTCTCGAGCTGAGCCCTGTGTACTATGAATTTTTAGAATAAAAAGAACTATATAAATGCAGAGAAACATTACCATAATTACTTTTGGCATAGAAATATTTTTAGCTGATGTTATTTTAATAAGAGCTGCTGTCAAGGGGGAAAAGGGAAATCATTTAAAGCAAAAGTTTGTTCTGATGTTCTCTGAATTAATGTTCCTCTGCCTGTTCTGCTGGATATTTCAAAGCCTCTGAAGCAGCCTGTCATGGTAGCAAGCCTGTTATTCAGTCCCAGGGATAATATTGGGTAACTGTGCCAGATACCATGCTGAATACTGCAGGAAACGGGAGAAGTTAATGGGACATTGTTTGTCTTCAAGCTGCTTATGGTTTGGTGTGGGGGGCGGGGACAGATCCAGGCATCTGGACAACTAACAAAAATACAAGATAGAATGAGATTTGGTTGGAAGGAAATTATGTGAGTGTGACCAGCAGGGCTCAGATAATTCCAAAGAGAGATGAAGAAACACTTACCTCCCGGGAAGGTGGCACCTCAGCTGGTCCTAAGAAGGATGTGTGGGATGATCATCAGGTTACAGAAGAAAGGGTATTCCAGGCCAAAAAAGAGCCTGAACAAAGGCAGGTGATCCTGAAAATGCATGAAATACAACATGTAATTATCATGAAGTTTGGCCACATATCTGGTAAAATTACATACTCCTGAGGAGAGACATTTTCTGGATTGGGAACTTTTTCTTTTATTTAAGTAACAGTAGTTCTCAAAATGTGGTCCTAGATCATTAGCTTCAGTATCAACTGGGAACATTCTAGAAATGTAAATTCTCAGACCGCATTCCAACCCTTCTATGGTAGCATCTCTGTGGCCAGGTCCAGCAAACTCTTTTGACAAGCTGTCCACGTGATTCTGATTCAAGCTAAGGTATGAGAAAACAGGACACAACTTGGTAATTGTTTTCCTTCTTTCTGGTCAGTTCGCCTTGGGTCTTAAGATTTTTGGCTATTAATATTTTTCCTCTTAAGTTTTGTATCTATTTCCACCATTTCTTCTTTCAGCAGATAATTTGCTGTGCAGAGGAGAACAAATCTTATCAGGAAGCTTGCAGCTTTTCTTATAGTCCATAATTAAATCATCCTTCAGGGCCCTTCTCCTCCTGCCCCTTACAGAAAGCACTGCCCGCCTCTCTACAAGTCTGATGGCTCCTTTCATTGTCTTCCACAAAGCCTCCCAGACTTGGCTGCACTGGGCATCCTCTCTCCCAGGCATCTTCCACTTCTCCTTCCCTAGTGGCCCAGTTCTCTCTGCTTATGAACGTGGTCAGTCTCCAAAGAAACACGTAACAATAATTTTAAAAAAATTAACACACTATGAAAATCTTCCATTGACTCTATCTTCTTAAACATTGTCACTCTCTCTTTCTTCAGCTTGTGTTGTCAAACTCCTTGAACTCAGGAAAATAAAATTGATGCCAAAATTCAGTGAAAAATATTTGGTTCAAAGTCTGCTTGAGATCTCCATAGTTTTTTATTGTTTTGAATGCTTACTGCCTCTCTACTTGGCTCTCTGTTGACTGCTGGACATTAATCGACTCCTACATCTACTGATTCTGACTCTTCTGGTGCTTATTATCCTAATCTTCTGGTTCTTGCTCCCTCACTGATACTGGTAACGTCGATGGGCTCAACTACTGACTATATCTTGTTTACCATAAAATCTATGGCTAAATTTTGAATCTTTACCCTGAAGTGAAATCCTAATTGTAGTTGTCAGGTGGACATTTGCATATCAAAACTGGATTTTTCATTTCCTTAAACTCACTTTTAAAATCTTAATTCATGGCAACTAGATTTATTAACCTGATACTTAATATATCCAGCCAAAAACTTGGGAGTCACTTCAATACTTTTATTTCTTCCAAACCCTACATTTATTCTGTTCCAAAGCTCATAAATTCAATCTCAGAAATGGTTATAAGTTGTATCTTATTCAGTTGTGTATCTGGTAACATTTCATGCTGACCCACACTCCTGCTATAAAAAGCTGTAATAAACACACACACACACAAACACATACACAGACTACCATGATCAAAAGTCAGAAATAAACAGGGACTTCAAAGACTGGACTTACTAAATACAGAATATCAGTGTATTTAACATATTTAATGACATAAAAGATGGCAAAAGTATGAATAAAAAACAAGAGACTGTTAAGTTACCAAATAGATTCAAAAGAAAAAAAGAATTTCTATAAATTAAATATATAATTGAAATTAAAACCTCAATAGAAGGACTAAACAGGAGATTAGGCACTGATAAAGAGAGAATAAGGAAATAGGAAGATAGTTCTGAAGAAATTCCCAAGACTGAAGGGCAGAAAAAAATTAAAAATATAAAAAATAGAGTAAGGGATGCAAAAGATATAGAGAGGCCTATTATATATCTAACTGAACTCCAGAAGGAGGGGAGAGAAATACAATGTGGACTATGCAACAGTCCAAAGAGAAGAGGCTGGGATAATTAAGAATTGACTAAAACCTTTAATCACTACATTCAGAGAACTTAAAAATAATGAAAAGAAATAAGAAACCTTTACCTAAATATCATGATACACTAAGCAGAAAGACATGTGATCTTAACAGTAGTCAGAAGGGAAGGATAATTTATCTCCAGAGGAAGAATTAGAGTGACATGTAATTCCCAAGTTCAAAATCTAGAATCAAGTGCATATTTACCTCTCTCCCTGACTTCTCCAGCCCTATTAATTATTTCTCACCTGATTTATCATACACACCTCCATCTCTTCTCCGTCTTTACATTGTGTTCTTCCTTGCTGCCTGCTTTGTCATTCCCACACCCTCCAAAAATCCCATTAAAATGTAACCATGTAACTCCTGTACTCACCATTTCTGTTGGTTCCCTATTGCAAACACAGTAAGTTGCCAATTAGTTACTTTAGCATTCAAAGCCTTTTCCAAACCATTTCAGTAGCCTGTTCTCCTTTTACAGCTTTCTCCAGTTCCTCTGAGCTCCTGCCTCACTGAACTTCTCACCAGACTCTGAATTCACAGGGTTTTTCATGCCTCTGAAAATGCTGTCCCATCTGCAATGTTTCTTTTCTACATCCTCTGAGGCTACTCTTCCTTCTTTGCCTATTAACATCTGCATTAGTCTGTTTGGGCTGCATTACCAAAACAGCACCGAATATGTGGCTTGAACAAGAAGTTTATTTTCTTATCCTCAGGTGTCTCTCCTTGGTTTGTAGATGACTGCCTTCTTGCTGTGTCCTTATATGGTTTTTTCTCTGTGCATGTGCTCTTTTTCAAATCAGAAGGGAATATGGTCCCTGTCCTGAAAGGGCTCACAGCTCCTGAGGCCCATGCATGCATACCTTCACTCACTGTTAGGGGTGCAGTCACCCTGTTATGGAAAAAGTTCTCTTGAGCTACAAGGATTACACTGATCCTATTGCACTGAAGTCCCACTCTTATGACCTCATTTAACTTTAATTAACTCCTTAAGGGCCCTGTCTCCAGCAGGAGGTGGGGGGCAATTCAATCCATAAAGATGGGAAGCAAAATACATCACCTTAAAATATGCCTCTGTGGCATGTGGGTTCTTTTGAGCTGAAGTCATCAAGACCAGAAGACTTAAGAAAAACTTTTACCACTTCCTTAGCTGCCTAACATAATTTAGATAGGGAGCCTAGCTCAGAAACAGAGCTATTACCAGAGTAACTTTCCATCTGAAAGACCTATCTACATGACAGGCAAACATCTAATTGCCAAACGTCTGCTCTTCTTATTGTCCTGTGAGTCACTCCCCTCCCTCTGAAGCCCTAGGCCTCTATCCCACTCCTTAGCTCAGGATGACATGTAAGCCTCAATTGCCCTACTCCTCCATGGGTCTCATATTTTTTATGGGGCTCCTATACGTATGTAGTTAAATTTGTTTTCTCCTGTTAATCTGTCCTATGTAAATTTGATTAATAAACCAGCCAAAGAACCTAGAAGGGTAGAGGAAAAAAATTTTCCTCCCCAACAATCTCCCCTTTCCTGTTAGTATCCAATTTCTCTGAAATATCCTCTGAATCCTTTCCCGCAGACCGTGAGTCCTGCCCTATCCAGCCTTGTAGCTCAGAGAACTTTTTCCACAACAGGGTGCCTGCACCCCTAACAGTAAGTGATTGTGTACATACCTGGGCCTCAGGAGCTATGAGGCCTCAGGGGACAGGGACCATATAGGACAGGACCTTCCAACGTGAAGCCACAGGATCTAGAATGCCTGTCTCATAAAATTACTCAACAAAACTGGGAGTAATAGACAAAAAAACCACATTCAATATCCTAAAGTATTAATTTGATCTATTGTGGTGTTGTTTATAGTTTAAAGTAGTATTCTCCCTTAGGCAAAACAATTCTATCCATGTATGCTACCTTCTGTGAAAGTGATTAAAATTTACCATCCATGTATGCACACCTACCAAATCTCTGGTTCCCATGGTAACAGGACAACCTTCCCATTAGGTGAGAAGACACTGCTCTGAAGTGGGGAGGGGGGTGGATAGAAGTAACTCCTGAAGGCAGCATGTTCTTTATCCCTCGTGCATAATGCATGAGATTTGGAAGGATTTCCCCCTGTGGATGGGGTAACTCTAGGAACACTTAGAGTGGTTGCCTGTCAGGATGTGCTCACCTCTGATACACCTTGAGCGTCCTTCCAAAGTAGCTTTTCTTTTTACATGTGACCTTCCTCCATCCTGTGATTTTTTTTTTCCTGTTGCTGGGATTGCAGATCAAGATGAAAGGAATCTGGGGTGGGGGGGGTCACTGGTATTTTATTTCTTCAGGACATTCTATACAGAATCTGGAGAGTCTGGAAGGTGAATGCTATTAGAAGATATTATTTTCTATGCAGAGAGGTGGGGAAGATATCCTGTAACTAACATTCTCATTTCCATTGTCACTTATGATAAATATGAAATTAAAGGAAGCCTACAGTCGCCTGTTTTCAAACACAGGTTATGTTATTATTCTGGTAGGGTGAGGCCAACAGATGAGCATTTGATCGCCATTGACAAGATAATTTGTTATTCACAGTTCCCAAGAGGAGGGGGCATGCTACACCATTTGGGGGCCACACAGGGAAACACCAGGTTCCATCAAGAGGAAGAGGGGAAAATTTGGGAAAGATCCTTTATTATCATCTCTGCGTGAAGAAGCGGGTGTGGGGGGGTATGCAGGCTTAGGCATGCTAGTCTCAATCATTCTGGCAGGCCCTGGGGCATAGGGATGGTCTCCTATTATCTGGTGCCTGACTTTTGGGTGATGAAGGCTAGTGGACAGCGGCCCTGAGTGTGGGAGCCACGTCATTGGGGGCGTGGGCTCTGGAGTGGTTTGTCTGTGTATGAGAAGTGGGCCCTCAGGCAAGTCATTTACTATCCCCCAAAACTGCCTGGCCCTGGGAGTCAGCAAGGCCCTGGATGTCAAAGCATCAGAATAAAGACATGCTTAATACACAACCCATACAAGTCAAACACAAACTCACTAGAGAAGCTTTCAATCTTCGTCAGAGAGAAAATGAAAGATAAAGGAAATTGGCAGAATGAGATATGGTGGGGTGGACAATAAACTGAACATCCCTTCCAAAATTGTGTTTCTATCTTCAAAGCAGGGTCAGTAAAACAGGCCCATGCGGGGAAAACCTCTGGCTTTATCTGCTATAGAGAGCGACAGCCCCTCACCCCCTGAACCCAGCGGAGGCTGTTAGCTAAGGCCGCATCTAATTTTATAAGAAAACAGTTGCTATAATACCTTGCAGCTTCTGCTTCTTCTGATTATGAAGCTTAGGAAACCCTGATTTTGTTTGTTTGTTACAGAATGAACTGAAAGACTAAAACTTAATGTCCTGGTGGGAGTTTAGTAGAATAATGAATGAGTAGATGAAGCTCACCTCGGGCCCTCACTTGACTTGATGAGGGTGATTTTCATTTCCACTCCATTCAGTCCTTTCTTGGCTGGCATATCTCCTCTTTGTTGTGTGTGCCCTTGGCACCCTGTGAAGCAGCTGCGTATCTGATTCTTTCTGCACACTCGTTGCTGAGAAAATCCATTGCACATCCTGCCTTGAATTGTCTTTCTGTTGTACCACTTGCTGGAAAAGTTGCATCTCAGCGGTGCTCCAGCTCCCCTGGGAAAGACATCCATCAACACAGACCTGTTTTCCCCCTTAGGTGCCTGTCCACTTTGGTGCCTCGTACTAAGCCTCATAGGCTCCTATTCATCAAAATCATGCCAAGGAAGCCTTGAATTCTCTCCGAGATGCATATTCAGCAGAATGTCAAGGGAAAGCAGAGACACGCCAAGAGAAAGCATTGAAAGAATGTGCAAATTAGGATACCTATTTTTATACAAAGGACTGCAAAATACAAAGGCATAAATTAGAGTTTTAAATAAAGCCCATCCTTGACTCCTTAGAAGCTCCATGCCTACTGTTCTCTGTCATTAGCTGACCAAGGAAACAGGGAAGGTAGCGGTGGAGAAATTAGGTTAAGAATATTCTAAGCATTGCAATTCAGCAGGATAGGATGCCTGGACATTTGTCTATCTATCTATCTATCTATCTATCTATCTATCTATCTATCTATCTATCTATCTATCTACTTATCTCCATAGAATGCTTAACATGTTTGAAATAACTGCACATGGGAAAATGTCACTTATCCTGTTAGAGAATGTTAGAAGAAACAGATGCTGAAAGGGGAAGCGTGTCTGAGCCCACCTCAGAAATCCCTTTGAATCTGAGTGCGCCTCCAGCGTAATAGATTTCCTTGGAACTGAACTGTACTTCAGTTTGGGGAGACGCTAATGATTATTTTTAGAAGAAACGATTGCTTGGTGCTCAGGACATGTAACTGCAGCTCCACAGAGGCTGGAAGGGGGCTGTGGGCATTGATGGAAACCCAGCAGACAGGAGGCTCCTCCCAACAGGAAAAGTAATAAACATACTCGGGGTGTCAAAGCCCAGCCTGGAGCCTCCCAGGAGCGATGGGTGCACACGGGCTGCTCAGTCCCTCTGCGGAACGTGCGGGCCTTGGCTGGAAACTCGACGGAGGCAGGAAGCAGGGCGTTTGTGTGCCCAGGGAGGTAAGCCTGGTTCAGAGCGTCACATGCCAAGGTCGAAAGTCCCTGGGCTTCGTGGTTGGCATGAAGAATGGCTTTTGCCTCAAGTGGAAGAGAGGTTTTGGACTATTTGGACAGAACTGGAAGAGAGGCCAGGACTGTGGTTCTCCGGGGAACAAAGGAACAGGGAGAGGAGAGTTTCAAGGTGTCTGGCCAATGGTTCTCAGCCCCAGACAAGTTCACTCTGGTTTCAATGAGATCAAAAAATGACAACGGAACACTCTTGGGGTGAAAGGGTTTATACCCAACTTTATTCCCCCGTGCAATCCCATCCACTCAGAGCGAGTCCGCCTGCAGCAAGCTGGTCTCTGCCTCTGGGCCTCTCTGCTCTGCAGCCGTCTCAGTCTCTGTCCTCGGTGCTGCCACCCCTCCAGCCTCTGCTCTCCTGCGGCCGTGCCACCCAGAGCACCAGGCGGAGCTTATATAGAGTCAGTAACAAGGTATTGCCCACATGTATGTAGTGAGCACTCCGACCAGGGCCAGGTGAGAATCCTGGCGATAGGAACCTTCACTTTCTTCACACAAGTGTAAAAAAAGATGGGTGTAATCTTGGCTCTCCCTATGGGCAAAGTTTGAAGATTGCTTTCTATACCTAATACTCTTGTCCACAGAACGTCACCTTGATTACAGAGGCGACGCGCATTAGCCCTGGCGCCCAGGCTTCCCTGTGAGTGACCGCGGGAGGGGCGCAGAGACAAAGGGCTGGAGTCCGCGCTGCCGTCTCCAGTGCCCCAGGGAGACTGGCTGGCACAAAAGAGAAAGTGATCTATCAGGTTTCTTCCCTCATCTTGACAGTAGCCTTGTTTTTCTAGAATTTGTAACTGGCTCTGTGGGGCTGAGATGATATTCTCTCCATTATGTTCTTAAAAATACCTCTGGATTTTGGCAGGATGTGAAACTAGATCCAGCCCCCAGGGAGTCCTTGAAGCTGGCCTCTGCCTGATCCACCTGATTGTCTTCAGTTCAGCCCTGGGCTCTGCTTTCTGGAAATACACATTCTGCCCTTGTGTAAGTTACTCAGGAGTGCATGTAGTATTGCAAATAAAGGGGCTATGAGATGAAATTTGAGATTCCAAAATGGATTAAGACAGGAAAGGACTGGAAGAGTTTGTTTGGTTGATTACATTCACACAGGTTTAAAGGATTAATGTTAGAATGTGTACCGGTATGCTCCCTCCCTGGAACATAGTCTGTGCTCCAAGATTAGTTTACTCAGTTGTAAAGATATTTGTGCATTTAAAATTCTGACACTTGCATCATATACTAAATACAGTGAGTGAGAGAAAAAGGAATAATCATTGGCAGAGAGGCCTTGGAAATTAGGAGTAAACTTCCCTTTCATTTTCTTCAATTTACACTAGTGGGAAGTTACCTTAGAAGCATGGCGCCTGACAGGCCCTCGGCTGGGAGGGAGTCAGAAGCTGCCTCATCCACTTCAGCTGTTCTCTCAAATTTCCCCTCACCCGTCTCCTCACTAACATCACGGAATACTCAACAAACATCTTGTAATTAATGCTTTGCAAAATACGGCAAATAAGGGCATAAGCTTGGCTCCCCCTTTGGGCAAAGTTTGCAGATTGCTTTCTAGACCTAATCCCCTCTTTGTTTACAGAATTTTACCTTGATAAACAAGGCAGCGTTCTTCTGTACTCCAGCTGAAAACAAGGTTTGCTGTTTGGGAACTGGAGATCATTCTGCTTTCTGGCGTTTTCCTGACTCCCATCAAACCTCCTGTTCTGAACTGTTTTTTTCCCCATCAGCTGTGTGAGTGGACTACACGTCAAGAAGCTGCCTGCTCCTCTGGTGACCAGCAGCTGCGTGCATCTGCCTTCTCAGAGCTTCTGCTTCGTTGTCTCTTCAGGGAGGAAGTGTAGGGGAAAAGGAAGTTTCTGCAGCCAGGATCCTGACCTGCCCCTAATCTACTTGCCCACTGCGCATGTGCAGTAACGTAATTGGCCTACTGTACAGGCACATGCTTACAACACCTGTTGGCAATGAGCTGTTGTTGTCTGTTACTATTTAAAGAGCTCTGCCCAGTGCTCTGCCTGACTGCCAGCTGGTGGAGGAGAGGGGAGGATTGTGGACTTGCTGGATGCGGACGTGATTCTAGTGCTCAACCTGCCACCATGAGAGTAAAGCTGGTAGAAGACCTTTTACCCACAACATTCTGTTGTCATTATTTGGTGTCACCAAATCCAGAGAGAACTTGCCTGGAGCTGAAATCCCCCTCTCGTGTGACAGGTGTTCTCTCAGAGTGCCAGAAATTAAAAAGTAGTAATGGAACACTTGCTTTTTAAATGGAGTCAGTTTCATGAAGGGGATTATAAGAGAGATTTGCATTTGCCATTTCAGCCCACAGACTTTTAAGAGTGGCTGAGAAAGGATCTCTTGCTCCTGATCACTTCAACTATGTGTTTTTGGAGGAAGCAAGGTTTTTTTTGCAAAAAATGGGCAAAGTATGTCCACAGAACCTTATTTTAAGATGACTTTTGAGGCTGTAGGTCATTGGAAGAAGACCTGGCTTTTTCTTATGCTATGTGACTTTGTTGCTCTGGTGAATGTGTGTGTATGTGTCTAATCCATTTGCAGATGGAGTCATTTAAGATACTGCTGCTTATCTAAGTGATAATGTCATTGTGGGATTTGCAAGGCTTGGAAACCAAGGACTATCATTTCAAATAGGTATTTTATGAAATGTTGATACAGGCATAGACACACCACGGTTTGATACAAACCCTGCCAGTTGCCTGCCAGCAAGCTCCCCTGCACGTTCACATATATGCGTGCAGACTCCGAGGGAACCCTGCTCCCAGTGGTTAGAATTAATTTTGAGAATGCTGGTTTTTAATTTGTTATTCAGTATGCAGCCCAGCTATTGACTAAATCTCTGGGCAGGAGGGACACACCAACTTCTTAGCCCCTGCTGGTTGGCAGCACTTAGAAGTGATGAGAAAAATATATCCAAAGGAAAGAAAAGGGGCAGCAGAGGCTGTGGATTTCCAAACCCACTCAGGTTCCCAGATCCAGTTTTTTGATAAAGAGCCTCAGGAGACTAATAGATGCTGTATTTTCAGTGTGATTTGTGAGATTTTTCTGCTTCCTTTTGCTTATTGTTTTTGTTTTCCATTGTAGACGTTTTTGTTCTTGTCTGAGAAAACCAAGGTGTAAAACTTTTAGGAACTTAATATTAAGGCTTAAGCTCAAATGAAAGGGCAAAAACTTAGTAGCAACCCACATGTCTGAAAGTATGGTTTTCACTTACAAAAATACAACAAGGTAGGGATACATTTTGAAAGAGAAAATGTTTGTCTGTTTTCTACCAAACTACCTGCTATCACCTTCCAAATTACAACCCTCTCACTTGAAAATGGATTTTTATTGAAATCAGTGTTTGTTTATATCAAATTATACATACATGTAGTTCAAGGATCCAAATTAGTTCTTTCTACAAGGCTTGTTACAAAAAACTGCATTCTGACCTTCTCTCCTTTTCTATTTCCCCAGAACAACTTTCAACTCTTCAACTGATGTTCTTTGAATTTACCTACATATCTTGAGAAAGTATGCATACATTTCTGCTTGATTTTTTGGTCTGAGATGTTGTCAATTAACTCTCCACTATGAAAGATGAGCTTGTTCACCACCCCCTTGCATCAAGCACTGCATACATTAGAGTCTTCTTGTTCACACATTCTCCCAAAACATTTGTATTATAATTTTGGTTACTGTTCAGTGTTACATTATGACCAGGTAAACACTCTTCACAGCTTACCTTTACATGATTACCTTGATTTTTCTCCACACCATGTTTTTCTTCCCTGGAGTTAAAAAATATTTTGCTATTATTTTCTTTTGCTTAGTTTCCTGTTTGTTTGGTTTGCCTTAAAAATTAACATTGAGCCTCTCATCCTGTGGTAAATCGTTACACACTTTCAACACATTAGGTGTTCTACCAATTTTGTGTTTTTGAAGAAATCTCTCCTGCAGTTTTCTTATTTGCTCTTATGGGAGTGGTATACATTCGTCATCCTGACGTCTCCCGCCATTGTTATTCTGGTGGTTTCCTTTGCCTTTCTTTGTTTTGGATTTCCCATTTTCCTGGATCCCATGTGTTCTTTCTTTTTTGATTATTTGCCTAACTTGCTCAATTGGAATATATTTTCCAGTAGCTTCTTGAGAAAGTGTGCACTGGAGGTAGATTTTGGAGACAATTTTTTATGCACGCCTAAAAATGGCTTTATTCTGTCCTCACATCTGTTTGCTAGCTTAGCTGAGTATAAAATTGTAGACTGAGAATCATTGGACGATGTGGGAGTGATTTTTAAAAAATAATACAGAGCAGTATTCAGATGTGATACTTATCTTGTGCTAAGCTATGCTGTCCTAACAAACAACCTCCAAATCATATTCATTTACAATGACAGTTTATTTCTCACTCACTCTTTATACTGTCAGCTCTGAGTTGTCTGTCATGGGGCTCCAGGTGCCTTCTTACTTCAAGATCTAGGAGGATGCAGGAGTCACTTCTGAGCCATGCCATCCCTGCAGCATGGAAAACAGTTAAAGGATTGGAAGTTTAAGTATGATTGTTAAAGCTTTTCTTAAATATCATTGACCAAAGAATGTCTATGCCAAGCCTGGCAATGGAACCTCTGTTTCTAATGCAGGAAGATATTACAAGTTATACAGCAATGAGAAGAAATTTATTATCCTCTTACAGGGAGGGGAGTACATAATTAGAAAAAAATAATAAACCAAACAGATAAAGTTAATAGAGGTCCCCACAGTGGACTTTTATAGCCTCTTTCTCTAAAAGCTTTTTAAAGGGTAATGAAATGGGTGAATAGTGCCCCATATGTAAGGTCTTCCATTTACTCACCTGTGTTTTATCCTTTCACTGCTGTGAGTATGGTTAGAACACATTGATGTTTACTACCACTCAGTCACAGAAATATGTTTTCAAAGTTAGAATGGACTATAGGGGCCATTTGGAATCAACCACTGATTAGGTACAAATTACTAGATTATAAACTCTGGCTCTGTCACTTAAAATCCCTAAATTGCATGTTGGAGTTTTGATTACTCATATGTAAAACAGGGTTACTGAATCAGTTGACTCACCAGGCTGTTTTGAGTATTAAAGATTATAATATATTCAGAGAAACATGGCCATGTATCTGATTTATATTAGATACTATCTTCATATTAGATAAATGTGAATTTCTCTATAAATTGTGAACCAATAGAAGTTTTATTCTAGAACATTATAGACAGAATAAGAGAGTAAGTATACTGCAAACCTCACTTTTAGAGATGGTATTTATTATCATCATTAGTTGGCTAGGATGATTCATTTTTACTTAAAGTCAGCATGTTTATCACTAACCCACAAACACAGATTCCCAGAAATGCTGGATCAAAGTCTGATGTAAAAGAAAACCAGGAAATGCTGCATTATCAACCTGCTTGCAATTTCTATTTTCTTATGCGGTTCCATACCCATTGCTTGTAAGCATTTGGCACATGGGCCTACACATATGTTCACGGCTGTCTTATCACAGAGAGTAGATTGTGAAAATTCCCACAATCTCATGACAGCCCATTCTGGCTTCCAGCTAATTACATGTTTGGTCCTAGTGGGCAGCTCCCTGGGCTGCAGAGGAGAAGTTTACTTAAATCGATCTGAGATGCAAGATTCTAATTTTCAAACTGGTCCCAATGCAGGATGTAAAGTTAGATTTTCCTGAAATCTGTACAAGTCAGAGGAACTTTACTACTTCTGTGGAAAATTTTCTACTAACAACTTTGGTTCTGGCAAACTCAAGTTTTGACCTCTGCACATACTTTGGGCTTACTAGAAAAGAAGCCCCTCTCTTAGTGCAGATTGCCATCCTGGTAACATCAAAGGTAAATCATGTCTGATGACACACTAATGGCTATTGCTGCCCCTCAGTACTTCCCCCAGGAGAACTGTATTTCCTGGGTGGGAATGATGAAGTTGTTATTTACAGTTCACAATCTCCACGAGGCACTGTCAATAGATCTAAGCTCTATTCCTTGATACACAGGCATCTCCCTCTTCCTCTCTGTCTCTGTCACTTTTTTTTCCCTTAAAGGAATTCATATTGGTCTCTATCTTCTCTTCTGACATTTGTCCCTAGGTTTGAAGTGATGGTAAATTATGCAGAACTTAACAGCTGCATCAACACCATATTCAAGTCAGGATCAAAAATCCCTTACGCTCAACATTTTTCTTTCTAATAGAAACCTAGACTTGGAGTTCTTGGGGGGGAAATTATGTTGGTGAAAAGTAAAAATCTCTTAGCTCCTGATAAATGACTCACCAAAGCCTAAATTTATTATTACTTAATCTAAAGTGCCAAAGATGAATTTTTGTTTTTTGGGGGTATAAAGATGGGGGTGGGGGCATTACATTGGCCCACAAGGACTGTGGATTTTAGTTTTTGGTTTAGCTCACTGGAGCTGCCATAACAAATGGCCCAAGACTGGGCAACTTAAAAAAGCAGAAATTAATTTTTTCCCAGTTTGGAAGGCCAGATGTATGAAATCTAGTACCCATGAGGCTGCACTCCCTCCAAAGCCCTAGGGAGAATCCATCCTTGCCTCTTCCAGCTTCTGGTGGCTTGGTGTCCCCTGGATGTGGTTTGTGGCCACATCTCTCTCTGCGTGTTTTCACATGGCCTCCTCTGTCTCTCTCAAAGTTCCCTCTGCCTCTCTCCTTCAAAGATAGAGTGCTTGCAGTTAGGGCCCACCCAGATCATCCAGGTATCTTCTTTCAGCTCCGTAATTTAACCACACCTTGTGCCCTATACGATATCATTACGGATCCCAAGGATTGGAGATGGATACCTTCTGGAGGGCCACTCTCCACGGCTACCTCCGTTCTTATTCCAGCTGCTCATGCTATGAAATCAAGTGAGCTTTTTCTCTCTGAGGCTGAATTGCTGGTGAACTCTTCCTAATGGACTTAGACCATCCTCGGTCAGGACATGCGTGTCGTTCAAGTCCATCCTGGGATCTGTGGTCCTCACTCTCCCCATGGCTCCTTCTCACTCGTGTTCCAATGCGGACACACAGGGATTCTCCTGATGCGCTGTCTCTTTGTCATGTTCAGTGGTAAGTCAGTATATCGACGGCCTTTATTCCACATCTATGCAGTCAGGCCAAGGCTGGAGGAAGCACACAACCTGACATGTAACGTCGACTCCAGTCCCTCCCTAGGATCTCCCAGGGATGATTCTCTTCTATACTTGGCTGTTGACTTCCCTTGGGGCTTAGAAGCTTTTATGTAAATGGTGTTGGAAGTTTAATAGTCCTGAGCTCACTGGAATCCGATTTTGCCATCCAGTCTCCTCTTTTCAGAGGTGAGCAAGGAAAGGAAATACCTATTAGAAGGTATGAGAAGAAACAGAGAAGGGTGATCCTTGTCCCTCTTTTCAGTCACAGTGGTTGGAACAATTAGAATGATTGGGATGTGTATGTGTTGTACCCTCTCATAATCTCTGTACCTGAGCTAACTGTGCCTCAAACAGAAAGTCCAGGACTGGACTGCGTCTTCTGAGTCCCTCCCTGCACTGGACCTGGTTGAGGCTGTCAGCTGTCTTCCCCAGGGATAACCACATCCACAGTCTACTCCTCAGTCCATTATCACTTCCTGCTTATTCACTCTCTACCCCCTCTTGCCAGACTCAGTCCCTCTTTACTCCAAACCACAGAATGAATTGTTTGTGACCTGACGCACTGCTATGAATGAGCCTGACAGAGATTTGACATAAAATGACTAAAACAAAGGTACGATCTCTGGGTGACTGGCTCTGAAACAGAGCAGGGAAACAATAAGGTGCCGAGCACACTGTAATGCTCAGGTGGGGAGCTTGTGTATCAACGTCTTATACCCTCCATTTCCCATGGCTTGGTCACAAGGAAACTTAAGGCGTGTACATGGATGGATTGTCATACATTCTGGAAAGAGAATTCAAATTTCATGCCTTATATATATACCCTGTCACTATCATCTTTCACCAGCAGCAACTCCCTACCCCTCTAAATCACAAGGCAAAGAAAGTATTGGGTTGCTGATATTTTTCAGTCCAGCTATAAAAGCTTATTGCTGGGAAAACCAACTGAAAAGTTAGAAGAAAGACAAAGTGCCCCAGATGAGGGTACTATTTCCTGGGGCTGCCATAATAAATTGCCACAAACTGGGTCACTTAAGACAATGGAAATTATTCTTTCCTATTTCTGGAAGCTGAAAGACTGAAATCAAGATGTTGGCAGGGCTGTGCTCCCTCTGGAGGTTCTAGGAGAGGGTCTGTCCTCCCCTCTGCCAGCTTCCACAGGTGCGAGTGTCCTTCACGGTGGCCACACAGCTGCCGTCTGATCCGTCTTCCCACACCTGGCTTCTCTGTGTCTGCGGCTTCTTTCCTTTTTGTCTCTTGCAACATAGAAGGTCATTGGGTTTAGAGCCTGCTCTCATGCAAGATGACCTTCAGGTTCTTTACTTAATTACATCTGCAATGACCCTTTTACCAAATAAAGGCAATTCATAGGTTCAAGAAAGACAGACTGATCTTTTGGGAAGCCACCCGGTAACCCACTACAAGGAGTATATAATTGGCTCTGATTTCTCACCGGCCACAGTTGTCATCTCTGTACTCTTACTTCATGCTCTTAAACCCCAGGCATGGACTATTAAACGAGGGGCTCGAGAAAATGTATCCGATCAGGAAGTCCATTTCTTTCCCACAGTGTGGTGTTGGGGGTTAGAGTCAATTGCAGCAGATAGCTGTGAAAGGCAAGACAAGAGCAGATGATAATATGAAAACTGGATGCCCTTTATTCTCTTGGGACTTCAATGTTGAAGTTTCAGCATTTTAGATTTCTCCAGCCATATAACCCATCCTTCTCCCATGTGCATTTTCTTCTGCTGTCAAAAACAAGGATAGTATTTTCTCATCAAAGTGGTAGTTCTGTGGACTTTGATTTTGTTATGATGTTGCACTTTGATTTTGTTATGACGTGAACACAGTTTGGTGAGAACACTATTTCCGTAAGCAATGCATTACTAGACAGCCAGGTGTTGCTTCACCACATGCTTTCTTATCACCTCCAAATTGTACGGAAATATCATTTCTGGCACTACAAAGAAATCTTTTAGCTAGGTTGCGTATTAGATAATATTAAATTCCCTTAAGTACTGACTAGCCAACCGGTTGATCATAGTACTACTTTGCATGCTCTGTTTTCATAGCTTGTTCCTTAAAAAAAAATCACACTTTGATATAACTTCTGTGCAAGAATGTAGGTGTTAGATTTATAATCTTCTTGGTGTGTAAATAAATTCCCACTTGGAAAGTGCCAGCTGCTCTTTTAAGAAATGAATTACTTTATGTGACCATCAGCTTTGGGATTAATTAAAAAATATAATGGTATCTCATCCCAAAGACAAAATTATCAGTCCTCTCTTAAACCTGTCACACCCAGTGGATCCTTTCCCATCGTATATTTTAGGGTTTCAGTTTGTCTTCATGCAGGACATTTGGACAGTGCTTCTCTCATTTCAGTGTGTACACACATCAACAGGGATCCTGTTACAACGCAGATTCTGATTAACTGAGTCTGACAGGAGGTCTGAGACTTTGCATTCCTAACAAGATTCAGGTGATGGCCGTGCTGCTGGTCTGTGGACCACACTTCGGCATGATTTTAGGATACAAGAAACAAAAAGATAGTATTTAGAAAAAAATCCTTGGTTTGGGAAATTCTTTACTTGAGCTCTACACTCCTGGAAAAAGAGCAGAGAATTTATGGTTTGCTTGTAGAACCAGGACCCTGTAATTATGGGGCTTACTTCTGCCATGTAAATCTCTTTTGGCTTGTTCTGCATCCATAGTTCCTTTAAGGAACCTCTCCTGCTCCATTCCATGCATGGATGGAGAATGCTAATTAGGGAGTTGATTTCCCCAAAGGGTTGACTTACCCAAGCACCATCACCACTTTTTCCCTACCACAGGGGTAGTGCATGCCCAGGATGCATATACATGCCTCTCTGATGAATATGTGGGTTCTAAGGGGAGAAGTCCCTGTTCTGATGAGAATTTTCAGCTGGAAAGATGGGCCTATTTGTAGAAAAGGAAGCCAACAGGTAGAACTAAGCAGAGCGAACAGTATTCTTATACCTGGGGGTGGGGGGGTGGGATCTGGCATGACGGAAGTCAGTTTTCCAACTCCATAAGCTTATACAGTTCCTAAGACATTTTCAGTTGTGCTTTTCTCCACTTGCAGCTGAAAGTATTTTGATCAATACATTTGCAGAGTTTGGGTCAATCGGTCCGCTGAATAGCTGTGTCTTCACTTGGTTTCCCCAGAAAAGAAGGCCGGAGGCAAAAGCTTCTATGCTAATTCATTAGGAAATGCAATCCAGGGAAGGTGGAAGTGAGGTAGGGAAGGAGCGTCAACACAAGGGTGTGTTACTGAGCGGACCACTAACTGAAATCCAGCTCATCTCATTGCCAAATCCTGCAGGATCCTCCACTGAGGCAGGATAAACTGTCTCAGGAAAGTGGGAAAGAAGGCAGAAGAAATCCTGGTGTCCTTTCTCTCTGGGGCAAAGACTTGCCTCATGGTGTTTTAAATTACCTATGGTTCTGGTTGTGTGTGTGTGTGTGTGTGTGTGTGTGTGTGTGTGTGTACTTGGTCCCTTGGTATTTCAAGCCTCGGGGCAGAACTTTAACAGGGTGGCCTTGGCGTGAAAGGAAGCCTTGTGGATTGTGCCTCCATGAGGTTGGCAGGTCAGTGCAGTGGCACCTGTAGTAGGACAAGGTCCTGGGGACAGGTGAGGCCAAGGCCGTCTGGGTTGGGGCATCCATGCTGCGCTCTGCATCCACGTCACCATGGCTAAGTCTCTGCCAGTCCAACTATCTCTCCTAGAGAGTATTTTAGCAGTGTGTTTTTCTTTTAGAGCCAGTGGTTGAGAGTCCTCAGGGTGTTTGTTTCCTACGTCTTCTCTACAAAGTACCACAAACCAGGTGGCTTAAAATAGAAATTTATTCTTACATTTCTGGCGGCCCCATGTCTACGATGAGCCATTGCATTTGAGGCCTTTTGGAAACCTACTATTACAGCATTTTGAAATGATTAACTAATTACATCTGCAAAGGCCCTATTTCCAAATAAGGCCACCTTCTGAAGTTCCAGGTGGACAAGAATTTGTGGGGGACACTGTTTCATCCACTAGCCCAGTGTGACACTGTGAGACAGAGCAGCTTGGTTTGTAGCATTGTACGTGATCTCACTGGCCTTGTGATGCACGGGAGGGTGACACATTTGTGCAATGTGGCTTCAGCTCAGAAGAAGACATTTCTGTGGACAGCCTTTCCTCAGGATTTTATGTTAAATAGCTCAAGTCCCTCCCCACATTTCAATATAATTCTGATGCCTTCCAGGCTCACTGCCACCTATTAAAATAGCAACCCATATCCTAGAATAAGCAGGGGGGACATTAATATAGAATGCAAATGTATCTTAATGTGTCTTAAGGGTGCTTATTCAGTCATTTTCTCTCTTTTTTGGGCCCTGCTATGAGATGTAAAGTACCCACAAATGCCCAAATGCAATGGCATTTGAAAATCCTGGTTGAAATCATCAGGCCCTCTCTCCACAGAATCCAGGGGCTGGTGGTGCCGCTGAGGAACATACCTGTTTTCACTAAAGTCCATTTCACCAGTGCAGTAAAATGAGGCCACTTCCAGATTATGTTGATTGTGTAAAGCAAATCAGGACCACATAAATATCCCAACTCTAATAATGTCCTAACCAAACAAAGAACTGTCCTGAAATGCAAAAAATGCAGACAGGGTCATTCTTGAGAAGCAGATCAGACTGATAAGGCAAGATTTGAGATACTCAAAGCAGACCTTCCCCAGACTCACCTTGCTGTGGTATGATTTGCTCTATAACACAGTGTGGGTGTCAATTTTTAAATTCCTAATAAGTAAATAAATAAATGAATGTGTACCTTATTTTGGTCCTTTTAGCATCTATTCTAACTCTGCTTCATTACGTCTGGAATTTCCTTAGGTGGAGTCTTAGCTGTTGCTTCTTCATTTAGGCATCAGCCTGACAATTCACAAGCAAGATGCCACACTGCCTTAAATCCACACTAAGAAGAAAATGACACGTCAAAGTCTTTTCTGGAAGCACGTGTTAATTATAGGATGGCGTAGAGGCCCAGGAGGGACCTTGAGAGAGTACAGAAAGCAGAAATTAGTTTAGGCATACATATTTACACTGTAGAATTTTCATCTAAGGTCTAACGTCTAACACTCCCACCCTATAAGAACTGAGTCGTAGCTTAACTTTCTACCACCAAATAACCTTGTCATCTAACAGCCCTAAACTAAGTGGAGGAAGCAGGATCTTAGAGAGCCCGGTGAGAACAGAAAGTAAGAAAAAAGTATGAGATAAGAGTGGTCATTTATCTTTAAGCCCCTACACATGAATCACACATTATAATCTTACAGTTTAAACTCCTTTTGAGTAAATTCTGTTGCCACCACTGCCTATATTCTGTTGCTTTGATGGTTTCTTCTCAAGCATAAGGAGGAGGAGGAGTCAGCCTGAACGCAGAACTCAGGCCAGGGTTTTCAGACACAGCTTTTTAGCCTAATGGCTTGTGTCCAAGAGCCAAAACATATTCCAAAAATGTTGGTTAGAAGACCTACTTATTTTACTGAGGTCAGTAATCAAAGAGGAGGAGAGGAGGGGCTGGGAAAATTGGGAGCAGGGAAATCTCACCTGTCCAGAAAGACTGTGACCTTAAACCTTCTTTAATTGGTGTTATTGTGGGATATCATATTCACAGAGAGTACAACCTCAAGGCCAGTTGAAGGCCGCTAACTTGTGTACCCCAGAGAAAGTTACTTTAAGATTGGTTCTTTATACTGAATGTATCAACATGCTCCCGCATGCCTGGCCGCAGACCCCAGCTCTTCTGCTCCCATGGGGTCTCTGAGGGTCCCCACACATGGGTGTACTGCACCAGCGCCCGTCCCGCTCCGCACCGCACCCGTCACCTCCGCCAGCCTGCCCTGCCCTGCCCTTTCCCCTGCTGTACCTGTTCTCCTGACCCCGCTGCTTAGTGTGACCCCAGCCTCACCTGCCTCAAGTCAGCAGGGTTGGCTTTCGGGGGCCACCTCCCCACTGTGGAGGCTGGGGGTGGGGACAAGGCTGTGAAATGAAGACGCTGGATGGGGAAGAGAATGTCCCCACACTCCAGAAGTGCACACAGTAAGCCGGTGTGGAGGGAGAGGGCACTGATACCATGGCATGCTTTGCAGTTTTAGGCTGAATGAAGCTGAACGTACCTCTTTAATCTCAGGTGTTGCTTGGTAAGAAACATTCTTCTTTCCTTTGCATCACAGCAAGGGCTTTTGCTGGCATCGGTTCTCCCTCCAGAGCCCAGCAGTGTCTGATGGGAAAGCAGAGCTCAGTGCTGCCCTCAAAGGAAAGGAGGTGAGGCCTGACAGCAGCAGGAGAAGCTGGGTGTGGGCAGCTGGTGCTGATGGGCACGGGCCGGCCATGTCCCTGCAGCGCTCTTTCCCTCACTGCGGAGCCGCACTGTGAGCACAGCCCAGCTCGGAATGGCGAGCATCTCCTTGCTCTTCATGAAGTGCTATGCTTTGCAAATTATTTATGTTGAACATATAAATGAATTAGAGCAAATTCAAGATAAACCCCCTAATGAGGCATCTCTCCTTTGTGTTCCTCCAAAATAGGGCCAATAGCGTTCATTTGCAATGATTCAGTCTTCCATCCTCATCCCCAGCCATCCCTGCACCCATCCCCAGATGCCGCCCTGACCCAGGAGAAGTCTGTTGTCCTTGACTCGGCCACCCCTCCGCTCCACGGGGAGGGTTTTTCCTTACTCCACGGACTGCTGCTTCGCTTCAGAATGGAAGTCAAGTATATAGTTTGGAGAAAGAGTAATGACAGAAAAGTAGAGTGGCCACTCGGATGTACTTTGGAAGCAAGAAAGAATTACAGCTGGGAAAATTGGGGGGGACAGCAAAAAGATGTGAATGGAAGAGCAAAGAAGGATGCTGGAACTGTGTGGTTCAGGGTGTAGGGACCGGATATGGTATTTTCGGAGTGAACAGGGTCTTGCCTGTAGCTCCTGTGAGACATTAACCTGCTCAGTGGCCGAGTGAGGAAAGAATATTTTAAGCATCAGTGGTTTATACATGGGACCCTTCTTTACAGCTTTCTGAAAGATTTTATTATAGATTTAATTTGCTTTTCAAATTAATTCTCTCAGCTCCAAGCTGTCAGGATCTGACCCTGTACAGAAGCTCCTTTAAAGCAAGACGGAGCCAGCCTGAGTTGGGTGGGTCTCACCTGAAGGAGAGTGACGTTAACCCGAGCTTGCCTCTGAGATGGAGTGGACCCAGCAGCCCCACGACACGTCACACTGACACCCATGTTCAGCCGTGTGGCATGGCTCCCTCCCCACCACCCTGCCTTGCTCCCATCTTACCGTGGGGGTGGTAAGGCTAGTGCTCCCAGTGGGGCCAGCAACCCCTCCACTGCATGGGAATTATGAACGCGCTTGGTGCTGGGCTGTGTGGTGAGGACTGTTTATAACATCCCAGATGGTTCGACTCTGTTTTAATGGCACCTTTTTCATTCTCAGTCGAGGTCTGTCATAACACAGTCCTATAAATCACGACAGCATTCCCGGTTACCACCTCCAGCCTCCCAGCCCTGATGCAGGGCCCATCAGTCTCGTCGGGACCCGTCTCATCTCACCGTCTCACCATGCTTGGCACGTGGGCTGCCTGGCTCGGCCGCTTCTGCGTTCCCTCCGACTCCCCACTGTGAGCGGCTCAGCTGACACAGAAGGGGGGCTGCAGCAGAGTTTAATCGGACCCTGTGGGGCTAGGAAAATGGATGGGACTTGGGACTGAGGGTTAAGGGGGTGGGGAGGGAGAAGAAACAGGTCAGCAGCTTTAGGTCTCAGAGGAGCTAAATATTTCAGACCCTGGAATCGGCTGTAGACAGTTGCAGGGGCGTGTGTGTGAGAGAGAGTACTTGGTGCTGGTAGATGCACAGACCTCAGCAGGCCCCAGCCGCTCAAAGGGTAAGACTTGTTCATTATTGATCCTCCTCCATGTTTGATTAGAACTAGAAGTGGAGAAAGTGGGGGGCGAGAGTATCGCCAAGCCCTTTGGTGTTTGCAATAAGTCAAGATCTTAATAGTTTTTTAAAAAGGGGGTACATAGCTCATGCCCTTCTTCCTGCATCAGCTCAGGGTGCGTTCCTCATCTTTTTCTCCCTATGAAAAGTGAGCACCAGCCCTGAGAACACAGAGAATCCCAACTGACGTGAGAAACAATAAATAAGCACATTAATAAATAATATGTAATGAAAAATAAACAAATAAATGCAACCGCTCCCTGAGAAGTGCACTGGTTCAAAGCTGCCCTGCTGTCCTGTCCGGGCTGCTCTGCCCTCGACCAGCCGGGGTGGAAGCCGGAGGCGTTTCCTTCCACCTTCGCTGTGGTTTTCCAGCACCGTCTTTTCTCCGCCTTGACTTTCCTGAGTTTCCGCAGCAAAGGGGGACAGAAGATGGGGACGTCCACGGACCCGCTGAACTGTGGGCTTTTGCCGGGTGATATTAACCATGAGCAAAAGTTGAAGGGACAGGAAAATGCGGGAGGGGGGCGTGAAAAGTTTTAGAGAATGTGTTCCTGTCCCCTGCCAGTGTCCGTGTGGGGGCTGCACACCCGCTCCTCCCTCCCCCCGGGGCGCGGTGGCTCTCACAGCATTGCTCCCGTCCAGGCTGGCCGTCTAGCTGGAGCCTGGACCCCTTCCGGGCCAGCGGCCAGCAGGAGCCCTCCCCTCCGGCCGCCTGTCCTCTCCCACTTCACTCCTGCTCCCGCTCAGGTCCTCTCGCTTCCCGGACGGAGCCCCTCAGCTCCGCCCCTCCTCCCCCACACTCACTGGGCTTCTGCGGAAGCCCCTTCTGCGATCCTCCAGCACTTCCTTCACGCCTCCCTAGATTCTGTATGCGCCCCTCAGAGACTGTCCCCTCCCGTGGGACTTGATGGCCACAATGCCCCTTCCTGCCTGACCACCCGAGCTCCGGTTTCGCCGTTTCACCACGTCCCTGGGCATCAGTACGGAGCCACCTGAGATCATAAAACTCAGCACACTTCTGCGAACACCACCACGTCCTTCAGCTCACAGTCTCAGATACACCTTGAATTCTTTGTTCTCTTACATCTTCACTCTCCCACCAGTCACCACGGTCAGGGAATACTCCATATATAAATGCCTACAATCCCTTCCTGGCTTTCCACTGCCATTGCTGCTGGCCCTAGATATACTGTTCCCACCGCTGCCTCTCCTTGTATGTATATCTGTCTGTCCATCTATCTGTGTAACTCGGGGGGGAAAATCCTGGGGCAAAATACCTCTAAAACCAAAATCAGTCAAAGGGAGAAATAAAGTTTAAGAAACCCATTACTTCTTACAAGCAGCCTTCCTGTCCCTCTCTTGACGCGGCTGCAGCAGAGAGCGCCCCACTCAACCTCTCCGGTCCAGATAAACCTTCTCTCTCGCCCTCCTAATTACCTATTGATATGTAGATTAATAGCCCTCCTAATTATCTATTGATATGTAGATTAATACCACTCTCTACCCCTTGGAAACACCTATTGATACGCAGATGTACCAAAGCCAGGCAAGAGATTCTGGAAGTATTGTAATTTTACCCATAATCTGTCTCTATCTATCTATCTATCTATCTATCTATCTATCTATCTATCTATCTATCTATCTATCTATCTATCCATCTATCTAAGCTGACTTCTTAGCTATTTATCTAAACTCTAGTCCCTTCCTTTTCCAATCTCTCACCCTGAACAGCTGATATACACATTTGACTTCTTTCCCCCTACCCCACTTCCAGGATGAGAAAACCCTCTTGTTTATAGGAAATCCCAAAATAATAGGAGGCAAAGCCTTGCCTCTCACTATAGCTTCCTGTCTCTTCTGTGAGCTACCCAACATCTCAGTAAGCTCCTTTCTTGTTTAAGTTATGCAGATACCATAACCACATTTTCTAGCTTCCTTATTTGGTGCTCAGATATCTCGGGGCCTTGCTGCGCAACGAGGGGCTGTGCCTTCCAGGGCTGGCCAATTCCCAGAGACAGTAACGACCCATCTGCTTTTCATATGCCAACCGACCACCCTGAAGCTCCTACCCCCCACCTCCTTCACAAGCTCCCACCCTCTGGGCCACTCATCCCCTCACCTGATCACCACCAGGCTGGGACACACAGTGAGGGGCAGACCCAGTGCCCACTGAGATTATTATTTCAGATCCCACTGAAATCATTTAAACTAGCCATGCCTGTGCCTTCTGACGCTGCCTGGCTCATTCCTTCCCATGGAAAACACAATAAAGGCTCTTGTCCCTGTTTTCTCATCACTTCCTCTGTGTTCTGACCGATCCTGGTCCTTTCCCACGTGGCGTTGTGTGGCCTGGTGTGCCTCCTGTTTTTAAGGACCTGTAAGTATATAATACACTTCTTCTTTCTTGATAGTCATTTCCATATTTGTGTGTTAACTTACCAAATCTGATCAAAACAAATCCCAGGTGCCCTTAATACACAGTCTAAAGTTCACAGTGAAGAACCCCAAATGGTATCATTCCTATCTTATTCGAGTTTGTGGAGTGATTAGGAATAGGAAACCACTAAAACTAAAGAGAGGTTTTACTGAAAAACAAGCTCAAGATAGCCAAGCTTAGGAAATAAAAGAGTCACGTGAGGTGTGAACACGAAAGCTGGGGTCCAAGGCTCCCCACTACCTCCCACAGATTCAATGGCCTCTCTGCTCCTCTCCACTTAGCTGTTTCTCTATCATGTTCTCTCTGATCACAGGTTTTCTTTGATTAATCGTCAGCATGCACATGGCCCCAAACAGCTGCCCCAACCTGACCCAATTTGGTCTTTCAGTCCAGACACTGACCACAGTAACCCAGCGTGCAGTAAGCCACAGCCCACAGACTGAAGTCTGCCTGACACCTGTTTATATAAATAGTTTTACTGTAACACAGCCATTCCCATTCACTTATGTATTACCGCGGCTGCATGCATGCTACGAGGCCAGATAGGAGTAGCTGTGAGAAAGAACAAACGGCTGGCAGAAGCAAAATATTTCCTACCTGGCCCTTTACAGAAGAGACTTGCAGACCACTCCACTCCACTCATCTAACTAACTCAGTGTCTTTGCTTCTCAACTTCGGATTGTAGGCAAAACAGTAGACAGATTCAGCTCTGGTCAGAGCTCTTCCCCGGCCCAATCTTCCACAAAGTGAGCATGCTTTTGTGTTGTTCATATTTATAGGAATATCTTGCAAGTTTGTTGGGAAGGGCCACGTCCCTAAGAAAAGGAAGCAGAAGGAAAAGAATGAATTGATTATCACTGTTATGTTACGGTTTAAACCCATGACTTTTATCTTCACTACATTGCTCAAGAACTTATGATGGCTTCCCATTGCTCACTCAAATAAAACCTAAATTTTGCAGCATAGCTTTTGAAGTAATCCCTGTTCTCTCTTACTAATCTCATGTGAAAGTGTAAGCTCTTTAGCCTGCTGGCCATCATACATCAAGGACAGACATCAGACATGTGGGGCTCAGCAACCATATGGTTGGGAGAGAAGAAGGCCGGTCAGGTTGCAGACTGGGGGAGGAGCTCCCCGGAAAAACAGCTAAATGGGCTAATGCTTAGTGCTCAAAAGTGCATGGTGACTGGCGTCTGCTTTGGAAAGGAGTTAATAACTGAAAAAGTCCAAGCAAAATCAGTGCATGCTGTTAAATGGGAAAGTCCAAGTATTATCTGCTCTGTCTCCTAAAATGATCCTAATCACCAAATTCAGAGGGGTCAAAGCATCTGTGTAGAGTAGGATCCTACCCCTCACAAGACAGGGCCAACAATGGCCAGCAGCCAGGCCCGCTCAGGTTTGAGGGGGGTCCAGTGAGAAACTGGGGTCCTGGAGAGAAATTAAGGTGAAGAAAACCTAAATTTGCAGAACACAGAAGTGAGGGGGAATTTCTTAAAGACCAGTGTTTGGTAGGCAAGCCTGTGCCCAGCACTTACTCCGGTTGCCTGGATTCCTGGCATGAAGGAAGGAAGGCTAATTCCCAGTTCTGACGGCTGGCTGAGCTGAGGCTTCACACTCAGCCCGATGAGCTGGGAGACGGAATGTGACCGAACCTGCAGATGACAGGAAACAAAGGCTCCAGCTGAGGTGAGCTGGAAAAGATAAAGGATTATATTATTTACTTTATTTTCTACTATTCCACAGTACAGGCTTTGCAATGCACATGACTAGTCCCTTTCTTAGCAATATAAGCCATCATGTTTATTCCAACCTAAGAAGCTATGTTTATGCTAATCACTCACCTCTGACGCCCACTCCTCCACTGTTACCATACAACAAAATGAACCCTGAGGGTCTCCCATTGTACAGGATACTATTCAAGGGGCTAGGGAACACAGAAGGAGTTGGTATATAGTATAAGTTAGAAAATGTCCAAAAGTGACCTTATTTTTTCATAATATGGAGTCTTTCTAATGCAGGTCATCTTATCTGAAAGCTTTTGAAAATACAATTTATCCAGGAGTTATTTGTATAAGGATTGTTTCTTTTATAACAGAAACCCATATCAAATTGACTTAAGCAAAATAAAATAAAAGAAATATATATAGGAATGTGAATGTGGATAATAAAAAGTGAAAACAAGTGACTTAACTGAACAATGTGTGGGCAAAACTCGGGAAGGAGCTGTTTTCAGGCGTGGCTGTTCTCAAGGGCTCGGATAATACTGTGTTTTGTTCTCTTTCTGTCTTTCCCTCTCTGTGTCCAGCTCCTGGCTCTACTGCCTTTTATGCTGGCTTCCTTGTTAAGCAGCTTCCTCTTAACTTGTGGCAAAGATGAGCCCAGGCAGCTCCAGGCTGGTATCTTGCTGGCTTTGCTGTCCCACCAGGAGGTCTGCCAGGGGTCCCAACCAAGTGCCCAGAATGACTTGCTCTGGCCCAGTGAGGGTCACATTCCTGCTCTGAGTCCGTGGAAAGACACCTTATATCTTTTCCCAGGAAAAGAATCTTCATAAAGGTCAGCATACTCTGTAATTTTGGTTTTGGGGGTGGAGGTTAGGTTTCTAGGGGTATCATCTCTTCAGATACAAGGGGACAATAGATATCTGACAGACCCCATTTATATTCTTATCATGGGACCCAAAACTAGAGACCAGCGATCATAACTTCAAAGGTACTGCACAACTCCAAAAGCTTCTTAATACACTATATTTGGTAATATGTTCCTCCATGGTTTGTTAAGGTCCTTAAAAGAAAATGGGCTGTCTTTTGGGGAAGCATGGAAGGAGGCTCAAGTGTGGGGTGCACAGTGACAAGGCTGCAGTACAACAGTGGAGGAGAAGGGACACAAGCACAGACAGAGTGGTCTTAGCAACAGAGGTTGGGGGGCAGGGGTCACTGACCACAAGTCACACGGGTCCAACCATTAACAGGAAATGCCACTGTGGGGTGATCCCATACTTCTCCTTCTGAAGTGACAAGCCTCTGAGCTGTGAGCACCTATCAGGTGTGCAGCCAGGGTTGTGCTTTCTGGGACTAAGTGAGCAACTGGGCATTGAATGAGGATCTTGTCCACCGTATGACCTTGTGCCTCGGAGACTACCGTCGGGTGGGTGGGTGTCTGTGCGGGTCCCTGCGTCAGGCCTCGCGGCTCACTGTCCATAGTACTGCTGACCTTGTCATGATCCTTGGGAGTGAACACTACCCTGAGCAGCTGTGACTGATGGGGTCTCTGCTTTCTCGGGTTCGAGGAGCTATTGAAGTAGGAGCCAAGTCCTACCTGAGTGGTAGGCCAGTCCACCAGAGCGGGGCCTGAGGGTGCGAGGAGGGTGGTGGGGAGGCTGTACTGGGTGCCGACATACGGCACGGAGGCTGGCCTAGGGCTTTGCAGCTTGGCTGCCTCCCAAGAGGCCCCCTTCTCAGACCTTCTGCAGTGATCACACAGAGCCACGTGCTTTCCCCTTCATGTGCGAGATTGTGTCATCTTTGCTTGTTAATTCCTCTGACCAAACTCCTTTCCCATTCTGCCACAATCTCATACGTGCCGATCCTACCCATCCTTCCGGGGGTAGAGAGATTCCCTCCAGGTCATGGAAGTACAGCGTCCCTGTAATATGCTGCCTCTACCACGGTGCCAGAAGCCCTTCACGGAAGCCCTGGTTTTGCAGTTTTCTAGGCCCACGTGTGCTATCTTCTGACACATGAACAGAATCCCTGGCTAATCCATGTTTCTTCCCTCCTAGAATGCTCCCTTATTCAAAGTAGGCAGACCCATTTGTTGAATCAACAAATACATTTAAAATGTTGATTTTATGTTCCTTCTGATACATTGTTTCTTTTCTGAAGCTCCTCCATCGAATCCGCATTCCTCCACACTCCCGCAATTGTTTCCGTTTGCCGCCTTGCTTGGCACCTCCTGCCCTGAGTCCTTCCGGCTCCATGTCACACACTTTGCTATTTTTCTTCTTCTTCCAGATGTTCCTAAGGAGGTTAAGCTCAGCGTACTGAGCAAGCAGCCCCACAATGCTGGCAAAAGGGGGCGTGCTGCTTGTATCAGAGTCCTGCTCAAGGAGTTTCACTAACTAGGTATGACCCACAGGGACCGGCTGGCCCAGGCGTGACCACTGTACAAGGGACAAGATCTACAGCATGCTGTCAGCTGAGCCAAGGCTCGGCTCTCTGTCATCCCATCTTACAGACAAGACACGGAGTTGAAGAGTTGAAAAACAGGTCTATACATCGGAAAGGAGAAATAATTTGAATTACTCTATGATTTTTGGTGATGGGAGACAGTGTGGAGGAAGAGTGTGAATTCCTCTGTAATGCGTGTACAATACATCAATTGTAAAAAAGGCTTCTGTTCACTAATTGTTTAACATATATGTGCTTTGCATTCAACACAGGATTATAAACTGGCAGAGGTCAGACTCATGTGTTCAGACTCCCAGGCCCCCCACACAGAACCTATTCATTTCTAAACCCAGTGCATGGCCCTGGACAGGGTATTGAATAATTGACCGAATGAATAATTGGAGTATTTTTCTCTGGCCGGATTCCATGCAGGTATTCAACTTTGCGATGGCTACAGGCCCGCGTGAGAATATGTCCTGATTCTGCTTTCATGCTAATTATGTAGCCCTAAGCAAATTGCTTTAATAATCAGTATTGCCATTTTCTCATCTGTAAAAGAGGAATAATAAATGCCATTAGAGGTTTTTGTGAGGATTAAAGAAAGAAATGATGGATGTCAGCTGACGCTAGAATGTGTTGTTCCTTAGCACTGTTCTTGGCTCAGAGAGAATGTTTAATAAATGGTTAGCCGTTATTATGTAGTCTGCATTTTGACATTATTTGGGACTGTGATTCTGGCAATGATTGGGTTCCTTTCAATGTATGGGTCATGAATCAAAAAGATCAATTTACCATTTACCGAGAAAATAGTAGATCTCTATTAGCAAGGGTAGAAATCCCTAAAGACAGAGTTTACTTACATTTTACAGATTTCTGACTTTTGTAACTTACGGAGCTCTGGGAAACCCTAGGACAGTCTCTGCTGAGGTGGTCGCTCTTCCCATCAAAACTGATTCTGAAGTGTTAATTCTTCCTCTTCTGTCCTGAGATTATTGTGTTGTCTACTATGTGCCTCTAGAAGAACTGTTTCCTCTCAGCTCCTGTTGGACTTACAATTACTTCTTTTTTTTTGATAAAATGACCTTATTGGAGGGAGAAGCAAAGCTGTTTCACTTGTGTCCCTTCATGAATACATTCTCATCACGTCTCAAAGGCCATTTACATCAATCAAGGCACAATGACCGTAAAGATAGCGTGTTGCTAACAGTCACGGCTCTGCACTGGGCTCTGTGGTGTTATGTGTTCCTGTGATGTCACCCTCGCTTGGCAATTCATCTGAAATATTGCATTTTATTGAGCCATTCACCCAGTAGGTAGAGTCTTATGAATCAAGGTTATTTCTCATAGACTTTTGCTCTTTAGCGGTAGTCACAGCTGTGACTAAAAAAAAAAAAAGGCTGATTTATTCTTAGTTTTTGTTCTACATTCTCTTTGGAGTAAATTCAATAGGGAAAGGGGGGGGAATACAAAATCCATAAATCCCAGCATAGTGAAATTCATCAGAGTGTAATGTGATCTCTAGGGAGCATTAGTTTCTCTAAAGGTTACGCTCTCCTCGATGTAATCTGTCCCCCAAACTGGGCAGATTGTAGCTTGGACACCAACCAGGAGGTGTCTATCTGATGGGCTTAGTGTGCCTGGGGCCCAGAGACCTCTAACAACAAAATGACTACTGACTTGTCCGGGGTCCTAAATTCCAATTCTTGGCCATTCCTTTCTCTTTAAAGAGTGTTAATAGCTCTGCAGAAAAATAAAGTCATTGTCCCATCAAATGTCCTATATAAAGCTTCCCTAACTCGCCTCAGAATCATCAGGCATGCCCTCCCCGAGCCCACGTGCTTCCCACGAAGGACAGTTACCACACTCTATTCAGTGTCCCCAGCCCTGTTAGAGAGCAAGTTTTTTTTGTATTGGCAGAGAATTTGTTAACCATTTTCCACTGGTCTGGCACATGGTAATTACTCCAGAAACGTTGACATGGTAGCATATTCTTGAGTATATAAATTAAAATGACTCCAAGAACCCTCTTAGCAGCCATTTCCTGTGACTTCGCATTCCAGACAGTCCTAAGGACCTCCAGAGCTGTTTACAAAGCCCTCTTTGTGGCCTGTCTGCTGCCTTCCCAAGAGAACTCCTCATGAAAAGTCAGCCAGTGACACCTTGGCTTGAATTAGTCTCCTGTGTGATGAAGTTCATTTCTCTGTATTCTAGTCCTTCGAGATCAGCGGCACACGACACACTGGATGGATGTGCACCATTTCCAACACTAACTTCCTGGGAGGTGTGGGGGCAGAGGAAGGTGATGCAGGGTCTGGAGGCCCCACCAGAATCTCAGGGAAGCAGGTATGACTGAACTATCCCCTTAGGAGATTCTAATACGCCTTCACTCCACTTTTGTAGCAACCAGGACCCTTTTCTCTACTTCCTCCCTTTCTGATGCACCTGGCACTTACCACATGTGCCCTGTGAGTTCGTTAACTAATCACACACTGTCACCAGCCAAGGCCAGAAGAGACTGGGCAGGAGAAGCACAGGTTATGTGTTTGAAGAAAGGAAAGGAAGCGAGCGTAGATGTTTCCCCCAAGACCTATCCTCAGGGCAGGTGGCTTAGCACAAGGGAACCTGGACCCTGGGAAGACACTCAAAACAGGAATCTGGTTGGGATGAAAGGCAGTGACGACTACACTTCCCTGCTTGACATTTACCCAGTTGCAGCCCTGCATGTGTTTCTGCCTTTTGTCTTTTCTCCAAGACCCATGAGACCACAACTGGTGCTTCACCTGCTGCCTCTTCTCAAAAAGCCCCACACAGAATCAAAAGCAGCCCGTGGGCTGTTACTTTAGTTAGAGACACAGTTAACAGAGGAACAACACTGGGCACATGTCCTGCTTCCTTGACTACACCGTCAGCATGCCCAGTTCTCAATGTCCACCACGCCTCCCTCGGGCCTGTGTCTCCTTCTAATCACAATCCCATTTATCACTGTATTTTCACAAAGTACTTGAAAGAATGGTCTGAGTTGATGTCCACCAACTCCCCAGTCCTCCTCCAGTAAGACCTGGTTTTTGCCCCCTGCGGTGAGGCTGATGCTGGTTCGCCGGTGGTCTTAAATGGGGCACTCACACCATCCGGCGGAGGCTTGCCCTTCTCTTCCTTCCATGCACAGCCACTTCTCAGAGGCAGGCACTCTGCTTGGCCTCACTTGGTGAATCTTCACATCCCCCTGGAACGTTAGATGCTGGTCTCATCTGCAATCTATCCTCCAAGCTCTTTCTTCTCACAACACGCTCTCCTGGGGTAATTTTGCCAAACCTCCAAGTACAATGATTCCCAAAGCTGTACTTTTCAGTGCATGTGCTTTGAATTTGAAAGATCAAGTCAGCATTTATCAGTATTTATTGGAAAAAATGAGAGGATACCCAGTCCTACCACACATATCTCTTCTCAAAGTTAGGAAATTCACCCCAGAGTGCCAGACCCCAGTGTGACCTGACGCTTTCATTTCCTGGCATCAGGATGGCGTATAGGGACAATCTACAGCCCGAGGGTTCCTTCCTCTTGGAAGCTGTCACAGCAGTTCTGACAGTTGAAAGGAAGGAATGGAAGAGTTATCTTCCCTTCCTCTCAGGTGGCCGTCCATATAACACGGGAACCTCCTCAGCTGGGCACGTGGAGGACCATCCTCTCTGCCGCCTTCCTTTTCTCTCTCTCCAGCCAGCATGCTTCGTAGTCAGCCAGAGAGACCCACTAATGGTTCCGTTCTAGAGGCAGAGAGTGGATCTTACTTCTTCAGAATGAAGCATCAAGATAAATATATTTCCCATTTGATAATGTTTATCACTTTTCACAGTATGACTTCAATGCATTTTTATGTTAAAATGTCCCTTGTCCAACATGGAGAGGATTAAAAAATGAAATAATGTACAGTACTTGGCACTGTAATATATAATTTCCTAGCATAGTTCCTGATGCAGAGAAAATGTTTAAAAATGATTCACTATTTTAATTAACTCTGCATTTTGACATTTTTGGAGCTATTTAAGTTTGGCAGTGATCAGTGTCTTTTCATTGTATGAGCTGTGAATTTGAAAGACCAATTCAGCATTTATTGGTGTTTATTGGAAAAGAAGAGGATGTCCAGTCCTACCACACATATTTCCAGAGGCTAGCAGAATGCTTACTTCTAGATTTGCCAAGATCTCAGTCTCAGCACACGCAAAACAAGGATTTCACTCTTCCCCGAGACCCTGGCCCTCCCTGCCCTCAGCGGCCGCTGCCATTACTGCGTCTCTCCCACTATTATTGCCTTCATTCTGCCCTCGAAGACTAGCTGATAATAACTGTTTAGCATAGATCCAGTATTCAACAAATGCTAGCTTTGTGCTAAGTGTTTTATTCTCATTATCTAATTTTATCTTCACAAACAAGCTATGATATATATACATATATATGTATATATATTTTTTACTATCCCCATTTTACAAATGAACGAACTGAGACTAAGAGAGCTAGTAAAGCGCAGGATCACCCAGCTGGCAGGGGAACCTAGACCCGCCCTGTCTCATTTCAGAGCCTGCCTCCTTAATTTCTATGTTGCACATACTCTGCTCTGCCTTCCACGCTCTCTCCTGCCCACCTGCTCACCTGATGAACACCTGTGCATTCTCTAAGAGCAAAGCAAGAGTCCCTACACATGAGACCCTCTCCCTACCCCCTTCCTTTGCCTACCGCCATGGAGCTTTCTGTTTCCTCACAGCACTTCATACCTATGTACGGTGAAATATTTACTATATGTTGCTCTAATTTTGGTGGGACGATGCTTTGCAACACCACCCATGTTGTTTTTACCCCCGTTTTCCATCATATTCCTTGTTCTTCCTTTCTTCAGTCAGCAGGGCTTGGGATGACCAATAGAATACATAAGAAGAAATGAAGCCGTTTCTGGCTTCTGACTTTTAAAAATCCAGCCCTCTAGAAGAAAAGGAAAAGACATAGAACTTAGATAAGAAAGTTGGGAAACCACCTGAGGAAAAACAGCTTAATTTCCTTCCCTCAGGTATGTAAGCATTCCCTGGGGAGAGATAAGAAAGGTCCTTAGTTGAAGGAGATGATAGATTAGTTTAGGATAAAGGAATGTGGGGTAAATCACAGAATTTCCAGAATCTCCGGCCTGGCTTTACCATTTACATATCGATAGGTGTTTACTGCGGCAGCCTCCGGGGCAAGGGGTGCAGAGAGGCCCACCGGTCCCGCCTACCCCCCATTCCTGGTATGTAATTGGCTTGGCATCTGCCAGTCACCAAGGACCCACCCGGAGGGGCGGGGAGGGAGCGCTGCCCGGCCCCAGGGACCCTGAGCAGCCAGGCGGCTTTGCCAGCAGGGGCCAGGGAGAGCCGGGAGAGTGCCCCGCAGCCAGGGGGCGCAGGGGAGCCGGGCCTCGTTGTGAGCGATGAAAAGGGTTTCTCCCCACTTGCCCCTCCCCTTTGCCTGACTTCAGTTTCACCGGATTATTTGCTCCAGGAAGGGGACCTCTTTCTCCCAGAACTACAAGGAGTGACGCAGTAGCTTTCTTCCCCACGCCGGCATGGGACGCTGAGAGTGGACAGTGACACCCCCACGGCGTTCAGGAAATCAGAGAGCAAGCGAAATCTGCTCACTCTGCCTCCTGAGTGTGCCGAGCACGATTCTAGGTGCTGGGTGCACAGCAATAAACAAAAGAGGAAAAAGTCCTTGCTTTTGTTTAAGGGTCTGAAACAGAGTCACTGAGTGTTCCGGTGGGCTGGCTTGGTACAGGAGCAGAACAATAACCCTCGTGAGGATCGCAGAGGTAGCTGATAATGTCCTGGACCTTAACAAGCTTTGTACCTGGAGCAGAGTGAGCTCCACGGACAAACAGCTGAGGGCCAGACCAGAAAAGGGCCATCTCAGGACACGGCGGTGCGCCTAGATCAAGGCCCAGAGGGGAGGGCCAACCCGACACACCACAGCGTATATGAACCACGCCTCCCCCGTTCTCCGTGTCCACCCCCCACAAACAACTGTGATTGCAAGAAAACCCTAGATTAACTGAAATTAAATTTCTCCCATGTTAGTGGAATGGGGGCTCAAATATAAGTATAACGAGTGTGAGAGAAAAATAAAGAAAGGTGTATTTCCTGCCCTTGTAAACTAGTGGCCCAAGATGTTTACCCGCTGCACACGTTCCATGCTTTACCGCAGGACGGCAAGTTCTCAGAGAGCACTTGGACTGATCAGGGGCAGCTATGATTGGAAGACGTGACTTACTGTAGACACAGTCATTCACTCATGCCTTCATTTTTCACATTTCGCTGAGTCTGATTTTTGAGCCCTGGGCCGGGTGCTGGGTAAACAGAGAAACCCGAGGTCCCACCGTGCAGAGAAGCAGAGCTGGAGCACGGGCTGTGTTTTGACCAGGAAGCCTTGTCGGGCACGATGTGTAGAAGGAAGAGGATCTGCACCTGCCCTTTCTCAGAGGGGTATTATTTTCTTGGTTGATTTTTGGTTTTTATATTGGTTCACATAGTTCTAAACTACAAATCCTCTGGAAGCTTTAAGATTTTTCTTATCAACCCCACCCCCAGTGCACATCACCAAGCCGTCTCCTGGGTGCCACATTTTCTGGGTTTTGTCATCTCTTTTAAACTAACGCTGGAATATTTAGGCCAAGACCACTCACCTTTTACAAAGTTTCTCAAACAGAAAGTCTTAAACCATGAAGACTTGGAAGAGAGGAGAGTCATTAGCGACAGCACATACCTTACATTAAGAGGCAGCCTGCCACTTCCAACAGGCCGTTAGCCTTTAAAGTTAATGGCAAAAAAGAAACACCAGTGTCCCGGGAATTACGTCCTATCTGCTCAGGGATATGCAGCTGATTCTTAAGAATGCATTTTTGCTTGACTTAAATAGTTTGCTTTTTAACATTGCTTCTCTGTAAGGAGCTTAGTGTGCCAATAAAGTAAACATGAGTATGCAGAGCCAACTAGCAAGGGAGACAGATCCTTAGAGTATTAAATGAAAGCAAACCAAATAAAAATTCTCCCCAAGCCCTTCCTTCCAGAAAAAAAAATTAGAGGAAAGAAATCCAAGTTTGGCTTCTCTGCCACTTCCCACCCCTGCCGCGCTGGGGAAGGCACTTGTCACCTTTCAGCAGATTGCTGAACAACACCCTCCTGCATTCTGCATTCCTAACCCAAGACACCTTCAAAGCTGTCTCACACACTGCACATGTACCAGGCGGATCTTCGTCAATTTTAATCCATCATTACAGTTTTTGTCAATTTTACAGTTCTGCTTTGCTTCTGCTGTTCCCCTCCCCAGGCATTAGTGGGTCTGCACTGGAAGTGCCTATCTGCATAGGCCTGTCTCTTTCAAATGGGGCAACCTACCCATTGGTTGGCACTGAACTGGCCTGGTTTATGCCCATCATCCCCTTTCTACTTGAAGCTGTCACAGTTTGGAGAATAACCTATACTCAATATATTGAGCATTTCTCAGCGTTCCAGGGGCTATTGCCATCAGGATCACCTGCACCCCAGCCCCTGGCTCCTTCATTCTTTCCCCTGGGTTACTCATGTTGCATCCTTTTTATGAAGAGTGAATTCCTGTTCCTCTGCCCCTTCTTGAAGATTCAACTCATGTCTCACCTCCTTCAAAAGAAAGGCCTTCGTCAGCACTCCTGGCCATGCTGTCCTCTTCTGTCGAGGACAGAATCTTCATAGTCTCTTGGTACCACTCATTTGGACACTTCATCATTTAATGCTTTGCATTCTTCATTGGCAAGAATGAGAAAAAAGAAAATCTTTCATGTTACACATTTCCTAGGATAACTCAATGCCTTTTCTTGTCACATTTTATTTTGAAAAATTTCATGCCCCAGAGAAAAGTTCAATGAATTGCACAGTAAATGTATATAAATACTTCACCTGGAATTGCCAGTTGTTAATATTTTTGCCCCATTTGGTTTCTCTCTCATTCTCATTGCCTCTGTCTCTGAGTGTGTCTGTGTGCTTTCTGCAGACCCATTTTTAAAAAGGCTACGAACCTCATGATACTTTACCCTTAAAGACTCTACTATGTATATCTCAGAATAAGGACAATTTCACAATATTTACACACCTAATAAAATCAATAATCATTCCATATCACCCAATATACATACTCAATTTTATTCAGTTGTGCCTAAAATAACCTTTATATTTGTTTCCTACTCCTGCTGTAACAAATTGCCACAAACTTAGTGGCCCAAAAACACACACCTACTACAATTTGGAGGTCAGAGTCCAAAAAGGATCTCACTGGATTAAAATCAAGATGTCAGCAGGGCTGTTTTCCTTTCTGGAGACTCTAGGGTGTATCCATTTTACAATCTTTTCCAACTTCTAGAGGTGCCCACACCCCTTGGTTTATGGTCTCTACCGTCTTCAGAGAAAGCAATGGCCAGCTGAGCTTTCCTTACATCTCAGCACTTGGACACCAACTCCTCTGCCTTCCTCTTCCTCTTTCCTTAAAGGACCAGGGGATTAGCTGCACACCTTGGGTGGGTCATTATTCTGCCTCCTACAGTCCTTCTGACCCCAAAAGATTCTTATGTATTCCATATGCAAAATACACTTACCCCATTCCCCAAAGTCTCAAACTGTTAAGGATCAATTCAAAGTCCAAAATCTTACCACCTCAAAGCCCCAAATCTCATCATCTAAATCAGATACGGATGAGGCCCTAGCTATGATACAACCTACGCAAAATTCCTTTCCATCTGTAGACCTGGGAAATTCAATACACAAGCTATCTCCTCCCAAAATTGTATGGTGGGTCAGGCCTAGGATAAGAGTTATATAAGAGTTATAATAATTTCCCTTGAATGGGAAGTTCATTCCCATTGAAAAATGGGATACCATGCAAGGAAGAGAGAAGTCTCCAGTCCCAGGAAATTTCAAAATCCATTGAGGCAAACTTCATGGGTCTCATGGCCTAGAATTAATGCTCCGAGGCTCACGACTCTGTCCTCTAGGATTGTGTCTGTCCCCCGAGCCATCCTTCATGTTCCATGAAAGGCAGCAGGTGTTTACAGCTGAGTGACCTTATCAGCCTCTTTTCTTGCCTGTAGGTCTGGCAGCCTCCTTTCATTTATACTCTCCCTTCCTTTCCATTCCCGGCTGGTGGTGTTTCTGCTGGTGTAAAATTCTCAGGAACCCTGTGGGGCTCTGGTGTGTGTCACAGGGGCTTCTTCCACTGAACAAGAGGCTCCTCCCATCTCCTCCTAGATTCTGCCGAGTTGGGTGAGAATATCCGTAAGTCACATACCTAGTCTCTTCAAATGGCCCTCTGTGAGGGAATAATCTGACTTTTCAATCTTTCAAGGCACTTGTCAAAGGTTGTCCAACCATCTCCTTGGTTTTCTCTCTAGAACTTGTTTTCGGACAGTGAACCTCCTAATTTTTAGCATTTTTTGTAGCCTGGCCAGACTGAGAATTTCTAAAATTATCAAGTCTTGGTTCTTTCTTCCTTCATAGCTCTTCCTGAAGTCTACCTCTTTCCTCTCACGTTCTATTATCAGCATCAGGAAGAAACCTGACCGCACCTTCAGGGTTTCACTTGGATCTCCTCGTCTAAATGTACACACTCATAGTTTACACCTTCTCCTTTCTGCACAGCTGCAGGACACAATTCTACTAAACTTCCTGCCTCTGAGTAACAAGGATCCCTTTTTCTCCAGTTCCCACTAAAGAGTTCTCATTTTATTCTGAGCCCTCCACTGACAGAGAGTTTGGTATCCAGATTTCTACTAATAGTATATCCAAGGCAATCTAGGCTTTTTACACCATGCTTCTTAAAGTTCTTCCAGCCTCTACCCATTGGCTAACTCCAAAGGCACTTCTACATTTTTAGGTGTTTGGTAAAGAAGCACTCCACTCTTGATGTCAAAATTTCTATCAGTTTCCCATCGCTGCTGTAACAAATGACTACAAATTTAATGGCTTCAAACAACTCATATCTATTGTCTTGCAGTTCTGAGTTCAGAATATGAAATGGTTTCTCATTAAATCAAGATACCTGCTGGGCTGTGTTCCTTCTTGGAGGCTCTGCAGGAGAATATTTACTTTACTTTTCCGGTTCCTTTATGCTGCCCCTGTGGTCCCCTTCCATTACCAATGCCAGGAAGGCAGGTCAGTCTTTCTTACAGACCACATCACTCTGACACTCCCTTTTCTGCCTCCTTCTGTTTATAAAGATCCTTATGAATGTGTCAGACCCGACTTGGATAATCTAGTGCAATCTCCTTATTTTAAGCTCTGCTAATTAACTACGTTAATTCCTTCTTCCTTGTGACATAGTATATTCACAGGTTCTGGATCGGGGCATGTGCATCTTTGAGGGGCCATCATTCTACTTCCCACAATAAGTTTCATTCCCCAATCTCATTTCCAACAAAGGTTTACATATTATATTCAATTTTGATATATCTTTACTTTCTTTTAATCTGGAACAGTCCCTTTACCCTCCTGCCCCCTTCAACAAACATATTTCTTCTAAAACAGTGAATTTTATGAAAAGACCAGACCACTTAGTTGTTTCATAGAGTAGCCCCTATTTTACCAGGCAGTGGCTTTTTCATGATTAGATTTAGGTTAAACATTTTTGACAAGAGCATACCGTCTGAAAGGTCACGTGTTTTCTCTCCTCCCGTCACCACTATGAGTAATGCTAAGTTTGTCTGCTTGGTTCCAGTGGCCTGACATCACTCTACCACAGGGCACAGCTTTCCTTGAATCAGTGAATAATTTGGACAGTGACATCTGAAGATTGTGTGACTATCTGTTTTCTCTGCCATACTGTGTGTAGCGGTTGTAACTTCCATTGATGATCCTTCCATCCATTTATTATTTTGGGAGGTGAAAATGGTGATTTCCTAATTCTTTCACTGGCACAATTACACCATTATTAGCTAGCATTCTTCTACAAAGGAGAACAGTTACTCTTCTTTTTTCTTTCCAAATACTATTTTGGTCTTGATGGTGATGGTGATGATGATTAAATGTGCTAAAATCCACTACAATCAGTGTGTGTGTGTGCGTGCGTGCATGTGCATGTATGTAATTCTTAAATTGTCCCTTGTATAACCAGTGTGAGGTCTTTAAAATCAGCCCTTGAGTTCTCCTGACACAAGTCAATACATACCTCCTTACTTTCTGTCAAAACAAGATGTCCAGAGCTTCTCTTGAAATTTTACTGGAATCAGCTATTGCTGCAGGAAGCCCTAGATGATTTTAGATGAAATTGGTGTTTGGAAACAGGACCTGATGACTAGAGATACTCATTGCTAGTGTGGGGGTCCCTCAAATATATTTAACTTTCCTGCTGCTAGCTCAGTACTAGTCGGAATCTAGTGAATGAGTTAATGGATGAACAACTGACAACATTATTAATCTTATCACTAAATAAGCTAGGGCACACCAACATGTTCTAAAGATGTAAATTGCTATTGGAATAATATATATTTTTTTACAGAGAGTTTAAATATGAGGTCTTTTGGAGAAATTTGATAAAGTGAGGGAGAAAAAGAAGAAAGGAAAAAAATGAGTAAAAATTGTGAAGGGAACAGAGAAAGAAAGAGAACAAATATTTTGGTAGCTTTATGAAGCCAGAGAGACTAGGTTTTGGCTATGGATTCCAAGTCTGGCTGTGCAAAACCTGGAATTATTCCTGTAGATGGTTCTGTATTAGCCTTTCAAAACACCTGAGCCCTTTGCCAGCCAAGCTGTCTGAGAGGTTGTCGGTAAGGAAAAATAAAGGGAAGTGGTGCAAAATCCTGGTCCTGTGACGGGCTGTGCCCTCAGGCTTAGTCAAGGGGCAAAGCCAGCAGAATGCACCTAATGGGACGTGCAAATCTCAGCTCTACATCATTGTTGAGCTTTCTTTACATTTTACTTTTTGAGCTGCTGCTTTGAAGCAATGTGAGCCACTTTAATTTCCCATGAAAATCATTAGTGTTCTTTGTTCCTCAGTATGTGAAGGGACTACTGGAACTATTATCATTAGGAAGTTCCAAGCCAAGAGTCAATTTTTAGAAAATGGAAGAAATTGTTCAATCAACTGAGATTTATTTGATAGATAGCCCTGTACTGTAGGCATGAGTTTTCTCTCTTCTTAAATATAATTATGAGAATGTTATCTGAATTCATTTTTAAAGAGAACTTGTTCCCACCAATGTTAAAATGGTAGAGCGTGTTCCTACTAATATCAAAAATGAAGTAGAGCTACCAAAATAAATACATACAAGTATTGAAGATGAGTCTAGTTTAAATAAATTGATTTATCATTATAGCACACTAAATACCAGAAGGAACATTTCAATTAAGGAAAATTAAATTTTATAAAGGAAATTTGGACTGAGGCCAGGGCAAAATAGAGAATGTCTTGGTACACCCTATTTCTCAGGAAAACATCAGGTTTTGGGAAAGAGCATCACAGACTGGCCATTTAACACCCTGCTGACCTCCCAGTGCAAGGGGAATTCAAAGATCTATTAAGTAAAGAGCTTTCAAAGAACAGGACCTATGTTTTATTTATTTTTGTATTTTTCTTTTCCTTCACAAGGGTTGGCACCCAGAAGACACTTGGTTAATAATTTTGGTTGAATAAATGAAGGCGTAAGTGTACTAAATAGAGGCATTGATAATATTAAAATAATTCTCCAAACTCCACTAGTTATGCTAGAATCCATATTGCACATTAGTTATAATAGAAAACCATTTTTAATTGCTCAGGCTTTTATCTTCCTTTTAAAGCAGAACAAAGCATGTCTTCATTTCAATAATTAATTCTGCCAATATAATAACTCAGCTGCTTCAGTGAGTTTGATGACACAGGAACAACCCAGCTTTGACTTTGTGGAGTGAGAAAGTATGCAGCTTTGCATTAAAAGAAACTTCAAATACATCGACCATGGCCCTGAGAGGAAAGAAAACCTCTCTAATAGAAAACATTCAAAACACTGTGTTTAAATATTGAATAGCTGGGTATTTGGCTTTGATGACTACGGCTATACCTAAGCTGTGTGAACATATGGCAGCCTCCTAATGCAAACTTCCCGAGGAGAGCTAATGCGCCAGGATGAACCTGAATTAGGCAGTCATCGCTAGAGACCAAGCCCTAATTAATTAGAGGATTCAGCCAGCTAAGCCCACTATGGGTGCTTCCAACATTGTCTTCGGATGCCATCTCAACATGCCCCGGGACCTACGACATTGGTGGCCATGTGCAATGAAGACGCTTTCTGATGCTGTACCTGTAAGTTGCAAAAACAGTTAATGGGCACAGTTAACTTGCACTCTGGGCAGGCCAATTTGAGCCACACCTGTTACAATAAGGACCTGGGCACGTTTTAGGTGCACACTGTTAATGCCTGGGTTTCTGCTTTGCTTGACAGTTAGAGTTAATGGGAGCCATCTCATACGTGTGCATGTGCCTGTGTGGGAGGAGGTGACTGTACACAAGAGTAAGAGGCACTGAGAGAACGGTGGGAGGACTTGGCTCCTCAAACCCTGCAGGGTGGTGTCAGCAGTGGCAGAGCTGTGGGGGAAAGTTTTCTCTTCCTCCCTCCAGCAGGTTGAGCACATTGTCTATTTGGCTACGGCTCCCAAGGCTGTGACATCCACCGGTCATTATGTTCACATTATACAGTTAATTCTGGGGTTATTTATTCATCAGGATAAAGAGTGCTCCTGCCTATGGGCAGAACAAGCAATACTCAAATGATTGGTGTCAGTTCTTCAGATTTGTCTCGAGAGTTGGGCAGGAAGTGGGCACAGAACAACTAACTAAAAACCTGAAGATTGCAACGTGGGCCACATTAGTGTTTCTAAACATGGCTGGCCTTTTCAATTTCCATTTCCTACAAATGGGAAACACTCTGCCAATGGCAAGCTGACTGATGTTCTGAGCCCTCCTGAGAGTGTTTGCTTCTTTCAGGAGGGCAGTCGGCAGATCTGGGAACGCCAGAGTCAGGTTTAACCCAGCGGAGGGAAGGTGGTTTCATTCGGTGTGAGGCCTGAAGCAGAGCCAGCACGAGTTGTGATTAGATTAGAATCGTTGGCAGTGCGAGGCAGCCTCGGCCTTGTGCAGGAATGCAGCACAGATCCAGCGCTGACTGGACGGCGCGGGCCTGCCGGGAATCACAAGCTGCTCCGGCCTTGATTTCTAAGTGCTGGAATCATGACGGGGCTTTGTCCTCTCTGGATTCTTCCTTCTATAAGCTCATGCTGAGAATCCAGCCCTGGACCCCAGGGACACTAAGATGTAATTATAAAAATCAGGGAAATCTCCACTCCAGTTGCCTTGTACTTATGGTTCAGCTGGTTTCAAAATCTTGCTCTTCCTGGCCTTCGACCTTGTTGAATTCAGCCGGCTGGCCAGACTCCCGTCCTTGAGAGCGCTGGAATTTACCCGGGAGCCATGGTCCATTGTGGGAAGAGCTCTGCCTACACCTTTCATTCCATTTCAATGCTACATTATTCTCACGAAGGTAATGTGAAAGATAAAGGTGGGGGTCTGGATATGTGTTATGAGTAGTTCCTTCTCATCTCTCTGGCCTTAGCTTAAGTCATCACAAGCTCTTTGGTGCTGCTCAAAAAGCTTTGCTTTTCTACTTACTGTCTGTGTCCACACCCACAATGTAAGCACCACAAGGTAAGGGGTTGACGGGCCTGCAAGGTGGCTTCTAACAATCCCTGCCCCATGGTGTTCACACCCTGTGCAGTCCTCTTCCCTATTCTACTAGGGCAGCTCTCTGCAGCCCAGGGAACTCAGAAATGATGACTGGTCACATCACCTCCAACATGAGTTGTGAAAGCCGGGCCTCAGACTCGGGCCTGTCCTCTCCTGCCCTCCTGACTCCTCCGTCTTTCTCTCACCACCTGCACTGGGGGAAACCAGCTGCCCTATACTGAGCCTCCCGATGGAGAGGCCCATGTCACAAGGGACCAGGGCCACCTGCCATCAGCCACATGACTGTTGGAAGCCGACTCTCCAACCCTCCAGGTGTCTGGCCAACAACTTGATGTAGCATCATGAGAGGCCCTAAACCAAAACGATTCAGATAAGGTGCTCCTGGATTCCTTACTCTCAGACATTGTGTGAGATCATAGCTGTTGATTTCAAAGGGCTACATTTAAGGGTTACTGGATCCATGAACAACAGATAACTAATATAGAGAAGGTCAGTCTTTGATTGTACACTCCAGCTCCCAGCACATTGTGGCACATACACCTTCATGAAATGATTGAGCAAATACCTGTTGAATAAGCAAATGAACCCAGACAAGGTTGTTTTCTGAACAAGGCCTGATCAGCGGCCCCTCAGAGCAGCCTCCTTCTCTCTGACTTTCTTCCTCTGCTGCCTGTGCTGCCCTGGAGTGGGGACAGTGCTTTAGTGACCCCTGACTTCTGGCAGTAAGGGGGCAACCTCCAGCCTGAATAGAATCCAGAAAAAGCTTCTTAGTGGGTGAAAATTTGTCCCCTGATGATTTATGTCATGTCTACTGCATAAAGCCTGCGGAGGGAGAACTCTAGGTGAAGGCTCTGCAGTGGTGCCTCCTCCACCACCCGTTAAAGCAGCCGTGGAAGGGGAAGGTGGACAGAACCACGTAGGGAAGAATGCTGACCCAGGCTTTTGGCCCCTCCCATAGTAAAGAAGACGGGCATAGACGGTTAGTGAGTGCTAAAGGAGAATGATCCCACCAGTGGGACTGTGACTATGGTGCAATTCCACAATCTTACAATTTTCTAGTTTAGAAAACACTAGACATCTCTCTGTTTCTTGTAGAGCATCTGGAATTTGTAATGTTCCTATACATTGATTAAAAATTGCCGTGGTCAATATAGCTTTGATTATCTAACCATATTTCTAACTTTCTCTTAAATGTCTCCTACTTGGGATAATTCTCCTGTCTTAACACACCATGAAATATCTTGTATTTGGGTATTTAGTTTATATTTTGAAATCTTAATTGGGTCATTACTGTACCCAGCTGTGGTTGTTCAATTTATAAATATTCTTGCTCTCCCCTGACTCTGCCCCCACCATACATGCATATAAATCATACCCATTTCCATCATGTTACTGTTTCCTAAACCAATTAATGTTCCCAATATCCACCAATCAATCCGGCTCCTCATTCAAAATGTATTTGAAGATGTCATTACACTTCCATCAACTATAAGGATTATCTCCTCCATCATTTATTGTTTGTAAGTAAACTCAAATATCTGCTCACACCGTCTCTTTATTCTTTGGTTCCTAAGTGCCAGTCTTCTCTCTGCATCTAATTTCTAAGTTTCTTTTGAGAGGGCATTGGATGTGATGCCTCTCATTCCTTATGGCACCTGACCCAGTGCTAGGCCTGGCATTTTAATGTATACTGTCATCAACTGGATACACTGAATACCATCTTCAATTAGAAAAAGCCAAAGAAAAGGAGAAATTGTATTTTCAAAGAAACCATAAATAGTGGCAGCTGTATTGACACCCTGTGTGGCTAACAAGGGCAGGGCAAACAATAAGAGCCTATTTCCTATTAATACCTCGACTTCTCAGGCTTGGCTGTCCGTATTTTCCAGAAGATGCAAAGACTGAGATTGTTTTCTTTCCCTTTAAAAAGAAGCCCTGTGTACATGGTTTCTCTGGATTTCACCTCTAAGAGCTAACTTTGAGAAAAATTTCCTCTTTGCTGTCTCCTTAATATCTCATATATTGACCTTTTTATTGAAAAGTTTATCTCTGATCTTTAAGAGCAAAAAGAGTGAAGACAGTAATAAACATACTATCTATACTGAGGATTCTTTTTTTTTCTCACAGATGTCTTAGGTCTGTTGTTCACAGGGTATTGTTCCTGATTCCCCAGCTTAGATGGCATCTGGAAGCCAGTTGCATTTCTGTACTTCCAAGCTCATCAAATCTTTCCCCAGCCTCTATCTCAAATATCCTGAGAAGCTTTAATCCTCTAGGCTTTCAAACACTAACCTATACAAAGGCACCTTTTCCTAGTGGATTTAAAGGTACGGATATTATGGCCCTTCAAAAGTCTGCTTGTCTGCATGGCGTAGTGGCTACATTTGGGGATGTCCGATAAGTAGATTCTGACTTGAGTAAACAACATCCTTGCCTGTTCAGGAATGACTGCTCCTGCGCATGGCTGTTACGTACTCATACCCCTTGGCCCCTGACCTACCACCTCCCAACTAAGGATTCATTTTTTTCTCTGGATCATGGGGTAGATTACTTCAATCACTCTTTTTATTTTCATGATCAAATTCACATTTCCTTATCCTTTCATTGCATTTGCTCTACCAACGCCACTTTTGTACCATCCTATTCATCTGTCTTCTCCATGTCTGCATATTAAGGTTAGGCACAGGAAGAAAGAAAGTTCAGAATTACACTGCTTGGGGTCTCTATATTTTATGATCTAACTTTATGGCTCCACCCTCGGCTAGGCCCTCAGCCACACTTGAAGATCCTAATCTTTCCTTGAATAGATCCCTCTCCCATTTCTTACAGTGGTTACTCAAAACCTTTTAAAATTTCATCTACTTTGTCTCCTTTTCCTTCAATCCTTTCTGTCTAGCAGCTCAAAGTTTTTGTAAGGGATAAATAAGAAATTGTATGTGAGGAGCTCACCATGGTTTTGAGCACAGAGCAGATATTTAATAAAGGTCAACCATTAGCAGTATTAAAGGACTGAAGAATGCAGAAAGTAGAAAATTAAATCACACAGAATCTTATCACCTAGAGATATTCACTGTTCAGCACGACAATTTAGATGAATGTTATTTCCTCAGAAACATAAATATTAATTATCAATTACTTATCAAGGTTACATAGCAAGTTTACTAAAAACATTATACAAATATATTTTAATTTCATCTTTTTAATGAGTTTAAGTCTTACATATGTTAGTAAAACTTAATAAAATATCATTAAAAAAGCCTAAAAAAGATGCTATTTTTCCAACTTTTTATTATAAACTAACAAACAGGGACAAAAGTTGAGAGAATCCGATAAACACCTGTATACCCAGCAAGTAGATTCGACAGATATTAATAGTTTATAGTTCTTCAGTTTTCTTCTTGTTTTGTGTATTTGCTGAAGATTTTGAAGTAATTTGCACATCTAAATATTTCAGCGCACAACTCCTAAAAATAAGTATATTGTCATACATAATCATTATTTCATTATCACACCAAAGAAAATGAACAACTTCTTGGTACCAACTAATTTAGGCCTCATTCAATTTTCTCTAATTACCTGAAACATTTCCTCTTAGAGCTCTTTTTGTTTCTTTGCTTAGATCCAGTGATGCCTAGAGACACGTCAAAGCCAGAGAATGAGTCAGAACCAGTAATGTAGAGTGAGGATTTCAAAAGGATGGTCATAAAGAGAAACTGAGGCAATATTTTTACTTGTCCTCATACAGCTATATCAAATCTGTTTACAAGTAAATATTATTTCCACAGAGGAAAATCAACTTCTAATTTGAGAGGAAAGATAGGAAGAGTATAAACCGGTGAAGTAAAATAGAATGGACACAGTTTAGAGGAAGAACATCCCAGGTGTGGCACTGAATTGTTTCTGTCTAGTATGATCATTACCTGCTTTGCGGCACTTGCAAAGTAATTGGAGGGCCAAATAGAAAGCCTTTGTATTCTAGTGCCAGCTAAGCAATTTCCTTTGCTTCTCTTCCACTTCGGAAAGTTGAATGTCATGGTGAGATGTAGGGACACTGGAAGAAGATTCATCAAAAAAAAAAAAAAGATCAAGATGCGGCCAGGAGCTATTTAGCTGTGTCTTGTTCACAACAGACAGTAAAACCAAAGTGGAATCAATCTCACCTCAACTCATACTGTAGACTGGGAGAGATGCTTCAATAACTTTAACATGGGAGTTCAAACCTAAAGTAGCAACAATCTAATAAACAGAGGGAGGGTATGGGCTGCTTATTAAAGCTAGCATAGGTAGACTGTGAGTGAAGACAGAAGAGGCCATCTTTCTCTATCAAACCAACAAGATGAAAACCTAAGCCTGGAGGGAGTGAGCAAGAACCCTAATCAGAAGGCCATGGACTACGAAGGCCAGGAGACCTGTGGTGCGAAGCAATGAGGCGTCAGCATAAAAATACAGTATCTTGACCCCCACATCTGCAGACAGTGTCCAGAGCCCAGGAGGTCAAGTGTTTGCAAGAGAAGGCTCAGTGTGGACTTCTCGTGAACTCTGCCTAAACAAATTACTCAGTTTCTCCTTGTTATGAGCCTAATGAAAGAAACTATTTCATAAAATTGTTATAAAGCTAAATAATATACTCAGAAAATCTAGCACAATACTTAGCTTACTAAAAGTAATTTTCTTAGGAAGTAAAAAATATTATCAACACTATTACTGTTATGGTGAAATTACTCAATGAATATGCTACCTGAGTTAGGGTTGTTCTAAATTCTGAGAATACTATGGCAAATAAAGCACAAAACCATAAAACTACTCGTGGAACTTAAATTCTAATGAGAGTAAAAAAAACAGTAAGAGATGATAATGAGCGTTGTTGGGGAATGAGGGCCGCAAAGGTTACTAGGCAGGTCTGAGCGGGGTCAGTGGGTGGGGGAATCCCTTCCTTCCTGTAGACCCATGCAGATTCCAGCATCAAGAGATGAAGGATGACATTAGAAGGCAGAAAGGACATAATGACAATCATCCTCATGGTTTCAAGACGTTTGCTTTTTAGAAATCCTTAGAGTTTTTGCATTCCAAAATAAAAGGGCTCAGTGTCATTAAAATAATGCCGTAATAGTAATAATGATAAGAAAAATAACAGCTATAATACACGATATTCTCACCATAAGCCAATCTCACTTAATACTTACAACTGCTCTGCGAAGTTGGTGATATTACTCTCTTACTCTTGATGAGGAACCTCAATCTCAAAGAAGTTAAAAAACTCACCCGAGGTCATGGAACTGCTAAGAACCACACTGAGAACCTAGCTTCACATCTACTTCTACTTCACTCTGAGCTTGCTCTTTCCATAAAACTTCAGAGACCCTCTGATTATACATGTGCGCGCCTGGCCTGTGTCCCATCCCTGAGCTATGTACGCATCGTGTTTAACAGGATTTCAAAGCGCGCGACTGGCACAGGATAGACCGCAATCAAATCTACTTCACTGGATTTGCATATTGGAGCACGAAGAGACTGGCTGCAAAGATCAGAAGGCTTTGCCGAACGCATTTGCGATGTTGCTAATTCAGAATGTGTCCTTGGCCATGTCTTCTTTACATTCTGTTCTTCTGTTTCATTTATTGTTAGATGAATAATGAATATTCTTATCTCACTGGAATACATACAAATAAGTGGAGTGATACAGCCTTGGAATGGCCATTGGCTTCTCTGGCTAGAGACTGTGGGGAAAATGTCAATTTAAATCATTTTATTTTTCCTTTTTCTCCATAGGGACGTGTTGTGGGGATAAGTGTGCTGGCTGATATTTTAAGCATAGTTAAAAACGGCTGTGGTAATACAAGTGAAGTAACTTAAGCATCTGGAAAGAGAAGTGCAATGTCCACCTGGGAATAATAATCATGCTGATTGTAATGAGGAAGAAGCTTAATAGTAATAAATCTGAGTGAGTTTCACTCAACCTGCTTGCAGAAAGTAGCAGCTCAAGGACATAAAATTCACCCAAAAGGTTAGTTTTTAGTATCCAATTTTGCAAGTAGATTGTTTATGGCTTTCTTGATCCCATATTCAAGATAAAACGTAGATGTACCAATATCATATCTTGCCTCCTGACCCACAAAAAAATTCATGCCAATTGTAGGGATCGAGAGAAACTTAAACTGGTTCTTAGGAAAGCTTGCTCAGTTTCAGAAAAATTTTATCTTCCCAGAGCATATATGTGCACTTTCTTTTTCTTAGCAGAATATCAACAGGGTAAATTGAATACATTAAAAAAAAAAAAAAAGCCACACTGTAGGTTTTGTTATTTTTTTCTATAGCCATGCTCGATTGCCTCCCATCAAATTAAGTGCAATCCAGACAGATGCTACGAAACCAAAATCCTGCAGGGTAGTAGGTTTTTATTCGTGAACATACAAGTAGCTGTCAGGACTAAAGTCTCTGTGTTTTATAATAGAGACATGAAGCAAAACTAAAGATGATCAAGAGCAGGGTTATGGAACCCAACATGATGGAAGCCTCTGGAGAGGGCAGTCAGTGCACTGACCCAAGGCAGTGGGCAGCAGAACAGAAAGGATGAGGCCTCCTCTTCTGCTGTCTTGTCTTGGAACATCGTAAGAATTATTTGCTAAAGAGACTTAGCTGCTGATATTGAGGTTTGCTAGCCTTTCGGAGGGACCTAGCCCTCTTCAACATCCCATCCAGTAGAAATCCACATCCTCACAAAGTTGTCCATGAGTGTGCAATGCACAATTCACTGAAAAGCAAAAAGTATCACTTCCTCCTTGAGAAAGAGCCTCCTTACCTCTGAAGAAGGGAAGCTATGAGTGGCTTTCTCCGCCCTCGGATGGAGTCTTGTTTTGATGCACTAACAAACGGGAGTGATGCATGTGGAATTACCTGCTGGGGCCAGGGTGGGTGAGGGAAGGGGGTCATGGGTGTGATGTCATTTTTAGACTTTACCTAGGAAACTTGTAATCCAGTGTAGCCCTCAGCGACCCAGATGAAATGTACTAGCTTTTAGGAATTTGAGTGCCCAAGTAGGGCCTAAAAATAACTCTAGGAAGGCCTTCACCTCTCCCTGAGCTCTGTTCTCTTCTTTTGCTTATCCAAATGTGCATGACCCTTAATACACGGCACAGTGTGTGTGCCCAGAGAGGGCATGTGATTTTCCCCAGTGATGACTGACAAGGGTTCTCCTTGGCTGTAAGCACTATGCTTTTATTCTCTGTGGTCAGAAGGAAGGTAAAATATCATCAATGGCCTCTAAACTGTGTTCACAATGTGCACTATAAACAAGAGTATTTGAACCATATAGCCCTAATGGTTGTATGATTACTTTGTTACAAATTCTATACATCTACTAAGGTACTATTATGATGCACATTATAAAATCTACAGAAAACTACAGTAACACTTAAGAGGATGAAGTAAAATGAAATACAAGGTTTGCAAATCATTTTGCCTAATAATTTCATTAAGAGGACAAAATCCATAGAGTTATCATGAATGTACTATTGATGATTTTTTTCTTCAAACTGGCAGAAATCATCTTGCTCTTTCATTTTTAACATAGATGACAAAAACCTTCTAAGGTTTTAAGTTCTAACTCTTCTATTTTCTTGACATTTCTTTTATTCCATGTTTTATCCATCTATAATTTGCAGAAATTTTACTAAAGCACTTGCAATGATTGTTTTGGTTAAATCTGGGTAATGCGATCAATAAATCAGACTCATCCACAGGTGTGTAAACTGATGAGGAGAATAGCTAAAAGCATATGGACTGGTTAGATGGTCACTTTCAGTTCCACCAGTTCCACCATATTCACTTACCTGTCCCTCCAGACACCGGGTCTGCCTATTTGAACCTATTAATGATAGGAGGATACTGATATCAACTCAGAAATTAAATATTCTGAAGATTAATTTCATTCTTATTTTTAGGTGAAAATAAACAAAAATAGAAGTTTGAATATTTCATTTCAGCATCTCAAATGATCATGGTAGGTACCTAGCATGCCCATATCCCTCTTTGGAGACCCTTAGATAGGCCTACTTAATGGTGGATGTCAGGTCGATCTGATTTCCCACTTTTTGACTCTGCTGATAAAAACAAGTAAGACTAATGAGCTTGGGTGAGAGGTGAGGCAATGCAGTGAAGAAGGCTTTAGCAGCCTCCCAGGGGAACAACAGACAGGATAATCCGCTTTCTGAACACCCATGGCATAACGACCTCTTCCCTCTACAGCTGCTGTGCTTAAAAGGAAACAACTATGCCATTTAATGTCTTTTATGTTTCCTTCCTTCAAAAAAAAGAAAGAAAGAAAGAAAGAAACTTTGAATGAGCCTAGTCAGTAAAGAAAGGTCAAGTGAAACCGCTATGGTGCATTTTGTTCCGGGGAGTCTTTTTTTCCCCTGCACACTGAGCGAGATAAAGGACCCAGTTGTGACTGCCACACAGTGGTTTCTTAATTGAGTCTTCCATCTTCACAGAACCAGATGGGAGAGTCACTTAAAAGCGAATAAATTCAAAATCATGTGCAGTTCCAGAACAAATTGTCCAAGGCACCTAAAAGTGGGGGTTCTTAAAAATCCTGCCACTGCTTCTGCCATGAGATCATTGCTGATTCTAGCCAAAGAAGGCTGTGTTTAAAGTGGAGATCCCTGTACTGAAGTGACATTTGACTGTTCATGGTGAATTATATCATCTCTCACATGCGAGTAATACTCACAATTGTATTTTCTTAGCTGTTCAAGTGAGAAAACACCACATGACAGGCTGGAAGCCTTATGTATATTCCTGGGAATCACAAGATGAGACAGAACTGAGCCTGGTCCTTATAGGATATCAATGGAGACAATCAGGGACAACTCTGACAGTAGTGTTAAGTTGGAATTCGGATAAACAAGGAACTTTACCAATATAGCCAAAGATTTGGGGTGCCTGGAGTTGCCAGAGTACCCACTCTAAGGACAAATGTAATGCAGTATTTAGGGACAGAAGCTCAAAGTGCAGAACAGGATGAACTATTATGTAGTCAGGCTCTTTATCTTAAGATAAAGTTATATTAAATTTACACTTGGAAACATGAAATAAGCAAACTGAGGAACAATGAAATAGAAACCTAATAGCTTCAGTAAGTGCTTGGTAGAGCATGCTTACACTAAAAGATTATCATGTGATTCAGATACCTGTAGTAGAAACTTATGTAAGTAGTGAAATGGGAAGTTAAAATCTATATATCCAATGACTATGTGAGGCAGAATGATTATTTGGCAAGTATGAAAGATCACTGATACAGCGGTCATAAAACCTGTATTGCAGGTCTGGTTTTATCAGGAAGTAATTGACTGACCCTGGGCAAATTCACAGTTTGGTTTACTCATCAGTAAAATAAGGAATCTGTAAAGTTATATCTTTACTATTATAAAAGTAATACAGAAGAATGGCAGAAGATGCAAACAGTAAAGAAAGATTTAAAAAGTCACTCCTATCCGTACTTTCTCCTGCTGGAATGAGCCCTCAGTCCAATTTCTCAGATAAATCCACTAGGAATACTTTCTTTGAAGTATTATGCAACATTTATGCAAATACATATATGTAACTGATTTAAAAATGAATGAAATTTTATTACACATACTATTTATACCTCACTTTATTTACATTAAAATATATGTTATTGGCTGAACTGTTGCCTCAAAATTCATGTTTGAATTCCTGACCCCTAGGACCTCAGAAAATGACTGTTTTTAGAGATAGATTTTTAAAGAGGTAATTGAGGTACAATGAGGTCATATAGGTAGGCCTTAATCCAGTATGACTGACGTCTTTATAAGAAAAAGAAATTAGGACACAGATAGGCACTGAGGGAAGACCATACATTGTAGTTATAAAACATGGGTTTAAAAATAACTGTTATAAATCTATTCAAGAAGGTAGCTTGTAAGATGAAACACAAGAGAACTAGAATATAATCTAAAACTGATATAACTGAAAGTAAAAAGGCTAACTAGAAAAACAGAGAGTGAAATGAAAGATAAGTCAACATAAAATAATCAGACTGAAACATGAAAAGAAAACAAAACATGTTAAATATAGAATTAATATAAAAGATATATATGGGTCATACACATAATACATATGTAAGTGGAACTGCAGAAGCAGAGGAGAAAGAGATTAGTACAAATGGAGCATCAAAAGTAGATAATGACCAAGAACTTCTCAAATCTGACAATGACATTACACATTAAAAGCAAGAAACATTATGACTGTCAAGAAAATAAATTTGTGAATTTATATATATATATTAGAAAATAAGAAATGAAATGAAAACTTAGCAAATACTATGCAAGAACAAAGTGAAAATCTGAATTATCTGAAGTCTATGTAAAACACTACAGTTTCCCATAGAAAACTCCAGGCCTAGATTGTTTCACTAGTAAATTCTTACAAATGTTTGAAATGGGATTTAAAAAAATACCAAAAATATATACAATAAAAAAAATGCCAGAGTGCTTATCATAAAACTAAAAAAAAATGGTAAAAGGAAATTTTAAGAACTGAAATAAATGGAAGGACATACCATGTTCATGGAAGAGAAGGTTCTAATATAGTAAAGATCTTAATTCTCTTCAATTTGACCTATTAATTCAATATGATTACATCAACATCTGATATGTTTTTTAATGGAAATTAATAAGCTAATTCTAAAATGTACATAAAAATACAATGGTCCAAAAATATCTAAAACACTTTACTGAAGAATAAAGTTTAAAGACTTCCTTAATCTGATTAAAAATATCAATTAAAAAGTGTTTAGTTATGAAATATTGCAACCTTTTTGTTGAAGTTAGGAATGAAACAAGAAGACATGCTATCACCATTACTGTTCAATATTATACTGGACATCTTATCCAGAGCAATAAGGTAACAAACATACAATGTATTTACTGGTACAATTCTAGTTAAACAGATTAAGGGTATAGAATAAAAGCTTAGAACAGACCTGCATATATATTCTCAATTAATTTGGGACAATGTACATGGAAATGTGATGGATAAAGAATGATCTTATCAGTAAAAGATATTAGATCAATTGGATAATCATATAAATAATTAACCTTGACACTTACCTCCCATAAAATAATAAACATTTTTATGAAAAACATAAAATAATAAAGCTTCTACAAAATAACAAAGAACAATACTCTCATGGCCTTGGGGTAGGCAAAAGCCTTTGAATAGGACATAACCAAAGTGGACATAAAGCACAAATTCGAGAATTTATTAAAACTAGAACTCAAAAAAAAGAAGACTACAAAGAGTAAAAAGACAGGCCTTGGTTAAGAGAATGCAATACACACACACACACACATACACACACACACACACACACACCACTTAACAAAACCAGTTATTTTTATGCCATCAACTTATTAAATTTACTCTTTATAGTGCTTAAGTTATTTGTCCTGATTAATTAGGCCATACCTCCTTGAACATTATCAAACATATTACCCACACACATTTATGGAACTATCCTTTATATATGAAGAATGAATTATGTATTAGCTTTATTTTTCCTTTCTTCTGAACTGTTGTTCCAAAACTTGTGTTTTAACAATCCCATCTTTTTTTTTCTTACTATTCTGAAATGTTACTGTTATCATATACTCTCAAGCATATGAAATTCCTTATGGATTTTTTAAGGTAACTATATGTCTTTTCATTTATGGCTCCACAATTTTACATGCCCAAGTAACACTGAAGTAATTAAGTTACATTTCAGGTCTTATTTTTACATTCTCAAGTAGGATATACCTCTAGATTTGCTTTTAAATAGGGTATTTTGTGATTCATGTATTTGTAGAAAAACCTTCATGAATAGTAAAATATTTTGATTTTGCTCAAAATTTAGCTGCCCTATAAATGAGTTTAAAGTCTTTTCCAAACATATAGCTTAATATCTCCATTACTAATCTTATTTCAAGGACCCCCAGGGTTGCTCAGTGTCATTTTGAGTTGAGGTCCATACATATAGATGTATGAATCACTTTTTACTCTTAATGATATGCAACATCCATTCAATAAAAGCTTAACTCTTCACAGTGGAAATGGGGAGGAAGGTTGGGGGTATAGGATACTTTTCATTGCACTCAGTAGAAAAATATATAACCAGACATTTCAGTAAAACTCACCTGACCTTCCGATTGAATCACAGAATGAATGAACATAAATCAAGGCTGACAAGGTTGTCTCTCTCCTCAGAGCTTTGAAAATAATAATATATCATCCTATAACAATATAACAGCCATCTTCCCCCACATTCTCTCTCATCTTGTTGGCAAAAGGTCCCTCTATTCAAAAGCAAACTTTCATTATACCAGATGAATGTAATTCTCATGCCAGAAAAAGACTATCAGATGCATATTAAAGGGAAGATTGTTTTATACAAGGACTTGCCAGAAAAAGACTTACAGATGAATTATGTTGAAGCTCCTTGTGCTCCTTTAATGAAAATTCTAGTATATAGCCAGATGTTTTATTGGGGAAGGGAATCAAGAGAAACATAGATTGTCCTGCCACTCAACTGAATACTGAAGCTGAAATTAGAGTGATTCACAAATGCACATAATTGCATGGAATATTTATCTTTATAAAAAAAGAGAAGGAGAATATTACCATTCCTCTACATTTTCCTTTTCCCTTTGATTTTTCTGATAAAAACCAGACCTTTGATGTGAGAATGAAGGAGATCATGTCCCTGTGTCAGACACATCTAAAGCTAGTACTGTATTAGCAGCTTGAGGGAAAGCCTGGATCTGATAATTCTATATACTCCTGAACAACGCAAAGGCAAATTTCCTGACTACTTGGGGGGGATTTTGCCCTGAAGAATAAATCCAAAGAGAAGCTAATGTAAAGCCAACCAAAGCCAATTAGAATCTTTCAATAGCCACGGAATGCAAGTTCTTTTATTATTCATTCAACAAATATTTACTGGTTTTTCCCATTATTTTCCAGGCACTGAGTGCCTGAACATTATCTTCCCCCACATTCTCTCTCATCTTGTTGGCAAAAGGTCCCTCTATTCAAAAGCAAACCTTCATTATACCAGATGAATGTAATTCTCATGCCAGAAAAAGACTATCAGATGCATATTAAGGGGAAGATTGTTTTATACAAGGTTGGCTGCGACCTCACAAGAGACCTGGAGACCGAACCACCCTCTCCCAGATTCTGTGCCACTCCCAGATACTTGACCCTCAGACACAGTGTGAGATAGTAAATGTTGGTTGTTCTGAGCTGCTGAGTCGTGGGATGGCAGATAACTAATTTATGAGCCATGGGGATATCTGTACTAAGAGCAATCCAGTTAGAAGGGTGACAAGTACAAAGATCTCATGGGGGGGGACCTGGAGCATTTGAGGAAAGCAAGGAAGCTATGAGAGTTGACACAGAGTGAACTGAGGGCTACGTGATGGGGAGATGGTACCTGATTGTACCAGTGGATCAGAACAGGTGAGACTTTTAAAAGCCATTGAGTTGAATTATAAAGGAAGTAGGAAGGATTGGAGGGAATGGTCAGGGAATGGATGACCGAAATAAAAAAAAATGGAGGGGTATGGTTGTTGGTCAAGGAAATCATGAGAAAGGATGGAGACAAGATTACTGGTAAAGAATTTTAAAAAGAATTGATGAAAAAAGTCAAGTTTTAGGGTCTTCCTATGAAGATTTCAGTTTGCTTTGCTCCTACATAACTGCTCATGTATATGCTATGTTAGCCACAAGAACAAGGCAAAATGTTGAATGGGTCATCTTGATTCCAATGCCATCATATTAGCAAAATAATACAAATGTATTATTTTATTGCCAAACAGACAAACCTGGATTTCAAAGATGGCTGCAATTTAGTAAACTTTCTAATTCTTAGAGAAGCAAATTACACAATTACTCCTAAATTAATACTTTCATCTACCACTCTCATCTGTATTATTCAGTGTAAATTGATTTTATTATCATTTCTCTGTTCTAAACAGATCCATCAAATTTAAACTCTCAGAATTTGGTAATTTCTCAGCCAAGTGTTTTTATACATATTTCTTATTTAAAGTGTGGCTGATTTTGTTAGTGTAAATTGGAATTTATTGCTTCAAGTGGTATTTGAGAAAAATATTCCATCCCTCAATCTACAGGAAGGGTCCTGTTCTACTTTCTCTGCCTTCTGACATGAATTAGTGCAAAGGGAGTTAGTGGAGTTATAATTTCAAACAACTCAATTTTGAATAAACACAGTAATAAACAATGGTCTTCAGCTGAAAAAAACTGTCTCCAGAAAAAATTTGCATATGTAAGACAATTATAAACATACTTTGTTCTGAAATCTCAGTCTTTTCAGTGAACATGTTTTCTTTTTTCTAAGACCACTCTTGTCTCCTGATTAATAACTATGAGCATGTAGTCAAATACTAAATACCAGATATGGATCTATTTAACAAGCATCAACATTATTTATAGAGATATGATGAACACAGTTATCTCAGACTGTGAGAAATCTCTAATACTATTTAATTTTATTAAGCTGCATGGCTTGTGAGACATTTGGAAGTTATTTTATAGTCATTATATTTTCAATCTTATGAAGTTTTGAAAACCTTAAAAAGGTTTTAGAATTCCTCCGCCCTCCACAGGCAGTTATTTCCTCCTCTTCCTCCTCTTCCAATGTTCAGTGAAGCACAGAATGTACAGTCATTTAAATCTTTGAGTTTTAGAGACTGTAATTCAAAATTGTGAGTTTAACGTTTTTCTTAAAAGTAGGACCAATTAAAAGAATGCCAATAACGTTTTTTGTAAATAACTGTTTTCAACAGATGGTTAAGAACAATTGCAAACTAAAATCTCACAGTAGTTAATTACCTGTGATTATAAAATTGGGTAGAAAACACACATTATCCAAATTGGGGTGTGTGTGTGTGTGTGTGTGTGTGTGTGTGTGTGTGTATACAGTGTGTGTTTAATGGGAAGAAATGTTCGGCTAAAATAGCTCTATTTTCTTAAGGATATAACTTGACACAGAAGAAATATCAATAATGTAACTGGGAAAAGTTCAAAGTTCATATTCTACCCAACATCATTTGATCTAAATAAGTCAGTGTGTATTGTGTGGCAAATTAAGCAAATGCAAAAAGCAATTTGCTGTGAAATAAAGGACAAATAACAAACAGAATATGTCATCAGCATTGAAGTTCCAGAAACACTATTTAAAGTAAATTATACAGTGGCCAGTGATCACAGTTTTCATTTTCCTTTGTACTCAAGATGATTATTATCAATCAAAATAATACACAGAGCCCACTTTAGCTTGACACATAGTAGATGACCACGAAAGTCTGCCAGGTTGCTTTTATTTGTTTAGTTTGGTCAGACTGTTTGCCCCCCCATCTCACTTTTTCATGAAACCTCAGCTACCAGAGATTTACTGCGTTAACAGTGTGAAGTGTGGGGAGAAAATGAGGAAGGTGTTCTTTTGTTTTGTTTTGTATTGTTTACTGGGTTTTTATACCGCAGGAGTTTTACTGTAGTCACATAAATTGAGGGAAGAGTTGCAAATCCTAGTACTGATGCCTAAAACCAGCGTGGGTGTTTTATTATCTGGGAGAAAAACAGCCAAGGGCTCCCCCTGTCTCACAAACTGTGAAGTGGCCAGAGCCTCGTAAAACTGTATTGGAGGCCAATGTATGTTGAATTTCTCATCATTTAACCAGTTTGGGTCAGTTCTACTGTTTGTGGTGCTAAACAGTATAAAAGCAAGACTTTAATATTTTTCTTCCTGATTTGAAGTTTTTGAAAAAAGCGTTGTTTTCTCTTCAGAGATAAGTCTGATGTCTTGATGGTAATCTTTTTATATATGTGAAAATGAGTTTGTAAAGTTTCCCATTTGTTTTTTAACTAAGTCTATGGAAACTTTTTTTTCACCCCCACACAGAAAGGAATTTGTGGGGCAAAAAGTTATATAATATCCAAGGCCCTCTTTTTACAAAATGCAATTATAAAAACAATTTTACGTATTAAAGTAAATATTTTAAAGAGAAAAGAAATCACAATAAAGTATAAATATAAAAACATGATAAATATCACAAACCTTTGATGATTTTGTCCTACGTCAAAGATTTTGTAACACTTTCTGTAGAGAGGATGGGAAGTTAATCTCATCTTTTCTATGGCTTGGATAGACACAGTTTATATTTTATTATTGAAAATTGAGATGCATAAAACCTGAGACTTCATATTCAAAAATAAACTCACTATTCCCAGTAGTGTTAAAATTTTGATGCTAAAAGCACAGGAACTCTGATACATTTTACTTCACTAAATTCCCAAGGGAAACTTTTTAAACATGTGTGATGTGTTTAAAATTATAATGTTGCATTATTAAGTATATTTCTGACAGGAGAGAACTTCCATTTTGACTAGGCATTGGGGAAAACCAAATCCTCTGTAAATGTTGTGCCTGATATGGAAGAGTTTTCCACAGGCTCGCTTCTGCTCTTTAATTTCAATAATCTTTTGTTTTCATGCACAGACATGATTGTAAAGCACCTCAAATACATGGAGCTAAGTCTAGATTACATATATACCCACTCAGCACTTCTTTAGGGAAACCCAAAGAACATCCCTGGCCAATCCAATGTCTCCTGACAAGGTAATAAATGTAACCAAGGGAAAATCTGGGCAGAAGGAAGATGGTGATACAAATGAGGAGCAGGCAAACTTTTTTGGTAAAGGAACAGGTGGTAAATGTTACAGGGTCCTGGCACAGCTACTCAGCTCTTGTCATTGTAGCACCAAAGCATTCACAGGCAATAGGAAAAGGGATGAGCATGGTTGTGTTTAAATAAAATTTTACTTATTAAAAACAGACAGTGGGCTGGATTTGCCCACCCCTGATCTAAACTAAATATCATGCCAGTGTAGATTTCACATGAATATACGATAACTGGAGCATATTTTAACCCCTTGTGGCCCTCAAAAGAGTACAAAAAAATAAATATTATTTATTTAAGAATAAAATTATTAAAGCTTAATAATCATTAGCATCAAACAAAATCCTTCTCTGATCACAAATATTTATATTTCATATCTTCTATAAGTTTTTCTTTCTAAGACTTGTTCAAGGTATACCCCACACAGAGGCATAAAGAGTTTTCTATCTTTTCTTCGAAAACTTTAGTTTTTTTTTATGTCCTTAATATCTGTGGAATTTATTGCTTTGAATGGTGTGATCTAGGGATCTATTTTTTTTATAGCATTTTAAATTTTCCTGGAAACATTTATTCAATAATTTATCTCTCCATTGATTTGAAGTGCCACTTCTATCATCATATTAAATATTGAACTGTGATTCTTCTTTTCCCTTTTATTAAGATCTCTTAATTCCTTCAGTAAATTTAATATTTTCCCCAGAAGGAATAAAGGCCTAATACACTTTTGTTAAGTTAATTTCAAGATGTTGTGTCATTTTTGTAGCTGCAGTGAATAGAATCTTTTTTTTCTCTTGCTATAATTTTGAAATAGTTGTTGCAGGGGTGCACAAAGCTATTGCCTTTTGTATGTTGATTATGTATCAGGCCACATCTTAGCACTAATATTTGTCAGTTGATTCTTTTGAAGTTTCAAGCTAGATGATTATGCTGTCTGTAATAAATTTTAAATCACTTTGGCCTGCATTTTAATTCTCTTGCTTATTTTAGTATCAGGGTTATGCTAGCTTGTAAAATGAGTTGGGTAGTAATCCATCTCCTTGTATTTTCTCCAACAACTGTAAAACTTAGATTTATCTGTTCCTGTGTTCTCTGAAGTTATTATAGAGAGCTCATTCTGTAAATTATGAATTTCTGGTGCCTTTGGAGGGGTAGATCTTTCCCCACCACTTAAATTTACCTTAAAGACATGGTCCAAGAAGTCTAAGAAGATTGACTCTACCAGTGATTAATAAGAGTCTCATAATCTTATCCATCTGCTGTCTCTGCTTAGAGCCGCATTTCTATTTCTTCCTGCTTCCTTTTGTTTTCCTTGCAAATACCTCCCATGAACTTAATAGTTTATTTTTAAAATAGCTGTTTCTATTGATATACTGTCATGTCTATTGGCTTAAGTTTTGCTTTTTTATTTATAATTTTCTCCTTTGTTGGCCTTATTTTAATATGCTTTTTCATATTAAAAGGTTATCATTTATTCTCCCTTTCATTTAAACAAAGTTAATGATAATACAGTTCCTTCTGAGTATTGCTTTGTTTTCACGCTACATATTTCACGTCCTTGGCCATTTCTGAGTATTTGTTAATTTCCATTTTCTATTTACTGTTCAACTCTTTGAGTTACATAAAATGGGACTTTAAAATATTTTAAATATGGAATTTTATGCTCTCTTTCATGAAATTCTCAATACACTGACAAATTGAATTGAATTGGATCATATACATAACTTTGTATATCATTGGATAAATCTACAAATTTGATTACCAGCAGGCCACTGTTTGTTTGTTTGTTTGTTTTTAATGAAAAAAACTGTATTTTAAGTGTAAGCCTGTGCTAGTCCACCTTCAGCCAAATTTCCTACGGATGCCTCTATTGGGACTTGAGTCACCATCTTATAAATAATGACCTCGACATTAACCCCCTGGAATTAACCCCTACATAAAAATGCGTAATGAATGTAAATCACCAGAGGAATCTCACTGCAAGAACTTATCTTTGGTAAAGGTAGAAAAGGTGCCAGGAGGAAGGGCCCACGGAAATGCTTTAATTTGCTGATGAGTGATAAATACAATTTATAATCTCTGAACATTTGATAAGACCCCTTTATTTTGCTGATTAGTCATTTCAGTGAGTGTTTAGGGAACAAGAAGTCTCTGTTCAGTCCTAAAGCTGTATTCAAATGCAGGTTTGATTGTCAAGAGGGTTCTCAGCTGCACTGTCAAGCTTGGGCCTCTTGCGGACTGTGATGCCTCAGGCCCCCGGGGGCGGCCCGGCCCGGAGGATGATGATTCATACCCGGGCAGAAGGCCACGGAGAATGTGATTTCCAGAAGAGATTTAGAGATGAACTACTCCTGTTCTCTGAGCTTTTTTAAAAATATCATTTCTAAACTTAGGTATCATAAATATAAGAATCGTGGAAAGCACATGTTAAGAAACTTCAAGGGTCAAAGCAAAATTTCCAACAAATCTTACCATTGGTTACTTGCAAAACAAATAAATCTTCATAAAAAATAATTGTACAGCCTGGATTTCACTAGGTCTTACAAAAGGGGTCTCTTATTTCGCTTGCTCTCTCCTTTGCTTGCCACTGTAGGACATCTAGTCCTCTTCTGAATTTCATTCAGTCATTTCTGGAAGTCCTTCAGAGTCACCACAGAAGTTCTTAAACTGTCCTTTCTGAAGTGTAGATCTGCCCTGCTGTGGGATCCTGGTCGATGTTCCTTCATTAAAGCCTCATTGGACACTCATTCTGTGTCCAGTGGGTGGACAATCCATTCACTGTCCACCAGGACTGAGCTATCTCAGCTCTAAGGGTGCAATCTCCCAAGATCGTCAATCCAAAACCTCTCCAAGTGCCACCTGAGGTCCTCAGAGCCCACAGTGATACTCTGTCCCAAAAGAAGAATGAAGCCCCTCCTCTTTTCCGTGCTCTGTCTTCATGCTTCTTTAAGAATAAAGCAGACTATGTCTTTGGAGCCTCGTATCTTAGGAAGAATGTCTTACACAGAACCTGTGCTATTCTCTAAATGTTCTTTCCACTTAGATATGCGTGTATTCCCCTGATCTTCCCAAACCCTACCCTGGTAAATAGGCTCCAGGTAAGTTTGTCCCCTTAGTTTATCAGGAGCGTCTGGTCTTCTAAAAAGTAGTAATGAATATACCTTAAGCTCGAGGCTGGAGTCTTGATACCCTGCTAAGATGAAGAGCAACATCTTCAATCTGGAGGCATCTTAATCATGTGCCAAGAACAGTAAAGAGGAAATGAATGACTTGGAATTTGCTTCTAACCCCAATAGATTAGCAATGACTAACATGAAAAGAAAAATCCTAAAAGAGAACTGAAACACCTGGTTGCCAGTGTCAGATTTGCTCAACTAGAATTTAACTCCTATGGGTCTCAGTTTTCTCATCTGTAAAATAAGTGTTGAATTACATAAAAACTGTGGCCTTACAGCTCAACATGATATGATTCTATCAAACAATTCATTCCCTGGACCAAACCTCCCTTAAAACAAGAGTGGAGTAGAGCTGACCGTTACATGAAACGAGGTGTGAGAAGCTGTCAAATACAAGTTTATTATATTTTTCCTAGCAAACATGCCACAATCTACCCGACATAGAACTGATAATCAAGGCGCAATAGCATATGGGGCAAGGACTTCACCACCGACTGGACAGTGAGTGTGACACTGGTAAGTTGCTTACCTTGCCTGAGCCTACAGTCCAGAGGGGTCAGACTCGCCGTCTGAGCTCTGTGCCAGCTCTAAGCACCACGGTAGACGATGTGCTTCTTTATCACTCTCATGTCTCCACTCCACTCCCAACAAGGACTTAATGTTCAAAGTAACTCTTCTCTCCACTGTAATTCAAAGAGGTAAACAAAGCTTGTGAGAATAAAACTCAGGGCAAAGAAAATTTTTTAAATCACAAAATTCAGTCCATTATATTTGTTTTTATCAGGGAACTACATTCTTGAAGATCTAGGTAATTGACCACAGAACTCTAAATTAACAGCTCAGTATTTCTTATGTATCAGCTTAAGCAATTGCAAAATTATTTTGAAAAATAAATGAATTTAAGTCATTAATAAAATGGAACTAAAGGTTATGTATAATATCTTTACAGAAAAAAATGCACATAAAGAAAACCTATGGGTATCTTATAACTATAATGTTGATAGAATAAAGCCAGACCCCAAGAAGACATGTGTGATTTCATTTACTAGCAATGACAATAACATTCAAAAACCAGGCAAATGTAATTTCTGATATTAGAAGTCAGACTGGTAGGGAGAGGGTAGTGACTGCAGGGTAACAGGACAGGTACCTGGGATGCTTGAGATGTTCTAGTTCCTGATCAGGATGCTGGCTATACCATTATGTCCATTTCATGGAAATACATAAAACTGTACACCTGTGATCAGTGCTCTTTTCTGTTTATTTATGATACTTCAATAAAAACTATTTATGTGGGTAAGTACTGCTATTGATCTACTTAAGATTCAGAGAGTAAACAAGAGTCCTCATTTTTGTCATTTAATCATAAGTGATTTAACCATTATTTATCATTAATTCAGAGGGCATAGATGATTAATATTTCCCCCCAATTTTTTTCTTAAGAATTACTGGGATAAATTACTTAAAAGTACTTAAAATGGCTATCTGAGTGATGGGAATATAGGTCATTTTCATTTTCTTCTTAGTGATTTTCTCTATTTTCCAAACACTCTACCTTGAATGTATACTAATTGTACATTCAGAAAAAAATAATTTTATGTATAAAAGAAAATAAATTATCATGATCAAGTAGGATTTATTCCGGGGATGCAAGGATGGTACATTTGAAAATCCATCAACATCATCCTCCAAATCAACAAAAAGGACAGAAACTACATGATCATCTCCATAGATGCTGAAAAAGCATTTGACAAAATTCAACATCCATTCATGATAAAAACTTTCAACAAAATGGGTATAGAGGGCAAGTACCTCAACATAATAAAGGCCATATATGACAAACCCACAGCCAACATTATACTGAACAGCGAGAAGCTGAAAGCTTTTCCTTTAAGATCGGGAATAAGACAAGGATGCCCACTTTCCCCACTTCTATTCAACATAGTACTGGAGGTCCTAGCCACAGCAATCAGACAACACAAATAAATAAAAGGCATCCAGATTGGCAAGGAAGAAGTGAAACTGTCCCTGTTTGCAGATAACATGATATTGTACATAAAAACCCCCTAAAGAATCCACTCCAAAACTACTAGATCTAATATCTGAATTCAGCAAAGTTGCTGGATATAAAATGAATACACAGAAATCTGTGGCATTCTTATACACTAACAATAAACTAGCAGAGAGAGAAGTCAGGAAAACAATTCCATTCACAATTGCATAAAAAAGAATAAAATACCTAGGAATAAACCTAACCAAGGAAGTGAAAGACCTATACTCTGAAAACTACAAGACACTCATGAGAGAAATTAAAGAAGATACCAATAAATGGAAACACATCCTGTGCTCATGGATAGGAAGAATTAATATTGTCAAAATGGCCATCCTGCCTAAAGCAATCTATAGATTCAATGCAATTCCTATCAAAATACCAACAGCATTCTTCAATGAACTAGAGAAAATCGTTCTAAAATTCATATGGAACCACAAAAGACCTCGAATAGCCAAAGCAATTCTGAGAAGGAAGAATAAAGCTGGGAGCATTGCATGTGCCCCAACTTCAAGCTCTACTACAAAGCCACAGTAATCAAGACAATTTGGTACTGGCACAAGAACAGACCCATAGACCAATGGAACAGACTAGAGAGCCCTGATATAAACCCAAGCATATATGGTCAATTAATATATGATAAAGGAGCCATGGATATACAATGGGGAAATGACAGCCTCTTCGACAGCTGGTGTTGGCAAAACTGGACAGCTACATGCAAGAGAATGAAACTGGATTATTGTTTAACCCCAGACACAAAAGTAAACTCGAAATGGATTAAAGACTTGAATGTAAGTCATGAAACCATAAAACTCTTAGAAGACAACATAGACAAACATCTCCTGAATATAAGCATGAGCAACTTCTTCCTGAATGTATCTCCTCGAGCAAGGGAAACAAAAGCAAAAATGAACTCATGGGACTACATCAAACTAAAAGTTTCTGTACAGCAAAGGACACCATCAACAGTACAAAAAGGCATCCTACAGTATGGGAGAATATGTTTGTAAATGACATATCTGACAAGGGATTATCAAAATATATAAAGAACTTACACACCTCAACACCCAAAAAGCAAATATCCCGATTAAAAAATGGGCAGAGGATATGAAGAGACAGTTCTCCAAAGAAGAAATTCAGATGGCCAACAGACACATGAAAAGATGCTCCTCCTCACTAATCATCAGGAAAATGCAAATTAAAACCACAATGAGATATCACCTCACACCAGTAAGGATGGCCAGCATCAAAAAGACTAAGAACAGCAAATGCTGGCAAGGATGCGGAGAAAGGGGAACACTCTTACACTGCTGGTGGGAATGTAAGCTAGTTCAACCATTGTGGAAAGCAGTATGGAGGTTCCTCAAAAAACTAAAAATAGAAATACCATTTGACAGGGGAATCCTACTCCTTGGAATATACCCAAAGAATACAACTTCTCAGATTCAAAAGGACATATGCACCCCTATGTTTATCGCAGCACTTTTTACAATAGCCAAGATATGGAAGCAACCTAAGTGTCCATCAGTAGATGAATGGACAAAGAAGAGGTGGTACATATACACAATGGAATACCATTCAGCCATAAGAAAGAAACAAATCCTACCATTTGCAACAACATGGATGGAGCTGGAGGACATTATGCTCAGTGAAATAAGCCATGTGGAGAAAGAAAGACAAGTGCCAAATGATTTCCCTCATTTGTGGAGTATAACAAGGAAGCAAAACTGAAGGAACAAAATAGCAGCAGACTCAGAGACTCCAAGAAGGGACTAGTGTTTACCAAAGGAGAGGGGTGTGGGAGGGTGGGTGGGGAGGGAGGGAGAAGGGGACTGAGGGGTATTATGTTTAGTACACACGGTGTGGGGGATCACGGGGAGAACAGCATAGCACAGAGAAGGTACATGGTGGATCTGTGGCATCTTGCTGTACTGATGGACAGTGACTGCATTGGGGTATGGGTGGGGACTTGATAATAAAGGTAAATGTAGTAACCACATGGTTTTTCATGCGAAACCTTCATAAGAGTGTTTATCAAACATACCTTAATAAAAAAATTTTTTTAAAAATAGAAAATAAATTAACAAACAATAATTGTGAGAGGAGAAGTTTTCTTTCATTAGAAAGTCTCCATTTATGGTGGACAGATGGTAGGGAGCTACGAGACCAATTTATTTTTCAAGCTGGAAATTATTTTGTCAATGCCGTCTTTTCTTTTTGCAGCTATGGAATATTAGCAGGAAATGTGGCATCAAAGTACAAGCAAGACCATGTCACTTTTTGGTAATCACTATTTTTGCCAACCTCAGAAGAGGACCACACAAAGGACCTCTGCAGAGTCATGGAAACTGTTTACCAGTCCTTTTCCGAGATGCATCGGGGAAGAATCCACACTCTTGGTCTAGTTGGTGTAACTCACTCAGTTTGATGCTACCTACCAATCTTTTCTTTCCTTTTTTAAAATTCTATTTCCTATTGAAGCATCACTGATATACAACCTTATATTGGTTTCAAATGTACAACACAGTAGTTCAACAGTTACCTATATTATTAAATCCACACCCCCTCTAGTGGGGTTACTACCTGTCAATGTAGAAAGATGTTACGGAATCCTTGACTATATTCTCCATGCTGTACTACCATCTCCATGACCAACTTATATTGTGGTTGTGAATTCTTGTGCCCCTTTATCCTCCACCATCCCCACCACCTACCCACCCTAACCCCCTCTCCCTTTGTAACCACCAGTCACTTCCCAGTGTCTATGAGTCTACTGCTGCTTTGTTCATTCTGTTTTGCTTTGTTTTTATATTCCATAAATAAGTGAAATCATATGATATTTGTCTTTCTCCACCTAGCTTATTTCACTGAGCATAATACCCTCTAGATCCATCCATATTATTATAATTGTAGGATTTCTTTTCTTTTTATGGCTGAATGATATTCCATTGTGTATATGTACCACGTCTTCTTTACCCACTCATTGATTGATGGACACTTAGGTTGCTTCCATATCCTGGCTATTGTAAACAATGCAGCAATAAACACATATATCTTTTTGAATCAAGGACTTTGTTTTCTTTGGGTAAACACCTACTAATCCTTTTCTTCTATGTGTACTATTTACTTATTAGAGAATTAGAGATCCCTTATTATCATATCAGGGTAGGGCAGTTCTGGATGCTAACATTTAGAAAGAATTACGTTGGGCCACCTGTGGGTGATGTTAAACGTTTTACCACCTGACTATACAAATATCTAAGTGTAGATGGAGAGTGTAAGTTGTTTATGAAATGCTCCTATGGAGTATCAGTATTAGCCTTTTAGTGTTCCTTTCCTCCAAGTTTTCGCCTCTTTCTTTTATTATTTTTTTTTCTTCAAGCTCTGCATGTTGTTTATAGATTACCAGTCTGTGATAAGTCAGCTCCTTGGTCACACGAGCAAGAGTCAAGGGTAGTAACTAATATTATCCCAGGGAAAGTGTATGCTGGGAACAAACACAGATAAAAGTAATAATTAGAATAATTATGGCCACTATGATAATGTCACAGCATGGTCTTGCCATGTGCTAAGTATCCAGAGCTGTCATACTTGCAAACAACATAACTACATATATTAAGATTTACAATTCTTCTACTCACTATGGAAAATAGGCCATTTCTTTACGCTCTGCAAATAACATATCTATACATATGTGGAATATTATGGTGTTAAAGGAGCCTGACTAGTACACAAAGAGAGAGAATGTGGGCAAGGAAAGAGGAGTGAAATTTTTATTTAACAAAATGAAAGTTCACCTAAAATCCCATGGGAGTATCTATCTGTGTACAGATGGAGTTACTGCTCCATGTCAAGAAAAATTATAGTAGTGATAATATTAGTTATAATAATAGTAATGCAAACAGGTATTCTTCTAATTATCTGCAAATGCCAAGTACTTTAGTCTCTTGAAAACCTTATGCACGAGCTACTATTGTTACCCAGGTTTTGCAGGTGAAAATGCTGCAGTACACAGAGATTCAGGAATTTGCCCAAGTCACACATAGTCAGTGGAAGAGCTGGGATTCAAAATGTGGTAGTCTGGCTCCTAAGCCTGCGCTGTTAGCTATTAGGCAATAGGTCATAAATGAGCAATATTGTATTTGTGTTGTGATCCCACTCAAGCTCTGCAGGAAGCAAGAGTACTTACATCATATGCAGGGAAAAGTCTTCATCACAATTCCTCTATTGCTTCAGCCTTGGAGGGCTTCCCTGTGCATGTTTATGTCACCCAAATAGTTCATATGGAGTGCTGGCCTTATATAACTACGGGGTAGATGTCAATGTGCCCATAGAAACACCTCCTTTGCAGAGTAAAGGTCACAAAATACCACTCCAGGTCGGCAAGCAAGAGTTATGTGAAGAACTAAAGTTTCCAGCAGTGAGTAAATGAAGAAATTGCTCTGTTCAGCGCCATGTCTCTTGGTTCATATTCATCACTAGTGGTTTTAGTAGCAATATTTCATATTAAGCCTTCTTTCCTGACTGGTGTTAGCTGCTGGAGTAGGGACCTGCTCTGAGCCCTGACAACTGGTTATTTAAAACATGAATATGGAACTGTTTTAGGGGGAAATAAGGGAAAAGAGTCATCTGTGGGTACAGTGAGAATACTTTAGGACCAGTGTTTCTCCAACTTAAAGGTGCCTATGAATCACCTGGGAGTCTTGTTCACAGGCAGAGATTCTGATTTTGTAGGTATGGCAGATTGTATATAGGACCACAGTTCTTCATTTCTCCCTGCGTCCATTCCCTTTGCAAGGCGACTCTGCCTCTCCTCCCAACAATGGATAGACTGACTCTAATTTCTTTCTTGAATCTGGATCAGGCTTTGACTTGTTTTGACCAATGTAACATAGAGGAAGTTTTATTATGCCAGTTCTATGCCTAGACCATTTCCTTTCTTGGAACCTTGCAGCTACCATGGAACAATCCCAAGTGAGGCTGCTGGAGAATCAGAGGGCACATGGAGGGCAGCCCAGGTACCCCACATGATAGCCAACCAAAGGCGTCTGGCAACCCTGCAGCTTTCTGCAGCAGATGCATTAGGGAGCTCAGCCAAGAACAGAAGAAATGCCCAGCCAACCTACATATTTGTGAACAATTATAACTGGTTGTTGTTTTAAGCCATTGTGTTTTGTTGTGGTTTGTTACACAGTGATAGTTAACTGATTCAAAAGGTCTGGGATGAAGCCTGATAGTGTATGTTTCCAACAAGACCCAGGCGATGCCCGTGCTGATCTGTGGACCACACTGAGCAGCAAGGATTTGGGATGGAGCGGAAAATCATGGCACCTGCGCCAAATCTGGGCTGCAGTCTGTTTCTGTAGGGCTAGGGAGCTGAGAAAGATCTTTATATTTTTAAAGGACTGTGAAAAAGAAAGAGGAGGAGAGGGGGAGGGGAGGAGGAAGGGAGGAGAGAGGAAGATGAAGAAGGAAAAGACGGAGAAGAGGGAGCATTAGAGTACAGAGCCTTCAAGACCTAAGAGAACAAGTTTACCCAACTCCGTTCTAGGATATACTGATATGGGTGGACTTTTAATCTTTAGATGGGCTCTGGTTTGTGCATTAACGTTTTGTATCCTAGACTTGTTTTCTTCTCTTTCATTAACACTTCAAATACAATAAAAAGAAAGAAACAGAAGTAAGAAAAAAGCAGTTTTCCTGGACTGACGTTCTGGGCAGCCACCTTATTCCCTTCCCTTAACAAGGATAGGAAATGCAGCACATCTCTGACTAGACCATCTGTGACATGTTTCCCTCTCAATGGCATCTCCGTGCCAACTCTCCAACCTCCCTCTATGTCCCCACAGTGTAGGAATTGGAAAGAACAGAGCGCCAGGTCTTTGTGCAAGTGGACCTCCTAATAGATTTTAGCATCTCCCTGAAATTCTCTGGGCAATGTCACACTCACACTACCCAGTGTGGCTGAGATGTCAGAATGGCAGCAGAGGTGAGCCCAGCTCTAACATAAAGTCAGAAGTGAGATGAGACAGAGGGAGGGTTGCAGTTCTATCTTTAGGAACTAGTTAAAAAAAAAAAAAAAAGAAAGGCAGATGGTGGCACTGATGAGTTTTGTATTTTATTAAAATATGGGTGTGTATGTGTGTGTGTGTGTGTGTGTGCACATGTACACACCACACTTTTTTTGCAGTGATTTCATAGTTTTCTAGAAACCCTACCATGCGTTAATCCATGTGGGGTGTGCAGACCTGAGTTCAGTTACTGGTAACAGCTTTAAATCCTCTGTCCTTTCAACTTCCTCTGTGTAATGATGTCGAGCAAAAACCAAACAGTTACACAGATGTGTTAAGATCTGGGAGCCTATAACTCTGACTTGACATTTAGAGAATATTCTCATAAAAACTAAGGGACTAGAATTATGACAGTAGAAGGAGCGGTGAGTGGATTTAGGAAAAGGAGCTCTTGCTCTTGGCGAGTTTCTGACACAGAACACAGTCAGCAAATGCCCGCTGCTGTCGCTGTACCGCCTCTCCTCTCATCCACCGTCTCTGAAGCCTGACTGGTTGAATATACACTTAATTCTGCCTAAACCTTGAGAAATTGCATCCTTAATGGCATTTATTTTTTTAATTCATTTATGCATTCATAATTGCATTAGTGGCATTTATTCGGCCTTAGAGAATTAATTACAGATTTGAATCCTGACTGCCATGAGTGTTGTCAGCTCCAAATGGAAACGCTCAGGACTGCAGAGGCTGGACCCTGATGGTAGCTGTTTAGTGAGTCTTCAGCTACGGAGCATAACAACTGCCCCCTTTTGCCTAAGAGTTCACCTCATTAAAACAAATGCATCAAAATGTTAGCAGAAATTGTAGCTAACTTCGCTGTTTAATTGGCTTGGGGGATCGTGACTCAGTAATATCACCGCATTCGAGAAAGGGAAGGGAGCTCCAGTAGTTCTTTTCCCGGAGAAATATTACCTTGTTCAGGAGAACTACCCAGTGCTCAATTCGTTAGAGAGCCTGTGTTTCTGTAGAGCAGGAATGAGGAAAAGTGGTCAGGAGGAAGGGCCCCTGGTTGCCATGGAAACGAACATAACATCCTGCCTGACTTATTTAGTCCTATAATTTTAAAGAATTTCATTCCTAACTAGGCTCCAAATTCCCTGGGAGGGAGGTCGAGAACTAATTTATGTACACTATGGGCTTCTCTATTTCTCCAAAGATCAAAGCTAGCTGTGCGGCACACAGGTAAAGATTAAGTATTTGGTGAAGCACGGGGGGTTAGGTATGAATCTATTATTCCATTGGGAGCAATAATTTCTTACTGTATAAAAAGCCAGCATGAAAAGTGAAGTGAGATATCGACCTTTACAAATCCTGTATCTGCCTATTTTCTCACTTTCCCATTCCATTTGCCTTCACCCCCACTTCCCTACCAGTTGTACAAAGAGTTAACTAAAGTCCTTGCCCTTGATAGTATATGAATAAGCTGACCACTTTCACTGGTTATTGTCTCCAGTCATTTTCCTCCAACTGAGTAAATCTCCTGCCATTCTTCTTGTATTTTTTCAAAATTTTACCTTATTACCATCATACATTTAACACATGAACCTTGTAAAACTATCCCCAAACCACAGAAGTGTATCAAGCACATATACCATTTCCCCCTTTTCCCACAACCCCTCTCCTTAGAGTTAGTTGTTTTCTGCAGTTTAGTGCATATGCTTTCAACATCTTTTATCCATTTAATCATATGCACGTACACATACAGATATTCACACATGCGAGGACACACAAACACACGTATACTGACTGCTTTAAAACCACAGTCAGGACCCTCTGCAATTGACTTCCTGCACTCAACATTGAACTGGAATGTTTTCCCAGGTCCACACAAACAGATTTTTTAAATTGAATTCTTTTCCAATATTGCCAGCACCCCACACTGTATTTTAAAACTAGTTTTCTTTAAAATCTTCCAAAGACTTCATGCATGTTACAAAATGACTGCAAAAAGTAATTAAAGACATTGAATGAGAAGCAAATGAATCCGTTCATACCTCTTACCCTTAATTTCCCTCTCCAAAAGCTGCTAATGTCAAGCATTATATTCTATAAACATATGCACTATTTATACTCTTGCTATCTGGTCTACTAAGTTTTATTCTGTGGTTATTTCTTCATTTTTGAACTTTTTAAAATTTACAGTCTGTTCAGTATTATTGTATCTGTAAACATTAATATATGCTATTAACCAAATACTGGGAGTGAAGTAACAGAAATTTACATGTGATTCTTGTTCATTAAAATTTACCATTCCAAGGAGAATCTTTCAAGTGTGTTGAAGACCAAATGGATTCCCTTTGAATTTCAGCTGAAGGTCACTCATTTCCATGGAAGAGGCAGGCCAGCCAAGTGGTCAAGAGTCCAGTTCTTGAGCTGGCAGTCTCGGGCCCTGGCACTTACCAGCTCAGAGAACTTCATGAAGTTGCTTAAGCTCTCTGAGCCTTAGATGTTGACAATATCAGTGCCTATGTTGTTGACTGATTTTGGTATCAAGTGAATTTATATATTCAAAGCATTAGTATCTCTAGGGGGTTTGCTCTTATGATGCATCATTACTCTGCGTCACAGTTACTGTTCACTGCTCCTTCCTTTCTATGTCATTGTCTTTTCTGAATTCCTTGGACTTTGATTTGTTTCTAATATTTGCGTTGTTTTAAACAAAGCATTTTCTGTAAAAAATTTTTGGGGGGGAACAATTTTCCTTCCAGAGTAGATCAATACTTTATTCAGATAGAGAATTCTGGAATCAAAATATTTTCCCCTAATAACTTTGAAGTCTTTAATTCCACTTTACCCCTAATACTGGCTGGCAACCACCATTCTGTTTTCTGCGTCTATGCAATTTGGCTGCTGTAGGAACTTCACGCAAGTGGAATCATACGGAGTTAGTCCTTTTGTGTCTGGCTGATTGCACTCAGCATAATGTTTCCAAGCTTCATCCATGTAGTAGCAAGCATCATAATTATGTTCCTTGTATGGCCACTACTATTCCACTGCATATATATAGACCATATTTTGTTCATCCATTCATCTGTCAATGGACCTGTGGGTTGTTTTCAGTTTATTCACATTATTGTGAATAATGCAGCTCTGGGCATTGGTTTACAAATATCTGTTCAAGTGTCTGCTTTCAATCATTTTGGGTGCATACCCAGGAGTGGAATTACTGGATCACATGGTAATTTGATTTTTGTTTTTTTGAGGAACCACTATACTGTTTCCCACAGCAGACGTATCGTACGAATTTCTTTTTATTCTTTCAAATAACTTGTACTGAGTAAATAAAGCAAAACATAGAAGGTTTATCACAAAAATAGCAGCTGTTTGAGCCATATGTTAATCACTCTAAGATGATTTCCTCTATACTTTTAGTAAGTTTCTTCCTAGAATTTGATTGTATATTCATAAATACTATATGCTGATATTTCTTGGTGTTTTAGGTTTACATTTTATCCCCTGAATTTCTTGTACGGAAAATACAGAATTTGTTGCCCTAAACAGTATACATGAATAGACCCGATATTCCCTTTCTTCCTAGGTAGATATATCACCAATTACTGCTAATGCTAAATTTGGCATTTTTATTAATATCAACTATTTAAATGTTATCCACAGTTAAGCTGTACAGAAGTAAATGATTATTTCCTTAATCACATAGCTTCCTCTCTCCACCCCATTCAGTACTTCCAAATCTTTTGACTTGCTGAAGTGATGTACACGCCTACCACCAATTCAGGTTCAAAACCCCTGAGAGAATTGTAAATCGGGCAGTTTGTGCAAACACACCACAGTACCCACTAGTGTGATCACCACCTCTCCCTACCCACCCGCAGTCCCTCAGTGGGTTATCCTTGTTCATCTGATTCACCCAGGATATCCAATTCTTGGTGGCTGAATAGCTGTCATCCTGGGATTTCCTTTGACCAGTTTTTTAAGAATTCTCTTTTCTCTTTCAGGTCCTAGATCTTAGGTTTCATCATTCTCCATTACTTTTCTGCCCCAGTGTAGGACATTCTCCAGTAGTTTCTATAAAAGGATACATGAGAGGTAGATTTTTTGACAACTTAAATATTTTAAAATGTATTTTCCCATCACATTTAAATTACATTTTTTTGAGCAGGTATCATTCTCCTTAGAAATTTAAATATACCTGTTCATTGTCTTCCAACATGTAATGTTGATTAATGTTGATGGTAGAAAGTCAAATACCATTCAGGACTCTTCTCTTAAATAGGAACTGTTTATACTGTGTGTGTGTGTGTGTGTGTGTGTGTGTGTGTGTGTGTGTGTGTGTGTGTGTGTGTGTGTGTGTGTGTGTGTGTCTGTGTTTGTGTGTGTGTGTGTGTGTGTGTGTGTATTTGTACATTTTTATTTCCTGGGCCTTTCAATTCTGAGACATATTATTGGATTTTTTCTCTGACAACTTCCCCTCTTCATCTCATTTTTTCTTTATTTGAAACTTTCTATGTGATTGTGGAGTTCCTGGATTGAAACTATAGCTGTCTTTATGTGTTCAGTTTTGTATGTCAGGAAGATTTTAAGAGCTTCACTTTCCAATGGTCCTACTGCACTTTTCATCTCTGCTGTCGTAGTTTTCATTTCAAGAATTTTAAAAGCTTTCCTTCAAAGTATTTTCTTTTTGTTTCATGAATGCATTTTCTTTTCAAATTTCTCACAGGATGTTGTGTTTGCATTTATTACTATTGCTACTAATGTTAGCGAACTACAGTAATTAACTACTACTAGCAGCAGCAGAAATATCCTTTTCTCTGTTCCGTGTAGTACCTCTGCCAGGAGATGAAGCTTCCGCAGGAGCCCACCTTCTGTGTCAGGTGCCACGTGTCTCTGTGCTTCTGATGTTTTTCCCCTTGGCCTCTTCTCCCTGAGCTCTTCAACCCTTTACTGTCATTTTGGGGGATTTTAGGAGGAAGTAGAGATGCTTTCAACTTACCATTTTTAATGTGAAGACAGAGAATCTGGTACCTTGCAATTTTACTCCTGAAATGTCTAGGACTCTCTGTCCATCTTGTGTTTATGACATTGTACCACTGTGTCTACTTGTAAATAAGTGTCATTACGCTTAGTGGGGGATGGCCAGGAAGGGACTTTTCATCTGAATTTCTTTCCTTTCTTCAGTGCAGGAATAAAGTTCTTGCATTTTCATAATTTTTTCTTCTTTCCATTCTATTTCTATTCTCTCCTATAGTCCGCATTAGATGAACATTTAACATCCTGGTTCTGTCTTGTGTATTTGTTTACTTTTTTCTCATATTTTATCTTTTTCCCCCTTAACCTTATAAGATTTTTGTAAATTTATCTTTCCTATCGCTAATGTAATCTTCAATTATGTCCATTATGGATAGACATTTGTATTTCTCATTGAACTTTGGACCTACATTAAAATATGATAAGCAAAGAAATACATGTTCATTGTGAAGAAATTGGTGAACATAATAAAAAAGTACACAGACTGAAAAAAATACCTGTAACTCACATCTTAGAGTTAACATTTTGATAAGAATTTTTAATAATGTAAGCACTTGTGCATTTTATCTTTTTTACAAAGTAGAATAATGCAAGCTAGCCTTTTTAACCTTACTTTTCACTTAGCAATGTAACACTGTCATTTTTTCTCAGAAATACAGTTATTTACATTGCAATTTTCCATAGCTACATATCATACTTTTACTTAAATGCACCATAATTTATTTATATTTATTTTTCTTTTCCTATTAATAGGTATTAAAACTGCTTTCATTTTCTCTGTATCGCTAACATGTGATGATGAATATACTCATAAATAATCTTTCAGGGCCTTCCAAATGCTCTCTCTATAATGTCTTGATATATACTGCCAGATTGCCCTCCAGGAAGGTTAGACCAATTTACATTCTTATCTACAGCGCCTTTTTCTCCATAGGCAATTTGGTTTCTCCAATCAGGTGGGGGTGAGGGGTGCGGGCAAGTCATTGTTGTTTCAATTTGAATTTTTTTATAACTATGAGGATTAGCATTCTTTTCCAATATTTGAAAGTCATCTAAATTGTTTCTATTGTGAATTACCTCTTCATGCTCTTCACGTTACTTGCTTCTTTTTCATTAAATTTTCTTATTATATCATTTAATTGCTAAACCTAGACATTTTCTCTGCAATCCCAAAGCAATGTATATGTGGGTACATATGTATTATAAATTTTCTTCTTTCATGTCTTATCTACACTCTCCTATCCCAGCCCAGGGTGGTACCTTTCCACAGCCTTTACACTGTGCGCACATAGAGTTTACAAAAGTATGTCTGTTCTCACCAAAACAGGTGTCCGCTATACATGTGACTCTTCAGTTTGTTTTATTTTTAATTATGAAAGTTTTAAAGTCTACCGAGCAGTAGTAAGTAAAATAAACACGATCTAAACACCACCTCCAGCAATGTAAAAATATTCACATTCTGGCTTATTTTCATGTTTTTAAAAAAACATGTTAAAGATATAGCTGGTGTCCAAGTTAGTACTATTACTTAGACAAAGGCTGTCATGTACCTGGTGTGAATCCTTCTTGTTTAAAGTCTTACACTTTTTATGTATATGTGAAGAGCTAATTTAAAAAACACGTGAAACTTCTCTTATACATGTATGTATCCACGAAAATGTGTTGAGTTGTTTTATGTTTCTTAAACACATTATGTGCTAAATTGTGTATTTACTCAACATTTTAGTTTTGAGACCTAATCACTCACATACACACACACACACACACACACACACACACACATACACACACACACTCCAGCTTGTCCTATTGGTTCCACATAATATTTGGTTACATGAATATGCCATAATGTATTTATTCACCTGTTGATGGAAATTTAGATTGCCAGAAGATTTCACTATTATCAAAAAGCGGCAGTAAGAATCTTCGTACATGTGTTTCTACACATATATGCAAATATTTTATATAGTATGTTCCTAGAGGTGAAATTGCTGAGCCATAGAATGTGAGCATCTATTATTTTACTAGAAAATGCTACATTAACCTCGCAAGCAGGTCCCTTCTTTTTTCAAACTAGCTCTAGTTTCTTCCTATTCTTGCCAAATCTTGGTATTGTCATAGTTAATTTCTATTTGCTAGGCATAAAGTGATACTGATAATATTTATTGGCTTTGTCTAATTAAAAAAGTTGAATAGCTGTTCATGTTTACTGATGCCTCTTGCTTTTATCGCATAACATTATAGAAAATAACAAAGCACATGCTAATTTAAATAGCTATTATAAGATTAATTTAATAAAATTTGGACTTATTTAAGCATCCATTCTCAAGATATTTTTCCCTATATCCTCATCAGAACTGGATATCAAATTTAAATTTAAATGATTGTCAATCCAATGACTAAAACAAAGTGAAATCTCATTGGTTTGTTTAGTGTGCATTTCTTTATGTGCATATTAGTGAAGCTGAATATATTTTAATAACTTTTTGTCCATTTTGAGTCTATTTTCTGTGAATTGCCTAATCATGTTCTTTTTCTATCTTTCTATGGGCTATTTGCCTTTCTCTGATAAAATTATAGGGGTTCCTTTTATTATTATTCTTATCTACTTGATGTATTAAAAATTGTTCATGTCATTTTTTTTGTTTACTCTGAATATATGTCCACCCTTGTTCCCAAAATACTAAGGACATTAAATATGTCTGTATTTTTGCTTATGATGGCTGGGTCTCTTGTGTTGCATAGAAATGTATTTTCCATTCAAGGTTATTCATATAGAATTTTTCTTAAACAGATATACTCTATTTAAAATTACAATTAATGAATAGAGCTAGAATTTATCTTATTATAACATAAGGTGGAGGCTTAGATTAATTTTTTTCTGTATGGCTAGATGATTATTACAATTCCATTATTAAATAGATCATTTTTCCATTGAATGGAAATGTGTTTATCATAGATGTTCCTGTGTATGCACATAAACACATATACATGTTGTGCCCGAAGTCACGAATCCCAGGAGACGACCACGGAGCCAACACGGATACAAAAGCAAAGAGCCTTTATTCCAGCCGGCTGGAGCTCAATCTCACACCTGCACCAACGCAGTGGCCAGGTGCCAGAGAAAGAGAGCGAGTTTCAAAAACACAAAGGTTTTATGGGTTTCTAGGGCAGTTTGTGGGGTGATAGTCGTGGCTCTAGCTGATTGGCTGGGCCTAGGAGTAGTTGGTGGGGTGATAGGTCGTGGCTTTGGTCAATTGTCAGGGTCTAGGGGTGGTGGGTGTACTTCTTGCTGACTGGAGGAGAGAGAGAGACCAAGCTTCCATTGGCTGAACCAGGATCCAGGTGGGTGTACTTCTTGCTGACTGGAGGAGAGAGAGAGAGAGACCAAGCTTCCATTGGCTGGATCAGGATCCTGGTCCAGATTGGCTAAAAATAGGATCTGGTTCCCGATTGGCTGAAATAGGACCTGGGTCCTGATTGGCTGAGGTAGAATCCAGGAGCTTGCCCTTGCAATACACACATATATATTTCTGATAAATCTATCCACTCTGATGTCAATATTCTGTTATTTTCTTGACAAAGGCTTTACAGTTGTTTTTAATTCAGTAAGAAAATTTCTCCACATTGTTCTTTTTTTTTCACATCTTTTGGGCTATTCTCAAATATTTATGTCTCTATTTGAAACTTTAAACTATTTAGTTTAGTTTGGTGCTCCCCCCAGAAAGTTGATTTCTGAAGCATACATTTCATTTTCAAGCACTCTTTTCTGCATTCTCTAAAATTACTCCTTTTCATGTAAAAAATGTGTGCCTTTACATCTTTCTGAGAACAGCAGCTAGGAGTTTTATGTTCTCTTCTGCTCTCTAATCAGCTTTCCTCCCCCTGGGATAAGTCTTGGGCTTTCTCTTTCAAGTATGTGGCAAGTTTTTGTTAATGCATTTCCTTTTCTGGATAAAAAATTATGCTAATTAGCTTAGGAATTGGCATGGGATTTGTTTTCCAGATCCAGAACTATTCTCCTCCTTAACTAGGAAGGCTGAACTGGGATTGGCAGGTTTCTTGGTAGGTGTAGAGTAGACAAGAGGCAGGTCTGGAGGGTCACACAGAATTACCAAATTAAAATAGTCCTTATCCAGAGGCAGCGAGCCCCCACACCACAGGCCTGGGCGTAACTACCATGCCTTGTTCTCAGTCTCCATTTCCAGTGGGAGCTGCAATTAGTTCCTTTCTCTTCCAGGATCCATGACCCTCCCCAGGAGCCCATCACAAGGGTTGCTGACTTGGAAAGGAAGACAAATGCGCAGCTAAGGTGACTGGCGGAAAAGTAGGAGGGGAAACCCTCACTCTTCCAAATGACTGGATAGAGTTGTTTAATGTATTCACCTTATTTTCTCTTCTACTTTATATATGAAACTCAAGATTTTGAAGATTCAGCAGTTTTCCTGTCTTCCCCATTATTGACAAATGTTTTAGAATAAGATCTCCAGTTCTTCCCCAAACCAGTCCAAGTTGTTGGCTTTTTTTTTTTTTTTTTAAATTTTCCAGAACTCTGAGCCCACTGATTTTTACCCAGGTGAGAATCTATTGACTAGCTCTCCTACATTTACCTCTTCTTTGCTTGCGTAAATCTATGACATCTTAAGAGTTTTGTTACTAGGATTTTCCCTGAGATCAATGACGGGGGCCGATCGAGCAGTCCCTGTAAGCCTGCCTCTTTGCATCTCATGCTGGAGCTCCAGGTCTGTGGGTCAGATAGTCAGCCTGGAGTTTGGATAAAAAGAGCTAAAGACCAGAGTGGCTGACCCACGCCACTGGGTGTGAGCTACCGAATGGCTGCTGTTTCTCTTCCACCATCCAAATCTCTCAAGAATGTCTTTTTTTAAATTTTTTTATTTTTTTATTTTAGTAATATTTTTATTATATTATATTATTATTATTATTTTTTCCCCATTGTTTCTTTTTTATTTTTATTTTTATTGAAGGGTAGTTGACAACAGTATTGCATTACATTAGTTTCAGGTGTACAACACAGTGATTCAACATTTATATACATGATAATTCTAGGTACCAGGTATCACCATACCAAATTGTTACAATATTTTGACTATATTCCTTATGCTATACATTACATCCCGGTTACGTATTTATTTTACAATTGGAAGTGTGTTTATATATATATATATATTTTGTGAGGGCATCTCTCATATTTATTGATCAAATAGTTGTTAACCACAATAAATTTCTGTATAGGGGGGTCAATACTCAATGCACAATCATTAATCCACCCCAAGCCTAATTTTCATCAGTCTCCAATCTTCTGATGCATAACGAACAAATTCTTACATGGAGTACAAATTCTTACATAGTGAATAAGTTACATGGTGAACAGTGCAAGGGCAGTCATCACAGAAGCTTTCGGTTTTGTTCATGCATTATGAACTATACACAGTCAGTTCAAATATGAATATTCATTTGATTTTTAAACTTGATTTATATGTGGATACCACATTTCTCTATTATTATTATTTTTAATAAAATGCTGAAGTGGTAGGTAAATACGAGATAAAGGTAGAAAACAGAGCTTAGTGTTGTAAGAGAGCAAATGTAGATGATCAGGTGTGTGCCTGTAGACTATGTGTTAATCCGAGCTAGACGAGGGCAATAAAACATCCACGGATGCAGAAGATTTCTATCAGAACAGCGGGGGTGAGGTTCTAAGTCTCACCTCTGTTGATCCCCAATTTCTCACCTGATGGCCCCCCTGCGACTGTGCCTGTCTTAGGTTGTTCCTCCCTTGAGGAATCTTACCCGTCTCTGGCTAACCAGTCATCTTCCGGGGCCATACAGGGAAATGTTAAGTTGGTAAGTGAGAGAGAAGCCTTATTGTTTGAAAAGGTTAGCTTTTTACTTCTTTGCATATTTATGCCCTGTGGCTTCTATGCCCAGCATTTGTCTTGAGGTATCTTTACCACTTGGAAGAATTATGATACTCGGTAAATTTGATATGGGGCAAGAATTCTATTTAAGGGTTGTACTAGGAAGGAAGAAGAAAAGCTATAGAAGTAGCAGGCAGAAGAAAACATGGGGAGATTGATTATTTCTTTGACATATCTTCTTGTAGAGTAACTTCAGCATGTATAGGTTTTAAACTACTAATTAAATTGTGCACACACATTAACATAATAGGAATATAGTTACCTAACCAAAGCATACCTGTAATTACCAGCCATCTCCAGTGAAACCAAGAAAACCAGTTAGGCACCTTAGGCATTTGTGAAAACTTATCTATGATATGGTGGATATTGTCCGACTGAACTTAAACAGTCTGAGAGAATTCAGATAATCTAGAACAACCCATTCCTGGGGACTGTTCATATCCCATATGTTCTTTTAACGATAAATAGTCTGTGATTATAAGATTTTGGAGTGCTACAATTTGCACTTCTCCTAATTCTTGGTTGAGTTCCAAAAGTATAGATCCAGTCCAATTTTTGTTTTACTGTATGCACAGGCCAGCTTAGATATCTCCTTCCTCATTCCCATGGCAAGTCCAGGAACTGGTGGGATGAGTGCATCTACACCTGTGACAGTGCGTGGATCTTTGTTGGAGTTTTTTTTTTTTGCTGATCATCTTCTGTCATGAGTCTTCCCGAGAGTGCTGATGTTGGAAGTTCTTTTTCATATCGTATCTTAGTTCATTTTCGGGGTAGCCAAATTAGGCTTTGATCCTCTGTATAAACACAAACAGACCCTTTGCCTACACTTTTATATGCCCTTTATATCATTGTGTAGAACTCATTAGAGGTCACCACATAGGAACTGCTTTTTTTTTTTTTTTTAATCATTAATCTACACTTACATGACGAATACTTTGTTTACTAGGCTCTCCCCTATACCAGGTCCCCCCTATATACTCCTTTACAGTCACTGTCCATCAGCGTAGCAAACTGTTGTAGAATCACTACTTGTCTTCTCTGTGTTGTACAGCCCTCCCCTTTCTCCCACCCCGCTATGGATGCTAATCTTAATACCCCTCTTTTTCTGACCCCGTTATCCCTCCCTACCCACCCATCCTCCCCAGTCCCTTTCCCTTTGGTACCTGTTAGTCCATTCTTGAGTTCTGTGATTCTGTTGCTGTTTTGTTCCTTCAGTTTTTCCTTTGTTCTTATATTCCACAGATGAGTGAAATCATTTGGTATTTCTCTTTCTCTGCTTGGCTTGTTTCACAGAGCATAATACCCTCCAGCTCCATCCATGTTGCTGCAAATGGTTGGATTTGCCCTTTTCTTATGGCTGAGTAGTATTCCATTGTGTATATGTACCACATCTTCTTTATCCATTCATCTATCGATGGACATTTAGGTTGCTTCCAATTCTTGGCTATTGTAAATAGTGCTGCGATAAACATAGGGGTACATTGGTCTTTCTCATACTTGATTGCTGCATTCTTAGGGTAAATTCCTAGGAGTGCAATTCCTGGGTCAAATGTTATGTCTGTTTTGAGCATTTTGATGTACCTCCATACTGCTTTCCACAATGGTTGAACAAGTTTACATTCCCACCAGCAGTGTAGGAGGGTTCCCCTTTCTCCACAGCCTCGCCAACATTTGTTGTTGTTTGTCTTTTGGATGGCAGCCATCCTTACTGGTGTGAGGTGATACCTCATTGTAGTTTTAATTTGCATTTCTCTGATAATTAGCAATGTGGAGCATCTTTTCATGTGTCTGTTGGCCATCTGTATTTCTTTTTTGGAGAACCGTCTGTTCAGTTCCTTTGCCCATTTTTTAATTGGGTTATTTGTTTTTTGTTTGTTGAGGCGTGTGAGCTCTTTATATATTCTGGACGTCAAGCCTTTATCGGATGTGTCATTTTCAAAGATATTCTCCCATACTGTAGGGTTCCTTTTTGTTCTATTGATGGTGTCTTTTGCTGTACAGAAGCTTTTCAGCTTAATATAGTCCCACTTGTTCATTTTTGCTGTTGTTTTCCTTGCCCGGGGAGATATGTTCAAGAAGAGGTCACTCATGTTTATGTCTAAGAGGTTTGTGCCTATGTTTTCTTCCAAGAGTTTAATGGTTTCATGACTTACATTCAGGTCTTTGATCCATTTTGAGTTTACTTTTGTATATGGGGTTAGACAATGGTCCAGTTTCATTCTCCTACATGTAGCTGTCCAGTTTTGCCAGCACCATCTGTTGAAGAGACTGTCATTTCGCCATTGTATGTCCATGGCTCCTTTATCAAATATTAATTGACCATATATGTCTGGGTTAATGTCTGGATTGTCTAGTCTGTTCCATTGGTCTGTGGCTCTGTTCTTGTGCCAGTACCAAATTGTCTTGATTACTATGGCTTTATAATAGAGCTTGAAGTTGGGGAGTGAGATCCCCCCTACTTTATTCTTCTTTGTCAGGATTGCTTTGGCTATTCGGGGTCTTTGGTGGTTCCATATGAATTTTTGAATTATTTGTTCCAGTTCATTGAAGAATGTTGCTGGTAGTTTCATAGGGATGGCATCAAATCTGTATATTGCTTTGGGCAGGATGGCCATTTTGACGATATTAATTCTTCCTAGCCATGAGCATGGGATGCGTTTCCATCTGTTAGTGTCCCCTTTAATTTCTTTTAAGAGTGACTTGTAGTTTTCAGAATATAAGTCATTCACTTCTTTGGTTAGGTTTATTCCTAGGTATTTTATTTTTTTTGATGCAATTGTGAATGGAGTTGTTTTCCTGATTTCTCTTTCTGTTGGTTCATTGTTGGTATATAGGAAAGCCACAGATTTCTGTGTGTTGATTTTGTATCCTGCAACTTTGCTGTGTTCTGATATCAGTTCTAGTAGTTCTGGGGTGGAGTCTTTAGGGTTTTTTATGTACAGTATCATGTCATCTGCAAATAGTGACAGTTTGACTTCTTCTTTGCCAATCTGGATTCCTTGTATTTTTTTGTTTTGTCTGATTGCCGTGGCTAGGACCTCCAGTACTATGTTAAATAACAGTGGGGAGAGTGGGCATCCCTGTCTATTTCCCGATCTCAGCGGAAATGCTTTCAGCTTCTCGCTGTTCAATATAATGTTGGCTGTGGGTTTTTCATAGATGGCCTTTATTATGTTGAGGTACTTGCCCTCTATTCCCATTTTGCTGAGAGTTTTTATCATGAATGGATGTTGAACTTTGTCAAATGCTTTTTCAGCATCTATGGAGATGATCATGTGGTTTTTGTCTTTCTTTTTGTTGATGTGGTGGATGATGTTGATGGACTTTCAAATGTTGTGCCATCCTTGCATCCCTGGGATGAATCCCACTTGGTCATGGTGTATGATGGTTTTGATGTATTTTTGAATTCGGTTTGCTAAAATTTTGTTGAGTATTTTTGTGTCTACGTTCATCAGGGATATTGGTCTGTAGTTTTCTTTTTTGGTGGGGTCTTTGCCTGGTTTTGGTATTAGGGTGATGTTAGCTTCATAGAATGAGTTTGGGAGTATCCCCTCCTCTTCTATTTCTTGGAAAACTTTAAGGAGAATGGGTATTATGTCTTCCCTGTATGTCTGATAAAATTCCGAGGTAAATCCATCTGGCCCAGGGGTTTTGTTCTTTGGTAGTTTTTTGATTACTGCTTCAATTTCGTTGCTGGTATTTGGTCTGTTTAGATTTTCTGTTTCTTTTTGGGTCAGTCTTGGAAGGTTGTATTTTTCTAGGAAGTTGTCCATTTCTCCTAGGTTTCCCAGCTTGTTAGCATATAGGTTTTCATAGTAGTCTCTAATAATTCTTTGTATTCTGCGGGGTCCGTCGTGATTTTTCCTTTCTCATTTCTGATACTGTTGATTTGTGTTGACTCTCTTTTCCTCTTAATAAGTCTGGCTAGAGGCTTATCTATTTTGTTAATTTTCTCGAAGAACCAGCTCTTGGTTTCATTTATTTTTGCTATTGTTTTATTCTTCTCAATTTTATTTATTTCTTCTCTGATCTTTATTATGTCCCTCCTTCTGCTGACCTTAGGCCTCATTTGTTCTTCCTTTTCCAATTTCGATAGTTGTGACATTAGACTGTTCATTTGGGATTGCTCTTCCTTTTTTAAATATGCTTGGATTGCTATATACTTTCCTCTTAAGACTGCTTTTGCTGTGTCCCACAGAAGTTGGGGCTTAGTGTTGTTGTTGTCATTTGTTTCCATATATTGCTGGATCTCCATTTTGATTTGGTCATTGATCCATTGATTATTTAGGAGCGTGTTGTTTAGCCTCCATGTGTTTGTGAGCCTTTTTGCTTTCTGTGAACAGTTTATTTCTAGTTTAATGCCTTTGTGGTCTGAAAAGTTGGTTGGTAGGGTTTCAATCTTTTGGAATTTACTGAGGCTCTTTTTGTTTCCTAGTATGTGGTCTATTCTGGAGAATGTTCCATGTGCAGTTGAGAAGAATGTGTATCCTGTTGCTTTTGGATGTAGAGTTCTGTAGATGTCTATTAGGTCCATCTGTTCTAGTGTGTTGTTCAATGCCTCTGTGTCCTTACTTATTTTCTGTCTGGTGGATCTGTCCTTTGGAGTGAGTGGTGTGTTGAAGTCTCCTAGAATGAATGCATTGCATTCTATTTCCTCCCTTAGTTCTATTAATATTTGTTTCAGGTATGTTGGTGCTCCTGTATTGGGTGCATATATATTTATAATGGTTATATCCTCTTGATGGACTGAGCCCTTTATCATTATGTAATGTCCTTCTTTGTCTTTTGTTACTTTCTTTATTTTGAAGTCTGTTTTGTCTGATACCAGAGTTGCAACACCTGCTTTCTTCTCTCTGTTGTTTGCTTGAAATATCTTTTTCCATCCCTTGACTTTAAGTCTGTGTGCGTCTTTGGGTTTGAGGTGAGTCTCTTGTAAGCAGCATATGGATGGGTCTTGCTTTTTTATCCATTCTATTACTCTGTGTCTTTTGATTGGTGCATTCAGTCCATTTACATTTAGGGTGATTATTGAAAGGTATGAATTTATTGCCATTGCAGGCTTTAAGTTTGTGGTTACCAAAGGTTTAGGGTTAGCTTCTTTACTATCTTACTGTCTAACTTAACTCGCTTGTTGAGCTATTATAAACACAGTCTGATGATTCTTTATTTCTCTCCCTTCTTATTCCTCCTCCTCCCTTCTTCATATGTTGGGTGTTTTGTTGTGTGCTCTTTTTAGGAGTGCTCCCATCTAGAGCAGTCCCTGTAGGATGCCCTGTAGAGGTGGTTTGTGGGAGGCAAATTCCCTCAACTTTTGCTTGTCTGGTAATTGTTTAATCCCTCCTTCATATTTCAATGATATTCGTGCTGGATACAGTAGTCTTGGTTCGAGGCCCTTCTGTTTCATTGCATTAAGTATATCATGCCATTCTCTTCTGGCCTGTAGGGTTTCTGTTGAGAAGTCTGATGATAGCCTGATGGGTTTTCCTTTGTAGGTAACCTTTTTTTTCTCTCTGGCTGCCTGTAATACTTTGTCCTTGTCTTTGATCTTTGCCATTTTAATTATTATGTGTCTTGGTGTTGCCCTCCTTGGATCCCTTGTCATGGGAGTTTTGTGTACCTCTGTGGTCTGAGAGGCCATTTCTTCCCCTAGTTTGGGGAAATTTTCAGCAATTATTTCTTCAAAGACATTTTTTATCCCCTTTTCTCTCTCTACTTCTTCTGGAATACCTATGATTCTTATATTGTTCCTTTTCGATTGGTCACTCAGCTCTCTTAAAATTCTTTCATTCCTGGAGATCCTTTTATCTCTCTCTGCATCAGCTTCTCTGCGTTCCTGTTCTCTGTTTTCTAGTCCATTAATGGTCTCTTGCATCTCGTCCATTCTGTTTTGAAGTCCTTCCAGAGCTTGTTTTATTTCTGAATTCTCCTTCCTTAGTTCTTGCATATTTCTCTGCAAGTCCATCAGCATGGTTATGACTTTTGTTTTGAATTCTTTTTCAGGAAGACTGGCTAAATCTATCTCCCCAGATTCCTTCTCAGGGGAAGATGTAGCTGATGCTGAAGCTGTCTGGGTTAGTCTTGTCTGGATCATATTTTTTTGCCTTTTCATGTTGACAGGTGCTATTGACTGTCAGCTTGGAGGGCCAAACTTTTCACTTGCTACTGGCCTTTCTTTACTGGGACAACTGCGACCCCTAGTGGCTTGTGTTGGGTAATTGCGTGTAGACTGGGTCTTTGTGTCTTGCCTGGCCGGAAGGGAGAAATTTCCCTTTCTGTGGACGGAATTTGTCTCAGGCTGCTTCTCTGCTTTCGCAGCACCCGGTGGGGTAATGGATGGGGGGGCTGCTTGACTGTTTGCCTCTGTGAGGGGTCTCAGAGCTGTTGCCCAGGGGGTTAGTGCACCTGGTTTTCCCTGTAATTTCCAGCTGCTGTACTGTGACCTGGGTTGTTTCCGTCAAGCTGTTAAGTCCCTGTCCCTTTAAGACTTTTAAAAAGCCCCTGCTTTTCTTTGTCACAGGGGCATCAGCTTCAGCACCCGCTCAGAGGTCTTACTCCCTGTTCCCCCAGTATCCAGGGCCCCCTGGGCACGTACTGTGTCTGCGCTCTGGCCTGGATGGCTGGGGCTGGGTGTTCGGCAGTCCTGGGCTCCATCTCCCTCCCGCTCTGCCTATTCTTCTCCCACCGGGAGCTGGGGGGAGGGGCGCTCGGGTCCCGCTGGGCCGGGGCTTGTATCTTACCCCTTTCACCAGTCGCTGGGTTCTCGCTGGTGTAGCTGCAGTCTGGCTACTGTCCTGCGTCTTCTGGTCTCTCTTTTAGGGCTAGTTGTGTTTGTTGTATTTTCAAAAGTATATATGTTTTTGGGAGGAGATTCCCACTGTCCTACTCACGCCGCCATGTTGGCTCCGCCCTCAAGAATGTCTTATGGCTCATTCTAACTGGAAACACATAGGGAAGAGATTTCGAAGGAAATACACTCCATCCCAGCTCAGTTGTCACATCACAAAGCCACCGCAAGTAGAGACAGACATATTTACTCAGACCGCCATTTGAATCAGAAATCCTTGTCATTCCCTATGAATATTCCCTGAACCCAGGATATGTTTTGGATTTGGGAAACCATTTTGCTCAAATATACACATCTGCTCCTTAGGTGAGGTTCTCTCAAATGCAGGCCCTGAAGCAAAGTTTTCCTTGCAAAATAAAGGCGGTAAGGATGAAACATAAACGGAGTGAGGGAGTCTGGCGGGGGCAGGAGGAAGCCCGGCCAGAGCGCCGTCTGATTGGCGGGTGAGATGAGTGGCACTCAGAAGCATAACGTCACACCCAGAATTTTTTGTTCTCCTTAAACGTGAAGGATTTGGGCTTTTGTACACACACTGCAGGGCAGGTAGGGAAAGGACCTTCCCCTCATGGTTTTACCTCCATCTCCCTTCATGCGCAGGTCCAGGGGTCTCAGGTATGAGCAGTTATCACAGCAAACAGACCATGGGAGAGGTGGTCTGCGCAGCCAGCAAAGTGATCCAAGAAAATCTGGGCAGGACACTACTATGGAGACGTTAGTTCATGTAAATTATTACTTCTTCTATTTGACTCCAAGTCCGCATCCTGTTTTCTCTCTACAGTTCTTCTATAGTTTTTATTCATGAACCCAAGACAATCAAATGCCTTTCACTTCAACCAGACCATCACTTTACAGAAAAAGACAATTACCAACATAGCAAAGGACATATGTATAACAAATTTCCTTAAATGCTTTAACATTTCATAAACACTGTACCTGCTTTCATACTTAAAAAAAGTCAATTTCTTGAAGGCATAAAAATACTTTGAGCAGCTTTTATTAATATTGTATGTGGTGCTTTATGCCTTACAGTGTGCTAGTCCATTTAGTTGTTCATGGAAAATTAATTTACAATGAAGTAGTGAGAAAACTGCTGAGGCTGAAGATAGTAGTATATTTTATATCTTGTAAGCAGCGCTGACTTACTGTAACGCTGCCATGTACTAAGTATACCTAATCACTAAACAGTTTTTAAAAACTCCAGTTATTAAGGTGAGACATGGGAAAGACCTAAAAAGTCTTGATGATTATGAGAGAAGCAACACGAGATCTGAGGTGTATCATTCAGGAAACCAAAGAGGGCATAAAATCCTGAAGATTGGGTCCTAGAAAATTTACCAGGCTTAGCCATCAAAAACTGTTATCTAAAATATTGGTTTGTAAATGAGGAAAGAATTGGATGTTTATTATAATGAGTTCTAGGAAATAAGTTTTATGGTACTAACACCATCTTTTCTGTAAGATTGATCACCTAGCTGAGTTTATCTCAAAGGCTGAAAATGTTTTATATTAAAAGCATTAAATCATTGGAAGGGCTGAGTGTTAGAAGACAGACTTGGTTTCTGCAGGCAAAGCCATCTTATATGTAGAAAGAGTAAAAGTCTTTAAAAGGGATGAGTTTTAACACCATGAGCTTGCCCAGCTCCCAAAATTCCCACCCCTGAAGTCAGCCATTGGAGTTTCCATTAAGTCTTAGCAGATAAATACTGTCTCTTTTTAAATTAAAAAAATGTGTTATTTTGGAATTTCAACACAAAGACATATTAAGCCCCCAAAGAAGAATGGGTCTCATAGCAGAAAACACTTTGGTGGGTGCTGGGGAGGGAGAAGACGAGAAGCTAAACAACTGGAGACCAAGACTGGACCCGGACAATGTAGGGAGGGGTTGCCTCTGGCGAGAGAGCATCTGAGAGCACAGGTGAGGGTCGGCTGAGCTTAGACATGAATCCCATAGGCTTTAGAAGTGGTTAGTCTGGTCTTCCAGCCTATCTATTCCACCTACCCAATTAATTAAATCTCTTTGGCCTTAATACTCTGATCTATACACAGACATATTAATAGATTCCTCTTAAGAGCATTGTAAAAATTAAATAATAGGCAAAATGCTTAACATAGTATCATGTTGCAAGCACTTACTATACCGTAATGAGTAATTAACAGTTTTGCCTGCCAATGGTCCTCACCTGCCCCTTCCTGAATACCCACTGGTGCCTGCTGCCAGTGGTAACAGCCTTTTCACTCACTGTGGCAGACATGCCTCTATGCTCTAGGTGTCAGGTGAGCTCTCCAGGCTGGGTTGGCTTGAGCTTATCTCCAGAGAAGCAAATGTGTCATATGTAAATGGCATAATGTCTGTGTGGGCAGACCTGGGCATTAGGAATGGACAATTGGAAATGACAATTTTAAATACAAATTCCTTTGTAGGGAGAGTGGGGAAGATGAGAATTACTTTACAACATCTTACTATGTGCTCAGCATTCAGGATGCACTTTATGTATATTACCACATTTGCTACTCATCACAACCTTGCAACATAGGTACTATTACCTTCACCTTACAGGTCAAAAAATTAAGGCTCTGAGGTTATAAAGCTTATAGGTGGCAGAACCAGAAAAAAGAACTATAAAAATGTACACCAGTGAAGCAAATGCAAACAGGAGCAGAATTTTTCAAAGAAAGAACTCAGAGATGCCCAGCATATGTTCCCGTGAGATTTTCTTTGTATAAGCAATTCCAAGTTCTCTGGAGTTTCACAGAAAAAGCAATATAGGGTCATTGCCAGATTCCAGAGGTGCTAGAGTTTGACACAGCGAGGTGGTAGGTTCTACACAGCAACAAACGCAGCTCTGCACTTGCCTAGAAATTGCATGTCACCTTTCTCCCTGGTGATTCTGATATGAGCACCTTCTTGAGGGGAGTGCTCGCCACCGATAATGTACTAAGCATCAAGGCTGGAGCAAGTGATGGCCAACGATAACAGCAAATTACATTTCTCATGATGGACAGGGGAAGAAAAGCTGTATAACCTAGGATGCAGAATAGTTCACCGTGGGTAATAGTCTTGCATCGGGCCAAGGCAAGAGGACACGTCGGGAAGGACCTATACTTTTATATACTGAGGCTTGTTCCTTCAGGCCTAGCCTAAGAGTTGGTTACATTTCCTAAGAATGCTATGTAGCACTCGAAGGTCTTATGAGCTCAGCTGTGAAAAGTCTTATGGAAATGATGCTGAGAATAAAAGGGGGCTTTCCAGATACTAAGGGACCTGATGATGTTTTTCCTAGATGTAAGGAGAACGATACCTGAAAAATGAGGTAAGCCTGTGAGAATTACCTGTACAAGTCTGGTGATATTGGATGTCATTGTTTTGGGGGGAACTGTCTCTGCTGCTGAGAGACAAAGCTGATGTTTCTGTTGCCCCTGGGATTTCTGTCCATCAGAAGACCCTCTGCACAAACTACTCATGAACACATTAAACATAATTCAAATTCATTACTTACTCAATTATAATTAATCAAGCATTCTTTATTGCATAGGCACTGTGTTCCCTAGGAGCCAAGGCCTGCTGTCAAGGGAACATAGATCTTACACCTACCATCAAACAGCTTGTAGTGAAAAAAGGATAAGATGACAAAGGGAAATCATTACATAAAGTGCAGTACATCTTCTGATAAAGTAAGCAGGTGCCATGAGAGAAAATAGCAATGTAGTGTTAAGAAAAATTATTTAGAGTTGGGAAGTAAGACAAAAAGGTGGTGATATTGCTTTTCACTGTTAACCCTGAAGTTGACAGTTTCATGGTTTTGTAGGACCATAACCAATTTTGTCTCTAAGCTCAACAAACTTATTTCAAAATGCCTTACCTAGTGGACTCTAAATACCCTATTTCTCAAAATGCTCTCTGCACTAGTTTTACCAACTTACTGGTTTCCCTATTAGTAAAGGAATGGAATAAAATCTTTTGATGCATGTTCAGTATATTGGTATGAGAGTCATGTTTTTAACTGAAACCTAGTGATTTGACAGCAACAGGAACCATTTCTGAAAGGAGGGATGTATTAGTCATCTGGGGCTGCTATAACAAAATGCCACAGACTGGGGCTTAACAGCAGATGTCTGCTCGTCACAGTCCAGCAGCCTAGGATCCAGCTGCTGGCATATTTGGTTCTTAGCGATGGGCCTCCTCCTGGCTTGCCAACGGCTGTCTTCTCACTGTGTCCTCACAAGGAAGAGGGAGAAATGGCTCTGAGCTTTGATCTCTCTTCCTCTTCTTATGAGGGCACAAATCCCATCCTAGGGCCCCATCCTCATGACTTCATGTAAATCTAATCACCCCCCAAAGCCCATACCTCCAGATATTATCACATTGGGGGTTAGGAATTCAACATGTAAATTTTGGGGGGACACAAACATTCAGTCCATAACAATGGAGTTTGGGACTTATCAGATAAGGTCTGCAGGATACAGTTGTGGAGAACATAGCAGCTGATAGAAACCAACAGGGTATGGAGATGGCATAATGCAGCTGAAAGAGCTTTGGAGTCAGGCAGATATGAATTCAAACCCCACATTCAGGACTTACCAGCCGTTAATATAACTGCTCAGTGCCTTAATTTCCTTATCAGGTCAATGGCGCTGTTAAGAGTGACAAGGTCAGAGGGATGTTGTGATGATCACAAAAGAACACCGAAACCCCCAGCGTCATATCTGGTGCCCCGTGCTTACTCCTTAGTCCCCTCCTCACCTTTGAATGCTACTCTCCAAAGAAATGAAAACTGCAAGCTTAGTTCCACACTCCTTGACACTTTAGATGGTAAAATGAGAATCCCTTCTATACACACCATGTAAAAGCTCCCACTGAAACGTGTTATAGATATGGAAGCCCAGAACCTTGGAGCCAAAGGCAGCTAGAGAGACCCTGAATTTCATGTCAGGTTTCAAACATTTAGGACATGGTGGTGCCTAAGAAACAAGGCTATGCGAACCCACTGGCACCTCAGTAACTCAGGCCTGAGTCAGTATTTGTGGCAATTCTGATAAACGTCAGCTTGAATTTACCTTTGCTCAGCAAAACCTACTTCAAAGATTAACAGTGTAGTGGAAATCAGGAAGAACTTTTAATATGTTTAAGAAATCAAACAGTATTTATGCCCTACCTTAATTGCATGTAAAATAAACACCATATTATATGTAAAGATAAAATGTTCTTATCTAGTCTTTAACGCTGATCCCCAAGGGCTATTTACCAAGCTATACTTCATCACTTCCAAGTGTGTAAAGTTAAATGAACTTGATGTAAATGAATGTTGCTAAAAGTAGCCCAGAGTTTAGGTTTTTTACTTATTTAAATCAATTTCCCCTATTAGTCCAGATAGGCTTTCAGAGTAAGTAGTTTTATGACAACTTACAGCACACATAAAAGTCACCCATGGCACAGTCTGATGATAAACAAGTAATTTGTTTACAGTTACAATATGCAGAATTTAGGTTTTGAAACTCTAAAGGAATGGGGTAGGGACACAAGAATATTACAGGTGGTTTTAATAGATTTTCACACCAATAAGTACCACACAATAGGAACTAAAGATACACGTGTAAGAATGCATGAATCTCAATAAATTCCAAGAATAAAAAGATGGACGAAAAAAGAAAGTCCTAGAAGAATACATAGGTTATAGTATTATTTATTAAAGTTTAAAAACTTGCAAAACTAAACAATATATTATTTAAGGATGTGTTCACGAATAATTTATATACTTATGTACATACTATATTTTATATATACTTAATATATTACATATAGTAATCATATATCTTATGTATAATACATATTTTCTGTATATAAAAATACCTATTATATATGGGGAAAAAATTTAGGATAGTAGTTATGCCAGAGAGTGGGATATGAAAGGCTTTAGTGTTGTTGACAAGGTTTAATTCAATCTGGGTGTTAGATTGGTTTTTATCACTTAGATCTTAACATGTTAATTTTTTTATGTACATGAACACTTTTTAAATATAAACATAAAAATTACACTTTTAAGTCAATTTATTATTATAAGATTAATTTTAGCTCCAATATTGCATGGTGCCATGAACTGAATATCCAGGACCTTACGGAGAATCTCTCAGTCTGTTCGTAATACTCAGCAATGTATTTTTTGTGAACAAATTACAAGTGTTAAGAGCTCTTGAGAACACATATCATCCAATATGGTAGGACATTCCAACAGCAAAATTTATTTGTATTTCTTTCTGTTCTGTAATCTGTGAAACATTTGTTAGGCTCCATGGTCATGAAAGATATTTTCTTGGCAAGGATAAAATCCTAGATGAGTTCTTTTGTATTGTGGAGGTAGGAAACTATTTTTTGTAGGGTCACTGACAAAGAATAAAAGGTAATATGAACTAGCTTAATTTCAGCCATTTTAATTGATATACATGTTAGGAAATATTAAACTATGTTTTAAAAATGCGAAATAAAGTTTATTAAATAAATGTTTTAAAAATACTTCTGTTCTCTACTGTGGCTGGTAAACTTAGAGACAAAAACAGGGAGAAAAGAAGGCATAATTGGAAGAAAATAAATTGAGAAAGAGACAGAAGAAAATAGCTTGTACAGGAAGATCTTATGTGTCAAAACAGTATGGGAAAAAGAGGAAGAGAGGATATGTATGTAGGCCCCACTCACAAACAAACAAACATACACTACAGAAATGTGAAACAGCTTCACCATCTCGTAGTTTATCAGCTCCGCTTCGAACATTCTGAAAAGCTTTAACAGGGCAAGATGTACTTGGAAGTATTGGATGCCTCCCCAACCCATACCTCTGGCCCCTCTACCCCATCACAGCTTCTTTGGGTCTGATGTTTACTTTGCTTCTATGCTTCAGCTCTGCGTATTCCCTTCCTTGGTTCCATTCCAAGGGGAAGGAAGTAACTTTGGTTCACATTTTTAGTAGCATTACTTCATGCCTGTGGAATACTCTTGAAAGTTGGGTCTTTCTTTCCCCACATTAGATAAAAACACCTTTTCCCCTCTGTGATCTGTGTGGTTTCATGAATATTAACTTATAGTAGGGTTTTGTTGTAGTAAGCCTTTCGTAGACTTGCAAAGAGAAATCAAAATGCAGTTAATCTCTGTTGCTCTCAAGATTTGAAACTAAGCAAGGAAAGCGAGCCAGGGGGCCGTCACGGAGACTGCAGACTGTTGTTTGGAAGAAAGCCTGTGGGTGGAGCCTGGTTGCCGCTCTGAGGAACCCTTAGCAGGTGACAGATATACCTGCCTTTGAGCACATCTGGAAATGGATCTGCAAATGAGTCAAACTGAAAAAATCAGAAGGATGATCCATTTCCAGCTAAGCTTGGTGCAGGTTAGTTAACAGTGTCAGACTCATTATTCCAGAAGCTGGGGAGAAAGTGAAATTCTAGCAGCCAGCTGTAGAGTCCTAGCAGGATGTTACTTACCATCAAGCCCAGCATGAATTTCAGTGTTGGATAAAGCTCAATGCTACACTATGCAATCTAATAAACCCTAGGGTACAATTCAATGACTTTTATTCCCAGTTGCTCTTCGTTTAACATAAAAACTCAGTCACCGGAATTTTGGTTTTTCAGTGTGTGACTTTCTGGGCCTTTAAACGAGACACATTTTTAAAACAACATGCAAGTGGAAAAGAAAAGAAGGGCAGTCATCAGCACTAGGGACTGTCTCTTGTCCAAAAGGTGCCAGCAGCAGGTCTGGGGAGGTAGAGCCATTTAGGGCTGAGCTGGAAAGCAGACCCAGATGAACTGCTCCCAGGCCAGAGGCCCACTCTCGCCCACTACTCCACACTGCTTGACATGTGGAGAATGTTTCCTCCTGTTTGTCTATAAAGTGCCCTTCCTTCCAATTCAACGGCTGAAAAGGCACAATGGACTCAAACTGTGGCTGAGAGGGGATAGCAGGAAAACTGGTTTCGGCTCGGTTAGAATGGATTCTGGACAGCACCTCCAGCGGTCTCTGAAGGCAAAGAGCATTCAGCTGGAGTCCCAGGGGGGCATCTTTACTAATTAGCATGCTGCTTCCTCCTTGGAGTAAAGGTTAAATGTTTGAACTTGGTAGATTATTTCTAAGCCAAATCCCATTAAGCCGCACTTCAGGGAACAATGAGGTATGCCCTCTGATTCAATAGGTGGAAAGGGAACAAACCATGTGGCTTTTGAGAATGAGTTAACAAGAGAATAAGGTAAGGTGCCTTACAGGGAGATTGCCACTTGAATTGGGGATCTGTTGAACTGAATTTCAAGCACACAGAAAGAACATATATTGAGCACATGCTTTATGTCAGGTTCTGCCAGAGACATGAAAGCCAAAAAAACAAAAAAGATACCACCTCTGCATTGAAGGGACTACAGTCTAATGGGAATAAAAGACTCTTAAAATTGCATGGCTATATAATACGGTAAGGTAAGGTGTGAGGACGGCATAAAAGAGATGCATTTAGTGGCGTAAGGGTTAGCAAGTGTTTCTTAGAGCAAATATCTAAGCTGAGTCTTGAAAGATGGCGGCCAGGTAAAGAAAGGTAGAAAAGACATTCCACACAGAAGGCAGAGCATAAGCAAGGACACAGAGGAGTGAAATGTGATGGAGAGTAAGAATTCTGGGGAATTTTGCAAGACCCACATGACACGTGTGAGGCCTGAGGTCAATACAATGAGGCTGGGAAACTGTGGGTCACCTAACAGGGCTGTGAAGGCCAAGCCAAGGGTCTAGATTTTATTTTGAAGGATACAAGGTGGTATCCTTGGGGTCTAAATTGAAAAAAAGACCAGCTTAATTTACAGGGTATGTAGATTATTCTGCCACATGTCACGCAGAAAGGACAAAAGGTAGGAAGGAGCATTTGAAGGCTATGTGATGGCCCACGTCCACTCTGATGCACACCTGGGCAAGAGCACCAGCGATCAAAATGGGGAGGTTGGAGAGGGTACAGGTGAGATTTGGGGGTAAGCTGGAACCGAGCAGTAAGAGACCAGGAAGCAATTAAGATAGTTTTGATTAGTTCAAGAACAGCTTTTTCTGTTTCCCATTTTTCAGAACAGGGTGAAAAATAATTCATTTTACAAAGGGGCCGCTGCCTCCAATTAGGGAAAAGCACCAGCGTGTGACTGCTACGGGACCCAAGTGCAGCCCGTGTAGAGGAGTGGCCAGCCGAACAGGGCGCCCGCATTGGTCTCAGCTCCTGTCTCTCACTCCAGCTCCACCCTCTGTGTTCTGCTTCACGGAGCTGGGGCTGCAACTCCGCATCCTTTGTCATCTGGCTCCTCTCGGGGGACGCGAAATAAATAAAAGGCAGCAGAGAGAGGAAATCAGAGCCTTGCCCCACCCTGATTTGCTTGCTGTGTCGGTCAGCAAAAACAGATTTACTTTGGCAATGGAACCATCACTCCAGCTGTAGCTTCGCTCTGATGACCAGTTTTTTTCCCTGGCACATCCAAACTCAGCCTCATCGTACCTCCTGAAAGGTGTGAGCACCAGCCGGAGAGGGCCTGCTTCCCACAGGGCTGAGTCCCCGCGCTTTCTACTGAGCTAGCAGGGTCCCTTCCTCCACGCCGCGCTCCGGCGCTGCAGTTCTCCAAGCCTGTCGGAGCTGGGAACTGCTTCTCCCTAATTCCCAGCCCCAGGGTGGCAACTGCCCCCTGCAGGTGCTGTCCCTGTGGGTGCTCAACGTCCTCTGTGGCTTTTTACTTTCTATTTTCCAGACTGGATCCCGACTCCTTCAGGCTTGAAGTTGAATAATTAATTTTGTTGTCATGTTATTTCTGAGATGCCTATTCAGATTAAAACCGGTGAACCTGGCAAGTCATTGGTCCTGTGTGTGAAACTCAAGGGCAGAACATAGATGAGCCTGAGATATTTATTTGAAACTCTTAATACATTTGTGGTAGTTAAAATCTTAGCTATTATATGACATTACTCAAAAGGAGGATACTGTTAAGTGTGATACTATTAAGAACTCCCCAGAATCAAACACCTCTGAGGATCATGACTTACTTGTATGGTAATTTATTTTCTCCAATTAATGCCTTGTGTATTGTTTGACACAAAATAAAAGCTCAATGTTTTTTTGAGTAAACTAAGGAAAGAAAAAAGAAAAAAGCTGAATAGTGACTCTTGAGGTTGAAGGATAGGGTAGAAGCCACTAGTTGGTAAGTCAGTATCTCTTCTCCTTGTATTATTAAGTAAGAGAATCATGATTTTTATTTGGGTTATTAACGAGTATGTTTCCAAGATTCCTGCAATTAGGGTACAGTTATGTGACTAAATTATGACAAATGGTACCAACATTGAGTATGACTTCCAGAAAGGACCCCTAAGGAACTGATTCCGCGAGGGATATAATTCTACTGCCTTTTCTCCCTCCTGATTTCTGCTGTCTGGATGCAAGGGCAGGAGCTCCAGAAACAATCGTGGACCATGAGGTGAGTTTTGAAGACAGCGGGTCAGAAAGAGAGAAGGAGTCTGTGTTTCTCATGGCTGAAGCTGCCCAACATACCCCATGAGGGCTACCTGTCTCTAGGTCTCTTCAAATGAAGAAATAAACTATCTTGTTTAACCAATGTTTTCTTGTAAATAGTGCAATGTAATAAAAAGCGATATAAATAGGTCTTAAAGATTAACTGTAAGAGGTATTGGAAGACTGATCTTTCCATCCACTGGTCACCCCCTACTGCTGGCAGGGTTTCTCCCTGGGGAAATTCTCTGGTGTTGGATATTCCTGTTATGATTTCATTAAATGAGAGAAAGGGTTTCTTCTGGTTGTTCCTAGATCTACTTTATTGGGTGTCATCAAAAATATCAATTTCTTCTTCACTGGAAAACTATTTGGATTTCTAAGGACAGTTCTAATGCCCTCATTCTCCCTGCTCTTCCTTCCGTGTTGCAATTAGGCATGGCTTAAACTCCCCATCTGAACCTCATCTCCCCATGATGCCCAGATGGAGAAACTCCTACATACTGTTTCCCAGGGTTACTTTTTTAAGTTAGACCCTCATTGCTACTGATCCTGTGACTATTTGAGTGTTAGTAAAATCTTACACATAGTGCTGCTTCTGTAAATGCTCTTCCGCTCTATTGGAAATCACTAAAATAACACTTGTTAATAAAATGACTACCTAATATCTCCTCCTTCTTTGTTTTTTAAGGGAGAAGGAAGGAACCCCTTTGGAGGTTGCATTTTCCTAGGGAACTTCTCATTTTAAGTGTCTACATGTAGCAATTAAAGCTTTAAGTTTTTAAAGCCACATTATCTATTGAGAGTCTGTGCAGCATAATGGCTGGGAGTTGACTCTGGGGCCAGTAGATTTACCTTCAAACCCGGCTCTGGTGCTGACTCATGACTCGCCCTTGTCATAAGTCAGCATATTCATGTGTAAGAAGAAACCTTAATAATACCCCTTTCATAAAGTAACTGTGAAGATGAAATCTAAATTCCATGCAAATTCTAACAAAAAGACTTTGAAATGCTGCACCTTTGCTTCATCCAAGTTTCAGAAAGACAGAATAGCAGTTACTCCGGAATTGTGTTGTTTTTATTCTTACTCACTGGTGGCATTTGGTACCTTGGCTATGTCCATGTTCTATGTTGTTCTGAGAACCTTCATTGACCCTCAGATTCACTTCCTAAATTGAAGAATTAAAAAAAATGTTTCTTTCTGAGATGGTTTTCCCCTGTACCTCTCACTAAAGTCCTACTAATACTTTAAGACACCTTACGCATCACACATTCCTTGTTGACCGTCTCCTCCAGGGAAATAGCAAACACCCCCAAGGCAAGAACCACATTCCACTCTTTCCCTAATGTCTCACATAATATCTGGCATTCTTTAGGTGATTACTACATTCTGTTGAGTGATAATGAATTATGGAGTCATTAAAGTAATATTTGCTAATAAAATGACTATTTATAACTCCTTTGTTTTTTAAGGACAAAGCTTTATTTTTTTGAACCTGTGTATTTAATTTCAGACAGGTTAACCCTCTTTCAAGGTAACTATCATTGTTCTATCACTTATGATGTACCAGATTCTGTGCTAAGTGTTTTACGTATACTATTCCATTTAATCCTCACAAAAATCTGGTGAGGCAGATATTATTAGCTTCATTTAGCAAATGAGGAAACCGAGGCATCAGAGAATTCAGTAACTTCTATAAGGTTATTACTCATACGTGGCAGACTAAGTCTTCAAACTAGGTTCTCTTTAATCCCAAATCTTTACTTTGAATCAGGATGCTATACAACTGCTTTTTGGAATTCAATATGAATTGGACAAGGCACCTGGGGATGTTGTTAAATGTAGTCCTGATTTAATGGATCTGAGATGGGCCAGAGATAATGCATTTCTAACATGCTCCCTGGCAACACTCATGCTGTGCTCTGAGCATGCATCGAGTAGTATGGTTCTGCTCACCAACCTCCCTTCAGGGGTGTCTCAGCTGCTCTACTTTAGACTCTTGTTTGACTCAGTCTATGGATTGACTTGGAGCTCAGCAGGAGACATGTGAGATTTCCTTTCCTAAGGAGCAGTTCTTAGTTGCAGTCTCTATGTCACCCGTTTCAGGTCTGATTACCATCTCATCTTCTCCATCATCCTCTCTTTAATCTGCCTTATTTGTGTGCTTCCTGACTTTTGACCCCATTACACACTCATCATCCTGCCTTGACATCCAGGGCTCACCTTGCCTGCAATTCACAGCTCATATTTGAACATCAGTGGAGAAACCTTCTTTGGTTCTTGGCTTTTTAAATTTAGAGTTGCTAGGAAATAGCTTCAGCAACACGGAAGATTTGAACTGGTGTGGACCCCCTTCTAGCTCCAAACACGCAGTAATCCTGGATTCTTTTTAAGAAAATCATAAATGTATATATAGTCAGGTTTGAAGATGGTGAAATTACTGTCTTTCTCAGAAACAGAGATTTCAAAGTTAAGGCTGATTCTGTGATAGTCCAGAGCATAATAGAACTAAGCGCTTTAAGGTAGTTATGATTTAACATCCACCCAAGAACAGTAGCTGAATCCTTGGAGACTGCATGAGATAAAAAGCTAGAAGAACAATGCAAGTAGAGTTTTTGGAATACCTGTCTCATCCATGAAAAGGGGATAGAAAAACTCCACACCCTGCCACGGATAGCAACAAGAAAACATAACATCTTCCAGGACCTTTCAGAGGAAAGAAAAATCTCCTGTGAAAATCAAAGCTCCAAGAGTTCCCCATGGGCAGATGTGAAACTTTAATTTATAAGTTATACCATGCATGCTACAGGTATACCAATTTGATGAATTAACATATAAACTGAATTCAGAATAGTGAATTATCTGAGACCAATGGTGGAAGCACATGCCTACTTCTCTGTTGGTTGTCCACAGGTATTCTCCAACCTTGACCAAAAATATATACACACATGATACTGTGCACACATACACACAAACCCACAAACTCCCACTGAAGATGAGTTCATAACAAGACGCTGCATATCTCAAGACTTTACCATGCTTTACCATGTATAGATGTGACACTGGAATTCATACCATATGTGCTATAGGTACTCCAGGATGGTAAACTAACACATAAACTGAGCTGAGAGTAGTCAGTCACCCAAAGCCTGAAGTAGAAGCTCATGCCACAGAACTCTACTCAGAAACTATAACAACCTGTGGTTACACAGACTTCCCTGGTGTTACACACATAAACAAAGACACACACACACACGCAGAGAAACAAAACAAGCAAGCATAGAAACTTCCATTGAATATAAACGCCTAATAAGATATTATAAATCTCAAGACTTATATGAGATTTATGGTGAATTAACATATGAACTAAGGTCAGGGTAGAAATTTACCCTTAACTCTGTAGTAGAAGTCTGTGCCATAACAATCTATTTGGAAATTCATTTGGAAATTTCCAAGATTCACAGCATACAGATCTTCCACAGAAAATTCAACTCCCTATGAATATGAGCTCATAATAAGACATTATAAATCCCTGAGGAATGCTCTACCTTGTGGGTGACTTGACACACTTAATCACAGGCCCTAATAGAACAACCTAATAGAGACTATGAGTTTATTTAAAGGTATTAAGGAGCAAAAAGGAAAACTTAAAATCACAATGAAAGAAAGGACACTGAAAAATAGGTAGGAGGACTTTTAAAAGAAGCAAACCAAAGTAGCAATGAGAAGTACAATTATTAAAAGTAATGACTCAATGAATGGATTAAAAAGATGTGACAGAGAACTAAGTAACCAAAATTTTAAAAATGAAGAAATTCTAATAACTCAGCCCAGAGGAAAATATAAATGAAAAATAGAAAAGTGATATTAAGACATAAAAGATAGCATAAGTAGTTTTAACACATCCATATTTAATGTTTCAGAAATTGAAAGAGAGTGGAAATACGATAAATACAATTTTTAAAGAGATAAAAACTGAAACTTTTCTAGAATAGAAGATACACATGAATTCTCAGACTGAAGAAGCCCACTAAGTTTTGAGCTCCTAGACAAAAATTCCTTTAGAAAAGCAGAAAAGTTGTAAAAGCAATTATAAGGAAAAGATAGATTACCTACAAAAGAAAAATAAATTCAACTGGCAGCAGACATCTTTGCAACCCAATGGTGATGAGAAGAAAATAAAATGAAATCTTCAATGTGTTGGAAGAAATAATTGTCTGCCTAGAATTCTATATCCAGCTCAACTATCATTTAATAAAGGCAATTTCAAACTGTATTTTTTTTCAATAAAACAAAGCCCTCTATGGACTTACTGAATAATCTCCTAAAGGATTCACATAATAACAAGAAAATTAAACCAAGAAATAAAGATTAGCTAGAATCAATAAGCAAATAAATTGGTAAAAACTGGTAAGTATGAGAAAAGAAGTAATTAAGCATTACTGTAAAGAAAAGATAAAATAATATAATTTTAAGAATGAATTTGGGGAATTAATTATAAGTAAAATTAAAAGACAGGTTAATAGTGTGGAATTTGAAATGGTATGATTGAAATTAAAGTATTCTTATTTCCCTATATCGTTCTGGTAGGATATATAGATGCTGGTTAAATTTATACACTGCTAAGTCACATATGCATTTTAGGTAAAGGATAAGAGAACAGAAAGAGAATAATTTCCAATCCAGAGAAAGGAGATAATAGATATATTACTTTTCTATGGATGCCATAATACATTGTCACAAATGTAATGGATTAGAACAATGCAAATGTATCCTCTCAGAGTTCTGGAGTTCAGATGCTTAGCATTTTTCACTAGGTTGAATCAGTTTCACAAGTCAGTGTGTCCTCTGGAGGTTCTGGGAGAGAATCTGTCCCTTGCCTCTTCTAGTTTCTGGTGACTACTGGCATTTCTTGGCTTGTAGCCACCTCACTCCAATTTCTGCCTCCACTTTCCTATCCCATTCCCCTGTGTCTGTCTCATCTCCCTCTGCATTTCTCCTTCAAGGCTGCTTGTGATGGAACTCAGGGCCTACTCAGATCACCAGGTGATCTCCTCAAGGTCTTTTACATTACCACATCTGCAAGGACAGTTTTTACCAAACAAGATAATATTTATAGGTTCCAGGGATTAGTATGTAGACATATTGTTGGGGCTACTATTCATACCACTACAACAGGAAAACTGAAAACACAGTCTTCATGAACAAAATGAGAGAAACAGAGGTAATAAGACCAACACAACCAAAAGTCATTTTCTGTCCACTTTTCTTGTCTGTTTCATTTCCTCAACTTATCCTTTTACTCTGAACCTAGATTAGAATAATGCAAAGCATTAGAAAAAGAGTCCACAAACTACGGAAATGGACACATAGCTCCTCATCTGTTTTTATGAGTAAAATTTAATTGGAACATGGCCATGTCAATTTTTTACATATTGTCTCTGGTTGCATTTGTGCTACAACAGCTAAGCTGAGTAATTTTAACAGAGACCACTTGGCCTGCAAAGCCAAAAATATTTACTTTGTGGTCTATTCCAGAAACGTCTGCCATACCTTGAGTTAAATGACCCACTGCAAGTAGAAACAGGAAGAAAGAGAATTAGATGGCTTAATTAATATTATGTGTGTGTGTGTGGCTGTGTGTGAGATGCATATTTTGAATTAAGTCATAATCAATAGTCTGACATCTTCAATGAAAATTAAGTTCTTTCAGGGAATTGACAAAGTGAAGGAAAACAATTTTGCTTCCCTGGATTTGGAAATTTGGATTCAGAGTTCCTTCTTCCTTCAACACTGCAGAATCATCTTAGAATAACAATTTGCAATTAGATGCTAAGCACATTGAACCAGAGGGATAAGGAATAGTAAATATTGCCAAAAATTTTATGAAATGTGTAAGCAACCTGCATTTTACTCCTAGTGGGGTGCACATTTTGGCTTCATTTTATTTTTACTTTCCTGTAAGCTGCCTCAAATCATTTTGGTGGAAGTAGACGTGGTATAAATAAATAACCATACATGGACAGCACAAAAGAAAGAGAATATGTGGAGCAGAAAAAATAAATCTCATAGCTGTATTTTAAGTAGAAGGTCAGGCTTTGCATTAGGTAGTATTTATAAGATATATGTAGAATGCCTTAAAATGCCATGGAAATGTCAACAATGGTCACAGCTCTTGAAAACAATAGTGTCAGAATGAGCTAAATTAGTTATTCCACTGCTTGGCTTTCACTTCTTTGTAAGAAACCAGAGCCTGTTCCCCAAAGCGTCACAGCAGGCTCAGAGATCGCAATGCTCTCTGGCCCAGAGTGCCACTGACAGCTTTCACTGACATGCCAGCTCAGCACTGGGGCTCTCTGAATTTGTAATAAGCATGGCTAAATATTTAGGAATCTTGAGGTTTCAGTTTCTTTATTTTCCCCCTGCCAATTATGAGAAAAGAAAGGGAGCGGTTTCTACCTTCATAAAGCCACCTTATTATATACATTGATACTTGTCTGAACCGCCTTGAAAATCCACAGGAGGAATGAGCACTCTCTCTGGCTGGAGAAAGACTTCTTCATAAGGAGAGCTGACAAGAATAGCAGGATCATGCCACCCCTCCCTCCACCCTCAGTTCATTATGCTTGGTCTTGCATCTCTCCTGCCTGTCTCGGAGAGTCTCAGCACAGGGAGGAGGTTTCCTAAGGTGGTGCAGTGACGGTGCATGGAGGAACCCGGCCAGAGCCGACAGTGCTGGACTCCCCAGACAGCACCAGAAAACGTGCTGATGAACTAAACCTCAGTCTATTTGGCCCACTGCAGTCAGGATACGACCGTGATGGAGCATGGCTAAATATTTAGGAATCAGTGTCCCAGAAGAGGGAATTCAGGTGAAGATGTTTGAAATATTTTGTCATTTAAGGCAGGTCTTTCAGGCAGAGGGCTTACTGGATTCAGATAAAGTTTTTTTTTTTTAATACTTCAGGATTGGTGGACACTGTGAGGTGATGGTTTTAAAGTCAATCTTGATAAAGGAAGTCTTTGTTTGATAACTGAGCTGTTTGCCCAAGGGAAGAATTTATTGATCCTGATAGGAGAGTTATTTATCCATATGAGCAAACTGTTTGTTTCCATAAATGGATTTGTAGAAATTCCCTGAAGCAAACAGTGAATTTTTAATTTTTTTTTACAGCCTTATCTTTCTGGGCAAGACTTAAGTCAGGTCGACACAGGTGGCCACGTTCAGTTCTATAGTTATGTGTCTTCAACAGAGTCTCCATTCTTACAGGTTTTATCCCAAAACATGATATAAATTTATAGGCTAAGGTCAATCCTGTTTCTCCACTCTTGGAATTTCAACCTTGTTCATTATATCTCCAAATATATTGTCATGATTGAAAGTTTTTAAAGCTTGCATTCATCTTGGGAACTTTGTTACCCCTTGCTCATCTGCTCAAATTCAGGTACATACTAAAGTTTGTTTTACTGTCTGCACTTGCCCAGCCTTCAGTGGAACTGAAGTTCTCTGAAAGAATTGACAACTCTGCATTTTAGTCTTGTCCAAATACTTCCTGTCAATGCACCTTCACCCAAGATGTGGCTCATCAGACTTTCATTTGGGACTCTTGCTTCTCAGGGATAAGACAGAAGTCTCAGAGCTTGTTTGAGGGAATTGTGGAGCTAACACCTGCTGGAACTGCTTTGCTCCCATCTTTCAAGCTTAGGGCTGGCATCCCCATTCAACCTCGTTGCATTCCCTCCGCCTTTCCTATGGATTCCCCCTTTAAAAATGTTAGCCATAGCCTGTTTCTCTTGCCCGCCAGTAAAGTACCTTCCAAATGTTGGTTGCCTTCAAGAGGCTGTTATTACAAAGTTGTATTTTGTTGCAGTGCAGTTGAGGCTGACCTCTGAGTTCAGCCAGACTGGCCCATACCCTGGTTAATTGCAATCACACACATATATTTTCAGCCAATCAGTTCCCTACACAAAGATCTATAGGGAGGGGCTCAATTGCAGGAAATAGATTTTCTTTTAAGTTGTATACTTTATCTGGTTATATCAAGGACTAATTACTTGTTCCATTCATGTGATAAACCAAGTCAGCAATGAGACCATTTCAAAAATCAGTGACTCCCTATCAGTTCTGACTGAAGCGGGACATTCAGAAACCAGCTTCTTTCTCAGGTTTATGTTCTTTTCCTGACTGTGTGTGTGTGTGTGCGTGTGTGTCAGAGGGAGAGAAAGAGATGGAAGCACTGAGTTCAGCTGAATTACCAGCAGTGTTTGTTCAGTTCATCACACCTGTTCCCAAGGGAGTGTTGCTTTGTCTTGTGTTTGCCTCTAAACTGGTTTTAGAATCTCCTGTCTTTCTTATCTAGACATTCTTTTCTGTTTTTCTTATCTAGCCATTCTTTTGTAACAATGATCAAATGGCCATCTGAATGGCACTGAGGTTAAGATTCCCCCAGAGCCTCAGGTCTTGGGATTTCTCACATAAAGGGCCATGGCCACTGGGGCCAGAGCAAGTCTCTGTGTAACCACCAGCCCTTATCTACCACTCATTTTCCTTCTGGACTTTTCAGCAGGTGAAACCTTGTTAATGTGAATAGCAGAAAACCATGAAATTCAGATTTACAGTAGAAAGGGTTAACTTTGCCCTTTGTTGTAATTAATGATGGTTTGGATGGACCAGTGATTAATCAATATTTATGTGAAGCATTACAATATGTGCTTGCTATATACATGTACATATATTTATAAACTAAACATATAGCTCTCACTTTATGTGTCTTTGTGAGATAGGTATTCATATTACTGATAGTGTTAGCCCCAAGTTGGAAATAAATAGATCTGATGTTCCCAGAGTTTAAATGACTTGCCTTGGTCATAAGTTATTACCTAATAAAGGCCAGTCTCTAGACCCTTGCAGCTGAAGGATGTCTGAACCAGCAACCTGAGCATCACCTGGGAGCACATCAGAAATGCAGACTCTCAGGCCCTACCTAGACCTAGAACTGCTGAATTCAGCCTGTATGTTAACAAGACCCCAGGTGATTCTTTTGCACAAGTATAGGGTAAATGGAAGTTTGCACCCAGAATTTCCCACCCTATTTGCGTATCAGTAGGCCACAGTAGGGCTGCAGCTGGGGCAAGGGATGGAGAGAAAACAGCCATTCTATCCTCCCCTTCATTCCTGGTGTGATTGGTTTGCCTACCAGTCACCAGGGACCCTCCCATGGAGTTCCTCCTGGAAGGAGTGGGCAGAGGAAGTGAGCATGTGTGCAGCAGCAGGGGACAGTCAGAGTGGGGGATGGCTAGTGAGCCCCAAGTGAGCTGTGAGCAATAAAAACCCTTTCTCCCAACCTGCCCTTCCCCTTGTCCTCGTTTCACAGATTCATGGGGAGTTTGCCTGGAGTGGAGAATCCCCTTCCCCCAAGAGCTTCAATAAGTTTAAGGAGCACAGCTCTAGATCAAGTCACTGTTGTCTGTCATGGAAGCTGTATTGTTTTGTACCCTGGCCACCTCTTTCTTCCTCAAAGTTTTTGGTCATTAGAGTGAGTAAATGTTACCAGAGATGGGTTTTTTGGTCTCTTCACAAGAAAGAATTCAAGGACAGATGTAAAAGTGGCTGTGTTTTAAGAGTTTATTGGAAAATGAGAGCTTAAAGAAAACAGAAAGTACATGCTTAAGAGTTGAGCCTGGGCAAACTTGAGAATGAGGTGCATAGAGAATACAATAGGGAGCTTTTCCATGCAAAGAGATATGAATATTTCCTAAGTGGGGATAGGTTTCAAAGGGGACAGGCTGAGTCTTCTTGGCGTTCCGGCTTACTCTACCCTCACGCCAGGTGGGGGAGCTTGGGGCTATCTTTGGTTCTCACAGGAACCGTCATGGCATGGAGGGGTGTGATTTTTAAGCTATGTTAACAAGTATATAATATATTTTGGGGTGAAGTTTGGGTCAACTTCTCCATATTGGAACCAGCTAGTTTGGGCCGGTGGCTTTTCTCAGGCCACACATCCTGCAAGAACAGCTTACATAGAATGTGTAGAAAGTAAACAACAGCCAGTGGAAATCCTCACTCCGTCCTTGCTCATATCTGGCTGCCTATTCAAACAGAGTCACCAAGTCTGGGTCTCAGGTTATCCTGGAATTTTCTTCAGTTTTAGTGGTCATTCCCTCTCTTTTCCAATGTCATCACGACTGAAAAACAAAAGTAGGCAGAGCTACAAAAGGGCAGAGAGCAGGGGAAAAAAAAAGAAAAGTATGCTCAGTAGATTATTTCCTGTTCCTTCTGATTTGAAGAGCTGTCCAAGGAGCACAAGACTAAATTTTGAGAAGGCTGAGGAGAGCTACAAATGCAGTCATTCTGCTGTCTGTTGTTAATATAATCTATCAGGAGACAGAAAGGATTTTGCTTCATTTGTCTCAGGGCTCTAGTACACTGTCTGCTGTGAAATTTTCACAATGAAAAATTGCATGGTTTAAGAATGGGCAAAATTATCTCTCTAATGGAAAGATCTAGGCTAGCAGTTCTATATATTTAGGCCAGGCTTCTTCAAAACGGTAAAGTAGCAAAGATAACAGGGGCCGGGAACCTGGAGGCTGAATTCTGTCCTGCGCAGTCCTTGCCCAGCCACCTGTTCCCGTTGAGCATCAGATTTGCTGAACAAAATAGAAAAGAAAGAAAGAAAGAGAAGCTGGGATGGTGTATCAGTTCCTCTTGTTCTGATCACACTTAGGTTTGGAATTACTTGATGTCTGATCCAGGATCTGATTTCTGAAACTCAAAGGGCTATAATGGTTTTAAAGTTTGACAGTCTACCTACTCTTATCCAAACCAAGCAGTAAGTATTTTGCATTTCCCAAATTTTACTCTTTTTCCAGACATTTCATTCTTCCAATAGCTTTTCTTTGAACATATTTTTCACTTTAAATCAAAAGATTTTTATCACTTTTCTTTTCTTTGTTTTTGTGTTATTCCAGAAAGTTAAAAGGCATAGTGTTCAAGGATATGAAGAAGCTGAATGGCTGGAATCTGGGCCAAAGGCACCTGTTTCTTCAGCAGATATCTCAAAACCGTCTTCCCAAATAGAAATAAGGTCTAGTTAACAAATATAGAAATCAAAAAACTCTTCCCACAGACTTTTCTATAAGCTTCTCCTTATTGGACAGACCAGATGATTCTGGGGAGGACACATACGAGTCTGAGCGTTATCTCTAGTGAAAATATGGATCTAACAGGCTAGAGGCCAGAAGAGAATGGCTTCATCACTACCTGAGATGATTAAGTCAAATTCCTTCAACTTGGGGGAAGATCACCTTTGCAGGCTGACTTTCCCAGGGCCATTCGTTGCATGCCACATTGTTCATTATGGGGTGTTCTTTCATCCCAGCAATATTCACTGAGGGCCTCTGATGCGCCAGAGACTCTGCTGGCCGCAGGGTAAAGAGAAGGCAGCAGGCAAACTTCCCGGCCTCTGGCTCTGCCACTCTAGCGTTGTTGGTTATTATGACAGCAGAGGAGGGAAGCGCCCCGAGAGAACAGTAAGTATGATGTTTTCATACGGAAAGGGCTATGGGTTATACCAATTTTTGTGACTGTAGTCACCGGAGCTGGTTGGGGAGTTTCCCTATCTCAGAATGCCAGCATGTATCATGACATCAAAGCCTTAAGAGATGCTGCAAAAGCCACAGACTGTCAGTCTTCACTTTTCCCTTAGTGGTCGCACAGTTGTCACCACCGCTGAAGGAGTCCCTGTCCCAGAAACAGATTTCATCACATTATTATAACATAGGTTCAAAATAAAACATAAGGGAGCACTGAATGGCCGGCTTCTAGAGCTCATGTTTTGCCCACCAAATAGATTTTGCCCACGTTTCAGTGGAATGGATTCTCACATTGATTCTGCCTTCCATGGAACAAGCTGGACTAGCGGCAGCCACAACGGCCGTCATCTGCCAGCACTTATTACCTGCCATTAAAGCTAAAGGGAATGTTAACGGAAAGTATCGCAGCATGCTTCGTAAAAGTCACAAGCCATTTTAGTATTACCCCCTGCCAAGCTGAATATGGAGGTTTGTCTAATCACAAAATTTTACCTCTCATCTCCCCTACCCTCCTTTCTAGATAACCAACATCCATCCAACCTGAAATAAGAAAGCCTACATTCAGTTACTTAATGCAGAATTCAGCCACATTTTACTAGAGGTTACTCTGCAAGTCTTCTGTGTTTGGTCTTTCCATGTGCTAAAAAGAGTGTGTGTTGAAGGTTGCAGACCATTCTCCCTGAGTTGATAGTTTTATGTGCACTTAGAAGCCTCATTGCACTGTCTGATGCAGCTGTAGGGAAGCCGAAACAATACTCTTCAATAAATAAGTTTTGTCTGCCCATGCTGGCAGCAACTGTTCCAGAAAGAGTACAGAGGCAATATGCTACTGTGCGTTCCCCTAGGCACTTAGCGCTCCTGCACCCAGCTTCCAAATCTGTCATCTTTCTATTCTGCTCCTGCCAAATTTTTATTCTCCCTGGCCAGGGACACAAGATGAGCTTATTTCCCAGTCTCTGGAGCCCGTGATCACTCTAGCCTTGTGAGTGTTCACTTCCAAGATGGGGGATACCATGAGACTAATTCTCCACGGTTTAGAAAATGAATTGCATCTCAGTGCCCACAAAGGCATGCAGTAGTCAGCGGTTCTAAATGCAGAACATGAAGCATCTTGGGTAAAGCTATCATCAGTAAATAAACTGGAGATTCTGAGATCTTTCTGAGCTCCTGGTCATCTTCATGGCTCCCCACTGTGACTGTCCTTAGAATGATCTCAACATTCATGATACTGAGAAGAGACAGAGACCCACTGAGGTCAGTGGCCATCCTGGACACACACGGTTAGCGTCCAGGCTGGGATCAGAGTGCATGCTTATTGCTCTCCATTTGGCCAACTTGATTTGAGTTGTTAAGAAAAGAGGTCAGAGAGGTAGAGAATGTAAATTTTCTATGTGTCAGGAAAAGGAAAATCTGAGAAAAATAAAGCCACATATGTGAAGGCAGATACATGCTAGAAGTAGCTTTCCAAGAAGCCCAAGGAGTTCAGCAAGGTCAAACACAGAGTGCATGAAGAGGGTGGCCATAAAAGACACTGCAGAGGCGCTTGGGGCTGGAGATGCAGGGACACTCAAGCACCGCCAAGGAGATTTATTTGTCTCACAGGTAATAGTTTCTAACTGACATGATTAAATTTGTGTTGTGTTAGATCATCACACAACGTTGGTCACACAAAAATGTTCATCATTCAACAACTGTCCTTAACATTGGAAATTTAAAAAAATACCACATGTAGGGAACAGGTATAGCCATACACCAAAGCGTTAAGAGAAGAACTTCCTGAAGAAGTTCAGGAACTCCAGAATAACAAGCAAGATGGAAAAATAAAGAGGTACAAGAACAATTCTTTAAAACGTGGATTCAGATGGTGCCATACGATGTGGCTTTTAGAAAAGCACTGAGATAGCATCTAGGAGAGGACAAGTTTAAAGACTGGTCAGGCAGATTTTTCTGAAGAGGAAAAATTCTGTTTGGGTGTTGATGGATAGGAGAGGTAAGAATTGAAGGGAAAATAAATATTAGACAGAGCAAATAAACTGTGGAACTTAAGAGAACTAAATTATTTAGTTGAAGAGACAAACTTTGCAGATGTTAGGGAGAAATGACCGTGGGAAAAATTCAGGGGCAGGGGGAAGCAGTTGACTGGGACCTTGGATGCCAGATAAACAGGTTCCAGCTTTCAGCAGTTACCCCCAGACAAGGTTCAAGGAGCTCACCTAGGCTTATCAGATGGCTTCGGCAAAGATTTTTGTCACAGCCAGTTATTTGTCCCAAATACCTGATGCTGATGCTGGCTGATTTAAGCAAAGAATGTTTTGAAAGGATATCAGGTATCTCATAGACATGTTGGGAATTCTGAAGCAATGGGCACTGAAAAAAATTTCTTCATTTTCCTTCCTATTTGAAGGTTAGTTTTACCAGATACAGACTTCTGGGAGATGGAGTCAGGGTAAATTAAAGTGGCAAAAAGCTCTCTTACTAGATTCACCTGTTTTTTCTTGTTTAAGGATTTCTCTGATTGTTTCAAACTTTTGGTTAATTTCCAGAGTTCAAAAAAAGTTGATTCTAATAGATCTGCCAATTTATTCATTCTTTTTGTGAAGGGACAGACTTTTGGAGTTCCCTATGTCACCATTTTTGCTGATGTAAGCCCCCCACCCCCTTTTCTCTTTGGTGAGACACTTCTCTGCAGGATGAGTGACTCCCTTAATTTCATTTGAACACTTACTTTCCACCTGTATCACCACCGAAGCTGATCAGGACTGAGTTAAGTGAGTGGAATCTGACTGACGTAGGGCTGGTTTGTAGGACGCAGAAAAGTGTGCTGAAGCGCATTATGCAGCTGGTAAATCTGATTGTTGACTGAGCCCAAGGTAGGTAAAGGCAGCCCACATAGACACAGTGTCAGAGATCATACTGAACTTAGATATGGTTCATTCAAACAAGGGTTCCAGTACTTGCAATATGGAAGGCAGGCCAAGGCAGTGAAAACTTTCAGATAATGGATAACAGGATTGACCTGGGTTACTTGGAATTCATATACAGGCAACTAAATAATGATGTCAGAAGCTGGGAGGCTATGAAGCAAAGGAAGATTTAGAGTAAAATAGCTCAACTTAAGAAGTTTAAGACTTGGCCATGAAAAGAAAAGAAGAGTAACAATGGTTTCATTTATTCATCTACCCTTCAATCATTCATTCACATTCATCAATTAATTGAATAAGAACTATTTTCCAAGCCTATGCTAGATCCTGCACTGGGCACTGTGGATATGGTAATAAACACAACAGTCATACCCATATATTAATGAAGTTTTCAGTCTGATAGGGAAAGCAAATTTTAAGCAAGTAATTGTAAAAATATAAAGTTATAGCTTCTAATAAGTATAGAAGAACAAGATCCTGGGAGGAAGAACCATATGTGGGCCAGGCATGGGGAATGCTTAGGGAAGAAGCAGCTAATGATCAGGTGAGGGAAGGCCGGCCAGGGAAAGAACAGAAGGTCACGTCACTCAGAAGGATGGTCCGAGTTATTTTCATGTAGCTTCAGCAGCCTGGTGTGGGGGTGTGCTTAATGCCTCCTGGGACCGGGAAGAACGCATGACCGCGTTCAAGTATGGGCTCCTGTCATAGACTTAGCTGAGTAAATCATGTCAGGAGGTAAAACAGGGCCAAATTTGGGGAATTAATTAATATTGGGGGTTAGGAAAGATATGCCATCACCCAAAGGTCTTAGGAATACTTAGAGATCGCTATTAATACTGCAGTATGCACCCCACATTGGCAAAGCCAAGGCTGGCCGCAGTTTCCTGGACATTTAACCGCACTTTGGCTCATTCTTGTCTATTCTCTCTCCCATTCTTCGTAGGAGCTGCTCTAAGCCATTAGCACTCACATTGTCCTTATCAGCTCCCATATTGCTCAAAACTTAACAAATGCCCCCTCTATTTTCAAAAAGAAAACTTGACCCATCAGGCACAAACTACCTCCAACACATGCTTGTAAACTTCTTCCACAGACTCAGATCCCATTTCTGAACACTTTCTTCTTTCCTCAAGACGCAAAGTAAATTCTATCTCTGTCAAGTCAGGACCAATTCTTCCTCTGTGGCTTTTACTGACACCCCTCTCCTTATCCCAGGGATGGCGATACATCGGCTACCCCTCATCTCATACATGGCACACTCTTCTTTTCCTCTGAATCTTTCCTCTCAGCCTAAGAAGTTATCATCAAACCTTTTCTATTTAAGAAAAGTTAATATATGGTTCTCATTATACCGATTTCCTTGTCTCTCTCCATTCCTTCAGAACCAAATTTCATCAACTTAGTTTTTTAAAAATATAGAAATGTATATTCATTGTATGCTGTGTAAAAAAGAAAATATTCCCTGAGGAAAAATAAAATCATCTGTATTTTCTCCATTTATATTTTCTTCCAAGGTTTTCTAAAATAGAAGACACTGGCTATCACTTCTGTGTTTCTAAAACGGTATCTTAGTTATCCTTTGATGAATATCTACTAGGTTCTCAATCTATGTAGAGTCAAAGTAATAACATATCTTCCTCATTTTCTAATCTTCTTCCAGATCTTGCTGGGTTTTGAGATTGGCTTCTATGGCTGAAATCAGTCTGAGTGCTGATTCTTAAAGGGCCCAGTTTAAGGCAAGAAGAACCATTTTGAGAGCTAGTTAGTGGCACAGGCAGCAATAAAAATTCTAACCCACTACCCATGTAAGACTTTGACTAGACTGGGAAATACACAAGGGTGGTGCTTTGATCACCTTTTGAAGTGTCTCCCGGTGCAGCTTCAGCCCCTCCAGAACCTGGGCCTTTATGCGGTGTGGCCTCCATCTGCTTCAGCTGACAGCACCATGCTGCCAACCGTGGCAAGACCTCTCCTCACCCCTCAGCCCAGCCCATGTGTGCATGTCCCATGGTCCAGGCCCTCAGCCCTCTCAAAGTGCAACTTACAGACATTTAGCAAAAATAGAGATCAAATACAGTGAATGCTTACTACTGTATTTAATTTGAGGCCTTCACCAGGTATCATAATGATCTAAGCCAATAATGTGTTCATGTCTTCAGAAGGTCCCTACACACACACACACACACACACACACAAACTCTAAGGAGGGAAAATTCTACTGGAAATTTCTTATCAATGACATTCCTACAGGATGGGTTTCTGTCATATGCCTTGAGGCTAACTAACTGGAAAATATCTGACAAAGAGAACTAGTTAATAATTGAGAAGAAATGGAGCATTTTAAAATTGGCTCTGAAATACCACTTTGTTGCCAAGAGTGGTATTTCACATGGACAGAGAACATTCAGGCCAGCCTGGCAACAGTTTGTAAATAGTGGGGTTGATATCACGCTTACTCATCACCTGACTGTAGCTCCGGTTGTTGTATCTACTAAACTCCTGCTGTCTCCTCACTTAGCTAGGGCAGCAGTGGGTGCTCAGGAATGTGGGCACTACAGGACTGCCCGTATTTATACAGATTTTCATTTCACCCTTTTTCCCCAGAGCCAGAGGATAAACCGTTTTTATTCTGTCCCCGGGCTAGATTAAGTGGGGCCCCGTGACTTCCAGCAGGTGGAGAGGTGAGTACGGGAGGTCAGCCCTTGAACTAGACCCTGGCCACATACAAGCGTCAGAAACAGGCATATGCCCCAGTGGGTGAAAGTGATTTGCAAAGCATGCATTAAAGTCAAGTCAAGTCCAGCCAGCCAACCAGCCTAAAGGGAGAAGTGCCTTTCAGGTGAATGATGGATCCAGACATTGAAAAAAAAAAAAATCATCCAGGGCACGTGACTCTTAGAATTAGGATCATTGTCAACTCTGTTGAGTAGGCAGCAAAAACTCAGTCAGTGGTTGGGCTCTGGATCAGGTGCCGGTTGTAAAGGGGTGAGTGATAAGAATGCGGCAGGTCCTCGGTCTGAAGGCAGCTGAGCGATAGGAAAATCAGAAGCATGTGCCATAGAAGAAAAGCTACTGAACAGGTGCGGCCAAATGCTACATTCAATTAAGCCCCATTAAATCAGCAAAATATTTACTGAGCCTATGGAGTGGGGGAAATGGATAGACTAGAGGTAAAAGAAAGACCATAGGGAGTCTTTATCCGTTAGATGATATTAGTCAACTTGGAGCAGCAAGACATAAATAGCAAAATGTGTTAAATAGCTTCAAGAATCTCATTTATTAAGGCAAAGTGCTAAGCCATGTTTATAAGCTAAGGCATGATTAAAAGGTTTGATTTGGAATCAAAATGGAATTTTCAGACTGAACCATTAGTTTGTTAAAATTATTACTAATATTAACTAGGAGAAATGATAAATTGATTATGAAAGTGGTTTTGATTTGTGGTACTGGGGAACTTGCCCTGTATTTTGAAGCATTTTGAAATCAGACATCTTAGAATGTAACAGCTCTTCCTAATTCCTCCTGCCTCTTGCAATTACCTCTATTCAGAGTGTTGCTGAAGTAGCTTACAGGGAGAACCTCTTACCTGTTTGACCACACCCCAGGGCTGGCTACAGACAGGTGACACCTGGGCTGCGGCAGCCTGGCTCGGTGAGGGATGTTCTGAGCCAGCCTCACTTTGGTTCTGTCTCCATGACAACATCCCAGTCTGGGGGACAGCCCACCAATTATCCAATTGCTATATTTCCATAATACCAAGTGACTTATGTGAATGACACCACCTGTTTGATTACAAATGACCCCTTTAACTTTAGATATAGTCCTTATTTTCTTTAGTAAATGGGTTTGTACCACATCATGCCAGCGGACTAGTTTTGTTTAGCAGTGAACTAACTGCATTAGTTCCTAACTAGTCCATGAAAGTGGCCATAAACTACCACTTTCATGGAATGAAATGGCTACTGTCCTAATGAGTGGCTAGCAAGTAAGGTTTTTCTTCTTTTCCACTCATTTTTCCCTCCTTTTCTCAAGTATTTAAAAAGAAATTGAACTAACAGCCATCTAACTACTTGTTAATGTGTCAAGTTCTCAGTTAAACAACTAAACTGTAGTAAACACACATGGGCAAGGGATATGGAGTCAGCTCCTAATTTCCTTCCCATTTTCCTCTCCATGCATAGTTATGATAAAATATTCTGTTTTGTGAATATTGCATTTTAATGAATTTTAATATGCACCATCCTTTTTGAGAGTTTTTTAAAATCATTCTTTTAATTACTGAGATCAGCTTGAAGCAAAGGACTTGAAATGCTTTACCAAAGAGGAAAAAAATAGTATTTTAGAAAAAGCCAAAGTAAAGTGTTTTGACTTTATTTTTCTTCTGTTAAACTCATGGCAGTATTATGCTAGCAATTACCATCTTTCAAGTCAAAACTCTAAGAAGCACTAAATATCAGCTAATCAACGGCATTGTGCAATTCACTAAGAAAGATTTAAAGCCCAAGTGAAAGGGAAAAAATTTCAAGAGGTTCTGACAAGCTCCCAAAGATCAGTCCTTTTCTGAAAAATTTAATGGAATCAGAGTAGAATGAGGACATCATCATTAACCAGAGCCGTATCTTCATCTAACCCATTTTTCCAGTATTGAACTTGAGTAAAACTAATTCAGTTTGAAGAGGTCACTCTGTGATCTCCCCAATAAAATATTTGACAGAGACTATCTTTCTTGGAATCAAAATTGGGAGAATCTGAACTTTCAAATACTAAATGTGGGGTCAGAAAACATGTATTTTAAATGACATATGTCACCTAGTTAAAACAGTCGGGCTGTGGGGCTTCTGCTTCATTACAGTGCAGCCTTCATTGACATTCATTCCTTTATGTGAGAACATATTTACATTGCGACCAGTTAACTCGCCGGGAAATTTTGTCAATCACTCTTAATAGAGAACATTTCCCCGAAGATGTACTATTCAGTTTGTCCTTGAAGCAAGAAAACAAATGAGAATCCAGAGATGCATAATTGACTGTTTTGTTATTAAGTTTAAGAAAAAATACTTTGAGTCACATTCTCATAATGTTTATGTAATTTCCTGACTTGATAACAGTTTCCCTGAAAGGCGGATGCTTGGGGTGATAGATCATCAATTCTCTGCTGTTTTGTGTCATCGTGACTAACATCTAGACCCTCTCTTCCATGGCCCTAAATTGTGAATTTGGAAGTTATTTTGAGTATTTTCTGAATCAAAGTAATCACTATGTGCTGGACACTAAGTGATTTCACTAGTCTAATAATTGCTTCCATTTTTTTATATCAAATTAACAATCAGCATCAAGTGACTTACTCGAACTGCCACTTACTAGCTGTGTGACCTTACAGAAGTCACTCGACCTCCTCCATCGTCCTCCTTACAAAATTAGGTGGATGACAGTGACAGTGATGCAGGAGGCTGCCACAAAGAAGTGACTCCCGAAAAGAAATTTGAACTGCAAATGGTGATACAGTAGGGCAGACTTGTGGCAAAATTTAGGACTAGGGAGAAAAAATAAACACCTGGATAAATGGAAAGCAAGAGGCTTTCAGAATGGACAGAAGAGTCAGGACTCTGCTGATCCCTTTGAATGTGATTTCAAACCCTGTTGTGGTCCAAGCATGGACAGCCAAGTGTTTAGCAGCTCCACGACGGAAATCCGAAAGCAGCACAGAGGCAGGGCCCAAGCATCTGGGAAAAGTCCTGGGAAAGCGAGGGACTTAGAGGCGGTTTAAACAGTCTTAGAGGTGACTGAAGGACGTTGCTGGTTTAGGGGTACTCTCTGGCCTTTGCCTACTCGCCGGAAAGGAGGGGGATTTGGAAGGAGAGCAGGAAACTGCTGGAGCAACCTGACCCGGAAGGAGGAACTCCGCTGGCTGACTCAGAGCACGCAAAGCACACAGGGATGGGGCAGTGGCTGGCGGCAGCACCGGGGGCTCGGTGCAGCCCAAAGAAGCACACAGGCTTCGAGTCCACAGGCTGCTGTTGGAGAGGGTGACAGGGCTGAAAAAAATGTGAGTAGGGTGTCAGTCCTGGCCATCCTAGTTGTCTGCAGTAAGCATTGCGTCACCAGTGCAATACCACGCTAACAAGGCGAGACCATCCTCACGGGGCACGGAGGGCTCTGACTTCTAAAATCACTGGTGGGAGAAGTAGTTTCTTTGTTTCTGATACTCTATTTTGGAAAACTGAAATTTAAAGAAAATATCAGAAGTCTCGATATTTCTATAGCAACATTCTATCACAATTTCTTCCATCTTTTAGCCCAAGGCTCCATCTCCAAGTCCAAGCTGCCCATCTGTCCTCCTTCAGTTTGCGTCCTGTGGTTTATTCCCCATTACACATGGCCTCTGGCCCCTGGGGAGTCCAGAGCTCAAACATGCTTTCTGAGTGGAACATGCGAGCTCTGTGTCCTAACTAATCCCTTGCACCAGGTCAACCCTGCCTTTATTGAATTAATCTACCGATTTAATGACCCCATCTATTTCACTGAGTGAATGCCTTAACACTTTCTTGGAAGCCATCGTGAATACAAGGGATGAAATTTAGAAGTTAGGAAGGACAAATGCCCAGACCTAGACCATACACCTTTTATTGTTTTTCTTGGTCAGTGATTCCCAACTACAAGCCAAATGATTCCTAATAATTCTTTTTTCCCCAACATTTTCTCCACCCTCTGCATTGCCTGCATTCCTGGAGCAGGCAGTTGTATGATGTCCTGATACAGACAGCATCGTTATATAACCAGGAGAATTTTACTCTGGGAACTGACAATCTTAACATGTCTACTGGAAGTTAAGTTGGTTTCCTGTATTAATGTGCTACAGTGGTAAATAAAATCGTACTCCTGAGTTGTTTTGTATCTTATTTTTATAAACCATATAAATGTGACTTAAACTCATCATGGCCTTTGTTCCTTAACTGTTTTGGAATACAAATAACGTGATGATATGTCAAGTACTTGGAAGCACAGTTTTATGAACTATAATGCAAGCTTGGTAGGTAAACAATTCCATCATAATGATGAATAAACTTCAAACATCAAATAACAATCATCATTCAATTTTCTTGGGCACACATTTATTGAGCACCTGCTATGTGCTAAGCACAGGGCTGAGTCCTGTGACAGGTACAGTGATAAATAAGCTCTGGTTCTTGCCTTCCACAAGATTACCAAATAGATTTTCTATTCTTCTATAAATATGAAAAAACTAACAAGATTCTGGCTGAATAGAATAAAGATCATGACAGAGATATAAGCATGTACTTTGGGCACATGGAGAAGAGGATGGTATACTTTTTGAGGGGAAGTTGGTACAGGCATCCCAGGGGCATTAGAGAATACTTAGTAAATGAGGAAGAAAGGACAGAACAGGCCAAGGAGCCAAATGAACAAAAGCTGTCCACAAGAAATCCTTCCTTCCCATTGCTGTTTTTGCCTATACTAATGATGATAAGACTCCATTAGAACAGTAAACTGTAAGTACACACAATTTTATTTCATCTTAGGACCTACTCCATCACTGAGATGGTACAGGTCCTGGCAGGAGAATGCAAGTGGATATAAAAATTTATAGCATCTCATCAGTTTTTAAGTTGCAAAAAGTCAAAGATATTGTTTTTTAATGCATGTGAATGGGAATTTCTGGGAGCTACAAACTGTATTGCAACCCCATCACAATTCTTTACAAGCCAATAAAGTACCTTAGATAGGTTTCATGTGGTACACAGCCTGCCTGCTTCCACAACCTCACCTTCAGCCACTTCTCCACACAAAGGCTGTTTTCTAAATTTATAAGCTTTCATGCTCTCTGCCTCTGTGCTGTGGTTTTCCTGACCCTGTCTTTGTCTGTGTTCTTTCCTCTGGTAGGAATACATGCTTCTTTTCCTCCACCTTCCGCATGCTATCTGCAATAGTTCATGAATCATCCCTTTGGGAAACTTTCAGTGACACCCCCTTCTGGAGTAAGCAGACTAACAGACATCTGCCCAGATTATTAGGGTACTAGAGAGTTGAGTAGCTTTTGTAACATTTCGTTTATCGGTACTTACCTCCCACTAGGCCATGTGATTCTTGGACATCAGGCATGTGTGTTATTTTTGCCTATTGCCTTTACCCAGAAATAGTAGGTGCATGGCGTATTTGCCCTCAGACACTCTTTCCTCACTCACAACAGACAGCAGAAGTCCATCACCACATAATTTCTTACTGAGCTCTGTCTCCAAACGATTCTCATCCCAATTCTCCAGGCAGATACTGCCAATCACTTAGAGTTGGCACACAAATCCATGTGACATTCTTGCCTTTAGAAGACTCTAAATCCTCATATGAATAATTAATATATCAAAGATTGCTCCTGTTTTCTGAATATCACACCTGGAGCTGGTGTAATAAGTGCTTACTTTGTTCAAGCCATCTTGCTGGGTTATTCATATACATTTTACCCAATGTAATTTTCACAAGAATGTTTGTGCTTTTCATTAATTGCTTTATTTCCTGAGAAAACAGACCCAGATGAGTTCAGACACTAGTCTTAGGCCAAGGTAGTAAACCTGGATTATAAACCATAGTTACAAAGTTTCAGTTATGCCAAATAAACTAATTCTAGTTATCTACTGTATAGTGTAGTACCTACAATTAATAGCACTATATTGCATTAATATATCAATGCACATTACTATCACCAATACTATATACTGTATACATAACTATTTGCTAAGAGAGTAGACCTTATGTTGTGTTCTATCACACATACACAAATAATAAGAAGAAAAATAAGAGGCTGAAAGCCAACTTTTGAAGGTGACGAGTATGTTTATGGCATAGACTGTGATGATGATTTCACAGGTATATAATTACCTCCAAACCCATTAAGTTGTATGCACCAAATAAGTACAGCTTTTTGTATGCCAAGCATCTTCCAATAACACGGTTCAAAAATAAATAAATAAACCACATCTATTTGACTTCCAAGTCTAGGCTTTTTCCACTGCCTGCAAGAAACTTGGATTTGTTTTCTGTTTGCAGGAACACCATAGCTTCTAGCCACTCATACCTGGAGAACCCCAAGTCAGGTGTCTGCAGCCCCAGGCCATCTCTTACCGGGCTGATCCCCTGCCCCCACGCTGCAGCAGAGACAGGTATAGAGCTGCTCAGTGTCAGTGAGGTGAGGAGTACGGCAGAGCCACAAAGAGAAAATGGATGCAAGCCAGCCAAATACAAATCCCAGGGTCTTCAAACTCTATGTGGAATTTGGTGTTTTCCTCACCTTTTTCGAGTCACATTTTCTGCACTGCTCCTCATAATTGTCCTGTGGAAGCCGGAAATGATAGCTGCCTTTCTTACCACACACACAGACTGATGTGTTATTTCTGGGTTGTTCTCGAGTGCTAGACTCTTGTTGATTGATTTTTTTTTTCTATCTTAGAAAAAGGAACTGTAAGGTGCTGCTTTTCAAAGAAAGAGAAGGAGCTAGAGAGAGAGAGAGAGGAGAGAACGGCCACGCACATCCGGGGGACTCCACGGGCTGTGGGAAGAGATGTGTTTCCAAAAGATTTTATTGTGATCCACTCACAAGTTTTATGTTAATCCAAACGAATCCAAATTCGAGGAACCTGAATGGTGCCTCCGCTTTTAAGGGAATTTAGCTGCAGGGTGACAACAGAAACACACAGTTTTAAGGCTTAATTTAACACAGACACACCTTTAGTCACTAGGAGTGGAAAAATGTCATTGGGAGTGGCAAATGTGTCTCTTTCTAGTGTCTTTTCCTCTTTCATCTTCAGTGCGTGATCTTCTCCCCAGGGCTTGGGCTTTGAACAGACTTCAGTTCCAAAGCATTGTGGTCACTTCTCTGTCTTTGAAATCTCAGATTATATTAATACCCACAGCTCTCCCATTTAAGTCTCCACCAAAAATACCTCTGGAGAATTAACTGTGAAGCTAGGAACTGGTGCTCGTAGAACAGGTGTGTAAAGCTGTCCCTCTGCCACTGTCCCCACTGGAACAGCAGCTGCTATCTGGAAGGGTCCACCTTCCTTTGCAAGCCAACCCTGATTAAACTGCGTTACTTAGGGATTTCTGCCTTGTCACAGAAAGCCAGGAAACTCATTCTCTTCTCTTCAGTTAATCCAGATGACTAAAAACCACTGAAATCTCCTTACTTGCTTTCTTAAGAAGTGTCTTTCATGCCCTGGAGTCCAAGCTGCTCAAATGTGAAAGTAACATATTATCTTATATCCTAAATAATGCTGAGTTCTATACTAGTTACCCTCAGGGGTCAATAGTTTTTGAATGAATTAATAACTCTGAACATATACATGAATAAATCTGAGCAATACTCTGAACACGAATGGGAGGCTGACTCACTTTTAACTAGATCATGATGCTAAAAAGACAAGGATTCTGCATGAGTCCTAGTTAACATCCTTCCGTTTGTCTACTGGAGCTCAAGCGAAATGTCATCCATTAATGCCTTGGGCATAAAGAGAAGTGACAGGGGTGTGTGCAATGGACACAATCACTCCAGGGAAAGAAGCGTTCAAGAGCACTTTTCTGATGGATGGTGTATCTCCTACATTGTCTGAACATTTATGAAGAAAACATCAGCAACACACGAGAGTTTTGTTTTTCCAATTATCCCTCTGGATATAACTCTTGTGAATGTTAACATAATTTGTAGAAACTTCCATTCTACATGTCTTCAGGAAGCAGTTACTGGGAAGACAGTCTATACAGGGTGTCCTGCTGGAGCTTAGAGGATGGCATTGCAGGCTCGGGGGAAGCTCGTTGTTGAAAGAATTTTATGTTTGCTAAATGGCCAGAATACAAGCAGTGCAAAAAATTATCCCTTACTTTTCATTATGTTCTACTGCTGAGTAAAAACACACATACAAGGATTATTGTATTTATCTTCATAATTCTGGAGGTGAAGGGACAGACATTATTGCTCTGTTTCAGAGATGAGGACAATATGGCTGGGAGTTTAAGGGACCTGCTGTGGTAAATTGCATTACCAGCTAACTTCCTCACCCCTCCCTGTACCAGTCCCTTTGTTATGTGACTTTAAGGTCCTCCCATGAAAGACATGGGGAATATTTGCCACCACTTGACTCTGACTTTGTCTTTAGCACTTGCACTGGCCGACAGAACCCAAGGGAAGCAATGGCGTGCTAGCTTTGAGTTTCAGCCCAAGAGGTCTTTATGTTTGCATTTACACTCTGACCTTCCACAAGCAACATGAGAAAAACATGCACAGGGTAGCCTGTGGATCCCAGGAGAAGGAAAAGAGGAACAGGAGCAGAGCCACAACGGCCAAGCCCACGCTAGATCGACTGCCCAGCAGACCTGTGAGGACTGATGAATGCCCGGCGTCTTCCGCCACTGAGTTTCGGCCGGGCTTGGTAGTAGTAGCTAACTGACATGTTGCCCAAAACTACACAACTAGCTAGAGGCAGAGGCGGACTCTGGATGCCAAAGCCACCAATGCTCTATTACGCCAGCCTGCCTACTAGATACAGCATCTTAAGCTAGGCAGCTTTTCAGTTATGAAGCTAAGAAACTTTCTTCTAGTAAACTATGCCTTACAGGGTAATCCAACCAGCCTCTCATTCCCTAACATATTCTCTGCCACAGATAGGCTGTTGCCCTTTGCTCCAGCCGCTCGTATATGTCACCTTTCTTTCTCCATATACTCAGTGCTAGTGACTGCTTGTCCCTCTCTGCTCAGCCAGATTTTCCACTTTCTTAGCACTCACTTGTAATCCATCCATTTGTGAGTTCTGCCCTATTCACCTCGTGTCTGCTTTCCAGCATTTAGCGTTTATACGTGGTCTCAATCCCACGCAATTACACCCTTAATCCCCGCCCTTGATGCCTGAACGTCCTGCCTCCATAGCTCAATACAAAAGCTTCCCTCAGGGACCAAGACCTCTGCTTCCCTGGTGCCCCATGAATACACAGATGAGTGAATAAATAAATAATAATAAAGTTCATAGAGTAATTACAAGTTTCTTTTACCGCAGTTTCTTTTAACCGCTTGCATAATTGCTTTACATCTCTAGACTGCCAACAGGTGAATACAAAGATTCTGTGACATTTCCTTGATCTCTTACAGACTGAAATACTGGAAAGGGAGAAATAAGCGTACCTTACCCAGAGAGAAGAATGCTGCCATTCTCCACCAGGTGTCTCCTCGGGCTCAGCCATTTCAGCAGCATCCCTATAAAGACAGGGAGGATGTGGTTAGGTATCACGAGCAAGCACGAAGCGCAGGAAGCCCACCCACCGGAAAGGGCTGCAGGGTGTGTTACATACCGAAGCCGAGAAGGCGGACACACAACTTCAAAAGGCGGCCTCCCTGTGTGTGTGCAATGCGGGCACAACTATTTCAAAGAATACACCTTTGGAAAGCATAGCTCACAGATCATTGCTTGTGAAAAGATCACCCGTTCTTCTTTTAAAATTTAATTTCCACCTTGGGGAAAAACTTAATTTCCATGCATATCACAGGCACTACCTTTGGTGCATAGGTGGCTTATTAGCTGGTTTTGATATTCTTAAAGATCCCTCTGTTGGAACTTTTGCACTTGAGAGAAAACAAATCAGAAAATTAATAACTCAGCATTTGCTCTGCTATTCTTCCCAGCTTTCTAATGGCTGCACTCAGAGTTACAGGCATGTATGAGCCTTGCCCCCAACCGTCAACCTGGGGAATGACTGTCACTACCAGAAGCAGTTACCTCGTGGGGCCCCACAAACCGAAGGGGTTCCCAAGGTGTTTCCAGGGCCAGATCATTAGAGCTATGTGGTCACCGAAGGGGAAAGAGGTCAATCTGCCAGCTCATGTGCAAAAAGACACAGGCTTTCAGCTATAAATAACAACTCTCTGTCATGTAACTTTTACTTTTTAAACATAAATTCTATTTTTATATATAAAAAACTTTATTATGTAAAACCTATGCAATAACATATATAAAAATATATAATAAGCTACTGGCAAGGATCTTTCTTGTGTATACAGCATATGTGGCACGTCACTATTTCATGCTGTTTCTTTTCAGGGTTTGCCCTGGATAATATTTACTCTAAAGCAGATTCCTTAGATGTGTGTGTGTGTGTGTGTGTGCAGGGAGCTGTACGTGCCCACATGTACAGCATGACCTAGAAAGATACCAAGTACTGCTTTGTCCTGGGCATTCCTCTTCTAGGAATGGTCTCACTGATGAGAAGGAAGTACTCAGCACTGCTTGTCCACTCATTAGCCAACCTCTGTTCCCACAGAAACCCATGTGATCTAATGATTTCACATTAATATTCTGCCTATGACCTAACATCATGTAGATCACATCAGAATGGGAATGGACACTGGGCATAGTGGATGCTTGGTGTATGGGCTGAAATTGGTTTCCCCCAAAAAGCTATAGTCAAGTCCTAAGCCCAGTATCTCAGAATGTGATCTTGATTAGAAATCGGATTTTTACCACGGTAATGAAGTTAAATGAGGTCACTGGGGTGGTCATTATGACTGGTGTCCTTATAAAAAGGGGAAATGTGGACACAGAGATAGACACAGGAAGAAGTTCATATGAACATAAGGCAGAGATCAGGGAAATGTATCTCCAAGCCAAGGAACTCCAGAGATTGCTGGTAAATGACCAGAAGTCAGGGGCAAGGCAGGGAACAGATTCTCCCCCACAATCCCTCAAAACAGCCAACCCTGCTGATCTCAGATGTCTGTCCCCAGAACTGGGAGAGAACACGTGTCTGTTGTTTATGCCACCGGCTATCCTAGGAAACTAACACAGATGGGCAGGGCACGCAGATTCAGGGCCTCTGAGCTGATGGATAACAGCAGTTTATACCTTGCTGAGATCTTTTATTAAACTTGCACTGAGCTACAGTCGGCGTGGAAGGCGGTGAGGCAGGAAAGGCGTTCCTGGGGAAGACTGTGTGGCTCTATTGACATGGCTTCATTAATTAGACACTCTGACCAATGCGGATAGCCCCCATCCTGCGGTGGAGCTGGCATGGTATGCCTTCAGCTGACTCGGCTTCCAGTGAGACATACTGTTCTGAACATAAATGCTTGATATTTCCTGATTTTACTGGATGGTATTTAATCCATCCCAATCCCAGCATCTTTGGATCTCAAAGATGGGTCGCCAGCTGGTGTACACATCCTCAATTAGCCCCATCTAGTCATTAAATCCCAAGGAAATGCTTCAGTTAGGGTCAACATAGTTATGCAAAAATTCAACAAAATGAATTCTTAAAAGTAATAACCTCCAGGGTCAATTTCTGTCCTCCTTGTGCCTTGCAGTGCTTAGGTACTGGGGCAAGAGGAAGTAATGGGCATAATGAGCATCAAATAGACACTGGCGCCAGTGCCATGTCACTCATCACCTTCCCTCCACTTGGAAGCAGGGCTGGTGTCTGGTCTTGGGACGTCACCAGGGACTGGGTGCCAGCATTCCTATCTTTCATAGCTGGTTTCTAGCTCTGCTACTAAGATTGATCTTGGATGCATCCACATTTTTATTCTGGTAAGATAAGGAGTGAAATATTGGTATGGATGCACAGTAATGATACTGACTACTTGTAGGTCTGGTCTTGTAACTGTATACTCTGGCCAGAGAGATTTAAGTGTTGAAGGGGGCGTGAATAAAAAACTCACTATGTTCAAGAACATCTAGAAAGAACTATTTACTATCAATTAATCAGCCCTATTTATTAGGCAGGACTCCTTTGCAGAGCACACAGCACTACTTGGGTTTCCATTCAGCCCAATTTAATTCAATAGCTACCACACACACACCATGCCCAGACTGCTGCACTGAGGTTTATGCAATGTTTCTCATATTTAAAAATTTTTCTTTGCTTGATTTTAAGAAAAAGAATACTATCAGATTGCCTCCCCAGCTAGATTTCTTTCTTGTATATTAAAAAAATGGCTTTAAAAGTAATAGAGGAAACCAGATTTCCTTTTGAGGAATGCACTGGTGTCTTCTTTTCCTGGGATCTGGGACCCAGGAATTTGGAGCTGGTAATTGCTTTTAATGTAAGTGAGTTTTAGGATCCAGGGATCTGGATCAGGGCCAAGTGGTAGTTACCCCTGAGATGGTTCTCTCCAGAGAAGATAGTCTGGCATGACTACACAGAAGGCACACAGCTGGACACTGAGCTGTGATCTAGAGCCTGGACTTTCAGAGGGAAACTCCTTGGCAACAGGGAGAGCATCCTGGCCCCCTTTAATTCCCAGCAACTAACATGCTTCCTGGCCCAAAGTGAAATGCCATCAACGTTTCCTGAATGAACAACAGTGGGAGTGCTCATGGCTGGACTTCTAAACATTGGGCTACATGCTTACATCTGGATATTGAGATTTTTTTCACCCTCAGACTCAAGATCTATTCTTTGTGCTCCTTTTTCTCACTCAGAGTCACAGTGAAATGGTTAAATCAACAAACCTCCAATCCTTGGTGACACGGTTGATGCGTGCTGGCCTGGAGGAGCACGGGTAGGGGGATCAGATTTGAGAGTGCTGTAGTGTTACTATGGACAGCAGGGGAGCCTTTCTGAAAAAATCCTGCAAGATATTGGCAGTTCCCGGCCCTTCCACCCCTGCCCTCACAGCCCCCCAGCACTGAAGTAGAAGGGTTCTCACACCATGGCGGTCCCACTCAGGGAAGGATGGGGTGGGGGCCGGATGAGTCAAGCTCTACAAACTACCATACTAGGGATAGAAAGAAGACATTCCTGGTATAGCACACTGTGCATATAGAGAAACAGTTCAAACTTCATCTCTCAGCATTGCCTGAGGTAATGGCCATTTGAAACAGCAGTAGCTGTAGATCCAGGAATAGTTGATGCAGTGGGAAGTATGAGGAACTGCAGACAGCATTCCCTAAAAATGGTCCAAAGCTTCAATATATGAAAATAATTATTTCAGGGCAGGCAAGTTTAGGGCACGGACAAGGATGAGCAGAGAGGTCAAGACCAGGATTATTAAATGAGGGTCCAGGATTATTAAAAGATGGTCCTAGATCTATTAAATGCTATTTCTCTCTCATAGTGCATCAGGATTTAATACTAATGGTGGAACTACAAGCATACTGTCCACAGTCCTAAGTTTATGTTTATTCTTCAGTTTGCTTTATGGTGAACTTAACAGGTCACTCCGCAGTATGGACCATGTCATTCTCAAGCAATCCTGTGTGCTTATTATGATATTCCAAATAAAAGATCCTCCCAATTATTATACATTTATCTCTTTTTAGTGGCCTCCAGTTGACAATTGCAATCAGGACTCCAGTTTCTAGGTAAGCAAAACAGGTTAAAAAAAAGAAAATACCTCTCGGAGAATGCCAGCTTACTAAAGGTGTGCTCTAACGATATTGCCTCACAAATCCTGAAGCTGGCTGTGACTTAATTGCTATTTGGATGGCTAGCAATGCAAAATGCTGAGAAAAACAGCATCTGCTTATGAAAACAAATTCTGGTTTTGAAGCTCTAGGTAACAGAACTAGCCCATAGTCAGCCGCAAAAGCAAGTTTTTCCTTGTAAGTTGTGAAAAATACTAAATGAATACTTTTTAGTCATTCTTCTCTCAGGAAAATGACTGCCACAGGCTTCCTGCTGACAAAGTTTATCACTAATTCATTTGCCTCCTTTAACAATAAAAAACATTTTCCATAAACGGAAGTGAATTTGCTACACTGTAATTCAGTTACCAAAGAGGAGAATTTTCCTTCAGCCTCAGTTGAAAAACATTTAAATTTTTCTCCATTTTTTTTCAGTGTAATAATCTGTGTGCTTTTATATTCCCATTTTTAACCCTGAAAAAGTGGTTTCTTTCACTCAGGAAATCAAGTATGCTCTAGACACTTAATCAGGCCTCCCTTATTTTGGCAAAATTGGCATAAGTTTACATGCATCTGGGGAAGGCAGTAATTCGGGGGTTATTAGGTTTGTCCAAGTGAATAAATAGGAGGCAGGATCGGGAACCAACTGGAAATTAAGCTGACCACAAGGTTTTCTGGGAAGTCTTCCCTTTACTGTATTTACTTATTCATATTTGTAAGTACTCACAACCCAGACTGTATATAGTTAGGCTGATGATATATTGGAACACAATATCCTTTGTTTGTAAAAAATGCCATGGTAATACGGTGACTAACAGAGAAGACCCCAGGCAGAAGAATGAAAACAAAATCCTCCATCCAACAAAGCTCACCTGGTGCACTACCACAACTGGTGGCCAGGCCATCAAGTTTAATTCAAGTGTCACGGAGCATCCCTCAAGAGTTCTAGGCTCTCAGCTCCACAGACCTGCATGTTCCCAGAAATAACTGCAGTAGGTTAGAACAGCAGTCCCCAAATTGGATGGTGCACTGGAATCCCAGGAGCGGCTTTTAACGCTGAAAGCCAGATCATTTATACCCCATCTTAATGAAGTCACAATGTCTGGGGTGGGAGGCAGGCCGCAGGAGGGTGTGAAGATCTCCAGGGAATTCCAGTGCTCAGTAAAATTGAAGAATCACTGAGTTACAGAAAATAAAGGTGAAAAGATCATCAAAATGTCACTAAATGTTCAGGCAAATAGCAGTCAGACTTTGGCAGAATGTACATAAGCGCAGACTCTCAATTCCTTATCTGAACTCTTTAGGGACGGATGTGTTTTACTATTCAGCATGTTTCAGATTTTTAGAAGTTTTATAGTACATATAATATGTAACTCCCTGATCAGAGGATGGGGATAGAGAGCCCTGTAACCACAAAATTAATATTTCTGCAGGAAATCATTCACTGTAAGTGAGGAAATTGAGACTATAGATAAAATCACATCTACTGAAGTCAGTTTTTGCCACCAAATGAATTTATCCATACTTAGAAAAACATTTCTGGCTTTCAGAGCTTGGAGGCAGATTTCCTAATTGTTGATGAAGGCATGTGGACCTACACTGAGTCCAACTTTCAGCAAAACAAATTCAGACCTAAAGCAACAGACTCCACTCACAGGAATCAACAGCAGTGGCCCCCGTGAGACTGACAGTGATGACAGCGATTAGACCATCTTCTCCTCCCGGCCCAAATCTGGTTCCCTTACCTCGAAGAACAATGCTCATGTATACATGAGCTCTTAAGTTTTCTAAAAGCTGAATTCTTTATTGTACGTGTTTGTAGACATATACATCCATATGTATGTAACTACATATAAGTACCACACACACAGCTGTGCATGTGTGCAATGAAAATGCCAACCCTATGGGGGCTCTACATTAAAGAATCACCAGCCACAATCCATAAGAGTCCTCAGTAATCACAGATCCCCTGGTGTGTTCCTCTGAAGGGGGCAAACACGAACTTTACCGGCATTGGTACTACCTGGCATTTGGTATCTGCAAACCACAGCTGCACTTCCACAGCTCAGGGAGTCTAGCAGCCAATCTCATCACATCCAAAGCAGAGCATGTAGAGTTATTGGAAATAGCCTCCTGGCTTTCTGTCCTGGGGTGGAATTGCTCACTGGTATTAATCAGAGGAAGAAACTCATGGGTTTTTACTGGGGAAAGATGTGTGTGGTTAATGAGGACAGAACTAACCTAAAGACTGAAGCTTTTTGTCTGGAGGCAGCTAGAGAAATACAGCTTCATGGGAAGGGGTAGAAGGGCCAAGCTGGTTATACAGCTTTGATGTTATTTGGCCAGTGAGGACTCCACATAATCAGGCTCTGTGGGGATGTGGTAGGATAATTAGATGAGGTCTAAGAACTATGTAAAGCTAGAAGAATTGTTATTGCGGACTAAGTTCCAAGACATCCTTCAGGGACTCACTGAGAAATAATCAGCTTTACCTGACACCTTGGGTGTCCCGCACCCAACTAGGCCCCCACTCCCACAGAGAGCAACCTCCGATCAGCGTGGAAGCAGGCCTCAACAGCATTGTTCCAAACCAAGAAGTGTAGTAAGAGTTCAGCACACTAAGAGAACTATCACGGATAAGGAATACTGACTCCATGTGAAAACCACAGCTGGGTCTTCAGAAACATTCAAATGATCTTTTACTTGTTGTTCTCATCTGCCTTTAATTTACCGCAACATTCAGTAGAAACATTACTATTTTTCTTAAGTCCTCTATTCCATGTCTTTCTCAGGAGCTGAACCTAGTTGACTGAACAAAATGAGTCTCTGACGTTTGAGCTCCTCAGCTTCTCCCCCAGCACCGATCTACACCTCCACCCACTTTCCTGTTTCCTTCCTTCCCTTTCCAGGATTTTCCCACTTCTCCGGCATTTCAGATGCTTCTCTCCTGCATCATCTGTGTCCCCCTCCCAGACAGATCTCTCCTTTATCTATGGACATGCTCAAATCTTTCTCATCTCAAAAACACAGCAAAAGGGATATGACCCTATGCTTACCATAGCTTCACTGTCCTCACTTTTATAGCTTAACTCCTTGAAAGGGGTGAATGGGAGGTGAGGAAATAAAAACACTTAACTTGTCTTCCCTCCCACTTGTACACTGAAACCGTATAGTTTCCAGGGTCGGACAGCTTTCAGTCATCTCAGACCTCACCTCTCTGCGGTGTTTTTCATTCTTTCTGAACTGGAATACACCTCTGGGGACGCTTCTCTCTCTGAGCTTTTCTCAGGCCTCCAGGTAGACCCTTCATTCTCAGTTTCTTATTGGGCTCTTCTTCCACCTGCCCATTAAATGAGTGTGATCCCATGGTCCTATCAATGATGCCAACAACATCCTTAACATCACCCAAATCCACCCTCTTCTCTCCAGCACCACTGACATTTACTTACTTGAGAACTTTGTCCTTCCTCCTTTGCATTTCAGCAGCAGCCTCCTAACTGCTTCTCCTAACTTGCTTCCCTTGCCAGCTCTCTGAGGGCAGATGTATGGTGATCATCTACATTTCTCCACTGTTGTGCCCTTGACAGCCACAGCCATTTTTAACAATGGAGAACAATCTTATTTCTCTTGGAAGCTGAATCTTCAGATGACTTTTATATCCACTAAGACCTCAATGCACTCCACATTTTCTAGATATTGAGTGGTGACGTGAGGTGTATTTTTTGGAAGTGATGCAGAGATGGGAGGCACGTCTTTTGGAAGTTGTTCCTGGAATGACAGTCATACCTGGGTGCATTATTATGGCTTTTTTCCAGCTTAGCCTGAACACAGCCTAAGAATCCTTCTCAACACAATGTCAATTGATGGGGGTCGAGTGCTAGTTGAAAACCGTCATTCTTGCTTTGAATATTCTCTACTATGCTACAGGGCAGTCCTTCTAAAACAAACAAAAAATGTAATGCTATCACCACCCTGTTAAAAATGTTTTAATTGTTCTCCTTTGCCTAAAGGATGCAGTCTATGATTTTATTCTGACATGGAAGTACTCCCCAGGACTGGTTGTGCCTACCTCACCAGTCTTCTCTCCAGCACCCTCAATCTTTCACAAACTACTTGCTGTTACCAAGAGCTCCAAGTACACTTTTGTTTCTGCAAGATGTTTAACAGTTGCATCTGGTGACTATAGATAACTACACTGTCGTATATATTTCAAAGTTGCTCAGAGATCAGATCTTAAGTGTTCTCACCACCAAAATAACAAGAAAAAAAATAATTATGTGAGATGATAGATATGTTAATTAATCTTACTGTGGTAATAATTTCCTAATATATACATGTATCAGATCATCAAATTATACACCCTAAACTTACACAATGTTATATGTGAATTATATCTCAATAAAGCTGGGGTGGGGGGAGGGAGAGAGTCCAACTGTAACAGTAGAAGATGTCAACAAAGAAATGAGCATTTAAACAGGAGATGAGAACTCGGATAAAAACTCTGGCAGAAATCTACGTTAAAGGAACTAAAGAGAGGGGAAGGCCAAAGAAAGAATGGGAAAGAAAAAGAGAATTGCCAGAAAAACTGGTAGAGGGAAGGTCAAATAATTAGTGTGAGAGCAAAAGAAATCATTGTTTGTTTTGTGTTTATTTGCACTGAAAGTACTGGGGGAGAGTGGTGAGTATCAGAAGTAGATCTGAAACTAAGAAGATAATCGGTAATTTCAAATAGCTCAGATAGAGGGCAGTAAATGAGACTCCAGTAGAAGTGATTCAGTGTGGTGACATATACTGACATAACTTGAAATAGGTGTCTCAGCTAAATGGTGGGGACAAAAGTCAGATTGCAAAGGATTATGGGCTAAGTAGGTAGCAAGGAAGTGAAATAAACTGAAGGAAAGATGGTCTCCTTCCCCCTTGGTCAATGAGTTTCTTGGGAGCAGAGACTAGCATCCAGCACAGGACTTATGCAGATAATTCTTGGACAAATATGATTTATAATAAAATACCCATCTTTGAAAAGACTGCAAGTCAAGACCTCTTCATTGCAATGAAGCTGAAAACATAAGAGTGCCTTTGATTGACCTTTATCAAATCTTGCTATGGGGACCAGGTGGACATCCTTTGCTCCAGTGGGTGGTCAGGTTTCATACTGAAGCAATCAGACTTCAGAGTCAATGGCCTTTTACTTGAAAGCAATTTAACACATTTGAATGATCCAAGAAGAGACCGTATAACCTCTGTTGGAGGATTATGTGAATGAGAGAGCATTTAATTTAATTTTCCTCCCCATTTTTCTCTACTTTTTCTTTGTATTACTTCATAAACAAGATGGAGCTGGTCTAATTTTTGACCTTCATCACTCTAAAAGCTGGTCTGTGCTGTCTTCACAATTTCAATTATACTATGTCTCAATTTGCTCCTTCCTTTTTTGCTTCTGCTGTGCAACCTCATTCAGAACCTCTTCACTTTTTTACTCAGTTGATTGAATAGCCTTTCTGAGGCTAATAGTGGCTTGATTATTTTTCTTTGATCCCTGTATCGATTATTTTCTTGCTAAAAAGCAAATGAAAGAAATCATTTCAAAAAAATTTTTAAGACATTCTTGATTACCATACTAAAAATACAACCTGATTTTCAACACTCATTAATCTAGTGCTCATATTTAATTTTATTTTCTATTACTTTTCTGTATACTTTACCCCAACCATACAAATCAGTCCCACTCCTAACAGGGGTTTCTGCTCTCTGACCAACTCAGATACGGTTCATTCCTTTACTCCCTTTTGTCCAAATTCTTTTTCTTTATATTATGGGCAAGGCAATCCACTCATTAGAGTCATTCGTAGGCTTCCCTAACTAGAATTTCTTGTATTTTCATCTATAAATTTTCACAGTCCTTTATTTGTTTCAGCCTGTTATAATTACTCACATGTCTCAATTCTCCCACTAGATCTTCACACAGTTGTTAGCCTAGTGCCATCCACATTGCAATTATTCAAAAAATATTGAATGGAGCCCGGGGTGGAAGATGGCGGCGTGAGTAGAGCAGCAGAAATCTCCTCCCAAAACCACATATATCTATGAAAATATAACAAAGACAACCCTTCCTAGAATAAAGACCAGAGGACACAGGACAATATGCAGACCACATCCGCACCTGAGAGAACCCAGTGCCTCAAGAAGGGGGTAAGATACAAGCCCCGGCCCCGCGGGAGCCGAGCGCCCCTCCCCCCAGCTCCCGGCGGGAGAAGAATAGGCAGAGCAGGAGGGAGACGGAGCACAGGGCTGCCGAACACCCAGTCCCAGCCATCCGGGCCAGAGTGCAGGGCCCTGGATACTAGGAAAACAGGGCAGCAAGAACAGTGAGCAGGCACCGGAGGCCGGGTGCTGGAGGACATAAGAAAAGCGAGCGACCAATTTTTTTTTTTTTTGCTGTTTTGTTTTGGCGATCGCTTTTTGGAAGTCTTAAAGGGATAGGGACCCCAATACTAGAGAAACAGGGCAGCAAGACCGGTGAGCAGAGGCCTGAGGCTGGCACCAGAGAATAAAGAAAAACGAGCGGCCACCTTTTTTTTTTTTTTTTTTTTTTGTGGTCGTTTTGTTTAGGCGGGTGCTTTTTGGAAGTCTTAAAGGGGCAGGGCGGGACACTTAATCCAGAGGTAGGGAATCCGGGGATCTCTGGGCACCCTAACCCCTGGGCTGCAGGGAGCAGGGAGGCTCCTTACAGAGATAAATAGCCTCCAGGCTGCTCCCCCTCCAACGTGACTCCACCACTTTGGAGCAGCTGCCCGAACCAGGCCATGCCCACAGCAACAGCAGAGATAAACTCCATAGCAGCCGGGCAGGAAGCAGAAACCCTGTCTGCGTGCAGCTGCGCAGCACAAGCCACTAGAGGTCGCTGTTCTCCCAGGAGAGGAGGGACACAAACCAACAAGAAGGGAAGTTCTTCCAGCCGTCACTCGTCCCAGCTCTGCAAACTATTCCTATCACCATGAAAAGGCAAAACTACAGGCAGACAAAGATCACAGAGACACCAGAAAAGGAGACAGACCTAACCAGTCTTCCTGAAAAAGAATTCAAAATAAGAATCATAAACATGCTGACAGAGATACAGAGAAATATGCAAGAGAAATGGGATGAAGTCCGGAGGGAGATCACAGATGCCAGAAAGGAGATTACAGAAAAGAAACAAACTCTGGAAGGGTTTATAAGCAGAATGGATAGGATGCAAGAGGCCATTGATGGAATTGAAACCAGAGAACAGGAATGCATAGAAGCTGACATAGAGAGAGATAAAAGGATCTCCAGGAATGAAACAATGTTAAGAGAACTGTGTGACCAATCCAAAGGAACAATATCCGCATTATAGGGGTAGCAGAAGAAGAAGAGAGAGGAAAAGAGATGGAAAGTATCTTAGAAGAAATAATTGCTGAAAACTTCCCCAAACTGCAGGAGGAAATAATTGAACAGACCACGGAAATACACAGAACCCCCAAACAGAAAGGATCCAAGGAGGACAACACCAAGAAACATAATAATTAAAATGGCAAAGATCAAGGACAAGGAAAGAGTTTTAAAGGCAGCTAGAGAGAAAAAGGTCACCTATAAAGGAAAACCCATCAGGCTAACATCAGACTTCTCGACAGAAACCCTACAGGCCAGAAGAGAATGGCATGATATATTTAATACAATGAAAGAGAAGGGCCTTGAACCAAGGATACTGTATCCAGCACGACTATCATTGAAATATGACGGTGGGATTAAACAATTCCCAGACAAACAAAAGCTGAGGGAATTTGCTTCCCACAAACCACAAACCACCTCTACAGAACATCTTACAGGGACTGCTCTAGATGGGAGCACTCCTAGAAAGAGCACAGCAAAAACACCCAACATACGAAGAATCGAGGAGGAGGAATAAGAAGGGAGAGAAGAAAAGAATCACCAGACAGTGTATATAACAGCTCAATAAGTGAGCTAAGTTAGGCAGTAAGATACTAAAGAGGCTAACCTTGAACCTTTGGTAACCACGAATTTAAAGCCTGCAATGGCAATAAGTACATATCTTTCAATAGTCACCCTAAATGTTAATGGGCTGAATGCACCAATCAAAAGACATAGAGTAATAGAATGGATAAAAAAGCAAGACTCATCTATATGCTGCTTACAAGAAACTCACCTCAAACCCAAAGACATGTACAGACTAAAAGTCAAGGGACGGAACAACATATTTCAAGCAAACAATAGCGAGAAGAAAGCAGGGGTTGCAGTACTAATATCAGACAAAATAGACTTCAAAACAAAGAAAGTAACAAGAGATAAAGAAGGACACTACATAATGATAAAGGGCTCAGTCCAACAAGAGGATATAACCATTCTAAATATATATGCACCGAACACAGGAGCACCAGCATATGTGAAACAAATACTAACAGAACTAAAGGGGGAAATAGACTGCAATGCATTCATTCTAGGAGACTTCAACACACCACTCACCCCAAAGGATAGATCCACCGGGCAGAAAATAAGTAAGGACACGGAAGCACTGAACAACACAGTAGAGCAGATGGACCTAATAGACATCTATAGAACTCTACATCCAAAAGCAGCGGGATATACATTCTTCCCAAGTGCACATGGAACATTCTCCAGAATAGACCACATACTAGGCCACAAAAACAGCCTCAGAAAATTCCAAAAGATTGAAATCCTACCAACCAACTTTTCAGACCAAAAAGGCATAAAACTAGAAATAAACTGTACAAATAAAGCAAAGAGGCTCACAAACACATGGAGGCTAAACAACACACTCCTAAATAATCAATGGATCAATGACCAAATCAAAATGGAGATCCAGCAATATATGGAAACAAATGACAACAACAACACCAAGCCCCAACTTCTGTGGGACGCAGCAAAAGCAGTCTTAAGAGGAAAGTATAAAGCAATCCTAGCATATTTGAAAAAGGAAGAACAATCCCAAATGAATGGTCTAATGTCACAATTATTGAAATTGGAAAAAGAAGAACAGATGAGGCCTAAGATCAGCAGAAGGAGGGACATAATAAAGATCAGAGAAGAAATAAATAAAATTGAGAAGAATAAAACAATAGCAAAAATCAATGAAACCAAGAGCTGGTTCTTCGAGAAAATAAACAAAATAGATAAGCCTCTAGCCAGACTTATTAAGAAGAAAAGAGAGTCAACACAAATCAACAGTATCAGAAACAAGAAAGGAAAAATCACGACAGACCCCACGGAAATACAAAGAATTATTAGAGAATACTATGAAAACCTATATGCTAATAAGCTGGGAAACCTAGGAGAAATGGACAACTTCCTAGAAAAATACAACCATCCACGATTGACCCAGAAAGAAACAGAAATTCTAAACAGACCAATTACCAGCAACGAAACTGAAACAGTAATAAAAAAACTACCAAAGAACAAAACCCCCGGGCCAGATGGATTTACCTCGGAATTTTATCAGACATACGGGGAAAACATAATACCCATTCTCCTTAGAGTTTTCCAAAAAATAGAGGAGGAGGGGATACTCCCAAACTCATTCTGTGAAGCTAACATCACCCTAATACCAAAACCAGGCAAAGACACCACCAAAAAAGAAAACTACAGACCAATATCCCTGATGAACGTAGATGCAAAAATACTCAACAAAATTTTAGCAAACCGAATTCAAAACTACATCAAAAGGATCATACACCATGACCAAGTGGGATTCATCCCAGGGATGCAAGGATGGTACAACATTCGAAAGTCCATCAACATCATCCACCACATCAACAAAAAGAAAGACAAAAACCACATGATCATCTCCATAGATGCTGAAAAAGCATTTGACAAAGTTCAACATCCATTCATGATAAAAACTCTCAGCAAAATGGGAATAGAGGGCAAGTAACTCAACATAATAAAGGCCATCTATGATAAACCCACAGCCAACATTATATTGAACAGCGAGAAGCTGAAAGCATTTCCTCTGATATCGGGAACTAGACAGGGATGCCCACTCTCTCCACTGTTATTTAACATAGTACTGGAGGTCCTAGCCATGGCAATCAGACAAAACAAAGAAATACAAGGAATCCAGATTGGTAAAGAAGAAGTTAAACTGTCACTATTTGCAGATGACATGATACTGTACATAAAAAACCCTAAAGACTCCACCCGAAAACTACTAGAACAGATATGGGAGTACAGCAAAGTTGCAGGATACAAAATCAACACACAGAAATCTGTGGCTTTCCTATACACGAACAATGAACCAACAGAAAGAGAAATCAGGAAAACAACTCCATTCACAATTGCATCAAAAAAAATAAAATACCTAGGAATAAACCTAACCAAAGAAGTGAAAGACTTATACTCTGAAAACTACAAGTCACTCTTAAGAGAAATTAAAGGGGACACTAACAGATGGAAACTCATCCCATGCTCGTGGCTAGGAAGAATTAATATCGTCAAAATGGCCATCCTGCCCAAAGCAATATACAGATTTGATGCAATCCCTATGAAACTACCAGCAACATTCTTCAATGAACTGGAACAAATAATTCAAAAATTCATATGGAAACACCAAAGACCCCGAATAGCCGAAGCAATCCTGAGAAAGAAGAATAAAGTAGGGGGGATCCCACTCTCCAACTTCAAGCTCTACTATAAAGCCATAGTAATCAAGACAATTTGGTACTGGCACAAGAGCAGAGCCACAGACCAATGGAACAGACTAGAGAATCCAGACATAAACCCAGACATATATGGTCAATTAATATTTGATAAAGGAGCCATGGACATACAATAGCGAAATGACAGTCTCTTCAACAGATGGTGCTGGCAAAACTGGAAAGCTAGATGTAAAAGAATGAAACTGGATCACTGTCTAACCCCATATACAAAAGTAAACTCAAAATGGATCAAAGACCTGAATGTAAGTCATGAAACCATTAAACTCTTGGAAGAAAACATAGGCAAAAACCTCTTAGACATAAACATGAGTGACCTCTTCTTGAACATATCTCCCTGGGCAAGGAAAACAACAGCAAAAATGAACAAGTGGGACTATATTAAGCTGAAAAGCTTCTGTACAGCAAAAGACACCATCAATATAACAAAAAGGAACCCTACAGTATGGGAGAATATATTTGAAAATGACAGATCCAATAAAGGCTTGACGTCCAGAATATATAAGGAGCTCACACGCCTCAACAAACAAAAAACAAAGAACCCAATTAAAAAATGGGCAGAGGAACTGAACAGACAGTTCTCCAAAACAGAAATACAGACGGCCAACAGACACATGAAAAGATGCTCCACATCGCTAATTACCAGAGAAATGCAAATTAAAACTACAATGAGGTATCACCTCACACCAGTAAGGATGGCTGCCATCCAAAAGACAAACAACAACAAATGTTGGCGAGGCTGTGGAGAAAGGGGAACCCGCCTACACTGCTGGTGGGAATGTAAATTGTTCAACCATTGTGGAAAGCAGTATGGAGGTACATCAAAATGCTCAAAACAGACTTAACATTTGACCCAGGAATTGCACTCCTAGGAATTTACCCTAAGAACGCAGCAATCAAGTATGAGAAAGACAGATGCACCCCTATGTTTATTGCAGCACTATTTACAATAGCCAAGAATTGGAAGCAACCTAAATGTCCATCGATAGATGAATGGATAAAGAAGAGGTGGTACATATACACAATGGAATACTACTCAGCCATAAGAAAAGGGCAAATCCAACCATTTGCAGCAACATGGATGGAGCTGGAGGGTATTATGCTCAGTGAAACAAGCCAAGTGGAGAAAGAGAAATACCAAATGATTTCACTTATCTGTGGAATATAAGAACAAAGGGAAAACTGAAGGAACAAAACAGCAGCAGAATCACAGAACTCAAGAATGGACTAACAGGTACCAAAGGGAAAGGAACTGGGGAGGATGGGTGGGTAGGGAGGGATAAGGGGGGGAGAAGTAGGGGGGTATTAATATTAGCATGCATGTGGGGTAGGAGAAAAGGGAGGGCTGTACAACACAGAGAAGGCAAGTAGTGATTCTACAACATTTTGCTATGCTGATGGACAGTGACTGTAAAGGGGTTTATAGGGGGGACCTGGTATAGGGGAGAGCCTAGTAAACATAATATTCGTCATGTAAGTGTAGATTAGTGATACCAAAAAAAAAAAAAAGAAAGGGCAGTTCCTGTGTGGTAACCTCCAATGAGTTCTACACGAGAGTATAAAGGGCATATAAAAGTGTAGGCAAAGGGTCTGTTTGTGTTTATACAGAGGATCAAAGCCTAATTGGGCTACCCCGAAAATGAACTAAGATACGATATGAAAAAGAACTTCCAACAGCAGCACTCTCTGGAAGACTCATGCCAGAAGATGATCATCAGAAAAGCCCAAGAAAGATCTACGCACTGCTCCAGCTGTAGATGCACTCATCCCACCAGTTCCTGGAATTGCCATGGGAATGAGGAAGGAGATATCTAAGCTAGCCTGTACATACAGTAAAACAACAAATTTGACTGGATCTATACTGTTGGAACTCAATCAAGAATTAGGAAAAAATGCAAATTGTAGCGCTCCAAAATCTTACAACTACAGACTATTTACTGTTAAAAGAACATAAGGGATGTGAACATTCCCCAGGAATGGGTTGTTTTAATTTGTCTGATTTCTCTCAGACTGTTCAAGTTCAGTTGGACAATATCCACCATATCATAGATAAGTTTTCACAAATGCCTAAGGTGCCTAACTGGTTTTCTTGGTTTCACTGGAGATGGCTGGTAATTACAGGTATGCTTTGGTTATGTAACTATACTCCTATTATGTTAATGTGTGTGCGCAATTTAAGTAGTAGTTTAAAACCTATCCATGCTGAAGTTACTCTACAAGAAGATATGTCAAAGAAATAATCAATCTTCCTAGGTTTTCTTCTGCCTGCTACTTCTATAGCTTTTCTTCTTCCTTCCTAATTACAACCCTTAAATAGAATTTGTGCCTCATATCAAATTTACCGAGTATCATAATTCTTCCAAGTGGTAAAGATACCTCAGGACAAATGCTGGGCATAGAAGCTACAGGGCATAAATATGCAAAGAAATAAAAAGCTAACCATTTCAAACAATAAGGCTTCTCTCTCACTTACCAACTTTACATTTCCCTGTATGGCCCTGGAAGATGACTGGTTAGCCAGAGACGGGTAAGATTCCTCAAGGGAGGAACAACCTAAGACAGGCACAGTCGCAGGGGGGACATCAGGTGAGAAATTGTGGATCAACAGAGGTGAGGCTTAGAACCTCACCCCCCCTGTTCTGAGAGAAATCTTCTGCATACGTGGATGTTTTATTGCCCTTGTCTAGCTTGGATTAACACATAGTCTACAGGCACACACCTGATCATCTACATTTGCTCTCTTACAACACTAAACTATGTTTTCTACCTTTATCTTGTATCTGCCTACCACTTCAGCATTTTATTAAAAATAATAATAATAAAGAGAGAAATGTGGTATCCACATATAAATCAAGTAGAAAAATCAAATGAGTATTCATATTTGAACTGTTTATAGTTCATAATGCATGAGCAAAACCGAAGGTTTCTGTGATGGCTGCCCTTGTACTGTTCACCATGTAAGAACTTATTCACTATGTAAGAATTTGTTCTCCATGTAAGAACTTGTTTGTTATGCCTCAGAAGATAGGAGACTGATAAAAATTAGGCTTGGGGTGGATTAATGATTGTGCATTGAGCATTGACTCCCCTATACAGAATTTTATTGTTGTTAACAACCATTTGATCAATAAATATGAGAGATGCCCTCACAAAGAAAAAAAAAAAAAGTACACACTTCCAATGGTAAAATAATAAGTAACCGGGATGTAATGAATATAGTCAAGATATTGTAACAGCTTGGTATGGTGATAGCTGGTACCTAGAATTGTCATGTATATAGATGTTGAATCACTATGTTGTACACCTGAAACTAATGTAATGTAATACTGTGTGTCAACTACCCTTCAATTAAAAAAAAAAATATTGAATGAAAGAATGAATGAATGAACAGGTGAGAATAAAGACACAAGAGTAAGCTGAATTAAAAACCAATCTTTGGGAATTTGCTGAGTAAGTTCTTTAAAATATGAGGACTTCTAAACTGGCTAAATTAGGCAGCCATAAATAACATAGTATGTCCTAAATTTTGCACTTAATATTAGATCCATCTGGATAACCAAGGTCTCCTTTCACATCTGAATGAATTAATACAGCAAGTAACTGTACCAACTAACAAAGATGAAGGATTGGAAAGTCTGTTTGAGGTCACGCTAATCTTTACTACATAGATTTATGTTTCAAATGTTTGTTTCTATATACAGACCAAAAAACAAAAAAAACAATAAAAACCCAGTAACCTTAGGTTAGCAGGCTTTCAAACAAGCATTCTTAATGCACATCTTTTAAAAGCACTTTCAATACAAATAGCAGTAGTTCTTCTTAAAATATGTTTCCATAACAGACTTAAATATTTACCCTCCAAGCTCTTAAAAAATATAGAAGTAGGACTGGGGGTAGAATGCAGAATGGAGCCGCCCTGGGTTAGGACCAGGTCAGTCAATTAGCTGGCACACGATGTTAATGAGGTCGGGGTTACATATCCAATCCCCACTTTGACCAGTTAGCGGGACTCTGTTTCAAGTGCCAAAAGGTAAACTTCAGTTCCCAGTCAAATGAGAGAATGAAGCTGGTTCAGCACAAATGTAGCCTCATTCTTGGAAAATAAAGCAAAATACTTCCCTTATGTAAAGAGGGTCGGAATTGCCATCAAGGTATAAAAGATACAGCTCATTAAATCTGGGCTAGGTCTGAAGCGAGAGGACGAGTGGTGAGATCTTAGGGAAGAAAACAGGGCTTCTCCACAGGCGAACAGGGAGCTGTGTCCCAGAGGGAAGCTTGGAAGGTAAAGCATTGGGGTGAAAGGTTTCAAAGTTGCTGAGCAGAAACAGAAAAAGAAAGAAAAAGTTGAGAGAGATCTATGGAAAACTGAGTGGCTTGAAAAGCTAGAGGAGAATTTTGTGAATTCTGCTCTGATCCCTTTCTCAGCTTTGGGTGTCTCTGCTTGCTTGTCGTACTAGTTTATTGAATTTTTGAGGGGTAATAGGAATGGGAACGCAAAAGGTTTACTCGCAGGACAGTTACACTGCTGAAAAACAATTGAGTGCAAAACACATTACATGAGGGATGCACTGAAGCACACATTTCCTTTTTTCCCCCCTGTTTTTAAATTTACCAGGGACTTTCTCCCCAAGGCAAATGATCTGGATGGCAGTTAAAAGTAGACAATTAGAGTTTGGGAGCTGGACAAGCAGTCAGAAAATGTTACAGGGATTCGAACTTTTCCCAGGCAAGTAACCATGCTTGTCTATAAAACTACTTCAAGTAAGAAAAAGGAAGGACACTGATGGAGGCAAAGAAATCCCCTGTGAAATGTTCATGTCTCCTTGGTTTGCAGCTCATTTCAAAGTAACTAATGTTTCCAAATTACTTTATCCTGGGTGTGTATCCACTGCCTCTTTCCCTGCACCATATTTGTGTATGATGACATATTGATTTCAAGTCTAGCTTGAAATGGAATGGAAGCTGCCTCTCCACCAGAGAAGGGGGCATTTCTTCTGCATCAGCTTGCCCTGTGCACGTTCTCCGTGGAACATCTGTCTACTGGGTGACTGGTCCTTGGATCCCGTGGACAAAGGAGGTGAAAGAAAGGAAATGGGAACTGTCTCCTCTCAGAAGTGAATTGAGTTCCAGGCCTATGTCAGTAGTTGTCTATCAAATTCTGCCCAAATCCTTTCCAAGTCAAACACTTCAAATCTAATAACCCTGACAAAGCAGGATATATATTTTAAACCATAGAGCTCAGCTTAGCATTCTGTCTCTACATTGACAGCCACAGAAAGAATTCTCATCCTGTCATGATTCATGTAGCGACTTATGAATAAGATACTGACCAAGCAAACAGAAGACCTCAGAGAGCTTCCATTCTAATTTTAGAAAACCTCAGCTCTGAATAATTGTTAGCAAAGGATATAGTAAAATATGGCAGCAAGAAATCCCATGAAATTTTACAGAAAATATTAGACATATGGAGGCCAAAATAAAAAAAATTTGGCATACAAAAGTTAAGCCAAAATGATGTTTAAAAAGCAAATACAGTTTTATTACTTTCAGCTGTGCATAGTAACTTTGATTGAAAACTGTTTTCAATTAGAGGGTTGACTGGATGTGTTATGATGAACAGAGGAGATGGATTTGTTCCAAGAAACTTCATTTCTCATAGAAATATAATGATATGTCTTTAAAAATGCATTTTGCTCTGAAGTAAGGCAAAGAGCTAATATTCATAGAGTTATTACTAAATGTTCAGACCTGTATTAGATAATCACAGACATTGCCTCCTTAAATGTACCTTAATTCTAAAGGGTATTTAATATCTCCTTTTTACAGATGAGAAAACTGAGTTTGGGGAACATCACGTAACACATCCAAGTTTTTGCAACTAAAAAGCGAGCTCAAATTTGAATTCAGTTTTCAGCTGTTGAATCCCATGGAGCAGATTAAATGTGCTAAAAGAATGATTTGTTTTGTTAAATAAGGAAAATTCAACTGAGTAAATTTTAAAGATCTAACTGACTTTATTGAATGATTCATAAATCAGGTAGCATCTTGTCTAGCAAGTGAAAAGGAGCTCTGCCAAGCTACAGGAAAGAAAGGGTTTTTTAAGGCTGAAAAGGGGAAGAAAAAGGAAATTATTAACAAAGCATGCATTGTTTCAGGCAAGGTTGCCTTCCTAAGAGAAATGGAAGGGCCTATTGAGTAGATTACCTTGCCAGTGGTGACCAGGTAATTCCATGTTGATTGTTAAAGGTTACATTTGGGGGGAGAGGGTTAGGGGGAGTTGAAACTACAATGAGATTAGATATTAAGTCTTGGTTTGCTGATGTGAGGTTTAGCACAGATGACTCCATTTTGGTCCTGTTATCTCCTTTTTAACAGTTTCTATTATTAAAATACATTATAGGAGATATGATTTAAAAAAAAGACTGGCTTAGGGGATAAATGAAATTATACGGTTCACTTTACATGTGTCTTGCCAGTGGGTTTCAGCCCCGGGCAAGTTTGCTATGGATTCAATGTGACCAAAGAAAATGATAGCAAAACGTTCTTGGGGTGAAAGGGTTATACCCAACTTTATTTCCAGGTAGCAGGTCAGTCACTAAAATCCCATTCACTCAGAGAGAGTCTGCATGCAGCAAGCCCGTCTCTGCCTCTGGAGCCCTCTGTCTTCACAGCCATCCTTTGGGCCCCTCTGTCCACACAGCCATCCTCCGGACCTCTCTGCACAGTCATCCTGCACAGCCATCCTCTGGGCCCCTGTCCTCAGTGCTGCCACCACTCCAGCCTCTGCTCTGCTCTCCTGCAGCCTTGTAGCCCTGCCACCGTGTCGTGTCCAGAGCACTGGGCAGAGCTCTTTTTATAGAGTCAACAGCCACGTATTGCCCACAGGCAGTGAGCTAGTCAACCACAGCCAGGTGAGAATCTTGACCACAGGAACTCTCATTTATCCACCACATGTAAAGACAATGTATGTATAAATATCTTAAAGAAGGAAATCTGGAAAATCTTAAACTTATTCCACTAATGCTATCAATCCTTAATAATCTTAAAAATGTGTTTAGAATTCCTTTTTAGAATTTCCTTTAGAGCCAGTATGAAACTATATTTATGACATAGTTATTAAGCATCCTATAAGCTACAATCACTAAATGAGGCTGAAATAAAAATTTATGAAAAATGTAATAATGCAATTGTTGCTCCCTAGTACTTTGAAAGCTAGTTGGTGAATGGAATATTTATACAACCTACCTCAATGCAAGGCAGTTTAGCAGTGCAGATGGCCTGCGAGTGGCCACTGTCTATATACTGTGTCTGAGAGAATTGAGGGCTCTTCTGTAATTAAATTTGGCCTACTGAAGAAACTTGTATTTAATTTATTTTTAAATTTTTTCTTGAAAGTCTTTTCCAATAATGTACATTATGACTCTCTGTGGGGAAAATGGAAGTTCCTATGGCCAGGAACCTCACCTGACCTGAAACTACTGGATGATGTTATGGGCCTCCTGCTAGGCTACTGCTTCCACAGCCTAGGCAACGGGCTACTGCTGCTGACTGAGTACATCACTATATATACCATCTATATAAAGCTATATATATCACTATATAAAGAGCTCTGCCCAGTGCTCTGGGTGGAGGCAGAGACAGAGGAGAATTACAGACCTGCAGACTGCTGGGTGCAGACGGGATTCTAGTGCTCAATTTACCACTGGAAGAATAAAGCTGGGTATAAACGCTTTTACCCCAGGAATGTTCTGTTGTCATTTCTCCGTCTCACTGAATCCAGAGTGAACTTGCTCAGGGCTGAAACCCTCAGGCAAGACCCTCTCTTACATGTATCTGGAAGAACAGATACCAACATACAAATGGAAGGAGTCAGAGTGAGCTTATCTTTTCTCCCAATCCAACAGTGAATACACACTATGTGTGTGTATGTGGTAGGTGTGTGCTGAAAAAGTAAAACAATAAACTCTGCATAAACTGATCATGATTTTATGATGAGAGTATTTTAATAGGACTAATCGATGATCCTGTTTTATCTACTACATCCTGGATAAAAATGGGTCTAGTTACTGCATGGTAAACCTGGCCCTAGTAGAGTAAATTCCCACCTTGGTTATCAAATTCAAATCTCATCTTTTGAGACTAAATTGTCTTTTTTTTTCTTTTTTTAGAAATGAGCAAAATCATTCAGAGCTAACTTAATTGAGAATTTTCAAAATATTTTGTCATTAACCTCTGATAACAATGTTTAAAAAGGTATCAAAGATGTGCAGATATCCAGTGACATATTTTGCATTAATGATCAGACTTCCTAGGTGACTCCTGGGAATGGGACAACATGTCTTTGACAGACCTTACTTGAAGTACAGCCCTTATTCTGAAATATCAAAACCTTCTGGGCATTCGAGGTTGTAACATTTCATTGTTACCATTAAGTAAAATTACCTTCTTTCAGGGTGTAACTCCAGGGGGAAAATATTTTCCCAGCTTGGGGCAAAATACCTTTGAACCAAAATCAGTCAAAGGGAGAAATAAAGTGGGAGAAATCCGTTTATTGCTTACAAGCAGTCAGCCACTTCTGCTTGCCCAGCTCTCACCACCTGGCTGCAAAAAGGGGCTGCACCCACCCTCTCCAGTCCAGATAAGCCCTCACTCCCCCTTGTAATTACCTATTGATATGGAGCTGGAATACGTCTTTTCACCCCTTGGCAACACCTACTGATACAGAGATGAACTAAGGCTGGGAGGGAGATTCTGGAAATGTTGCAATGTTAACCACAAAGGGCATTTTTTGCTTTTCTGATGAGCAGTGGGAGGGAAAATTTCCTCTAGTTCAGAGATCTTCCAAATCAGCCGTTGTATTAACCAGAGTACCTTTTAAGCAATTGTTTGCTAAATATTTCTTCTTGCTGCAGTTAATCCAATTCCATAAATGTCTGTATGCTTATGTATGACAAAAAAAAATACGGACATTTAGTAATTAGCTAGTTGCTGGCTGATGCAGAAATCCATTGCAAATAATTCAACAAAATCAGTCACAGAAATGGGGTTTGGGGCCTGAACTGTTCAACTGAGCTATCATAAGGTATATATAATCACAAGATTTTCTCTTTGTTTAGTGCTGTAAATCAGTGGCAAAATGAAAAGAGTTCCTAGGTATCATGTAGATAAAAAAAAAAAGCAGTTTTGCTTCTGCATTTTCCCTCTCAAGGCTTTAAAATTTCTGATTAATCTGCAGTAGGAAGTTTCTGTGCTTCTTTCCGGTTATCTTGCAAACGGGTATTCTGGGAAATCTGCTCTTTCTAAATCTAACCTTTTAATAGATAAATAAATATTCTAGAGGCTGGGAAATCAACAAAACCGAAAACATGTTTTTCCCCACTTGTCACCAGAAAACAAATATCAATAGCATATTATAGGATGGAAACCATTCAGACGCCGCTCTCTGTGTTCTTCAGCCACCCACGCACACTCTGCCCGGGGCAAGGAGAAAAAGTAACATTTTATTGCTGATTGCCATGGTGCATTGTTGTAAAGATTTGCAGATACAGCTCAAGAAAGCCAAGTTCATTTCTGGGGCCAGTGTTGAAGAAAAGGTAACCTGTCGGAGGGCGGGAGGAATAGTTGGGAAAATAATGTCGCTAACATTTCTACCTCTCCGGCCGTTAGCTCAGACAAGAACTAAACTAAATGGGAATTAAATCCCTACTCTGAGTCCTTGCCTTCCAAATCCATCGCTCCCTCAGGAAGCTCCTAGCACTGAGCTCCCTGCACTGTCCTTCTCTCCTTTACTCCAACCCTTCCCCTGCACAGCCACCTTACAGATATCGGAGCTGCAAGTAAGGATGCTAAGCTGGCTGCCAGGTTCTCACCTGTGCTCTCTCTGGGTTGCCTATTGGCAGAGGGACATGATACTGTTTTCAGACCTGAGTAGGGGAAGGGGGAGCATTGCAGAAGAGAGACAATGGGAGATAGGAGCTTTGCTGTGCTCCAAGCTAAGTCACATCCTTATTTTTGTATAGCCATTGATTTGTGGTAATGTGACCATTTTACCCTAATAATACTGTAACTACTTTAATAAACTTAAAAAAAATTAATCGTGACCCCAAACTGGTTAATAATGACCCCTCCATAAACAGAATTCACACACACACACACACGCCAGAATAAGACAAAGAATTGGTCTCCTGGTTTTTGTTAATGCATCTTAACATTATTAAGCAGAACCTGCTATTCAGGTGAATCCAAAAAAGTAGGTCACTTTTCCTGAGGGTGATTTGTTCTTGAAATTTGGAACTTTTGGCCAGGTGGATGGTATTATGATAATACTTAGTAATCTTCTAGTGTCCAGAGTCGTCTAACCAAAGGATCATCTTGAACAACGGCCCATCCAACCTGTGGGTCCCTCCCCAGTATCTTCCAGCCTGTGGTGGAAGCATCTGAAGGGACTTGCGACTTGCTGCCTCCCGCCACCCTGGGAGTGGCTCCGAGCATTAGAATCTCATCCCACCTGCTGACGTGAAATCTCTGTCCCGCGGGTTCCACCTTCTGCTCTCATATTACTCTCTGTCACCATGTGGTTTAATTCCTCCACACACACACAGGGGAAAATTTTGATAATGATAGAAGTGAAAAAAGTCACCATTTAGTTATATAATTCAGAAGGAGAAGATATTAAAATGATACCCAGTTGCAGCTTTATGTGAATTTTTTGTGCTACTAGGTATGTACGCTCTGAAGTAATTTTCTGTTAAGGGTATATATATATATAGCAAGGACACACACATGGGTATGAAGTAGGGTTTCCCCAGAAGGGAATGGATATTCACTCTGTCAACTCTCCTGAAATGAATCAGAACATGGGGGAAAAAAAGGATTTATGACACAGAAGATAGGGAGAAAACTATTTTCTCTAGCTCTGACTCCATTGAGATGAGTCTGCTAGAAATAAAAAGAAACTCAAGGGTACTCCTGGGTAGTGAGCAGCTCTGCAGCAAAGCATCCCTCTAGTTAGGCCAAGAGATTGCTCTGCAGCCTCCTACTAGGCCTCCTGTTAGAGACTCAAACAGAGGGGCTTCTGGGTCCTGAGAACAGCCAGACCTAGAAGCCAATTGAATTTTTTTCTGCATTAGAATCTTCTTTAATCTTCAGATGCCTTTTGCGGTCTTGATAAGTATACAACCTGGACTTAGCAAGGCCGTAAGTTGGATTTTCAAGGCCAGTAGCAACCTTTAAAGCAGTGGTTCTCAACCAGTACAAGCCATTCTGGCCCCTCCAGGAGACATATGGCAATGTGTGAAGGCATTTCTATTAGCATAATTGGAGGTGCTACTGGATCTAGTAGGTAAAGACCAGTGATGATGCTAAACATCTATAATGCACAGGACAGCCCATTAAATAAAGACTCATCTGGCCCACAATGTCAACAGAGCTAAGGTTAAAACCATGCTGCCTCAGCCCTGCAGGAGGTGTAGACATGGCCTGAGTGTGAGGGCAAGACTGGCTACCTGGAGCCAAGAAAAGTGAATGGCAGGGTAAGATCAGGACCACCAGAAACACAAGTGTGACACTCAAGGAAAACTTGAAGACTGAGGTATTTCTACCATTCTGGTGACCGTGAGGTCGCAGCAGCATGCCTCTCCAGACAGTAGAACTATCCCACTCTGAAACAGGCATCTGAGCCCTGGACATTGTTCCCTCAGGCCTTGATCTGCTACAGCTTTTAAGGCAAGTGTCAGCACCTCATCGTCCAGAACCTAACTTTTGCCATTGCTCAGCGTTTATAAAACACAGAACGTTCTGCCATGCATTAGAGGTGGCTTCACAGGGAATGTTTCAATACTCCCTCCTCAGCCTTATCTAGCAGTTAGCTTAGCGTTTGTTAGGATTTCTAATCCTTTTCATCTGCAATATCTGATTCCTAGGCTGATTTTTAACTTCCATTTTGCTGAGTCTTTGATTCCAACTCAGTATATACATCCATATATTTTCTGTTATCTCAGCACAATAGACTTTTGCCTGGATGGAATCACAGTAACAATAACTTTCTTTAGTGTTCTAAGATTGATTCTGAAATGTTACTGTGCCATTTAGCATGTTGCATCATTTCTATATCCTGCCTTATGGTTACTGAGTTATTCCTTAAGGGGGCTATACCCACTGCAAACTAAAATGCAATAAGTATTATCATAATGTTTGTAGTGTTTAAGATGTATTTTCGCAATAGCACTAAAGTGTCATAAATCATTTGCTTTGTTTCTGTAATAGATGCCTTTTCTATAACTATGTAATTATTTAGTTTCTTTGTATCCTGTCTTTTGCAATTTTTTAGTTTTCTTGAATTTAAACATTTTGCCTATGTTCCTTAAATCAATTATTATGTTTATGTAATCATTGTTATTTATTTTTTGTGATCTCCTAGAATTCATTCACTACCCAGACTGATTGACCACTATGTACCTGGGATTTAGAGGGGCGATTTTATAGATACAAATGGTGTATAAATCTACAGTTGTTTGAATTATATCAACAACTTAATTGTTGAATTTAATTTATCAATGGAATTATAATCTGGGTTAAAACTAAGCCCAGATTCCTTATTTCCTGATATCAATTACAGCTGCATAATGATTTTTCTGCAACTTTTTGAGATATGATCCACACTTGTGCCAGGTTCTCAAACTCTGACCTACAAAAAGTCTTCCTGAAAAACAGGGAGAATGAAATGCTGAGTTGATATAACCTTCTCAAGCCTTACAAAGTCATCCCGAGGACTCTGAGGGTTGTTAGCCCATGAGTCCCCTCCTCACCCTAGTCTGGCCTGTTGATGTAGTCAGCTCCAGGCTCTATGATGCAATTTGAAATAGAAGAAACAGAGAGAAAACGGAAGGGTGGTTTATTAGGAATGTATTATATTCCATGCTAATGCCAATATAAATGCAAGATAAAAAACCTTGGAAATATTTGTTATTCTTCAGAATTTCATTCATTCAGTCACAAATATGAATGGCTGGTCTGTCTCCCCACCTCCACTCCCCAACCTTAGTCATCATCCAACTTAAATAGTTATAATGGCTCTGGAAGTATTCATGAATTCTGGTCGCTTCACTCCCCTAATCATGTTGTCGGCTTAAAATTCACATTTAATTAACCTCTTCACCCAAGGCATAAATCAATAATAAAACTCCAAAAGCTTACCATACCAATAGCGATTTTCCTTTGGAGGGAAACTGTTGAAAATTAGGCATTAGAACGCCTAGAGAAAAGCAGAGAACTAGTGGTGTGGAGCAAAAAGAAGCTAACACGGAAACCATGATAATGAAAGCTCTGGTTTTGAGAGACAGTAACCATTATTCAGATTTCAGAGATGAATATGTGTTTAAGATGGGTTCAGAAAATCATGTTTTCTTTAGGAAAAAAACAGAGGTGCTCTCAAACTTTGTAGGAGTGAAGTAGCACTCAGATTCTTATGACAGGAAATGATAAAGGAGAGGTGTTGCTTCGGGAGAAGAACAAAAGTTTGACAAACATGGTTCAAATTTTGGCACCAACATTTTAGCTACATGGCCTTCATGGTATGTTTTATCATCTCTATGCCTCAATTTCCCTTTCTCTGAAATGGCAATATCAGCACCTACCTCATAGAATTATCGTAAAGATCAACTAAGATTAAATATATTAGATGAAGAAGAGATTTTGTGTGTGTGAGTGTGTGTGCGTGTGTATCTGGTTAGGAGCACACATACAACACACATACACGTACACAATATAAGAAAGACAGCCTGGCCCTCTAGTCACCTCTGATTATTGACTGACATACTTGAACATTGGAACAATTCCAATGATTGGAACTCAAACCAAGACAATCACTGTGCTTTCCTGGAATTTTTAATGAAGAAGAGAATTAGTGTCAGTCTCTCCTCATGAAGGATACTGTTAAATAAAAGCCAAGGAGCCATGTTTCCTGACATGAAGAGAAAGTGGTATGTAGGAAGTACAGATCAAAACCATGCAAACTCACACACACACACAAACACAGAAGTTGAGGTGAGAGGCATAGCAATTGATACACGGTATTCAAGTCAAGGGTTACTGGGGTTGTCAGAGAACTAGCTATGTCCAGAGAACACATGTCCCAGTGTGTATGATTGAATTACCTCTCTTTTTCATTCTTATATTTTAAGTTTTATAAAGAGGTAAGTTACATAAGATGTACCTAACTTAAGTATATAATTCAATAATTTTTAGTAAATTTTTAGAACTATGCAACTATCACAATCTAACATGATCACAATGCAACTAACACAATTCAATTTAGACTACTTTCATTGCACCAAAAAATTTTCTTGTGCTGGTTTACAGTCAATTACCCTTCCTACCTACAGTTCCAGGAAACCACTGATGTACTCTCTGTACATATATGTTCTATACTAATATATTACATAGTATATTTTTACAAATAGAATCATAAAATGTCTGGTCTTTCGAGTTTGGCTTCTTTCATTCAGTATAATGTTTTTCAGGTTCATTCATGTTGCAGAGTTTATCAATAGTTTCTTCCTTTTAATTGCTGGATAATATTTTTATTATATGAATAAACCACATTTTATTTATCTTTTTGCCAGTTGACAAACATTTGGATTGTTTCCAGTTTTGGCTATTATGAATAATGCTGCTAAAAAAGTTTGCCTACACATCTTTGTGGGTGGACAAGTTTTCACTTATTTCTTTTGGATAGGCCTTGGAGTAGAATTGCTAGGTTGTATGATAAGTTTATGTTTAAATGTTTAAGGAAGAAAAAGCTGTTTTCAAAGTGAGTCTACCATTTTACATTCCTATCAACAATGTTTCACTACATCCTAGAAAATGCTCGATAATGTCAAAGCTTTTGTGATAGCCAAACTATTGGGCACATGTGTAGTGGTGTTCCTTTGTGATTTTAACTGGCGTTCCTTTTGCCACTAATGATGCTGAACTTTTTTGTGTGTACTGCTCATTCATATATCTCTTTGGTGAACTGTCTATTCAAATATTTTGCCCATATTTAAATTGGGTTGTTTGTCTTCCTACTGAATTGTAGTAAGAGTATATTACACATTCTGAACACAAGTTCTTTATTAAATACATAATTTGCAAATATTTTCTCATTTTCTGTAGTTTGTTTTTCCATTCTCATAATGGTATCTTTTAAAAAGCAAAATACTTTTATTTTGATGAAGTCTTATCTATTAATTTTTAAAATTATGCTTATTATTATTATGCTTATTGTGTCATACCCAAGAATTTCTTGCATAATCCAAGGTTACAAAGATTATTCTCTTTTGTTTGCTTCTAAAAATATTATAGTTTAGATTTCACATTTAAGCTTATGGTCCATCTTAATTGATTTATGTCTGTGGTGTGAGTTAAGAATCTAAGTTCATTTTTGTATATATACATGCACAAGTGTACATATGTACATGCACAAGTGTACATATGTACATATTGGTACAATTTCTACAAAAAAAAAGCTTGCTGGGATTTTGATAAGAACTGCATAGAATCCATGGATCAATCTGAAGAGAATAACCTTCTTAAGAATACTGAGTCATCCAATACATAATCTCCATTCCCTTTGTCTGTATTTGGATTTGGTTCTGTCAGTTAAAACCCAAAGATTCCTGATTCATACATATCTTACTTTTTCCTTCCACATTTTTCTTATCAGTGACTTCTAGATAAAATTACTCTATGATCAAATAAATTATCAAAAATGTCTAACAACTCCAGAAGTGAAGAAAAATCAATGCGGAGAGAATTAAACAGAACCCTAACTAGTATTGCAGAGGGGGAGACGGAAAATAGACCACATGAGGTGGTAAAACTTTGCTTTCTGAATCACTATTTGGTGATTGGAAAAATGCTGTACTAGCTTATTCTTGTAGACAAGGATTTTCTTCCAGAAACATTTAGTTTTTACAATGCCCCACTTAAAGGTAATGGAGAATATGCATAAAAGTGGGTTATAAACAGTACAATATAGAATTAGTGATAATCAAAACTCCTTTGATCTGGACACATATTTCTATAAAGGTCTTTTTTTGAAGACTGCATTAAAAAAAAAAACACCTCCTTAATAAATCACCCTGGACAGAACTTTTCTAAAATTATCAAAATCCCTGAGATATTTTTTACATAAACTGTTATTAAGTCAGGGCTCCCATGCCTGACTTCCCCTTCCATTTGCACCTGAACAATTGATTTAATTGAGCCTAAATGCTGGAACTGATATTAAACAGTCTAATTTTGACTTCCTATTTTTATTGTGATGAGGATACTCATTCTGTTGTTCAATTTCTTAGCTATTCCCCTTAAATTTATGTAAATTTCACAGTAAATGACGCCCCCCCTTTTTTTGAATCTTCACTCCATTTAAGAAATAATCAAGAGTAAGAATTATTTCAGACATGAGTGACTAATAGGGACCAGATTTACCCTCACACCTTATAAAAACTAGAAAACTGGAAAGAAATCCATGAAAAATGGGTGTCAGGCCTCTGACAATAAGCAGTTCAAGACTGTGGCTCCTGAAAGAAGAGAAACAAATGAAATAAGCTCAAAGGTCAACCCAACTTACTGCCTAGGCTAAGTTTTCTGGCCGTAGCACAGGGAGGGGATAACACCCCAATGGTCCTGTTGAGCTAGCTGAACAGGTTGAAATCAGAGCCAAAAAGTGGGAAAAAACCCCCACAAATTTGTGAAGCAGATTACCAGAGGGGAGAGACAACACAGAGAGAACTTCAGAGATCTGCATAGATAGGGAGTTGCCTCCAATCAGTGGCATGTATGGGAAGGAACTACTTACGGCTATGGAAGAAACCATGGACAGCCATAAGACAAATAAGTCTCAAGCTTTTACAAGACTGGGAATCTTTTACAATCCAACCAGACAGAATGATCTCTTAAAGCATAGATCTTCATATAGTGTCCTGAGAGGACATCACCTGAGGAAAAGAACTAAATTAGTCTAAGACTGAAGACTCAAACACACCCACTTGAACAAATCTTAAAGGCAAGACTTGAAATGATCAAACTGACACCAATAACTTTACTGTTATTGTCTGGAAAAAAAGTACAATACCATTTCAAGGACTAAAACACAGCCCAGAGCTTAAAAAGAAACAATTCACAGTGGCTGACTATTTAGGTCATGTGCTCAACTCTACTATGTCTGTGTGTAGACAGAAGAGGTGGGGTTCCCCACACAACAAGCAAGTATCCAGACTCAATTGGATGTCCTAGAATTCAGCTTAATTCTGACACCACCTACCTGGAGATGGCGTCAGCTCCCACAAGTTAAGGGCTCAATCCCACAAGACCAGCTTCCACTTCAGTAGCCCATTGCCAGCCCACATTGTTACCTATGCTTCTGAATGACTGGCCATAAATCAGAGGTTCCCATGATTCCCTCCTTGGGTTCAGTTCATTTGCTAGAGTAGCTCACAGACTTAGGAAACTCATTTATCCATTAAATTATTTTTTATTACAAAGGATATGAATCAACAGCTAGGTGAGGCAATAATAAAGTGACAGCCCAAGCAAAGGAGCTTCTGTCTTCATGGAACTCGGGGCCCAGCATGGTGGCATGTGGAGACCATCTGATTCCCCAACCTGGGGGCTCTCTGAACTCCCTCCTTCCAAGTTTTTATGGACACTTCATTACATATATATGGTTGATTAAATAATTAGCTATCGGTGATTGATTCAACCTCTAGCTCATCTTCCCTCCCTGGAAATCAAGGGCAGGAATGAAAGTTCCAACCCTCATAGTTGTTTCCCCTGGCAACTGGCCCCCATCCTTAGGTGCCTTCCAAAAGTTGCCTCATTAATATAATCAAGTTGTGGCGGAAAGGGGCTTGTTTGAATACAAGATACCCATTTCATCTTTATGACTCTGAAGACTTCAGGAACTGAGGAGAAATGACCAAATGTAACAAAAATATATTCCCATTACTCTTATCACTCAGAAAATTCCAAAGGTTTTGGGAGCTATGAGCCAGGATTCATAGATAAAGACCAAATGTATATTTGTTATAAATCACAATATCATGCTTACATCCAATAGAAAATTACCAGGTGTTCAAACAAGTAGCAAAATATGATACAGTAGAAAAATTAATCAATATAAAAGGACTCAGAAATGACAAAGATTATAAATTTAGCAGATATGAATATTAAAAACAATTATCATAATATGCTCTTATAGTTCAAGAATAGAACATGTGAATATGATTGGGAGTTCGATAACACAAAAAAGAATCAAATTAAACTTCTGGAGATGAGAAATACAGTATTTAAAATGGAGTATATACTAGGTAGGATTAATAGTTGATGTGTTTCACAACAGATTAGATCATACAAAAGAAAACATGGGTAAGCCCGAAGACACAGCAATAGAAATTGTACAAAATGGGGCACTGAGGGGAAAAAAAAAGTACTAAACAATGAAAAGCATTAATGACTCATGGGAAAATACCAAAATATCTAACATGTGTAATGTGATTGCCAGAGAAGGGGGAGTAAAATATTTTCAGAAAAAAATGTTGAAAATAATTCCAAATTTGATTTAAAAAAAACAACTTACAGATCCAAGAAGCTCTACCAATTCTATGAGGAATAAGGTATTTCATAATCAAACTGTCAAAAACAAGCAATAAATAGATAAATATTAAAAACAGAGAAGAAAAGATGTTACATACAGAACTTAAAAAGAATGATGACAAGACAATTATGAGAAACTATGTAAGCCAGGGACAGTGCAGGAAAATTTTTTAAATATTTAAAGAAAGAAAAAAACATGTCAACCCAGAATTCTATATCCAGTGAAAATATTCTTTCAACAGTGAAAATGTGTCAGACAAATAAAAACAGAGAAAAGCTATTGCCAGCAGACTTGCTCTACATGAAATGTTCAAGGAATTTTTTTTTCAGGCAAAATGAGGCATACAAAGCAATGAATAATGCTGGTCATAGAAACGAGCTGAATAATATTATTTTCTCAGTTTTTAATCTCTTTGAAAGATAAGTCTGCTTGGAGCAAATGTAATAAGCACACTGAGTTTATAACATGTAGAAGTGAAATGCATGATAATAGCACAAAGTATACAAGAGGAAAAGAATATACTGTTCAAATGTACTTTATACTCTTTATTAAGTGCTACAACATCATCTGATAGGCTGTGTTGGGAGGAGGAAGAAGATTTCCTCTAGCAGTTTAGGTCCAGTGTTGGGGATGTACAGATAACTGACAATAGACAGATTAACAGGAGAAAAGACAAGATTCATTTACACACATATGGGAGCCCTGGGATGAAGAGGCTCACTGAACCTGGTAGAGATAGGGGTTTATATGCCAACTTAACAGGGACAAAGGAATATTAGAGAGCCAGAAAAATTTACCAGATGAGATGCTAAATACAGCAAAGCACATTTTAGCAACCCATTAAGTTCACATCTTCCATTAATACATTGCACATAAAGGAAAAAAAATTATCAGAATTTTGAAAATTTGGCAAATAAGATGGATATGTTTGAATTTAAATTCTTAAGAGAATATTCTATTTTTAGTGCATCGCTTGTGCTCTTATAGTCTTATTTTGTCTTCATTTTTATGAATTATCACATAGCTATAGTAAGCCACACAATCATAATGTACCATACAATGAATTTTTACATACTATATATATGTATATTTCCTTATAACTGTTACCTAGATCAATATTTAGAATACACAGACTTTTTTTTGAGGCCCTTAATTGCTGGTTGATTACTTATTGACATTTTAGAACTTGAGATGGAGGGCAAAGCTGTCACCGTCACTGTATGCCAGAATTGTAGGGGGACATCAAAACTGTCATTGCCACTTATAGGAACTGTTCTGGATGATCAATTTTGACTCTGTCAGCTTCATTATGAAAACAGCTAATTGAGGTAACATTTGTAAGCACTCCCAGTGTGAAGTACATCTTTCTAAAAGAGGTAAATATCAATATTCTGCCTTTGGGAAAGCTACGGGAATTTTAAAATCATTTCACTGCAGGTAGAAAATTATAATTTTTAATAGGAGCATGTTGAACCCTGAATCAGATGGGTGCCTAATAGCATCTCCACTGTACTTTTGTATAAGAAAAAAATACCTTTGTGAATTGACCTTAAAATATACTTTAATCTGTGACAATAATCTATGGTTATCCACTTGAAATAATAATTAATGCTAATGAAACTGATAATTATGAGCCATTCCCAATTTTAATTAGACATGCAAGTATTCTAATTAACCAGTTTTGGACTTTGTCTTGAAGTGGAAGGTCTTCTATTTCTAGACAGAGGATGAGGACTGCTCAGGAAAAGAATAACTGCATCGTCCTTGAATTAGACTACAAATCTGATTCTCCTCTACTATTGTTTTTTTCTGGCTGGTAGCTGGGCAAGGAAGTCCCTCCCAAGGAAAATAGGATCCATTTTTGGAAAGAGGGATACAGGACCCTGGGCTGATCCACACAGTTTCATTTGGTGTCACAAATTTTGCTTATCAGTTCTAAATGTTCCACTTTAAGACTATTTTCAGGACTTTTCCTGCTATTAGATTTTACCTGGAACTATTTCCATCCTTAATCCCAAATTCACAGGGACAGAGAGCTGGGACGTGCGAAGGTCAGAGGGAATGATGAAGTGTTACACTGGGAGGGCTGATGGAGGAGGGAGTCATGAATGTCCTCAGCTTCAGGTTTTTGCCCTTTCCTGACCCCCAGTGAATCAAAAGTGGCTTGATATTCTCAGTCTTCCTTAATCTTGCTACTAATGGGACATTGATGGTTTGTTTGCTGATGCGTTGTTCCACTGAAGCAACATTTTAAAAGATGCTTTCTAGAATCTATCCTAATGAAAGGAGTGAGCAATGAGCATTTCGGGTCCTTTCAGCCATAGCAGGACAGTGGTTCTGCCTTCCTTCAGGTCACCGTGGGTGGGTAATCATCTGTCTCCATACAGTGCAGGGCTCCCTCTGGAGGCTGCCAAGTCTCAGTGCCTGGATGGCAGGCAGATGACATTGAGGAGGTCACCTCTACCACAGGGAGGGCTATCTTGATGGCTCATTTAACTGGTCTTATTCTGGAAACACCTTTGGAACAACATACGCACCTCTCTTTAGTGGCTGGGACACAGTATGGGCTAATGTCTTTCCCTAGAATCTCAGCCGCTTTCAGCACTCACTTTACCTCTATCAGGACATGAAGGCCACCTTGAAGCTGGAATTCAAGCAGGTTAGCTTTCCACAGTGCCATCCTTCCAGTATATCTGCTTTTATACGGTCTCAGTATCCATTTCCAAAGACAAGGCCCCCAGGTACAAACATCCCAGACTCTCACAATTCCCACTGCAATAGTCACTCTTATGATGTACATCATTAGAATGAGACAGTTTTCTTTTTTTCTTTTTCAAACGAAATAAATGGGCAGGGTTTGCTGCCCAGGCCAGTCATGCAGGGATCTAACAGATCTCTCAGCACCGTCATTGCAAGAGAGGATTGTAAAGTGCCTTGAAACATCAGCACTGAAGACAATTGAATAACCATCTAGGGAGGTTGTCTTTTTTTAATGGAGTATTTTTTTGGAATAATATGGAATAAACATTTTATTTGTGATACTTCTAGATTTATAGAAAGGTTGCAAAGACAGTACAGCGAGCCCCTGTATACCCCTCACCCTGTTTCAGTTTCCCCTGTTACCGTCTCACACTACTGTGGTGCATTATCAAAACTAGGGAACTAACTCTGATACACTGAACTCCAGATTTTATTTTAATTTTACCAGTTTTTCCATTCATGTCAATTATCTTCTGTCCCAGGATCTAATTCTGGAAGCTTTTAAATCAGTCCTCTTCTCATCTAATGTGAGGTCCTTTCTAGAATTTACCATTCATTATCAGTACTTTCTCTCCAATAATTGTTTTGGTCTGTGTTGGATCTTACTGGGCACAGTAATCAAGCCCCAAGCTCCATGTTGCTCATTGTTTGGTCCCTCTGAAGAGCTAACACACCTCCGAACCCTCACTGCTCTGGAGGAAACCAAGAGAGCAGGACGGTGATGTATTTTCAAATGTCTTTCATTTGGTTTACCAAGGACCCAATGCATGTCAGCTACTCTACTTTCATTCTTCCTTCACTTCTTCTGAGTGAAAACATTTAGGTCACATTTACCTGAACTAAAAAGTGGCTGAATTTTCCATAGAATCAAGAGAATGCCTGCACAGCCTCCTCAAGGAAACAGAGAAAAGCCCTTGATGGTCATTGTCCTTGACATGCCAATGAGTCTCTCCCTTCTGCACCTGACAGGCCCTGTTTGGACTGCAGCCTTTAACAGCAATGTCATTCAGACCCCCAGAAAATAACAGAGAGGGCTGTTTCCTTGGTCAGGGAAGTTGTAGCACACCATCAGCGATTAAGTTTGCAAAGCCACTCTTGCTAAGACAAGCGCACCAAGTATGCAGCTTGTGTGTTGTCTCTTTAAAGCTTAGATAAGCAGCAACATTTCATTGCTCTTTTTTTTAAACCCTGAACCTGAAGCTTTCCTCCTCTCTCACTGATGTCAGTCCTCAGTGGCTCAGTTTATTGATGCATGTAAAAAGCAGGAAGGCATTTCGGAGAGGAGCCAACCCTGTGTTCATGGGGCGGGGAGCAAATTATAATGAGGATTTTAATATATTTAATTCACTTATTCATTGAGTGAAGGAAAGGGCGAGAGGCAGGAGGAAATTGTGGATTTTTTTTTTATATCCACTGCTTTGAGAATGAGTGCAGGTCTATCTATACTGTTACACAGTTATAAGGACAAAACACCCAGTTAAAATTATCACTTAGATTGACAATGACCTACTTTGATTTGGTTTCAGTTTGGGTTTTATGTTGCTTGACGGTAAACCATCATAACCTCAGTCCCCACTGACAGCAATCTAAACTTTGAAGTATGGGTCCCAATGACACTACTGTCAAAGTGTGCTTTTTCCTTCAGTGAATTAACACTGTGAACACTCATGTGCCAAGGTTTAATCCTGCCAATAGGAACAGCTGCTTTCAGACAGTGAGCGGGTTCAACTCACTGGCATCAAAACATGAAAATGCTACTACTTTCCCTCTGCTGACCTCCCCACCCCCGTCCTAAAGAATAGAAGAACAGATTTTCTTAATGGAATGAAGTCTGACTTCATCATCTTCCATTACTTCTGGTTATTAAAACAGTAGTTCTGTTCATTTAAAACACCATTATGACCATCACTGATGAGAAAGTGCACCCCTCCAGGCCTCCCCTGGCAGGAGCAGGAACTGGTGGGGCCAGGGACTCCCTGGAGGAGCTCTGGCTCCCCTGGGCGCCCTCCACGGGCTCATGTGGCACACGTACCCACCGCAGTCCCCACCTCTTGCTTCCGCCCCCCGTGAGCCCCCCACCTCTTGCTTCCGCCCCCCGTGAGCCCCCCACCTCTTGCTTCCGTCCCCCGTGAGCCCCCCACCTCCTGGCTATCCTGTCCCCAGTGTTTGAGAGCACCGAGCCAGCCCGCAGATGAACAGATGTCAAAGCAGCAGCAAGATGTCAGACTCCCCTTTTGCAGACCTGCAGGCTATAAAGAGATTCTCTTGTGGATCCCCTCCTTTGGCTGCTATCCATAATAGGTGATTAATTTAAAAGTGCCTATATGTATACTTAGCTTTACAGTCATATGTTTGTTAGAACTTTGAAAAATGGCAAGTATTTCATAAATGCTTCAAAAAGAAAGAAATCACGTCATCAAGTTAAAAATGTCAGTTGTGCTCTTTACTTTTTTTGCCTTAGCTCATTAATTTGTAAAGTACATAAATCACTTTCGAGGAGAAAAGTAGGTATGTATTTTTTAAATTGTCCATGAAATAAATCAAAGAAAGTCATTGTTAATATCCCAATGAGGTATTTCCCTAAAATCACTAGCTATGTTTTTTTTTTAATCTTATCTATTGTGGCAATGCAGCAAGGTTGACATGACTGTCCTTCAACTCAGGTTGATCAAAGTTCCTTAATCCTCTGGGATCGTTTTAGTCCTGCTCAGCGCTACCTACCCTGAGAAGAGAGAAGTAAGGTCATCCGCTGGGATGTCCTCTGAACAATCTAGATGCTTCCATTCCCTTTACTCCACAGGGGCTTCGGTCTGAAGGGGAGAGCAGAGACTCGCGTCCGGCCCCCTGCCCCCAGCCCTCTCTTTCCCGCCCCCGGCCCACCACCAGCAGCTGTCCCTTTCCTTTCTGTGCAACTGCACTTCCAGTTCTGTCATATTGTCACCTTCCCTTATTACAGGCCATTCAAGAACACTGTACTCATATCCCTTGGGCCATGATACTCCTGAGCTACCTTTAATGGTGGAAATACAACAGAGGAAAGCCAGACATGAATTGCTAAACAATAAAATATTTCCAAAATGTTACCCTCACTACACAAATATTTGGGCTTAAATTCATGGCCATAATGACATCCCAGATTTATCTTTTTCTTCAATTCTGTGTTATTATCGTTGATTTCCACAATCAGGCTTTCACTAAGTTGGAGCGTGTGACTGATGTTCACGCTCTCTGTCCTTCCCAGCGCGGCCTATAAGCCCAGTTTCCATACCAATGATGGTTGCATTTTGCAGCTTCTTTATCTGGGAGCCACCCTGCTATGTAAATCAATGTTTTCTAATCTTTATTTCACTTGAATGGTAATAAAGAAGCCCACTCAGTGCACACATAGGACCACAGGGTACACGCTCAGAACTGCTATAAAACACTGTATTGCTAAGCAATTGGGAAGGTAGTTGGTAGCCTGGATGTAAACTTGCATAATATTCTAGTAGAATTTACTTGGCCATGTTGCAGTTACATTATGCAATACTGCCTATGGGAAAGAAAAAAAAGTTGGTGGATAGTTTAAACTGTGTTATTACAAAATTAAAGAGCATATGTTTCTAATAGAAGTATTTTCCATTGCTTCTCAAAGTTTATAAGTTTATCACACATAAATGAAAATTGAGTATATTAATAGAGATCTCAGAAGTTCTCAGCTCTAATTTGTTTTCTTTGAACTTCAAAAAATGACATTTAGCTGCTGATAATGCAGGCTTTACAAGGGAATCAAAACTGCATTTATATTCCTAACTTTGCAGAGTTCTCCATAAAGAAAAGCCCATCATCTTTGACCAGGCTCTCAGCTTTGGGAGGGAAACACATGGAGAATCAACAGAAGACAGTGGCTCTCTGGGTGAAGTGAGCAGTGCAATATCTGGGGACATACCATAATAGAATACCCCTGAATCTATCATTTCTTTATTTTTAAAATCCATATGTTCATAATAAGTTCAGCCTAAATGGGGGCAGTTTGATGATATCCTTTAAGTTTAAACAAGCTTCTCTAGACACCAATATTTCTTATAATCGAACCTCAGTATTTTTTAAATGAGGTAAATAGATACTTTCCAGACAATAGCAGAAATGTATAAAAACCACCTAAACTCTCTGGACCTTAGTTTCATCAGAATTAAAATGGGGAGAGAGAAGTGAAGTCTCACTCTTTAGTGTGTCTTGCAATGTAAGAAAAACAGATTTTGGATTCTACACTTTCTGACCTCTTACCTTCAACAAGCAAAATCAGGATCATGCTCAGATGAAGACTGGTCTGATATGCATGTGCCTTGATTTCTCTCCCATTTCCGCTCCTCCCTTGAGGCTGAAAGAGTTTGGCCAAAGGTGGGAGCAGCCAGGGGTGGGCAGCTCCCTAGAGGCAGAAATAACAGGATGACTTTTGCACGTGATCAGTCTGGGTGGGAGGTGAACTTAACTTTACATGAATATGAGCTGCCTGGTGATAAACAACAGAGCTTCTCACTCTATTAAAAAAGAACTCCAGAGAGAGGGGTCATTCTCGGAGAGCAACTCCCTAAGGGGCCTTTTAAAACAGTGACCCCGTGTGACAGGCCTGAATGGAAGGACAAGCTTGGGGGTGGCTCCGGCAGCCCTCCTGGGAGGCGCCAGCAGCACAGGGGCCCGTTGCAGGGAAACCTGGTTCAGACGCACCTGGGTGCTTCCGCTGCGCTTGGACAAGCCGTGGTATTTGGTTTGATTTTGAGTTCCATTTTATCATCAGTAAAATAAAGGGGCAGGTGAATACTAACCCCTATTGTTACAAGCCGACAGAGCCTCACCATTAGACACCCAGCTGTTGCTTTAAACCTTTCCTGGACTAACACAACAATTCCACGGAGAGTCAAGTAATGTCATCACGTAGACTGGATTCTCAAGCAGTGAAAGGGATGAGAATTCCATCCATGAAACAGTCTCTGCTGAACTGAAAGTATTTTGAGTACTGCCACCCCACCCATTACAGCACAAAACCCTAAGAATTCAAAAGCGGTAAAACAAACCATGTGAGGACAGTACCTTAGCATTGCACACACACACACACACACACACACACACACACACACTCACAAGCAAATACAAATACTTTGGGACAAGGCGAATCAGAAGTATTAAAACAGCTGGCTTCTGGGGTATTTTCAAATTAATACAACTTTACTATGCATTACTACTTATAACAATTTGATTTATGGGAGCAAAGAGGGTATCCTTAAAGCTTAAGCAATTCAAATTAACCAAGTGAAATTAAGATTAGCAATAGGGGTTTCAAAGCATCTGATACTTCTTGCAAAAAGTTTGTTCTCTTAAGTGGCTTGGACCTTTGGTACAATTTAATAAAGTTGCATATTTTTTGAAACAAATAAAATATACAGATAATATGAAGGTGATGAGAGCTAGTCGCTCCATTTGTCATCAATTCAGAGTCAGTATAGTATGATTTAACACATTTACCAAAGAAAAGTACCGACTCAAAACAAGAAATTTGACTACAGTAGATCTCATGAAGGAAAGAGGAAACAAATAATCAAGTATTAATTAAATCAAAGATCCTTTTTATCTTTCTAATGTAATAAAGTATTGCTTTCAAATCATTGGGAAGTGCTCCCCTTTTTCATACTTGCCTTGCTGTCATCTCTCAGTAAAGCCAAGTGTCCTCCTCGCTAGGCGTCATGCAGCAGTCTCCCCGACTTGGTGGGCAAATACGGGGCTGCTCTGAGAGCTCGTCTTTAGCCGACCGCGTGGAGATGATTTCAATAATATTTTCATACTTCAACCAGGTCTTAGCTCACAGAGCCCCTGATAGTTTTTCACTTACTTATTCTTACAACACTTCAGGGGAGAAGACAAGGTTTGGCTAATCATGCCCTGGGGTAGAGAAATTAGAGATCCCTGTAGATAAAGAGACCATGGACCTTGACAAGGAAATCACCATAGGAAATCAGAAATACGGGAGTATTTCCAAGGTCAAAGTTATACATCTAAATATATCACCTTTAAAACCCTCTTTCTCATCCTAATCATTTAGGAATGGTAAGGGAAATTCACATTACACCATTTTTAGTTTGGTGAACTGATGTGCTTGAAGGTATCTGAAAAACGCTTCCCCTTTCTTGGGTGCCTGCCTCCCAGGAAGCAGGCAGATCTATTTTGGCTGCCACGTGAAAGCTAGCCTGGTTTAATCCTTGAAGTAACCCTGCCACAGCACATGCAGAAAATGTACACCTTATAAACTACTGCTTCCTGGGCTGAGGTACTCAAGTGCCCAAGTAGAGCAAGTATACTTACATATTCTATGTATACTTATAATCATACTATATATATTCACAAGGAGAGTGAATGAATCTGCTTACTTTTTGACACTGCCAATTAGTTATTATGTACAGAGACTTTATTAGCAACTATTACAATGCAAAGCTTTTAATAGACATATGCAATATATATAATTGGGTATATGTTTTATCCAGTCAAAAGTTTTGCATTTGTTTGTTTTTTGGGTTTATTAAGGATTAAAAGACTGTGCTCATGAAAAAAAATGAGACTGGTTTTCATTTCTGAGTGAGGATTTCTTTCTACTTGTTTATCAGGGGAAAAGATAATCATGATCAGTTTTTTCTCCATGCAATCAACACATATTGCGGATTCTGTGAGTGGTTCTAGGAAGACTGATGAAGGCAGTAGGGCACGAGATTGCTCAGCATCTTCTACAGTGAACTGTGCTTTAATAAACAGATTGCTTCTGGCCCAAACTCACAAAAGAATAATACTTCAAGAGCCAGATACTAAAATCACAGAACTATAAAAAGCTAATATGTAGAATCTAATCCAACCATGTCATTTTTTAAGATAGTTAAATGAAATTTGTATTTTAGGTAGTGTTAAGTTTATAGAAAAGATGCAATTATAAAAAAGAGAGTTCCCACGTACCCCACTGTTAACATCCTACATTGTTACGGTCCATTTGTCACAAGTAATGAACTAATACCAATACGTTATTATTCACTAAATTTCATTATTTGGACTTCATTAATGTTTCTCTGACCTCCTTTGTCTGTTCCAGGATCCCACCCAATATATCACATCACAATTTCATTGTTATCCTTAGGCAACTCTTGGCTATTACAGTTTCTCAGACTTTGCTTGTTTTTCATGGCCTGACAGCTTCAAGGAATACTGGTTAGGTCTGTTTCAGTATGTCTCCCAATTCGGGCTTCTCTGATGTTTTGCTCAGGGTCAGGCTGGGGCTGTGAATTTGCAGAAGGATGAAAAGTGCTTTCTCATCACATTGTCTCAACAGCACAAGCCACCACCAGGACTCATCACTGACGATCTTGACCTTGATTGCGTATGACCTTGCAGTGCTCTCTAGATTCCTCCACTATAAAGTTACTTTTTAGTTCCACTCTCCATATACTATAGTCTTTGGGTGCAGGTCACAAAGTGTTAGCCCTCATTTAGTGGGTGAGGAGTTAGGTTCCACCTTCTTGAGGGGGGAGAATCTCTGTAATTGTTTAGAATTCTTCTGTATGGAAGATTTGTCTTGTATTCCCTATTTATTTATTCATTTATTTATGTCAGTATGAATTCACGGATAGGTATTTTATATTTTTGGTTATGCTTTGAATATAATCCAATAGTATATCACATACTTTTTTTTGCTCACATTGTGTGGCTTTCACCACTGGGAGCATTTCAGTTGGCTCCTGTGTCCTATCATACTGCTTTGCGAGCTTTATGCTATTTTCAGGTCTTACACATTCATTGTTCCAGGCTCATCTGCCTCCGCCCTCCTATCAGACATTTTTTTCCAAGGAGTCTTGGCTCCTTTTATTGGAGAATGTTATTAGAAACCAAGATCTGAGCACTGGCACCCATGTCATTTTATAGATATGACATAACTGAAGGTTATGGTATTTGCTCAAGGTCCAAAGGTGACTTGTTACAAAGCTAACACAGAAACAGGAGTGTCCTGATGGCTGGATCACCAATATCACCATTGCATCACTCTGTCTTCCCACATTCCAGGACATGTACCCTTCATGGGCTTATCAATGACAAAATGTGTCCTCTGTTCCTGTATTCTAGACATTCTGGGTGTCCTGCAGTATGTGCATTTTCTTTTTATGCAGGACTTGGAAGACTTGCTATGAAAGAGAAGATGAAAGCAAGAGAAATACAGTTAACTTAATAATGACAAAGGACACAACAAGGCATTTCCCCAAGCAGTGTAAGGTTCAGGTTACAGAGAATACTAGCTGTGCCTTTTTATGCTCATAAAATCTGCTGTGTGCTGTATTTGTGTACATGGCTTATCACTGCCAAGACCTTCATCAGGTTGTCATATCCCTTTCTGACATGAGTCATTAAGCCATTAATATATGCCAAATCATTAAGGGCAAAAATGAATCCTATTCCTGAACACCTGAAACCTGTTATGAAACAATAAGCAGCAATGTATATTGTTCTTTCTGTGGAGAGGCATGGAGCACATTTTCCTGTGGTCTTTCAGATATGCAGGATTTAGTGATCAATTAGTCCTTCAAACATTATTGGAAACTTTGACAATGCATTTTGGTGCCAGAGGGCAAGCATAGTACACATCTCCTATCACCTTATTATATATTATATAGCCAAGTTTTATATTTTAAGGGTCACTAGTAGGTCATTATCCTATTAGTGCCCTAGGCTTATTTCTTTTTTATCTGTACATGACATGTTCCCAATAGATTTCATGCATTTAATAAATAGCAATGTTTATTACTACTGCTAGTTACTACTAAGACTGTTCCCGCCATATGGATGAGGAAATGATGAAGAGATCCCAGATCCTGTTGATAAAATGCACCCTGACATATATTTTACTACTGAGCCTCAGAGCTCCCAGTACACTACAGCACATAGAACAAGCATTAAGTGAGCAATTGTTGTTGAATGAATTAACAGTCAATGCATATAATATTGGGCTTTTGTAGTTTTCAGATGTTTCAATTAAGGTATTTATATTACTGTTGGTCAACAATGCAAATTTGCATTAAAAAAGCATTTAATAATCATCTCCACATGTTTGTAAAGATTGTTGGATTATAAACCCTGTAAACTAACAAGGGAGCCCATGGCTCCGTGAAGGCTTCCGTAAGTGAAGCGGCAGGGAAACGCCTGTGAGGTGCCATTTTCCTGAATGCTTACACCTGTTGGTCATCCCAATTGTTCCCAGCAGTGAAGGACTTAACCACTCATGTTTTATTTATGTTTTCCTAAATGGAGACTATATTTTAGACACACATCTTTAAAATCAATTTGTCGATTATTCTGATTTTATTATATGAAAGAATTTGATAATTTGATTCCTTTTGAAATTTGTGCACATTGTTCAAACTCCAAAATGTCAGGGTTTTTTATTCTTTTAATATTTTTACATTTATTTTAACGTGGCATCTTTATATGTGATTAAACTTAATGCAAATGTATGACATTTATATCAATTATTGGTCCGTAGCAATCAACCAATTGCTATACCAAACATCTAGTGCAGGCAAAGCCTCTCAGTAGTAATAATCATCACATTTTTACTTATATTTATATTGGCTCATCAATATCTATCATGCATGTAATTTATTGGAACACTGTCTGAAGGTATATGATCAGAAATATAGCTAAGATTTTAAATAATGAGTCATTTTATATGGTTTTGTACCAAATACGGCTAATTAATTTAAAGGCAGTATCTTCAAAGAGCTTGTTAAGGGATATTTTTTGACACCCAAAATACACATCTCCTTTTATTGTGATCATATAAACTGAACATTTATATCCTATCTAAATCAATTTATCCCCAATCCCAAGTGGACAAGGATCACTGTTACTTTCTTTCTTTTTTTTTTTTGGTATCATTAATATACAATCACATGAGCAAGATTATGGTTACTAGATTTCCCCCATTATCAAGTCCCCAGCACATACTCCATTATAGTTACCATCCATCAGCGTAGTAAGATGTTATATAGTCACTACTTGTCTTCTCTGTGCTATACTGCCTTCCCCATGCCCTCCCATGTTATGTGTGCTAATTGTAATGCCTCTTACTCCCCTTATACTGCCTCCCTTCCCACCCATTCTCCCCAGTCCCTTTCCCTTTGGCAACTGTTAGTCCATTCTTGAGTTCTGTGAGTCTGCTGCTGTTTTTCTCCAGTTTTTTCTTTGTTACTATGTTCCACAGATGAGTGAAATCATTTGGTACTTGTCTTTCTCTGCCTGGCTTATTTCACTGAGCATAATACCTTCTAGCTCCACCCATGTTGTTGCAAATGGTAGGATTTATTTTCTTCTTATGGCTGAATAATATTCTATTGTGTATATGTACCACATCTTCTTTATCCATTCATCTACTAATGGATACGTAGGTTGCTTCCATTTCTTGGCTATTGTAAATAGTGCTGTGATAAACATAGGGGTGCATTATGTCTTTTTGAAACTGGGATCCTGCATTTTTAGGATAAATTCTTAGGAGTGGAATTCCTGGGTCCAATGGTATTTCTATTTTTAGTTTTTGAGGAACTTCCGTACTGTTTTCCACAATGGTTGAACTAGTTTACGTTCCCACCAGCAGTGTAGGAGGGTTCCCCTTTCTCTGCATCCTCGCCAGCATTTGTTGTTCCTAGTCTTTTCTATGTTGGACATCCTAACTGGTGTGAGGTAGTATCTCATTGTGATTTTAATTTGCATTTCCCTGATAGTTATTGATGTGGAGCATCTTTTCATGTGTCTGTTGGCCGTCTGAATTTCCTCTTTGGAGAAGTATCTGTTCATATCCTCCGCCCATTTTTTAATCGGGTTATTTGCTTTTTGGATGTTGAGGCATGTGAGTTCTTTATATATTTTGGATGTTAACCCTTGTTGGATATGTCATTTACAAATATATTCTCCCATACTGTAGGATGCCTTTTTGTTCTGCTGATGGTGTCCTTTGCTGTACAGAAGCTTTTTAGCATGATGTAGTCCCATCTGTTCATTTTTTGTTTTGTTTCCCTTGCCTGAGGAGATGCATTCAGGAAAAAGTTGCTCATGTTTATATTCAAGAGATTTTTGCCTATGTTTTCTTCTAAGAGTTTTATGGTGTCATGACTTACATTTGGGCCTTTGATCCATTTTGAGTTTACTTTTGTGTATGGGGTTAGACAATAATCCAGTTTCATTTTGTTGCATGTAGTTGTCCACTGTTACGTTTACAACCCATTTCATTCTTGTCCACAACCTTCATTAGTGGCTGAGTTTGGAAAGTAGCAGGTGTACGTTAAGACACTAAAGAAACTCCAGCTAGTCTGCATGAGTCTTCAACTATATACCTGAAAAATCTGGTCAGAATTGATGTGTGTATTGGCTGGTATCTGTGTAAAGGACATTGCATTTTACTGCAGCTCTCTCCAGTCCTCTGCTTTCTGCCCTCAGAGCAAGAGGAAGTTTCTTAGAAGTAATTTCTCAGTGAAGAAAAATACTTACACATGCTAAAAGTGGGCCATACTTAACTTTATTCTTGAATTTTAGCAAATCTTAGCATTTTCTTAATTCTTGCCTCACAGTTTTCAAAGACCCAAGTAAACTTCTTGGGTTCTGGTTTAATTTCTTATGAAAGTTCAAGTTGGCCTGGTTTCCTATTCCTTTTAAGAGTTCTTTGGTAGAACAAATCCAGAAGAACAGAAAAAGATCCCCTGAACTTGTCAAATTGAAATGAACCTATGAAAAAAGGTAGAAACATTCATGCAACTGAACTCACAGTCAGTCTCCTGCCTTCTAAATCCTGGTGAGTACTCAAAACACTTATGGCTAAGCTCCAGTCTTTGGTTTAGCATATTATCATTTTCTGAACTGACATTTGGAATAACTTCACTGATCTGTAAAGATTCCATTTTCCTCTTTGAGAACTAGGTGAAATTCTTCTGACAATAAGGAGCAGAATATTAACACACCTCACAATTGATTGTTTTCCTTTTGGTAAATGATGTGATTTGAAAACAATACTGGCTAATACTGAGATCGGTCAATATTCCTGGGTTTGGAGGCTGCTGGCCTTCATATTGGAAGTCCACCATCAGGTCCCCTGGTTTTACAGCTTGCTAACTCACCCTGCAGATCTTGAGACTTGCCAGCCTCCATAATTGTATGATCCAATTCCTTACAATCTTTGAATAAACATCTGGATATCTGAATGCTCATCTCTATGGAATTTTGAACATGGCCCATATTTTCATGGTGCTAAGAGAAAGATATGTACCAAAATTCTATCTTTTCAGAGCACATAGACAAAATTGGAGTTGTAGAACATAATCTTGGAAGAATGCAGGTCAGCCTCAGTAGATACAGCTGTAGGAAAGGGAGTGGCAAATATGTTGATCTCAGAGCATTTGGGGCAGAGGGACAGGCCCAGTGCCTAGGGAACTATACAGTTTGGTATAGGGCTCCCTTCCTCTTATTCTTTCTGACTCTACAATCACATCTCAAGCCTCTATTCCATGACTACTTGTTCACAGGCAAGCTCTGGTGTAACATCAATGAAAGCAGGAGTTGGCAAACCATGGCCCATGAGTCTAATCTGGCCCACTGCCTGTTTTTGTAAATAAAGTTTTATTGGAATATCACTATGTTCACTCATTTGTAAATTGCCTATAGCTGCTTTGGGGCTGCAACAGCAGAGTTTAGTAGTTACAACAGATATCATATGGTCCACAAGGCGTAAAATATTCCCCATCTATCCTTTCACTGAGAAAATTTGCTAACCAAACAGAAGGATCAGCTGATAACTTTGGATTTGCAAACATTAAGGTATTTGCTGGCTCAAAAAGCCAGCACCGATCATATACATCACATATTCCTTCACTGAATAATACAGCATTTCCAGTACTAGACCATTTTCTCAATTTCACTCCACAGTGGGAACAATGTGAAGCATGTTCAGGAAGAAAATAAAGAGCCCAGCAGGTAGGAAACTCAAATACTTTCTCTCTACATGAGTGACTTGGAAACCCTGAGAATATCATGGACAACAGTATTCCATGCTTCCTTTCAGCTCATCATTACTGGTGTCGCAACAAGGCACAGACTTTTTGAGACTTGACAGCAGGGTTGGGTCCTTTTGAACACACACACACACCCCTTTGCTGCATGGACATCCAGCTCCTTCCTTCATTTTTTATGTCCACTCAGGTGCTGACCGCCAGCTGGCCTAAGTGACAGATGATGCTAACTTTCAACAGATGTCTTTCTGACCCCAAAGATAATGGAAATGACAAATAATAACTTTGTAATTACCTTAACTTCAACCAAAGCACAAGCTGAAAAATAACCAGATGAGAACTACAGAGAACATGTGGGGCCGACTTCCCTATTAAGCATGTTTAAGTATCCCCCGTGCTGTGCTGTTCAGGAGCTGTGCCAAGAGAGCGGGGCAGGCAGCTGAACGTGCACCCAACCATAAATCTTCTTGGCCCCATGATAAACAAACAAGATTTCAGCATCTGCACGCACAGCTGATGAGAAACGGAGAAATGAAGATTAAATGGGAGCTAGGGCACTGTCAGAGCTTGGCGTTTTACAGTGCTTTGGATCAGATGAAAGTCCTCTAATTAAAAATATTTTTTAAATGCTGCTTCTTTCATCTGTTTGCTGGCTCTGGTCTTGGAGAAGAAAACAATAGGAAAGACAAAAAAAAAAGGCAAACAGAACTTCGAACTGATGAGAGGACAGCTGACATTTTGCTGATACTGTTGATTTGGGAAGTAGGTCAGGCAGTGATTGTGAGATGCAGGGCACCGCTTCTAACCCTGACCAGTGGCATGGCTGTCTGGGCTTCATGCTTTAAGGAGAACAGAGGGACCTCTGAGCCTGGTGAGACTTTCTTTATTTTCAAGATTTCTATTTCAAGAATCTGGAGTTTGTTTGAACGAAGTCTTTTTATAAACATCCAGAAGTGAATTTGTTTAGTTGGACTAAATAGACCATGTTGTCTGTTCCTTGATGAAGACTGACCAATCCCCACAGAGAAAACAGCTCTCACTTGTGATGGTTAATTGTAAGTGCCAATCTTGACTGGGCCATAGGACGCCCAGATATTTGGTCTACAATTATTCTAGGGATTTCTGTTGGGGGTGTTGAATGAGAATAACATTTAAATCAGTAGACTGAGTAAAGCAGACTGAGTAAAGCAGACTGCCCTCTCTAATGGGAGGGGGCCACTTTCAATCAGTTGAAATCCTGAACAGAAAACAAGGTGGCTGATCCTCTCCTAAGTGAAGAGAATTCTTTCAGTCTGATGGTCTTCAAACAAGGACATAAGAACTTTTCCTGCCTTTAGAACTTAGACTGAAATATCTGCTCTTCCTGGGTTTTGAGCCTGCTGGCCTTCAGACGGGAACTACACCATCAGGTGCCCTGGTTTTCCAGCTTGCTAACTCACCCTGCAGATCTTGAGACTTGCCAGCTTCCATAACTGTATGAACCAATTCCTTACAATCTTTTTATGTATATATGTGCATGCACACACACACACACACACACACACACACACACACACACACACACACACCTATTGACTGTTTCTCTAGATAACCCCACACATCACTGAATCTGAGGCTAAGCATCTTAGGACATGCATGAATGACAATGATCTTACTGAAATTCTCCTGGTAACATCCTCCCATTGATACTAGATATCTTCCTTGTATTTCTAACAGAATTAACTATATGAAGATAATTGGTATGATCACCTTCTACCGACTAAACATCTCTACTAGATCTAACCACTCCTCATTAGACATAGTTTGAGTTCTTCCTCCTCACAGCCATTCTTCTCCAAATGCTCTGTAATCAGCCTGCCTGTATCCCACGTAATGTGTGGCGTACAGCCTCCATCACACACAGAGGAGCACTATCACCCCCTACATTTCAGTGCTATATATCCACTAATGCAGCATCTACTGGCATTAATTTTTTATGATTATATTAGTTTTTGACCTACATTCACCTAAATACCTCTGCTCTATTAAATGATTCTGCTAAACTACATCTTTCCCTTTGTGCAGTAAAAAATTCCTTCAAGTACAGAAACTTATTAAGCCATAGTTTTAACTGTTATCTATAAGCTGTTCTGCCTTGGATCAACATTTTTAGACCAAATTTTTCATCTAAACCCCAGCCCCAATTCAGTCACTTACTGGGATGTCCAGAGACACCCTACTAGATGTAAACTCCATGAGGGCAGGAATTTCTACTTGTTTTATTTGCTGTGTATGCCTAGTGTCCAGAGTAGCATCTGGCATCTAGGAAGTAAGTAGGTTTTCTGAAAATATTTTTAAATGAGTAAGTAATTGCATCTTAAAGTTAACATGTTCAAATACAGCCTCATCACCTTATCCCATTTCCTGTGAACCCTCAGGAGAATAGTATCACCACCTATGCAAGTACCAGAGCCAAAAATTTTAGAATCACTCCATATTCCACTCCTACCTCATCTCACATATCCACTTTGATTTCAAAGAAAATTGATCCCCTTTTCTCTTTCTCACCATCACTGCCTTAGTTTAGGTCCTCATCTTCTCCCTGATGATATTTTTCAGCAGCTTCCTAAACACATTAGTGACTCCATGGCAGCCCCTACTCTACCAATCCATCCATTCCTCATACTTCTGTCTAAGCGGTCCTCCTGAAATGCAAATCTGATCAAATTATTATACTGCTTGAAATCCTGTAGTGGCTTCCCATTATGGCCACAGTAAACTCCAAATTCCTTAGTGAGGCGTTCAGCATTCTAAGCTCCCTCATAATCTGACCCATTACTGCTGTGTAGCTTCATTTGTATTCACCTGCCTGCCAGGTGCCCTCTTGCCCAGCTATAATGAGCATGCCACACTCTCCCCTCTGACCTGCGCATGTGTTACTGCCTTTGATTCTTCGCTTTATTTACAGAGTTAACTACAACTCACTAAACCATCGAGGAGGTGCCTGTTGGTCATCCCCAGGCTGGGTAAGACATGGCATCTTCACTCACAGAATACTTGTGCCCGCCTTGAATACAGACCATCACAGTAAAGCGTGATAAAAGCACCCTCTCACGCTTGATTTTAAAACTGTGTCAATTTGTATCCTCAGTGCCTGTCCCAGTGCTCAGGACTAATTAAGTCTTTGGTGGAATGAACTGCACTGTATTAAGTATGTTGCAAATGGTGGGACAGGAAAAGAACCGAAAGGAGGGGAGTCATTCCAGAATGAATGATTCACATGAGCAAAGGCACAGAAAAAAGAGAACTCTGCTTTTGTCTGGAGGGTCAGGCACATGGAATTCAGGAAGGGACGTCGGGAGCAGAGGGTAGGAAGAAAGCCATTCTTTACAGAGAGAACTTCTGCAGTCAGTGAGTTCCCGTCTGGCCATCCTGCTGACCTAGTGTTCCATTTCTTGACTTCCAGAAGCAATAAATTACGAGCATCACACAGACTTCCCTACGGGAGCCCCACACCTCACATTTTGCACGGTCTCCCCTTCATCAGCAATACCAGATGAAGCTGCTGAGGTCAGCACCTATTATCTTGCTGGTGAGTTTTCCCTCCCTGCGGCCTCGTTGCAACTCCATCTCCGTAATGCTGACTGCGAACATGGCACGATGTCCAGATGTAGGTTCAACATCTGAGTCAGGAGCTCTAAAATCTGTTCCAGCATTGTGGAAATGTGCTAACACATGCGTGATAATGACATATCTCTAGCACATTTATTGGAACATTCCAAAGCCACGAACAAAAATAATTCACATTTACAGAGTTCTTGTCTTGTGCCAGGTATTGTCCTAAGTATGCTACATGCATTACTTCACAAAGTTCCTATGAGATACATATGTTAGCCCCTTGTATGCATGAGGTCACTGAGGCACAGAGAAGTTAAGAAAACTACAAAGTCACACAGCTGACATGAGAATTTTTTTAATGTAGCTCCTAGTTCCACGGACTTAATTATTATTCTATGATACTTCTTTAAAATGAACAATACAGGACCAAGAAAGAGAGTACTGCTTCTAATATTGCCTTTGCTTTACACTGTGATTTCAGGTAAGTCAGAACCCCATGAAAGTTAATTTATTTCTCTGTACAATTAGAGAATTTGTGTAGAAGAGCAGATTTCAAACTTTTTCACTTCCACAGCCCCTAACAGAATTTTAAAAAAAGTACTGTGTCCCTTGTACATTTTAAAAGGACATCTAGATTTCCAGTAAGTATAAACATTTGCAAAAAAAAGTACTTTCTAGCACTTTAGAAACATTGATTTTGAAATAAAATCTTTCCCTTACCTTTTTGTATGGTACTTCAGCTGCCTTCCAGTTACTGTTTGCATGGTATTTTTCCCATTCTTTGCCTTTCAACCTGTCTATGTCTTTGAATCAAAACTATGTCTTTTGTGTAAAGCATATAATTAAATCTTGCTCTTTCTTACCTAGATGGATGATTTGTGCCTTTTGATTGGTGTCTTTAGTGCGTTCATCCTTAATGTAATTATTGATATGTTTGGATTTATGTCTGTTGTTTTGCTGTTTGTTTTCTATGTCTCATGGATTTTTGTTGTTGTCATTGTTTCACTGTTTCTTCCTTACCAACTTTTCTTGTGTTAAACCACTATTTTTTAGTGAACCATTTGAATTGCTCCATCAAGATTTTACCTCTGATTGTTTTTTGCATTAACTTTCAAAGTGGTTTACATTAGAGATTACAACATGCATTTTCTTTTAATAGAAACTGTATATATTTAATATTTAAGGTTTTCAGTATGTTTTGATTCATACATACATAGGGAAATGACTACCATAGCCAAGTTAATTAACATGTCCATCTCCTCACACAGCTGCCATTTTTTGGTTTGTGGTGAGAGCACCAGAGATCTACTCTCTTAGCAGATTTCCAGGACGGTATTTACACTGCACTAAACATCACTGCACATTAGTTCTCTAGAATCACTCATACTACATAATTGCAACTTTGTATCCTTTGACCAACATCTCCCATTTCCCCCACCTCCCCATCTTAATTTAACACAACCCTCTTCAGATTTTACTAGCCTAATTCTAGTAAAATATACCTCCATTACCCCATCCTTTGTGCTACTATTGTCACATATAATACCTGTACACATGCTATAAACACTGTAATAGTGTTATAATCATTGCTTTAACAATCCTATGGGTGTTTTTAAGAAGTTAGGGGAAAATAAATATATATGTACGTAAAATATATACAATGTACATAAAATGTGTGTATGCCTAGAGAGAGTCTTCTGTATTACCCACATATTTATCACTTCTCTGCTCTCATTCCTGCTTTCGTATTTTACTTTACACCTGGTGTCTTTTCTTTTCAGCTTGAAGGACTTTTTTTGCTAGAAAAAAATTTTTCAGTTTTTGTTTATCAAGGCATGCTCTTTTGCCTCACATTTGAAGGCTAGTTTTTGCTGGATAAAGACTACTTGACTGACAGTTCATTTGTGTCTACAACCCACTAAGTGGGAGGAAATTAGGACTTGGAGCAGCATTCCCCAAAGAAGTACACCCTGTGGAAATTCAGTTGCTATGGAATACCCATGTTTTTTTTTATTAAGGTATCATTGATATACACTCTTATGAAAGTTTCATATGAAAAACATTGTGGTCACTACATTCACCCATATTATCAAGTCCCCCCCACCCCATTGCAGTCACTGCCCATCAGTGTAGTAAGATGGCAGAGTCACTACTTGTCTTCTCTGTGCTACACTGTCTTCCCCCACCCATGGTCTTTTGTAGGTAGAAAACACTGGTATCTTCATAGCAGGGATACTCACAGTGTTTCAAATGCTAATACAAGTCTTGACTCTTGAAGGAGGAAGTAGAGCTTGAAATGTTTCCAGAACTTTTTTGACAACAGGGAACTTTACCTACTTCACATCTCACTTTATTAATGCTATACAGACAGTATGTTGGAAAAGGTTAATCTGGTTTAGATAAGTAAACCAAGGCACAGAAAGGGATTGACTGTGGCCCAATGGAATGAGGCAATGGCATAGTGAATAGAAGAGAAGAATGATTATATTTCCACCCTATTCACACGCAGCAGCCTCACAGCAAGGATCAGTGTTACTGGAGAAACAAGGGTTATGACCTTTATTGACAGTCAAGGCAACATGCTGTGATTTATTACTGCGTTTTCACTGTTGCTGACTATTGCCTTTTAATTCACCATACAACTTCATAAGGGATCTGGAACTTAGCTTGTTATCTTCACCTTAATGCAACTACATGCTTGACTATTATTATATTTCACCCTGATTAGAAAAAAAGAAAAATTTCTGCAGTTGAAATATCCCTTCTTTGTAATTACATTTTGATTGCTGAGGCATTATCAGGGCATCATGCAAAGCTCAACTAATTTAAATGTAATTCTCTTTAAAGCCAGACCCAGGAAGAGTTTAACTTGAAAACAATTTGATTTATTTTTTTAATCTGTAGATTATTTTAAATACTTGGTTGCCATATTTTATGCACTGTATAAAGGGAAGAAGACAGATAATTGGAAAGTTCTATGTTTCTTCTCTTCTGAAGGGGCCAAGGAAAGGCACAAAGCACACACTGGTCAGATATGTAGTCTGGGAGATGACGGCAGAGCAAACGGGTCTACCATTACAAAAGCATACAGAAGCCCCTATAAGATACATGAAAATAGCACTATGCGATATTCCTATAGATCTAAAATTATTAGTATGTTTAACATTTAGTGAGCTCTTGCTATATATCATTTCATCCACACAACAATCTGATGAGGTAACTAGTATTAATTATCTTCATTATGAAGAACAGGAAACCAGAGTAGGAAGATTTCTTAATACTTGTTGACTATCTGATTGATTTGGGTATAAACAGTCTACCAAAGCCAGCCATCATCATATTTCAATAAGGTATACATGACAATTGTGATCATTAGTCTTCAAAGACAGATTCCCCAATGGACTATGCTTCCCAGGAATCATGTCCTGTGTAGTGACATTGTGTTCATTGCAAAACTATGTCATTAAAAACTTGCTGCACTGATGGGCAGTGACTGCTTTGGGGTATGGGTGGGGACTTGATGATGTGGGTGAATGTAGTAAACACATTGTTTTTTCATGTGAAACCTTCATAAGAGTGTATATCAATCATACCTTAATAAAAAATTTTTAAAAAAGAAACCATGCCATTAAAAAAAACAGAGTGTCTGCATTGGTCTCTTAGCATATGGGATCAAGGGAAAACCAGCTGCCATATAAGAAGTCTATTCTGAGATCTCCATGCTGTAAGGAAGCCCAAACTCTCTAGCTAGATGGGAGGCTCTGTGGATAGAGAGAAATGCCCCAACTGTTCTTAGCTTCACAGGTGAGGCATAAGAGTTGTGAGTTTAAAAGCTATGATGGACATCAGCTCAGCTGAGCCTTCATTAGGGCCCCATCGGCCTTTTGACTACAACTATGTGAATGATCTCAGGCAAGAATAGCCCTTGTGGGCTTAGTTCCTTACAAAACAGTGAGGATCAATAATAAATCATTGTTTTAAGTCACTATATCTTGGGGTTTGTTATATAGCAATAGATAACTTAACACTAGGTCAGGGTTAAAAGTATTCCATATGTTGAACACATGTCATGGTGCCTAAATATAATACAATGAGCTAAGGGAAAATGGTCAGGTCTCTGTATAATTCATTTCCTTTTGCTAGTTTTAGCAACACATTAGTGTTGCTTAAATGTGGACTGTAAGTGCTCTTATTGTAGGTATAAAAGCTAAATTTGCATGGCAGGCAGTGTTGCATATTGCATATTTTCAGTTGAGTTAGAAATTTCATTAACAGCACAGGGAATATTTTTATGAGTGTCCATGAAAGAAAAAAGGATAAAATTTGTATCCTGTTTAAAATTTTATTACTTGAGTTACACTGTACATTAAGTAGATCAGTTCCTAATACAGCCTAAGAAAAGTGACTAAATGTTGACTGGTACTGTTTCCAGGAAGCTGTAAAGACTTGTATCATAGGTAGTAGCACCCAGTTCTCATACAATAGCCGATTGAAGGAGGCAGGTAGACACACACACCTTCTAAACTGGGGCCTTCCCTTGGGACATCTGGTAACCCATCTAGTTAGCATAATACAGCTTAATATTTGTCAAATTTCTGACCTTGCAAAAACTATCTTTTATATTAAAATTCTTTCTTCCCTACTTCCCTCCTTCTCCAATATATAGAGGGTTAAATGCATACTTTCATATACCACTTACCATTTATCACATAGTATATATGCTAGTTTTATTCTATATACAACTAAATCAAATCATACAGTATCTATAGACAAAGATGTTTTATCTTTATATTATAATTTACATATAATGTTATGTACATTTAAGATATACAATGTGTTGATTTGATACACATATATCACAAAATGACCATAGCATTAGCTATCGCATCATATAACCATTTTTTTTGTGGTGAGAACATTTAATATCCACTCCCTTAACAACTTTTCAGCAATAATACAGTATTATTAACTATAGTCAACATGCTGTACATTAGATTACTAGAATTTATTCATTTTATAAATGGAAGTTTGTACCCTTTGACCAACATCTCCCCATTTCCCCCAACCCACAGTCCCTGGTAACCATCACTCTACTCTCTATTTACATGATTTTGGCTTTCATAGATTCCATGTGTAAGAGAAAACATAAAATAAATGTCTTTCTCTGTCTGAAAAATTTTACTCAGCATAATGCCCGTGAGGGTCATCCATGTTGTTGCAAAAGGTAGTACTTCCTTCTTTTTCATGGCAAAATAGCATTTTATTATGTATATATACCACCTCTTCTTGATCAGTTCATCTATTATTGACAGATACTTAGACTGTTTCTATATCTTGGCTACTGTGAATGCTGCTGCAATGAACACAGGAATGCAGGTATCTCATCAATATCCTGATTTCAGTTGCTTCAAATATACTCCCAGAGGTGGAATGCTGGATCATATGGTAGTACTATTTTTAATTTTTTGGGAAAACTCCATCCTGTTTTCTATAGTGGCTGCACCAATTTACATCTCCACCAACAGTATATTAAGTGCACAGGTTACCTTTTCTCCACTTTTGCTAATACTTCTCTCCTGCCTTATTGAGAATAGCCATTATACCAGGCATGAGGGGATATGACACTGTGGTTTTGATTTGTATTCCCTGATGATTAGTGATGTACATGCACATCAGCCATTTGTATGTCTTCTTTGGAAAAATATCTATTCACTTCCTCTGCCCATTTTTTAATCAGGTTCTTTTTTTTTTTTTTGCTGTTGAGTTAGAAGAGGTCTTTATATATTTTGAATATTAACTCTTAATCAGATAGATGATTTGAAAATACTTTCTCCCATTCCATAGATTGCCTTTTCATTTTGTGCATTGTTTCTTTTTTCTGTACAGAAGCTGTTTAGTCCCACTTAATTTTTGCTGTTGCTGCCTATACTTATCCAAAAAATAATTGCCAAGACTAACATCAAGGAGATTTATCTCAATGTTTTGTTCTTGGAATTTTACAGTTTAAGTCTTAAATCCAGTTCAAGTTAATTTTTGTGATTGGTGTAAGACAGGGTCCAATTTCAATCTTCTGCATGAGGTTATCCAGTTTTCCCAACACCATTTATTAAGGAGACTATCCTTTCCTCATTGAGCATTATAGGCTCTCTTGTCAAATATTAGTTGGCCTTATATGGGAGGGCCTTTTTCTGGACTCTTGTGTTTCGCTGATCTATGTGTTAGTTTTTAATGCCAATACCATACTGCTTTAATTGTTATAGTTTTGTAGAGTATTTTGAAATTGAGATGTGTGATTCTTCCAGCTTTGTTCTCCTTTCTCGGGATTGCTTTGGCTATACAGGGTCTTTTGTGACTCAATGCAAATTTTAGGAATTATTTTTCTCTGTGAAAATGTCATTGGAATTTGTATTGGGATTGCATTGAATCTGAAGATTACTTTGGTTGTGGACACATTTTAATAGTATTCTTCTGATCCATAAAAATGGGGTAGCTTTCCATTTATTTGTATCTTCTTCTATTACTTTAATCAACATCTTGCAGTTTTCAGTGTACAGATCTTTCACACCCTTGGTTAAATTTATTCTTCAGCATTTTATTGTTTTAGATGGTACTGTGAATGGGGTTGTTTTTGTTATTTCTTTCTCAGAGATTTCCTTGTTAGTGTATAGAAACACAACTGATTTCTGTATGTTGATTTTGCAACCTGCAACTTTACTGAGTTCATTGATTAGTTCTCAGTTTTTTGATGGAGCCTGGATTTTCTATGTATAAGATCTCATCATTTGCAGAGATAATTCTACTTCTTCCTGTCTGATTTGGATGCCTTTTCTTTCTTTTTCTTGCCTACTTGCTCTGGCAGGGACTTACAGTAGTATACGGAATAACAGTGGTGAGAAGGGCACCTTTGCCTGTTCCCGATCTTAGAGGAAAAGCTTTCAACCTTTTTCAAACAGTTGCAGGGGCTCTGGCTGTCAGTGTGCTCTCCCACAGCTACATAGTCTCCCCTGGTGTGTACACTGCAGTAAAGATCAGTTGCATGCCTATGTACACGCTCGAAACATGTGCAAAGAAGTGGGGAAGTCAGATGCAGGGGTCTAGGCTGATATCCTGCACTCTCACAGCTGCAGAGGTCCAAGCTGGTTGCAGTTCCTTGGCTCTGGAAGGGGCAGGGGTGGGTAAAGAATGAGGAGAGGCTCAGGCAGCTGGCATTAATGGCCACAAATACCTGTGGAACCAAAGTTGGTGAAAGCTGCTGGGAGCCCAAGGTGGCTATACTGGCCACTTGGTCTGACTGCAGAACAGGGCACTGTGAACCACAATTATTCCCAGTGCATGGCTGCTACTAGTAGTTCTGCTTTTCTTCCCTCCCCCTAGCCACTTCTACATGTATCAGCTTTATCAGTCTGTTTGAGGAGAAACCAGAAACAGGACCTTTGTTCTGTACCTCAAAAGGCTGGAGAAGATGGTCCCTGTCCTCACTTTTCCTTTTATGGCAAGGGGACTCCTTCTAGCTGAAAATGTCCCTCTTGGCATTGAGCGATGCCAGCTTGGGGAGTGGGATGATGTGGGCTGAAGGAAGTTGTCTGACTTGTCTTCTTGTGTGGTTATTCTCAGGTTTTTCATTCCACTGTGTGGCAAAAATTCTTCAGGGGGCTCCAGAGCTGTTATTATTTGTGGATAGCAGTCTATTTGTTGATTTTTGATGGAAGTTGGGGTCACCTGTGTTGTCATTTAGGTGTCCTCTAGCAAAGGTTATTTCTGAATTGCCTTTTGTATCCCCCGTAGTACCTAGCTTCATATATTAGAAATTCTTTAATAAATAATTATTAAATGAAGGAATGGAATTTATGCATGGTATACTTGAAAGACACTGAATTTATTTTCCAGACTGAGATACTTAAAGGATTGTTGTGTCTATTAATTGCTTTATTCTCAATCTCTGGTTTGTCTGCTGAACTCTACACTCTATTTTCAAATTCTATTCAGTCTATATAGTGGATTGACTCCTTTACAGACAAGCACTGATTTTTAATCCTGTGACAGAGCTGTGATCACCTCCAGACTCACCAGTCTCAGCTTACCTTTTGCCTTAAGTAACAAATATTCCCAACACCCATTTCATCAGTGGTGAAGTCCTCCCTTAGAGGAAACATTGGGGAAATAACATGCAAAGTCATGTGCAACTATTCAACCCTTTATAAAATATTGGCTCAGCATAATAGATGACCAGATAGTCAAGCAACTGACATTTACATGCTTTATATCCACTTTAAAAGAATCTTAGCATAATGTTTAATCCTGAACTAAGGGAGAGGTGTTTTGAAACATCTTCTAAATTATTCTCAGAACTTTGCCTCTCAGTTTAAAATGCAATAATGTTTTTCTGTGAATAACTTAGAGAGCTTGGTTCATATGGTGCTGACAAGCCCACCAGCAAAGAAAGGATACTGCACAGATAGGTGCTCTGCAATATCTCAGACACTGCATATCCACACTTTGAGTTTCACCACCACTAAATACCTTAATGCTTACAGTTTTGAAATAAGAAATCTCTCAGAAGGTCTCCAACTATTTGGGCAAGTTTTACCAAGTTCTACTGACACATTTCACACACACTCTGCTCTCTATAGTGGAGAAGAGAGCCTGCCTGGCAATGGAGTCTCCTTCCGTGCTCTCTTCAAATACTTTAAGGTCCTTTCATTCCCTCTTGCTTAATTATCACAATACTAACTCCTCTGTCCTCCCTCCTTGCTTTATTCTGACTAATATTTCTAAGGATTCAGAAAAAAGAAATTAGAAAAAAATCCCTCTTCATTAAAAGGTAGCAGAGACCCAATATGTGCTTAATTGTAGACCATTTTTCACCAACCCTAAAGATAGAAAAAGAGAGGGTGGCATCAAGAATGTGTTCAAACCTGGCATAGATGAGGAGGACTCAAAACCTAAGGGGTTGGTGGCTATCTTGGTCTGCTTGAGCTGCTATAGCAAAATCTCACAGACTGGATGACTTAAACAACAAACATTCATTTCTCACAGCACTAGAAACTGTGAAGTCCAAGATCAAGATACCAGTAGATTTTCTGTCTGGTGTCTTCTCTCTGGTTTGCAGTCAGACACCTTCTTATTGTATCTTCACATGACAGAGATACCTCTCCCACATCTCTTCCTATGAGGGCACAAATCTCATTTATGAGGGCTTTATCCTCATGACCCTATTACCTCCCAAAGACCCCACCTCCTAATACCTTCATATCAGGAGTTAGAGCTTCAATAAATGAACTGACAGAAATATTCAGTCCATAGGAGGGGCTACCGTGGTGTACGGAAAATGGAAGTTATCATAGCCAGGATCCTCACCTGACCCTAATCTACTTGCCCAGCTGCAATGCTCACAGGCCCATGCTTGCATACCGGTTGCAGGTGAGCCACAGTTGTCTGTGTCTATACAAGAAGGTTTGCCCAGCACTCTGCCTGGAAGTTGTGCAGAGGCAGAGAAGTCCAGAGACAGAGATGAAGATAGATCGCAAACTTGCTGGAGGCAGACATAATTCTAGCATTTGACCCACCATGATGAGAATAAAGCTTTGTATAAAACCCTTTTGCTCCCAATGTTCCATTGCTTTTATTCAGTCTCACTGAATCCAGAGGGAACTTGCCAGGAATCCCCCTCAGGCAAGACACATGGACACCAAGGAAATATGTATAGAAGGGTAGCAGATTAGAGGGATGTGTTTTGTTTTGAGATCTGGGACCCAGTAACAAAATCCTCAAAAATATGGAATTTTATTTTCATTCTACCCAACTTCTTTCCTCTTTCCATTCCACCCTCCTCCTCAGAACTGATTTTTGAAATTTGTATGTGCACATTCTCACGGTACATATTGACAGCTCTGCCTAAGACTATAAAGTTGTTATAATGGCAATAATGCTACCAAAAAACAATTAAGTCAGCACTTTCTCATTCCCCTACAAGTCCCAGGAAAGCAGCACATCTGTGCAACTGCTTGAAACATTTTTTGTGTTTTTAAGCCAGTAAGCCTTAATTCTTTCCTAGAAAATTACTGGTGAGGCTTTTTGAGATGGGAAATGGCAAAGAAATACTAACCTTTAGCACGCTTACACTTCAAATTTGTTAGCTATGAAAGTCATTTCCATTTTGTCAATAAGTACAGACAGCTCAGACATCCAGATACAATAGACACTGGAGTTTCAGTGATGATTGAGGCAACCGATACAGTCACCCATGTTCTTTTCCACAGTTCAGTCATCCCTCGTTTCATCTCAGCCTACCCTCCCATCTCAGGTGCTCACTCATGAGCCTCTTTCTTCCTCCTCAAATCAGATCTGCCCTGCATCTCCGTCACCAGTGGCATTTACTGCATCCTGCCTTAGATTCTACTAATGAGTCTGTATCCTAGCTCCCTTTGTAAACTATCAACTCTCTGAAGATGGGGATTAGAGCTTATTAAATTTTGTATTACTCTTAGATTTTAATATGCAATGGACTTTGTGATAGACACTGCAGTTTACCTTGTAGTGCATTATCTCAATGCTTAAGCCTCCACAATAGTAGCTATTGGTGTCCTTCCCATATGTCCTTGGTCTGGACATTGTAATACACCCACAACTTCCAGCTGCCAGGAACATCTCTTTGCCAAGAGTTGACTCCAGAATCCATTCTGCCCAAGGGCACCACAAGCAAGAGTACTAGGGAATTAATATTTATGTCCTACACCCTCTTCCAGCAGTCCTCAGTAATGATGGACGGGAGGTGGTGTATAAATATCCCAGCTAACATTTCCCCCACAGGATAACATGGAAACAGTTGTTCTGCATCTGTCCCAAAGCTCCCTAGCTCATCAGTTCTCAAATTTGAGTGAGCATCAAAATCACCGCAGAGTTTGGGAGGACAGATTTCTGGGCCCACATGCAGAGTTTCTGATTTGGTGGGTCTGGAGTGGGACCTGAGCATTTGCATTTCTAACCAGTGCCCAGGGGATGCTGATGCTGGTCAGCATGAACTATCCTTTGAGAATCCGCTCTCACTCCAGGTGGCACAGTGATAACTTGCATCTTAGCCTCTCCTTCACTGGATGCCTTATCTTCCCTCTTTTCCTTGCTCCCCCACCAGTGTTTCTGGGATCATCTTGCAAGCAAACTATTTGTACTCAATCCTTGTTTTGGGGCCTGCTTCCAGGGAATCACATAATAAGACAACCACTACCTAGACAGTTATTCTTGCTATGATACACGAGAACCTCCTTGCTTAGAGAGATTAGGCTATTTGTCTCAGGTAACCCAAGTGGCAGAGTCCAGCTGTTCCCCATTAAATGATGCTATCTCCTTGGTGTAATGCTTTCCCCCTGTAAAGTGCTTCGTAAATGCTAGTAGAATTAAATTCAATGGTGTTGGTCAGCTATCTCACAAGTGTTAGAATCAGAACCTGCTTGCTGTTTGGAGATCTCAAAGGTATCACTAGGATTATTTCATGTTTTAGAGAAGAGCCATATATATGGAAAGGTGGTCAGATTTATATAAGCAAGTCTCCCGGCACCTGAAGAGTGGGACTAGCGTGGCTCTGCATTGACACTGTGGTCTTTAGGTGAAAGAGGTCTGCTGTTGCTCTGAGGTCGGCCGTTGCACTCTGAAAACTCAAACTCTAGCCTGGAGAAGCTTACGGCTTCTGAACATCCTAATGCCCCCCTCTGGAGATAATTAAGACCCACTGTCTGCTGTCACTGCTATACTTGGAGTCATTGTTTTATATACTGCCAGGAGCCCAGATCTCTCTCTCTCTCCAATACATATTATCTTTGCTTCAGCTCACCACTCTTAAGGAATTTTGTTGTGTTTTGTTCCCCTTCCTCCTTTCATGGATGATGGGCTGTTTTTCCCTACACAGAACAAAGCATACGTTGCAGTTTTTGAGTGGTCTTACAATTTCAATCACACCACTCTTTAAACACCCTTGTCAAAAATTTAAAGGTGGTTGAATACTCAAAGCTTAAAATAAGACAGGACTCTGGCTCCATAGATCAGTCAATCACTGAGCACTGGGCACCCAGAGAGAATTGTACATAACAGGAAAACAATATGTAATTGCGTGAACAATTCACTTTATTAGTTTCCTTGGGATTAAGCTTGTACCGTCTATAGTAGTTTTGAGAGCAAAGGAAGAATAAAAGAGAAAACTATGTGCAGTTTTCATAACTTATTCTGTAATAGAATGGAATTTGAATTGAATTGCATGATAAGCTAAAAAAAATTCTTCAAGTGAGTGTAAGTTCAAGTTGATTTATTTTTAATTAATTTCAGTGATGGTGAAACAAGCCAAATTTCCAACTTGGGAGTTAGGACAATACCCAGAACAAAAGAAAAAGTAAATAAAGAAGAGAGTTTTGCATATTCTGTGTAAAATATCAAAATCACATCCACCACGAGAAGAAATACTTTAAGCCAGTGGTTTGGAGTTACAGACAGCCATTTAGAACAGCCTCGTTGAGTATAAGATGCCTCTGTATTGGGCCTGGTTTCTTAAGTCCGTTTGTACAAAAGAAGAATGAGAGAGGTATTTTGAAGCAATTAAGCATTTTGTCTACTAAGTGTCACAGATCCACAAAATACGACTACTATCACTAAAAAAAAAAGTAGCAAACACACATACAGTGCTTTTCCAGGGCCAGTTTCATAGCATATGATCACTACGGTCTCTGAGGGTCTCTCAATGAGAAGACAGGCCCCTGCTGGGGTTTAAGATTCTGCATCCACCATCTTACAATTCCTCAATTTTATTCTTGAATCTGTGTTTTTTTTTTTGTAAGTGAAATCCAATGGGACAACAGAGCATGGCTGGAGGCCCTGAGTCCCGACCTATGTTCTGGGGCCCCCCACTGCCCCGAGGCTCTAGGACATGTGCTCAGCACCTGCTCTTCCTGGCACTGGATGGAGCCCCTCTGCTGCTGTCCTGTGACCACCACCACTCCCTGCAAGGCCTAAGTATGGGTGCAGGGAGGGTTGAGCCCTAATCCCTAAAGCTACAAATATGGTGAGATTTCTTGCTTGTGATTATCTTATGCTACAGGACCCAAAGGATTTTGAGAGATCATTAAGGTTATTAATCAGTTCACTTTGAGTTCATCTAGAGGGAGATAATTCAAGTGGGCCTAATCAAATCACATGGGACTTTTAAAAGCAGTAAGTATTCTCTGGCCTGGGGCAGAAGGAGTCAAAGACATTCAAAGTGTGGAAAGGACTTGTGAGTCACTGCCGTACTAAAGACGGTGTAGGCCATGCAAGGAAGAATGTCCGGGGGGCCTTTGGGAGCAAAGAGCAACCCTGTCCTAACAGCTCACAAGGAAACTGGGACCCCAGACCTTTAGTCACAAGTAACTGGATTCTGAAAAAAAAACAACCTGGCTGATCTTTGAAAAGGAGTCTCCTCAAAGTCTCCAGAAAAAAGCTCAACCTGACCTTAATTTTGACAGTCTCAGAGCCCAGCCAAGTCAGCCTGGGCTTCTGACCTTTAAAACTCCAAGCTAATAAACGGGTATAGTTTTAAGATGCTAAGTTTGTAGTAATTTGTTGCACAGCTATAGGAAAGTAATACACCTCCATTCTTCCTAAGTGACCCTCTGGCATTATATATTTTTTAAGAGGAAGCCAGTTATTATGTGAGATTAATGGCTGGTTAAGGTAGACTCTTCAAAGACAGCTTTCCTGTGTTTACATATACCTAAAACAGTATTCTACAATGAAATAATTTATGACAAGGCTGGATAGTTCTGTGAGCGATAACATTTATAGTCACATTAAATAAAGATAATCAAATATGCATAAAAACATAAGAACCCTGTGGTGCTCTAAAGCAAATTCCTGGCCTCAATCATGCCCAGAACATGTTTTATAAAACCTAAGTTTTATATCATCTTTCAGTAAGAACTCTAAAAAAAGTCAGTGAAAAAGAGAAGTGGTAGAGAGGGGTATATAATATTCCTTTACCTCTGCTTTTTATCTTAATCTGGTTATTGTGTCTTTTTGACGAACATAATTTTATTGTGAAGTCAGAGGGGCATCCTTAACTTTCAGCTCCTGTGAAGAACATGCTGGTGATTAAGTGGGGTGAGGACCGAGGAGGGAGGGTTGTGCTGCGCCAGAGGGAGCCCGTTTCATGTGCCCAGGACTCAGGCTAGACCGGTCAGACTTGGCCCCATTCACCAGCTTATCTTGATGCTCAAGGTCACTCATTTCTCTTCTCTTTCTGCACATCCATCTTTCCTCCCTAGACCTCAATGCAGGACCCTCCAAAGACTGACTTTTGAAATGTTCAAAAAAAATAAAAGTAAAATGGTTTCATCTATCCCCTGAACTGTTAGCCACTCACAATCCAAACAGCAGATGTCCATCTCTTCGTGGTAGAGTGTAACCCTCACACCATTAGAATTCAACTTTCAAACTCCTCTCCTGAAGTATTAGAATCATTCAGAAATAAAGTAATTAAACCAATGATCCATTCTGAATAAATGAAATTTAAATCAAGACCCATATTATTATTTTACATTTAGTCTCCAATGGGGGAAGATTGATTTCACTTTTTTTTTTTTGGGTGTCATTCAGCTAGGAGTCTCTTAAACACAACTTTCTACCAACCATTATTTATGCTCCTTTTCTGAGCAGCACCTAATAACTGCTAATTAAGTCTTTTGTAGCCTGACTCTGAACTAATTAGGGTTAATTGAGCCTGCTTGTGCATTAGCTATTCAAGTGCTTGTCCTGATCATCAGGATTTTGGAGCACACTGAATATTTAGTCAATCTGTTAGCTTAGACTTCTCTCCACTGGACATTCTGCTGCAGGCCTTTGTCATATGATTATGGGCAACCACCTTACTTTCTGTCGTGTGTGTGTGTGTGTGTGTGTGTGTGTGTGTGTGTGTGTGTGTGTGTGTGTGTTAACAGCCAAAGAATGTGAGAGAGGAATGAGTCCCAGAAGAATGAACAAACAACCACATTGGTGTCCTGTACTTCAACTGTGAGATTTAATCATTGAAGAGAATCAGTTAGGCATCTCCTCAGAAAATGAGAATGGAGTTTCTTAGTTCTGTGGTTGTGGTCCATAAATAGGGCTTTTTAAATCTTCCTTTCTTGTCTTATTCATTGGTTAGATAGTTATAATCTTTGAACTGATTTTGGACTGTGGTTACTGAGGGACCAGGATATGTATTATTATTATTATTATCATCATTATTATTTTAAGCATGATGATTTGATTTGTATTACTAGTCTTTATGAAAGGCAGCTCCATATCTCATCATTTCAGACCACTGACAGCCCTATATGCTTTTGAAAGGTCCATAAAAGATTTGGTCATTTAGCCTGGAATCCCATTCAATTATTCAGCCATCTTCATCATAAAAACAATTATACATAAAAACAAATTTTAAATGTATCTCCTCTTTAGTTTCTTATGGTTGTAGTTCCCAAGGAGACTGAGCTGAACAGTAAGAACTGAAATATGATTTTTAATATTAATTAACAACTTTTCTAATCTCACCAAGATGACTAGTTATGTAATCAACAATTTCTTTATGTGTGTTTTCTGATGAGCCCGAATTCAAAGCAAAGAATCTGGCTATAAAAAATATTAAAACAGTTATTTCTTTAATGAACCTCTGGTGGGGAGGTAGAGAGAGGTCATCCTTGAACAAGGAACCAATCTTATTTTTCTTTCATATTGAATACATATTTAACAAGTGTTGAATAATGAGTGGCTGAAGAAATGAGTTAGTGAATGAATGTTTACAAAAAAAATAATTCATAGTTACCATCTCCATTTATATGTATAATCTAGATATTTATGTTAGCAGTTGAAAAGACCTTAGATATCTTTAACTTTAACTTCTCCCTTTACAGATGATAAAACTAAGGATATTAGAGAAGTCAAGTAAAGGACCTAAGTTCACTCACAATTAAATAATGGCAAAGCCGAATCCAAACTCAGGGGCTAAGTCAGCCTACTTTCCACTCATTATGCATGGAAACTCTGAACGCTGATATTATCTGCATCTGGTCATTGACTGGAAGCTCCTTTACCTTCAGAAATATGACCAAGCCAGTCACAAAGGCCTGAATGCCAAACCTCCATCTCTGCAAGAATGCCCACAGAGCATCACAGAGCTGCAGCCCATTTAAAAGCAAGCTACTCAGCGAGTATTTATTTTACTTTATGAAATTTACATAAATGTGTTCCAAAGAAAATTCTCTATTACAAAGCTTTTTATTTAGAATAGAAAACTCCCTTTAGAAACATAACCAAATAATATACCAAACAAGTTAGCCTTATATAGATGTGCCCATACATGCAAAAGCTCAAAGAAAGTTATATATAAATCAGAGTATATATCTTCATATGCAAAGACTATGGATAATTTTTGTTCCTTTTTAATTGAATCTAAAATTAGTCAATACTTAATATATTGCCACTGAGCTCTCAGAAACCTTGTTTCAATGGCTTTAAACCAATGATTCTTTCACGTTCATTGAAAAAGTATGGCCAACAACTGGCAGTGCATTGAAATAATATCTAATTACTGCAGTAGGTAAGGGAAAGAACAGAACCTAATTGTGGACTTAACAAATGCAGTTTAAAGCATGCATGCTGCTGTTAAGATTTATAATCATACTAATCAAGTTGATGTCAGGGCTTAGTTCATAATGGGAATTTCATGATTCAGGAAAACAACTATGATGGCTGGGAACAAGCGGGTTTCGTCCCCAGCATCGTTTCAGAGAAGGAGGGGAAAGTGCACTGCCGTGTTTCCCGGGGGATGCCTCCCTTTGTCTCGCTCATAGCACCCTGCATCCCGGTGTGATTAAAATTCCAGGACATTCTTGATTTTTCTAGTATTATTACTATAGCGGGCAGTTCTTGGGGGAGAGGGGCATGCAGAGACCTGATAATTAGAATTAATCAAATGATTCAAGGATTCATCACTAGCTCCTGTTCATCTAGTGAACCATTGTCATGACTGGACCCGATACTGAATTCACAGAGATCGACTTGAATTCACTGGGGTGATGACACACCGCTTGCAGAAGCTTTATGACTTTGAGAGAAGAGGGCACGCTACGCCTTGGGGGTTTGTATGGGAAGCCGCAGGTTGGTTGGGAGGCAGAAGGGGCAAAGGAGAAAAGCCCAGAGCTTTATTGTGGTTTCTAGGGAAGGAATGGGTGCAGTACAGCAGGCAAATTTGAGCAAGTTTAGGATTGGACAGTTTAAATGATTTCAGCAGGCTCTGGCCTATAGGGTGGTCCCTAGTAACCAGACCCCGGGATGACTGAGGGCAGGGCAAACACCGCCTTGGTGTGTGAGTTAGATAGAGGAGGTGCTGGGGTATGGGCTTTAGACTCGTTGGCCTGCATATAAAAGCTATGCTCGCAGGAATGCCACTTTCTGTTTCGGAATTAACTAGTCCTGGGATGGCCAGTCTCTCCCCATTGGGCAAGGCACCAAGATGTCAAAGCATCATAAAATACAGAGAAAAAAAAGCAAGCCCATGATTAATACAACCATCCCTTAAGTTTTCTCTCTACTGTTCACAGTCTGTTCAACTTCAAAAGGAAAGATCAGTCAAGGAAGGAATCAAAGTGAAAAGAGGAAAAATCGGGAGTTTTACTGGGTGTCATACATGAAAAGGGTTATTTTCACATTTGTGCTTTCAATGTGTTTCCCTTCATTTGCCCAAAACAGGAGAGAATTGGTTGCATTTATGATAAACATCACAGGGATGAGTGTTAGCATTTGCCAGTTTTTAAACCTGTTGTGGGTTTATATGCCAACCACTGCTTAACATTTTTGCAATCCTCCCCTTTCCCTTCAGAAACACACACGTGAGTGCATGCACACACACACGTGCACAGGACGGAGGAGGAGTTTGGAAATCCTAAATGTAAATTAAGTTTTAGATTTAATAGCTAAGAAAAGGCATGAATTGACTTTAGATTATTTTACTGAGTCCTGGACTCTGCATTTGAGGAACGGAATTCAAACCTTCACATTTTCATTATCTCAATATCTGTTTCATTTTTCTTTTGCAGCTTTTCCCATTCCCTCCTCTCTCCTTCCCTACCTCTTCCCTCTTTTGTTTTCTGTCTTCTTTTAACAATGCTGGTTAGCAGAGCAGCAAGAATATTGAGCTCAAATTATTCAGTAAGTTGGCATATATGAAAAGATGTAAATATCCCCAAAGAGCTCAAGTAGTGGTAGAGAAACATTGCTGAAACATGAATGTTTATTGCTTATCCTAGGAGCTATTCTAAGAAGAGTGTGTGGAGGAGGAGGCATGGAGCAGGGAGATTTAAGCGTGTTGAAGGAGACAGGGAGATATTCAGAGGGAGAAACTCCAGCTGAGAGTGGACGAGCACTTGGAATGTAGGAAAAGGACACAGACATTCCAGGAACAATGAGAATATGTGTTCAGCCAGGAAGGGAAATCTGGTGTCTTTAGGACACTACAAGAAGTTGGAACTGGCTGAAGCTTAGGGGCTATGGGATGTGGAAAATGTAAGTGAAAAATTAGGCAAGGGCCAGATCAGAAAGGGCCTTTTACGTCATGCTACAGGGTCCAGATTTTATCCCTTCCATTCACAAATATTGTCTGAGAACCTATTTTAGAGACCATTGCACACGTGGGAATACACAGTCAACAGGACATCCAAAGTGCTCTTACGTTCCATGGCAAACACAGAAAGAAGCAAATGTAAAAGACTGTGTCAGATGGACATACCTGCAAGGGGGAGGACGGAGATGGGGTGCTGCTTTAAACAAAGGGGGATCAAGACAGCTCCCCTAAGCACAAGTCATTTAAACAAAGGCTTACTGAGCTCTGCAGAAGTGGTGTTTGAGCAGACTCGAGGACGGGAAGGAAGTAATGAGAATGTTCTAGGCAGAGGCAGAGATGATCTTGGGGTATTTGAGGCAACTCGGAAAAACCCCGAGGCATGAGCCAGCCGTGTGAGTGAGGGGTGGGTGGCGGGAGGGAAGTGTGGATAGCACGGCTCCACCTATGTAATTACACAGGTGAGAAGGGGAATTGAATTTCATTTGTGATGGGAAACTTCTGAGTTATGACAAGCAACATAACATGACTTATGTTTTAAAAGATGACTTTGAGGTTTTATATCTTAATTGGATGGTGGTTTCACAAATATATATATATATATATATATATATATATATATATATATATACATATTTGATGAGTCAAAAGCCAGGTAATGGAAGTAGAAACTGAATGACCAGATATTTTTCTTAGCATCAACTGAGAGTCATTACAAAGTAGAGAGAGACAGGATCTGGTTTATACCTTTGAAAAATAACTTGAACAATGGAGGGCAGGATGGACTGGAGAATCTAAGAATAGGAAACCTGAGTAGGAATGTACGATTGCTGGAGTCCAGTTAGGAAATAGGGCCAGGGATAGCACAAAGAAAAGATGAGTAATTACAGTGTTCAGGACACAGAACTGACATGATTTGGCCAGCTGGATCAGGGAGGTCAGAGGGAGAAAAGTCTACAATAAAGGATCTCAGGTTTCTGGCTTGGCAGACTGGGGAGCACGTGATACATTCATTGATCGAGAAGTTATAAAAGGAGGGCATGGGAGGCAGAAGTGCAGTTCCATTTGCAATGCTTAATTTGGGATGTTTAGGTAACGTGTAAGTGAAAATGACCGGTGTACAGTCGTTGAGAGAGGTCCAAGAGTTGACAGTGGTCTGGTTTGTAAATAAAAATTTGTGAGTTGTTAATAAGTGAATATTGGTTAAAACTATAAATATGACTATAAATGCCCTGAGAGTCCTGAATCATGGCCTACAGTCTGTAAAATGTCAATCTGACTCCTTGGTGTGAAAGGACAAGTTGCCTCTCCATAGTCATTTAAACAGTCTTTACTAAGCACTTATCATGTGCGTGGTGGTAAGCTAAGCAGTACAGTTGATAAAAGAACTATAATTTACGTGGAGTTTTTCTCTTAATGGGAGATGCACAAAATAGTTACCAGAATTATCATACCCTTTAAATCTATAAAATCTCAACCCCATTTTATAGAGGAATCACCATTTACTGTATGTCAAGTATTTGCCTGGAGTGGGGAGATTTTCACATGAATTCTATCATTTTGTGATAGGTTGAATTCTAAGGTGTCCCCAAGATTTTCTGCCAGTGATATACATACTCTGCCTAAGCCAGGGTCTGAATGTGATAGATTTTGCTCCTGTGATTGGGTTATGTTTTATGGCACAGTTGGTCCTAAAACAGGGAGAGTATCCAGGTGGGCATGGGGGGTGGGGGGACACAAGGCAGGGAACTGCAGGTAGGTTCTAGTCGCTGAGAGCAGGTCCTGGCCAAGAACTGGCAGAAAACAAGGGCCTCCACGCTGCAGCTATAAGGAAGTCAGTCTGCCACAGTCTGCCAGCTTGGAGTAAGTGCCAGATGCCAACACCTTGGTTTCAGACTGTGAAACCCTGAGTAGTGAGGCCAACCATTCTGTGCCCAGGCTTCTGATCTATGGAAGCTGGGAGATAGTAAATGGGTGTTAAATTGGTTTTGTTATGCAGTGGTAGAAAATTAGCACATGCTTAATACCCAGCAATCCTCCGTGCCCAGGCTCAGAGAAGTTAGGCAACCCTCCCTTGCTCCGAATGCTGGTTAGCAGAGCAGCAAGAATGCAACCTGGTTGTGTCTGACCCCCTAATCTCCCGTGTCCCTCACTCAGCTCAGGCAGTGAAACACTGAGTCAGCACAGGTCAGCTGGTGGCGTGGGCAGAGCTGAAGGCTGGCGTCCTCGCTGTGATCCTTTGGTTTTCGTCTCTGAGCTACGCTACCTCTGCTCATTTCTACGACGTAGAGCCAGCATCCTCTACAGCGACCATCTACCTGACTCCAGGGAGACAGGTAACACTCTGCTCATGTACCAATTAATCTTTGACCATTCAGCCTGCCTAACAGAGGTAGGAAGGGTGAAATGCACTCTTGTTTTTAGGAACTGAGCTGAGACCCTTGATGTATTTTACCTTGTGACACAGCAGCTAATGATTTGGGTTCACGACCCACCCGGACTAGCTCCAGGGAAAGTTGCTGGGGTGGAATCGCAGGACAGCAGCACAGTTAGAGCACGAACCAGTGCACTTCTGTCTTGCTGTAATTCCCCTGCCCTCAAAAGGCTTGGGCAGCCAGGCAAACATTTACTGCGGTCTTATAAAAAGGTGGCAATATCTTCATGACTGTTCCTGCCTGGGATGACGGAGTCGTACTGGTACCAGCTCTATCAGAACCACAACTGAGGCTAGAGAAAACTGCCTAGTTTTGAGATGCTGAAAATGGTAGGGAAAAGAAATGGAACATTTCAGCTGCTAAAAGGAAATTACCCTCCATCTTGGGTGAGGAAGAAGAAAAATGACTGAGGGAGTGTTGGAGAGTTACGTAAAACGCATTTTTATGCATTGGACAACGGCAAGACGTTTGTCAGCACTGGGCAGCATTACAGTTTGCCACAGCTATAAAAAGGTTGTGCAAACAGTAACCCAAAAGGAATAGAAACACATTAGAATTTATAGGCCTAAATTGCTCACTATGTAAATGAAGCTTTCAAATATATATGGTTTATGGAAATTAATGCTTTATATTTATTACTTGGCTCCAAGATTAAAACTGGAACCACACTGATTAGGTAACATTACAAATCAATCCCCATAGAGAGAAATAATAATAATACATCAAAGTACAAATGCTCTGATTAAACAAGTTGATACAGAAGAAGGAAAAAGATGTGTGCTTTTCTTGACTGCTGTTTCTGAATGCTAGTCACTTTTCTCCTTATTCTTCCCAAAACAATGGGCTGAAAGTAAACAGACAAGCTGGTTATGACACTTCCTATTTCAATAAACACACAGGGAGAAAAGACAAAGATTTGGACTCCCTTCTTGCAAGTCAAATATCAAATCATGTGAAGCTTGTATTATTGAATGTGGTAACATTTCAAATGCTACAATCAGTGTAGCATTTAGCCAAAGAGAAGACAAGAAGGCAAACAATGTAGTCCTGGACCACCTTTAATTCACTTCTATCAGCTTCCTTTAGTTCTTTCACACAGGGGAGGAGGGTTACAGAGTGGAAAGCGTCTTACTAAGAGATGGAAGCATCTATTTTTTTAATTCACTTTGATGTATTAATGACCTATGAAAACTGTTAGGATCCCTCATGTCCAAACACATTAGAACATTCTATTCCTAAGTGGGGAAAACAGATTTGACTAAAAGATGGCAGAACGAAAGTAAATTTAAATCTCAGTTGCCTTTCAGGGTGCCACGGGAGGAAGGAGAAACTTCCAGAAACATGTTTTCAAAGCCTTTCACAAAAAACCCTTAAACACCAACAATATTGGTTGAAGTACAGGGACCAGTGAATAGGCAGAGGAACCCTGCTAGGAAAGTACCAGCAGATAAACAAAACAAAATCTAAAACAAGCATATTTTTTAATTAGCAAAAGAGATTTCCTTCCTGATGTTTCTATCCAGATCCACCCCAAAGTGTCTCATTTATAAAACAAATCATGGTTGCTCATATGATAAAGACTTTTCTAGTTCAGAGAAGAAGTAGTAATCTTAATGTAGCTTCAGTATTTTATAGCAATACCATTTTTCCTCATGTTCTTCTACTTGGGCAAATATAATGACTGGATTCATCCCTAGTGTTGGGATGATTTAGGCCTCATGGAGAACTGTGGCCTCATGACAATTACTTTGCAGATGTTGGCAGACATGCAAAGGCAGGACCTCTCAGACTTGACATGAACATCTGTTGCACTCACGTGTACCCAGAATGAAAAAAAGAAATATGAAAGTACAAGGGGAGTTCAGATAAGTTCAGCAGACACTGCCGCTAAGCTGAACAGCAGCACTGCCTAAGGCCACAGCTAGAAGGAGCCCTGATGTCTGCCAGCCGCGTCGGATGGTCTCGTCATGTCCCTCCTCAGTGCCTGGCCCTACGGCCAAGTAGTCCCACTCTAGGCCCCAGACAGGATACTGCCACTCAGTCCCAGGTAACCCCTCACTCAGGTCCCATTCACTCACACCCGGTAACTCTTACGGGGTTATGACTTCACTCACATGTTCACCTTTATTCCCAGACTCACTTTCCATTCTGCTCTTTCAGTACCAGCCATAAACTTATCTCCATTTTTGGTTTCATTATTCCCTTTCCTGCAGCTAGGTTCTCTGTGAGTAAGGGAAGACCTCATGAAGAGACCAGTACAGCACCCGGCCCTTGAAGGACAGAGAGAATTTGGTCATATGGAAACAGGTATGAAGGGAGACGGCCGTCCTGCAGGAGTGTCATGAGCCAAGAGGAAAGGGAACAGCCTGGTATTCGGTCATCTCACTTGGCTGGAGCACAAGGGGAATAAAGGTGACACATGGGAGATGAAATTTTAATAGTTATGTTAAGGTTCACATGGAAGATTTCGAATATCTAAGGCATAAGGACTTGGAATGGGAGAAGAGGAAAGAATTTTGAATGAGCAAGCCCAAGATCAGAGATCCTCTCAGGGAAGAGTAATTTGGTAACTCTGTATGGAATGCTTCAGAATTCAAGGATAGAGAGGAAGAAAATCAGGGAGAAGGTAAGTATAACAGTTCCTGAGGCACTGTGCTGACCTAGACGAGGACCACAGGAAAGAGGTGACTCATCACCATGGCCTCCAGGGAGGTGTGGCGGGACCAAGGAGCACAGGCAGCCCGTATCTCATCTTGGGCTTCCTTTCCCATCACTTAGCCCCACAAAATACCTTATAAAGCTTGTAGGAACCAAATGGGATGGGGAAGCAGAGTGTGCCTGAAGAAGTAAGAGGGAAAGAAATACTTGTCCAAACTATAAAAGGTGTTTTGCTGGACTGTAAGGGAGAGAGAGGTCTGTGGCTCATAGAACTATGGGACTAGGACCCCAGAAAGCCTGCTAGCAAGGTCCAAGACAAGCACATAAGCACCAGAGGCCCCAGCCTCATAAGATTCTTTCCTCCCAGGACCTAAGGCAGGGCCCTAGAAAGCATGCAAACACAGAGAGATACGTCTCATCATCATGGATACCTAATAAATGGGGGCTCCCTCCAGCACCCCCTCATCACGGATGCCTTGGACTTGAAAATGGCATGACCTGTGGGGGTGGGATAGAGGAAAACCCTGAACCTGGGAGCAGGATAGGGGAAAACCCAGACACACTGACCTGGAACTTCGTGCCAACACAGCAGGAATGGAACCCAAAAGAGAAACTGATTCAGAGAAAATAAAAATAATGTCCTATTTCTTGTCCACCTGGGTTTGTGTATTGAAATTCATATACTCTAAACATCTTATTTTTGCATTTTGGGCATATAACACAGGCTGTGCTAAGCAGTCTATACTCAATAAACAGGGGGTACATATAAGTGGATGAGATTCAAAAAAATTCAATTTACAAACATATTTGCTCTTATGTACTATAATATAGAAATGTCTGTATGTATTTTCATGACTGATAACTGCCTACTTTTTTCTCCAAATATCTGACTACTTTGTTTAGAAAATCAAATTATCTCACCGCATACAAATAAAATCCCATTTGCTTATCTGAAAGTTCCTGAATTCGTTTATTATTTTGTTTTCCTTCTCTTTTCTTAACTCAAGGTAAGCCTAATGTTGTTTATACATTGTAAAATCCCAAGAGATAACAATTGTTCTATTTACTTATGACATCAACTATGAAAAAAACCAGAACTATTCTGCAAAAAAGAAATTTAATTATGGCTTTAACAGCAACAACTTAGTTAAAAAAAAACAGGTAATAACTTGCTTTCCTTGCCATATTTTGCATTTTTTAAATTAACAGCTTACATCAATTCACATCAGAATTGAGAACATTTGCTGACAGAGCCTGACCCCGCCCTCCACCCATGTGTGTTTGTTGAAACTTCAAAGTCATATAAAGGCCAGTCTATGTGTTAATTCCTATGCACTGAAAAGATCTGGGGAATCTCAAATGCGGGTGCAGCTAGGAACATCCTTTCCCCTACTGCTTCCCATTTACAGGTGGGGCCAGGAATTTTTCAATCCCTACAATGGCAATTGAGAACTCCTTATTCTAAATACTGACCATCATAGAAAGTCTTACTTTTTCCCCAAAATTGCAATTTGGTTTTGTATTGTATTACGGTTCTACTTGTCTTATAATAGCCTTAGACAAGATTGTTTAAAGAATCTGGCAAGTTTTTATGCCAATGGTTTTTACCCATGTTTCTATGGCACAAAGTTTTTTAAATGTTTGGAGGTCCTTTACCTCATATTTATCTTAAACCTTACAGGAACCCATGAGATGAACAGACTTGCAAAACAAGCTGAGAGATACAAAGAGACCTACTTAAGGTCATGAGGGTAACTTAAGGCACAACAGAAATGAACACAGAATTCTTCTTTATACCACGTCAGTCAGTGATTATCCCACCAAGGCTTAGAAGAGCCTTTTATATTCCTGGTACACTCCAGGTGCTTGGACTAAAAACCTGAAAAAGCTATTCTTTGTCCTCAACAATTATAAAATAACCTAATAGATATAGTTTTCAGGGCTGATTTTACTTTCTGAAGTGAACCATAATAATAAGAACTTAACACAGGTATTCTACCTCGTTTTTCATTGATCTATTACACTCATGCTTTTCAGAAGCAATGCACCAGGAATATGCACAGCTGTGGAATCTTATCAAGGAGTGATCTGGTCACAGAACAGAAATCATCTTAAACTACTGAAGTATAGGGGGAATTGTTTTAAGGGTACAGAAGTTAAGTCATAAAAGACGAAAGCAGGAAACTCAGAAGGGCCTGATGAAAAAGTAGGATTAGACCTGGGAAGTCTTTGAAAGCTGTCAAGGACCAGGACTGTTTCTCTCCATCTCCCTATCTCTGATTTCACTAGGTCAATCTCAAGGCCAATTTTATCTACACTTTTGCTCTGTTTTCCTATGTGAAGGACAAAATGCACTGGACAATTCAGATGATTTTATTTAGTATATTGCCATAGGAAGAACACTCATTAGTGCAGCATATCTTAAAGAAAGATGTTGAAAATGGGATTTTATGAAACAAGAGAATCATTGAGGAAGGCTGGAGGTGGCTCTTTTATAAGAAAAGCAAGGTAGGATTTTTTTAAGGTTAGCTATTTATCCTAACACAAAAGGGTCACAAAGGGTGGGGATCTGTACACTGCTTTACAGGACTTCTGTTTGCAGAGAAGCTTGCCCTGTTTGCTCACCAGCATACATGACCCAAAAATGGCCATTCTGGACCCAGGATCTACCTGGTCTCCTATCTTCAAAAACAACCACAAACCAATTCCTGATTAAAATGCTCAAGAGGAAGAGGATTAGGATCCTGAGTCAGCTATGTACCCATAATCCAATTATTCAGTAAAGGTTGGATTAGAGAATCAAAGCATAGAAACCCACCTCTTCTATTCTGTTGGTGGGGATGGAGAAGGACAAAGTTTTGTAAAAAGAAATTATGAGCAAAGAAAATGCACCAATAAATATCAGTTACTTAGATAAATGTGGTGCAGCTTCATGGAATGTCAATACTACTAGATATTTTACAGGGAAAAAACGTTATTTATATTAAAACAGATAAGATACTGAGCAAGATGGTAGATTTTGTAAATATGCCTAATTTCATTTCTACTGAAAACTTACAGAAGTGACCAAGAGATATAAAAAGTTTTAAAACTTCTACCAGCATTGGAAATCAAGAAAGTGTGCCAATAGCAATTCTGAGAACTTCCTAGAAGAAAAGAGCATGGCTTTGGGTCAACCAATTAAGAAATAAAGTTGATATTTGGAAAATATCCAGGAATATAAGGAATCCAGGAATTGAAGGATGATTTTACATTAGTCAATCTACCGATACATCTCAGAAAAGAAATTTCTAAAGAGGAAAACAGTAGAAACTAAAAAGTAAATAAAAATTCAATCTTCATTCTCTATAAATATTCAGAACAAGCTGGGAATAGAAGAATTCAGCCCTAATTCACTTAAAAGTAAAAAATTTCACTTAATGCTTCCTATAGTAAGCATTATTCTTTATTTTGAAAACAGAGAAAAATTCCCAATATAGCAAAATAGCAAATTTTTGTGTTTTTTCATTTCTCCAAAACTCCTTTGACTTCTATTTAATACTCCAATTAATAAGCAGCAGGAACTGAAGGCCTTAGTTCAGTCCAATTTAACATACATATAATATGACCCAATAATGTAAACAGTTTCTGTAGGGACAATTATATATTCTATGATATGTTTACTCAATTTTTAACTTTCCTCCCCTTCTTCCCAGCCCTTCAGATGGCATCTGAGATATGGAGAGGGCCTTAATAACTGTGACATTGTGGAGAATGGAACTTCTGGCTTCCTATAAGCCTGTGGATATGCACTGTCTGCCATCTGAGGTATGTACATTCTGTTAGTGCCTGCATTTGCACTCACAGAACTGTGGTCTCTTCTTCCGTGGCTCTGTCAGGACCTAATGACCTCTCCACACTTAATCAGTATTCCAGCAGGTCTTTTGGTATAGCTTCTCTCTATGAGCTGTGCTTTTCCACAGTAGACTCAAGCCCAGGAAAGAATCAGTGAGCCTGAAGACAACTAATGTGAAATAACCCCATCAGAGGAATAAAAAGAAAAAGGAATGATAAAGAATGAAAAAGGCCTACATAACTTGTGGGACATCGTTAAGGAAAAATATATTTATGCATTATGGGAGTCCAAAAGGAATGGGGAAAGAGAAATAAATAGAAAGCTTATTTTAAGAAATGACAGAAAATTTCCCTAATCTGGAGGGAAAGAAATAAACATCTAGATTCATGGAGCCCAAAGACCCCAAATAGATTAAATATAAACAGATTTTTAACACAGACACAATACAAATTTTCAAAAGTAAAAGATAAGGAATTTTAAAATCAGTAAGAGAAAATTAACTCAGCAAATACAAGGAAACCCCCATAAGACCATCAGCAGACTTCCCAACAGAAACCTTGTAGGCCAGGAGAAAGTTGGATGATGTTCAAAGTGCTGAAAGAAAAAAACCTACCAACCAAGAATACTGTATCCAGTAAGGCTGTCATTCAAAAACAGGAAAGATTTTCTCATATAAACAAAAGCTGTGGAAGGTCATTACCACTAAACTTGCCCTTACAAGAAATGCTAATGAGAGTTCTTCAAGTTGAAATGAATGGACACAATGAATGTGAAAACATGAAACTAAAAACTCACTTTAAAGGTAAAAATATAGTCAAATTCAGAGCACTCTAATACTGCCCTGGTGGTGCATACATCACTTTTAACTAGTATAAACATTAAAAGAAAAAAGTATTGAAAATGACCATAGCTCTTCATAAGAGTGTGTATCAATAATACCTTAATAAAAAAAAAAAAAAGAAGTCTGAAGGAAAAAACAAAACAAAAAAAATGACCATAGCTACCATAATTTTTTAATGGTAACACCAAATATATGAAGACATAAATAGTGACATCAATAACATAAAATATGGGGAAAGAAGTTAAATTGTGGAGATTTTATATATGGTCAAATTAAGTTATCAGCATAAATAGACTCTTATAATAATAAGATGTTTTATGTGAGCTTCATGGTAACTACAAATAAAAAATCTGTAGTAGATAAACACAAAAGGCAAAGGAATCAAAACATATCAACACACATGCACACATACACACACACACATCAAATCATAAAGAGAGAGAAGGAAAGGAACAAAGGAACTACAAAGTACTCAGAAAGCAATTCTTTTAATGGCAAGAGTAAATTCTTATGTGTAATTACTTTAAAGGCAAATGTTTTAAATTCTCCACAAAATACATATGGTAGCTAAGTGGATTTTTTAAAAAAATGATCCAACAATATGCTCTGTACAGACTCATTTTAGCTTTAAGGATACAAAAAGGCTGAAAGTGAAGATATGGAAAAAGGTATCTCATGCAAATGATAACCAAAGACAACAAGGGTGGCTATACTTACATCAGACAAAATAGACTTTGAGACAAAAACTCACAGAGACAAAAAAATGTTAGTATATAAAGATAAAGGAGTCAGTTCATCAAGAGGCTATAACAATTTTAAGTATATATGCACCCAACATCAGAACATGTAACTATATAAAGCAAATTTACTGTCAGAACTGAAGGGAGAAATAGACAGCAATAAAATAATAGTAGGAAAGGTCAATACCTGACATTTAACATTAGAAGAATCACCCAGAAAGAGAATCAATAAAGAAACAGAAGGAATACTACTACATACAGATTAATGGACCAACAGACATATACAGAGTATTCCACCCTAAAGCAACAAATAAACATTATTTTCAAGTGCACATGGGACATCCTCCAGGGTAGATTATATGTTAGACCACAAAACAAGTCTTAACAAATTTAAGAATATTAAAATCATATCAGGTATCTTTTCTGAGCACAGTGGTATGAAGCTAAAATCAGTAATATGAGGAGAGCTGGAAAATTCACAACTATCTGGAAATTAACACACTCCTGAACAAGTGAGTCAAAGAACAACCAATGAGTTAAATCAAAGGAAATTTTAAAATGTCTTGAAACAAATGAAAATGGAAATACAACATACGAGAACTTATAGGATGCAGGAAAAGCAGTCCCATAAGAGATGTTTATAATGATAAATTCCTACATAAAGAAAAAAGAAAGACCTTCAGTATACAACCTGACTTTAACCTCAAAGAACTAGAAAAGAAGAACAAACCAAACCTAAAGTTAGTAGAAGGAAGGAAATAATAAACATTGGAACAGAAATAAATGAAAGAGAGACTAGAAAACAATTGATCAGTGAAAGTGAGTTGGCATTTTTAAAAGATAATCAAAATCAATAAACCTTTAGCTATCCTAAAAAGGAGAAAGACAAAATTATACGTGATAGAAGAGACATTACAGCTGAAACCACAGAAACTAAAGGATCATAAGAGACTTATGAACATTTACATGCCAACAAATTGAATAACCTAGAAAAAATGGAGAAGTTCCTGGAAATACACAACTTATCAAGATAGAAACAGGAAAAATGGAAAATCTGAACATATCAATAACCAGTAAGCAATCAGTAATCAAAAACCTCCTAATAAAGAAAAATGCCGTGACCTGATGGCTTCACTGGTGAAGTCTACCAAATGCTTAAAAAAATGTATCCCAGTCCTCAAACTCTTCCAAAAACACTCCCAAACTCGTAAGACTAGCATTACTGTGACACCAAAGCCAGACAAGAAGAAAAGAAAATCACAAGCTGATATCCTTGATGAGCATAGATTAAAAAAAAAAACTCACAGCAGCAGACAGTAGAGCAGTGTTGATGGGGGGTGCTGGGAATGGGGAGATGTTGGCCAAAGGATACAAAGTTGCAGTTATGGAGGATGAATTCTAGAGAACTAATGTACCAGCATGATGTACTGAATCCTGGAAATATGTTAGAAGAGCAGACTTCAGATGCACTAATCACCAAAAAAAGTAACTATGTGAGGAGATGACATGTTGATTAAACATACTGATTAAGTGTCCAGGGTCTATCACAATAACATTAATTCCAAATCTCACCTGCTCACATTAGTTCCTTTCCACAGTGACTTTTCCATAGATAGCCCACTTGGGAGGTTAGTCCAGGGTCTTTGATCAGTCTGAGGTTCCGTGAATAAAAACTGGTATGAAATACTCATGAGAAATAAGCAGGGGGCACCAAGGCTAGAGGAAGAGCCAAATCCCTTTCAGTGGAGAAAGCCAAGATTCAGATACTAAACAGCTAAATTCAAACTCCAAAATTAGGACAGAAGCCAAAATTGTGCTGAGAGATAAAGACAGCAGATAAGAGTTACAGTGGCCAACGAGTTCATAAAGGTGGCCAGGGCCAGTTAAAAGGGCCATGAACTGAGCAAATCCCATCAGACAAGCAGATTTGAGCCTAATGAGATTGCCTCAAAAATAAGGAGGGTGGTTGAGCCTACAGTTGAAGTTTCCCTTCATTAGGAGAGAGGCCAAGGAAAGAAAGGACTCAGAAGAATGGCAGGATTCACTTCCCTTATTCTGTCTTCAGCCCAGTGTGTGACTCTACTCACTAGAGCCCCTTTGAGGTCAACTCAATGTCAAGAGTACTCAAGTAAAACTTCCTCCTGTCTGCCAAATTCCACACCATTTTCCTGATAGCACAAATGTGATGATACAGGGTGTCTCACAAGAAGCTCTGATAAAGCTCCAAGCATAATTTTCTACTATAACCCAATCTATAAGTCATAGAGCCAGGTCTGCAAGAAAGGAACCTATTAATCAGTATGGAAATGTGTACCAGACTCCCATGGGTAAAGGTTAAAAGACAGAGCTTCAGCAACAATTTTATTAAGCAGTCTTGCCAGAGAGAGAACTCTGGGAGGCTGTAGGAGGAAAAGTGGAACCATCAAGTCCTTGGCAGCATGAGATTTCAAGGCCTTGCCTGCTGAATTTCCTATGGACTCTGTTGACAGAAGACCAACGTGATCCTGGAGGCATCAGCTGGGAATATGCATTCAGAGCCTCCTATTAGGAGGACATATTTGCTTCATCCTGCATGGAGAATCAAGGGAGGAAGTGGCTACCCCCTGACAAAAGTCATGCAGAGCTTCCTGCCAGCCTCCTGTCAGAAGGTTAGGTTTATTGACTCTTCCAGTCCTCATTGTGACTTGTCCTGTGCAGGATCTTAGAAGCCCACACACTCCTTTCCCAGTGGAATGGATATATAAAGAGTCACATACCAGCTCTCAGAAGTCACTTGCAACCAATCAATATGCTGAGGGGCTCTGTAAAAGAGGCGATAGCCCTCACAGCATGTCCAGTTTCTCTGTGTTTTCACTTTTACATCTGTTAAAGGTCAGAGACTATATTTATCACAACCAAATATACATGGATATTGAAAAGGTATCTTTGCCAGTATATTGCTCTGAAACGGGATGGGGTATGGAAAGGCTTCCTTCTGATTTGTCAAGTCTATGTTAAATTAAAGCACATTACACTTTTATATGCTCCTTTCCATCAAAAGATTCTGAAGTATTTAAACAACTTTAATTAAGTTGCTCCAGCATCTCTCAGGAGCAAATCAATATTTTTCATACTCCTTGCTACAGACTAGGGAAATAAAGCCCACACCCCAGCCCCCAGCTCAGATTTAACATTCTTTCCTTCAAATATGGAAAATTCCTCTTGAATACATTTAATTACAAGGGAGTAAAATTTTCCTCTTAGGATGCTTTACCTTTTTTCCTGTTAGAGATGAGAAGAGAAAAAGAGAAAAAGGAAAGCCCTGAATAAGAATCTGAGAAAATATGATTTTGGAAGTCTGGATATTAAAAGCAAAAACAAAATATATTTTTCATCTCTCAGGCAATATGGGAAGATGTCTTATTTTTTTCACCATGTAAACAAAAGAAGTATAGCCATATTTTCAGAGACCTAAAGAAGTATAGCCATATTTTCAGAGACCTAAAAGATAAAAATAAAATCTACATTCACAAAAGCAACAGAACCAACTCTTCACCTCAAAAGCATCACCACAGTGAATGAGAAATTGTTCCTCTATAACCCTGTGGAAGAAGGGCAGGGTGCTGATTTTTTCTTCTCTTCTCTTTGTAGGATAATTGGGTTTCTCTGTGTCTTTTGATAGAGGATTGACATTCTATGTTCTCAAAATGTCTAATTGTCCATTGGGGAGACTAGGCTTCCACAGCAACCAATAGATGTTGGGCTGTACTCAGCATGACAGCAGGACAGGAAAACGCCACTCGGCCTTCTCTGCGGTGGCATCGTACAGACTCAGGAAAAAAATAATCTAGAGGAAAAAAGCAAGCTTACTCACATTTCTCCACCTGGGGGCTGCTGTGTGTAGGAAACAAATGGCTATGGTAATCGCTACACTCTGCAACCCTCCGAGGTTCACCTTGGAGACACATTTGAGCTCCTGAGATGGAGGCTTTTTGCTGTTAAAGTGAAAGCTTGAGTGCCTGCGACTCGCCCTTAATGGCTTTTGGAAATAGAGGCCTTGTGCATTTCCTGCCTTGGAAGGCTCTGAATCTGAGACCATCTCAACCGAGCTTTTATCTACACTTGCATTTGAGCAGCAGCTTCACCACACAATGCAACAACCTCTACTCCTTCTTCAGAGCATAAAGCAAAGGGAAATTGCAGCCATTAGGCAAGATAAATGGACACTACAGGCTCATGAATATTTGCTCCTTGGTAGTCTGTTCAGAGACACTTTATCCCAATGCCCTCTAAGGTAGTTTTGGTAGATCTTGGTGACCAAGAGGGTGCTGACATTCTCTCTCTGTTCACACACATGCACTGCCAGGGAGATTAACCTTCCCAGAGAGAGCATTGTTGTTTGATCTGGGGAACATAAATTGTCCTATCCTCTGAGTTGACAGGAAAGGCTAACCAATGGCAGCTCCTTCTTGGCCTATTGTCACCTTCAGGGAAAAAAAATCAACATTGAGCTCCTAAAGATTCACTGAGGAAGGCCTACACATATGATAATCATACACACTAGCTTATGGCTGTTTTCCTGGTATGGTTATTACTAATGTTCCCTTTTATCCTTAGAAGGGTCCTGATTTAAATGATATATGGTCACATTATGTGTCAAGATCTTCCCCAAAACAAAGGAATAGAGAGAAAAATACTCTAACAGTTAAAGACAAAAACAGCTGGTCTTAGAGAAGGAAGGGATTGACTGGAAAGGAATGAGAGCTTGGACCAATTCCCTTACAGCACCCTGGACTGTATGTTTATGCCAGGTGTTAAAGATGTGAACACATCAAAACCTCTGCATCCATGCTGGTGTAACAACAGGTTTACATACTGTGGCTGGATCATGTGGACTTGAACAATGTACGTATCAGAAACAACCATAGTAGACTGAAGATTAGAGAACATTTCTTCAGTGTCTGGACACTCAGATAAGCCACCTGTCTCCAAAACTATTACTGAGTTGAATTTCTCCCAACCATGACTAGTGTGGGCACAAACTCAGAACTAACTTGATTCAGAAAAATTAAACTATGCAGTATTTCTTACAGCCAGGTGCAAAGGTAGAAAATCACAAGCACTACACAAGCAGCTAAGAACTTCTGCCTTTATCACTAAGGTAATTGGTGTACAGGTGGCAGTTATGGGTTGGACCAGGTGGTTGAATCAGGAGGCTTTGTCTCCTTCAGTAAGTATGTGAGGTCAAGTTCTCAGTGGCCAGGGATTCCCTCAGGGCTGAGTGAGCCTAATGGGAAAGAATGGAGGGAATTGCTCATGGAAGCACGGCACGGTCATTAGTTTATTCAGTTGATCCCACATACATTTATTAAGCACTATTAACCCTACTATGGCAGTCATGGAGCACCTTACCTCTTGCCCATGGACTCCGTAGGCTATGCCCAGGTCCCTCCTACAAGCACACATTGTCTCAAAATGAAGTCACCCATGGGAGAGATACATGAACAGGAGAGGTTTTCGGGCTCAAGTAAAACACAGGACTCCATGGGCCCAGGGTTCGTATCTGAGACAGAAAGATTAAAACAAAGGAAGAGTCAAAGTTACAATAATTAAAAACACATGGCCATTCAGAATTAAATGACTGAAGTAGAGCTCTGATGGAAAAGTGTCTAGGAGATCACAGATTTAAATATTAAGCTAACATCTAATTAATGGATTAATGTTCTCTTAACGGAACATAAGCATTCGAAGATATAAGCAGCATAAAATCATTAAGGAGGTGGCCCGAGAGAAAGCATACCTACCTCTTCCATGGTGCTTTCTACATGCTAGGAGTCACGGTGCGGTGCTGTGTGGCTGCCAGGGGTAACTTCTAGACTTGATATGTTAATGAGGGCCTCAGGGAAGGACTCCTTAGAGGAAACCAGGTTGTTCAAATGAGAACATCTGAGAGGTTATATTAAACCAAGGTTCATGAGTCAAGGAGCCTGTGGAAGATTTTAATGTCCTGCCTGTTATTTCCTACTTGAGCTTCCAAAAAGAGAGCACACGATAATTTGAAATCATGAATGGTAATGAGCTGTAAGACTGTCCACAGACAGGAGAGGAGATTGGAACTCATGGAGCATCCCAGGCTCACTGTTCCTGAGGAGCGTGTGGTGGGCTGGGGTCTGCAACGGACTTTGAGGTGTGGGGAGGAGACGGGTGGAACAAGGGCGATGAATTTCATACCGTGTGCTCACCTCCAGCCATCCTGGCCAACAGCAACTCACGCTAATGGTGCTTATTTTTTTCCAAACTGGCATTTTGCTAGATGCCTCTTGGTGAATATAGTAATGATAATAATAATAATAATAATAGTCAGAATTAGCCGTGACCTACACCTTGAGGGGACATGATGACGAGTACTATGCCAGGGCTGGCCTCACATTTGCAGTAGAGCCTTCAGAATGAGTCTGGGTGGCCGCCCGGAAGGAAACTGAGCAAGTCCACTATGTCACTCACTGAAGCCACCAAGGAGCTGTCAAGTGAAGGTGACCTTCAGCCACAGTCACCTGTGACTAGATCCAAACCAGAGGCCTTGAAGTGGGAAGCACTAGCTCCAGACTATCCCTCCTCTGAGAGGCTGCAGGGCTCTCGGCACAGGGTTGATTCAAGCCTTGCAGCTGCTACATTAAAAACTGTGTGTGCGGCCACTGAAATCCTCTTGCTCCTGCCCCCTTCCCAAAATAATTATCAGTTACAGCACGGGTACTAAAATGGCACTTTAAAAAATTAAAATACAGTTCTAAAAAAACCGGCCATATAAATGTAGAATTAATTGCTGTATATGCTTCAAATTACGGAAAAACTTTATTTTATTTCTGTCACAGTGAAAAGTGCTTCATCAGGAGGAACTCATGTGGAGACCCAACCATGTCCTAGTTATTTTGTGTTTAATATGCTTGAGATGTTTAATTATTTTTGATTAATTCATTTACCATTAAACTGCCCAAAGACTTTGATATGTTCTGTACTGCATGGCTTGCTGGGATGTCAGCTCTGCAGTCCCAGCCTTAAAGGAGTCAATGTAAAGCCCAGCAGTGGGGGTCAAAACAGATGCAGATTCAAATCCTGGCTCCATTACTTACCTGCTGTGTGGACTTTGATAGGAAATATCTCTGAGCTACGGTCTCGCCATTTATAAAGTGCGTTAGACAATGATCCGACCTCATAGGGTGTTAGGAGAACAGGATGAGAAAATGAATGCAAAGCATTTTGGATTTGCAACTAGCTTAGCCAAGCACTCAATAAATGGTAATTACTACTATCATTATTATTCTGCAGAAATGTTAACTATCTACTATACATGGAAGTAAAATACACAAAATCATTGCTTGCCTTGCCTGAAACTGGAACAGATTTCTTGGGAGGAGCCCCGATCCCAATTAAGTCAGATAAATGTGAAAGAAATCAAGATGAAGAGAGGTTTTTAGCTTGGCCTGAACCACCTTTGGACCCTGGTCCTTACTTTTAATCTTGTCTCTTAGTCATTGCCAAAGAACACTCGATTTCAGTCAGCTGGTTTCCTTAGTGTCCACTGAGCCCCCCGGCACCTCACTTAAGCCTGTTGTGACCACGTCAACCTTCATCCTAACTCCCTCTGCCACTCACTGAAGAACTCCTGACAGAACCAGATGATTTAGAAATCAGAGGAACTTGAATGAAAGAGAAAGAAAGGGCCTTGGTGTTCATTTAGCCCTCTTTTACAACAAGAAAACTGAGTCCTGGAAGATTAAATAACTTGCTCACGGTCATACAACTAGGTGACACAGAGCAGAGTTAAGATTCAGGACTCCTGACATCCCGTTTAACCATCTTCCTCAGCTGCCGTGGCTTTCTGGTTTGTGTCAATTTGGCAACTTCTTAGACATTCTGAATAGCTACTTAAAATTCTCTACAGGGAGATTTTGGGGGGCAGCTTAAGCAGAAAAACAGGAATTAGAGGAAAATGTCTTTGCGTCTGTCTTTACTACGCATTTATAAGTGTCTGTCTCCAGAAAGAAGAGAAAAGAGAAAGGAGGTAACAGGTATTGAACCCTTACTTTGCAGGCAACACCAGGCTGCCATGTCCCTCTATGGCCTCACATTCTCCAAGCTTCACCAGCCTAGATCTAAAAGCTGGGGAAAATAAATGCCCTTTCCTAACATAATGACCAAACCAGACGTCCTCACAATTCCTCCCCTAAATGAAATCTGGAAACCCGGTGGGGTTGTCTCACTTTTGCTGTGAACCTCCTCACAATGCCCACCATTTTCCTCTTCTCTTGCTGCAGTCATTGAAAATTACCTTTTTGCAAGACTAATTCAACTGATCTGAGGCAGACTGTGAAGCCACCATAGCACGACTCTCCCTGCTTTTCTGTACATGCATTGCAGTACCTCAGGAATCAAGCTGCTATGTTTTTCTGCAGCGCATCACAGTCCAGTAGGAATCCAAAAAAGAGGGTAATGCTGTACATTGGCACAGACCACACGTAGTTATGACAAAACCAGTCTCTTATTCTCAGTATTCATGTAGCAAAACAAGGCTTTTCTTTGTTCATTGCAGCCGGTCTCCTAAGACTCAGAAATAGATCTGCATAGGCTCTGGTAGGCAATGGATGGTCCCCAAATCACATCTGTACTCCTACACTTCCATCAGGTCCTTAAAATTGGTCATCTAAGCTTCTTCCTTGCCCCAGAATGAGTTACTCTCCCTGCCCTTCCCAAGGCTCCATTTTCACAGAAAAAGTCAATCCTGGGCAGCAGGATTGCCCGCCCAGCCACATCTGAGCACTAATCTAAATTTACAGGCTGTGCTTGCACAAACTTTAATTCATTTGATTTCTACAAAGCTATTGGAAGTAGGAAGTATTGTTTCTATTTTTCTGATGCCAGCTCAAGGTCATAGAACAAAGGCATCCAAGCCAAGAATCAGAGCAAGGAGCTGACCCTCTGTCTGAGCTCACGTCCTTGGCACTAGGCTACGGTGCCTCCTACAGGACTTGAGGAAGACCCCACTCTCCATCTCTTGACCACGGTCCTCTACTGTGTGCCTCCTTCCGCTGAGCCTGTTCCCGGCTTCCCTTATTTAAGAGCGCCTTGTGATTTTACCTGTTCCTTCTGTGAATGAATTTATCGCAGTGTTTTTATCCTACCTCCATCACTCCTGTGGCCTACTTGGGACAACTCTAGAGTCTCTGATGTTCTCTTACAATCCAGCAGCTGATACCTACTGTCTGGCTCATTGTATGTTAAAGACAAGCATTTTCTAAAGAAAAATGCAACTACAACATTACTTCTGATTAAAACTTCTGGTGGACTGGGTACAAGCAAGCAAAACTGTCAGACATCCTGACAGTGACTAATAGAAGCTTGTGTGATTATATATCTTTTAGTGAATTGTATATGCTGCACTGTAAATACAGATGGCAAGCAATGCAATTTATCTCCTATTTTCTTTAATGGTCTGGCCCATAAAAAGAGGTCAGTCATGATGAGGCCTTCTTGGAATGATAACCTGGAAATAAAACTTCCATAGACACTTAAATGTAATTCCACATACCGAGAGAAGGATGGACCCCTTGACTCTGATTTAGCCTGACATTACTGCAGCCATGTACAACTTATTGGGAAGATCCTGTACATTTTTCACATCCAGAGGCCATCAGTTATCATAAGGACTGCACACAAGGAACAGTTCCTGACATGCTGGACTCTCAGTATTTGAGCTTCAGTAATAGGACTTCCAGGAATTAAGGCCCTTAGGGTGATCACTCTGGATAGTATGGAACTATGGAAGGCAGGCTCAATGGCAGCTACCCCTTTTCTTCTATGCTTCATGTTGGCAAAGTGCCAGGTCTCTTAACATCCTGAAAAGAAGCTATCCTTGATCAACTTAACTGCTACTTCCTCATATACTTTGGGGCACAGCAGAGACATTGTAAACTGCCTTTTTGGGATTAGAAATCCCTAAGCATGCTATATGGCAGGGAAGCCTGGAATTTAGACAGATGTCCCTATTTGTTTGTGGTATCTGTTATCTAGTTGCTCATCTTAATGTCAGATGACCAGGGAAATAATATTCACAGCAAGACCAACATATCGGTCCCTCATTATATTTTCCAAAGTATTTTTGAAACATTAGTTAATTTAACACTCACTTATTATGTCATAATGTCTTTTCTAATTGTCCTATCCTCTGCTTTAGCACAAGCTTTAAGCACACATTACCCAACTTCGCACCACCTACAAAGATCAACACCCATCCCATGTCTTCAACTTAGCCTTGTTCTCCTTTGATGATTTTTTTGTTCCAGCCTTGCTAACAGTTTTCTAAAGGCTCTAGATCTGAGTTATTCAACAGGGTGGACAGCAGTCACACGTTACTATTCAAATTTACAAAAACCAAATATAATGACTTACTCAATTGCTCAGACACATTAGCCATATTTTCAAGTTCTCAGTATGTCTTCAAATAGCTGCACGTCTGTTAATGGTTATTGTAAATAACAGTGTAAAGATAGAATGTTTCCATCAACTCAGAAAGTCCCATTGAGCAATGCTGCTCTACGGTAAAAGACCAGGTATTGTTGATGTGGTCATTGTTTTGTGTTATTGATCTATCATAAATTCACCTTTTATCTATAAACTATTCAGGAATTTCTCTTCAAGCTAAAATGGGCCAACAGGCCATATTTATCCTTTGGTCTTACATAGCTAGAAAACTGGGAAAAATTACACACAGCATATTTGAGTGTTTAGGCATTGGAAATGAGGTAGCACAGAAACTGATCTCTGAAAAAAGTGAAACAAAGAAAGTAAGTTCTATGACTGACCCAACTTATGCTGGGTGACAGCTCCTAAGCCTCAGAGAAGAGCAGCCTAAACAGAGCCTGGGAATTTCCATCAGTCTCTGTAGAGAAGACAGGTATTAGAGTGAAGGGAAGTCAACAATCCAGAATGAATGAGGTGGAGCACCAAGAGAAGTGACTGCATAATATACAGAGAGATAGAAATTCAGATGTTTATAGAGAGGTCCCGTCATGTATTTGATTGATTAATATACAGAGAATTAATAACAGAGAAATACCCAGGGATGGAAAAAGAACCACTGGAAACAATAGACTAAAAAATAATTCCCAAAGAGGGCTGGGCATAGGTTTTGTTTCCACTAGCTGGAAGTGGAAAAGAACCACTTAATACACATCAGGTCAAATCCAGAGAAGGATATCAACTTAGTAGTGGGTATAAGTTAGCCCAAGACTAAAGAGTAAGGATCACTCTAGCAAAGCTTAAAAGCAATCTTTAAAAGGGTCTGCCTCCTCCTGAATAACTTCACTGAGGGCCAGAACAACCTACACTATTTAAAGAAACACAAGAAAATCTGGCTCCCCAAATCACAACATTCACAAATTGGGCATCCAATAAAAAAATGAACACATATGCCAAGAAACATGAAAATAGGACCCAAAACCAGGAGAAAGTCAACTGAAACAGACCACCAAATGACAGATAATGGAATTAGCAGATAAAGGCTCCTAACAGCTAAATAAATAGGCTCTAGAAGAACAATAAGTTACGAGAAAACATGAATATGAGGCAGAAGAAAAGGAATATACAAAATTAACCCCAAATGAACCCTCTAGAGATTATAAATGAAATATCTAAAATGAAAAACACACACTGGATGGAATTAATAGCAGGTTGTATGCTAGAGAAGAATAGTGAATTTGAAGACATAGCAATAGAAATTATCCAAATCCAACAGGAGAAAAATGACTGAATGAACAAAATAAACAGAAGATCAATGACATGTGGGACAATATCATCATCTAATACATGTATCCAGTTTCAGGCAAAAAAAAAAAAATAGAAAAAAAGGCTTTTTTTTTTTCAAATTAGATAAATAAACATTTAGAACCTACTGAACCAAAGTCTCAGTAATATCCAAGAAGAATAAACAAAATAAGACCACACCAATACACATGATAGCCAAACTCCTGACGACCTGTGATAAACAGAAAATCCTAAAGGCTTTCGGGGAAAAAAAAGAACATTAGTATAAAGGAAAAAGAAGAATTTTATTAAACTTCTCTTGAAAAAATGCAAACTAGAAGAAAATGCAGCAACGTCTTTAAAGGCTGAAATGATAAAACAGTCTACCCAGAAAATATCTTACAAAAACGAAGGTGAAATCAAGACTTTACAGACAAAAAAAAAAAGTTGAGAAAATATCTAGCAAATCTATACTACAAGAAATGAAACACATTTCTTCAGGCAAAAGGAAAATAATGCCAGATACAAATTCACATCTACTCAAAGGAATAGAGTTCTAGAAATGGGGGTAAATATTTTTTAAAAATAATATTTCTCAAAAATTTAAATCTCTCCTAATTGACACCTGAAAAATAATAATATATCATGGGATTTATAATATATTAACATATAAAAACAGAGCATATGGAAGCTTACAATTTTAAGGTTTGTGATTGTACACAAAGTGGCATAATTTTATTTGAAAGTAAACTGATAAGTTCAAGATGCATATTATAAACACTAAAGCAAACACTAAAAAAAAGTTATAGCAAATGAGACAATAATAGAGAAAGGAAATAATAAAGCTAATAGCAGAATCAATGAAATAAGAAACACAAACACAATAATGAATATCAATTAAGCCATATGCTGTTTCTTGGAAAAGATTAGCAAAACTGAAAATATCAGCCAGACTAATCCAGAAAATAGGGATAACACAAATAATCAAAATCAGGAACGTAAGAGGGATCATCACTACACATCCTAAAAATATTAAAAATATATGAGACCTATGAATAACTTTATGAAAGAAGTAAACATCATTGGTAAGGTGTAAAAATTCTGTAAAAGACACAAACTACCAATACTCACTAAGAAGAAATAGATGAACAAGTTCTACATGTAACTTCTAAGATTGAAATCATAGACTAAAAATTCCAAAGACTACTCCAGACCAAGATAGTTTCATTAGTGAATTTTATTCAACATTTAAGGAAGAAATATTACCAATTAAATAAAAACTATTCTATACCATAGAAGATGGTGAGCATTCCAAGTGAGTTTATGAGGCTAGTGTTACCCTGATTCCAAAACCTGACACAGATATTGTGGTAAGAGAAACTATAAACCAATATACCTCATGAACATGCATGTGAAAATTCCTGACACTTTTAGCAAATCAAATCCAGCAATGTATGCACTGACATACATCACAGTAATGCAAAAAAAAGAGCTACATGATAATTACATATAAAATCACTTGACAAAATTCAACACCCAACAATTATAATTCTCAGTAACAGGGAACACAGGGAATGTCCTCAATCTGACAAAACTCATCTATGGTAAAACCAATAGATAACATCATAATTAACAATGGAAGACTAAATGCTTTCTCTCTAGATCAAGAATGTGGCAAAGGTATCCCATCTTGCCTCTTCTATTCAACATTATCCTGGAGGTCTTAGTGAGAAAAGAGGAAAAAAAAAACTAAAATAAAAAGCACACTGATTGGAAAGAGAGAAAACAAACTCTTTGTTTGCCAATAACATGACTGAGTATGTAGTACCCTAATGATTCTACCAAAGAGCAACTAGAAATAAGTGATTTCAGTAACTTTGTAGCATGGAATATGTATTGTATATTGTATTCAGTGAGGGCAGTGTATTGATCACATATTTTTATACTGCAGCAATGTCAGATTGTGAGAACAGATGCTATCACTTATTCTCAGTTATTTACCTTTCTAATTATAAATTGGTAACAGAAAGTTTGTGGAGTCTATAAAGCAATAGTCTATGACCCTTTTATTAATAGAAGGAATCTTCATCTATTCAGTAAGTATTTAGTATGTGTCAGGCACTGTGCTAAACACAGGGGTCCCCAAAATGAGCAAGCCTCAACTCCTAGGGTAGGACCCCCAATATAATACCTAAGTACCCACCCAATGAATATTTTCAAGAATATGTTTACAGACACAAGTGATGAAAAATTATTTGCATCTGAAGAATGGGGGAATGGCAGTGGAAGTATTGTGCCAATCAGGAGAACCTGAATGGTTGAAGATGTGTTTGGATTTGCCAGGGAAGCAACACTGTAACCCAAATCACCCACATAACAATGAGCTTAATGGTGAGAATCTGATGTTCCATATCGGTTTTATTTTCAGGAAATGGATTGTTATAAAAGCTTTGGGAGGTAGTTTGGGAGGTAAAGAACTGACCTTAAACCTCCCCTTTCCAGTGTTCTCCCAATAGCACTAACACATTCATACTTCTGATTCCCAAGGAAGTATGATATTCATGGCTGAAATCCCAAGAATAATGTTTATGTACAGAGTGTGACCTCTGTATTATAGCACAATAGGATGTTAGAAATGGAAGATCCTTAGAGGTAAGGTCTACATTGCCTTAGTGACACCTAGTATTCTCAGCTTTACCTACTCCCTCCAATGATGGCTTAATAGGTCTGATGTCCCTGCATCACCATTTACATTTAGTCTTATTTTTACCAGGAGGCCTCTTCTGTTCTCCCATAAGTAAGCAAATACCTGAGGGACTTGTTCTCAGTCCTTCATTCATGTCTGGATATGCCTTTACATTGGATTAAAACTCTTGTTCTAGATACAGATCACTCAACTGGGATTAATTATGTGCCATGAAGCAGCTGCAGTTGAAGCTTTTCATTTTTCTTATGTCTGGGGAGGTGTTGTGGCATAATGGACAGAGCACTAGATTTAGTGTCAGGGCTGGACTTAAAGTGTGATTCCAGCAAAGCCACATGGTATAAGAAAAACTTTTATCTCATATTGCCATATTTGCAAAATTGTCATATCATTTATCTCTATCTCCCATTTCTAACAGATGTTGAGTAGGGGTAAGTATTTGTGGTATAAGTAATTTAACAGGTGAATGAATGAATAGTTGTGAATGAATGGATGAATAAAATTACATGTTTTTTGTTTGCTTCAAAACTATTTAGAACTATTCTAAACACCACAAAATGAAACACTGCATGAACAAGACACACAGCCAAAATGATTCTACCTCTGAACAAAGAAAGAGACTCTCCTAAAGATAAATTTCCCATTACACCTTTCAAACCATAAACAGTAAATTTCTTGCACTTTTCAAATATCACATTTTCCCTCTCTACAGGCTTTAAAGCATAAACACTGAACACCAATCTCAGGCTAGCATTCTGCATAATCAATAAATTATTTCATGATTTCAAATCCAATAATTTATAAATCTTTAAAACAATAACATCCTTCTATTTAGATAAGGTAAATTACACACGTGCATTTATATTTTCTCACTCCTGGAATTCAATAAGTTATAAAGACAAAAAGTTTGGGAGAGAAATGACACCAGAAAGAGAGGTCAGTGATTTTCTGAAAGACGGGAAATAATGGCTGAATGGTAACTGCCTTGCACAGCACACATTGGGTGAATGCAGAGACAGAAAGCAACAGCAGTAAGTTGACCCATTCAGGAACACAGGGACAACAGGGACAGAGGCCCCAGGTAACTCAGATGGCCATGGTGGGAAACAAAATGAAAACAGGAGGATTAATTGTAAATTGAATAACATGAAGTTGACTTACAAACATCTTTTCCAAGCCCATGCTGTCAATTCATTAAGATCTCACAACATTTGAGCAGCGCCATTAGCATGAAAGATAGAGACCAAGTCAAACAGGAAAATGACACTCAAGGAGAAAGCAGAGCAAAGTGAAGAGCAGGATAATATTTTTAAGGTACACAGCCAATACCCAACTTATGACAGCTTGACTTAACAAATGTTTTAGTTCACAATAGTGAAAAATCAATACACATACAGTAGAAACTGTACTTCTAATTTTGAATTTTGATCTTTTCCCAGGTAGCAATATGTGGCGCAATCGTCTTTCATAACCCTGGGCAGGGCAGCGAGCCACAGCTCTTAGCCACCTGAATGTGAGGGTAAACAACTGGTACACTTACAACCATTCTGTACTCAGAAACGATTCTGTTTTTTGCATTCAATTCAGTAGTCAATAAATTAGATGAGAGAGTCACTTTATCATAAAGCAGACTTGGTGTTAGATGATTTTGTCCAGTTATAGACTAATGTAAGTGTTCTGAGCACATTTAAGGTAGGCTAGGCTAACCTATACATTCAGTAGGTTAAGTGCATTAATGCAATTTCAACTTATCATATTTTCAACTTACAATGGATTTCTTGGATGCAATCCCATTAAAGTTGAGGGAAATCTGTATATGATCTTAAGAGATATAATTTTGCATGCCTGAACAAAAAAAAACTTAATAAAAATAATTTTTTAAAGTTCTTTTAGAACTTACTGTCACTTGGATTAAATTATATGGGAAAGTGTTCCATTGCAGAGAAAACAGATTTTAAGAAATGAGTCAGGGAGCTGCTGTTACTTCTCCAGCTGGGGCCTACATGCAGTGATGCTCTGTAGAAACTTCACTTTAGTCATGCAATCTCCTACCTGACATACACCTTAATCTGAAGCATGCAAGGTTACTAGACATGTCAAATCATGTGGCTGATTTTAAGTTAAGGAAAAACTGTCATTGTATCTATATCCAGTGTCAAACAGACATGCTCACTACAACATATAGAAGCATTTAAGATTTTACAGGTAAATATGGGCCATCATTATATGCCAGTAATGGACAAATGGATCATCCCTATTTCCAAAGAGGAAAAAACAATACCCCCAAGTAGGAGGCCATATGATTATAAATATTGTTAAAAAGAAATGTGCTGGCATTGATCCCAGTCACATTCTTATGAGCTCAAACCCTAAACCCCTTCTGTAATCATCATTTAAGACAATGGCCATTGGTCCATTTGTTTTTATTTCAGTACCACACCGTTTTGATTACCATAGCTTTATAGTATAGCTTGAAGTCAGGAAGTGTGATACCTCCTGCTTTTTCTTCTTTTTTTTAGGATATCTTTGTTTATTCAGGGTCTTTTGTGATTCCATATCAATTTTAGGAGTTGTTTCTTTTCTATTCTATAAGAATAGGAATCTTGGAGGAGACGGGGCAGAAGATGGCGGCGTGAGTAGAGCAGCGGAAATCTCCTCCCAAAACAACATATATCTATGAAAATATAACAAAGACAACCCTTCCTAGAATAAAGACCAGAGGACACAGGACAATATCCAGACCACAGCCGCACCTGAGAGAACCCAGCGCCTCGCGAAGGGGGTAAGATACAAGCCCCGGCCCTGCGGGAGCCGAGCGCCCCTCCCCCCCAGCTCCCGGAGGGAGAAGAATAGGCAGAGCGGGAGGGAGACGGAGCACAGGACTGCCGAACACCCAGCCCCAGCCATCTGGGCCAGAGTGCAGGGCCCTCGATACTAGGAAAACAGGGCAGCAAGAACAGTGAGCAGGCACTGGAGGCTGGGCGACAGAGGGCATAAGAAAAGCGCGCGACCATTTTTTTTTGCTTTTTTGCTGTTTTGTTTTGGCGAGGGTTTTTGGAAGCCTTAAAGGGATAGTGACCCCAATACTAGGGAAACAGGGCAGAAAGACCGGTGAGCAGAGGCCTGAGGCTGGCACCGCAGAATAAAGAAAAACGAACGACCACCTTTATTTTTAATTACAAACTTTTTTTTTTTTTAATTAAAAAAATTTTTTTTTCTTTTTTTTTTTTGGTGGGCGTTGTTTTGTTCTGGCGGGTGCTTTTTGGAAGTCTTAAAGGGGCAGGGCGGGTCACTTAATCCAGAGGTAGGGAATCCTGGAACTCTGGGCACCCTAACCCCTGGGCTGCAGGGAGCAGGGAGGCCCCTTACGGAGATAAATAGCCTCCCAGCCGCTCCTGTTCCAACGCGACTCCACCATTTTGGAGCAGCTGCCCGAGCCAGGCCACGCCCATAGCAACAGCGGAGATTAACTCCATAGCAGCCGGACAGGAAGCAGAAGCCCTGTCTGCGCGCAGCTGCGCAGCACAAGCCACTAGAGGCCGCTGTTCTCCCAGGAGAGGAGGGCCACAAACCAACAAGAAAGGAAGTCCTTCCAGCCGTCACTCGTCCCAGTTCTGCAGACTATTCCTATCACCATGAAAAGGCAAAGCTACAGGCAGACAAAGATCACAGAGACAACACCTGAGAAGGAGACAGACCTAACCAGTCTCCCTGAAAAAGAATTCAAAATAAGAATCATAAACATGCTGACAGAGATGCAGAGAAATACGCAAGAGAAATGGGATGAAGTCCGGAAGGAGATCACAGATGCCAGAAAGGAGATCGCAGAAATGAAACAAACTCTGGAAGGGTTTATAAGCAGAATGGATAGAATGCAAGAGGCCATTGATGGAATTGAAATCAGAGAACAGGAACGCATAGAAGCTGACATAGAGAGAGACAAAAGGATCTCCAGGAATGAAACAATGTTAAGAGAACTGTGTGACCAATCCAAAAGGAACACTATCCGTATTATAGGGGTCCCAGAAGAAGAAGAGAGAGGAAAAGAGATGGAAAGTATCTTAGAAGAAATAATTGCTGAAAACTTCCCCACACTGGGGGAGGAAGTAATCGAACAGACCACGGAAATACACAGAACCCCCAACAGAAAGGATCCAAGAAGGGCAACACCAAGACACATAATAATTAAAATGGCAAAGATCAAGGACAAGGAAAGAGTGTTAAAGGAAGCTAGAGAGAAAAAGGTCACCTATAAAGAGAAACCCATCAGGCTAACGTCAGATTTCTCAACAGAAACCCTACAGGCCAGAAGAGAATGGCATGATATATTTAATACAATGAAACAGAAGGGCCTTGAACCAAGGATACTGTATCCAGCACGACTATCATTCAAATATGACGGTGGGATTAAACAATTCCCAGACAAACAAAAGCTGAGGGAATTTGCTTTCCACAAACCACCTCTACAGAACATCTTACAGGGACTGCTCTAGATGGGAGCACTCCTAGAAAGAGCACAGCACAAAACACCCAACATATGAAGAATCGAGGAGGAGGAACAAGAAGGGAGAGAAGAAAAGAATCTCCAGATAGTGTATATAACAACTCAATAAGCGAGCTAAGTTAGGCAGTAAGATACTAAAGAGGCTAACCTTGAACCTTTGGTAACCACAAATTTAAAGCCTGCAATGGCAATAAGTACATATCTTTCAATAGTCACCCAAAATGTTAATGGGTTGAATGCACCAATCAAAAGACACAGAGTAACAGAATGGATAAAAAAGCAAGACCCATCTATATGCTGCTTACAAGAAACTCACCTCAAACCCAAAGACATGTACAGACTAAAAGTCAAGGGATGGAAAAACATATTTCAAGCAAACAACAGTGAGAAGAAAGCAGGGGTTGCAGTAGTAATATCAGATAAAATAGACTTCAAAACAAAGAAAGTAACAAGAGATAAAGAAGGACACTACATAATGATAAAGGACTCAGTCAAACAAGAGGATATACCATTCTAAATATATATGCACCCAACACAGGAACACCAGCATATGTGAAACAAATACTAACAGAACTAAAGGGGGATATAGACTGCAATGCATTCATTCTAGGAGACTTCAACACACCACTCACCCCAAAGGATAGATCCACTGGGCAGAAAATAAGTAAGGACACGGAAGCACTGAACAACGCAGTAGAGCAGATGGACCTAATAGACATCTACAGAACTCTACATCCAAAAGCAGCGGGATATACATTCTTCTCAAGTGCACATGGAACATTCTCCAGAATAGACCACATACTAGGCCACAAAAAGAGCCTCAGAAAATTCCAAAAGACTGAAATCCAACCAACCAACTTTTCAGACCACAAAGGCATAAAACTAGAAATAAACTGTACAAAGAAAGCAAAGAGGCTCACAAACACATGGAGGCTTAACAACACGCTCCTAAATAATCAATGGATCAATGACCAAATCAAAATGGAGATCCAGCAATATATGGAAACAAATGACAACAACAACACTAAGCCCCAACTTCTGTGGGACACAGCAAAAGCAGTCTTAAGAGGAAAGTATATAGCAATCAAGCATATTTAAAAAAGGAAGAGCAATCCCAAATGAATGGTCTAATGTCACAATTATCGAAATTGGAAAAAGAAGAACAGATGAGGCCTAAGGTCAGCAGAAGGAGGGACATAATAAAGATCAGAGAAGAAATAAATAAAATTGAGAAGAATAAAACAATAGCAAAAATCAATGAAACCAAGAGATGGTTCTTCGAGAAAATAAACAAAATAGATAAGCCTCTAGCCAGACTTATTAAAAAGAAAAGAGAGTCAACACAAATCAACAGTATGAGAAACGAGAAAGGAAAAATCACGACGGACCCACGGAAATGCAAAGAATTATTGGAGAATACTATGAAAACCTATATGCTAACAAGCTGGGAAACCTAGGAGAAATGGACAACTTCCTAGAAAAATATAACCTTCCAAGATTGACCCAGGAAGAAACAGAAAATCTAAACAGACCAATTACCAGCAACGAAATTGAAGCGGTAATCAAAAAACTACCAAAGAACAAAACCCCCGGGCCAGATGGATTTACCTCGGAATTTTATCAGACATACAGGGAAGACATAATACCCATTCTCCTTAAAGTTTTCCAAAAAATAGAGGAGGAGGGGATACTCCCAAACTCATTCTATGAAGCTAACATCACCCTAATACCAAAACCAGGCAAAGACACCACCAAAAAAGAAAACTACAGACCAATATCCCTGATGAACGTAGATGCAAAAATACTCAACAAAATATTAGCAAACCGAATTCAAAAATACATCAAAAGGATCATACACCATGACCAAGTGGGATTCATCCCAGGGATGCAAGGATGGTACAACATTCGAAAGTCCATCAACATCACCAACCACATCAACAAAAAGAAAGACAAAAACCACATGATCATCTCCATAGATGCTGAAAAAGCATTTGACAAAGTTCAACATCCATTCATGTTAAAAACTCTCAGCAAAATGGGAATAGAGGGCAAGTACCTCAACATAATAAAGGCCATCTATGATAAACCCACAGCCAACATTATATTGAACAGCGAGAAGCTGAAAGCATTTCCTCTGAGATCGGGAACTAGACAGGGATGCCCACTCTCTCCACTGTTCTTTAACATAGTACTGGAGGTCCTAGCCATGGCAATCAGACAAAATAAAGAAATACAAGGAATCCAGATTGGTAAAGAAGAAGTTAAACTGTCACTATTTGCAGATGACATGATACTGTACATAAAAAACCCTAAAGACTCCACCCCAAAACTACTAGAACTGATATCGGAATACAGCAAAGTTGCAGGATACAAAATCAACACACAGAAATCTGTGGCTTTCCTATATACTAACAATGAACCAACAGAAAGAGAAATCAGGAAAACAACTCCATTCACAATTGCATCAAAAAAAATAAAATACCTAGGAATAAACCTAACCATACTCTGAAAACTACAAGTCACTCTTAAGAGAAATTAAAGGGGACACTAACAGATGGAAACTCATCCCATGCTCGTGGCTAGGAAGAATTAATATCGTCAAAATGGCCATCCTGCCCAAAGTAATATACAGATTTGATGTAATCCCTATGAAACTACCAGCAACATTCTTCAATGACCTGGAACAAATAATTCAAAAATTCATATGGAAACACCAAAGACCCCGAATAGCCAAAGCAATCCTGAGAAAGAAGAATAAAGTAGGGGGGATCTCACTCCCCAACTTCAAGCTCTACTATAAAGCCATAGTAATCAAGACAATTTGGTACTGGCACAAGAGCAGAGCCACAGACCAATGGAACAGACTAGATAATCCAGACATTAACCCAGACATATATGGTCAATTAATATTTGATAAAGGAGCCATGGACATACAATGGCGAAATGACAGTCTCTTCAACAGGTGGTGCTGGCAAAACTGGACAGCTACATGTAGGAGAATGAAACTGGACCATTGTCTAACCCCATATACAAAAGTAAACTCAAAATGGATCAAAGACCTGAATGTAAGCCATGAAACCATTAAACTCTTGGAAGAAAACATAGGCAAAAATCTCTTAGACATAAACATGAGTGACCTCTTCTTGAACATATATCCCCGGGCAAGGAAAACAACAGCAAAAATGAGTAAGTGGGACTATATTAAGCTGAAAACCTTCTGTACAGCAAAAGACACCATCAATAGAACAAGAAGGATCCCTACAGTATGGGAGAATATATTTGAAAATGACACATCCGATAAAGGCTTGACGTCCAGAATATATAAGGAGGTCACACGCCTCAACAAACAAAAAACAAATAACCCAATTAAAAAATGGGCAGAGGAACTGAACAGACAGTTCTCCAAAAAAGAAATACAGATGGCCAACAGACACATGCAAAGATGCTCCACATCGCTAATTATCAGAGAAATGCAAATTAAAACTACAATGAGGTATCACCTCACACCAGTAAGGATGGCTGCCATCCAAAAGACAAACAACAACAAATGTTGGCGAGGCTGTGGAGAAAGGGGAACCCTCCTACACTGCTGGTGGGAATGTAAACTAGTTCAACCATTGTGGAAAGCAGTATGGAGGTACATCAAAATGCTCAAAACAGACTTACCATTTGATCCAGGAATTGCACTCCTAGGAATTTACCCTAAGAACACAGCAATCAAGTATGAGAAAGACAGATGCACCCCTATGTTTATTGCAGCACTATTTACAATAGCCAAGAATTGGAAGCAACCTAAATGTCCATCAATAGATGAATGGATAAAGAAGATGTGGTACATATACACAATGGAATACTACTCAGCCATAAGAAAAGGGCAAATCCAATCATTTGCAGCAACATGGATGGAGCTGGAGGGTATTATGCTCAGTGAAACAAGCCAAGCGGAGAAAGAGAAATACCAAATGATTTCACTTATCTGTGGAATATAAGAACAAAGGAAAAACTGAAGGAACAAAACAGCAGCAGAATCACAGAACTCAAGAATGGACTAACAGGTACCAAAGGGAAAGGGACTGGGGAGGATGGGTGGGTAGGGAGGGATAAGGGGGGGAGAAGTAGGGGGGTATTAAGATTAACATACATGGGGGGGTAGGAGAAAAGGGAGGGCTGTACAACACAGAGAAGGCAAGTAGTGATTCTACAACATTTTGCTATGCTGATGGACAGTGACTGTGAAGGGGTTTATAGGGGAGACCTGGTATAGGGGAGAGCCTAGTAAACATAATATTCATCATGTAATTGTAGACTAGTGATACCAAAAACAAAGCAAAAAAAAAAAAAGGGCAGTTCCTGTGTGGTAACCTTCAATGAGTTCTACACAAGGGTATAAAGGGCATATAAAAGTGTAGGCAAAGGGTCTGTTTGTGTTTATACAGAGGATCAAAGCCTAATTGGGCTACCCCGAAAATGAACTAAGATACGATATGAAAAAGAACTTCCAACATCTGCACTCTCTGGAAGACTCATGCCAGAAGATGATCATCAAAAAACCCCGACAAAGATCCACGCACTGCTACAGCTGTAGATGCACTCATCCCACCAGTTCCTGGACTTGCCATGGGAATGAGGAAGGAGATATCTAAGCTGGCCTGTGCATACAGTAAAACAACAAATTTGACTGGATCTATACTGTTGGAACTCAACCAAGAATTTGGAGAAGTGCAAATTGTAGCGCTCCAAACTCTTACAACTACAGACTATTTACTGTTAAAAGAACATATGGAATGTGAACAGTCCCCAGGAATGGGTTGTTTTAATTTGTCTGATTTCTCTCAGACTGTTCAAGTTCAGTTGGACAATATCCACCATATCATAGATAAGTTTTCACAAATGCCTAAGGTGCCTTAATGGTTTTCTTGGTTTCACTGGAGATGGCTGGTAATTACAGATATGCTTTGGTTATGTAACTATACTCCTATTATGTTAATGTGTGTGCGCAATTTAAGTAGTAGCTTAAAACCTATATATGCTGAAGTTACTCTACAAGAAGATATGTCAAAGAAATAATCAATCTTCCCATGTTTTCTTCCGTCTGCTACTTCTATAGCTTTTCTTCTTCCTTCCTAATTACAACCATTAAATAGAATTCGTGCCTCATAGCAAATTTACCGAGTATCATAACTCCTCCAAGTGGTAAAGATACCTCAAGACAAATGCTGGGCATAGAAGCCACAGGGCATAAATATGCAAAGAAGTAAAAAGCTAACCTTTTCAAACAATAAGGCTTCCCTCTCACTTACCAACTTCACATTTCCCTGTATGGCCCCGGAAGATGACTGGTTAGCCAGAGACGGGTAAGATTCCTCAAGGGAGGAACAACCTAAGACAGGCACAGTCGCAGGGGGGCCATCAGGTGAGAAATTGGGGATCAACAGAGGTGAGGCTTAGAACCTCAACCCCCCTGTTCTGAGAGAAATCTTCTGCATACGTTGATGTTTTATTGCCCTGGTCTAGCTTGGATTAACACATAGTCTACAGGCACACACCTGATCATCTACATTTGCTCTCTTACAACACTAAACTATGTTTTCTACCTTTATCTTGTATCTACCTACCACTTCAGCATTTTATTAAAAATAATAATAATAAAGAGAGAAATGTGGTATCCACATATAAATCAAGTATAAAAACCAAATGAGTATTCATATTTGAACTGACTGTTTAGAGTTCATAATGCATGAGCAAAACCGAAAGTTTCTGTGATGACTGCCCTTGTACTGTTCACTATGTAACTTATTCATTATGTAAGAATTTGTTCTCCATGTAAGAACTTGTTTGTTATGCCTCAGAAGATTGGAGACTGACGAAAATTAGGCTTGGGGTGGATTAATGATTGTGCATTGAGCATTGACTCCCCTATACAGAATTTTATTGTCGTTAACAACCATTTGATCAATAAATATGAGAGATGCCCTCACAAAAAAAAAAAAAAAAAAAAAAGGACAGAAAAAAAAAAAAAAAGAATAGGAATCTTGATTGTCTATTTCCATCCCTTCAATCTCAGTCAATGTGTCTTTTTAAGACTAAAGTCCATCTCTTGTAGGCAACATATTGTTGGATCTAGTTTTTAAATCCATTTAGCCATTCTAAGCCTCTTAATTTAAACTTTTAGTCCATTTATATTTTAAGTAATAATTGATGTTAGGACTTACTATTGCCATTTTGTTAATTATTTTCCAGTTATTTTGTAGATCCATTGTTTCTTGTTTCTTAACCTGCTGCCTTTTCTTTTATTTTGATGTCTTTTGCTATCAGTATGCTTTCACGTCTTTATTGTATTCTTTTGTGTAATTACTACAGAATTTTCCCTTGTGGTTACCTTGAGGCTCACATAAAATTTCTTAAACTTGTAACACCCTATATTAAACTTTAACAACTTAAATAGAATTCATAAACTTTATACTTTTACTTCTCCACCCTCTCACATTTTAGGTCATTGCAATTACAATTTACATCTTTTAATACTATGTAACTAATAACAGATTATTGGGCTTATGGTTATTTTTATTATGCTCATTTTTAAAAAATTGTTAGAGTTCTAAGTGAATCATGCACCACTAAGACCATATTACAGAACATAACTATAACTATATGTTTACTATTACCAGTGAGATTGATGTTACTTTTTAACATTCTTATGATGTTAATTAGCATTCTTTTACTTCCTCTCAAAGGATTCCCTTTAGCATGTCTTCTAAGGTTGGTCTGGTGGCAATGAACTCCCTTAGCTTTTGTTTGTACAGGAAAGTGCAGACTTCTTAAGAAGATATACTAGACCCTTCATGGTCTGGCACCAGCTTTCCTGTGCAGCTTACCCTTCACCAATACTTTCCTTACTACTAGCACTCTAGCTTCCAGGCCAAGGGTACCATCCTGCTTTCTGGGTCTTTGCACACATTGGTCTTTCTCTTCTTAATTCCTCTCATCACTCAAATCCACCTAAGGTCATCTGTATCCCTCATCTGGCTTGAATGCCCCACTTACCTACTATCATCACTTGCTTTTAAAAATAATTCCCAGTTATCTCTGTAAATAATATCATTTACTAAACATCTATGATGTAGCAGACACTGTAGTAGGTACTGTACTTATACTGCTTCTTTTCATCACTACAATAGTTGTGCAGTACATACTACTGTGCCTATTTTCCAGAAGAGGGAAGCAAAGCATAGAGAGGTTTAGTAACTTGTCTAACCTTGTAAGTAGTTTACTGTAAAACTCAGATTTGAACATAGGTTGATTTTACTCCAAAGCCCATCTGCAATCTAAAAACGTACTTAGCGCCTGAACCATTCTTATGCATGGCTGCATGATTATGAGCCCCATGATGGTAAGGATCATACGAGCACCTTAGCATTATCTCTCCATCATGCAATATATAGTGTGTGTATATATATATATGTGTGTGTGTGTGTGTATGTATGTTTACATATATATATATATATATATATATATACATATATATAGTACATGACTTATAGCAAGTACACAATAAATATCTGTTGAATGAATGATTGGTTTGTTCCATGTTTTCTCCATCAATTGTGTGCTCCTTGAGGATAAGGACAGTATATTACCCATCTTTGCATCCTGACATATTAGTGCAGTGTTTGTCAAAGGAGTAAATAAATACATCACCTATTCTCTCTCTCACACACACACACGCACACAAATATACTAGTTTCTGACTGCCCATATAGTGCCTTGGACTCATTTTCTGTGCGGAGTTTCCATTTCAGACCTTTAAACATCGAGAACTGCGTCTCCCAGCTTGGGATCTCTCTGCGTTGGTTAGCACGACACTTGGCTCCTCCTGCTGCCACAAGAAGAAAAAGGGATGAACCTTTGCAGTGGATTGTACAAAAAGCTTAGGTATCATCTGCTTGAGTAACTCTGGTTCATCCCGTAAGTGAGACACGTTTGGCTGTGGAGATTTGAAAGCCATCCGACATGGACTAGCCTGATGGATACACTGGCACTTAGAGAAATTCTGCCAGGTTGAAAGCTCTGTGGCTTCCTGTGAGGAGAGCATTCCAGAAAAAGCCATACCTGTTTCTCAGAGCTGGTGGGGACCAGGATATGGGTGAGAGAAGAGCATTAACATTGTACGTCTGGAAATTAGAGCTTTTGGCATTCCTGGAAAAAAACGATGTGGCCTTTTAGAGCCTGCAAGGGCTGCTGCCAAATGTCTTTCCCCTAGAAACAAAAACTGTGTTCAAGTCTAGATAATTACCACTGAGCTGTGCCAAGTCCAGAAATCCTTCTCAGCCAAGCAGCCCCACAGGGAGTTGAAATTTACATTTATAATCATTTACCTTCAAAATAAGCTTTCAGGAACAAGCTTCACGCACATAGCCTTGGGGTTAAATCTGATTTAGACCAAAGACTGGATGTACCCATACCGACCAAGGAAACCCGTGTAGATAAAAGACAGCATTTTTCTCTCTCTGTAATTTAATAGAGGATGTTTGGAGAGGGAATGCTGAGAGGATACAACGGCTGAAATATCAGAACCAAGACTGTCTTGTAGTGCCGGCCACGTAGCCTGTTTTTCTGGAACTTTGTAGTCCCAGAAAGGAGCAGGCTGTTTTTCATCTGATCTCCAGAGGACTCTTGGAGACTCAAGAGAGAAACCGTTCTCAATTCCACCTGATCCCCTTTGCTGAGCAGAATCAAAACACACAGAGGCCCAAATATTTGGCCAGACAACAGAAGTAGCCAGGCAACAGATACTTAAAAGAAAGAAAAGAACTAAGAAAGGCAGATTAAATTGCCTGTCTTTTCTTCTGATAAAAATACAGTCTTTCTTGTCAACTGTAAACATTCATCAATATCACTCATGGCTGATTAATTTGGACCCCATCTCCGTTACCTGCTTCCGATCCCATTAGTTTATGAATCCAGAATCATTAAAACACTGTGCGTCAATGTCTTCTGCTTTTATCTTATCTCCTGGGGAAAATTAATGCCAGTGCCTGCTGCTGTTTGCCATCTTCCCCCCAGGAAGGTACCAAAAGAACAAGATGGTTCACGGTGCAGATACCCAGTTGCAGTGTGAATGGTGGGAGAGGGGGCTTCAGTAACGGGATAAGGTGAGAGCTGGGGGAGTGCTCAGCTCCCAGCCGTGTCCTTGGCTTGGGATTTACCAACTGTGGAAAAAGGGTTTAATTGGCCCTCCTTCCTTCTGCAAGTGTGACAAGGGTAATATAGTACTGCCAATCCTCGTGAAAATGTTCAGAAACAGCCTTCCAGCCGTTAGAGTCATGAGTCTTGTCAGGTCCTTTTGCTACTTCCCAGCGTAGAAGTGTCACTTCATTAATTAGATGAGCGTGGTGCCACACAACTCTAGTGCGCTCTCTCTTCATCACCGATCTTTGTCAATTTTGGTAATAAAACTGCAATTTAATAACCCCCTCACACACATTAGTAACTGTTTTATGATGGAATTTCAGTTTCCTGGTTGTACTTGATTAATCAGTCTGGGGAGAACTTAAATAGATATATTAGAAGCTTAATTAAAAGGCAGTCTGCAAAAAGCTAACTGAAAGGAAAACAGTTCAAAGAAAACAGGTTCGAGTGACTATGTGCTAAAATTAGATACTCTAGGTTATCAGTTTATTGAACAAGTCTTGGGCTAAAGGCAGATAAACAGACTCACAGAGGTGTGGGGCACTACAGACATCTTGTGTTCTGGCCGCACAATTCCACAAAAGTGTTTTGTTTCTGACCCACCACCCATCCCCGACTGCCACCTGCCACAGCCCCTTGTCCCGGCACAGGCAGCGAGTCACGCGGCTCACAGAGCTCCTTTAGGACCATGTGGATGGTACCCGGTGATGACCCTGCTGATGTCTCTTGGCTATAAGAACTGAGAAATCTTTCTTTCAGGCTATGAAGAGATGCCATAGGAGATTTAAAAGTAACCTGATGCCTCTCCTGTGGAGTGGAATCTCAGGTATTAAGAGAGTTACACACTGGAAACTTATAATAGGTGTAAGTGGGACAGGAAGAAAAAAGTGGCTCCCTCTCTGGGGACAAGTGGCTGGTGGAAAACAGCACAGTGAAACAGGAAGCAGCTTAGTCCAAAGTCCAGTGACGTGGGCTTCGGTTCTGGCTCTGCTGCTAACTTCAGGGAATACGCTTTGGAATTAATCAGTCAACTGAGTGATTTTAGGCAACTGTTTTCATCTCTCCCTGTTGCATTTTTTTTTCATTTTTAAGACCTCTGCTATCGTTTCCAGTTCAAACACCTTCAGCTCTCTGTTATGTCTGGCCCCCTTCCCCGACCTAGCAGTATGGTTTTGACAAATGCTTGAGGGCCCTGAAAAAAAAAAGGGGGTGTAGGGCTTTTCCTTTAACTAGGAAAATATGTGGGTACAGCTTTACGAAAAATATTAGCTAGGGAATACATAAGGCAGTACTTAGGGAATATATAAGATCATATTCCTAAATTAAATTATATATCACTATAAGACCAAAACTGAAAAAAAAAAAAAAGGCGAAAAGATAAATCTGAGAAAAGAGTATTAGAATAGTTAGGTTAAAAGAAAAGGTCACATACTTCAAGCAGCTGTAAAAGAAATCGCAGAGAATCTTTTTAATAATTGATGTAGATGAAATCTATGGTCCGTATTGACAGTCAAATTATGCGAGCCTTTGAATAGGAAATGGGTAATTTTGGCTGATCTTACCCCAAAAAATGACCAAAGAGACACATCCCCCAGTTTGCTTGAGAGGAAATGTATTTATCCAGGATCAGTGCATTTCCACAGTACTTATCACTAAAGAATTTGTCCTTTCTCTTCATCCTTACACTCTGCTCCCTGAGAGGGCCTGCATAGCAATTAATTCCAGCTCATAAGTGTTCCTGTTATATATGACTTTAAAGAACCTCAGGTGTACAGAATTGGATTAATTATAATCCTCAGTTCATGATAACCTATCATCAGCGATCCATATACAGCACAGATTTACTTTGTTTATTAATTTTAATCATATAATAAATACTGAAGAATGCACTAGGCAACCTAACAATTAGAACTCTGACAGTAACTTTCATCTATTTTTATACTCCTCCCAATCCTGTTCTGCTGCCTGCCCTCCCATCCCAAAATAAATACTTTGTATTAATTATTCCCTTTAATACCTAATAGTTTTAGAAATATGTATGTATGTTTAAACAACATATTATTTAGTTTTATTTGTTTCTGAATTTTATAAAAGATTATTATACTGTTTGTAGGCTTCTGGAACTTGATTTTTTTCATTTCAATTAAATTAATAAGATTTAGTCATGTTGTAGTGAGTGCATCAGGTTGGTTCCATTCAATGATCTGTAATGTTCTATGGTTTAAATATACTGTAATTTAATTATTCATTCTCAAAATTGTATCCAGGTTTTCACTACTGTAAGCAACGATGATGCAAACATTTTGTTCACATCTTCTGGCAGTCCTGTGCAATTATTTCTCTTGGTTGTATAACAAAAAGTTATATTGCTGGGTTGTAAGATATGCAACTATTCAACTTTCCAAGATAATAACTTACATTCTGAAGATACTATATCAATTTACATTCCTCTAGCCACTGATAAGAGATCCTATTGGTCTGCATACTCTTTAGTACTTGGTATCTTTAAATATGTAAAATTTTTATCAACAGAATGAGTAAAATATGACATTATGATCTTAATTTGTACTTCCTTCATCACTGATCAAGTGGAACATCTCTAAATGTGGTTGTTGGCCATGGGTATCTTTTCTTCTGTGAAATGACAATTTTCCCATTTTCATATTGTATTTTAGAGTTTCTTTATCCACTAAAGAGATAGTGACTATCCTCTCTCAATTGTATGTGTGGCACATATACTTTATCCCACTTGCAGCTTGTTTTTTTCGCTTTCATCAAAATGACTTTTGATTATCAGAGGTTTTCATTTTATTATTCACAAATTTATCTTTGCTTTTATGGTTAGCATTTTTGATGTCTTCTTATCCTACCCCTACATATCTATGAAAACTTTAATTTTGATACTTGAGTTTTCAATGTATCTGAAGTTTTTTGCTTTGCATGATATGAAATAGATATCTAATTTCCTAGCCAGTGGAATAAGATGAAAAAAGAAGTAAAGGTATAAAGCTTGGAAAGGAAGAAATAAAACAGATGATGTAATTATTCACATGGAAAACCTTTAACAAATCAAAAGAGATTTATTATAAAAAATAGTATATAAAATTGGAATTATTATAAATAATAGAACTAAGCAATTTAAAATATGAAATCCTGTTGTATTTCTGTACATCAGTAGCAAATAATAAGAAAACAAAGTTTTAACTAAAGATACTAACATAGCAAGTAACACTGTAAAATACTTAGGAATAAGTCTAACCAAAGATGAATGATGCCTAGGAATAAAAAAATTATAAAATTCCATTGAGAGACATTCAAGGAGACCTAATACTTGGAAGAGAGTTCATGTTTGTGACAGAAACATATCAGGGAAATGTCAACACACCCCAAATTGACATATAGACTCAATACAACTCCAATCAAAGTCCTAAAAGGACTCTGAAAGGGGCAGGTTCTTAATTTTCTATGGAAGTGTAAAGGGCCAACAATAATCAGGGTATATCTAAAAACAGCTAAGAGAGAAAACATGTCTTGTCACATATCAGGATTTATGATGAAAATACAGTAATTAAGACAGTGTATATTAGTGCAGAAACAGTCAAATTAACAAATGGTATAGAGTAGAACAGAGAGCCCATAAAAAGTGCAACACACACATCAAATTTAGAAAGATGATACAAGTAGCATAGCAGATCAATGTGAAAAAAAGGGTTTATTCTAGAAATGGAACTGGAAAAGCTGTTATAATGTCTGAAGATAGAAATCAGTTCAATGCCACTTATATAATCAATTGGTATTTATTCAAGTGGTAATTCAAAGCTCTCAGTCTTATCTTCATTCATGTCAAGTTCCAAAAGTCTTTCTTTTTTAAGAAGAATGTAAATGTCATAAGTCTAGATTAAGATCTCTAAGAAACAGCTTGAATAACGACAGACTGTCCCCGTTTCCCTTTCAAGGAAGATGAGGCTGGTTAGCACAAGCTTCTGGATGGTGAGGCGGAGACACAATTTGTGAGGCCGACAGGAGAAGCTGGTGCCCACTCCAGCAGCCATCATCCTAGGCCCTTCCCCCTCAGAGCGTTCATCTTCTCCTCTCCGAAAAAGTGTCAAATACATTTTAAAGGATTCAGAACTACTAGCTCATCTGAAGCACTCACATGTTTGGTCCACTTTTTGCCTCACAGTGGTTAATAAAGTCACGACTCATTTGCTTGGGTCCACATTTCAGTGCATTTCCAAGATAATCATCCATCACTGATGTATGTGTCTCTCTCTTACCCCTGAACCTTAGCTCCCTGTAGTCTTAATAGCTGATAGCCTGAGCACATTGATTCATTTCAGCCTATCAGTGTTCTTTTGTAGAAACTTACATGTTGTCTATGTCTATTCACTTAAGCATTCCTTCACCAATCCCATTCATATTTATTAAAGTGTCACTTCAAGGCTTCCTGGACAGTACAGGGTAACAATAAGCACTTGAAAGTTTTTCTTTTCTCAGCACATACGACCTGAATTCTTTTGATTTGTGGCACCCTATACTTTACTTCCCAATATATTATTAGTCTTCTCTGGTCTTGCCATAATGCTTTGTCTTTTGTCTGTTCGCTCAAATCCTCCTCCTGAGCATGAGGCTGATACCCCTGTTCAGATTCTTCACTCTTTGTGTCAGCTGTAATTGCAATTTCTCTTTGTTCCCATTCTACTTTTCAGGATAATTTTGATTCCATTCCCTCCCTAGGAACAGGGCCAAAGCACTCTACCTTAGCACTAATTCAAGTGGCTGACTTTCCCAACTGTCTTGTCCCTCCTTTGATGGAGGGAATAAGTCACACAGCACTATTACGATTTTCTTGCAGAAAATCTACAGGTTTGGGGAAACAAAGCATATATGTTAAATAGAGAACAATCCCAGATTAACATATGACCTCATGCCTCATCTCTGCCTATTCAGATACACTCTATGTTTCAACTGCTTGGCTGAACTCTTCTTATTTCTGAAGTCTCTTATTTCCTAGTTCACAATTGGATTAGAGCTTTCTCTGCTTAGGAAATATGGAAAGGTATGCTAAAATCAGACAGTAATTTAGAATGGACTTGTTATTTGGAATTCTTTTTCCCATGCTGGAATCCCTAGAGCCATTAATGTCTGTTTCATTCATTTGACACTTAAAGAAACATTAAAGACAATTAACAATAGGTTGTAGAACATATGGTTTGTTTCCCTTATTAGATCCTTGAGAACAGCTCTCTCATCCTTCACAGTCCTTTCTGTATTAGTCTGTGTCCTACAAGAAGCAGGTGGCACATTTGAATTGAGGTAATTTGAGGAAATTTAGTAAAGGGGCTATTTACAATCCCTAAGGGATAGTGCAGTATTGAGACACTAGCAATTATAGGGTTGATTCCTTGGTTAGTCCTAAAATCCAAGAAGAGAAAGCAGTCATCATAAATCAGGAGCAGAGAAAGTTTTGTGGAATATGCTGACTCACCCTTGTTCAAGGGAAGTATCCAGCAGTAGTGTCCCTGTAATAATACAAGGAGAACTAGTACCTCGGCCACATGTGCCTCACTGCCTTCCCTCCCGTGTCCTGGCAGTGCTCACTACTGAAAAACCAAAAGCAAAACAAAAGCAAAGGCCAAAGGTTGCTTACTGATGCCATCTATACACATGGTCTCCCAAGGCACAAATCAAAGTGAATGGCAGAGAATGGTTCCATAGGGAGAAAAGAAGGTATGGCATGTCTCCTAGTCTCAGGTTACTTACATACAAAACAGACTCAACCAAAATGAAATTTAGCTAGAAATAAGTGACCAAAAAATATCTGGAAATCTCCAAGTATTTGGAAAACAAAGAGTTTGTTGATCAAAGAAGAAATCAACAGGGAAGTTAGAAAGCACTTTTCCTGGGTGAAAATGAAAGCACTACATATCAAAATCTGTGGGATGCATACAAAACAGCACTTAGAGGGAAATTTATAGCTTCACAACTATCTTAAAAAAGAACAAGGGTGTTAACTTAATGACCTTAGCTTCCACTTTTAAAAAAATTTTGAAAATGAGCAAATTAAACCTAAGGGAAGCAGAATGAAGGAAATAATAAAGCTCTGAGTAAAAACCAATGTAAAAGAAAACAGCAAAACATTAGAGAAAAACAATGAAACTAAGGTTGGTTATTTGAAAAGATCAATAAAAAACTTTTATTTGCTAGCCATACTGATCAGGGAAAAAAAAGAAGACACAAGTTGTTAATATCAGGAATGAGAAAGGTAACATTACTACAGATTCTTCAGATATTAAAAGGATACTAGGGGAATGTTATGAAAAAATAATATGCCAATAGATTTGACAACTCAGATTAAAGATTAACTGCCTGGAAAGAAATAAACTAGAAATGGTGGTGCAGGAAGAAACAGACAATTTCAATGGCTCTGTATTTATAAAATAAACTGAATGATAGTTAAATGTCTTCTTACAAACAAAACTCCGGACTAGATAGCTTCACTGTAGAATTATATCAAACATCTAACAAGAAAGTAATACCAATTCTACATAAAATTTTCCAGAAAAAAAATTAAAAGGGAAAATAATTCCTAATTCATTCTAGGATGCCATCCCCCTCTGACACTCAAACTTGACAAAACATAAAATTTTAGCAAATCAAATTCCATAATATGTTAAAAAGAATATATTATGTCCAAATGGGTTTTAGCTAAGGAATGCAAAGTTGCTTGAATATTTGAAAATCAATCGATGTATTCACCATATTAAGATTTAAAAAGCAGAACCATACAATTATCACAATAGATAGATGTAAAGTATTTAACAAAATACAACACCCTTTTAAGAAAGGCTCTCCTAGCAAACTAGTCATGCAAGGGAACATCCTCAACCTGAACAAAGCATCTATAAAAAAACCTGTAATATCATTCTTAGCAGTGAGAAGATGGAAGTCTTTCCCTCTAAATTCAGGAACAGGCAAGGACTTCAGTAAACCTCAGATAACTATGGTTATCATGCAGACCACCTGGCCATGGAGAGAAACGCTCAAATGCTCTATTTAGGCTTAAAACAGGATAGATCACCTTTGCTTATTAACATAGGTTCAAAACCCCTGCTAGTCTCACAAAACTGTATTCTTCACTGATGTGTCCGAACTCCCTGTTTTAACTCTTGCTCATCAATGTCATAATGTCCTTGATTAGACTCCTGTTCTATCCTCTTCATTCACTCTCTGTATCCATGTAGAGAAACTCCATAGACCTCACTTTCTCTCTCAGTTAATGCCTATTGCTCTGCTAGTATTTATAGGAAAAAAATTCCCCCAATAAATTGTCATAGTCACCGTCACCATTTTTCTGCCCACCCATTCTCTCTCTGTCTTATTTCAATCATGCCAGCACTTTATTAAAACTCTTCTTGGGAGATCTCTCAATAGCCTCCATTTCGCCAACCCCATGTTAATTCTGTGGCTTCCCTTACTTACCTGTGAAAAGCATTTGACACATTTGCCTGTCCCTTACTTTTCTTTTTGCTTCTAAAACAGCCTATCTTAGAATTTTTTTCACCTACTACCCTGGCTGCTCCTTCCCTGTCTCCATTGCCGGCTCCTTCTCTTTCCAACCACCTAATGTTGCAACACTCAAGGATCTTCGTCTCCTTTCCCTAAATACACTCACATCCTGTATAATTTCACCCAGTCCTGTTGCTTTTAAGGCCGTCTGTATCAACAGCCTGGACCATACTCCTCAACTCTAGATGCAAACATCCAGCATCCTCCAACATCTCCACTTGACGTGTCAAGTGTAACACGTCACATGTCTGAAACAGACCTATTTTCCCCCATCCTATTTACTTCCCCCTTCCCCAGCATCTTTCCCACATCATTAAATGGCAATAGCTCATTACTGACCCAGTAAGTCAGGCCCAAAACCTATAAATCACCCATACTACACTTCCTCCCCCACATTCACACAGAACACACCGGTAAGTCCTGTTGGCTCCACGTCACAGTGCATTCTGCATCTCACCACTTCCCACTCCGCCACAGCTCTGCCTGCGGGTAGCCAGCCTCACGCTGCTCCTAGACTGCTCCTCCTTTCACTCCTGTCTCCCTGACCCCGATTCTCCTTCAGAGAGCAGCGGGATCTTACTCCGGCACAACCCTAATGCTATTCAGAACCAAATCCACGCATCTGACTATTATCCATACTGTGACCCACAGAGTTCTACGGGACCCTGCCCTCCCCAACTCTTATACCTGATCCCCTACATTTTCTTCTCTCACTCTGTTCTAGTAACAGGGGTCTCTTTTCTATTCATTGACTATACCAGGCTGATTCCTACTTCCGATGTTTTGAATCTGTCACCTCCTCTGCCAGCACACTTTTCCCTCGTATACCTGTAAGGTTTATTCCTGCATCCAGTCATACCCGCCTCTGCTCAAATGTCACTTGATCTGAGAGGCTTTGCCTGACCGTATTATTTAAAAGAGCTCCTCTTTCTCCTATTGGCACTCTTTGTTTCCATATCCTGCTTTATTTTACGTTCAAGCACTTAACCCACATTAAATTATGTATTTATTTGCTTAAGTGTTTAATAATCTGTCTCCCTAATTAGGAACATAAGTTCCAAGAGAGAAGGTTCTTTTCCTGTCTTGTTCATCCCTTTATAACCAATGCAAACAACAATGTCTGGCTCATGGTAAGTATTCAACATCTGTTCTAAGAATGAAAGATTGAGGAAAATAGCGTAACAGATCAACACATTACACTAAAACCTGACCCTGCTTTGAGATTTAGTTAGTTCCTTTTCTTTGCAGCCTTATGTTAATTCTGCATAAGATAAAAAAGAAAAGTAAGTAATTTCAATAAAGCAAAAGAAATTCAAGGCAGGTTTATATTTAAATATTAAAGGCATCAATCAGAATAATGCCCAATGTCTCAATAACACTGAACAGGTTTCTTGGTATTTTCTCATATGCCATCCTGTTCAATTCTTAGAGCAATCCTTTATTTGTATCTCCATTTTGCAAATGAGTAAAAAGAAACTTAACAGAGCTGAGGGACTTAAACAAGTTCATATTGCTAAGAAATGACAGACACAAGATTAGAAGCTATGTTTATCAGACTTTTCATCAAGGATTTATTTGTTCACTATGTCACAATCCCAAAGCTAACCTGAATCCTTTCTCCTCCAACTATGCCAGGTCCAACATAAAAAGAAATAAATTTGAAATGACATCCCATGGCTCACATGATGAAAATGTATATTCTCCTTAAAAGTCAAACTCTAATTTGAAAAAGATTCTGATTCTGGTTCTGGAACTCTGAGAATGAGCCAGAAGGGGAACTTTGCTCTGCAAACACAACTCACAGAGAACAGGGACTACAACTGGGGGTCAGGCACAGGACACCGGCTGGGAGGATGCATGTGCGAACACTATCTGGGGAAAAAAAAATAGCAGGTGAATCAACAGTCAAATGACTTAATACAAAGGAATTTGTATTAAGCTATAAATGTGTAGCCAAAAAAGGGATGCCCGTTATGACCACACACCTACAGCTATTGTCTGCAATTAGCAGTACTATCATTTTTATCTCCATCTGTTTGTTGCTTATGTCTCAATACCTTATGGCATGATAAATAATATAACATTACTTATAAGACCACAGAACCCTAATAATGCTGAGAAAGAAGTGAAGGAATTGAGACATTCCCTTTCTTTGCTTCATGTCTAGAGTTTCTCTTGTGTGTCTTGGAGGATTTCAGACAGATGGGCTTTTGGACGAGGCAACACATAATGTCCTTTTGAACCCTGAGGTTATACAATTGTCTAGCAAGATGTACAACTGCAAATGGCTATTTTCCAGTTCTACAATACACAGGGAGAAGAAATGGGATCCATGACCATAGAAACCCATAAAGAGAAGCAAAAACTAGCTGTTATAGACTCACAGATTTGAGAAGTTTGGAAGGAGTATGTGAAACTATCATAGTTCCCAGCCTGTTGTCAGTATGCCCTTCCTATTCCCAACTAGTAAGCCCTCTGTTTATGCTTGAACATATTCTATGACTGAAAATGTAAGGCCAGTCATTTTGAATGACTGACTCTCAGACTGCAAGCTACAGGAATATAGATTTTTTAGCACCATGTCAGGAAAAACATTCACTTAACAGAAATGTATGAACACCCATAATGTGCCAAACACCGTGCAATATTTTGACAGTGTAAGAGCAAAGTCGTTGAAGTCAAAGACTCCACAATCTGTTTTTAAGGAACATATGTAGACAAATAAATATATTCCATTTATGATAAGTAGAAAAATGCAGGTGATGTGGGAGCACAGATTGAACAAGTAAGGCCAGTTGAGGGTATAAATGGAATTTCTCCAGTGGGGTTTTCAGGTCTTTGTTATGCACCTCGGATTTTCCTTTAGAAACACTTTCTCAGCTTTTCTTTAAAAACACTTCTCATAATTGAAAAAAAAAAGACTTCTTTGTCCATTTTCAATCAATAACTGATAATAAATGATTAGCTAATCACTTATTAGAAACCAGTCTGAAAGTTATTAGATACAATACCTGGATTCAAGGAGCTCTTATTGGTGATGCTGTGCCCTGATTTGGATTCCCATGAATAGAAAGAAGTTACAAGCCTCACTGAAACATCATGACTAATCATTAAGCTAACAGACTTAACAGATCCCCAATGACCTTAATACAGCACTCCAATTCAGCAGCCCAGTCTAGGGTCACCACAAAATGTGATCATCAGAACTCACATACCTTGTGAAATCCGAAATATGAATGCCTACTCTCTTACCGTTACAGCCCCCGCAACACTTGCTTCTTCACCCCATTGTACCTGATCTTAACCTTGAGAAGGCTAGAGTCCCAAAGGCGTCTACCAGTCCTCTGGCTTCACTTCCTTCGTGACCCGGCTGAATCCCCAAGGTGCATCACTTCAGCCACAACTTCCTCCCCCTTTTCCAGCTCTACCACCCCCTCCTGAAAAGCCACAACCCTGCTCGCTGCAGGCTCTCAACTTCTCTCTCCCTATGTAAGAGCTGCAGAATGACACTTGAGATAATTGTACCATATGTAGATTGGTGACACTAACACTCAGGCCCCAACAGTCAGCCTCAGCCCCAGAAAATCTTTAGTTTCTTTTTGTCTGTGTTCTCTATACCTTCTCTTGCTATTCTGTCTTAAATTTAAAAAATGATATTAAATAACAGCTGGGATACAAAATACTATAAAGAAAAATCATAAAACACTATGTATCATCCCTTTCTTCAAAAGCCACCATTTTTAACAGGTTGGTGTATTTTTTTAGGTCTTTTCCCTCCCAATGAATATGGGTAATTTCATGTTATTGTATTCATGTAGTACATCCAATTTTGTATCCTGTGTTTCCAAAGAACATTGTATCATAAACAATTTTTCTTGTTATTACGCTACTTAAGCATCATTTTAAATGATTCACTTCACAATGCAGAGAAGTTATACCATGGTTTTACCATCAAATTTCTAGAAAGAATAGAAGCCACTTATCCCATTTACTTACTCATATCTCATTCACTGTATAATGCAGAGTGGTAGGGCTAATGCCTGTTATTTCGTGAAAAGTACTCTATCAAGATTCATCAGTGATCTCACATAAACAAGGACTGGGTTTCAACAAATAGCATTAAAACATAAAACAAAAAGGCATAAATGATGTAGAAATGTATTTCTTACTCAAGATGAAGTCTTAACACGAGAAGTCCAGGGACAGCATGGCAGAACTGCTCCAGGGGGTCTTCGCGGACACCAGCTCCTGGATCTGTAGCATGACCACCACTCACAGAACTGTACTGTAGTCCAAGATGACTCCTCCATCTGCAGAAATCAGCTCTTAATTTTAAACAAAAGAAAGAAGGAAGGAACAAAGAAGAGGACAAATGCCTGAATTAGCTCCTTGTTAAGGAAAAATCCTGGAAATTTTTAAATGGCAATTATTACACCTCCTTGGCAAGGCCACAGTCATTTGGCCGTAGCTAGCCACAAGGGAGGCTAAAGAATGGACTGTTAAGACTAGGCAGCTGTTTTATCACCATGAGGAAAGGGACAGTAAGTACTAGAAGGTAATGAGCAGTCTTGAACATGATTCCCAATTACCAGACATTACTCACCTCACTTCATCCCTCAGCATTATTGTCCCCACTGATAGCCTTACTTAGTATGCAATTCATTAAGACCAAAAATATTTATTACAAATTACAATCTATCATCCTGTTTTGCAACTTCATGGATACTCAACAGAAATCTCAAATTTCTCAAATCCATATCTAAGCTCATTTTTTTCCCTACAAATCTGTTTCTCCTCATGTAGCTTCTGTCTTGGTTATTTCTACTACAATACTCATGAAGCCAGAACCTGGGGTCATCCCCGATTTTTCTTTTTATGCACTACTCAGATCATCAGTGGTCAAGTTTTATACAGTATATCTTCACTAGGTCTCTAAAATCCATCTCCTCCTCTACCTATTCAGAACTGAAGTCATAAAAAAAGTAATTGTGATTGGTATTTTGCCCTTAGAATGTCCCCTTCTCAAACCATATTACACATGCCCAAAAGATCTTCTTAAAACAGAGTTGTTCATGCCGCTCTTTGTTTAAAATCTTTCAATGACTGTAATTCATCTTCAAAATAAATCCCAAACTTATTAGTATTGTTAAAAATGTCACTTGAAGTCAAATATCACTTAAACTATCCAAACTCACCCCCCACCTGTAGCGTAACTAATACCTGATATGTCTGTCAATCTGAGTGATGACCGAACTTCTCACAGCACACCTTATTGTTATGTGAAAATATATGTTGTATATTTTCTACTATATGTTGTCTCTGTGCTGTGCCTGAACCCCCTTACACACACCTCATGAGTGGATTTAAAAAAAAAACTTTTCAAAAATCTTTTAAAATTTAGAACTATGAAGATGATAAAATGATTTACTGAAAATAATCAAAGCTATACTCCAAAATGAGATCTTATATGAAGAGAGTTCTATATATGATTATTTACCAAAAAATTGTTAAGGTTTAACACATCAAATTCTAGTTCCTTTTCACTAAAATACTGCTTATAAAAATATCCCATAGTGGGGCTACAAGAACAACTTTGGTCCAACGTGGGCCCAGTTCTGTGTGATCCACATTGTTCTCGTCCTACATTATATCTCATCTGCTCAGAAACATTTGCTTCTTATTTCAGGATCCTTATTAAGTAATCACCCACAGTTCCTGGTCTTTTAAAAATAATTCTAGAAATGGCTTTTCAGCCACCAGGAAAACTTACCACAGCCTCAGGAGAAGACAGTGCTTTTACCTATGGGATCAGCCTTCTTTAGTTCTGGCCTTTACATTCTTTCTATGATCTCTACTTTCTTTTATGTGCTGCGATATTGGGAAGTGGTTTTAAACTTCTTTTACAGATCTGGATTTCCATACCTAGTTGGACTGAGAACTAAAAATTCCTCTCCCCCCTATTTACAGCCCATGAAATTTCCTGCATTTCATCATAAAAAAATAGTGACTCAGAACATTACTTTTTAATCACTTCATGTCCAGCTCACTGGTTTTCAAGTGCCTTCGTGTGGATGGGCTGCATCAGAATTGCCTGGAAAGTGTATTGAAATTACAGATTCCTGGGCTCCAACCCAATCATTTGGGAGAATTTCCAGGACTGAGGCCTTTTAATCTGTGTTTTAAGCAAGAACAAAGGCAATTCTTATTCCAATCTGGTTTGGGAATTTTTAAGAGCACAGTTAACTATCATATGCCTGATGTCAGCAGATACTATTTTCTGACTTAGAAAAAAAAATCGGTGAATGAGTGACACTCATAAACATTGAAAAGACATAAAGAATTCTTTTGAGCCTTCTAGAACCTTGCCTCCAGACAAGTGGAAGGCTGCCATCTGTTTGAAAAACTAAGCAGCCTATACTTCTGCAATAGGTAGAATGTAATATGTAAGGACAGGTCAGTGCTTCTGCAATAACAACCATACAAAGTCAGATATATTACCAAGACCCACATGTTTCGAGAGCTCAAACAGCTCTGACAGCAATGAGAAGTAATGATCTAAAACTCCAGAAGGGTAGAATATTGTCACGGTGACCTGACCATATCCAGCTCCTCTATCTTCATCCATCTAGGAGTGTTTGCAAATTTGAGGCATGTGCTGATGACAGCACTTGCTGAGCCCCTTTTGGGAAAGTGAAAAGCCAGTAAAATTTTGGAGAGATCGTGTGATGGTGGACTAACTTTGGAAATTTGAGGGAACAAAATGCCAGGGTTCCTTATGAACCACTTGCTAAATTCTGGTATTCTGAGGATGGCTTCCCTGGTAAATTCTTTTGAATATTTGAGGAATAAGTTATACCAATCTTGTACAAACTCTTCCAGAAACCCAGAAAAGAATAATAATCCACCTATATTTATAAGACTAACATGATCTCAATTCTAAAATTTTTCACCGAACATTACAAGAAAGGAAATTACAAACTAATATCTCATAATTATAGATGTAAAAATCTTTGAAAAATGGCAAATAAAATCCAATGATATATAAATACATATGTATACATATACAATCTTTCAAAGCATCACAATCAACTTGGGTATTCCAGGAGTATAAGATTGTTTTAAAATTCTAAATTTTTTCTGTTTAGTTTTCTGCATTATCAGAACAAATGAGACAATCACAGGATCATCCAGATAAATATAGAAAAAAAATTAACAAAATTCAAAATCTACCATGACTAAAAAAAAAAATTCAAGTAAATTAGGACTAAAGAATATTAAAACAAAACATAGCAAATATCATGCTCAATAGTGAATTACAGGAGACTTTGCTCCTCAGATTAGAAACAAGACAAGAATGCTCACTGAAGACCACTCTGTTCACCAGTGTACTTGACATTCTAAGCAATAAGCAAAAAAAAAAATAACAAAACAAAATAGAATGGTTAGAAAGGAAGAGATAAAGCTGTCATTACTGGAAGGTTGTGTGATATGTATAAAATCTGCCATTACATAGAAAAACTTACAAAAAGATAATACAATTAATAAGTGAATTTAGCAAGGTCATAAGTAACTAATCGATATTTAAAAACCAACTTTATTTCTATATACTAGCAAAAAAACCATAAAAATGCAAACAATTAAAATATGCCACATACAATAGTATCAAAAAACATTAAATGCCTAGGAAAATACCTCCTGAAAGACATGCAGAATTTATAAACTAAAAATTACAACACATTTCTATAAGAAATGTTAACAGACCAAAAGAAACAGAATATATCATAATAATGAACAGATGACTTGCTATTGTAAAGATATCAATTTTCCCCCAGTTTATTCTCCAATATCAATATTACTGTGCTTTTTATAAAAGCAGATTCTTGGTGGAATTTGAAAAGTGATTCTAAGATATATGTGGAAATACAAAGGCCCAAGACTGTAAAACAATTTTAAAGGACCAAAAGGTTAAATTAGTTTTTGGCTTGATATTTGCCTGAGATTAAAATCCATTATAAAGCTCTAGTGCAAGATGGACAAATTTGACAATGGAATAGAATAGAGTCCAGTAACACAGGCATAACATATGCAAAACAATTCTACCTCTAGTAAAACATTCACACATATAAATAAGCATGTATACATGTACTAGAATGTTCATAGCAGCAGTAACCAGAACAGCCCCAAACTGGAAATTATTAAAATTCCCATTAGCAATTGAATGAATAAAAATATTAAAATATTCACATGATTACATCTATACAGTATTATAAATTAGTAATTGACAGAAGTACTACTACACTGAAAAATTTTCAAAACTTAATGTTGAGCAAAGGAAGTTAGTCAAAATCATAGAAGTCAGGATGGTAGTTACCCTGGGACAAGAAGGTAGTGACTGTACGAGAGAGAAAACAGGTTATACGTTATGTGATATTAGTAAAACTGTGTTTTTATGTCTGAGCGTTAGTCCTGTAACTACATTCCGTTGTGAAAAATCACTAAGCTGAAAGCTGAATACTTATATATAATATGTGCTCTTTGTATATTTATTACATTTCGATAAAATGTTTAAAAAATGAACCTAAAGCAGCCTAAATAACTAAAGAACTCTACGCTATTCCAAAATTCCATGTAGGAGTATCTAGTATTGGGAGTATTTGTAAATGTGTAAATACCTACAGAATGAAAAAATGATGAATGTGTGATCTTACAGTCCATTAGACAATCAAACAAAATGTATGGAGAACTTACTGCATGCATGCTGTAATGAATGTCAAAATGAATTGACCAAAATCCCTTTATGCAAGGAGTTTACAATATACAAGGGACTACAACTCCATAATAATAGGATTATTAAAAGGTCTGCTGTAATAAAAGTCATATGACAAATAGAAATTAATTGCTATAGGATAATACCCAATTGAAGGTGGGAAGAAAGAAAGCCCATGGGAGGTTGATATTGAAAGACCCTAAAGCTAGGGAAAATTTCATCAGGTGGAGATGAAGCCAAGATAAAGTAGTATTCCAGGGCTATTTGTAAGGGATGATAGTTCATAAAATAACAAATCGCTTTTTACTTTTAGCAAATGCCACTCCCTTCTCTCCTCACAATAACATCGTTTGTCGGTTTCCATTAGAATACTCCCATCATTCTGGCCCTTTTCTTGTGCACATTTCAGCTTTGTATTTTTCATCGTTGAATTTCATCTTAGTGTTTTCAAGGTAATTTTGAATTTTTTTCTTGTCTTTCAGACTCTTAGCACTTGTCACAATTTACACTAGGTCTACATGAAATTATAAGTGGACGGTAGCATCATCAATTGCATATTTTTAACCCTCTTAGTGATCGGCCATGTAGCAACGGATTGAGTCGAAAGGTAAGAACTCAGCAATTTTTATCACTGTAAGAACAAAATGGATCAAAATCAAGGCTTATATATTTTGATTGTTTAGCTTTGGTGTCAAATGATTAATTCTGACACAGTAAAAAGATAAACTGGGCAGCACACTTTGCTGTCTTTGAGAAAAAGCCCAGTCTCTATGAATTTCTTACATGCTGCGATGCTTCCTTATTAGATAACAGATGAGAGAAATTTTATGCTTATCCCAGGCCTGTTTGCACCAGATCCATGCTTTCTTCCACTTCTCCTTCAGATATCTTAAGCAGCAGCTGCAAGTGACATCAACAAGATGACTGAATAAAACATCCCTCATCATATTCTTTTTGTAACAACTGGCATCCACCCATGGATGGAAGTGACTGTGGGAGATACGTGATCCAGCGCCCATGCCAAGTGGCCCAGGAGCAGCCTCACCTGCCCATGCCCTGGGTAACGGGCACACAGACCTTAGTTCCAGCTGTGGATCCTGAAGGGGCGTACAAACTGGCTCCAAGCCCTCCCAGCCAGAGTCTGGGAGAACAGTGACTTAGAGACAGGAGGAGCCTTTGTGGAAGTCCAAGAGTCCAGTGGACAAATTCCAGCTTACCGCTGGAGCAAACATATCCAAGATTGGTCTCAGTGGAGAAGGTACGAGAATAGTTGAACTTTAACTGCATAACCTTTTTCTCAAGAGAGCAAAGCCCATTGCCTACAGGGCCCTTCTGGGCCAATGATTTCTCCTGGGGGGTAAGTAAGAGCAGGGGAGTAAGAGCCCAGCTCCCCCAGCTTGGTGGGACTCTGCTAAAGAGGCCCAGTTCTCTCTCAAACTATCCAAAGTTCTGAGTCAAGAGTCGTACAACTGGAGGTGGTGGGAAGGTGGGGAAACAAGAGCCAAGGGCCCAGATCATCTCGAAGGGATGTGGATCCTCCTAATGGCACAAAGACTCATGTGAGGCCTGTCCACAAGCTACTGAGACACCTCACCCATAGGTCCCTGCACTGGCTCACAGGCATCCCGTATTCTGCAAGCCTCATCCACCCCTCCACCACTCCCATCCCATTGGCTGCCCCCTGTGCATGCTCCTAATAATGGCAAGGGCAAGTTTGGCAAAAGGCTAGTGAGCATATGTGGAAAGTTGGCCCAAATCTGCAGGCCAGAGAGAAACCTCAAATTTGATCATTTAGTACCACCTAAGGAAAAGCATAAGAGCGGCTGTCATTACCTCGCCTGATGCATTGCAGGACCTAGAGAGGCACACAAGCTTAAGGAATCTGTCACAGAGGGAGCAAGAAGCAGAGAGCAGGCATATCTATAGAAGGTATGAGAAAGCCTCAGCATCCCTAGCAGGGTTGACAGGAAAGTCTTTCTCTCCCAAAGTCAGTCTGTAAAGACTGGAGGACGTGGCTAGCACTTCAGAGGTGAAGGCAGCTAAGCAAGACTTCAAGAAACATGAAAAATGAAGGGAAAATGACAGCATCAAAGGATAAGAATAACCTTCCTGTTGCCAGCCTTAAATACATGGAGCTCTGTGATTTACCAGTAAAAAATTCAAAATAGCTGTTTTAAGGAAGTTCAATGAATAGCAAAACAACAATGCAGAAAGACAATTCAATGAAATTAAGAAAATAACACACAAGTGAGAAATTTGACAAAGCAATAGAAATCATAAGTAAGGACCAAACAAAAATTCCAGTGCTGAAGGATACAGTGAATGAAATGAAAAATGCAAAGAGAGTATCCACAACAGAATGGATCAGACAGAAAAAAAGAATCTGTGAATTAGAAGACAGGACATTTGAAGTAATCCATTCAGAAGAAAACAAAGAAAAAAGAACGAAAAAGAGTGAAGAAAGTCTACATGAACTATGGGATCCCAGCAAGAGAACCAATCTGTGAATTATTGGAATCCCAGAAGGAGAAGAAAGGCAGAAGAAAGCAGGAAGCTTACTTAAAGAACTAATGGTTAAAAACTTCCCATATCTGGGGAGAGACTTGGTCACCCAAGTTCAAGAAGCTTATGGGTCCCCAAACAAATCCAAGTCAGTTCCCCCTGACTTCCTTCTGAATGGTCTTGCTGCCAGTTTTTGAATTTTCCCCTCTTCTAGTCTGTCATTTATGTAACTAATTCCCTGCATTTAAGTCTTTCTGTTCCAAATTCTCTAAACCCTGTTTGATGAATAGATCCCTACTAATGTAACGCTCCATATTTCAGATTACAAATTTACAACCATCTTTTACTCATACTGGCATGAATTGATTATTTCATTAATGTCACAAGGAGTAGGAGGCCAATACTTTATTTGACACGATCGACAGATCGTGACTCTGGAAATTACTGTTAGTTAGATTAGCCAGAGTAGTTCAAAATTACTTAGCATGCACCAGCATGACATCACATATATCTACGAAATTCATAACAACATAGAGAAAAACATGCGGCATTACTTCCCTTTTAATAGTTGCAAAAACTGAGTCAATAACAAGGTATCATATTAATGAACTCTTACGGTCTAAGAGATCTTAAACATATAATCTCAAACAGGGTTCTCAACTCAAGGTAATAATGTGTGGATGCTGTACTGGCACTTATTCTAAAACTGCTGAGAATTCTCAGTCAAATTTCTTATTTTATAAGTGAATAAACTGAGACCCAAATGGTGAGAAGGCTCATCTATGCCCAAAGGGTAGACTCAAAACACTTGTGACTCTTGACTTCCAAAATCATACTCCCATCAAAGCAAGGCTTCAAAACCACTCCCTTACCTACTTCTAGTATCCCCCCCATTCATATCCTGAAACCTAAAGGAATTAAGTTGTTGTGATCATTCATGTTAGATTTTCATTTCATAATGGCAAGACCCATGTTTAAATGACTCATAATCCTTGCAGATCCTGGAACAAGGCTTTCAATTTCAATCAATGCATAGTTATTAATTTTCTAGTACATCAAGACTATGTACTTCAGAGTCAACTGAGATTTACATTGGATTTCCTACTATATATTGCATCCAGCTATATGAATAGATAAGTTGGAATAATAGATTAAATAAATATAAGCATTTATTTAATCATTTAGTCAGTCAATGAACAAATGTATTTTGAGCACCTACAATGAAATTGTACTATTTTGTGTATTGATGAAATAGCAGTGAATAAGACAGACAAGGTTCCTGCTTTCCTGGAGCTTCTAAACTAGTGGATGAATAAACAACAAATAACCTCAGCATGCAATAAATACCGTGAATGAAACAAATCAGACATTGTTATGTAGGATAAAGGATTCTAAGAACACTGTGTACAATTATGATGTTTTACACAACACAACCCTAGGAGGCGCCATTCATGCCCTGGATGTTGCAGATTTGTATATTTATTGCAAAAACTTTCCGGCAGATGGCAGTAAAGTGTCTTGTTCAAATAAATTGGTGCATTAAGATCATTTTCTGACAATGAAAGCAAAGAATCTTGAGGAAGAACTGGTTTTTCTAATTAACCCAAAAACATACTGTGGACTAGCAAAGACCCTGGAAGAATGAGGTAACTTTAAAAAGATAGTCAGATAAGACCACTTTGATGAAGTGACATTTAAGTTGAGGGTAAATAAGAGCCAGTCATTGGGAAAGCCAGAGTACGAACATCCCAGGAAGGAGGAAAATCATGTGCTTGGCATTATCCACTCTAATTTTTGCTTTGTTTTGACATTATACTCTTAAAAATTAAAAATCATTAAGTTCTTTGTGGATGAACATAATTTTCATTAGCAGAGTCCTGTGTTTTGCATGACTTGTTTTTCCACTGAGATGACCAGTTTCCTTGGTTTCTGCCTCAGACACACACCTACAGCTTTTTGCTGAGGTTAGGAAAGTAATCTTTGATCACATGATCTAGTTGGCTGACCTCTATAAACCAAGAGAAAAATAATAGTAGCAAAAAATTAAGAAGTAATTTGCATGACAATTATCACCTTTGTTAGCATTTACTAAAAGCAAGGCAGTATATTGAACTGAACAATTGTACTGAACAATTAATCTGTCCTTATCAGTTACCACCAGGGAAAAGTCCCCTGCTGCATACCTTCCTTCCTTCCTTCTTCCTTCCTTCTACATACCAGGTACTCTGCCTTTCATTTATAAAACAGTTAAAATACATACAACTTAATGTTCTTCTTCTAACATTTGTAGAGTGTTTATTAAAAGCCAAAGTGCTATGCTAAGAGTTTTACCAACTTTAGCTCATTTAAACCTCAACAACCTGAACTAGAAATTATCTTACCTAATGCACAGAGGAAGCTGAGGTTTCTTAGCATGCCTCAGATTTGTTGAATTGGAACTTTCTCCAAGTAGCCTGACTCTAGAACTCATGCTGTTAATTCTGAGTATGGTACATGGTTGTAGAAAGCTTCCAATGGATGTTTTTTATTCCTAGAGGCAGAATAGCATAGTGATAAAGAGTATACACTCAATGATGGAGATTCCTACCTCCCATGAGGCTCTAATAATAACCCCAGGAGAAGATATTCCAAATCACCAATGTTTTCCTTGGAGAAACAGGCCAACCTATCTCAGCTACCACGGAATTTGTAGTTTGCTATGTGCTTTCATAGGTTTTCTGAACTCCTTCATGTCAGAAGGAAGTCTTCACCTCCTCAAGTGTACTCCACAGGCTGAAGCACCCTTCACTCTTTCCTAAAAATAGATGATTTCAAGGAGAAGGAGATATAGAACATGCCTAAAATTGTCTTCTTTCATCCAGACCCTCCCTCCCAAGAGATTCCTACTGGAGTTCCCGAGCTGAGAATTAAATGGCAGAGAACACTGATTAACAAGAAAGTAGGTTTTCCCCCTAGCCTATATTTCAAGAATACTGTCAGAATATTTAAAGTGTTGTGTGACAGAAATTTGCAATTCTGAAATACAAGGAAAACCCACATGATGATATTAATTTGGTAAAAAGACAATTCAAAACCAAGAGACTATTTAGACATGTCATTTTATTAAACATCATAAACTATGCTGTGTTACAGGCACAGTGGAACCAATAAACCATTAATACGGCATCATGCAATAGCCAAGAGCAGAATATGAAACAGCTTTGATCAAGAGCAGGTGTGAGCACAAAGCAAAGTAAATTGTTCAATCAATTAATGGGAACAGAGTTAAACACTCTTGTCTATCAGTAGGTTATAAATCATTGCATCCCAGTGGGAAAGGCTATAATAATTTCATAACAAAGCTCAGTGATTCTAAACACTCTGCAGTAAATCTTTTATCAGCCTCAGCCTGGCATCTCTGTCCCAAGAGCCAATTTGTACTCTGTGTGTTCAGCCTAAATCAGTGCCCAGAAAAGAAGATTTCAGTGAAAGGGACTTGTGAGCAAACCTCCAAATATTCACATACCAGATCTGGATAAATACCCACAAGTTCAGTGGCTTATATTAACTGTTGAAACATGACGAGCTAAACTGGAATACATGAGACAGGCATTTGGTGTAGAACTAAGTAAGCCCTTCACAGAAGCCAGGGAAAATTACGAGTCATTCAAGGAAACAGACATCCAGACATTTTCAATTTTTTAAATTAGTATCAAAAGATATTTTTCCACTTTTTTCTAGAGTCTCCAAAATGCTTCAAGGTCTCCAAAAGTACCCCCTAAAGCTGAAAATTCTCTCCTTCTACTGCAGCTATAGTCTGAAACAAGCATTCTGAAAAGGCAGAGCTCACACTTAGAAAGCTGGGAATTTAAAACTCACAAGCCAAGTCATAACCTACCCAGATCTTAGGATTTCTTTTTCTTTCTCTGGTCTTTGTGATTTCCACCCAGCTCTCCACTTCCACAGTCAGCCTCAGGAGGCACGCGCAAATGCTGCCGGGAGAGCCAGCTCCTCCCACCTCGGGCTGACCGCCACCCCACATGAGGGGCATATAAAGTGCCTACATGTGGCAGTAACTCACTGACTCAGCCTCAGTGTGAGTCTTACTGTATTCTTTTTGACCTTGAAATTAAGGTTCCTAATAATTGGTTTCTTGCCACGTTCCCCAGTTAGTGATTAAGAAAGGTACCTTAACTTCCTTCCTGAATACCAGTGGCTTGATTTTATGCCTGAAACTTAATTTCCCCAATATTTGTTTTAATTTCTACGTGTGCCACCACCCTATTTGCTTGCCTCTGTTTATTGCTCTGCATTATTTAAACCGGAATTGATTTTCCTTTCTCACACTAACAAATCTCTCAGCTTTAGAGTTAATTTCCTATTCCTACTTCTCCTCCTTTCTTCCAAGCATTTATTGTGTTTATTTGGAACTGGTGCTAAAGAGAGAAAATAACTCTACAGGTTACTACTCCCTGACCTTAAAAGTAACTGTAGGCATCAACACCAAAATACTGATTTTGAATAAAATCAGGATTCAGTCTTATGTAAGCCCTGGATCTGCCTGATCTCTAGGTCCTGTTCTACCATATAGGGCCTGTGGAACTGAGGCTGAGACCCTGCCAGGACACTGGATGTATTTCTTGAAGTTGATGAGCCTATAGTCTTCATAGCCTCTCCCAGTGATGTCTATATTGCTAACTGATGACTTGAATCAGTTTCCTTTTTGTTCTCTTATGCCTAATTACACTGGGCAATATCAAGGTTAGCATTCATATACAAGTTAATGTCTATTAAGGAAAAATAGCAATTTGGCAGTACACTTGATCCCTAAGAAGGATGGTTCTTTATTTCAGTTAGAATATTCTGTCTTAGGTTGTGTTGTATATTTTGTCAAATGAGACCTTGAGGTTTTCCAAACAGGTACCTGAATGCTAGAGACTCACCCAGTAACCCAACCAATATTTCTTAGCTCTGGCTTTGATTAACAACAAATAAATTTACAGTTGAACTCAGGAATTATATTCCTTTGTAACTGAAGGATAAACATAATCTATTTCCTTCCTGTTGTGAACACTTGTCAGCGTTTCTTAAGCCAAGGGCAGTCTAAAGCCTAGGTTGCTGTGAGGAAACCCTCAACCCAAAACTCATCCAATGTACTCTCCCTTCCTCATTTCTTTCTTTCCTTCTCCCTCTTTCTCTACACACACACAAACATAAATATTTTCAAACTCCATCCACTGTTTTCCATACTTTGGGCAGTGATGGAAGACACACCCAGAATTACAGATCTCCAGAATTACAGATCTCCACATTGAGAACAAACACTCTCAAGATCATACCAGAAAACTAAGAACTCAAGTTAATGAGTCTGGGAAAAATGAAAGTTCCTATGGCCAGGACCCTCACCTGACTCCAAACTACTTGATGATGTACTTACAGCCTCCTGCTAGGCTACTGCTTCCAGTAGCCTAGGCAACGAGCTATTATTGACTGAGTCACTATATTAAGAGCTCTGCCCAGTGGTCTAGGTGGAGGCAGAGACAGAGGTGGGTTTATGGACCTATGGACTGCTGGGTGCAGACGTGATTCTAGTGCTCAACCTACTGCTGGGAGAATAAAGCTGGGTATAAACCCTTTTACCCCAAGAATGTTCTGTTGTCATTTCTCCATCTCACCAAATCCATAGTGAACCTGACCAGGGCTGAAACCCTCAAGCAAGACAACAAGCATCAGATCATTAATAGTTACCTTTGAGAATCATGGATTTTACCAATTAGTAAGTTCTTGACCAACACATTACTTATTTCTGAGAATGGATTTAACTTTATTCACCAAACCATCAGGTGCCTTATTCAGTAACCTTAGAAATGATAAAGCTAGAATTATCTTGGGCCTTGAGTAGATTTGTAAACTGTTTTGTATTTCTAGAAAAGAAACTAGATTTTCAGTCAGAAGACATGGGATGTAGTTTAGTTCCTATACTCATTAATTACATAGCATTGTGCAATATATTTAACCTCTCTGTATCCTGGCATTTCCATATATTTGGAAGTTATTAACAATCTTCATAACAACTTCTCTACCAATTTGACTTTTGTAAATTGTTTCAGAGCTATTTTTATTGTGGTAAAATATACATAATAAAATTTACCATTTTAACTTCTTTTTTTTAACTCGATCTGTGGCGTTGTTTTCACATTGTTGTATAACTATCAACACTACCTCCGGAACATTTCATCTTCCTCAACTGAAACCCTGTGATCATTAAAATAGAACACCCATGCCAGCCTCCAGAAGCCACCATTCTACTCTGTTTCTATAAACGTGACTACTCTAGGGACCTCATATCAAGACATCACCAGTATTTGCCCTTTTGTGATTGTCTTATTTCACTTAATGTCTTTAAGGTCCATCCATGTTGTAGAGTATGTCAGAATTTCCTTCCTTTTTAAGACCAAATAATATTCCTTTGTATATTTATTTGCCACATTTTATTTATCCTTTCATCTGCTCATGGACATTTGTGTTGCTTCCACCTTCTGGCTACTGTGAATAATGCTGCTGAGAGCAGGGGTGTACACTATCTATTTGAGTCCCTGCTTTTACTTTTTTGGATATATATACCCAGAAGTGGAGTTGCTGGATTACATGATAACTCCATACTTTATTTTATGAAGAATTACCAATTACCATACCATCTTCCTTTTTTTGTGAATTTTAAGATAATATTTGGAAAAGAGCTCTGAAACTCCTTCATTAACAAAATAAGTTAGGTGATAGCATAGTCTGTATTTTTAGATAATGTTTGAAAATTTCTTTAGAACTTTCCTCTTATCTGAAACTCAACTTTTCCTATTGTGACTATCAAGTGAGGATCATAATATAGACCTTGCAAGTTTGTTGTGAAGTTTAAATGTAATAATGATATATTGAACCACATAAATTGTTTTTGTTACAGATTAAACATCATCAACATCACCAATTTCATATACCTCAACCTAAGATATTCATTTGCCCTCCCAGACCCATTTTGACATATACCCTGCTTGGCATCCTAGGTGTTGCACATGAACAGCAGCTCTCTTGCTATCTGGCTTCCAGTTCACTCAGAAGGGACAGGCATTAGCAGAGCAGGAGGAGAGCGTGGTTGAGATATATAAAAAGATAAATCGATGAAGGATGAGTTCATATTTTTCACTATATCTCCTTGTGTTCATATACAAGGAGGTTACTATGATATGTGGAGGAATGTCTCTATAGGCAATTTTTCAATGATGGCAAAAGAAATAGAGAACACTAATATTAATAGCATTGGAAGTTAAAATAATTTGATTTGGCTACTGTGGCTTCCATTCTCAGATCTCAAAAACTATTACTATACACTTGGATTTATACCCATTTCCCCAATGAGCCAAGAGAATATCATGAATTTTTCTGAGTTTTAGTTAAGTACCAAGAGCCATGGAAAACAACCACTAGACAGTATGAGCATGGCACAACTTATGAAGTGTTATATATCAATTATGGCTATCTAAGGCAAAAAAATTAAAAATAGCATGAGTTGTTAGATGAATACACTCTTCACTAAACACTGCATCTTAGAGAGGAAAGAAAAACATATGCCTGAAAGGTATATAAGATGTTAAAGAACAAACCTAGCTGAATTTAAAAAATGGCAATTTGATTGATACAATGGCTTCTTTTATTGACAAAGTTGGTAAAGAAAACAAAAAAGAGAAACAGATCATGACTGTAATATGGGAAGATTTGATAGTATATAAAATCCTTATCACTTTCACTCCTGGGAAGACAGAGTAGAAGTCCTTTACTTTATTCCTCCCAGTAAGTACAACTGAAAAACCCAGACATTATAAATAAAATAAGTATACAGAGACTCTAAAAGATGGAGAGAGGAAGGCACTGGACTGGGACATGGGGACCAAAGGAACGACCTGGTGGTGAGTTCCCTGGGTTTCTGTTTGCATCAAATATTCCTGATTTATAGTTGAAAGAGCCAGTAACCCAGAAGCACCAACATGTGAACACTAAAAATACAATAACAAAAGCCCATTCTCGCTAGTAAAGGAATCAGGAAAGGGGTAATAGAAAAAGTCATTTTTAAAAATATAATAACTACTTTACTCCAACCAAACACCACAGAAAATAACTGTGTACAACTCCCCACCCCAAACAACAAAGGCGGAAGAGGGCACAGAATCCCACTGAGCAGCACAGATGCCAGGTGCCCCTACAATCCTGCCTGGGTGGTGCCAGAGAAGGCCAAGTAGGGAGTCAGAAGTATCAGCAGAAGCCTACTGTGCAGCAAGGACCCCTCCTCCAGCAGGAATGAGGACCTCCTCCCAGTGGGGGTCAAGGGAGGCCATTTGGAAACTAAACTTCAACTCCCAGTCAAAGCAGAGATTCAGCACCCCTATGCTTTCCCTGGATCAGTGTCAGAGGAAGCCAGCTGAAACAGAAGGCTGAAGTAAGATTTAGTGTCATAACAAAATACCAAAAATGTCCAGGTTTCCATTAAAAAAAAATCACTTCTCATACCAAGAATCAGGAAAATCTCAACTCACGTAAAATGACAGTCAAAGATGCCACCAGTCAGATGACCAAGTTGTGAGAATTATCTAACAAAGATTTTAAAGCAACCATCATTAAAAGGCTTCAACATACTCGAGGCAAATGAAACAGCAGAAAGTCTACCAAAGAAACAGAATGTCTCAGCAAAGAAATATATATACAAGAACCAAATGGAAATTTTAGAAATGAAAAATAAATTAACCCAAGTTCAAACTTGTTGTGTCTTCAAGTTTACTAATTGTTTCTTCTGCTATGTCTAATTGCTGTTAATCTCATCTAGTATATTTCTTCAATTAAAAAAAATATATTTTAGAGCCAATTTAGGTTGACAGCAGAATTCAGCAGAAAGTACAGAGTTCCTACATGCCCTCTCCCTTCTCACATGGCCTCCCCACCATAAATGCTCCTCACCAGTGTGGTATATTTGTCACAATATATGAACCAACACTGACACATCATTAACCAAAGTGCATAGTCTATAGTATGGTACAGTCTCTGCATTGCACCTTCTATGGTTCTTGACAAACATATGATGACATGTATCCAACCTTATAGTACCATACAGAATAGTCTCACTTCCCTAGAAATCCCCTGTGCTTTACCTATTCTTCCTATTTCACCCTCCCCAGCCCCAAATCCTTGACAGCCATTGATCTTTTTACTGTCTCCATAATGTTGCCTTTTCCAGAATGTCATATAATTGGGATAAAATAACAATTAGCCTTTTCAGATTGGCTTCTTATACTTAGCAATATGCATTTAAGGTTCTTCTGTGTCTTTCATGGCTTGATAACGCATTTCTTTTTAGTGCTAAATAGTATTCCATTCTATGGATGCACCTGAATTTATCCATTCATCTTTTAAAGGACATCTTGTTTTCTTCCACGTTTTGGCAATTATGAATAAGTGTTCTGTAAATATGCATGTGCAGGTTTTTGTGTGGACATAAGTTTTCAACTCCTTTGGGTCAATAACAAGGAGATGGATTCTGAATCATTTGGTGAGAGTGTTAGTTTTGTGATGTCTATTAATTTAGCAGTTTTGCAGAAACTCCAACTATCCTTTGAAGTGGCTGTGCTATTTTACATTCCCCCAAACACTGAGTGAGAATTCCTATTGCTCTACATCTTTACCAGCATATTGTGTTGTCAGTGTTTTGGATTTTGACCATTCTAATAGGTGTGTAATCTCATTGTTTACATTTGTAATTCCCAAATGATCTATGATGTATATTTTCTTCAGTGAGTTATCAGTTAAGGCCTTTGCAACCGTGTTGTTAGTTTTCTTATTGTTGAGTTTTAAGGAATATTTTGGATAACAGTCCTTTATCAGATGTGTCTTCTGCAAATATTTTCCTCCAATGTGTGGCTTGTCCTCTCATTCTCTTGATCCTCTACTATATTTTTCATCTCATATATTGTACTTACACCTTTAGAATTTTGATTTGGTTTTTGGTTGGTTTGATTTTTGGATTTTTTTCCACATTTTTCACATTTCTACTTTTTGTGTCCAATTTTTCCTCTAGCTTCTTAAACATACAGAAGACAATTACAGTAACTGGTTTGATGTCCTCTTGCACTAATTCTATCATCCGTGTGATTTCTGGATCTGTTTTGATGGAATATTTTTTATTCTCATTATGTGTCTATTTTTTGTTCTCATGCCTGGTAATTTCTTATTTGATGCCAGACTTGGTAAATGTTGCCTTACTGGGTGCTCAATAAATTTTTTGAGCTTTTGTTTCCAGAACTAATTTTGTACTACTACTTAGGAAAGACTGTTCTGAGTATTCTACCCATTACCCCATGAATTTATGAAGTTTTCTACTTTGATGCAAAAGAAACTATTCCCAACCCTGGCTGGGGAATATTTCCTCTAATTTGGGGTAGGGGGGATATTGGTTTCACTGGACTTAAACAGCTTCCTCACATGCATGCGCTGAGCTGATCTCAGCTGAAGGCTAGAGGAGGACCCTCTACAAACCTGCTCTCTAAAAATCTCTCTCCTCTGTACTCTGCCCTCTGGACTCTATTCCTGGGCCTCTTTGGGCTCCCAGCTCTGTGTACTTTACTCACAGAAACTGAAAGATTCTCCCACCTACATAATGACCTGGAAAGTCTCCAGGCAGTGAGCAGGGGCAATTATAAGGCTCACCTCATTTGTTTCCCCATCTCTCAGAGATAGATTACTGGCCTTTATCATGATGCTCAATTCTTTTAAAACTATCTTATTCATTTTGCCTGGATTTGTTGTTACAGGGAAGAAGGTAAACCTGTTACTCCATTTTGGCCAGCAAGTGTTTGGGACCCAGCACCAAGTCATTAGACCTTCACAAAACTATTACCAGGTATAAAAAAGGAGAAAATTTGGACTTTCAGACTAACGCATGGTTTCTTTCAGTGGGTTCCCCATGTCCTTGCCCCCTACTGTCAGCTTGCTCCCATTGTAACCTTTCTCTTCTCACCACACAGCCAGAGTCTACACTGGCTTGTTGCTAATTTTTAAACTTTATAAAGAGACATATGTAGATTTCTCTGACAGCTTTTCTTGAGCTCCCCCCTCCCACCTCAAGAACTCTACCAAATTTCAAAGGATCTATTCTTTGCAAATCTTCAACTGTCTAATAAATTAATAGTCTCATTTTATAAAAGCTGGAGGTAACAGATAAGCTAGGAGTCATGAAACAGTCTTGCAAAGTCTTAGCATATCTTGCAAAGGTCATCTAACAACTATTGTGCTCAGTTTTTGAGGATAAACAATTAGGGTCTCTTTTGTTAACCTGTTTCATATATACTATTTTATACGTTAGTAGGTAATCAAAGTACATAGAACTATACTGCCTGGCAAGTTAATGGGCTGTCAACATATATTTGTTGGGCAAATAAATGCATAGTTTTGGGGGTCATCCAGGTTTGCTAGCATATTATAAAATATACAGGGTTTATGAATATTAAAACACTCAGAGAAAGGAAGGAGAAATCATCAAAGTTGAATAAAATCTTAAAAGCAACCAAAAGAAATATGACTTTTTTCTGTACAGCAGACTTCCCACCAGCACTACCAGATTCTCAAAGACAGCAGAACATTATCTGTGAACTTCTAAGAAAAATAAAGTTGATTTCAATGTGAAATTCTTCATCCAGCTAGGTTATAATGCAAGAATGGAAAGCAAAGGTATTTACTGACAAGATAATCTGCACATCACAAACTCCAAGTAAAAGAACTTCTAAAAGAATCTGTTTCATTTAATAGGAAAGAAAATGGAACCAGAAGAAGGGGTATAAGACACAAGTGCGAATAAAGATTTTTCTTTAAACATGTTGACTGAATTTAAACGAGGATTGACTATTCATAGTATTACTGACAATGTAATTTACTGTGTTTAAAAGTGAGACGAAACTAAAATAGAAGCTGTAACATGGGAAATTCATGTCAATCAGGGCTCAACTATCCCAAAGCTCACGAACCATTCCACAAAAGGATAGAGATGGTGGCTAACTAGACTTTTAAGGAAAGAGTGTTAAAAATGTTAAGAGTAACCACTGAAAGGACAGAAACAAGTGTCTAAGTTCAAGAAGTCAGGAAAAAAGAAAAACAAGAAATTTAAAAAAGTAGTTAAAAAAAATAAGACATTAGAATTAAGTCCAAATGTTGTCATGAAAAAGAAAAGAAGCACCCACTGAGGTCTAGGAACCGGCCTGACAATTACAGGTAGACCTCAGAGCTACTGAAGTAGGTCTGTCCCTCAAAGCTAGTCTATGTTGTTCTTCCAGTTGGACATAAATAATCTCACAAAACACCAGCTTCAAAGTCACTGTGAGACCATGGTAAAGTGAGACAAAACATGACCACTTTTTAATAGTGGCTAAACAAAGTCACTGTCACTATGCAATCCACAAAATGCCAAACATCCCCCTCTCCTGGCTAATATGAGTGAATACTACTATTGCCTTGTAACAGACACAACTTCTGTCCCCCTCTATCCTGCCCTCCCCAGAGCTAAGATGTGTTAAGATACTCACTTAGAGAACTGTCCCCATTTTCTGATAGCATTCAGTCCCGAGTAAATCTTTTTGCTTAGACCCTTCCCCAAATAACCCAACCAAAGCCAAATATGGTGAGCCCTTTGTGACAGCTCCTCACTGAGCCCTCCATCCTTGTTCTCCAAAGTATGCCATCTCCAGTGGCTAAGTTATAAAGCCAGCGCTTCATTATGGGTGCACCGCTGGGGTCTTTGGCTGGGAAGCATTGATACTTGTTATTACAATAACATTAAAATGGTACTTTTGTTCACGCTTCTAATTTGTTCCTGGATGATTTTTTCTTAATTAAGGTTTCATTGATACACAGTCTTATGACAGTTTCACATGAACAACACTGCGGTTTCAACATCCACCCATATTACGAAGTTCCCCACCACCACCCCATTGCTGTCACTGTCCATCAGCGTAGTAAGATGCTAGAGTCATTACTTGTCTTCTCCATGCTGTACTGCCTTCCCGTGACCTACCTATACTGTGAGTGCTGATTATAATGCCCTTAATCCCCCTCTCCCTCCCTCCCTCCCCACCCACCATCCCCAACCCCTCTCCTTTTGTAACCGCTAGACCCTTCTTGGATTCATTCCTAGATGATTTTTAAAATAACTCTGCCAATAGTCCCTGAGTACCACCCCCACCAAAAAAAAATTCTGTTGGAACATTTCATTTTCTTAAAAGTACAGAATAATATGTGGTGAGAGCCAACATCTTTCCAGTATTGTTTTCTTTTCAGAAAGATGATGTATTTCTCTACTTATATACATCATGGTTTATGGTTTCTCTGTAGTTTTATTCATATAGCTCCTGTATATGACTTGTCAAATTTATATCCAAGTAAAATATAAAAAACTACATATTTGTATATTTTTACACAGACATTTATGTATATTTATATCTAGATATGTACACACAATTTCTTTAGTTTTTGTACATGTCTTTTCAAGTTTATTCCTATATATTTATATATTTTGTGCTATTATGTATCACTAATTTACTTTTTGTTTTCTAATTCACTGATGTCTATTTTTAACTTTAAATTCTCTAGTATATTTTCTTGATCTTTTGCTAGTATTTAGAATAAAATGACTGGCGGACTTATTTCTAATAAACATTCCAGGATATGGATTTTTCTGAGTATAGATCTGACTACATGCTATAAATTATCATACAGAATACAGAGCTCTTCTTGTCCTTAACTCCTAAATTATATGATGTTGCAACTGTTAGATTTTATATTAGTTATTTAGGAGAGATGATTATTTTCCAGGTCAATAAAGCTTTGTCTCTTTAATTTTTTTGTGTAGTCAGTTTCAGATTTTTAGAACATGATAGTGATAGACTCTCACCTGCACCATAACTGAAAATTTCTTATTTTCCTCAGTGATCTTCATTATAAATAATTGTCCATGGATATTTAAAAGGTAATACATTCTTCAGAGGTACAAATATATGCATCTATATTCTTAATGCACATTCTTAACACAGATGCATCTTTATGAATAAGCAAATACTCCAAAATACAAGAATGATATTTGTTCTTTTCACTACTGTGTGCAATGATCCTGGTGCAATGCCAGGCATTCTCAAGAAATATTTGTAATTCAATGAATTAATGACTATTTTCATGTATTTTTCTCCCCTAAATGATCTCTCAAAAACTAAAAGATGTGTTAAAAGTTCCCCACTACTATGGTGATGTCACATGTTCTCTGCCCTGTTTAAAAGATTCACTGGATATATTTACATTCTACATTATTAGGTTAATCAAGGTTCATAACTGTTACATTTTCATTATGGAATTTTCCATCAAAATAAAATCATCATCTTTGTCCAGTTTCTGCTTTGGGGACTAATTTGTTTTGATGCAACTGACGGCTATGTTGTTTTCCAAAGCCTGGTACAGTTTTGCCCCAATATTTAACTTACTGAAATTCTGTTATAGTTGTGTTTCTTGTAAAAACTATGTAAATGTTGTGTTTTGGTTGTTTTAACTAGTAGGACCATTTGGCCTCTACAAGGTGAAGTGTCATAAATATGTCTTATGGTTTTAGTTTTTGTGCTTCGTTTTGTTTCCTTTACTATCTGGTCGTTCACTTGCTTTTTTAAAGTTTCCATAATAACTTAGAAAGTATACATTGCATTTCAATAGTATATAGACCCAAATATCTAGAATCATAAACTTTCTCAATACATCAGTGTAATAAAAGAAATAATCTACTGCTTCCCACCCATACAGTATTTGGAAACCAGCATGCTTGTACTCTTCCTGCACCTTCACACCAATTCCCTGCACACTCTTAAAGAGAAAAATCTAAGGTGGCAGAACCAGAATATAAATACTCCATGTCATTCATACTATGTGTCTCCTTCATTGAGAATTTTTCCTGATATTTTAAATTTGATTTGTCCATATTTACAACAGTTCTTTAGTGTTACTATGTTTAGTTTTAAGGTTTACTCCCGGATTTTATCCCACTATTTTCCCAGCCCTGAGCTGTTCTCACTTACCTCTAAGTTATCTAGAAGACATGTTTAAATATTCTTCTCCCCAGGAAAATAAATACATATAAGCCTTCCTCTTGGCTTCAGTTGAACTATAACTGACTTCCCTTCTCATGCTCAGCTTTGTGTGTGACAAGACTGAGGTCAAGGTAATCTTTGTTCTTTTCTGTTTACGTTTTATTCCCATGCCTCTCTATGCATGCAGAATTTTCATTTCTCTTGTCTGGATAAAGGTTTGATTTGCTCTAGAACAGAGCTGTCCAGCAGAATTGTCTGCGATGACGGAACTCTCCTGTATCTGTGTGTGCAATAGTTAGCAGTCAGCTCTTATGTGGCTACCAAGCACCTGAAATGTGGCTACTACAAATTATTAAATGCTAATTAATTTAAATAACTGCATGTGTGTGGTGGTGAAGACCGTGTTGGATAGTACAGTTTCAGAATGTCCCAGGGTTGTGAGGGAGAAGTGGACTTCATTTCTGTGTAATATCTCACCTTGCTTTTCTCAATCACCGAGATCTCCTTTGCTTGAAGAAACTGGATTTTCCTCCGATTTGGTCGGCTGGAATGCAGATCTGGCAACTTGTTACTTTTTGCTACATTTCCCTTCAGATTCCTTTCAGTGGTCTCGGCTCCATCTCTCTGGACCACCAGTGGAATTCCCACTTGGGTCCCACACTTAATTATTCTCTTCTGACTTGGCTGCTTCTTCCTTAAACTGTAAGATGGAAGCTCTCTTTCAATCAGCTCTATTGTGTGAGGCAAGCGGCGAAGTTTGCCTTCACCCGAGTTCCTTTGAAGGAGGGACTGTCATTTTAAAATGAGATCATCTGGTTTGGGAGGCTTAGATAGAGGCGAAGAGAATCTTCCTATTCACTCAGTGTTTCATTTTCCAGGATTCCCACTTTGCCTTTGTAGCTATGCCCTGACAGTTGGCTTTTCTAAGCTCTGATTGCTCAAAGAGGCATCCGCTGCAAGGAATTCTCTCAAATAAGCACCTTGCCAGCCGCAGGACTAGATAAGGAGCCAAGCCTCCTCCCCGCATGGAGCCTCCTTTGTTTTAGAGATCTTGGTTGGTTTCAGTGACTGTGTTTTTCTCTTTCCGGACTTCAACTTCCCACTCTTCCGTTTAAATTCATCAATACAAGCGAGCCTTCTAAACCCTAGGACCGCAACAAGAGCAGAGCCCCAGGTTCTCTTTCTCTACCAGGGACCTGGCTGTGTGCCCCTTCTATACTCCAGGACTTGTAAGTAATAAACTCACTTTTGCGTGGCAGTTTCCTAATGGTTATTGCTGAAGGGCGTCTTGCAGTCATAATAACCATACGGGTGGGTCCAGCTGTAACTCTGGTTTGGAAAGGCGGGATGTCTGAGAAGCTCACGAGGCCCAGGTGAGTGCCCCCAGGCATTTCTTGCTGATAGCATCACTACCCAAAGGCTGCGACGGCACCAAACAGCTTCTTGGTGTTCTTTTTGAAGAAGCTGAGCTATGAGTCGGCTCCACCTCACTCCAGTCTTTGTTTAGCTTCCTGGGTTTTTTGCTCTGCCAGAAGGAGGGTGTCTCCACACCATCTTCCTGATTTTGGCTACTCCAGCATATGTTGCCATTTCCCTGGCTCCCCCTGTAGCCACTTAGCTACTTCTACTGCCTTGGCAGCCAGATCAGCACCTTCCCCCCCAGCCTCAAGTTCTTTTCGGGAAAGCGGCAGGTCGGCCAGCCTGGGAGACACTAGTACGTACGGGACTCCTCCTCCGGGCGTCAGATCCCCTTTGGGTCCGGAGGGAAGCGGGGCCTTTAGAGCCAACTCAGAAATCCTCCAGAGAAGTGATTGTTTTATGAATTCCATGACGGACCTTTCCGTCCCTAATGCTAGACTTCCTCCGACGCTCCAGTCCCATCTTCTGGATCCTACCAAGTGCTCTTCTATCAAGGCCTGTGGTCATTTAAAGCCCTTTTCAATTTCTCCTGCGCAGCTCATTAAAGCAGCTGGAGTTAATGAATGGATCTATGACGCATAGTGAGCCACCTGACGCTGTTTTGCATCACGAGAAGCATGGAACCTGGCTCTGAAGCTCTCACAGGGCTGCAAGGTGGGATCATCAGGGCAATCGGGGCCAGCACGGGCACTCCCGGCTTTATTTTTCAGAATTCCAGTGCCCTGCCTTCTCCCTGAACTCGATTCACGACTCATACTTGCCAGTTAGCGTTCCACTCTGAGGCTCAGGGCACTGAGTAGGGAATCCACTCAGGTCTTCAAACTCACTATGGCTAAACCTGGTCAGCCTCTCTGGACTCCTGGTTCAGGAGGTAGATGCACTCCCTGGAGGAGGGGGGTCGTCCACCGCCTCCTGGGGCAGGTGTTCCTCATGGAGTCACAGGATGACTTCGGCTAGACTCAGGCACTGGGAGGCTGGAAGAAGCGGCGGGCAGGGCGTTCTGTGAGTGACAGTCCCCAGTAAGGGCCCTGCTTACCTCTGCACATGTCTGATTGGTTTGCAGGCGAAGATGGTGGGTGCGTGTGGGAAGGATTTTAAATCGTGGGAAGACCTTCCCAGGTAGGTGTTCTCCTTCCTTCGTTGTCTTTCTCCCTCTCGTCTTTTCCTGGGGCCTCTCTGTTGGTAGAAGGAAAGAGAAGGCAAAGGAGGTGAATGGGAGACCCAGCTGCAGCAGGTGAGTTTGTCTGGGAGAGGGGAAAACTGGTGGGTGAGGGGAGGCTGCTTGCTTTCAAGTTTAGTACTTTTACAGTGTGTGTTTACTTTTGCATCTCAATTTAAAAAATTTCGCTTGGTAGTCATTTTGATTTTCAGTTTTAAATCTCTTGAACTTGAAAAAATTTGCTTTATAGCTTTATTCCTTCTTGTTCACATGAGTCTTATGGGACATCAGTTACCTGCATCTCCAGTCTATGTCTTACATATGCATATTCTGTTTTACTATTTCCTTTCTCTCCACATTTTGGAAGAATAGCTTCAGGATGTCATCCACAATTCAATGTAGCCCAGTTTTGATTCCGTTCTTTAGTACAATTAATACTGATTTAATTATCCTGCTGTCCTGCTTTACCTCTTCCAGTTCTTTCTTTACTTCTGCCTCTCAACCAGCATCCGATATTTAGAAGGTCAGTTTTCTGTTATTTTGTCAACTTGCAGCTTTTACTTTGAAGTCTGTTTTTATGAATTTTCTTGAGCATTATATAAAATTCCATATTATGAGTCATTTTTGGAAGTACTTTTCTCTTCTGCAGCTTAAATTATTTATACTGCAGATTATTCTTATGGACTCCATCTTGTCTATTTTTGCTTCCTTCCTTCTTTAGGACAGGCAGATCCACTGACCTAAGCAAGGCCGTAAATTCCGGTTGGTTCTCATTATTGAGTTTGTACTCCTCTTAGATCACAAGCAGCAAAGCTAAATAAGATGCACAGACCCAAACCCAATTTCCAGTGTATTGTGTAGTCTTTTATTTAGAGTGGCTGGCCTGAAAGTCTTTTCTATTTAAGTTGACTACCTGTCTATTAGGAAAAGAGGTTAATCTGTATAATCTGAAGCAATCTGTAGTTCTTCACTTATCAAAAATGAGGAGTGAAAAAGTGTAGCGCTCTAAATGTAATTCTCTAACTTTTAGCCCTTGGAGGTCTAACTTGTAAAAGCACCAGGCCCTTCCCATTACAGCTATCAATTGTATTTCTTAGTGGAAAGTGTTTGATAGAATCATGTCTAAAGAGGGGAAACAAGAGTGCTGAGCCAGCTCTGCTCAACAGAAGCTGCTTTCTTCCTTTTAAAAATGGAACACCTCTCTGCTCTGAGGACTATGTATACAGATTTCATGGGTTCAATGCTGTATCATCTTTTTCTCCATGTGGCTTGTCCCTCTGCCTCAGGACCTCATCTGAGCTGTGGTACATGGACAGTCCACATTAAATCTGGCATATTCTTGAGTACAGGACCTAGTTAATGATTCTGTACTGTTTAAAATGTGCATACTTTACTGTGTTTTCTCAATGATAAGATGAGACTGAGAGGCAAGTTAACTTTGCCAGACATAGTGGCCTAAAAGGCTTGGTCAAACAAATACATATATCTATACAGATTTTCTTTGCCCTAGTTGTATGCCTCTCCCTTCAAAGAGAAATGGGCCCCCATTCACAATCATAATCATGGAGTGTTGCCTTAGAGGATATCAAAGAGGGACTCACTGTTCAACTAGGGCTCTTGTTCCCCAACTGGTTCCTGTGATTTCACATCCCTTTCACGTCCTCAGTATTGCCCATGTCTATTTGTTTGTGACAACTTAAATAATTTATTCATCCAGTTGTTTGACAAATATTATTTACCAGCTTAAGTTTTATAGTAGGCACTGGAAATACAATGGCAAATAATACAAACATAGTCCTTGTTCTCATACAATGTATAGTCTAATGAGAAGTAAGTCAATAAACAAGTAAATGAATAAAAATATTCATAACAGGTATGTTATTCACTGTCAAGAGAGTAAACTGTGAGGTGTGACAGAGCCTATGGAGGGGAGTGCTTTAAATTAGGTGGCATCCATTCCTGTGTTTAAATTGAGAAGAATGAGAAGCCAGTGTTGTGAAGTGGTATGGGGATGACAATCTGTCCTAGGCAGAACTGCAGATGTAAGGCCCTGAGGCAGAGATCAGGGCAGTGATGGAGGATATTAGGAAAGGGGCTGGAACCTGAGATTTGGAGACGTGGGCTTAAACCAAGACACAGAGTCTGAAGGTAAAGCCTGTGGGATAAATTCTAAATACTGTGCGAAGCCATTGAAGGATTTTAGGAATTAGCATGGCATTTTAAGTAGAGTACTGTGATATTTTTCAAAAACATGATTCTGGAATGGGGAGCAGGGAGAATGAAGAGCAAGAGTGGAAGATAGAAAACCATTTAGTTGATGCCAACGTCCACACCAGAAATGCACACATCTGAAATACACGACAGAGGAAGATGCAGTAGGGATTGCCACTAGTTCAGGTGCAGGATATAAACTGCAGAAGCACTAAGGGATGTCTTAGGGTTCTTGCTTAAGCAACTGAGCAGATGACAATGGCTTTTACTAGGATGTGGAACATTGGGAAAGGAACACATAATGGGGAAAAGAGGAATCAACAGTTCACATTTGGACATGATATCCTTGGGAAGTCTTTGGGTCACAAGCTCATCCATAGAATTCAAAGTCATATGAAACATATCACCCAAGAAGAGAGAGTAGATAAGTATAGAAAGTCCTCGGCAACTCCAACATTTTTGAAGTTGGGTAAAAAAGGAGGAGCCAGGAAAGAAGACTAAAACAGACAGGACAAAAACATAAGAGAACTAGGGCAGTGTGGTTGTGTGAAAGCCCAGAGTAGAGACTTTTCAGGAGAGACTAGCAGTCCCTTGAGCTGGAGCTGCTATTAGTCTGAGGAAGATGGTATGTTTTCAAAATGTGTGATCACTACGGTCATTAGTCACTGTGATGAGTGCAATTTCATTTGAATGGTGGGGTTTGGAAGAGGAGGAAAGGAAGCTGGGGGAAAAAAGTGTCAAATTTAAAATGAAGGGGGATAAAATTGTCAATTGTAATTGGACAAGTGGAGATGGCATATGTCAACAGCTGTTTCAAGATCTTTGTCCCTGAAGGGGGCAAGAAACAGGATAATATCTCCAGCAGGGAAGGATATCAAAGAAGGGTTTTAAAAGATGGGAGATTGTGGAGCATGTTTATCTGCTGATCGTGATGATCCTACAGAGGTAAAAGAGACTAATGTTGCAATCTGAAGAGATCTTATCAGTAAGAGTAGTATTTCTGGGAGTTTGGGAAGGAATGGGATCCAGAACAGCAATGAGCAATTGGCTTTTGACAATAGGAGGGGAGCTTTATCTATCCTAGCAGGAAGAATAAGGAAGAAGAACGGATGCAGATAAATCTATAGTCAAATAGAACAACTCCAGACTTTACCAACCTCTCCTTGGTCAGAAGAGTGACCAAATCCTAAGACCACATTGCAAAAATCAGAAAACAAAGTCCAAGATGAAATCAATCAGATTTCTCCTTGCTACCGGATCAGCAGAGCCCTGAAGTCTTACTTCTCTGGCTGTTTTCTGGAGGTCACAGGCTAGATAGATATTTGGATAACAATGCAGTGGTAGTAAAAAGTGAGTTGTGTTCAGCATCTGGAATAGCTTTACCTGCGTTTTTCTCACATGTTGTAACCTTGCTGCTATGAATCCTTTCTTATCAGTATTATAAAAAGCCCTTTTGTTTTAGTGGTAAGGATTTTAAGTTGTCTCTTTTGTTTTAAAGTCTAAAAATAGGGAAGTACACACACGCAGACCGGTAGGGGAATGCAGTATGTCTTTTGACTACAGAACCATTGCACCAGAATAGTGAAGAAGAAGACAACAGCATGCTTGGGAGCCATTTTGGGGTATGCTTCTAAAAATAATGTTTTTCACATTAACTTCAATGCAAGGCCCTGGGATTTTGAGCCATGACTGCTCTTGCTAGCTGACACTGACATATTCTCTTATATATACACATGACAACCCCCAGCCTACCAGTCAGCCAGCTTACAATAATATTTACAGATACCTTTGAACTCAATCACACAGCAAATGAGACATACAGGAGAAGGAAAAGCAACGACAACTGTTAAGTAACACTTGTCTTATTTTTCTTAGGCAGGAGGTCAAGGGTTAAATGCACACATTGAAGGAGGAAAAAATGGCTGCTATTAGAGTAAACTGTGGCACAGTTAAAGGAAAAATTCAGGAAAAATCACAGTAGAGGATTTTCTCTTCCCCAAATGAGGTGTCATTTTAGGTTTCCTCCTACATATGTCAATTTAATTATAACAGATTTTATAAATCAGAAGCAATAATAGGGCACTGGGTGAGTGGGTGTGGGTGTGTGTGTGCGTGTGCATGCATGTTTAATTTTTAAATATTCAATGTGCAGATTTTGCACTCCAGAGAATTAATCAAACTGTCAGGCCCAAGACCAAAAACTGAAAAGCACACACAGTGGTATGTCATGGTAACTTAGCAACCAGAGCTGAAGAGGTTAAGACAGAAATTGCTGTCATTTTCTTATATTTAAGAATCTCTACTTTATACTCTCATTGCTCACCACCCCCCACAACACACATTCTGATTCCTCCAGGTGGTAGTTCACTGAATCAGATCTTTTATATATTTTAATGATCTTGTGTTTGACAATTTCTATTTGTGGAAGATAAGAGGAATCACCTACTGAGCACAGAATTTCAGAGCATCCGCGGCTACTTCATCAATCAAAACTCTTAAGTCTTTTGTGCATAACACGGGTATAACCAATGGGACTCATAATTTCCCATCAGTTCATGAAACACACATTGATAGTGAGCGATTCCTATATCTAAGCACAGCACCACAGGGACATAACCAATTCCATGACAGGTCTTATATATGATACTAAATGGCAACCGCCTCTGTCAAGGTGACAGCTTGGAGCAGCCCCCGCATGGGCACCACCATCGGGCCATGGCAGGGCCTCTGGGCAAGGAGGCTGGTTAAAATATATTTAATTTGGCTGAAAATATAGAAAGGAGTGTTATCTTGAGGCTTGAGCAAGAACAAAAGGGATGTATTTGCAAACAAAGAGGGGAAAAGCATTATTAGGGTATTTTAAATGCAGACATATTAACAGTTTGCATAATGCTGCAATTGGCCTTGCATTAGTGAGAGGACAGAGGGAATGCTTATCCCCTTCCTCCCAGTCTCATCAGTGTTGGCCTGTTACATTGAGCACTCTGCATCAGCTCTTACATCAAGGACAAGAGGCTGATTTGAGTCTAGCAATGGGCAAAGGTGAGGTGGTACCTCCTTCTCCCATGCTGACCCTAGGGCAGGTTGCTTCTAAAATCATACGTTTCCTTTAAAATAGATAGATTAAAGATCTGTAATCCCTCTGGACTGTAGCATGATTGTGTTGGACGTTGGGGAGACTTCCAAAAAAAAAAAGTCAGCATCTCAGGATACTGTGTGAAAAAGAAGATGGTGATTATGCCAACCAAAACAGTCCCATCTTATGACTCAAGGCTCAGTTGTCTTAGTATTCCTGGCCCTGCCCCTGTCCGTCCACAATAACTGGGCTGGCTTCACCCACCCTTCCTGAGACTATTAAACTCAGTGGCAGGATTTGAAAGTTCATTGGTTTATTTCCTCTTAAGATGAGCAAGAACTTAACTATTGGTTCATTGTTTTATCTTAATTAAGAGGATACTGATATAATTCTAGAAATAAAAATATACTGGGGCCAGGATTTGCTGGAAATAAGAAGGATTCACTTAGGTTTTTGTTGTTTTGTTAAAGCAGAGCTCTTGCATGTCATAAAGACATTAATACTTTAAAATTTTTTCCTCATTTCCTATGTGAGATGGCCTATTAGACTTATAGAAACTGTATATAAACATGGAGAGAGAGGGAGATAAAAGTTAAAAGGAGCAGAAAAGCTGTGGGGCTTCTTTCTTGTCTTTTCCACACTGATTTGTATTTGTGGGGAGCAGGAGATTGGGGGAGACAATATACTTCCTGAGCCTAGGAGTTGCTACTTCTGCTTATCTAAAATCTGACTATTATACTAGGTTTTACTACCCTCACACTTCCTTTTTCTATCACTGTCTCTCACAGGGCTATTTCATAATGCCTTTTTTCTCTGTGTAGTATGTATGTATTCATTTATTTAATGAGTATTAATTGAGCTCCCTTTAGGCCAGATTCCTCAATCTCAAAAGGAAACGGGCCTTTTTCCTTACCCTCAAAAAGCTGAAAATAGATACACTTCATGTTACCTCCACCCTAGGGCAGCCCTGTCTCTGACCTCTGCTCCCTCAGGATCCCCAGGTCAAAGGGCACACTGGTCATCCTGCCTGTCCCCTAAGTCAGTGATGCCCAAAGAGAGGTGTGTACACCTCCTGGGTTGTGGAAGATGATTCCTTGGACTATAGGAAGAAAATATAAGAACGTCACTTAACATTTTGTTTTAAGAGAATGGAAATAAATTATGTATAGAGTCACATTAATTCATTCTCATAATCTTCCTGTTTTCATGGGATCAGGTCACACATAGTGCATGAAGCACATAGAAGAAAGAGGAATCTGTCATGCAGGTTTAACAGTGGTATCCTTGTTTGCTTTTAGAGTGTGGCAATATTGTGCAGTTTACATTTGCCCACTTAAGTAGACTTTAAATTGTACTGTCTCATTTAAACCTCCAAAATGTCCGAGTGGCTTGATATATTCCTGAATAAAAACACTGCTGATTAAAGATAAGGCCAGTACAAGAGAGCAACAGAATTGATGGAGTTGACAATCTACATTTCCTGCACATTCTCTTTGTAAACTTTACAAGGGGCAAAGAATTGCACTGTAATGAGGGCTCACAAAAAGTTACCAGAATTTTTAGAAATTATCTAGAAACCATTTAAAATATGGGTTATATCTGCTATTAGTTAATGTATTTAGTTGTGTTCTGTAATGAACTCCGTCCTAAGTGAATTATGTTCCTTATGATGTAAGCAAATGCCAGTGTTTAACGTATTTAATTTGTGAATGAATGTGTATGCATTTATTGGGGTGCATACTTCCAAAAATGTAATAACATGAACCCACGATCAAAATGTTTAGCTGCTACAATTTTAAGCAATCATGCTGTAGTTCTCTTTCTGGTTTTAGTGACGATTCCAGGTACACTGGCTTTACAGACTGAGCCGCCTTGGCTTACCTTTGTTCCCTGGAACTAGTAGTGATCTGCTTAGCATTCTTTTCACATGTCTTGTCCTGACCAGAACAGATTATGTATCAAATCCTGAGGAAAACTTCTTGATTTTAATGAGAAGAATCATTTCATAGTGTACTGCCACCTGCTAAATTCGGAATATATTTTTTGTCTATGGTCTTTTCCCGTTTTTGCCTTGAAAGACTGTCATGTGAGCTTTGTCATTGCATGTCGTTGGATCATACGTTCCCTCAACAAATATTTACTGACCACCTGATCCCTTCTTGGCCACGGCGTGCTGCGCACAGCTGCTCAAACGAGCACAGGAAGCCGGCGTTGTCGGGGGTCCCTGTACCCGCGCTGCAGTCCGCACGCGTGTGACACATAAGCCGCCCCTCCCCCCGCAGCGGTCGCTGGCAGGCCGGATTTCCCTTCCAGATACCTCTTTCCCAGACCCTGATTCTTCCGTCTCCCTGCCGGCCTGCCAGTTTTGGGTCCGCAACCTTGGGGACTTGACGGGTGCAATCTGAAACCGGCCTGTACACAGACGGCAGGGGAGCGGGGAGGAGGGGGCAGGCCCTTGGCATTGGTGGTGGCGGTACAGGGAGCCGCGGACTCACCCACGAGGCTCTTCGTGGGCGGCAGAGAGATCTCCATACCCGCCGGAATCTTAAATTTATAGAGGCCTTGACGCAGTTCGGCCACCATCCAAGTGGTCTCAGCAGCGCTCACAAAGCTGCGCCCTTACAAATGGCTCCGGCCACGGGAATGGCAGGCGGAACGTAAATTCCAAGTCCCCGGGAGGGCCGAGGAGCCTCTTACTGCCTCGGACCAGCTACGGGTCACACGTGTGTCGGCTGCACCATGACCTCCACGGTCAGGGTTTCTCAGCCTCCGCGCTGGGATCCTTGGGACCTGATGATGCTTTGTTGTGGGGCCTGTCCTGGGCATGGTAGGGTGTTGGGCAGCATCCCTGGCTTCTACCCTCTGCATCCCTCCCCTCCTGACCAGAAGTGGCTCCAGACATTAATTACCACTTGTATTGAGGGAAGTGGGGGTGGGGTGAGGGTGCAAAATCACTCCCAGTTGAAAACCAACAGTTTTAAAGGCTAACAAGGAAAATAACATTGTTATGGCAGAAAATATCAGGCAGGGAAGATTACGACAGGGCTATCTGAGGAGGAGCTATTCCAGCTGCCTCCTGAAGGAGAGATTGCCAGTCTCCTGTGGCTGGGGAAGAGCCTTCCAGGTCGGTGGGCTCTGGAAACTGAAACAGGGCCAGCGTTGCTGGAGTGTCCTAGCAAAAATAAGGTTGGAGATGGAGGCAAAAGCCAGATCACACGGCCTTGAAGAACCACTGAGAGCATCCCTTACGGAGAAAAAAATTCCTAATCTCCAGTCATTTTCTGGGTGTAGAAAAAAACTACCATGCATAGCCTTATGCAGTTTTTAAGGAAACGATAATTTTGCAAGTCATAGGTTAAACTTTCGAGTATATTTTCAATTTAGGAGTCTGAGGGTAGGGACTAGTGGGACACACAAACACATACACATGGAATTTACTTTATGGGGCAGAGTTGGTTTCTGCATTAAACAGATTATTAGTAATTTAGAATTAGACATTGAATGTTCAGAACATTCAGGTGTTGCTAGAAATAAAAAGTTGGTGAGGGGAGAAAACAGATGTTATTTCTACAACTCAGGAAACACATTTGCTAGTTTCTCTAAGAAAATAGTTGAGAAATTAAGGTTCTGATTTGCATAGTAATTAACTGGCTAACCCCAGATGTCTAAATTTCCCTCTCTTCTGGGGGAAGGTACTTGCTTGGCAGCTCAACTGTTTGGACCTCAGTTTCTTAATCTGTAAGATGCTGGGATCCCCAAGGCCTATTCGATATCTAAAATGCTTTAATTCTCTGATCTTTTGTATTGTGCCCCCTCAAAGTAAATATAACTTAATTTTTAGTGAAATCTCCCTGACTAGGTAGAATAATTGGGTTAAAACTTGTTCCCTTTGATCTTTCTCCTGTGGATTACTTGGATTTGAGTTTGAGATGATATGCAATACCACACTCTCTTTCATAACTCAATTTCTTTATCAAAACCTAAGGTGAAACTGGCAGGTGTCTTTGGTCCGGCATCCAGCCAAAGATATATCCAGGAGCAATTTACTGAAAAGAAATAAGAAACTTTATCTTCTGCCAAACTTTCTCATGCCGGCTGCTCTTGAAAGCTATTTCTACAGGAAAAAGAAAAAATCTATAAACACAGATATAAAAAGCAACAGTTGCTTCTGTTCAAGTTCCCATCACATGTGACCTGATTTTTCAGTCCTCTGTGATGTCTGGACCCTTGTTTCCCAGCGAGAGCCAAAGCAAACTGCTTTCAAGAGTCTCCATCTTCTGTCTGTTTGCAAACCATCCCCAGTTTGCCCATTACGCAGACATCTGGCACGGGGACCACAGCACAGCTTCCTCATGGAGCCTCAATCTGAGATGGGGCCAAGCTGTACTCTGTCAGAACTCAGTTGAAGATGCAGAGGTCAGTGTTGGGTTGCTTCTAACACTAGGACTAAACAAAAAACATTTGGAGACAATGGGTGGCCTGAGGCTGATAGTGTTTTCTGGAGAAGGGTAAAGAGTATAATAGTCCACTGACTGCCCTTGGATAAGTTGTTGCAAGGGAAAGAAATTGACTGTGTGTGTGTGTTAGAGGGAATATAGGTATTAATGATTGAAAGCTAGTGAGTGTCATCAAATCATTCTAATGATAATTCCCCTACTCCTGCAAACCTTTCTAAAATTGTTTGTAAAAGAACTGATTTTGCAAGATACACATGGACTTCTAGTCTGTTTTGCTATCACTTGTATCTGCTCTTTGCTGTAGTCCTTTACTGAAGTCACTTCCCAGCATACTGGGCAAAAGTACTATCAGAGCCAAATTAAAAATGTGTAAGGATGCTTTTTTTCCCTGAAAAAAATTTTTTTCCTGCAGACTTCTTTTATTTGTGTGAGAAAATGATAATCTGGCTTTGTTTAAATTTAAGGTAATGTTCTTGATCATTTAAGTACTCTAATGAAAATACTACTTGTGTCAGTTATTGCAGCATATAGATAAACCCAACACATGGTGGATTAAACAACATGCATTTATTTATTTCACATTCTTGTGGACTGGAAATTTCAGTTGTTTCATCTCGTGCTTCTGACCCTGGTGGGGCTCCCTGTGCTCTGAAAGCATGTCCACTAGGCAGCACCACTACTAGGGTTGTCTGCCTGTTGAATGGACTGATGGTGGCAAGTGAGTGTATTTCTCTCATCTTCCAGAAGGCTCGCCCAGGCATGTTTACACGTTGTCACAAGGGTCCAAGACAGCAAGTAGAGGCCTTGACTCAGAACCAGTGCAAGATCTATTAACCCAAACCAAGTCAGAGGCTGAGGCTTGATTCACCAGCTAGGGAATTAGACTCCATGGTTTGATAGGAAAAACTGCAACTTTATCTTGCAAAGGGTGTGGATACAAACAGGGGCCATTTTTGCAATCTGCCTCACTACTCAATAGTACGTACAACCATATTAGGTATTTTGCATACATTTTCACCAATTTTTACAAGAACCCAATAAATTGAATATCATTTTCCCACTTTAGAATTGAAGAAACCAAGGTTTAGAAAAATAAGTAGCTTGTCCAAGATCATAAAGAATAAGCAGACCAGCTTTGGACCAGGATCTGTGTGACCCCAAATCTTTAATTTCTTTTCCTCTCATTTGATATAGTTCTTTATTTTCATGGTTATCAAATTCTATTAAATTCTGTTAGCAAATTCTAACAGAATTTACTTTTTCCTCTATCTCTAGAATTCATTCCTTTCTTTTCAAAATCTCATTTGGCTTTATTACTGCATCTCTATGATTTTTTTCTAGTTTTCTCTTAGCAAAAGAAAATTTGAGTCGACCCAGATTTGATAAAGACTGGAACTAAACATTTTAGTCACCTTAAGTAAAACCTAAATAGTAGTCTATACTATGGATTTATTTCATATTGAAAATATTTCCTTGCTATCATCCAATTTTCATGAATACATTAGTGTCTGGGGTGGGGAGAGAGGAGGGTCCAAAACACAGGTAGATATGATTAGGATGAGGAGAACGAATTGATGATGAATGTTCTAGAATAGATGTGTATTTTTAGTGGTCCCTTGTGTCTTGATTTTCCCCTGGAAAGATTCTCCAGAGTGAGCACCTTGCACATGATGAAGAGCAAACAGCCTCGCCCTGGAAATCAGAACACTTGTGTCCTGCAGCCCCTTGAATGACCGGCTGGTTGTTTGAAGTTGGTGCATCTATTTACATCTCTACCTCTCTATTTCTTCACTAATAATCCAAAACTGTTCAGAGTTGTAAGCAACCCTGGATATAAACGATTTGAACATTCTGACTGACTGCACAAGGACCCTGGGAAGAGGGGATGGCTAAGGCTGAAATGCAGCCAGCCTGTGGTGCTGGGCTCTGCCTGCTGCGAGGAAGTGCTGTCTTTTCCAAACTTTTAAGAGTCAGCTTTTAATAAGAATATGAATGATCTGTGCCTACCAAAAGGGATGCCTTTTTAAATTCTCATAAACTTCCCTGTGGTTAGCCTTCATATTGCCCTTAATAGTCACTACTCATTGTTTCTAGTAAGATGGGAGTGAGATCAAAAGTTTTATGTCCTCCTGAACTGTGGATGAACATAATTACCATTTCCTTCTAACTGAGGATGAGCACATGGTGGCAGCAGCAATGCTTCAGCCTCCTAAAACCATCCCTAAGGTTCACTCATTGGTGACGTTCCCCCCCCACCCGCCTTATAATACATGATGGCTGAGATCAACTTCCTTCCAGAAAGAACAAGTCTAGAGAAGACATCCTAAGGGAAACAGTGGTTGGCAACATCTGCTTGAGGCTTTAGGAGACTCACCTTTGCCTTGAGGTTTTTCCTGGCTTCTTCTCATGATCAACCTACTTATGCTAAATTCTGCCGCATCCCTGGGCTAAACATTTCCATTTTTTAAAATTTCCTTTTTACCATCTCAAGTTACCCTTTCTTTATAACAGGGCTACAAGCTATTAGAATACCAATACAGACTTGGTACTCTCGTTCTGAGTTTGAGGTCACTTTTTTTCTCAAAATCAAATACTCATCTTTTAATAATAATGACAATAGCTGTTACCATATTAGTCTTTTAGGGCTACCATAACAAAATGCTGCAGACTGTGGCTTCAACAACAGAAATTCACTTCCTCACAATTCTAGAGCTAGAAATCCAAGATCAAGTTGTCAACCTGTTTGGTCTCCTCTGAGGCCTCTCCACAGCTTCCCAGTGGCCTCTTAGAGGTGGTCCTCACATGGTCCTTTCCTTTGTGAACAGTGCCCCAGTGTCTCTCACTGTGTCCTAATCTCCAATCATATTAGGTGAAGGCCCACCCTAATGACCTCCTTTTAATTGAATCACCTATTTACCTTATCTCCAAATACAGTTACATTCTGGAGCACTGGTGGGTAGGACTCTTCAATATGTAAATTTTGAGGAACACATCTCAGCCTTTATGAGTTAACATTCTTTATTTCTATCTGGTATGATTCTAGTCACTTTATATATCAAGTCCAAGGTTCCTCAAATTTAGCCCTATTGACATTTTGGTCTAGAAAATTCTTCATTGGGGCTGGATGAGTAGCTATCCTGTGCACTGTGGTATGTTCAGTCTTGACCTATTAATGCCAGTAGCACCTTCTCCCCCAGGAGTGACAACCAAAATGTCTCCAGACACTATAAAATACTCCCCGGGGGCAAAATTGTCACAGTTGAGAACCAGTTATTAAGGTAAATCTTTCCCACAACATTGTAAGTAAACTTTTAATATCCCTTCATAGACATACTGAGATCAACAGGGAGTCAATGAGTGGCCAGGTTCACAGGGATACTAAATGGCAGAGCCAGGATTTAAAAGCCAGGGATTTTTTCCGTGACATTAAGCTGCCCATTAGTGACTTCCTTCCATGTCTTCAACCTTCAGCTGAACCAGTTAACTCAAATTCTGAAACTTTGGTCTCAAATTTATCAGTATTTAACCATGTGATGATATTTTTTAACCACTTTGTGAAAATCCAAACTATAAATTCATTGTGCCCTCCCCAAATATTGACCTACTGGTGTTGCAGATTGTCAACCTGATCTTGCTCAACTACCACCCTCTAAAATGGTCATCAGTAACTTTAGAACTACAAGAACAACAGACTATACATCTTAGCTTAATATAACCATCCACTCCTAAAATATATGACACCCCAGTTTCAAAGAAGAAAAAGGAATCAGAGAATGTGAGATACTTGGCTTTGACTATACAAAGATTTAGGTACAGAATCAAGATTTTAGTTCTGCCTTGTGAGAAATTGTTTCAAGATGAAAAATGCTTGGCCAGTACACTGGAGAAAATGTGCTTGCAACTTCAGAGAGATGTTCATTTTTTCTTTAGAGCCTGTGGATTTATCAAATATTACCTAAACTTCTAATAACCTCCAGAGAGGAGAGAAAACGAAGTTATTTTACAGGTGAGTATGCTGTGGTGTCTGGAGGCAGCCCTTCCTTACTCTCAAGGGGTGATCTTTGCTTCGTCTCCATGAAGCACAAGCCTTGATTAACTTTATCCTAGCATACCAATAAATGTTGTATTGGGCATAAAAACAGTCAGCTCTAGTATAAATCCAACTCCAGTATTTAATTCCTTGACCTTCCATGTCAGAGATTCCCGCAAGCAAGCTACATGCCCGGTGAAGTGTCTCCTTTTTATTGGCTCTGAATTTACCGTCTGATCACTTTGTAGCTCCTATACTCATCGTGCCAGGAGGAAACATAAAAAAGGACTGTTTCAGAGACCTTCATATTTTGGAACATCTTTATCTACCCTATTCTGGCTGTTCCCTCTGCCCTAACGCTCCCATATAGTAATGAATCTCCTGGGGAAGGTGTGATTTATTTATTTATTTTTTTATAGCATTGAAGCAAATGAGAGAAAATCTTCCTTTCAATTGAGAATGATACCAAGTTGAATCCTCCGGACTATTGTTTCTGCTTTATCCATTATTTATTAGGAATATAATAACTTACCTTAAAAAATTTCGAATCTCATTCATGCAACAGTTTTTTTAAGAGTGCTATATACAATAGAATGATTTTTAAAATGAATTTAGAGTTTTAGAAAAGTTTATCTTTTTAAATTTAGAAAAGTAAATCTTTTTTAAACAATTCTCCATAGGGAAGGCTAATAGAGCCGTTGTTTATTTACAAGGGTGTAACTTAAACAGTATAAGAAATCCACCTATCTTTACTAGATGTCAATTTTTACTGTTTTGACATTTTTATTTCTATTGTATCATTTTTTTTTTTTTTGTACCAGAAGAAGGTAAGACGTATTGGTCACCCTTTCCTGGGAGCATCTGTGCCTATGATTCTTAACCAGTGTGGCCAAACCACTCCTGGGAACTTCTCTCAGCTCTACCCCATGCTGCTGCTTCCTGCAGGGGTGTGCTGACATCACAGAGTTACTTTTAACAATGCTGGTACATCGTATCTATCAGATGTAGTCAGGGCTATAAAATAATATTGAGAACCACTGGTCTGTATTAAGGAAAATGTATTTTGTTGAGTGGGATTTGTTAGAAGATACAGTTTTAGATTCCCCTGAGTACTTTTCTTCTTTGTTTATAACTTTACGCACGCTGTTCTCTCACCCAGGATGTCCTTTTCTGCTTTTTCTATTCTTGTTTAAGTGCTAGGCTCAGCCAGCTGCACTTGGGAAGGCCTTCTGCAGGCTACCAGGCAGAAGTAATTGTACTGACCTCTCTGCTTTCATTGTGCTTGCAGTTTGCTCGATACCTTACCCCAAATCTCCTTCCTCTCACTAAACCTCTGGGTCTTGAGAGTGAGGGATGATAGGGATTTGTTTCTCTCCCTTGTACAAAGAAATGTGCTTGGCATATAGAGGGGGCTTGATAAGTGCCTATGACTGAATGAAAATTCACAATGTAGTGGAGGACAGACTGAGAGTGGAATTGAGACCCGGGTTTGTGGGGTGAAGTGTGAACAACGCAAAGACAACATGGTGAGCCCTTAACGTGGGTGAGGAGGACCAGAGGCAAACTGTCTCCTTCCCAAGTCTGTCTCTAGCTGGTTAGAAGAGGACAGAAAGCAGGGAAAAAAAATGTTTCACTGTAAGCATCAAAGTTGTGTCCTTAACCTCCCGGTGTCCAGTAGACCATTCGATTTGGGGTGAGAGCATGCACATGGTAAGATTGCACCCCACTTTGAAGTACTTTCTTGCTCCCATCTCAACTTGGCAAGCCAAAGATGTCACTTACAATGGGTTAAAAATAATAAAGATACTCTCAAAATTTGATGAAAGCTTCAAGGTAAATGTTCTTGTAGCATCAGAGGCTGTAGCAACAAGAGACTAAATCCTAGAACTTATGAAAAAATAATGAAAAGGATTTGAGAGTGTTGTTGTTTCTAATAATAAAAAAACCCCAAGAATAATGTCATTTAAGTCTGTTAAAACTGAAACAGCCTGACAGACCCTGTAAGGAGCAGAATACTGGGAGCAGATGAGAACTCCCTTCACTTTGCACAGGGTAGCAGAGAGAAATGCTCTCTCCCCTTTTACCTTTATAACACAATAAATACCAGAGCAGGACTCAGGGTTCTGCAGGAAAAAAAAAGAAAAGCCACATTCCTTAAATCTTATCTGACTTTGCAGATGATCACTTGCCCAGCTGCCCAAGGCTAGTGAAAATTAAAATGATCCTTGCCTATGGTAGACGAGACAGTTCTTCCTGAAAAACACGTAAAATCCATATATGAGCTCCCTCCGCCCCTCCCCCTGTGGCTTGATATCCTACTTCTCATCTGAAAACCCTATTTTCATTCTTTGAGTCCTAGAGCTCTTTAAAAGCCAGTGAAAAGGGAACAAAATTGACCAAGTCACAAATTAGAAAGTTCTGTTTAGAGAAAGCCTTGGGTAAGATGGCACCACGTGCATGGGACCCAAAATGGGAAGCAGACAGGAGGACACACTGCAGTGTGGGAGGAGGGCAGGGACCATGGGACCCAGGAAGAGTGAGCGATGCTGTGAGCCGGGTGCTCTGGGGCTACACGTGTGGTTTCCCCACACATCCCGGGCAGCAGGTGGGTATTGGGATAGAAACGGTAGAAGGGGGCTTTTTTCCCCCCTTTCTACCGCAGTGTCTATCTATCTTCAAATCACAGAACTGGGCAAAACACCTTGCTAGAATTTGTGTTAAATGATTATCACAAAATTTAATAGAGGAATGACAAACTCGTGGCATTGAGGCGTCCCTGTCAGAATTCAAATTCCCAGATATGGTCAAAGCTCATTTTGCTTCTCTGTTATCTGGCTGTTTCTTAAATCCTCTTGGGAGAAGCTGTGACTTTTAGAATGACTTAGTGGATGTGAAATAAATGGAATTTGTGAATATGACCTCTCTTCTAGGGATGTTCCCTGTGCTGAAGAATTGAACAAACTAAATCTAAAAATGGGGCTAAGGAGTGTCCCCCAGCAGAAGTGAAGTAGTCCGTTGTAAAGAGCACCCACACGGCGACAGATCCTGGGATCTGCTGCTGATTGTGGCGGTCTGCTGTGTGCAACCCAGAACTGGTCCGGTTTCCATCTGGGCACAAGCTCTACCACCTTTGCCCACAGCCTTTGTATTAAAGGTGGCTCTGCCACTGAGCACCGGCCAATGGAATGTGCGTAGAAGTGATATTGGCTACTTCCATGCCTGGCCCACAAAACTGAACTCTCTGATCTATTTGCTGCATGAAGAAGACATTGTGGAGATTTTGTGGAGAAGGGGGCACCCACACAGAGGAAGGGTAATGGATCCCAGAGTGGCCACATGAAATGCCTCTCCCTGATTGAGAGCATATGCACTGGACTCTGTGTGAATGCAAAATTTCTTCCTTCTGTCCAGTGGCAGCAGCTGATTTTTAAACAAAGCCAGGAGATAACACAGCTTCTTAGTCTTTGTTGTGACCATACAGGTGCTCAGTGGTGAGTGAATTCACAAGACTCCTTTATGACAACAGAATTTGGTTTTGTTGGCTTGATTCTTTTTTTGAGAAGGAGAAATAGGAAAGCAGATGACTCCAGACAGGTAACAAGGGCACTATTGTTGACCCAGAAACATTTCTGAGACTGTTTCTGTCACCGTCCAGGGATGGCAGTAGACAGAGTGACCTCCTCTGGAAAGTTTCTGGCGCCTGCCAAAACTCTGGGACAGGCAAGATAAAGGCCACCAGGTGGTCTTGACCAAGAACAGAAGCATCCAAAAGAAAGAAGAGAACCAGCCACAACACTGGGCAAATTAAATGGAAACTTCCATGATTCAATTTGAGAAAAGCAAAAAAGTACACCTAGTTTCTAAAGTGTTTCTTATATGGGCACCAAAACAGTGTCCCTTCCAACACACATAGGGGTGTTTGGCTCTGTGAAAGTTGTAATGTTACCTTTACGAATGTCAAACTCTAGGCTATGCTCAGATTATTGAGGCTGAAAAATCCTAGACATTATTTAATTCTTGTTTCACCTTTGTATATGTGACTCAAGATGAGAAATACTTTGTGCAATGTCAACACCAGAAGGCAGATCTCTTGACTTCATACCCAGAATGCTTCTTACCTCCACACACTCTACTATCCAGCAAGTAGTAATGTTCTGAAAAGCAAGAACAGAAACAGTATTCTTTATCCTTAATTTTGCAGAAATTGTTTCTGTGTCTACAAATACTGAGTATCATCTATTCTTGAATGTAATATATGTCATCTTATACAGTTCATTTTTTTGTGGGAGAGGGGCCTTGGGGTAGAGATAAGGGCCAAAAGCTACTATACATTCCCTTCTATGTTCAGTACATATGAACATTATAGAGAAATACAAACTTACTTTATATATCTGGAAAATGTAAGAATAGTATAAGTTTTTACTTAGTAAGAGTCACATCGAAGAAAATATCAAGGTATAAGCATCAGATTTGTTTGACAACAATTAGCCTTTTACATCAGCCATAGGGAAGCAGTTGGAATAGAGTGAACTTCAGGTTATACCATTGATGGGTAGAGGGTAGGATTCCTTGATGACTTAAGACATAATGAATAATGATGTCTCTTGGCTTTTGGCTTTTTGGCTCTTGCGTTTTGGCTAGCAAAGTTCCAGAGACATGGTCACATTACAACAGTGGCATCCTATAACAGAAAGCTGTGCACATACGCACACTGAAGGTGTACCAAGTGTATCACCTTACGTATCTTCCTTCCGAAACTCGCTCCACCTGGAGCTTCCCCTTCGTGGTTAATGCCAAATAGCAAAATTGCTAAAACAAACAAACAAAAGAACTGTTTAGACTTGTCTGATTTCTGTCTTTACACCCCACATCCAATCTATTAGCAAATCTTGTCAGCTCTACCCTCCATCCGGGTCCCCAATCCCACTAGCTCTTATCACCTCTACCATAATCCAAACACCGCCACCTCCTGCTTGGATTAGTTTAACAGCTTCTTCACTGGTCTCTCTGCTATTGTCCCCAACCATCTATTATCCCTAACCAGAATAATCCTGTTAAAACAGGTCAGATTGCATCACCTCAAACCCCTTCAGCAGCTTCCCAACTCTCTTAGATCAGAAGCCAAAGTGCTTTCAATAGTCCCGGAAGCCACACACGTCTGGTCTACTTGTCCTCACTTCATCTCCTTCTCCTCCACCCTCACTCACTCACACTGGCCTTCTTCCTGCTGCTCGGACATGCCACCCACTCTTCCATCTTCAGATGCTGTACGCCTGCCCTTCCTTCCAGCTGGTACACTTTCTCCTGGACAGCCTCGTACCCTGCCCTCCCCTCGGGCTTTTTCCTCTGAGTCACCTTACTAGCCAGTTCTTCTCTAATGTGACTCAAAATGAGAAATACTTTGTGCAATGTCAACACCAGAAGCCAGATCTCTCAACTTCATACCCAGAATGCTTCTTACCTCCACATACTCTACTATCTAGCAAGTAGTAATGTTCTGAAAAGCAAGAACAGAAACAGTATTCTTTATCCTTAAGTTTGCAGAAATTGTTTCTGTGTCTACAAATACCGAGTATCATCTATTCTTGAATGTAGCATATGTCATCTTATGCTCTTCCTTCTTAACTGCCTCTCATTCCCTCTCCTTCTGCACTGTATTTTTCTCCATTCTTCTTATCATCATTGAGCATAGTATATTATTTATTTTGTTAATTGTCTGTCTTGGGATTTTTGTCTGTTTTGGGTGTGGTGGTATCTCCAGCACTTAGAATAATACCTGGTAGATACTCAAAAAATAGCTGTTGAATAAATAAATGAGTGGAGTGAATGAATGCATGAATGAGAAATGAATGAATGGAGAAGCTTAGTATACCTTGGGATTTTAACAAATCTTTACTCTTCTGCTGTTCTTTCAGGTCAGCTTCAGAGTGACGAGTTCCGCAGTGGCTGCCTCCAGTCTGAAAAGGTAAGCAGAACTGTCTTCATTTGCTCACCCAGTTTTACTGCTATTGTTGTCATTGACTTTAAATGCCTCTGTGAAGATCATGGATGCTATTTCACTGCTCTTCTGGGCCTCATGTTTTATACTTGGTTGATCTACACATTTGCCTTACTTGCCTGCCTGGTTCTTAAAGGCATTTGAGTTTGTGGCCTTGCTTGTCTCCCTTGAAAGACAGAACCATAGTGCAATGTTGCAGAGGCCAAAGTCTTAATTCATTGCTTTATTTATCATAAATTGAGCATTTATCATGAACGAGGCTAATGCCAGGGAATTAAAGAGGAAGAAGTCCCTTCCTGAAAAGCTGGAAATGGGGTTGTCACAGGTAGTCCAAGTCCCAAACCCAGTAGACCTGTAGACTTGATACAGAGCTTTCTGAGGAGTCTGGATCAGGCCTGTAACTCTGGAGGGGAAAATCCTCAGGCAAAATACCTTTGAAACCAAAATCAGTCAAAGGGAGAAATAAAGTTAAGAAACCCTTTCATTTCATACAAGCAGTCGTTCCCATCTCCCTCTTGACCAGGCTGCAGCAGCAGAGAGCTCCATCTCTCCCGTCCAGATAAACCCTCACACACCCTTGTAATTACCTATTGATACGTAGATGGACTAATTCTCTCCACCCTTTGGAAAAACCTATTGATATGCAGATACACCGAGGCCAGGGGAAAGATTCTGGAAATATTACAATTTTACCCACAAGGCCAGAATGTGATCTTGTAGGCCCAACAAAGCTTTGTCTGTCAGGCCGTGTGGGAAAGAAGTTGCCCTCCCCAGTCCAAACTTGGTGCACACCAATGCATGGTAGTTTTCTGGAGAGATCTAGTCAAGGAGTCTCCAGCCCACCCTCAGACCTGGCCCAGCCATGCTCACGTCTACGTTCCTAGCCCCGGGTGCCTCAGCTCAGGCCTCCTTCTCAGGGGCCTTGACTGAAGCACTTCTCTCCACTTTGACTCAGGACCTTTCTACTCCAGCCCATGGGGTCATAAAGAGGCAGGAACGTCTTGTTTGGGGGGGCTCTTCCGCTTCCACCTTGCTGTTCCGTGAGGGGAAATGGGACCCTAGGGAGCCGGGACTTTGTGCCTCTTGTTTGCATGTCACAGTCGGTGAATAAAGGTTTCGTTATTATTGATTATTTGACATTTCTTACATTCAAGAAGGCTATGGGAAATGAATATTCACTCCTAATTCTCCCGTGTCTACCTTCTTCCCCTTGCCCTTCCCTCAGTATCTTGGGACCAGTTGAAGGCCCTGCATTCTTGCAGAAGGTCCTGCATTTTCTTAGCTTTCTCCTTATTTTCAGAGTATGACTTTTCACGTGTTTAAGAATCCTTCCTACTTTAGAGTTAATCCAATCCACTGGGAGCCACTAATGATTTTCATAGATACCTAGAATGACACTTAAATTCCTTACCATGGATAATCATGTCCCCCAAAATCAGATCCTCACTTCCTGCATTACTTCCCTCCTGTCTGTCTCCGCATCGTCTTCTTTCCTAAGCACATCAGATCCTGTGCTGTCTCAGGGATTTTGTACACATTTTTGCCTTTGCCTAAATGTTTTTCTCCAACTCTTAGAACGGCTGGCTTCTAATACCCCAGTTCAAATATTACCTCCTTAGGGAGTGTTCCTTTTCTGGGGTGTCCCTCACCCAGTCATTCTTAATCCCATTACCTTGCTTTGTTTTTGTAACAGTTTTCACTACCTTAAAATATGTTGTTCATTTACTTACTTATTTATTGCCGGAATGCAACTCTCACTTACCTCTTATTCCAGGGCTCAGGGCAGGACCTGAAGCATAAATAAGTGCATTTTCTTTCTGTCCTGCTCACTGACATCCACTGGGGTCCGGCTCACTCACTGTGTTCCCAGTGCTCTGACTGTGCATCCAGGTCACATTAATGGCCTATTCATTGCTCTTTTGTACAGTTCCATGAATTCCTCTCCTTAAATGTATTTTGCCATTACTCTATCTAAATAAGCCATTCTCAGAACCATAATTTGCCATCATCTCAAATTTCTAAAATCCTCCTCTCGTGGATAATTCCCTATCTTTGTACCTTTCTCAATTCCTACTGATGCTTACCTTGAAGTTCTTACTGATTTGTAGACCCTGAATCATTTTTCTTCTACTTCCTGTTAAATCTTCTAAATTCCATTTCCTCCTTCATCTTCCTGGAACTCATGACTAAGCACTTCAATGCACTTTTCTCAAGCTTTCAAAAGATTCCTTTGTTACATGACTGTACATTGGACTTACTTGGCAATGTTCTTGGACTGACGATATCAATGTAATGTACTGTCCCTTGACAATATTCTTTTCCTCTTATCCTATTCCAGATTAGAGAGCATGGCTAGGACTCAGCTCTGCTTGGTAATCCTTTAATTTACCTCCAAATCACCAATGATTCTTCTTTTTCCTTAAGCCTCCAACTATACCCTTATGTTTAGCATAAGACCACATCTTTCCTATTGAAAAAATGTAAAAAGCAATAAAATAGATTCCATCAGACATGGATGATTTCAATTCCTTACCCCCTTAGCTCTACATTTATCTAAAATATCTCCCATCTTTGTCTTCTTCTCACCTCTCTCAGAGTATGAAGTATACAACTTGTCTTCAGTACCTGGTGCACTTTCTGGCAGGCATTTGTTCTATGTTGATTGAATAAATGAAACAACAGCAAATGGGTGGTTCAAAATTTGATCGGCAGAAAATGGAATGTTTAATATTCTGAAGGCTAATACAGATGTGCTGTAGAATAGAACAAAGCAAAGCTAAATACTAAATCTTTTTGATTTAGTAAAATTAGTAGGAGCACTTAGCCCACTGTTACACTGGATCATATGGGATCATGTGGCTTAATAGATGCCACACTGGTCCTGGAGTCAAGAGAACATAGTTTCAGATCTTGGCTCTGCTGCTCTCTGTCATTAGTTTTCTAACCTTCAATAGTTGTCATCTGAAAATGAGGAGCCTGATAGTCTCTAATTTCTCTTCTGGCTCTGACAGTCTTTGATTTCTTTTATTCCGTTGTCATTGCATCAAATGACAGCTAAAAGCAAGGACTTCATTACAGCACGAGTGAGGCTGGGTGATAGGAAAAATATCTCATGTGGGAAGGAAAGACAGCGCCAAGCACGCACTGAGTTTGCTTTTTCTTTCTGGGTCTGGTCACAGTGGGAGACATGACAACTTGGGGCAGGAACCTCAGTCTTTGTACTTATTTCATAAAGGAGCAGAGTCAACAATTGAGAGGTGGATATGGATAGGGACATGTATTAGAAAATTGGAAGTGTGTTTATATATACATATACATATATATATATGTATATATATATTTTTTTTTGTGAGGGCATCTCTCATATTTATTGATCAAATCGTTGTTAACAACAATAAAATTCTGTATAGGGAGGTCAATACTCAATGCACAATCATTAATCCACCCCAAGCCTAATTTTCGTCAGTCTCCAATCTTCTGATGCATAACGAACAAGTTCTTACATGGAGAACAAATTCTTACATAGTGAATAAGTTACATAGTGAACATTACAAGGGCAGTCATCACAGAAGCTTTCGGTTTTGTTAATGCATTATGAACTATAAACAGTCAGTTCAAATATGAATATTCATTTGATTTTTAAACTTGATTTATATGTGGATACCACATTTCTCTCTTTATTATTATTATTTTTAATAAAATGCTGAAGTGGTAGGTAGATACGAGATAAAGGTAGAAAACAGAGTTTAGTGTTGTAAGAGAGCAAATGTAGATGATCAGGTGTGTGCCTGTAGACTATGTGTTAATCTGAGCTAGACAAGGGCAATAAACATCCATGTATGCAGAAGATTTCTCTCAGAACATGAGGGGGGAGGTTCTAAGCCTCACCTCTGCTGATCCCCATTTTCTCACCTGATGGCCCCCCTGCAACTGTGCCTGTCTTAGGTTGTTCCTCCCTTGAGGAATCTTACCCATCTCTGGCTAACCAGTCATCTTCCGGGGCCATACAGGGAAATGTAAAGTTGGTAAGTGAGAGAGAAGCCTTATTGTTTGAAAAGGTTAGCTTTTTACTTCTTTGCATATTTATGCCCTGTGGCTTCTATGCCCAGCATTTGTCTTGAGGTGTCTTTACCACTTGGAAGAATTATGATACTCGGTAAATTCGACATGTGGCACGAGTTCTATTTAAAGGTTGTAATTAGGTAGGAAAAAGAAAAGCTATAGAAGTAGCAGGCAGAAGAAAACCTGGGAAGATTGATTATTTCTTTGACATATCTTCTTGTAGAGTAACTTCAGCATGGATAGGTTTTAAACTACTAATTAAATTGTGCACACACATTAACATAATAGGAGTATAGTTACATAACCAAAGCATACCTGTAATTACCAGCCATCTCCAGTGAAACCAAGAAAACCAGTTAGGCACCTTAGGCATTTGTGAAAACTTGTCTATGATATGGTGGATATTGTCCAACTGAACTTGAACAGTCTGAGAGAATTCAGATAAATTAAAACAACCCATTCCTGGGGACTGTTCACATCCCATATGTTCTTTTAACAGTAAATAGTCTGTGGTTGTAAGATTTTGGAGTGCTACAATTTGCACTTCTCCTAATTCTTGGTTGAGTTCCAACAGTATAGATCCAGTCAAATTTGTTGTGTTACTGTATGCACAGGCCAGCTTAGATATCTCCTTCATCATTCCCATGGCAAGTCCAGGAACTGGTGGGATGAGTGCATCTACACCTGTGACAGTGTGTGGATCTTTGTTGGGGTTTTTTTTTTTTGCTGATCATCTTCTGTCATGAGTCTTCCCGAGAGTGCTGATGTTGGAAGTTCTTTTTCATATCATATCTTAGTTCATTTTCGGGGTAGCAAAATTAAGCTTTGATCCTCTGTATAAACACAAACAGACCCTTTGCCTACACTTTTATATGCCCTTTATATCATTGTGTAGAACTCATTGGAGGTCACCACACAGGAACTGCTTTTTTTTTTTTTTATCATTAATCTACACTTACATGACAATACTTTGTTTACTAGGCTCTCCCCTATACCAGGTCCCCCCTATATACTCCTTTACAGTCACTGTCCATCAGCGTAGCAAAATGTTGTAGAATCACTACTTGTCTTCTCTGTGTTGTACAGCCCTCCCCTTTCTCCCACCCCCCTATGGATGCTAATCTTAATACCCCTCTTTTTCTCCCCCCACTTATCCCTCCCTACCCACCCATCCTCCCCAGTCCCTTTCCCTTTGGTACCTGTTAGTCCATTCTTGAGTTCTGTGATTCTGCTGCTGTTTTGTTCCTTCAGTTTTTCCTTTGTTCTTATATTCCACAGATAAGTGAAATCATTTGGTATTTCTCTTTCTCCGCTTGGCTTGTTTCACTGAGCATAATACCCTCCAGCTCCATCCATGTTGCTGCAAATGGTAGGATTTTCCCTTTTCTTATGGCTGAGTAGTATTCCATTGTGTATATGTACCACATCTTCTTTATCCATTCATCTATAAATGGATATTTAGGTTGCTTCCAATTCTTGGCTATTGTAAATAGTGCTGCGATAAACATAGGGGTACATTGGTCTTTCTCATACTTGATTGCTGCATTCTTAGGGTAAATTCCTAGGAGTGCCATTCCTGGGTCAAATGGTAGTTCTGTTTTGAGCATTTTGATGTACCTCCATACTGCTTTCCACAATGGTTGAACTAACTTACATTCCCACCAGCAGTGTAGGAGGGTTCCCCTTTCTCCACAGCCTCACCAACATTTGTTGTTGTTTGTCTTTTGGATGGCAGCCATCCTTACTGGTGTGAGGTGATACCTCATTGTAGTTTTAATTTGCATTTCTCTGATAATTAGCGATGTGGAGCATCTTTTCATGTGTCTGTTGGCCATCTGTATTTCTTTTTTGGAGAACCGTCTGTTCAGTTCCTCTGCCCATTTTTTAATTGGGTTATTTGTTTTTTGTTTGTTGAGGCGTGTGAGCTCTTTATATATTCTGGACGTCAAGCCTTAATCGGATGTGTCATTTTCAAATATATTCTCCCATACTGTAGGGTTCCTTTTTGTTCTATTGATGGTGTCTTTTGCTGTACAGAAGCTTATCAGTTTAATATAGCCCCACTTGTTCATTTTTGCTGTTGTTTTCCTTGCCCGGGGAGATATGTTCAAGAAGGGGTCACTCATGTTTATGTCTAAGAGGTTTTTGCCTATGTTTTCTTCCAAGAGTTTAATGGTTTTATGACTTACATTCAGGTCTTTGATCCATTTTGAGTTTACTTTTGTATATCGGGTTAGACAATGGTCCAGTTTCATTCTCCTACATGTAGCTGTCCAGTTTTGCCAGCACCACCTGTTGAAGAGACTGTCATTTCGCCATTGTATGTCCATGGCTCCTTTATCAAATATTAATTGACCATATATGTCTGGGTTAATGTCTGGATTGTCTAGTCTGTTCCATTGGTCTGTGGCTCTGTTCTTGTGCCAGTACCAAATTGTCTTGATTACTATGGCTTTATAATAGAGCTTGAAGTTGGGGAGTGAGATCCCCCCTACTTTATTCTTCTTTCTCAGGATTGCTTTGGCTATTCGGGGTCTTTGGTGGTTCCATATGAATTTTTGAATTATTTGTTCCAGTTCATTGAAGAATGTTGCTGGTAGTTTCATAGGGATTGCATCAAATCTGTATATTGCTTTGGGCAGGATGGCCATTTTGACGATATTAATTCTTCCTAGCCGTGAGTATGGGATGTGTTTCCATCTGTTAGTGTCCCCTTTAATTTCTTTTAAGAGTGACTTGTAGTTTTCAGAGTATAAGTCTTTCACTTCTTTGGTTAGGTTTATTCCTAGGTATTTTATTTTTTTTGATGCAATTGTGAATGGAGTTGTTTTCCTGATTTCTCTTTCTGTTGGTTCATTTTTGGTGTATAGGAAAGCCACAGATTTCTGTGTGTTGATTTTGTATCCTGCAACTTTGCTGTATTCCGATATCAGTTCTAGTAGTTCTGGGGTGGAGTCTTTAGGGTTTTTTATGTACAGTATCATGTCATCTGCAAATAGTGACAGTTTAACTTCTTCTTTGCCAATCTGGATTCCTTGTATTTTTTTGTTTTGTCTGATTGCCGTGGCTAGGACCTCCAGTACTATGTTAAATAACAGTGGAGAGAGTGGGAATCCCTGTCTAGTTCCCGATCTCAGAGGAAATGCTTTCAGCTTCTCGCTGTTCAATATAATGTTGGCTGTGGGTTTATCATAGATGGCCTTTATTATGTTGAGGTGCTTGCCCTCTATTCCCATTTTGCTGAGAGTTTTTATCATGAATGGATGTTGAACTTTGTCAAATGCTTTTTCAGCATCTATGGAGATGATCATGTGGTTTTTGTCTTTCTTTTTGTTGATGTGGTGGATAATGTTGATGGACTTTCGAATGTTGTGCCATCCTTGCATCCCTGGGATGAATCCCACTTGGTCATGGTGTATGATCCTTTTGATGTATTTTTGAATTCTTTTTGCTAAAATTTTGTTGAGTATTTTTGCGTCTACGTTCATCAGGGATATTGGTCTGTAGTTTTCTTTTTTGGTGCTGTCTTTGCCTGGTTTTGGTATTATGGTGATGTTAGCTTCATAGAATGAGTTTGGGAGTATCCCCTCCTCTTCTATTTCTTGGAAAACTTTAAGGAGAATGGGTATTATGTCTTCCCTGTATGTCTGATAAAATTCCGAGGTAAATCCATCTGGACTGGGGGTTTTGTTCTTTGGTAGTTTTTTGATTACCGCTTCAATTTCGTTGCTGGTAATTGGTCTGTTTAGATTTTCTGTTTCTTTTTGGGTCAGTCTTGGAAGGTTGTATTTTTCTAGGAAGTTGTCCATTTCTCCTAGGTTTCCAAGCTTGTTAGCGTATAGGTTTTCATAGTATTCTCTAATAATTCTTTGTATTTCTGCGGGGTCCGTCGTGATTTTTCCTTTCTCGTTTCTGATACTGTTGATTTGTGTTGACTCTCTTTTCCTCTTAATAAGTCTGGCTAGAGGCTTATCTATTTTGTTTATTTTCTCGAAGAACCAGCTCTTGGTTTCATTGATTTTTGCTATCATTTTATTCTTCTCAATTTTATTTATTTCTTCTCTGATCTTTATTATATCCCTCCTTCTGCTGACCTTAGGCCTCATTTGTTCTTCTTTTTCCAATTTCAATAATTGTGACATTAGACCGTTCATTTGGGCTTGGTCTTCCTTTTTTAAATATGCTTGGATTGCTATATACTTTCCTCTTAAGACTGCTTTTGCTGTGTCCCACAGAAGTTGGGGCTTAGTGTTGTTTTTGTCATTTGTTTCCATATATTGCTGGATCTCCATTTTGATTTGGTCATTGATCCATTGATTATTTAGGAGCGTGTTGTTTAGCCTCCATGTGTTTGTGAGCCTTTTTGCTTTCTTTGAACAGTTTATTTCTAGTTTAATGCCTTTGTGGTCTGAAAAGTTGGTTGGTAGGATTTCAATCTTTTGGAATTTACTGAGGCTCTTTTTGTGGCCTAGTATGTGGTCTATTCTGGAGAATGTTCCATGTGCACTTGAGAAGAATGTGTATCCTGTTGCTTTTGGATGTAGATTTCTGTAGATGTCTATTAGGTCCATCTGTTCTAGTGTGTTGTTCAGTGCCTCTGTGTCCTTACTTATTTTCTGTCTGGTGGATCTGTCCTTTGGAGTGAGTGGTGTGTTGAAGTCTCCTAGAATGAATGCATTGCATTCTATTTCCTCCTTTAGTTCTGTTAATATTTGTTTCAGGTATGTTGGTGCTCCTGTATTGGGTGCATATATATTTATAAAAGTTATATCCTCTTGATGGACTGAGCCCTTTATCGTTACGTAATGTCCTTCTTTGTCTTTTGTTACTTTCTTTATTTTGAAGTCTGTTTTGTCTGATACCAGAATTGCAACACCTGCTTTCTTCTCTCTGTTGTTTTCTTGAAATATCTTTTTCCATCCCTTGACTTTAAGTCTGTGCGTGTCTTTGGGTTTGAGGTGAGTCTCTTGTAAGCAGCATATGGATGGATCTTGCTTTTTTATCCATTCTATTACTCTGTGTCTTTTGATTGGTGCATTCAGTCCATTTACATTTAGGGTGATTATTGAAAGGTATGAATTTATTGCCATTGCAGGCTTTAAGTTTGTGGTTAACAAAGGTTTAGGGTTAGCTTCTTTACTATCTTACTGTCTAACTTAACTTGCTTGTTGAGCTATTATAAACACGGTCTGATGATTCTTTATTTCTCTCCCTTCTTATTCCTCCTCCTCCCTTTTCATATGTTGGGTGTTTTGTTCTGTGCTCTTTTTAGAAGTGCTCCCATCTAGAGCAGTCCCTGTAGGATGCCCTGTAGAGGTGGTTTGTGGAAGGCAAATTCCCTCAACTTTTGCTTGTCTGGGAATTGTTTAATCCCTCCTTCATATTTAAATGATATTCGTGCTGGATACAGTAGTCTTGGTTCGAGGCCCTTCTGTTTCATTGCATTAAGTATATCATGCCATTCTCTTCTGGCCTGTAGGGTTTCTGTTGAGAAGTCTGATGATAGCCTGATGGGTTTTCCTTTGTAGGTAACCTTTTTTTTCTCTCTGGCTGCCTTTAATACTTTGTCCTTGTCTTTGATCTTTGCCATTTTAATTATTATGTGTCTTGGTGTTGCCCTCCTTGGATCCCTTGTCATGGGAGTTCTGTGTACCTCTGTGGTCTGAGAGGCCATTTCTTCCCCTAGTTTGGGGAAATTTTCAGCAATTATTTCTTCAAAGACATTTTCTATCCCCTTTTCTCTCTCTACTTCTTCTGGAATGCCTATGATTCTGATATTATTCCTTTTAGATTGATCACTCAGCTCTCTTAAAATTCTTTCATTCCTGGAGATCCTTTTATCTCTCTCTGCATCAGCTTCTCTGCGTTCCTGTTCTCTGTTTTCTAGTCCATTAATGGTCTCTTGCATCTCGTCCATTCTGTTTTGAAGTCCTTCCAGAGCTTGTTTTATTTCTGAATTCTCCTTCCTTAGTTCTTGCATATTTCTCTGCAAGTCCATCAGCATGGTTATGACTTTTGTTTTGAATTCTTTTTCAGGTAGACTGGCTAAGTCTATCTCCCCAGATTCCTTCTCAGGGGAAGATGTAGCAGATGCCGAAGCTGTCTGGGTTAGTCTTGTCTGGATCATATTTTTTTGCCTTTTCATGTTGACAGGTGCTATTGACTGTCGGCTGGGAGGGCCAAACTTTTCACTTGCTACTGGCCTTTCTTTACTGGGACAACTGCGGCCCCTAGTGGCTTGTGTTGGGTAATTGCGTGTAGACTGGGTCTTTGTGTCTTGCCTGGCCGGAAGGGAGGAATTTCCCTTTCTGTGGGTGGAGTTTGTCTCAGGCTGCTTCTCTGCTTTCGCAGCGCCCGGAGGGGTAATGGATGGGGGGGCTGTTTGGCTGTTTACCTCCGTGAGGGGTCTCCGAGCTGTTGCCCAGGGGGTCAGTGCGCCCGGTTTTCCCTGTAATTTCCAGCTGCTGGAGTATGACCTGTGTTGTTTCCGTCAAGCTGTTAAGTCCCTGTCCCTTTAAGACTTTCAAAAAGCCCCCGCTTTTCTTTGTCACAGGGGCATCAGCTTCGGCACCTGCTCAGACTTCTTACTGCCCTGTTCCTCCAGTATCCAGGGCCCTCCGCCCACGCACTGTGTCTGTGCTCTGGTGGGGGTGGCTGGGGCTGGGTGTTCAGCAGTCCTGGGCTCCGTCTCCCTCCCGCTCTGCCTATTCTTCTCCCGCCGGGAGCTGGGGGGAGGGGCGCTCGGGTCCCGCCGGGCCGGGGCTTGTATCTTACCCCTTTCACCAGTCGCTGGGTTCTCGCTGGTGTAGCTGCAGTCTGGCCACTGTCCTGCGTCTTCTGGTCTCTCTTTTAGGGCTAGTTGTGTTTGTTGTATTTTCAAAAGTATATATGTTTTTGGGAGGAGATTCCCACTGTCCTACTCACGCTGCCATGTTCTATGCAAGTAATCTTATACTTTTATTTTTGATGCAAAAAGAAAACAATGAAGGATTTTACACAAAGACATAGGTTTTCATCTTAGATACCATAGATATAGTCTGGTTACGGTGAATACAAGGAGACCAATTACTCTTCCAATGATTTCGAATGGACTATGTAACAGAGTTAATTATTGATGCTGAGTGTGAAAGCTCTTAATTTTCTATTTAATTACCTTTTAGTTAAGGCCAAGAAAGATGATGGAAAGGAGTAAAGTTGGGTGAAGGCATTGTCCCCTATTTTTCTGAGTATTATTTGATGTTCTCACTCATCACAGCTCAACAATCATGATTTTAATTTTTATTTATAAAGTTTGTTGCATTATACATTTCTTCTTTTCACTCAGTTCTATGCTAATGCTTCATATTAACCCCAAGAGAAATATGTATAGGCTCTTCATATACTGGCATTGGTAACCTCTTCTAGGACCAAATAGAATAAGCAGAACTATTATCTCTCCCTTCTCAAGCACATTGCATGTTTCTGTGTAGTGCTGAAGTCTGAGTAAACTCAAAAGCAAAATTAGAAGATAGCTACTTCTGATGTTATTATTTACCTTGTTTGCATGCATATTGCTGGATGTATTTTTTTAATTGAGATATAATTGACATATAACATTAAATTCAGGTGTGCGATATAATGATTCAATATTTGTGTATATTGCAAAATGATCACCACAATAAGTCTAGCTAACATCTGTCACCATACATAGTTACAAAAATTATTTTGTGATGAGAATTTTAAGATCTAATCTCTTAGCAACTTTCAAATATACAATACAGTATTATTAACTACAGTCACCATGCTGCACATTACATCCCCATGACTTACTAATTTTATAACTGGACATTTGTACCTTTTGACCCCCTTCTCCCATTTCTCCTACCCTTCCCATCTGCACCTCTGACAACCACCAATATTTTCTCCATCTCTATGAGCTTCATGTTTTAAGGTTTTTTTTTCCAGATTTCCACATACAAGGGAGATCATGTGGTATTCATCATTCTCTGACTTATTTTACTTAGCATGATGCCCTCAAAGTCCATCTATGTTGTTGTAAATGACAAGATTTCATTTTTTTTATGGCTGGGTAATATTCCATTGAATATACATACCATGTTTTCTTTATTCATCTGTCAATGGATGAATTAGGATATTTCCATATCTTGGCTATTGTAAATAATGCTGCAGTAAACATATGGGTGCATGTATCTTTTCAAGTTAGTGTTTTCTTCAGATAAATACCCAGCAGTGGAATTACTGGATCATATGGAATTACTTTTGGAGGGACCTCCATACTATTTCCAGAGTGCCTGCATCAATTTGCAATCTCACCAGCAGTGTAAAAGAGCTCCCTTTTCTCCACATTCTCATCAACACTTACTATTTCTTGCCTTTTTGTTATTAGCCATTCTGACAGGTGTGAGGTGATATATCATTGTGGTTTTGATCTTCATTTCCCTATTGATTAGTGGTGTTGAGTATCGATGTATATTCTTATCCAAAGATATGAATTAATAGACTTTTTGTATAACTAGATGCAAAATATCAGGTTCCATGGTTGGCAAAGAAAACAAGGGTGTGGAGGCACTACCCTAACTGGGTTTGTTGATTCAGAACATGTTGTGAGATCAAGATCGTATGCTCCATTCCTGTCTGGAATGGCCAGTTTTAGAGGAATGCAATTTTTTATCCAGGTGTTCAGATATGAGGGCTGTCATCTGTCTTTCCACAGGAAAACTGGGCAGGAATGGCTTATTACAAGAACATGGCAACATCATCTTTACATGAAACAAAAACTACTTGTTTGTTTATATGTCCATTGTCATTTATCAGCTAGTCTGTGCTGTGCCTAATTTATGGTTGCTAAAACTGATGAATTCTTTAGGTGCAGGAATAACAGAAATGAATCGTACCACAGTGGAAAGACAAGTGGATGCTTAATAAATGCTTTTATTTTTTACTTATGGATTGAAGCCACTTTCAGTTGTATTTAATTTATACTTACTCAGTTGCCATGGGGCGCTTTGCATTCTGCAAATGACACAGCTCTTACCCTCAAAATGAAAATGGTCAAATTTAGACAGATGTGCCACCAGATATTTTCATATACTGATAAAATGCACTTACCTAAATACTACATGTACTGAGCACTACTGTGTGCAACTCTGGGTGCCTAAAGGTGGTAAAAAGCAAACAGATGCCGGGGTTTTTTTTAAACCACTCAGTCACCCTTAATAGCACTAAAAATTATGTAACATGGGTTTATTTATTGTTTACTTGAAGGAACTTTGACATCATCATCCAGAGGTATTCCTATCAAATATCCATGAGCCATGTATTTTAAAAACCTATAAAATTACCCTATCCAGCTCCTTCAGGTCCATGGCATATGAAATGCCAAATAAACAAAAAAACGATTTCTAGATTCTTCTTTTCCTTAAAAAGCAGAAAAACCTGTTTTAATACTTGAATATTCAGTTGTAATGTGTGTAATTTTGTAGTCCTGCTTTAAAGAATATTTTTCCTCCTTGTACAAAGACATAACACATGCAATTAGAGGATATTATATTGTCATACGCATCAGAGGAATAGAGTTGGTATTAAATCTTCCACATGGCACTCAGGCACGAAGGCATCAAAAAAGGAAATGGCATTATTCAGAACCCCTTTCACCTTCCAGCCCCAGGGGGCCTCATTATATCTGAAGGAAGATATTTGTAAAAGTCAAGTGCAGAATGGGCTATAAATTGTCATGGGGAGCAGTGGGAAAGGAAGAACTCTCATGTGTCAGAAGCAGCACCCTCTCAAGGACTGAGTAAAGTGCTGATTTTACATGCTTTGTTGATCCTTCAGATATTGTGAGTATAGGAAGGGAAGGTTTGATAGATGAGACAGCCCATTTAAAATTACAGACAATGGTAGGTAGTGGTGTTGAATAACAATGACCAGAGAACAGTTCATGTACCATCACTTGCAAATCCTGATTACAGACAAGACACCTACAAATGACTCCGAGATTTGGAGGTACCACAGTCCATGTTTTATCATCATCTTGGAGCAGCCTCTTTAGGGTCATCAACTGCCAATCTTCATTGTATTAATAGTCTAGGTTTCATATTCACTCAGATGAAAAAATAATGAAACTTCAAAACAATGTAATCATATTACAGCATGTCTAAACCTACCTTCCAAGACACCCCCTGCACTTTGGATAATGCTTTGTGTCATTCAAGTAGATCTTTTTTTATGCTGCATTAGATTTTTAAAAAAAGGCTAGTGAGAAATAGCAATGCCATGTAACTTTCTGATGGATGTTTCTCAGGTCCTGAAATATATTCTTACATGAAATTTTCTTCTGTATAAATGGGAAGAGAAGCTGATTTGAAAGGAAATTACCTGCCTTCTCCCTCACTTTGAATGTGCCCATATCCCAAAAGGTATTTTTAAATTTATTGAGTGCCTACTATATGCCAGATACTTTTATATATGATATTTATTAATTTAACAAATATCTGTTAAGTGCCAGGCACTGTTCAAAGAGTGAATGATTATAGCTGTAAATGAGGCAAAAAAGCTTAGTTATTACTTTATGGAACCTGACTTCTATTTGTGGGAGGCAACAAATGAACAAGTAAGCAAAGAAATGAAGACAAATACAGACTGTGATACATACTATAATGGAATAAACTGAGTATGCCAAGCATTTATTGAACATCTGTCATATATAAAACAAGATACTAGGATTCACAATGAAAAGATGCCCTGAAAATGACCTGAAGACTGCAGATCAGACCGTCTACACCTGGTGAAGAAGAGAGGACCACATTGAGAAGTAAAGGGGCAGAGACGTGATTGAGTGGGACCTCTGCCCTTCCCCCAATCCCAGCCCACAAGTAGGAAGGAGAGGAATGGATAAAGTGGAGAGGGGATAAACACTCAGGAATCCTGCACACCTGGCCCTGGAGATCTGCTCTGGGAACAGCAGTCCACACATTGCACTGGGCTTTGGTGATTAATGGGGCTGGACACCAGGGAGAGCTGGAGCATTCTGGGAGGCTGAAGACTTCTGCTGCTTGTAGAGGATAGACATGCTCTATTGGTCCTACTGAGACCCAGTGCCAAGGTAGCAGTAGGAAGTGTGCCGGAGGGATGGTAGTCAGAGTGAGCTCTCTCCAGAAGAGAATGGGCAGGTGGACAACACTTTCCTGGCACTCCTCCAGCCCAGCTGGTCAGGTGCCTGTGGGAGCCAACTCCAAAAGCCTCCATCTTCTTCACTGCGGATTCATCCCCAGGGAGGTGCTCCCCTGCATACTCACCCGTTGTGGCCTATTCGGTCCAGCAGAGGTCTGACTTTGCTAACTGGCAGGCAGAGGGCAGACAACACTTTCTCAGATTTCCCAGCCCTCCCTTAGTCCACTTGGTCAGGGGCTTGCAGGAGCCAGCTCTGACACTGTCTGTCTCTTGCTCCAGTGGCTCATTCCCACAATGGCTCTGCCCTATGTACACACCAGGCCTGGCACACTCAGCCCAACACTCATCTGATTTTGCTAACTGGCAGCAGAGGGAGGACTACACTTTCCCAGCTCTCCCAGCTGTCCCTCAACTCAGGCCAGACACTTAGGGGAGCCAGCTCTAAACTCTGCACCTGCCCCATCGGTTCAACCCCAGCCCCCCACAGAATGCTCACCCTGCCTGGCACAGTTGGCCCAGCAGTGATCCACCATGGCTGACCAGCAGGTGGAGGATGGCCCTGCCCACAGAGAGTCCCAGCAGCAGTGCCTCATGTCACACAAAGGGCACACAGCGGCTAGGTGTGGGGATCAGCTATTGCTGGAAGACAAGAAAAAAGGTGGGCCCCACCCACAGCCCACCAACAGCAGCTGTGGTTCACCTACAAGAGACAACCAGGCACTGGTGAGCAGAGTCTTGAGCTTCAGGGCACCCACTTCATAAAGCCATTATTTTCAAGACCAGGATGCATAGCTGATCTATCTAATACAAAGGAAGAAACACAGAAAAACAGATGAAATGAGGAGGCAGAGGAATATGTTCCCAACAAAAGAAGAAGATGAAACACCAGAAAAAGGGTTAAAAAATTTTTTTTAATGGAGATAAGCAACCTACCTGATCAAGAATTCAAAGTAACAGTCACAAAGATGCTCACTGAACTGGGGAAAAGCACTGATGATCTCAGCAAGAACTTCAACAAAGAGATAGAAAATTTGAAAAAGGGCAACTCACAGCTGAAGAATACAGTAACTGAAATGAAAAATACAATAGAGGGAATGAACAGACTGCTGGAAGCAGAGCAAAGAATCAGTTGTGATGGAAGACAGAGAACTGTAGAGCAACTCAGAGCTGAATAATACAATAACTGTAATGAAAAATACGGCAGAGGGGATGAATAGCAGACTTCTGGAAGCCGAGGAAAGAATTAGTGTCATGCAAGATAGAGAACTGCAGAGTAACCAAGCTGAGGAACAAAGAGAAAAAAGAATTTCTAAAAATGAGAAGATGCTAAGAGAGCTGTGTTGACAACTCCGAACAAAGCAATATTCGTGTAAAAGGGGACCCAGAGTGAGGAGACAGAGACAAAGAGGTAGAAAGTATATTTGAAGAAATAATAGCTAAAACTTCCCCAGTCTGGGGAAGAAAACAGACATCCAGGTCATGGTAGCACAGAGAGCCCCTAACAATATAGGGAGACAACACCAAGACACTTAGTAATTAAAATGGCAAAGATTAAAGATAAAGAGAGAATCTTAAAATCAGTAAGAGAGAGGCAGACAGTTACCTGTAAGGAACTCCATAAGGCTACCATCAGATTTCTCAGCAGAAGCTTTATAGGCCAGAAGAAAGTGACATGAAATATTCAGAGTATTGAAAGGGAAGAACCTACAACCAAGAATTCTTTACCCACCAAGGTTATCATTCAGACTTGAAGGAGAGATTAAGATTTTCCCAAATAAACAAAGGTTAAAAAAATTAACCACTACTAAGCCAGTCTTACAGGATACATTGAAAGGACTTCTTTAGATGAAAGTGTTCTTAAGTCTAAAACTTTTCATCAGTGAAAATAAACCTACAGTAAAGATAGTAGACCAATTACTTAAAAAGCAAGCATGAAGTTCAAAAAACAAAAGTAATAAAATCAACTATATATAAAATTAATCCAGATATATGCAAAATATGTAGATTGTGATATCATATACATAAAATGAGGAGGAAATGAAAATAAGTACTTTTAGAACATGTTCTACATCAAGCAACCATCAACTTAAGGACTATAATAGATTGAGGAAACTGTCTATGAACCTTGTCATAACCACAAACCTAAAGTCTACAATAAATACACAAAAACTTTAAAAAAACCACCTAAGCATACAACTAAAGAAAACAAATCACAAGAGAAGAGTATAAGAGATGAAGAGAGGAACAGAGAGAAACTACAAAAACAACCGGAAAGCAATCAATAAAATGCCAATAAGTATATTTCTATCAATAATTACCTTAAATGTAAATGTACTAAATGCACCAATCAAAAAATATAAGATGGCAGAATGGGTAAAGAAACAAAACCTATCTATATCACCTACAAGAGACTCATTTCACACCTCAAGACATACATAGACTGAAAAAAAGCAGGAGTAGTATAACTTATTCAGACAAAATGGACTTCAAAGCAAAGAAAGTAATAGACAAAGAAGGACATAATATAATATTATATAATGATAAAGGGATCAGTTCAACAAGAAGATATAACAATTGTACATATCTGTATGCTGAACAAATGAACATAGGAGCACCTAAATATATAAAGCAACTACTAACAGACATAAAGGGAGAAATAGACAGCAATACAATCATATTGGGGGTCTTTAACACACCTATTTACATCAATGGATAGATCATCCTTACAGAAAGTAAACAAGAAAACAAAGGCATTCAACAACACATTATACCAGATTGACTTAAGATATATAGAAAACATTTCACCCAAAAGCAGCAGGAAACACATTTTTCTGAAGTGTACATGGAATGTCCTCCTGAATAGGTCATAATCAATTTTAAAAGATTTAAAGTGTATCAAGCATCTTTTCAGATCACCATGCTATGAAACTAGAAATCAATTACATGAAGAAAACAAAAAAAAACCCCACAAACACATGGAGGCTATACAACATGCTTCTAAATAATCAATGGATCAAGCAAGGAGCAGATGAAAGAGGAAATCAACCAATACAAGGAGACAAGTGAAAACAGTAACACAATAGTTCAAAATATGTGAGATGTTGCAAAAGCAGTTTTCAGAGAGAAGTACGTGGCAATACAGGCCTACCTCAAGAAACAAAAATAACCCCAAATAAACAATCTAAACTCACAACTAAAGGAACTAGAAAAAGAAGAACAAATGAAACCCAAAGTTAGTAGGAGTGACATAATAAAGATCAGAGCAGAAATAAATAAAATAGAGAATAATAAAACAATAGGAAAAATCAGTGAAACCAAGAGCTTGTTCTTTGAGAAAATAGAATAGATAAACCCCTAGCCAGACTTATCAAGAAAAAAAGAGTACAGAAATAAACAAAATCAGAAACAAAGAAGGAATAGTCAAAACAGATACAATAGAAATACAAAGAATTATGAGACTACTATGAAAAATTATATGCCAATAAATTGGACAATCTAGAAGAAATGGGCAAATGCCTAGAAAAATACTACCTTTCAAGACTGGCCAAGGAAGAAACAGAGTCTGAACAGACCAATTCCCAGCTGAAATTGAACTGGTAATCAAAAAACTTCCAACAAACTAAAGTTCAGGACCAGATGGCTTCACAGCTGAGTCTACCAAGCACTCAAAGAGCTAATACCCATCCTTCTTAAAGTATTCAAAAAAAGTAGAAGAGTAGGGAATACTTCCACACTCATTTTATGAGGCCAGCATCACTTTAATACCAAACCAAAGACACCACAAAAAAATTATAGACCAATATCCCAGATGAACATAGATGCAAAAATCCTCAACAAAATATTAGCAAACCAAATTCAAAAATAAATCAAAAGGGTCATCTACCACAACCAAGTAGGATTTATTCCAGGGAAACAGGTTGGTATAATATTTGCAAATCAGTCAATATCATGTATCACATTAACAAAAAGAAGGATAAAACTATGTGATCATCTCAATAGTTGCTGAAAAAACATTTGACAAAATTCAACATCCATTCGTGATAGGAATTCTTAACAAAATTTGTATAGAAGGTGCATACCTCAACATAATAAAGGCCGTATACTACAACCCTACAGCCAACATCACACTTACTGGAGAAAAACTGAAAGCTTTTCCTCAAAGATCAGAAACAAGACAAGGATGTCTACTCTCACTACTTTTATTCAACACAGTACTGGAAGTCCTCGCCATGGCAGTTAGACAACACAAAGAGATAAAAGGCATCCAAATTGGTAAGGAAGGAAGGTAAGGAAATTGTCACTATTTGCAGATGACACGATGTTATACATAGAAAACTCTAAAGATTCCACAAAAAAACTTATAGAACTAATAACTGTATTGAGCAAATTTGCAGCATACAAAATGAATACACAGAAATCTGTTGTATTCCTATATACTAAAAACAAACTAGCACAAAGAGAAATCAGGAAAATAATTTCATTTACATTTGCATCAAAAAGAATAAAATACCTCAGAATAAACCTAATCAAGGAGGTCAAAGACCTATATTCTGAAAATGATAAAACACTGATGAAAGAGATTGAAGAAAATACAAATAAATGGAAATCTATCCCATGCTCATGGATAGGAAGAATCAATATTGTCAAGATGGTCATCCTGTCCAAGGAAATTTACAGACTGAGTGCAATCCCTATCAAAATACCAATGGTATTTTTCAGTGAATAATAAGCTTAAAATGTATATGGAACTATAAAAGACCCACATAGCCTAAGCAATCCTGAGAAAGAAGAACAAAGCTGGGGGTATCATGCTCTGTGACTTCAAGCTATACTACAGGGCTACAGTAATCAAAACAGTACAAGAACATACCCATAGTTCAATGGAACAGAATGGAGATCCCAGAAACAAACCCACATATGTATGGTCAATTAATATATGACAAATGGTGAAAGAATATACAGTGAAAATAAGACAGTCTCCTCAATAACTGCTGTTGGGAAAATTGGATAGCAGCATACAAGAGAATGAAATTGGATTACTTCCTAGCACCATACATGAAAATAAACTCAAAGTGGATTAAAGGCCTAAATATAAGACATGGAATCATAAAACACTTAGAAGAAAACATAGGCAAAATCTCTTGAATATAGGCATGAAGAATTTTTTTCTGGACACATCTCCCTGGGCAAGGGAAACAAAAATAACAATAAACAAGTGGGATTACATCAAACTAAATGGCTTCTGAACAGCGAAGGACACCATTAAGCAGAACAAAAAGGTAACCTTCAGTATAGGAGAATATATTTGTAAATAATATATCTGGTAAGGGGTTAATATCCAAAATATATAAAGAACTCATATGCCTCAACGCCAGAAAAACAACCCAATTAAAAATTGGGCAGAGGACCTGAATAGACATTTTTCCAAAGAAGAAATACAGATGGCAAACAGGCACCTGAAAAGGTGCTACCCATCACTAATCATCAAGGAAATGCAAATCAAAACCACAATGAGATATCACCTCACACTACTCAGAATGACCACTATCCAAAAGACAAGAGATAACAAGTGTTGGCAATTATGTGGACAAAAGGAAGCCCTCATTTATGGGAATGTAAATTGGTGCATTCACTGTGGAAAGCAGTATGGAGGTTCCTCAAAAAACTAAAAATAGAAATACCATATGGCCCAGTCATTTATGTCTAGGAATTTACCTGAAGAAAATAAAATCTGACTCGAAAAGATATATGCATCCCTGTTTATTGCCACATTAATTACGATAGCCAAGATATGGAAGCAACCAAAGTGGCTGTCAATAGATGATTGGATAAAGATGTGGTACATATGCATGATGTAATACTATTCAGCCACAAAAAATAAAGAAATCCTGCCGTTTGTGACAACATGGATGGACCCAGAGGGTATTATGCTGAATGAAATAAGCCAGGCAGAGAAAGACAAATGCCATATGATTTCACTTTTATGTGGAATTCAAATAAACAAAACAAAATGAACAGAGCAGCAGTAGTCTCATACACACTAAGTGATGAGTGGTTACCATGGTGGGTGGGTGGGACAGGTAAAGGGGATAAAGAGACAAAATTACACAATCCTAAACTAGTCATGAGGGTGAAAGTACAGCAGAGAGAATATAGTCAATAGTTGTATAACATCTGTGTTGACAGATAGTAACTATATTAGTCGGTGTGGGCATTTAATAATGTATGTAATTGTCAAATTACTATGTTGTTTATTTGAAACCAATATATTGTATATCAGCTATACTACAATAAAAAATATCAAGCAATACAAAACAAGGTACTAGGTGCTTTTAGAACACAAAAATGACTAAAAAAGTTTGTACCCTCAACGAGCTTATAGAAGTATAGGAAAACACAAATCCTCCATCATTTTGTTTATGTTAAAGTATTGTGCATATGATCAATTATGTGTTTTTATCTCTAAAGTCAATTCCTTAAAATGTCTTTCACAAAATGTTCATATTTGAGAATGCCAAAATAAACAATGGTTAATTTTTAGGAGAGTTATGTGCAAATCTGAATTTAAACCCAAGAAAGGAACTAACTGAATTTGAATCCAACCAAATTATGTGGATTTTAATCCAAGAGAGGTGCTTCATAGATAAATTCATAAAGAATAACCTTGTAATTTCAGCCTAGATTGGGGACAGTAATGTGTAATTCTCTTTTTTTCAAAGTTTGATATGCTTTCTAACAAACGTAGTGATTGGCCTGATTTTTTTAAAGAAGGTTTACTAGGTTGTGCAGGCTGGAGGTACATTATAGGCAGATGACATAGTGTGTATAAGGCCCTGGGTTATTTGTGGGGCATGTGAAACACTCAATGAACTGAAAAAATGAAAACAAAATGAAGCTGGATGAAAAGTGGCATAGGAGATAGCCCACAGAAGGCTTTGTTAAATGTATTAAGAATTTAGTCTTTCTTTTAAGACCAATCGGAAGGCATAGTGTTTTAAGCAGGAGGTCAATATAATGGTTTTTAGAAAACATCACTATATGGTAAAAGAGAAACTGATTGGAGACTAGTACAATATATACGAGCAGAATTAGGCGCTTGAGGTAGTCCACTCCAGGGGTGATCGTGGCGTAGGCCAAGTTACTAGCGGGCCAGGTGGGGAATGGGGGATATCTGAGAGACAATTAAGAGGTATGGTTGGTAGGATCCAGTGAGAGATTGCATATGGAGGGTATGGGAAAAGGAGATATCAAGGAAGAAGCTGGCTTTTAAATTATATAATGGGATGAATGGTAATGCCATTCACTGACATGACTAAGATTTGGTGAACAATAAAAAATTATAGGCCATGATGAGTTTAAGTTGCCTTTTTAACATTCAAGTGGAGTTGACAAGTAAGTGGCTATGTTCCAGGTACTTTATCACTCAGGGTTCAACCAGAGAACAGAACCAGTAGAAGATATATCTAAATATCTCTGTAATGTAGATATTATGTTGTTTATTATAGATAATTGGCTAACAAAATTTGTGGGGCTGGTTAAGCAGTCAAGTTTCTATATAAGAATGGTGTCTCTGCATCTGATACTGGAATTTGAAGTCCGTAGAACAGACATTAGCACTGCGGGGGGAAGGTTGCAGGAGACTGGAGTCCACCATCATGAAGAGCTGGAACCCCGTAAGAACAGACTGAACCCCACAGTTGTCCTTATTCCTCTGACCTTGGTGATGAAGGCATCTTATAGAAGTCAGGACCCTTCCTCACAGAGTGACACACTCACACACCACACCTGGCCCAGGAGTCAGCACTGCTGAAGGAGGATCCAGAGGCAGGTAGAGCAATTACAGGCCCAGGTGCTACTTCATGCCAGCAAGGGGAGTCTGCAGGTCAGCAGTGTGTGTAAGCTACAGGATGGCTGCTACATCTCTCTGCCTCCAGACTTCTCCAAAATCCTCCTTGTGGCCCACCCTAACATGAAATATACAAAAAAGCAAATTCTGGAAAATGTTATTCAGCCTAGCTAAGCTGATATATCACAAAGCCATCACAGTCATCCTGGGCTATTTGGGGTGACTCCTATGAAGATTAAGGGCATTTTTTCTGACTTTGCATAACTGACAATGTTCATATCCTTTGGGAAGTTTAAAAGTAAAGGTATGAGCAGGTGCTGTGGGAGCCTGTTGAGGCTTTTTTCCAAGCCTGTGAACTCAAAGAAAACGCTCTAGACTGGGTCGTCTTCAATAATAAGTGTGAAATAACACAAAAAATGATAGGAATGGAGTTGCAAACAAAAAAAAGCATCAAAGTGAAGCCACAAAGAGAATATGTAAGTCAGCGTTCCTTAGATTATGCTATGACAAATTGCAAAAGCTCAGCATGGGATTGTTTTGCTCACATTCATGTCCACTACCTTTGGCTGCATTTCTCCTTCTGATCTTCCTCATTCCAAAGCACAGGCTGGAAAACCATTCCTGCCTTAGGGAGAGGAAAGAGCAAACAACCAAATGATATAATGGCTCTTAAAGCTTCTTGGGAAAATTACAGCATTCACTGGCTCTCATATTTCATGAGAAAGTCAGATGGCCAAGCCTGACTTCAATGAAGGCATGTATAATCATCTATCTGCAGGGAAAGCAAATATTTCAGACAAAAAAATATCAGTGTCTTGATTACAAAATTCACTTTCCTCCTTTCTGCACATTCAGTTCACTCATTCTTCCTCTTTCCAAAAGAGAACACAAAAGTCTCATTCAGTCTCAAAATCTGGGATCTTTTGGTCAGCTCTGTGTCAATTCTGGATGTGAACTAAAAAGATAAGTTATATTTCCTTACATAACCAATATGTAATAGTAGAGCAGGGAGATTTTAATTAAAATAAACTCTCCCATTTGAAAAGATGCAAAAAGGATGTGGAGACACTTACCAGTTGCTGGTCAGTAGCAATCCAAAAATTTGACAGAGTAGATGTTGTAAGGGTGATCTAAATCTTTTCTTGATTTTGCCCATATTCTACAACCTAGGAATAGCTCTTCAGTTTGAGAACCTCTAACCTTAGGCTCCACTCTTGGGGAAGTCCTTTTTCTTCCTTTTATCATCATTAGCCACATCTACAGATGACACTGGAAAATGTAACCTTCTGAGAGATTCAAGAGCACTCTAAGCCTGCTTCCTATCTGTAAAATCTTTGAAGCCCAAGATTAACTGTCCTCGCCATATCAATTCAGAAATTTTAACAGAAAGCTTGTGAAAGGACCCTAAATTTGCACTGTACCATTAGGCTGCTTTACTTAGCCCATGGTGTCCACAGGCCTAGATTTTATATCTTGCTAGTTGGAGATGGTATTCAGTTGCATCTGTAAACTCTGCAAGTCTCATAATTTCTGGATTTTCTATATTCCCTTCAATTCTGTGCAAATGATGCTTTCCTGAGCTCATCTTTTTCCTATAGTACTTCATCAAATACCGCCAATAGTAATCATGTTACCAGTACTATTTTTTCCTCTTTATTTCCCTAAAGCTACAAGTTCATTAGGTACCTTATTTGTCTTCTGAGTTATTATAAAACGGAGGCTGGAAGAATAGGGACAAAACATGTTTCCTCAGTTTCCCCAACCCCCACTAAAAGGTCCAAAGCCTAAGCAGCATATTTTAGTCACTTTTTATGCTGGCATCAATTTTCACATTGTATTTCTCTAGATTATGCTACAATGTCAACCAACCCCCACACTTTAATGGTTTACAACAGTAAGTTTATTTCTCATTCACATTAATGTTCATTGTTAATCGTCTGTGCTCTATATACTCTATATTTGGGAACCCAAGCTAAAGGAGAAGCTCCTGTCTGGGACATGCCAACCTAATGGCAGAGGGAAAGGGAGTGAATGGTCAAATGACAGTGGTTCTTAAAAATTCTGGTTTGATGTGGCAACTGTCACTTTCACTCACATTCTATTGGCCATAGAAAGTCTTTTGATCAAGCCTGACATAATGGAGTAGGGAAACCCACATTTTGAATAATACTGTTTTCTCTGACAAAATTTAACCTGAAGGGTGATGTCCAGTAGCAGTAGAATGTAAAGTGAGAGGACAGAAATGGTGGAGATAATACTAGAGCATTAAGCAGAGACATGTATCTGGAAGGTGCTATATATAATGTTAAAGAGGTACTTATGATTTGGAAGCAAAGGGGAATTACTGAAGATCTCCACATGGTGACATAGTGATGTCTTGAGTTTATATGCACTATTCTGGAAACAGTAAATACAGGGAGAAGTTAGGATATTATTTGTATAGATTTAATGAATAAAGAGTATGAGCTAGGGCTACGGTAATAGGAAAAGAAGGGAGGGTGTTGTACTTCCATTCAGTAGAAAAAACAGTCATATAAAGGAAGTAAAGATGAAGAAAGGAAGACAAGTTGACAATATTGAAGAGAAAGAGGATGACTGATAATAATCTTAGGAGACATGGCAAGCAATAAATGGAGTTAAGGATACATTTTGTAGGTGATGGAAGGATCAGGCTGTTTGATCCTGAAGGCTTTAACTTTCCTTGTGAAATATTTGATGTTCACTTTTAGGGGAATACTATGGGAGCTGGGTGTAGGAGGCTTGAATAGAACGTCAAGGACTTGGAGTCTTTGAGAGGAGTGGGAGAGAAAAGAAATAAAAATTAAACTTGTAAGATAATTAAAAGCCTTGCTTGCTATGAGTTTGTAAGTAATGACTTTAAAAGACACATTTGGTTGATCTTCTTCACCAGTCTTGAGAAGTGCAGGGGTCTGATGGGAATTTAAGGTTGGGATTGTAAGGAGAAGGCGGAGTGGAAATACTGCGTGTCAAGGTAATTAAGGATGTTGGTGAGAAAGTTGAGGCGATAAACTGAATAGGTTAGACTTGTGAGGGAAGTGAGTGAGCCAAGAGGTGGACGGGGATCTGGAAGGCAAAGGAGCAGTTGGGGGCTGTCGCCTACCTGCAGTCAGAGAGTGGGTGTTTTTGGGGTGAGGACACAGGCGTGATTGCTGAGGCTGAGGCTAGAGAGTGGGATATCTGCATTTAAGGTTTCTGATTAAATGAAGGTCTAATTTCTGGTTGGTGGTGTGGATTAGGACAAGGGAAGTGTACAGCTTGAGTGGAGCACAGGAAGAATCTTTTGAACTGAGTAAAGGAAAGAAACATGAGGCTAGTATGTTGGAGTAGCTATTGAACTCTTGATGTGAATGGTAGAAATCATTGATAAGGCCTTTTCGGGAATTATTGCAAGGACAACTAGGGAAAAAAATAATAAAGTTATTAAACTTGCTGATTCCTACTTGTGTTTGGCAGAATTCTAATTTTGCCACCGATGACCCACACCCTTGAGCGTGGACAGGACCTATAACTTGCTTCTGACCAATAGAGTATGCAGAGGTGATCAGATTTAATTCCCATGAATCTGTTATGGTATATGGCATAGATGAGGGATTTTACAGATGTAATTAAGATCCCTAATCAGTTGACTTTAAGTTAATCAAGGGGAGGAGGGATTATTCTGGGTGAGTCTGACCTTTTCAGGTGAGCAGTTAAAAGAGAGTCTAACACAGGTAAGATTCCTCAAGGGAGGAACAACCTAAGACAGGCACAGTCGCAGGGGGGCCATCAGGTGAGAAATTGGGGATCAACAGAGGTGAGGCTTAGAACCTCACCCCCCTGTTCTGAGAGAAATCTTCTACATACGTGGATGTTTTATTGCCCTGGTCTAGCTTGGATTAACACATAGTCTACAGGCACACACCTGATCATCTACATTTGCCCTCTTACAACACTAAACTGTTTTCTACCTTTATCTTGTATCTACCTACCACTTCAGCATTTTATTAAAAATAATAATAATAAAGAGAGTAATGTGGTATCCACATATAAATCAAGTATAAAAATCAAATGAGTATTCATATTTGAACTGACTGTTTATAGTTCATAATGCATGAGCAAAACCGAAAGTTTCTGTGATGACTGCCCTTGTACTGTTCACCATGTAACTTATTCACTATGTAAGAATTTGTTCTCCATGTAAGAACTTGTTCGTTATGCTTCAGAAGATTGGAGACTGACAAAAATTAAGCTTGGGTGGATTAATGATTGTGCATTGAGCATTGACTCCCCTATACAGAATTTTATTGTTGTTAACAACCATTTGATCAATAAATATGAGAGATGCCCTCACACAAAAAAAAGAGAGTCTAACAGTCAGAGATAGAAGTCAGAGAAACGCTTTCCTGCTGGCCATTGAGAAGCCAAGAGCCATGTGGTGAATTTCCAGTGGTATGGGGGAAATAGACTTTAGAAGCTAAGGGCCTCATTCCTACAATCACAAGGAAATGGATTCTGCCAACCACCTCATGCACTTGGAAGAGATTCCAGGCCATAGATAAGAGCCCTGTCCTAGCAGACACCTTGCAAGATCCTGAGCAGAGGACCCAGCTAAGTGAGACCCAGACTTCCCATTCATGGAAGCTGTGAGATAATAAATTTAAGTTGTTATGCAGCAATAGAAAATGAATATATTATGTTCAACATACCACTGTATGTTAAGAGACTAAGGTATTTTTGTAAACCTTTTGTACAATTCTAGAAGAAAGTTTTCAAATACTTCTTTTTGCCTTTTACTTTTATTCACAGAGATAAGCATGAGATGGTTTCAAAATTAAGATTGTAGATTAGAGCATGAGAAGCAAGCTGTGCAGTAGGTGGATATAGAACAATGGCCTAGAGCTCAGTCATAATTGTCATTACTCCTCCTCCTCAGTGAATTTGTCTGCATGGGGCAGAAACAAAAGGAACAGGTGCAGCCAGTCCGAAGGGCTGAATCTGCTGACAATCAACACCTCAGGAAAGGAACCTGGGTGAGGAGGAGGGTGAAACAAGATGTGAATCTGGTTGAGCAAGCTTGAGGCTTAGAATGAAAAGTAGGTGGTAGAAAGGGAAACAGGAACAAGAGAAGGAGAGGTGAGAATAAGCTCACTGGCTACTTGATAGACACAATTTCATGATGGCTTCTGGCATTTATCCTCTTCCTTAAAAATAACTTTTTTCCAACCAGTATGGGAGAGCTTGCCTAGCCAGCAAGCAGTGACAGTACAACCTCCTTCACATTCTGAGTTCTACCCCTTCAAGGCTATTAACAGTAACACTCAGTCATTCCAGGACACCAAATAGGTCGGTATAAAAGCTTCTTCTATTTTCTTTTATTCTGTCATGTCTATAGGTTTCATTATAAATGAGCAGGAAAAGGCTTAATATCTGTTGGCCAGAACAAAAATTAATGGCCATGTAGGAAGGAAGCATTAATGGTTAAGTGGAAAGAAGTATAAAAATGGTTAGTAATGTATGAATTCACATCACTTCTACTTACATAAAACACATTTAACATTTCAGTTCTGTTCTAAAGGTTCACTTTAGAGCCAGACTGCAAAACTTTATGAAATTGTTAAGCGTTTTGGACTAAATTATGAGTAATACTTTGGGACATGGTTAAAGATTTGTTAAACACAGCACAGAGCAATTTAAAGTGTGCGATGATTCAATAGGGTACAGGAGATGCAGTGGGAGTCTTTGATTCATTATTTATGGAGTTATACTTGAACTATCACTGTAGACTGATTTTTCAATAGTAGGCATATATTCTTGATGCTGTGGCTCATGGTTATGGGTAGGGGGAAGGTGGAGTTGACTACCAGTTCAAGATAGAAAAAAGCCTTCATTGAACTCAAAATGTTCTAGTTGACCCACTGAGAAAAAGCAGAAATCAAGACTATAGCCTCTATGAGCTTTTCACCAGGGTATGTGATTTGAGAGTGATTTTTGTATTTAAGACACTACTTTTCAAGCACCATCCATTCACTCATTTATTCGTTCAACAGATGTTTTATAAATACATACATATCCTTTACTCAGAGTGATCTTGACATATCTTTCATTCAGTCAAAGAGATAACTAAACCCTTTCCTTCCTGGTTTATAAAAGCTATTTGACTAAAAGCATTATATAATTGTCTTGTCAAACAACCTTTACCTAAGGGAGAATTCAATTGTGTAGGGCAGACGGAATTAATCACTAGTATTTTTACAGTCTGTGTGTCTATCCCCTTGGCAAGAATGGTCAGAAAGAAAATTTATTTGGCTTGTAAGTTAAAGATACTTCTGTTGCTGGCCTGCAGTATGTAAAATGAAGTAGGTTGGTGTTCAGAAATTTAGTTTGGACTAAAGAAGAGTAGATTCACAGATTCCATACTCATAAACCTATACCAGATGTTTTGAACCTAATATGTTAAGTAGATGAAAAATTAGTAGAAAAAATAGTCCCCAAGGCAGAACTAGAAAAAAAAAGTCACAATCAGAAAGCCTCTGGTAGGAACCATAAATAAGTGTCTGAGGGAAATTGTACCAAGACCGAAATAAGACCAAAAGTTAATTGTGGAGATGTCCAGGGTATGCCAGTCCTCTCTGTGAGACCAGTGATTTTCAAACAATGGGGGAAAAGGCATTGTTATTACTCTCAGTGGCCTTTTCCTGTATTTGTAAAACTTTCAAGTCGGAAAACACGTGTTCCTTGTGCTCTATCTAAACTCATATATTACCATTTCCCTGTACAACTTCTTAGTCTACTTTTATAATACTTTGTCATAAAAAGGAAAATGATTTTTAAAGACGTTTCCGACTCCCATTTTCTTCAGAATAAAAAAATCCCAATCCCTTAAGACATTTCTAGAAACTATTTTTCTACCATTTAATCATTTCTCCTGTTTTCATTTCTGGACTCCGTCCAATTTCCAGACATCTCTTTTAACATACGGAAATTAAAATCAGTACAATGTTCTGTTGAGGTCTTGGCCAATTTTGAATAGCGTCTATGCTTCTGTGTCTTATTAAAACTTCAGTCACTGACAGTGAGTCCTTTTTATGCTCAAGGTCAGTATAGATTGGCTGAGCCCTCTTAAAACCAGCTCAGTGCAAGTGAGAACTCTGTGCTCCCTGACTAAAGGAAGTGCTGTGGGTTCTTGTAGATACTTGGGCTCTTGAGACATTATTGACATTGTTAGCTCATAGGCAAAGTACTATAAGCAGTGTTTATTTATAGGATCGCCTTCAGTAAAGTGACATGAGGCTCCCAAATGCTGCTCAAATCAGTAAATGATGAACTGCGCATTAGGTGATCTGATGGCACTGTGATATTAATTCCCCAAAATCACTTTAGACATGTATCTCCTTTCTATGAATAGTGAATAAATCAAATAATGGTGGTTTGACTTCACAGGATTTAGAGCTGATCTACTCTCTGTCTTTGTGCCTTGTAGATAGAGTCATCAGCTGGAATTTTCTCTGGTAAAGTAATTAAGCTGCACGGAAATACAGCATCACAGCTTAAAGGGGAAAAGAGATCCCAATTATACAGGCCTTTTACATTCATTTTTATGTATCTCTAATGGTCATCTGCATGCATTGCATATTGCTGTATATTTTTAAAAATCACAAGATGTTTACATTCCTCTAAGATATTCTGACAATGGAACTGGAAAGAATGCTTGATTTAAATATTGCACAAGTATTCAATGTTTTAAAGGGATGATTACAGAAGGGATTTGTATCCAAGCCATTTTCCCCAAACAAGTTCTCAGCTGCAGGCCACTTAAGTGCAGTTAATTCATTAGAACAAGAAGAACTTGAGTTAAATACATTAGCGATGAACTGTTCCTCTGTAATAAGGCTGACTCATGCTGGTAATTTTTTGCATCGTTATTATTCCACATGTACTCTAGAGCCCTGGCTGAAGCAGAGGAAAGCAATGAGAAATGCAGCTCATCTTTTAGTATTTAGTTTGAGTATTTAGTAGTTAGTGTGAGAATATTCTTTCTACGGTGCTGGCCTAATTGGAGCATCACAGTATGATGCCTTAACAGGTCACAGAGCAGGCGAAGCACATTTCTGTAACACCAGCCATTCATGAAAGGCTGGAGATTCAGGAAATTTAGGGAACAATATTAAAAGATGGGTGAAGTTATTGTTAAAGTTTCATGTCTTCAACTCTGGGCCTTGAAATGATCTTTTTACAACAAAGCAAGCCCTCCATGGAGCCAGGGGCTCGCCAGCAGTCCCTTGTTCCCCGAGCAAATGAATGAATTTGGCAGTTGCTATTCCTCTCCCCAGACCAGCCATGTGCTCTAATTGCCTATTTCCTCCTTTCCAGTTTGGAATGAATATCTCCCTATCACTTCCCATATTAAATCAAAGCACATGTCAGCACCTGGTGGCCTCTAACAAATGTTTCCACTTGTCCTTCTCCCTCCCACCCCCCTCAACAGGCCGTCCATCCTAGTCAGTGTATTCAAATCCACTCTTTCCCTTCATCCCATGCCCTGTCTAGAGATTTGGAGTTTCTAAGGTCAGGCCTCCAGATCTCACTATTTCTTCTTTTGGTGTTGTACCTGTAAAACTCAGACTTATAAAGTAATAATCAACAATCCCAACAGAGAGCCTTTTGTAAAAACCCCCTGATTGCACCTTTAAAGTCAGTGCTTTCCTTGCTAGTGGGCTCGGAAGGCTCTCTAAGGGTCCCTCCAATCCTAATCAGATATTTAGAAGTGTGTGTATTGCAACATCTCTATCAAACAATTGCTCTAGCAAGGGTTAATCTCTAATTTTAAGAGAATCTTACCATTTCTCCTAAAATTTAACTTTAAGCAAATGTTATGTAAGAAATACTCAAGAATGAGGACTTAAAGAGAATAACCATTATGAATTCAAACACTTTTAGAAGGTGTCAGCATTCTCTACTATGGTAGAGTCAGAACTGTACCAAAATGCTACCTGAGATCCATATTGAAAACATGGTTTCCATAGCCCAGCCCCCTGATCTACAAAAACATCTCTGGGACTAACAACCTGGGACTCTTGTTTATAAGCCACTCAGTTAACCATTTTATTTGTTGTCTGTCTCCTGCTTTTCAGATATAGGCTGTTTTGTCAGTTTTACTCACTGATAAGTCGGCAGTGCCGGCACGTATTAATTGCTCAGTATTTACTAGTTGAATGAATAAACTCTCAACAGGAGCCAGGTATATAAACTATTAGAATAGGGGATGGAACTTTAGAGCCAGATAATGCTTGGTTTGAATCCCAGTTCTGGAAATTTTATTATCTGTGTGACAAAATAAGGGATTTCATTTTGTTGAAATATTTGTTGACTCAGTGAATGAAACTCTCAGGTCAGTGTAAGGATTGGGAATGATGCATGTTAAACACAATGCCTCATTCAATAGATGACTTTCTTTGTTATTATTTGGACATGGAGGTAGAGAGGACTGGGCAGCCAGGGGTCATTTTTATGAGGAGGCTCATGGGAAGTTTAGCTGGACATGGTAAGGTGAATGGCTGGCCCAAAAATGGAGCCTGCTGTGCTTGAGTCAAGTCATCTCAAAGAACCAAATAATCAAGTTCCCTCTAGGGACAGGAGTTTAGTATAAAGCCACACGGGAATTAAGAAAGAAGACTCAGTCTCATTGCTAATGCAATAGAGCCTCACAGAGAACTGGATTGTTTCAGGCGTGTCCAAAGCTCCAAAATCCCCACAGAGACCAGCAGTTCCTCTTTCCCCAATGCTGCTCCTCTGCTCGGCTTCAGTTCTGCAGTTGCGAAGGGTTTCGTCTACATCAGTCACAATTCCTCTTTCAACTTCCTTTCTGAATTTGTGCCTTTCTTCAGCACCTCTCCTCTTTCTTTGGGTCTCAGATATAACTGGTAAAATTAGATCCTCTCTTAGAAAGTTTGGTCATAGTCGCATATAGACCATCCGTACATGCCACGCCACCTCGCACACTTCCGGGCAGCTTCTGTAGGCAGTTGCTTGCAGAATTTCAACCCAGAGCATAATCCTTGATGGTCAGGGTGACAATGTCAAATGGCTCAAAGTTTGGCAATATGTATGTCACTTTTGGTCATTTTACTTAGGAGAGTTAAGAGGTTATCATTTTACTCTTATTGCTTTGAGATCGAATTAAGGAGTATCTATGAAACTCTGAGTGCCTATCAGTCAACTGGTCACTTAGGGGCAGTTTCTACTAAGGAAGGACATTTTTAACTTTATAAATAACCATTTTTTGGCAGCACTATACTTTATGGACCTCATGAAAAAGATCGTCTAGTAAGATATTTTAGATCATATCAATATCCATTTATTAAGTTCTTAAACTTAAAAATCTATCTTTACCACAATAGTCACATTGTACATGTGTTAAGCTTGCAGAAAATACAGACCTAGTTGGATTATTCAGAGGGAGGAGATACGCAGTTACCAGCTCCGGGTAGTGGTTGGTAGTCAGAGGGTGCAGAGGGGTTGAGTGCTCCAGGGTATGCATGCTGTTTCACAGGTTGCCTTCCAGCCTTGCCTGTCAGGAACAAGCTTCCCAGCAAAGAAGGGGCTTTAACAAGCAGGCAAAGAAGAGTGACATTCTTTGGACCCAGGCTAGAAACAGAATATGTAAGAAACCAAAATTCTCTTTCATGGCTCTAGTACAGGTGAGAAGGAGGAAACTTTCTCCAGCTCAGCATGATTAGAGTTGGCTCAGGATAAAAGAATATCCCTGACAGTAGCATCGGGGATGTGGCAGAGGACAAGGAGGGCCTCCCATGGCCAGAAGAGGAAGGCCAGATGGAAGAAGGAGAAACATCATGATGCATGAGCCCTGGGATTCCGCCCTATCCTCTCACACATGTGCAGACCCCGAAAGAAGAATTTAGAGGCTGGGAGTCCAGTGATTCTGCTAGAGTAATAAGTCTTGTGTGGATATCATCCGTGGCTGCATAACAGTTTGCCCCCAAAACTCGTGGCATAAAAGAACAAACAGATTATGCCATAGTTTCTGTGGATCATGAATTTAAGTGGTTCTGGCTTCGGGTCTCTCATAAGGTAGATATGAAAACATCAGCTGGGGCTTCAGCCATCAGAAGCCTTAACTAGAGTCGGATGGTCCACTTCCAAGTTCACTCGGCAGTGTTTGCCTGGAAGCCTCGGTTCTCAATCCATAAAGCTGCTTGAGTGTCCTTACGTTACGGCACTCAGCTTTTCCCAAGCAAGCAATCCAAGAAAGAGAAAAATGAGGAAGCTAAAATGCCTTTTATGTCCTCATCACAGAAGTCACACTCTGTCACTTCCACCTATTCATTAGAAGTGAGTCACCAAGTCCCACCCACACTCAAGGGGAGGAGTCTTAAGTTCTACAGCTTGAAAGAGACATATCAAGAATTCATAGACATGTTTTGAAACCACTGCAATTTGTACTGGGCCACAATTTATATTTGAGCCACGTGCAAAATACATTCACGGCCCCCTCCCCAAAAAACCAATACAATATTAGCTTGAAATCTAGGATTTTGTTGTATAAATGAGATTAAGGCACAAAGGAAGCTTCTCAGATGTAGTTCCTTAGTACAGTCCCTTGAGTACAGTTCCTCCTGACCTGAACTAAACAGACAAGTTATTGTTCTCTCTCCAAGCCCTATATTCAGTGGTGGGATAGGCACAGGATACCTGCTATAGACAAGGAAGATGGCCAGGAATCACTGGTCTATGCCAAATCAGAAATCCAATCTAGCCTAGGTTGGCAGTTTCTTGATTGAACTCAAGACCTGGAAATAATTCTCCGTGACTCTTTTTTTTTTTTACTTCTAGGTCATCTCTCCTTTTCCATGAAAGGTAACATGCATTTGTAGCTGAGTAGTTTTCTGAACCTGATTCCTGCCAGTAGAATTTGGGGGAGACATGGGGGGAAAAGCCCTCTTTTTATGTAGCCACTATCTCTGACCCTTTCATTCTAAGCTGACAGTGTTGCTGCTCATATAATTCTGTTTTTAAAACGTTGTGGGTCTCCTGTGAATGATACGGGGCTCCAATTCATTAGATAAATCTATATCTATAAATCAAGATAAGCTCTTCTCTCTCTGGGACTTCTGCTGAAGGACAATGTCTTTAAGCCTCTTAGAAACCATATTGTTTGACTGAGGGGAGCTCTGAGACATACAGGCCTTCAGAGGCCTCTTTTTTCTGACTAAATGCTATTCTGACATAGCATCATTGATCTTTCTGAAGTCTTAATAAGAGATTTTATAGCCACACCCTCAGGTTCAATGTTAGACCTGGCAGAGCACTTGATTTCATATTTGTACAGAAGCTATTTCTTAATTTTAGCATCTTTTACCATCTGGAGAGTCTGGGAATTTTTAAAGCCAAAACACTAGCTTTTTTTTGTTTAGAAGATCTTCCATAAGCTTATCTCTACCCTCTCACATTGTACTTTAGGTGGAAAGCAACCAAGGAACGCCTTCCACAACAGGTATAGCAATTACCTGTTTACTTAGTTCATTAAGTCACCTCCTACTTTCCATATTTTAGTAGGTGACAGCATTTGCTAACTTGCCTGCCCCTACACCACAAGGAGTCCTTCCACTCAGTTTCCAAAAAAAAGACAGTCCTCACTTCCCTGTGAGCCTTACAAACGGTCTCCTCCAAAGCCCCAACTTCCAACAGTCTGGGTCAAGGTTCACAAGCTTCCTCTAACTCTCGCTTCGAAGTCTTCAAAGTCTTTTTGGCTCCTGCCCATCACTTAGTTTCAAAGCCACTGCACATTTCGGAGTATTTTTTAGAATAGCACCTCACTCCCAAGTACTAAAATCTGTATTAGTTATCTATTTCCACACAGGTTCCTCCAAAACTTAAAACACTAAACATTTATTACCTCCCAGTGCCTGAGTCACAAATTCAGAAATGGCTTTAGCTGAGTGGTTCCAGCCCACGGTATCCCTTGAGATTGCAGTCAAGTCCAGGAGGAAGCCACGGTATTTTATGTCCCAAATGATATCATATGTTTCCAATTCTGCCACATACATTAGAATTAAGTCATTAACTCCAGCTCCCACACAAGAGGGAGGATATTAAGACCCATATTTTGAAGGGAAATGTATCAAAGAAGTAGTAGTCATACTTTGAAACCACCAGAAGCCTGAAACTATTTTACAGTTGGCATTGAAACCACATTGTACCCCCAGGGACATACGGCGTAGGAAAACGACAACTGCATTTATATAATCAGAATTGGCCAAGGCTTTCAGCGACCAATAAACTCTACTTAGCTGCATCAAATGAACAAATATCAGTCCTGTATCTTACTTAAGCTTTCAGTGGTATTAGTTTCGGTGACATAGTTTAGTCATTGAAACAGTTTCTTCATTTGGCTTCCCGGACATCACACCCTCCTGGTTTTTCTCCAGCTTAAAATGAGCTGGTTGCTTTCAATCTCATGTACCACTTTCTGCTCATCTTCCAAACCTCATTAACATGTGAACCCTAAAGTTTATGCCATGGACCTCCTTTTTATGTACACTCCACCCTTTGGGGACCTCATGCATTGCCAAGTCTTTAAGTACAGCGAGCATTTACAACTGCCAAATTTACATATCCCCCATGTAACTGTCCCTTAACTGCCGACTCACACCCAGCCTCACTCTGCCTGAATGTCTCACAGGTACCATCACCTTGCCCGAAACCGAGTGTGTGATCTTCACCTCGGACTTACTCTTAGAATCTTCCCCATTTCAGGCCCTGGTAACTCCGTCCTCCCAGTTACTTGTAATTCACTCTCATTCATACATAGTCTCTCTCCCACCCTCCTTTCCATACTTCTAATTTATCGGCAGAACTTGTTAGTTCTACGTCCAAAAGATATTAACGATCCGACCACTCTTTACAAGCTCCACAGCTGCCCCTGAAATCCCAACCGCCACTTCTGTCCGCCGGGTTATTTCAGAAGCAGCGACTTCCTGCCTACGGTTCCTTCCCTTCCTCTCCTGCCTCCTGCCGTCTGTTCTCAGCACAACATCCAGAGTAATCCTGTGAAAACATGAACCAGTTCCTATCATTCCTCTACTTTAACTCTCCAGTGCCTCCCTTTCTTACTCACGGTAAAACCCTGAACTTTCACAAGGACCCGCATGGTCCTGTAGGATCTGGCTTTTGCCATGTTTCTGACCTCATCTCCACCCTCTGTTCTCAGATGCCCCATGACCTGCTGCCTCGCTTCCTTCAGACCTTCCTCCAGTGTCACGTTCTGAGACCTACCCTAACTCCCTTAAAGTTTCTCCCCAGTATTCCTGAATCATCTTTTCTGCTTTATTTTCTCTATAGTGCTTACCATCATTCTAACAACCATTCATTTTACTTCTTATGGAAGGCAAACCGGGAGGGAACCGATTTTATTACTGTGTCCAGTGCTGTATTTTAGCACCTTGGACTACTTTGGACTCATAGGTAATCATTCAAAGTTTTTTGAATGAATTAATGAACTGTTAGTTTTTTCATCCTTCTCTGCCTGGAATTCTCTTCTTTCTCTCCGCAGACCCTCTAAATCCTGAATTAACTCCACAGCCAAGCCTATCAAGACCTGTCTTCTTCAGAAGCCTTACCTCTCTAATTGAGACTTACACTGATCTACACTTTGACTTTCCTCAGCACTCATAGTCACAGCCAGGTCACATTTCTGTGTATCTGTTGCATGCTCCATTTTTCTCCATATTGCTCCTACATTCATGTTTGTGTGTCTAAATAGGTCCTTGAGAAACCACATTTACTTCCTTTTATTGAACCAATCTTCTGCCCCCTTTGTAATTATGCAACATGCACTTTACAAATCCCTGCGTCGCAAACCAGTGCTAACCCACGAAAATGAACTTGCCTAACCCACACAGCTGATAGCAGATGCTACTTCAGGACAACACAATGTTTCTCTAAAATGCATACAATCATTTTCAATTTATACAGTAATAAGTTCCAGGTAAAACCAGCTGAGCTACACCAGAAACTCTGCTCTAATATTCATACACTTACTATATTCTCCTTAGGAAATGGAATTCGTTTTTCCACATGTGCTGGAAATCCTTAGATGTTAAAAACATTTTAAAAAGCTCCACTGAGATTTAGCTTCTTGCCATGATACTCTAAATTATTTCAGCATTGTGTAGGTATTATAAAACACTGTAATTTATGTGCTCCTGAGCAAGTACTTCTTAAAGTATTCACCAATTAGTTCATTTCAGAACGTGCTTCTGATATCCCTGTAGATAAGTGAGAAAAATCTCTTCATATGCAACCTGAATGTAAGACAATATTGAAATCAGTTATGTCAGCTAAATATTGTCACCTGAACACTAAATTTTCTGATAGTTTGAAATGTTAGGGAACCTCATCAAATGATTATACAAAGAATTATGCACATAGATTTTTTTTCCTTCTGTAAATTTAACAGACTCCTCTGCTTTTTTCTATGTTAATCTCATTAAATCATGGCTCAGATTATGCGCAGGAATGAGACAGACCGAAACTGTCTCAGCAGGTCATCCCCAGGCTTCCACCTCACTTTTGGTACAGTGCGTGTGCACTTGGGTTGCAGTCGATAATTTAGGGCAAGACACGTGCGCACAAGGTGTGAACACTGAATCAGGAATACTAGGGCTTGTAACTAACTCTTCTTGGAGCAAGAAAGTACCTATTTTAAAAAGAAAACAGAAGGTGTCCACACTATATTCAAATGTTCAATTAAGACCATCATCTTATTAGATGACACTAGTTCAGAGTTTATTAAACTCTTTTATTGAATTTATTCATAAATAAAGTCAAATCAATACTTCTCTTTTTTTCATAAGGAAACTCAATCTGCTCCTTTATGTTAGAACCTTTGTGAATTTAGTGTTTCAAATAATTTGGGAGAATACATAAAACAACATGAAAAATATTGATACTGTATGTCACTAATTTTATTGTAAGTTCCTGGTATTGTCTCATACATATAATTGGAATGTGTTGCTATTGTTTTTATCAGAGCCATTGCTAAAGCATCATCTTAAAGGCTGTTAAGATAGGAATTTACCACACATAGCACAAAATATGTATCACGTATAAGATCTCAAAGCTAAACGGACCTTAGAGGTTCTCTAACCCATAGGATTACAACCTTTGTTTTACTCAGCATACCTGAGAAACACAGTAGTCATTAACAGAAACTCACCATTATAGTATATTCATTTCCTTTGCTGCTGTAATAAATTACCACAAATCTAGTGTCTTGAAACAACAGAAACCTATTATCTTGCAGTTCTCCATGTGGGGAGTCCAAAGGGAGTCTTACGGCCCTCAAACCAAAATGTCGACAGTGCTGTGTTCCTTCTGGAGACACCAGGGGAGGATCTGTTTCTTGTCCTCTCCAGCTTCTAGAGGCCACCCCACCTGCATGCCCTGGCTGTGGGCCCCATCTAGTAATCGCATCACTTGGACCTCCCTGAGTCTGACACTCCTGACTTCAAAAAAGGACCCCAGTGATCACATCTGCCCCACCCTGATAATCCAGGAAGACATGCCCTGTTTCAGACCCTTGCCTTAACCACGTCTGCAGAGTCCTTTTTGCAACATAAGAAATCAAGTCCCAAAGAACTTAAATGGTTTACACAAAATAATATTGTAGCATTCAATTATAAAACTTGTCACATTTAGATTATTCCATATTGTTGAACCAGTATCTGATAAATCTGTTTTCAATGGTATCAGAATTTTGAATGTACCTATTTTCTTATTACTAATAATTGTTAATTAAATTAATGATATTATCAATAACACACTTCACTCTTGTGCTAGTATATGGGAATCCTATCAACATAGTTAATTTCTTGCTCAATATTCTGTGGCTTGATAGGGTTAAATCCTGGAAAAGGTAAGATCGTTTAACAAACCAGTAAGAATTTGAACAGACCCCAAGGCCTAGCATTTCACATGGTGAGCTTGTCTTTCCCATCTAGTGTTTAGAAAATAGTGTTTATTGACATTGAGTATTTAGAGGACTTTAAACCTCTATTGAAAAAGCTTTCAAAAAGTTCTTATATTTATAGATTTGATGATGTCAACCTATAAATTCTGGAACACAATCAACTGTTCTGCACACCAAACTGACCGTTAGAATAGCCAGTTAAACAGACCATTCAAGATGATGAGTTTTGTTTATTGTCATTTTCTAGAAATTCTCATTGGTTCCTAATTTTAAAATATGCTCAAGAATCTTCCAAATCTAGGGTTAGGATTCTGAGAGTAGATGTAATATCTTTTATGCTTATGATTCCTCCACCTCTATCAAGCCTGCAATGATTTTTTTTTAAAATCTCTTTTTACTGATGTATTAAACATAAAGTACAAAGAAAAAACTATTTTACATGGAGCATTACTAAGTCAAGGACATGTTATTTTATCTGTCTGATAAAATAGAAATGTCCTACTAAAAGTTAAAGTCTCTCTTTCCTCCCCTTACCTAACAAATGAAATAGAGTCATGAAATTTAACAGCTGGAAAGCAACATAGAGATTAGGTGGTCAAAAGCCCTCATTTTTTAGATGACAAAGGATATGGGGGGAAAAAATCAAATTGAGCAAGTTAATTTTAGGCATCTGAAAAAAGTCAGTCACTGAATTTTTTTTTCTTTTTTTTTTTTGGGGCTCTACTCCCAAAACATTTCATTTGATTGTGAATAAGATACACTTTCATTCACTCTAAGCTCTTTCCTTTCCCTGCTACGTTCTTCAGGAGAAGGCAAATGAGTGCTAATCATCACAGAGGCCTTGATGCCTCCATCCCCTTTTGCTAAATGATTTCTGCTGTTGTTTTGCTGCCAGCTAAAGATGGCCTTGGGCTCTTAACATATTTTTTCAATGACTGTTCTACAAGAAACATTTATATATTCTTCAACTATTGTGCCTATTCAGTTGTCAAGTATCAACTCTGCATTCTTCTCCTTTTAATGACATTCTTTTTTTAAAATCAGCTCTGAAAGAAAAAGCATAAGCCCTTCCAAGATTCTCCACCCAGCTCTACTGGGTTTTTTCCCCCCTGAGTGGCCTTGATGCAGTCACATAAACACCATGTTTGACTTTCCTCATCTGTGAAAGGAAGACAATACCACATACAAAGTGGGGTAATATAATATATAGCCATTAGTTGTCATTATTATTCGTTCTCATTGCCAGTTGGAAATATTAATTGGGGGATGGCTCTCTCCCGTGCTCCCTGTATACCTGCTGCCCAGACCCCCATCCTGTGTCCTTCCTCACTGACTACTGCATGCTGTGTGCTCTCTAGGAAGTACCTGGCTGTGAAATCACAGAATTAAGTATTCCCTTAACTTTTCTGTCCCTCTCTTTATTTTTTAGGTCTCCTAAGTTTTAAGCTGGTTCACTCCCTATTGTGTCTTTGGCACAGCACAGCCAGACTGACCTCTCCCCACACATATTCAAACTTTCTGTAGTCCCCGCTTAGTCCTAGGTGGTTTCACATATATATATGTCCCTTAAGCCTCAAATAAACCTATGAAAGAGATGTTATTATGTTATAAGTGATGACCAAGGCTAGAGACATTAAGTGAATTGTCCAAGGTAATTCAGATGTTAGTGACGGGATCAGAATTTGCACCTAGCTTATCACTATGTTCCTCAGAGTCCTAAGGAATAGGACTGAACTCCTTCAGCTGAGGTGGTTGGATTGACAGGGCCAACATTTTTTAAAGCATCTTGAGTCCTCATTTTAACAGCTATGTGCTCACACCATCACGCTTCTTGAATAATCTGGAGTTTTATCCTTAGATAAAGGAAAAGTGAATCCTATACCTCATCCTCACTTTAAGGTGATTGATCATTAAGAAGCATCTGGAAAAATACCTGAAAGCTATAGAAAATTACATAATATGGATGACGATCACACAAATGGTTTGAGAGAAAGTAGCTACTGTGAGAACTTTAAACCTGTCCTGCTACTGTGTGATGTCACCGACTGGCATCAATGAGAGGAGTTTTTGCTCGGGACACATTTTCCTAATTACTTTCTTCATTCCTTCCCCAAAAAGGTAAGCCAATTTAAGAAATTAAAATTCTCTGATTGACATAGGTTAACACAGTATATGCTCAGCAATTCTCTTGCAAACCATGTTACTACATTCATACCAACGCATATTTTATCTCATATTTGGTAAAACCACCTCTTGGAGCCTCGATATCTTTGTCAGCAGAACTCCAAACACTTTCCAGGTTTTCCTCCCACCTCTCTGGTCACTACTCAGTACACCTTGCTGGCTTTTTTTTTTTTTTTTCATCTTGACGATCCATATTATTAAAATGCGCCGCCTCAGTCCTCAGATCTCTTTTCTTTGTAATGTCAGTCACACTTTTGAATGTATCATCTGGCCTCATGGCTATGAATGCAATCTGTACACTGATAATCTTCACATTAATGTCTCCAGCCTCATTCTGTTTCTTGGATTTCAAAGTTATCCTACTGCCTATTCACTATATTCACTTGGATTGATTCTAGGCAGCTCAGACCTAGCAGATTCTAGCCTAGGTTTCTGCCTCCCCCAGTCCAAACCTACAACCCCACAGCCTCCCTCCCTGTGCACTGCCATGCCGGGTAATGACATCCTCATCCTTCCATTGAACTGCCTACTGATTTGGAGTCATCCTTGATTCCTCGCTTTTACTCACAGCCTACATGCCACCCAGAAGCAAATCCTCTTGGTTCAACCTCAAACTGCATCCAGAATTCAACCACTTCTCCCCTTCTTCCCTGCTGCCATACTGATTCTTGCACCATTAACCATGAACGCTTACTGAGATTATCATAATAGCTTCCTAATCCCACTGCTTCATGGAGATTGCCATGACTTTAACCACTACCATCTATTCTCAACCAAGGCAACAGTGTTATCTTGTTAAAATATAAATCAATGATGGTTTCATTTCTCACTTAGAGTAAAAGCCAAAGAGCTGGCAATAGTCTACAAGGCCTTTGCTATCTGCAAACCTCCCCTACCACCTCCCAGTTTACGTCCTCCTGCTCTGCATCTCATGAGCTCTCTTCCAGCCATGCTGGCTCTTGTGCTATTCTTGAAACATGCTAAACATCCTCGCAACTCAGTGTCCCACTCGACTATACTTCTCCCAGGTATCCGTATAGCACCATTCCCTCACCTTCTTTAGGTCTTTGCACCCTTGCCAACTTCCGTGAGGCTTTCCTGGGCAACCTTTATAAATGTGTAATTCTCACCTGCCTGAAATTTGCAATCCTATGTCCCTGATATATTTCCCTATATGGCCATCTAGCCTACCACACATACATACTCTTATTGCACAGTAATGGCTCCTCCTGTGAGAATACTGAACTCCAGTGGGGGTGGGGGTTTTTGCCATTGGTTTGTTCATGACTGTATTCCAGTAATTAGCATAGTGCCTGGTATATAAAAGGAACTAAATTTTATTGTTAAATAGTGATTACAGGACGTTATTTTTACCATGATGTTATAGGGACTGTAAGTTGTACATATATCATGTTCTTCTTCTGAACCATGATTTTATTCATTTAGCATTCATTCAACACGTGCTGTTAAGTTTTTAAGTCTTCTGTGTTCTGTGCATACTCTTAGATAACCCCACATAAATTACTGTATAATTGAGCTGAGTGTTTTGTAAGAAAGAAGATAGATTTAGAGAATACTTAACAAAGAAGCCTGACATAACTTGAGGTAGGCAAAACTTAAAGAAATGCCGTTTGAGCTGAGATCAGAAAGAGAAGTACTAAGAAAGATTTTCAGATCCAGGAAACAGTGCAAAGATCCATTTTCAGATGCAGGGAGCAAGGCCTGGAATGAAAAGGAGACCTGGGTAGCTTGAGTGTAATATAGACACTGAGAAGAAGATCGGTGTAATAAGGTCAGAGAGGTTTGCAGTTTCCTTAGAGACCATTGTAAGGATTTTGTTTTATCCCAAAAGCAATGAGAGTCACTGAAGACATGTCAGTATGGGGAAGATCTCATCAGGTGTGTGTTTTTAGAATATAACTCTGGATATGATGAAGAAAGGTTTGCTGAACTGGATATGGGGAACTCTTGTAAGAGTTAGAATTTTCATATGGGAATTCTTTCCCACATTTCTCAGGGAATTGTTTTTTGCAATCTCAAGGAAAATCAGTCAACAGTTCAGAAAAACCAGAAAAAGTAACATAATCCTTTGGTGAGAATCAAAGCTCCATAATCCACAAAAGACTGCTGGTTTGAAGGAATCTGCTGACATCAGATGACAAGCCTAGGTGGGAAATGCTGACACGGACCTGGGGAGTGGAATGTTAAGGTCACCACATCTGGGAACTGAGACGAGGGCACCCAGGAGAGAAGTGGCCACAGTCGAATCAGCCTTCCTTTCAGCTCTTGTCATGTAGCAAGTGTATATCTGTGGCCCTGTATGCTGAATAAGGGTGAGTTGTTCTTACAAATAAAAGCAATTAATAAATTTATTCACAAGCACACTTTATATAAATCCTGTTTGATGTTCAAAAAAATAACAAAATTTGGATGCAATGTCCTTAATTTGGCCATTTTGACACATGATTCTGAGTAGTGTTATTAAGCTCACTAAGTGACCCGAAGTCAAAGTCATGTTACCTTAATACTTAGGAATAAACTATTCACTAGTGTTTTCTAGTGTTTGACTATTTACTGTGGGCAACGGTGCAATGTAAACACTTTCACAGATGAAGTGCAAAGAGAAGGGGACGTTGTGGGCATTCAGACCCAAAATTAGAAACAGGCTTAATCTAAAACCTACATTAGCAAAAAGCAGTATGGATTTCATGGCAAAACCAAAATTGGGGCAAGTAGACAGAATATTGCTACTGATAAAAAGAAAGTGAACTTATATGAAACAATGTGTACCCTTAATGCCCAGCTTGAAAATACTTCTGGGTGAACTCAAAGATTTGACTGCCAGTGAACAATGTAAGGAATTTTTCTGCATCTGTAGTATTTGTCATGAAACAAAGCTCAAGGCTATTAGGGCACTTAAGTCTTTGTTTTTAAATTTCATTTTAAGAATAACGTAATTGAAGTTTCATATGTCAATTTTTAAATGTTTTTTATTTGGCATTTCTATTGTTCCTTTTATTTAATATTTTATGTTACCAAATGTTCTTATCAGGCAGAGATCACTTTTATATATTCTTGAAATACGGAATCTCATCACAATATGTTGGTTCATGATAATAATAAGGCATGGGTTTATTATTATCTTTTTATAGAAAATCTCTGGAACTTTTAGTGTGATCCTGCCACAGAAAAATGACACATGCCTTATTATTACAGCCATTCATTATTTTAAGTACATGTACATATTGTAAAAATTTATTATTACAACTCCACTACCACGAAACACTTAAATGAAGTGCTACAAAAAGTACAGAACAGTTTATGATTTCAGGATATCCAAAGAATTCAGGACTTCTGATTTCATGTTCTCAAACCCTGCAGTTTACCATCTATCAGGAGTTTGGAAACACAAGCAAAAGTACAAAAGAGATGGTAATATCTTGAACTATAGAGATGGAAAGAAAGAGACAAATTCAAGAAATATCCAGGAAGTAAAATTCATAGGAGCTGTAGATTATCTGAATGTGGGGAATGAGGAACCGTGTCAGGAATAACTTTCAAGTCTCTGATTTTTGTGATAGTGGGTGCCATTTATTAACATAGCGCTAGGAAAGGACCGATGTATCAGTTGAATTATGCTTCAACAACAAACATCTTCCAATTATTACTGATGTAAACAACAGAGATTCAAAGACAGAAAGTAGATTAGCGGTCATCTGGAGCTTGAGGTAGGGATGGGGGTTAAGTGGAAATGAGAAATGACTGCTGATGTGTTTAGCATTTTCTCAGGAGGTATTGAAATGTTCTAAAATTATATATATATACACACACACACACATGCATATATATATATATGAATATACTAAAAACCTCTGAATATTTATGGTATGTGAAATATATCTCAGTAAAGCTGTAAATCACACACACAGAACTGTTTCATTTCTCATTCATAAGAGAGGGACTCTGTTCCATGGCATACTCATTTAGGAAACTAAGTGAATGATGTCTCCACCATCTGAACTGTCAATGAGTTTGACAGGTGGGAAGGGAATATGACAAGTTTCACAGCAACTCTTAAAGACTTATACTTAGAAGTGATACATGTAATTTCTGCTCACATCCCATTGATCCAAGGAAGTCATATGACCACACCAAACTTCAGGGGCACAAAGTACAATCTATCGGTAAGAGGAGATCCAGAAATAGCACTAATGACTACTACCACCAGGATCGGAGGACAATTGAGAGTCAGTTGTAGACATGTTACGTTTAAAGTGCCTTTAAAATATCTCAAGTAATATGTTAAATAGGCAGTTGTCTTTGTGGGACTAGGAGCTCAGAAGAGAGGTCTGGGCTAAAAATACAGGTCAGGCAGTCATTGATATACATGTGGTTATTGAAAGTCATGGACATGTAAGAGATTGCAAAAGTAGATGTCATCTATAAATATTCTATAAGGTCACATTTCTCTATATCACACACACACACATGTCACATTCTATCATGACTTCTCTCCTGAGCCATCTGAAATTATAAATATTAAGAGAAATGGAGAGAGTGTCAAACTCTCTTTGGCATCTTAGAAATATTGAAGGTGACGAGAAAGCAATTGGTATTTTATGTCTGTCAAACTATTCAAAAGGCCACCTGCTCAGTGAAACCTCTGACATGACATGCTCTCTGCTCTTCAAATTCCTCACACTTTATTTAGATCTCTTTTAATCGACTTCATATTCTATGACTAAGTATATTTTATATGCTTGTTTTATTCCTCCTATTAGACAATAAGCCTCTGGAGTTGAGGTCTGTATTTTAATCTTTTTTATAGCCATCACAACACCTACTAACAATCCTTCTACATGGTAGTGGAAAAAAAAAACTGCTGCATAAAAATTTTCCCCCAAATAAATTATTAGCTCTGTAAAGACAGATAATGTACTTTTATTTATTTTGTTTTCTGCCTACCATAGTGATTTCCACATTATTGTTATATGATAAGTGTATTGATTGATGAGTTAATTCAGAGAAAAATTTAATACATTATTTTTAGAGATAACTTGTGTGGCTCCCAGGTGAAAATACATCATAGGTGCTGAAACACCTGATGCATTCCCTTTTTTTTTTCAATAATTCAAACTTAAATATTCAAAGCTATTAGCTACTATCAAGCACAGAATCAAAAATAAGTTTCCCTTCTCTGTCTCTGAAGTCTCAGACAAATAAGTTACTCTTTTGTCAGATACTTTATTTTCTGAAAAGTGGTGTGTGTCCCTGGCATCCCATATTCAAAATTTTATAGCAAGGTTCAGATAATTAGTTCTTACAGATTAAATTTTTAAGTAAATATTCAATCTACTTATACATTTATATTGTATATAATATATATCTTTATATATTATATACATGTATACACTTAATTTATAAATAGTTTAGATGTAACAGAATATTGGAATCACATAGATCCAATATAATTATATGTAATTTAATTATACACACATATATAATTATAACTACTAGTAATAATTGGTTCAAGAATATAAAAATATAAGATGAATGCTCAAGTAAAGAACATTGTGAAGATGATTATTCAAAAATGTCAAACTGTGATGCCAAAATGTTATTAAAAAATGTCATAAAATATAAGAGTAAAAAATCTCTAAGAAAAATAATAGTCAGATGATTTATATAGAATTAAAGCCAAATAGTTCAGAAGGCTGGGGACTAAATTTTATTTGTATATTTTATAGAATTAAAGCCAAAGCCTAGAGACCCAGCAGTACAGTCTTAAAGACATAAAGCTAATTCAGCTAGCTTATAATTGTTGCATTATCTTCCAGGCCTCTTAATAAATTGGAAATTATCTCTAGCATAAGAGATCGTCCCAAGACAGATTCCCTTTGATTTGTACTGCTTCACTGATTGCTTCATAAATCCAATGTAAATAAATTTTCATAAGGTATTATAAAAATTTATATTTAAATATATAAATCAATATGTAAAAGTATATAAATAAAATATAATACAAATAAATGTGTATAAATAAGTATACCACCCGGAATGAGCTTGCTATTGTAAATTCAACAGACCTGAGTGTATGGATCACAGGGAGGTGGGAATGAGTTGGACAATGTTGAAACAAATTCATGAAACAAAATTCTTACAACCCTGAATTATGATTTGTCTTTCTTTTTGAAATCATGCTTCAGTGAAATACTGTAAATCTTTATTGAGTTCTTACTATGTACCAGTTACTCTTCTATGATACAAAAATGAAAAGAATATAGTTCTTGCCCTTAAGGAATTTAGACCCTAATGCCACTGTAAATGCTAATTAATTTGAGAGTTATTCTTTTCTTTCAGTAAAGACTTTGAAATTCTAGTTCCCACATCCTTACAAAATACCAGCCTCTCACTTCCCTTGGCCAATAAGTTGATTGTAGAACTGTACAGAACATTTTAATTTGCAAGATAGGTAAATGCCGACTCTTCCCCTTGGAAAAAATGTCTGAGCTGAGGTTATCATGCTAAAATGTGCAGAAATAACCAACTGTCTAACTGATCCCAACAACAGATTAGCTCTGTCATTTTTAATTACTGCAGCTTTAGCACAGTGAGAAAAAAAACTGACTTACTCCTCCTTTTTCACATACAAGCCATCCAGGCTGCTATCTCCTGAAGGCCCTAGGAGGGCCTTCCAGGCCCCCTGAGACACCCAGGCATGGGGAATGAACTGTCCTGGAACTGGCTGTTAAACTGAACCCAATACTCCCAGCCCTGGAGACTTACCCGTGCAAGTGAGGTACAGACCCATTCCCAGTCAGATTTCAGCTCAGCGTTTGCTGCTGAACTAAAACCATTTCCAGTTACCAACAACGCCTAAAGACGGTCATGAACACCCACCTTCTCACACCCATCTGCATACGGGGGCAGTCAGGGCACACACAAGAACATGTGTCATTCCATGTCAAAGCGCAGGCCTGTTGCATCCGAACCAGTCAGTAAGGGCATGGAGCTGAATCTTGGCAAGGGATCCTTCTGCTGTTAGAAAGGCAGGTTTAGACTAATAATCAAGACTTAAATGCCTGTATTTCATTTGGTAGGTGCATTTCAAGAAATGTTTTCTCCTTGCGCCACATCCACTGCCCCATGACCGGCCCCCAGGCCATCTACCAACCACTACAGAGATCCTGCAGGCACCACAGAGTTAAATCTCTTGACATTGACCACCTTTTATTACCAGGAAGCAGCAAAGAGAAGTTTAGACTTGAAGTCAGAAGTCCTGGGTAGGATTCTGAGCTTTATTCTTTACCAGTTGGGTGAACTTGAGCAAGAAATGTTACATCCCCGAGTTTCAGTTTTTACATCCGTGAAAATGGCTGTAACAACACCTCATCACAGAAGTTCTAAAACAAGAGGAAAATGGCCAAGGGGCTTTTCATAGAAAAGGCTGTTAGACTGCCAGGGCAAGGTCCGTCCAGAGCGGTGCTGTTATGACAGTGTCACAAGGGCCCCTCTCCAGTCTTGGAGGCTGAGTGAGAAGGGCCTGGTCTTCCCAGGGAGGCTTCATCTTGTCTGTGCACACAGAGCCTGAGGTATCACTCCTAAAAGCCGATGCATAATTTAAAACAAAATCCATAACCACCAAGGGACTTCTCTGACTAGCACTCTCTCCCTGAAGGCAGGATCCATGGGAAAGGAGATCATCATAAGGAGGGTGTTTTCTGAATATGCAGAATATTTAATTATCTGATTCTAGATATTTGAGTACAACATACTCAGACCTGTAAACCCATCCTCATGATAATACACATGCCATAACATACGTATGCTATAAAAATTGGATAGGTCAAGTCCTTGGGCTCTCTGTCTGCTGGGTAGCACTTAGTAGACACCTCAAAGATGTTCCTTTGCCTAGGCTTCTGGTTTTGGTCAAATCCCTCCATAATTTGCATATTCTTCCCTTAATAAATTCGATCAAGTTGATATTTTTTAATTGCCATCAAGCGTTTCTACCTGGACACACTTCCTGACTCTGATGGCAGTTGTGAACCTTTGCTTTGATCCATATATGATGATTTTAAAAATACTCCTAAGAGGAAATTTTTTTCCCCAAGTTTTGTGCAACTTTGTGAGATTTCAAATAGGGAGGGCATTGGAAGCGAGATGTACAGAATCTCATTGATCTCTTATGAAGATTAACTGAAATACATGAAAATTTTATAAGCTTCTGTGTGCTTTGTATGATGAAAGCACCATATCTATAACTTGATAATGCTGTGGTGTGTTTAGGCATTCATTCTTGGGAATAAAGAAGCATGTGTGTGCATGGGGGTTGGTTATATGTTTTTAATTGACAATAAGTGTATGTTTAAAGTGTCCAATTTGATAAGCTTTGACATGTGTACATATCCTTGAAATAATCATACATCAGATAATGATCATAATGAACCACCCCAAATTTCCTAGTACCCCTTTAAAATCTTTCCCTTTCACCCTTCCTACTTTGCCCTCCCCCAGGCAAACACTGACCTTTCTGTCACTATTGATTAGCTTACATTTTCTAGAATTGTATGTAATAGAATCATACTACACATATTCTTTTTTTATGTGGCTTCTTTCAGCATAATTATTTTGAGATTCATCCATGTTGTTATGAGTATCAGTAGTCATTTCTTTTTATTGTTGAGTAGTAACCTATTGTATATAGAGGCCAGCTTATTCACATGTGGATGGACATTTGAGTTGATTCTAGTTTTTGTCTATTACAAATAAAGCTGCTATGGATGTGTGCTTTCATTTTTTCTTGGGGAAATACCTAGGAGTGAAATGGTTGGGTTACAGGGTAGATAGATATATGCTTAGCTGTGTAAAGGAAAGACCTAACTTTTCCAAAGTGGTTACACTGTTTTACACCAACACCAGCAGTTTACAGGAGTTTTAATTTTTACATATTATTGACATTTGATATGGCCAGTTTATAATTGTAGCCATACTAATAGATATGTAGTAGAATATCATTGTTGTTTTAATTTGCCTTTTCCAAAACTCTAATGATGTTTCATGTGTTATTTGCCATCTCTGTATCTTCCTTGAAGTATCTGTTCACATCTTTTGCTTATTTTATAATTGGGTTTTTATTATCTTATTATTATGATTTGAGAGTTCTTTATATATTTTAGATACAAGTCATTCATCAAATATATGATTTTTCCCATTTCTGGCTTCTCTTTTCATCTTCTTAACAATGTCTTTCACAGAGAAGTTCTTACTTTTGATAAATTCCAATATGTAAATGTATTATTTTATGGATTGTGCTTTTGGTGTTATAACAAAAAATACTTGCTTAGCCCAAAATCACAAAAGTTTTCTTCCCTGCTTTCTTCTAGAAATTGTATTGTCTTAGGTCTTATGTCTAGATTTATGATTCACTTTTAGTTAATTTTTTATGTGATATGAGGTATGAAATATTCTTTTTTCTTTCTTTTCTTTTGGCATATAGATATCCAATTGTTTCAATATTGTGTGTTGGAAAGATTTTGTCCACTGAATTACCTTTTTACCTCTGTTGAAAACTAGTTATCCATAAATGTGTGGGTCTGTTTCTTAAATCTATTCTGTCCTATTAAACTGTCTCTCTTTATGCCAATACTACTCTGTTTGGATTACTGTAGGTTCATAGTAATTCTTAAAATAAGGCAGTGTTAATTCTCCACCTTTGTTCTTTTCCAAAATTGTTTTTGTCAGCTCTACATCTTTGCAGTTCCATATGATTTTTAGAACCTGCATATTGCTTCTGTGATTGATTTGTAATTTAATTCCATTTTGGTCAGAGAGCACAGTTTGTATTACTTCAATCACTTAAAATTTGTTGAGAATTGTTTTATTGCCCAGATTACATAAATGTTCTCTGAGCTCAGAAAAAGTAAGTGTACTCTCCTAAGTGGAGTGTTCTATAAATACCAACTAGATAAAGTTTTGGATAGAGTTATTTAAATCTACATACCTACTAATATTTTTTTGTCTATTTCTTCTATAAATTATCAAAAGATAAATTTCATTTCATCAACATTGTTAGATTATTAGCTAGAAATCATTTTTAGTGGTTTTGATAGAGTTTATAGTTTAATACTTATTTTTAATTTCAACTTGAAGTTTAATCAATATGCAAAATTGTTAGATTTTTAATGTGTGCACTGTGGTGATGTGCTATACATAAACATTGTGAAAGGGTTCCCTCCCATCTAGTTAATCAACACACCATCACCTCATATATGTATATCTCTAAGTTCTACTCTTTCAGCAAACATCATTATACAATACAGTTACATAGTTATCAACTATAGTCATCATGTTTTGCATTAGATCCTCAGACCTTATTCATATTATAGCTGAAAGTTTATACCATTTTACGAACCTCTCCCTATTTCCCTTATCCCCCAGCCCCTGCAAACTATTTTCTATGCGTTTGACTTTTTTTTTTAGATTCCACATATACATGATACCATATTTGTCTTGCTCTGCTTGTTTCACTTAGCATGATGCCCTCAATGTCCATCCATGTTGTCACAAATGGCAGGATTTCCTTCTTTCTCATGGCTAAATAATATTCCACTGTATGCATGTACCACATCTTCTTTATTCATTCTTCCATTTCTTGATGGACACTAGGTCATTTCCTCATCTTAGCTATTGTGAATGATGCTGCAATAAACATAAGAGTGCAAACGTCTCTTAAATATCCTGTTTTCATTTCCTTTGGATATATACCCAGAAATGGGATTGTTGGATCATATGCTGGTTCTATTTTTAATTTTTTGAGAAACCTCCATATAGTTTTCCATGGTGGATGCAGCAATCTACATTCCCACCAACAATGCACAAGGGTTACCTTTTCTTTACATCCTTGCCAATACTTATTATTTCTTCTTTTTGTTGATAATAGCCATTCTAACAGGCGAAAAGTGGTATCTCATTGTGGTTTTGATATGTATTTTGTTGATGACTGGTAATGTTAAGTAATTTCATATGCCTTGGCCATTTGTATGTCTTCTTTGGAAAAACACCTATTCAGTTCCCCTTCCTGTTTTTTAATTGGATTGTTTGGGTTTCTTTGCTATTGAGTTGTATGGTTCCTTATATATTCTGGGTATTAACTCCTTATTAGCTTATTTGCAAATATTTTCTTCCATTATGTATGTTGCCTTTTAGTGTACATCTTTAATATATCACAGTCTACCTTCAAGTGATAACACTATCTTATAGTATAAGAATATGACAATTGAAATCTCCATTTCTCCTCTCCTCACTTTTGCACTATTATAGACATATATCTAAATTTTACATAAATTATAAACTACACACTATATCTTTCATTTGTTTAAACAATTTAAAATTGTCTTTAAAATATATTTATATAGTACTAAAATATTTTATATTTATCCATGTAGTTGCCATTTTAAGTGTTCATTCCTTTGTGCAAAAACCATATTTCCATTGATTATCATTTTCTTTCTGTCTGAAAGACTTCCTTTAAATTATCTATACTAGTAGTCTACTGGTGGTGAGTTCTTTTAGCCTTGGTATGTATAAACATTTTGTTTTGCCACTGTTTTTTGAGAGAAAATTGTGCTGGGTATAGAATCCTAGGTTGAAAGCTAACTAGCTTGTTTGCTTGCTTTCTGTTCTTTCACGATGTTACTTTATTGTTACCTCACTTGTACTGTTTTAATGAGGAATCTGCGATCTCCCTTATCTTTATTACTCTGTATGTAACATTTTTTTCCTCTGGTTCCTTGTAAGACTTCTCTTTATCACTGGTTTTGTACTATTTGGTTATGATCTCTCTTGGTTAAGTTTTATTCATGTTTCTTGTCTTAGAGTTCATTAAGCTTCTTGAATCTTTGTGTCTGTAGTTTTCATGAAACTTGGAAAATTGGGGGTAGGCATTATTTCTTTGATTATTTTTTCTGCTTGCCCATCCACCCACCTGTTCTCTTTTTGGTGGAATTCTGTTTCAGTATGTTAAGCTCTTTGAAATGTCTCATAACTAACTGATGCTCTGCTTACTTTTTTTCTTAGTGTTCTCTTTTCTGTTTCAGTTTTAATGACTTCTATTATTACATCTTTGAGTTTACTATTATTTCCTTCTGCAATGTTTAATTAGCCATAAATCCTATCCTATGTATGTTTTATCTGACAGATTCAGTTTTCAATCTCTAGGAATCATTACAGGTTTTTATGGCATCTTCCATGACTCTGCAAAATTGTTTCAACATATGGAATGCAATTACAATAATTGTTTTAATGTTCTTTTTTGCTAATTCTAGTATCTGTTTGTTTTGGGTTGATATTGACTGATTGATTTATCTCTTTGTATGTTTATATGTTCCTGCTTCTTTGCATGCTGAGAAATTTTTTTATTGGAAGCCAGACACCGCATATTTTACCTTGGTATTTTAATGCTGAATGTTTTGTATTCCTACAAATATTTGTAAGCTTTCCTCTAAAATGCATTTAATTGCTTTGGAATCAGTGTGATTCTTTTTTTTTTTTTTTTTTTTTTTAATTCTTCTTTCTCAGGATTGCTTTGGCTATTCGGGGTCTTTGGTGGTTCCATATGAATTTTTTTTTTTTTTAAATAATTATTTTTTATTGAAGGGTAGTTGACGCACAGTATTACATTACATTAGTTTCAAGTGTACAACACAGTGGTAAAACATTTATATACATAATTCTAGGTTCCAGCTATCACCCTACCAAGCTGTTACAATATCTTGACTATATTCCTTATGCTATACATTACATCCCAGTTACTTATTTATTTTACCATTGGAAGTCTGTCCTTTTTTTTTTTTTTTGTGAGGGCATCTCTCATATTTATTGATCAAATGGTTGTTAACAACAATAAAATTCTGTATAGGGGAGTCAATGCTCAATGCACAATCATTAATCCACCCCAAGCCTAATTTTCGTCAGTCTCCAATCTTCTGAGGCATAACAAACAAGTTCTTACATGGAGAACAAATTCTTACATAATGAATAAGTTACATAGTGAACAGTACAAGGGCAGTCATCACAGAAACTTTCGGTTTTGCTCATGCATTATGAACTCTAAACAGTCAGTTCAAATATGAATACTCATTTGGTTTTTATACTTGATTTATATGTGGATACCACATTTCTCTCTTTATTATTATTATTATTTTTAATAAAATGCTGAAGTGGTAGGTAGATACAAGATAAAGGTAGAAAACATAGTTTAGTGTTGTAAGAGAGCAAATGTAGATGATCAGGTGTGTGCCTGTAGACTATGTGTTAATCCAAGCTAGACCAGGGCAATAAAACATCCACGTATGCAGAAGATTTCTCTCAGAACAGGGGGGGTGAGGTTCTAAGCCTCACCTCTGTTGATCCCCAATTTCTCACCTGATGGCCCCCCTGCGACTGTGCCTGTCTTAGGTTGTTCCTCCCTTGAGGAATCTTACCCGTCTCTGGCTAACCAGTCATCTTCCGGAGATCAGTGTGATTCTTTCAATCTTCATTTTAAGATTTTTAGGTCTGGACCAAAGCAATATGCTCAGTATAGGGCTATTTATGTTCCACAACTGAAGCTAGACCATTTTGCGTATTCTCCTCAAGGCCTTGTGAATGAGGAGGTTTTCCACTCTAGCAATTCCAAACAGGCACTACTTCTGGTTCTAGGTGAATGCCAGGTACTCTCATTTCATTTTGTTAATAATAAATTTTCTTTTATTTGTTTTTTTAATTGATGTCTAATTGACATATAGCAAGTACTGTTATTTCTAATCACTTCAGGTGAGTCTCTCCAGACTTGAATAGTTTCCTCAGACGCATGTTTTTATTAGTACTTTGTTGAATACTTGAGGGTAACTACGGCTCTGTGGAGTTATTTTCCCATGCAGTCTCCCCTCTCTGGTTCTCTGTCCTATGGAATGTAGTTGCTTTGGTTCTCCCACCCATGTAGCTCTATCTCCTCAACTCAAATTCCATATCTCCTGGGCTCTGCCTGGATCACTCCTCTAGAACCTTGGTCTAGAAACTTTCTCAAGGCAACAACCTGGAGCAATTGCTATTGTTTTATATTTTTTGTTCATTTTGTTGTTGTTTCAGGCAGGAGGGTAAACCTGGTTCTCATCACTCTATCTTGGCTGAAGTAGAAATCTTTGATGTGGCTTTTTTAGTAATATTTTATATTATTCTACATAGCCAAAAAAAATTAGGTTCGTAAAAGGGAGCTGAGGGTTTCCCTACTGTGTACAGTAACTGTGGCTTTGTCCTTGATGTGAACTTTCCTAGAGTCCTCTCATTACCAGCATAGTTAAGTTCTAGGGCTAATGTATTATTCTTGTACACTAAGCCAAAAATTTAGAAATATAGACATTCTCACTGAATGTACTTTCAAATTACTTAAGTCCATCATTAATAGTGAGTATATGATTGAATTAGGTGTCACTGTGAAAAGTCATCAATTCTTAGGAAGATGCTTTCTTTTCTTCTTTCTCTGCTTTCTTAGAGAATGTATTTGCAGTCATCCTAGTTTCTTGGGAAGAAGACAAAGCTTTAGATAGCACTTAGCTGACCCTTCCCCTGACCTTTCTCAGTCAGAAGCTTATTCTGGCAACAAGGCTATGTGTGACATAAGACGGACATGGGCAAAAAATAAGTTGCAATTAACACAAATCATTCTTTGAACTTTCCAATGGGCAAGAAGAAGCCACTGTTTTGCAAGCAAATTAATCCTTGGGCCTACTGACCATAGTAAGACATTTCACAGAACCTACACAGAACCTTACCAGAACCTGATGTTAGTTGTTTTCCTGGAAGGTGTTTATAATCAGTATGAGCCTTTCAACACCCTTTTGGGAAACATTAAGCGACTTTGATATGTATAATACTTTCTCATATATTCTTTCACTTTTAAAATAATCTTGAGATTATTTTCCTCAGTTTGGAGATGAGGAAAGTGAAGCTTGGAAAAGTCAAGCAACTATCCCAAAGTCATATACCTGGAAAGTGGTAGTATCAGGGTTTAGTCCTGAAGTCCATCCAGTCTTACTTCAAATTTCTTCTTGTTGGGGAGGATTCAAAATTTTCCTCCGCCCTTCAAGGTTCTTCGAGCTGGTCTAGGAATCCAGTTGACATGAGACAGATTGTCAGGAGAAAATCATACAAAAGCTGAAAACATGTATACTTCCTGTATACATGGGAGAGACCCAAGAAAACTAACTCCCTGAAATGGCCCAAGCCATCACTTTAAACTCCAGGAAAGGCGTGGTAAACAAGAGTAAGGTTGTTGTGCAGATTTTAATCCATACCTTCTCCACTGATAACAGTTTCTAGAGACTTACAGTCATCCCCCTCTTCCTGGTACAGCAAAGGGGACACCCTTATTAATGGAGATTTCCACTATACACATAAAAGTCTCTTACAAAAAGGTAAGTTAAACTTGGGTTTTCAGAGCTTCTCTTCTGTCTGCAGTTTCTTAAAAGCAACCAACTTAAAATAATCAATATGCAAAAGAGACATATACTGGGGTGGCAAAAATTGTTCCCCCTACACTACTGTATCATGCTGCCTCCAAGAATATAACCTTGACTCAAGTCAGATGTTTCTCAGTTTCACTTCTGGGTCATTTGGAACAGGCATGGAAATTTCATCCAGTGCTTTTGCTGAATAATTATAATTTTTCTTCTGATGGAAGCTCAGAAATCATCTTGATAGTGATTTTTAAGTTGTTTGGCTCTTCATTGTGTTTTGTGAACCCTATGAAGAAAGATCATCATGGCTTTTGTTACAATCCATGATCCCGAAATATGCCATTTAAGAAACCAGTACAATTTTAACACTGATACACATATGCACGTGCATAGCAATAGAAAAAACAAATTCTGTCCATGTGAATAACTTCATTTACATAATATGAATTATCTTACTGGGGAATAAGGATGTTTTCAACAATCTCATAAATTAATCAATTGTCAAATCTTGGCAAAGTAGGAAAAGAAAGATATCTTAATATGGCATCATAAGAGGATTTCCTAAATTAAGCAGAGTATTATATATATATCCATTTGAAGTTCATTTCCTTTCTCAAAAGCAACCCAAATAATGTAGATGAAAAGAAAGTCTTCAAGTCCAGATTTAATTCTGCTGGGCCTGTAAGCAGGCATATGACTTTGAACAAGTCACTCACCTGGTTGAATTCCTTCATCCTAATGAGGAAAACAGGGATCAGAAAGGTTAAATGGTGTCTTCCATAAGACAAAATAAGAATCTATCAGTATATAAGTCTAAGAAATGAAGCTTGATGAGATCACATTCTTCAACAGGTAGCAAAGAAAACCCTGTAAGTAGAAGCTTATTTTGTCCTAACATGAAGGCAATTTTTCAGCTGATTGTCAGAAACATGTAGAATTTTCTTTTCTCTACATTTTGTGGTCAGAAGCAGCTAAGCATAATAATCGATGTTTGGTCAGCAATCTCAAAATACAGAAAGCAAGTAGGATATCAACTATGCATGACTCAATTACTGAAAACAGTTCACTTTGGACTCCCCCTACTCTAAGTCACTGTGGCATTCTGATATTATATTCTCATAACGTTTCTTACTGTCCTGTGTGCCTTCAAATACCCTGATATTCACAATTTCCATGACCAAGAAGGATTTACAGCAAGTGCATAACCTTGATTCTTACATAGAATATCCACTGTATAAACACCAGATATACATACGGCAAACACATGGTGAAATTCTCTAGCTTCAGAAAATCTCTATCAAGTACTGGCTAATTTCTGTTCTCCAGACATTAATTTAGCAGAAGACTGTAAGCACAAGCAGAAGAGCGAAAAAAAAAAAAAAACCTTTCATAGAAGGCCATCTAAAAAAAAAAACAAAACACCAAGGAAGTAAATTCTAAAAATAGCGCATTATCACTAAAGCAAAATAAAAAGAGCATGCAGCATTCAGGTGACAGCTTCCAGGAACAGGCAAATCGCTTCCAACCCCTGCTCGTAAGCATCATTCTTTACTTCTATTTAAGCCTCTGTTGAGTAGCTACTGCATGGAAGGTACTGTACTTTTTGTACAGGGAACAAATTATGGTCTGAGATCCTAAACAACTTACCATGTAACAGAAGAAACAGATACTTGCATGCATTATAAATAAAAGCAAAGTACAATGAAGGAAAAATGGCAAGAAGTGTATCTAATGTATAATAACTTTATGGACATGATGAAAGAATTTGAGCCAGTCATGCAGCACTTATTCAATGAAGAAGGAGTTTGAAACTAAGCCAGTTCAAATCAGAATGACCTGAGGACCTTTCTGAAACTATCAGTGCCTGGGCCTGACAATTAGAGTTTCTGATTCAGATGGACTAGAATGAGACACTGGTATTTATACAGGCTCCACAGGGAATCTCATATGCAGGCAGGGAGGAGGATCAATGCTTTAAACATTCTGTTGGTCCCTATCAAAAACCAGGTGGTCTACCTGCTCCAAACCTGGCAAAGATAAATAAGTTCTGGTCCCTGCTTTAAAGGTAATCATAGTCCAGTGGGGGTTCTAGTGCAGTTATTTAAATTTGCAGCCACTGAATGACAGGCCCATTATGAACTTGGAGGCAAATTCACATGGAATAACACAAGGCTCTGTCTTCTACAATGACTTGACCTGTTTGTTTGTTTTTTAAAGCATTCATCACATCTATGGGTCATCTGAGACTGTCAGGGAGATTGCATATTTGCGGCAACTTAAAGTATGTTAGAACATACTAGAAAATAATTCAAATCCTAAAAGGATCAAATAGGTCTAAGATCAACAAGACTGAGATCAGACACTTGGGGCCCAACAATCCAACTGCAAAATGGCATGACAGATGGGTCATAGCTTGTTAACTGCTGGAGAATCAATGGCGACCTCGTTTGGAGTATACTACAGGCTGAGGCTGCTAAAACAAATAGTGAAGTCATATTCTGAAGTAGTAGAACTGTAAAATCTAAAATGAACAATGACTTAATCCCTCTCTGTCTTGTCAAACTAAACCTAGATCACGGTCTTCTACTCAAGCCCTCGGTCCTGAAAAGACATACAGAAAAACGTAAATTAACCAAGCTCTGAAAAGTTTTGCACCCACTTGAAATGGAGAGTATTGAAGGAACAGGGTAAGAAAGTAAATTAAGATTCTTCCAGGCTGAATAACAGAACACTTAACAAAAACTGGCTTAAATGCTCTTGGACTGAATGTTTGTTTGTATCTCCCAAGATTCATAGATTGAAGCCTTAACCCTTTATGTGAGGGTACTTGAGGGCCTTTGGAAAGTAATGAGGTTTTGATTAAGTTGTAAAGGTGGAACCACCATGATGGGATTAGTATCGAGAAAAGACCAGAACTCACTCTCTCCACCATGTGAGAATAAAATGAGAAGGTGGCTATCTAAAAACCAGGAAGAGGGTTGTAACTCTGGTCGGGGTGGGGTGGCGGTAGGGGGGAATAAGTTCCCAGCCTGGGGCAGGGGCAAATTATCTTTGAAGCTGAAATCAGTCAAAGGGAGAAATTAAGTGGGAGAAAGCCATTTATTGCTTACAAGCAGTTGTCCACTTCTGCTTGCCTGGGTCTCTCACAATCTGGCTGTAAAAAAAAGGACCTCACCCAACCTCTCTGGTCCAGATATACCCTCACTCCCCCCACACTTGTAATCACCTACTGATATGGAGAGGGACTACTTCTCTCCACCTCTTGGAAACACCTACTGATACGGAGATGCCCTGAGGACAGGCGAGAGATTCTAGAAATATTGCAATCTTACCCACAAATTCTCACCAGAACCTGACCCTGCTGGCACCCTCATTTCAGACTTCCAGCCTCCAGAACTGTGAGAAAATAAATTTCTGTTGTCAAGCCACCCAGTCTTTGGTATCTTGTTACAGCAGCCCAAGCTGAATACAACAGAAATGTTGCAGTGTTGTATCTTGCCTTGTATCTCAACATACAAGAAGTCTAGATTTTGGTCACTCAAGTATTGACTCAGTTGTTCAGTGATGTTATCAAGGCCCAATGTCATTCTTTCATTCTGCTCCATTACCCTCAGCTTTTTGCCTTTCGGGCTGTGGCTTGGCCCCTCATATTGGGAGGATGGCTGCTGCATTCGTCCTTCACACACCCATCTCCAAATCAGAAACGTGACTCTGCTTTGCCTTCTCCAGCTCCTAGAGGCTGTTCGTATTCCTTGGCTCGTGGCTCCACATCAGCCTGACCCCCACTCCCACCACCACCTCCCCTTCCACTGTCCGACTCTGCTCCTCCTGCCTCCTTATGAGGACACTGTGATTACCTTGGGCACACCTAGGTAATCGATTATGTCCAACCTCAAGATCCTTAACCTAATCCATCTGCCAATTCCTTTGGCCTTGTAAAGTAGCTTATTTGCAGGTTTTGGAGATCAGCGCCGTGAACTCTTCAGAGGGCCGTCATTCAGCCTACCCCCTCTTCAAATGATTTTATTCATTTGATCTGTTTAGACTACACTAAAAATTATTAAATTGACCCATAAAACATATTAGAACCACTGTTGACTTTTTTTTTTTTTCCTTACACAACAGAAATTTATTTCTCTCAGTTCTGAAGTCTGGAAGTCCAAGATCACAGTGCCAGTAAATTAGGTTTCTGGTGAGAGCTCTTTTCCTTTATTAAAAAAATTTATTTTGTATTGAAGTATAGTTGATAGACAAGATTACATTGGTTTCAAGTATACAAGGTGGTGCTTCAACAGTTATATATGTTATTAAATCCATACTCCAACTAGTGTAGTCACTATCTGTCAACATAGAATGATGTTACAGAACTATTGGTTATATTCCCTATGCTGTACTTTCATCTTATGACTAATTTATACTATGATTGAGATTTTGTGCTTCGTAATCCCCTTCACCTATTTCACCCTTGATATTTCACAGTGATATTAAGGAAAAGAGTTAACATGTAGTTTCAGATTTTCTATTTAGAATAATACAGGTACACTAGACATTATTAATTACAAACTAAATATGACACCTGAGAAACTATATTTCTGGATTAGTAATGTAACATACAACCTTGTAAACATGTTTTCCTTCTTTGGACCACACTAACCAGAAAATGGAATATCAGTGAAAATATGTTCCATGAGCAATAGCAAGGGAGGGGATAGTTCAGATGTCCATGCTAGCAGGTTGAGCCATATGAAACTCCCCATTTTTATGGGCCAAACACAGTTTAATACAATTAACTCTATACAATTCAACTTAATATTAAGTTCTTTACATATGCATCTTCTTTAATATTTTATTAAAATATTGCAAATATATAGAAAAAGGAATGTTCTAATGGACATCCAGGTAACCACTATCCAGACTTGTTATATATTATATTGATAATGTAATATTTGTATGTTTTAAATAACTAGAACGGTATGGTTGAAGCCCCCGTTTACCCTTTCCCCAACCCCAGCCTCTTCTGGGAAGCTGTAGAAAGTATTCTTTATGGATTTTAGTACTCTGTAACTGGACACACATTTGCCTTTCTTCTGTGGAGACAAAATTAATGTGTAGGGTTTTTTTATCCATTGGGCTGCTGTTTTTTCATAAAAAAATCTTTACTATGTAGATTTAATCAGGTTCCACTCATAAACCTGAATAGCCTCTGACCATTCTATCATGAAGAGGAAGAGGCAAAAGCAGTCTTGAGGGCTTCCCAGAAATGGTGTCCGTGGCTATTCCCGCTGCCCCATGCCACTCAACCACCTGTTGGCAGGCAGTGTCAAAACCTGTGGAAGAATGACAGCATCACCTTCAGGTAAGAAGGTGATATGATCAATCTAAAATCTTTATTTCAATTTTTTCCCCATTACTGGCTTTGCGTTTATGCAGATTCTTTCTCTTTCCATCCCTCTTGCCTAGTCTGCACTCGACACCTATTTATGAGATTGTCCGTCCTTCTTGGTCGGACCTTCTGGGGGTCTGGCTATGAGATACGCTCTATTTCCTCAACACAAATGGGAAAACCCCGCCATCAGTTTAAGCGAAAGCATTCACAGAGCTCTGCAGAAAGCCCAGCAGTTGGGGTTTACCTGATTGCATTCGAAGCAGAGCTGCTCATACACAACTGTGTGTTGTGGGCATGTTTAGTACAGCGGCAGAATTAGAGGTAGAAATCTTTTAAATAAAAATTTGTCAGACTGTAGGATCTATCTACCCCTAGGGAAGGCATAGTTCAAATGTGCCTCTCAGTCTCTAATTTTGATTAAAGTTCACATCATTGTGTGATATCTATGTGCAAGTAACCATGTCGCCCTGAATTATTCTGGCAGCCTCCAAAATTCAGTAGAGGAGAGTGAGTTTTTATTGGAAATGAATGAAAAATTGAAGATCCTAGTGAAGGATATCCTAGCTGGAGTTAAAAAGTCCACGAACTTTTCTTTGGCATTTGAAGTCTACAAACTGCGATTTCTTTTTCAAACCTTTCCTTGCCAAGGAACCCCTCTATTTCAATGATGATTAAAAAAAAAAATTCAGAGACCAGAAGTAAAGGCATTGGCTTTTGAAGTATAGAAAGACAAAGAATATTTGACTATGTGTGTTTTAGTATCCATCTTTTAACTAGATTTGAGGGGAAAATGGTGATAGCTGCTTCTGATGCAAAAACACCATTTATTTCCGCTGAGATAATTTGAAAACTGCTGAACTAGCTATCACCAAACTTTTCAGTGTAATTTGTCGCCAGCACTGGAGCAAAAAACGATTGTAGGCTTCACACTCTTAAGATTGTATATGTGGGTGTGTTTAAACGCATACAATTCTAATGGAATTGTACACTGGTAGATGTAGAAAAGCTTTCATTTGGCAAGTAATTTGATATATGTTGAGACTTTCTGATTGAGTGATTCAATCTTTAGAATAAATGGTCATGTAAGGATCTGAGCATGAAGCTTTTCAAAAATCTCAATTATAATCATCCCACTCTTCAAATGCCATCTTTTCTTTTTCTAGCTTATTACCTCTGGTTTGCTGACTCCAACTATCCACTGACATCATTAGGACCTGCCGTCCAATAAGCTACTCCTCTTCACCTCTCATGCCCTCCTTTTTCTCATCACCGATCTCAATTCTTTGGTCTCTTTGAGCTGCCTTACCCTATCTCGCTTCACCTTTTTTTGCTATAGGGCCCACCCAGATCCCCCCCTTCAGGACAGAGGCATCCATTTGCCCAACTGCCCAGACTTGTCTGTTCTTGGCTCACAACTGAGTCCCTTCCCAGGAACTCCCCTCCACCAACGGAAGATGAATTGCCCAAAATCACACCTCCTCCCCTGGGGCATCTTACATCTAATGACCGATTAAGGGAGGCATACAAAAGTCCAGCTTTTATACCCAATCAGAGACATCTCTGAAGGGCCACCCCAGTGTGGTTCTCCCAGTAGGATCAGCTCAGCACTCTTCTCCTTTGCAGCCACATTGCGTTTCCACTTCTCCCTCTGTCTGATCCTTGTCCCCTTACTCCATGCATGTTTATTCCCCGAGATGCTGCCCTATAAAACGTCTGCACACAAATCTCCATCTTGGAGTAAGTTTAGCAAGGGAGGTGACTTAAACAGTACAAGACTGGGGCTAGAAAGCAGGTCCTGATGTCAGATTTTGGAATGGGATCATCTGTCTCCAAATTGGCAATAAGGACCACACCCCTGGTGGGAGTGGAGTTAAGAAAGCCCTGGATGAGTTGTCATGCTGTGATGGTTAATCCACTGTCAATGGTAAACTGAGATGGCATGCCCATAGAGGGGAATGCACCGAGAGATGTGTCAAGCATGTGAGAGACATAGGAAAATACTAATTATAAAGACTGTTGAATTGGAGAGCTGTTACTGAGTTGTCAAAGCACCTTAGAAAGACACTGAAAGGCCAAGGATAATGAATCATCAATTTAGGGCAAACAGTGAAAATCTTCTTGGCAACATGCAGAGAATCTCTCATCTGTGGCAGCTGGAGAAGAAGGAAAGCTAAGGATCAGACCCAGGGCTTAACTTTTAGTGGGGTGCCATGTAAGGTTCAAGTCTGAAACCTGACAGGCCTGCTACCAAGAGTAGGGGCCTGATTGGAAAGTCATGTGACTCTGAGACGAGATGGGAAGAGGAGGACATTTGAAAATTTTGAATACTCAGATTGCCCTGAACATTCTGGGGCTGCAGACAGGACCCACTCCCCTCTGTGAAAGGCTAGTGCTGTCCCCTTCCTTGACTGGAGAAGAATCGGCTTCCTGACTCACTAAGCTTGCTGGCGGAATTAATTTTCTTATAACTGTAGGACGGAGAGCTTCAGTCAGAAGGTGCCCTCCATCTCTAATGGCAACCACATGTAGTGACTGGTTAATAGAGGGGTAGGACGGCTCTGCACCCTTTCTTCACTTGACATCTTTCAAGAGTCATTCCAGTGTCTGAATCCTGAGGACCTCTGAAGGGCCAGACTAGGGATCTACTCAACTCCTGCTCTTCCTCAAATCTGCTTTCCTTACTCCTTAGAAAAGTTTTTCCCAAAAACATTCCCTGCAAAACCACCTGGATGCAAATGTCTGCTTCAGTTTATTCCCAGGAAACATTCCCTGTGAAACTTAGCTAAACCACACCCTGGTTGAACACAGTCCTCTTCTCATGCTGCATTTGTGTTCATGAAGTTGATGATGCCTGGAGAAAGACCCACAGTAATGCTACTTGTCTCCTTTAAATTCATGACCACTAACCTCAAATAAGCCCTTAGTGCCGACTGGAATTTTTGCTCTGTTTTCTTTGTCAATTAAGTCTCACACTCTTTAGACTACTGTTTCATATAGTTCCTTCTCTTTTGAAGTCTCCAATACCTCCTTTCTATTCTCACTTTTAGCTTAACAATCTTGCTTTTTATATTAGTGACTAAACAGATCCATTCAGCATAGAACTTCCACATGCCCACCATCTCATCTACTCACCTGCCTGCATTTATGCCTTTTACTCTTCATTCCAGTCATGTTCCTGACAAGGGCCCCTTCTTTCACAAGTAAAATTTTATCCCATCCCCTCTTTCCACAAGGATATTGTTCCAGAAATTCTCATCCAGTTAGTGCCTAGTTTGACTTCTGCTGAGTAAGCCACGGAGCCACTGGAAGGCACTGAGCAGAACAACACACGAAATTCCTGTTTCAAAAGGATTGCTCTGGATATTGTATTGAGACTTGAGAACAGACTAAAAGACCATGAGAGCGTAGGATCAGGGAGAGCAAGTAGGAGACTGTTAAGATAATCCAGGGGAGAGGTTCTGGTGGCTTGGAGCGGGCAGGTGGTGAGGAGAAGGTAAGTGGCCAGCTTCTTCTGTTCTTTGAAGCACAGAGCCTCAAATGGGTTGTCTGTGTTCTTTCTTCAATTCCTCTCTTCGCATTCTTTCTTGAGCCCATTCCAATAAGGCTTTTACCTTCTCCACTCCATAAACACCTCCCTTTTAAAGGTCTCCAACACCTCTGTGTTACTAAGGCTCCATAGCACCCTGGGCTTCCTTCTGCCCCACTGGACATTCTTTCTTGTCCTTTCCGCCAATTCCTCCTCACCTGCATAAAGTCTTTTTGTTGGTGTGCCCTAACACGCAGTCCTTTGTCCTCTTCTCTATGGAGGCTTCCTCCATTGATAAAAGGGAGCCTTTCTCCCTTGGTCCCCAAAGCAATGTAGAAGTTAATGATCATCATATCTGTGTTTTTTTTTTTACCAGGACTTTCCTCTGAACTCCAGACTCATATATCCAACCACCTTCATAACATCTACGCTTGACTGCTTCACAGACATCTCGAGCTCAGTGTGTCCAAACCGAAAACCCAGCTCTTCACTCCCAGACCCCTTCCCACAGTCTCTCCCACCACGGTTCATGGCTGCTCCATCGTTCCATTTTCTCAGACTGGAGACCTTGAAGATATTCTGGAATTCACTCATTCATACACTGCCTTGTCCATTTGAGCTGCTATGGAAAACTACCACAGACTGGCTTACAAAGAACAGCAATTTATCTCTCACAGTTCTGGGAAATCCAAGCTCCAGGCACCAAGAGATTTGGGGCCTGCTGATAGCCTGCTTCGTGGTTAATAAGGTGACCTTATCCCTGTGTCCTCACACAGGGAAGGGGCCAGCGAGCTCTCAGGGGTCTCTTTTGTAAGGGCACTGATCCCATTTATGAGGTGTTCACCCTCAATACCTAAGCACCTACGAAAGGCCCCACCTCCTAATAACATCACACTGAGGGTAACGATTTCAAACTATGGATTTCATGGAGACACAAACATTTTCTGTAGCACACACTCTACCCAATCTACCAGCAAATCTGTCAAATGTTTTTTTCAGAGTGTAACCAGAAGCTGACCACTTACCTTCTCCTCACCACCTGCCCGCTCCAAGCCACCATAACCTCTCCCCTGGATTATCTTAACAGTCTCCTACTTGCTCTCCCTGATCCTACAGTCTCACTGTCTTTTAGTCTGTTCTCAAGTCTCAGTACAACATCCAGAGCAATCCTTTTGAAACAGGAATGTGTTGTTCTGCTCAGTGTCTTCCAGTGGCTCGTTGGCTTACTCAGCAGAAGTCAAAGTCCTTCTAATGGTCTATTTGCCCTCTACATCCTGGCACCGCTTAGCTCTATGAACTCATCTCAAAACTTTCATCCTCTCTTTTTATTCTAGCCAGGCTGTTCTGAAACACCTATGCACCCGCCTGCCTGTAGTACTTTGCTATTGCGATTTCCTAAGCCTCTAATGCTTCCCCTAAATATCTGCTTTGTTTTTTTTAATCATCTCTTATGATCTTTACCCAAAGGCCATCTTCTCAGTGAGACCTTCCCTAGCCACATTATCTAAAATCACATCCTGTCCTTTCTTCCATACATGCTTCCTACCCCTCTTTCCTCCTTTATTTTATCCTCATAGCACTTTCCACATCTAACAATCTATAATGTAGCTACTCCCTTCTTGTATGGTCTGTCTTGCCTGACTAGACTTAAGCTCCATAAGGGAAGAGGTTTCTTGTTGTTTTGTTCACTGTTTATATTCCTAAGGCTCAGAATCATACACAGCACATAGGAGATATTCAATATTTTCTTAACACCCGAGTCAATAAAGAAAAAGATGAATGCGTGCATGAATTGATGAATTAATTAATAAAGCTAAACTCTTCTGTATCAGTCAGTGCACCAGCAGGAAGCATATGGGACATGCAAGTGGGAAAATTTCAGTAGGTTTAAGGAAGAGAGTAGTTCCAAAAGTGTGTACAGGGTAAAGGGGCTGACAAGGATGGTGAAATACCCAGAAGCCAGCAGCAGCGGGCCGTCCTTGCTGTCCTGATGCAGAGCTAAAGCTGAGAGGGAAAACAACTAGATGCCAGAATATGAAGAAAGTAGCTTTAAGACAAAGCTGCCAAATAAGAGTTGTAAACTTCAGTAGAGGAATGCAGCCAATCAGAGGTGACCCAGTAGGAAAAGAGACTGGATGGTAAATACCCAGAGCCCTGCCTCCTGTCACCCTCACATATCCTGCTGATGGTCAAATAATCCTCTGGTTGGCCAAACCCAGCTGTAGGTCAGGGAACAAGGAACCTGTTAATATAATAGGGTCCCCCACAGCCGACGCCCAAGCAGTGTAGGGCAGGAAAGGGAGTGTGAGCGCAGAGGACAATGGAAACTGTCCCCGTCATCTGCTTCACCCTGTGTCACTTACAGTAACTTCGGGGATGGGACAGAACAATAGCATTATTTGGAGATTAGCATACATTTGCTGGAGAAGACGAATTCCACTTATGCTAGAAAATTTTTATCTCTGACTTTCTTTTCCCATTGCCTGTTGATCACACAGTTCTTTCCTTTTAAAATAAAAATACTCAATCCTTGGATGGTTTGCAATTTTTTTTTTTTTTACTTTAAATCATTATAGTTCAGATTGTTTTCCCCAAATCAAATGCTAACCTTTAAGAGAATGTCTAAAGGCTACATTCTTTGGCCTGTTCTATTTAGGTGACTAGGAAGGAATAGCACTGAAATTTGCTAAGGGCACCTTCGGAAATTTTTTGAAATGAATCTTTAAAAAAAAATAAAAGCAAAAGGAAGCAAAGTAAAATCAAAGGAACCAAAGCCACAGCCCTGCTGTGGAAAGATAAAACTTATCCTTGACTAAAAATAGCTTCCACATCTGCTGAGAAAGAGCAACATCTGGTATAAAGAATGCAGTTATCGGATGACACTCTTGACATGGTGCCTGCAGCAGTTAAGACGTCATCACCCTTCCCGTGTGATGAGACCCCTGAGAAGCTGGGGCAGAAAATAGACAAAGGTTTAGCATTACTTATGTTTAGGTGATAACGTGACTGTTGGCTTCTGTCCTGTGACTTTGGGCCTTCCTATTTGCCAAAGGCTCCCCCTTCTTCATTGTGCCTCTACTTTAAAGGAAGTTGAAGAGAAAAAGAGAAACATACAAAGAAGGAGTAATTGGTGACGCTACAAGGTTAGGTAAGAGGATTAGTCACAGCAAGGACTTTGGCCCAATTCTGGAGGCTCAAATGGGAGTTCTGTAAACTAAGGGGTACTAGCATCATACAGAATTGGGTAATGATACTAGGAAACTCCACAGTGGTTTTGTATGGGGGCTGCTGAATGTGGTGGCACTGCCTGTGGGCCTTGAGAGGCCGGCATTGGCCATGGAAATGCTCACAGGGCTGTTCTGTTTTCCTTCGGAATTTTGTCACCTGCAATATAGCTCTCTTCTTTATGCCCCGAGCTCTTAGCATTTGTGATCTATTTCTCTTCTCTCCCATTTCTCTCTCACAGCTCAGACATGCTACCTTTTGCCCCCATTTCCTGTACCTGTGATTTCCTCTCTGCCATTCTTTATTGGTGAAGAACTTGTGCTCAGTGTGATGGGCACTGCTTGTTCACTAACTGGTTGCTCATTTCCAGGGAATCCCACTGCCAAATCACTTGGTCGCTTTTTACCCTTGTGACGAACTCTTGGCATCCCTGAATCAGCAGCCCTACCCTACTGCCCTTCCCCATCTCAGTAAACCTTAACTGTAAAAGACAAAGAAATTTGCCTTTCTCGCTTTGGCCTCAAGACTCACTCAAAACTCCATTTTCTCCCTCCACATGCAACTCAGACCCCTACCTGTAGCTGCTCAGGCCTTTAATCAGCTTTATCTAACTCACTTCAAACCTGGCCCATCAGGTCTCTGTACAGTTTAGCCAGACTGGTTTCTCCATCATTTTATATATATATAAAGGGGTAATGATACAAGACAGACTCAGAACAGTTGTGTTTGGGGAGCTACTGAATTGGATGCCACTGCGTATGTGCTCATGGAAATGCGTTTGCCCAAAGAAACAAATACTCTCTGTTAATGATCACATCTGACCCTTCTAAGAACTCTGCAAAGTAGGCTTTGGCCTTCCCCTACCACAGATAAAAATCCTAAGACTCAAAGGAGGTACTGTTGATAAGTGGAGAAATAAAATGTAAACCTCCTCATCTAATTCAGTGCTTCTCAGGTCTCATTGTTCATTGAAATCGTCTCTGTAGGGATTTCTCACACACAAATTGGCTGAGTGTCTTGGTAAGATGCAGGTTATGATATAGCAGATCCAGAGTTGGGGCCTACGATTCTGCATTTCCTGGGAAGTCTCAAGTGATGCCAATGCTTCTGATGCTCATGGAGGATATTTGAGTCGTAAGGTGCTTTTGAGACAACGTTTTTGCCAAATGCCACCAAACTCATTGAATCTTTGATGATAAGGGGCCAAAGAACTCACTTAGAAATCCATCAAAAATAAGATGGATTGATGGATGAATGCACAGATATGCGATAAAGTAAGAATATGGCAAAATACAAGTTTGAGAATCTAAGTGGTAGAATGGCTAGGTGGCTGCTCACTCTAAAATTTGTACATTAAATTTTTTTCATAATAAAATATTGGAAAAATGGGTGAGCCAAAAACCCTTTTGGTACTCTGATGCTCATTCTCCCCTTCAGTATATACCAGTTATACCACTCTCCTCCTCTGGAGTAACCCCACCTTTACATAAATTTAATTTTCATTTTTTTAAAACTTTTATTTTGGTATCATTAATCTACCATTACATGAAGGACATTATGTTTACTAGGCTCCCCCCTTCACCAATTCCCCCCCCCCACATCCCTGTTCACAGTCACTGTCCATCAACATAGTAAGATGCTGTAAAATCACTACTTGTCTTCTCTGTGTTGCACAGCCCTCCCCATGCCCCCCTACACTATACATGCTAATCGTAATGCCCCCTTTCTTTTTTTCCCACCCTTATCCCTCCCTTCCCACCCGTCCTCCCCAGTCCCTTTCCCTTTGGTAACTATTAGTCCATTCTTGGGTACTGTGCTTCTGCTGCTGTTTGTGCCTTCAGTTTTCTTTTGTTCTTATACTCCACAGATGAGTGAAATCATTTGGTACAGGTCTTTCTCCGCCTGGCTTATTTCACTGAGCATAATACCCTCTAGCTCCATCTATGTTGTTGCAAATGGTAGGATTTGTTTTCTTCTTATGGCTGAGTAATATTCCATTGTGTATATGTACCACATCTTCTTTATCCATTCATCTACTGATGGACATTTAGGTTGCTTGCATATCTTGGCAACTGTAAATAGTGCAGCGATAAACATAGGGGTGCATCTGTCTTTTTCAAACTGGAGGGCTGCATTCTTGGGGTAAATTCCTAGAAGTGGAATTCCTGGGTCAAATGGTATTTCTATTTTGAGCATTTTGAGGAACCTCCATACTGCTTTCCACAATGGTTCAACTAATTTACATTCCCACCAGCAGTGTAGGAGGGTTCCCCTTTCTCCACAACCTCGCCAACATTTGTTGTTGTTTGTCTTTTGGATGGTAGCCATCCTTGCTAGTGTGAGATGATATCTCATTGTGGTTTTAATTTGCATTTCTCTGATGACAAGCGATGTGGAGCATCTTTTCATGTGTCTGTTGGCCATCTGAATTTCTTCTTTAGAGAACTGTCTATTCAGCTCCTCTGCCCATTTTTTAATTGGATTATTTGCTTTTTGTTTGTTGAGGTGTGTGAGCTCTTTATATATTTTGGATGTCAAGCCTTTATCAGATCTGTCATTTACAAATATATTCTCCCATACTGTAGGATACCTTTTTGTTCTATTGATGTTGTCCTTTGCTGTACAGAAGATTTTCAGCTTGATATAGTCCCATTTGTTCATTTTTGCATTTGTTTCCCTTGCCCAGGGAGATATGTTCAAGAAGAGGTCACTCATGTTTATGTCTAAGAGATTTTTGCCTATGTTTTTTTCTAAGAGTTTTATGGTTTCATGACTTACATTCAAGTCTTTGATTCATTTCGAATTTACTTTTGTGTATGGGATTAGACAGTGATCCAGTTTCATTCTCTTACATGTAGCTGTCCAGTTTTGCCAGCACCATCTGTTGAAGAGACTGTCATTTCCCCATTGTATGTCCATGGCCCCTTTATCGAATATTAGTTGACCGTATATGTTTGGGTTAATGTTTGGAGTCTCAATTCTATTCCATTGGTCTGTGGCTCTGTTCTTCTGCCAGTACCAAATTGTCTTGATTACTGTGGCTTTGTAGTAGAGCTTGAAGTTGGGGACAAAGATGCCCCCCACTTTATTCTTCTGTCTCAGGATTGCTTTAGCTATTTGGGGTCTTTGATGTTTCCATATGAATTTTTGAACTATTTGTTCCAGTTCATTGAAGAATGCTGTTGGTAGTTTGATAGGGATTGCATCGAATCTGTATATTGCTTTGGGCAGGATGGCCATTTTGACGATATTAATTCTTCTTAGCCAGGAGCATGGGATGAGTTTCCATTTGTTAGTGACCTCTTTAATTTCTCTTAAGAGTGTCTTATAGTTTTCAGGGTATAGGTCTTTCACTTCCTTGGTTAGGTTTATTCCTAGGTATTTTATTCTTTTTGATGCTATTGTGAATGGAATTGTCTTCCTGATTTCTCTATTAGTTTATTGTTAGTGTATAGGAAAGCCACAGATTTCTGTGTGTTAATTTTGTATCCTGCAACTTTGCTGAATTCCAATATTAGCTCTAGTAGTTTCGGAGTGGATTCTTTAGGGTTTTTTATGTACAATATCATGTCATCTTCAAATAGTGACAGTTTAACTTCTTCTTTATCAATCTGGATTCCTTGTATTTCTTTGTTTTGTCTGATTGCCGTGGCTAGGACCTCCAGTACTATGTTGAATAACAGTGGGGAGAGTGGGCATCCCTGTCTTGTTCCTGATCTCAGAGGAAAAGCTTTCAGCTTCTCGCTGTTCAGTATGATGTTGGCTGTGGGTTTATCATATATGGCCTTTATTATGTTGAGGTACTTGCCCTATATTCCCATTTTGTTGAGAGTTTTTATCATGAATGGATGTTGAATTTTATCGAATGCTTTTTCAGCATCTATGGAGATGATCATGTGGTTTTTGTCTTTCTTTTTGTTGATGTGGTGGATGATGTTGATGGACTTTCGAATGTTGTACCATCCTTGCATCCCTGGGATGAATCCCACTTGGTCATGGTGTATGATCCTTTTGAAGTATTTTTGAATTCGGTTTGCTAATATTTTGTTGAGTATTTTTGCATCTACGTTCATCAGGGATATTGGTCTGTAGTTTTCTTTTTTGGTGGTGTCTTTGCCTGGTTTTGGTATTAGGGTGATGTTGGCTTCATAGAATGAGTTTGGGAGTATTCCCTCCTCTTCTATTTTTTGGAAAACTTTAAGGAGAATGGGTATTATGTCTTCCCTGTATGTCTGATAAAATTCCGAGGTAAATCCATCTGGCCTGGGGGTTTTGTTCTTTGGTAGTTTTTTGATTACTGCTTCAATTTCGTTGCTGGTAAATGGTCTGTTTAGATTTTCTGTTTCTTTCTGGGTCAGTCTTGGAAGGTTGTATTTTTCTAGGAAGTTGTCCATTTCTCCTAGGTTTCCCAGCTTGTTAGCATATAGGTTTTCATAGTATTCTCTAATAATTCTTTGTTTTTCTGTGGTGTCCGTAGTTTCTGATTCTGTTGATGTGTGTTGACTCTCTTTTCCTCTTAATAAGTCTGGCTAGAGGCTTATCTATTTTGTTTATTGTCTTGAAGAACCAGCTCTTGGTTTCATTGATTTTTGCTATTGTTTTATTCTTCTCAATTTTATTTATTTCTTCTCTGATCTTTATTATGTCCCTCCTTCTGCTGACCTTAGGCCTCATTTGTTCTTCTTTTTCCTATTTCGATAATTGTGACATTAGACCATTCACTTGGGATCGTTCTTCCTTCTTTAAATATGCCTGGATTGCTATATACTTTCCTCTTAAGACTGCTTTTGCTGTATCCCACAGTAGTTGGGGCTTTGTGTTGTTGTTGTCGTTTGTTTCCATATATTGCTAGATCTCCATTTTGATTTGGTCATTGATCCATTGATTATTTAGGAGTGTGTTGTTAAGCCACCATGTGTTTGTGAGCCTTTTTGCTTTCTTTGTACAATTTATTTCTAGTTTTATGCCTTTGTGGTCTGAAAAGTTGGTTAGTAGAATTTCAATCTTTTGGAATTTACTGAGGCTCTTTTTGTGGCCTAGTATGTGGTCTATTCTGGAGAATGTTCCATGTGCACTTGAGAAGAATATGTATTCTGTTGGATGTAGAGTTCTATAGATGTCTGTTAGGTCCATCTGTTCTGGTGTGTTATTCAGTGCCTCTGTGTCTTATTTTCTGTCTGGTGGATCTGTCCTTTGGAGTGAGTGGTGTGTCGATGTTTCCCAAAATGAATACATTGCATTCTATTTCCTCCTTTAATTCTGTTTGTATTTGTTTCACATATGTTGGTGCTCCTGTATTGGGTGCATATATATTTATAATGGTTATATCCTCTTGTTGGACTGAGCCCTTTATCATTATGTAATGTCCTTCTTTATCTTTTGTTACTTTCTTTATTTTGAAGTCTGTTTTGTCTGATACCAGAATTGCAACACCTGCTTTTTTCTCTCTGTTGTTTGCATGAACTATCTTTTCCCATCCCTTGACTTTAAGTCTGTGCATGTCTTTGGGTTTGAGGTGAGTCTCTTGTAAGCAGCATATGGATGGGTCTTGCTTTTTTATCTATTCTATTACTCTGTGTCTTTTGATTGGTGCATTCAGTCCATTTACACTTAGGGTGATTATTGAAAGATATGTACTTATTGCCATTGTAGGCTTTAGATTTGTGGTTACCAAAGGTTCAAGGTTAGCTTCTTTACTATCTTACTGTCTAACTTAACTCACTTGTTGAGCTATTAGAAACACAGTCTGATGATTCTTTATTTCTCTCCCTTCTTATTCCTCCTCCTCCCTTCTTCATATGTTGGGTGTTTTGTTCTGTGCTCTTTTTAGGAGTGCTCCCATCTAGAGCAGTCCCTGTAAGATGTTCTGTAGAGGTGGTTTGTGGGAGGCAAATTTCCTCAACTTTTGCTTGTCTGGGAATTGTTTAATCCCTCCTTCATATTTAAATGATAATTGTGCTGGATACAGTATCCTTGGTTCGAGGCCCTTCTGTTTCATTGCATTAAGTATATCATGCCATTCTCTTCTGGCCTGTAGCGTTTCTGTTGAGAAGTCTGATGATAGCCTGATGGGTTTTCCTTTGTAAGTGACCTTTTTTTCTCTCTGTCCTTGTCTTTGATCTTTGCCATTTTAATTATTATGTGTCTTGGTGTTGCCCTCCTTGAATCCCTTGTCATGGGAGTTCTGTGTACCTCTGTGGTCTGAGAGGCCATTTCCTCCCCTGGTTTGGGGAAGTTTTCAGCAATTATTTCTTAAACGACACTTTCTATCCCTTTTTCTCTCTTCTTCTTCTTCTTATACCCCTATAATGCGGATATTGTTCCGTTTCGATAGGTCACTCAGCTCTCTTAGAATTCTTTCATTCCTGGAGATCCTTTTATCTCTCTCTGCATCAGCTTCTCTGCGTTCCTGTTCTCTGTTTTCTAGTCCATTAATGGTCTCTTGCATCTCATCCATCCTGTTTCGAAGTCCTTCCAGAGTTTGTTTTATTTCTGTATTCTCCCTCCTTAGTTCTTGCATATTTCTCTGCAAGTCCATCAGCATAGTTATGACTTTTGTTTTGAATTCTTTTTCAGGAAGACTGGCTAAATCTATCTCCCCAGGTTCCTTCTCAGGGGAAGATGTAGAAGATGTTGAAGCTGTCTGGATCAAAATTTTTGCCTTTTCATGTTGATAGGTGCAATGGTGAGCTATTGACTTGTCTGTCAGCTGGGAGAGCCAAGACTTTCCACTGGCCTTTCTTTACTGGGACTACTGCGACCCCTAGTGGCTTGTGTTGGGCAATTGTGTGTAGACTGGGTCTCTGTATCTTGCCCGGCAGGTATGGAGGAAGCTCCCTTGCTGTGGGCGTGGCCAGCCTCAGGCTGCTTCTCTGCTATGGTGGAGCCCCCAGAGGGGTAATGGACGGGGGGCTGTTTGGCTGCTTACCTCCATGAGGGGTCTCAGAGCTGTTGCCCAGGGGGTTAGTGCGCCTGGAGTTCCCTGGAATTTCCAGCTGCTGGACTGTGACCCGGGATACTTCCGTCCAGCTGTGGGGTCCCTGTCCCTTTAAGACTTTCAAAAAGCACTTGCTTTTCTTTGTCACAGGGGCGCCAGCTTCACGACCCGCTCACAGGTCTTACTGTGCTGTTTCCCTAGTATCCAGCACCCCACGCATGCACTGTGTCTGTGCTCTGGTGCGCATGGCTAGGGCTGGGTGTTCAGCAGTCCTGGGCTCCCTCTCCCTCCCCGCTCCGACTCCTCTCCTCCCGCCAGGAGCTGGAGTGAGGGGCCTCGGGTCCCGCCGGGCCGGGGCTTGTATCTTACCCCTTTCACCAGGTGCTGGGTTCTCGCAGGTGTGGATGTAGTCTGGCTGTTGTCCTGTGTCTTCTGGTCTCTCTTTTAGGATTAGTTGCATTTGTTGTATTTTCAAAAATATATATGTTTTTGGGAGGAGATTCCCACTGTCCTACTCACACTGCCATCTTGGCTCCGCCCTCCTAAATCCTCTTAATTTTCATTTTTGCTGTGAAGTTATTCATACTTACTTCACTTATAGGATCAGTTCAAATCTCTGAGGTGATTTAATATGTTGCAGAGCATGAAATGTGGGGTCAGCTAAACATACCAAGGGTTATATTTTAAATCCTCCATGCCCTTCACTTACTAGTGTGCAATTTTAGTAAAACACCTTGTTGCTCTTAGTTTCATAATCTGAAAGTCAGTAATAGTGTTAACAGTAATAAAAATATTTTCCTCATAAAACCAGTGTAGCAAATTGACAGGTACCTCTGAAGGTACCTCTTCTTTCCATATACTTTTTTAAGTCACTGAACCCTACCAGATAGTCTTGTCTGTCCCCAAAAAACTCCATGTGTTGTACCACATGGCCCATTGCTGTACTGTCACCACCCTCCCCAATGTATTCATGCAGAAAGACAACTGATCGGCCAACTGATCAGAGGACAGGTCAGTAACCAGTGACACTAGCCAGTGACATCTGGTTTATAAACCTGGTTCAAAAGTCACACTAAAGCCATGCATCTCTCTCTTAATAACATAAACAGAGAGATAAGAAGAGGTGGCAGCTGGCAATGGGTTCTGAGCTGGCACATCCTGTAGAGATAAGGGCTGGAGGTCATCTTTGGGTGAAATTTATGATTAGTTAGTATGTAAAGTTTACTAAGGGAGGAGAAAAATGTAGCAGGTAAGCAGAGAGCAGCAGAAATGTCTCTGCAGCGTCCAAAATACGAATAAAATAGCACCAATTTCTGACTTTTTAGTTTCCTGTCCCAAAACCAAAGTGCTCTTGGCTGTGATGCGTGAGGTACCTCAGACTCTCCGTTGAATCCTTTCACTGACCTCCCCTTCATCTGAACCAGTTTGAATGGATCTCTGTTACTCAGGATAGACTACAATATGCTGTTGTGACACACGAAAGCTCAGTGGTTCATAATAACAGATATTTCTACTACTCATGTCACCCATGGCTTACAATAACAAACATTTCTGTTGCTCACATGGTCAAATTAGCTGGGCCTCTGTTCCACAGTATCTGGAGTTTTTGTCAAAGGAGACATCTTTTTGAAACATATCAGTGATCAATTACATGGCAAGCCACCATGAGCTGTTTCAGGGAGCTACTGTGCAAAAGTCACAGTTGTCATTTCTACTCCTATTTCACATGACCATCCTGAGTTCAACAGGCAATGAGACATACCCTTAGGGAGGGGCCCTGAATACTGGCCAATAAAACAATCTCCCATGAGATCTTTGAGGGTTTTTTCCATTAACAGAGCACTAAATGAAAGATCATATATAGAAAATCACTGGTACATAATAGATGATAAATCAGTGTGACATTTGTCCTTGTGAAGGTCTTTGCTCATTGAAGATCTTTCTCAAAGTGTCAGAATATTTTTTATTGATTCATTCTCTAGATATACAGAGTATCTGCTTTATGCCAGGCGGGGTGCTAAATTCCAGAAATAAAATGAAGAACAAGATAGACACAGCTCCAACATACATGGTGCTTAGAGAATAATGGATAATAAAGACCTACAAATGGGCAAGTCCAATGCCTATTGCGATGCCTATGAAAAGATAAGTCCTGGGCATCTGTAAACATAGGATGTGAACCTAATTTAGATCTTGGACATGCAAAAGGTTTCGTAGAGGAGGTGGTGATAGCTGAAACCAGATGAATGAAAAATAATTAGGCAAAGGGCAAAGGAGAAGGAGAGTTTTCTAGATAGAGGGGTCATCAAAGTTGCAGACCCAGATGTGAAGAGAGCATGAAGCATTCTAAGAACTGCCAGAAGGAAGAAGAGAGGGGCGAGCACTTGTGAGCTGGGTATGGAAGTTAGACTTTGACCTCGGTAATGAGGAGCCATTAAAAGGTTTAATATCTTTAAGCCATTTAAAGTTTAAGGAAAGGAGCTTCACCAAATTTGTTTTTAGGAGGAGCAAGGAGGACATAGTAAGTTTCTAGAGCCTACGGCCCACTGTGAAAACCATGCATTTATTAGCCAGTGTTACCTCCTACACACATCTGCACCTATTAGACAAAAAAGAATGGACTCCTGTTTTCAACTAAACTATTTGAGAATGGATTTCTCCATTCTCATCCTAACTATGTGCATGTGGCATGCAGCCATATGGTTTGCTGAAGTGGGAGCAAAAGCAGTGAAACAGAAATCAGGAAGACAGACTCTAGTCCTCATCTGTTACCCCCTGAAAATGTGCTTCTGGGTGAGTCGCTTACCTGCTCTGCAAAATGGTGATAACATGTTAACTTAAGGGCTTTGAAAAACCTGAATCTATTTAACACGGTACCATTGTTGGGAAGTTTTGAATCCCATTAGTAAAAAAAAAAAGGAGAAGAAAAAGTCTGTGCAATAATCCAGTTGTGGAACAAACGAAACTTGTGTGGAATGATTTATTTGTGTCATATGGATACATCTTACTGACAATCGCTTTGGCAAATAAGATCTCAGGTGGCTCTCTTCAGATATTCAGATGTATTCATTGAAATTTTTCTTCAGGTATGTGGGTGATGAAGTAAAGCATGTGCCTTTGGGGAACTTGATTAGCCTAACCCAGGAGCCATTTCTGAACACTGAACTTAGTCCATTTACACACATTGTCCTTTCCCAGTTTGGGTTGGATTTTCCAATTTGCATTTGAAATGCAAAATGTCAGGCCTAATACTCCTGCTGCATCTCTGAGGGCATGACACGGCCTTTATAACTAAATGTTAAAACATAACTCGATGCCTAATAGTCGCAATTTCATTTTCCCATCCTTGGTGCTGTCAAAGGCTTTGTGTGATGTGCTGTCAAGCCACGCTGGCCAAGCCGCACAGAACAGTCTCCTGTCTGGACGCTATTCTTGGAACAAGAGCATCACGCACATGCTCTGCTGGTCTTACAGCCCTGTTTAGGAATCCTTTTTATCTCTTCTCCTTCAAGATAAGTTATCAGAGACCCCCTTCTGGAGGATGCAGAGTCGAGCATCACAGAATTTCCTAAAATTAATTTTTAAAATTTTCTCTATTGAGCAATTCATTTGTTTTTCAAGTGAGGCAGCTACCAAATGGAAAACTCCTGCAACTAGGTAGCTCCATGCATTTGCCAAGGCCTTCCGCACACAGTCTGCAACCATCTGCTTGGGAGGGAACAGAAGGGTAGTTAATGGATAAAGGCAGCTTAAAGATGCAAGAGAAACATAAATAGTTATCCAATGGCTAAGTAAAAGATGCCCGTGTAACGATCAGAATCAAAATTATTTTTCAGTTCAATGAACTAGCTCGTTGTGGAGATTATCAAAAAGGTACCTTTGCAGGGCCTGAATAAAGACTGATGAAAGTATTTTTGCCAACAGATTAATGAATGGTGACTCTTGATGAAACCAAAAACATAGCAGAAGTTATGGCTTCTCTTGAAGGAAACAACACAAAGGGGGTGGGGGTGGGGCAGGGAGATAGAAAAAAATGCATATGGTCCTGACCTTTCAGTGAGGCATAAGTAAATGTGGACATTCAGAAAACTGAAATGATCTGATGGAGAATTTTCCTTTCTGGGAGTGGAGGAGTTTGTTGCAAACTAACTGTCCATGTAATAAAAACTAGAAAAGGAGGGCAATTTTTAAAACTTGTGTTTGAAGGCATTACCGTGGCAGCCAGGACTTGAAGGCTTGGGATTCCAGAGAAAAAATTTTTGAGGCAAGTGTATTTTTTCTGTCAGGCTTTTATCAAGGGCAAAAAGACAAGCTAAGGAGGAATCAGTGGTTAAAGCGGTAGGGAAACTTAACAAAACTTTTGGAGGACTCGTGGGAATAGAGTAAGAGAGATGTATTTCAGGGCCCACCACATCAGAGGGGCCCTGGTAAACATCACAGACTGCTGATGAAGACCCACAGGGCTACATCTAAAAAACAGACCGGGTGTCACAAATTCCAAAACTTTGTCCTGAAACAGCGCAGTCCGAACCCTCATTGCCTATCCCAAAACAAAACCCAGTCTTCTCCGAAGAATGACAAGTTCAGTCAGAGCCTCAAAGATATTCCTATCATATTCAAAATAGTATCTGGCACTGAGTCCAAAATTATTAGATATTTCAGAAGCCGTTTCTGAATGACTGAAAACAAGCTAAAAACATATTCAGTACAAGCAGATATTATAGTTATCAGGTATGAGATAAAAAATGCAATCTACAAAAGGAGTCAAATGGTAATTGTAGACCTTAAAAAATATAATTAAAATTTAGAACTCAGTAAGTGTGTTTAAAATAGATTAGACACATTAGAAGAGAAGTGAACTCAAGATAGAACAAGAGAAGCATCTAGACTAAAAAGCAAAGAATGTAAGAGACATATGGGGCACGGTGGAAAGCTCTGATAATGGGTCATTGGAGAGGAAAGAGTGAGGAAGCAATATATCAACCAAGATTCTTTCAAAACTGATTTAAAAAAAAAAAATCGGGCCACTGAAGTAATAAGTTTTCTCTCTCCCTAAGGGTTAATTACAATAAGCCACACCTAGCCTTATCATATCAAACCTCCTGAAGATCAAAGATAAAAGGGAAAATCTTATAAGCCACAAAAGAAAAAAACATTTGCAGTTGTCCTATAAAGAAGCAAGGCTATGGAAAAGAGTATTTTAAAAGATGGGGGGTGGGGTATTACTATCAACATAAAATTCTATATCCAGTAAAAATATAAAAATACCCTTCAAGAATAAATACAAAAATAATATATGTTTTCAAACAACCAAAACACCAAAAACAAATTATGTTTTTCACCAGTAAACTGTTCAAGGAAGCACTTTGGGCCAGAGGAAAACAGTCCAAGATGAAAATGTGGAATTGAAGAAAAAAAACGAAGAGCAACTGAGAGAGTGAATATGTGAATAAATATACGTACATAAATACTGTTTATATGAAATCAGTCTCTTGGGGTAGACTATAGGTGGAAACATGACAAAATTACACAAGAAGTCAGGAGACTAGAGGGAACTGAGTGTTCTGAGGTCTCTGTGTTACCTGGAAAATGGCAAATATTCTAATTTGCTCCAGATTTAATACATTTGTGGATTCATTTTATCATCTCTACAGTAACACAAAATGAAGAATTAGAAAAAGTATAACTTACCAACTAATAGAGTGGGGAAACTGAATCATAAAAAGAACACTAATCAGTCCAAAAGCAGGTGAAGAGAGAAAGAGGAATAAGAGAGGAAGACAAATAGTAGGCTGGCAGATATAAAGCCAAACACATCAGTAATGACTTTAAATTTAAATAGAATAAATATTTCAATTAAAAACCTAAGATTACCAGACTAGATTTTAAAATATGTTCAGTCTTATGCTACTTATCAGAGACACACCGTAAGTTTAAAAAAAAAATGCAGGAAGATTTTAACAGTAACCAGAAGATAACCAGAGCAGATCAATAGTTTAAAGAAGTAGACCTTAAAGCAAGTAGTATTACTGTAGATAAATTAATGATAAAAGTGGCAATTCACCCAGAAGATGGAATTTTTTTTAGGGAGGTAGAATAGTAGATTGAGCTTCAAGCACCTGTCAAGCTTTTTCAAGCATTCACAGTTACAATTTATTAAGCATTTGTTTCTATGATAATCAGTTTGAGATTTGTCTCCCTAGTCATATTATATATAACTTCACTAAGGGTAGAAATTCTACTCATTATTGTATATCTAAGATCTAGCATTGTGCCAAGACCAGAGTAGGAACTCAATAAATAATTTTTATTTGAATAAATGGTTGGAAGGATGAGTGAGTGCATGGACAGATGGACAGACGGATGGGTGGTCAGTCTGGGCCTTAGAAAAGCATTATATTTTGTTTACATGATAAATTATACTGTTCAGATGTGGGCAATAATTACATAACCTGTAGATTGTTTCAACTCTAATTATAGATTTTAATAATGTAGTGAGGAAATACCAGGGACATCTGAGTTATAAAAATAAAAGAATAGGTTTTAATAATTATAGTACCTTTACTTAATGGGTATGGCATGTTAGATACTTTCTCAAACTTGATTAAATCTGCCCCCTCACCCTCCATTTGTTCCACTTGCTACTGGTTCTTTGTGTACACCTTTTTAGGATCTTCCTCGGAAAACAGGTTGTTAAAAGGGAACATGTGGACAGCACTGGGTCTTCTAGCCACGTCATCAATTTCTCACAAGTCCCTCAAACTGCTACTTCAGCTATCCTTACTGGTTCTGTGGTTTTGCTGAATTATTTTGTCACTGCCCACTACCTCCCTCTTATTTCTTACATACTTTAGATCTCAGGCATTTAGATAAGACAGTAGCCAAACACGAACAGTATATAGAATTAAGACTCTTTTTCAGTGGGAATTGCAGCCTTCTAATGCAGTCATTTCCTGCAGTTTCCTTGCTGATTGTGTTCCTAATTACCTCTTCTTAATCCATGATGTTCGCCGCCCATGTCGCCAAGCCAAGTTGTTACAAAGAAAGAAAATCAAGACATTCTTGCAGGAAATCCATCCAGATCATACTGTGTTCTCTAGGACATTTTAAATCTTTAGGCATCTGCTCAGTTTTAGTTTTTGCACAGAAAATTACCTGCTTCTTAGTCATAAATACACGGCACCTTCCTGCAGACCTATAATTGAGTTAGTTTGGTTTCCCTGGCAACCACCACGATTAATTAGAATACTTGAGCATGGTAAGTTTATAGATGCAGAAAATATTTCATGTATAAATAGTGCAATCTGTTAATGCTCAAAGGAATTTTCCCCCTCAGTTGAGAAATGGGGTTATGTTTTTTTTTTTCCCTTTTCGTGTGGATTAATCACATTTGTTTCCCCTATAACCTCTGTAAGTAATATTCAAGGATTTATGTTGATTGAACCTTTCCAACCAGCACTGGCACTCCAGTGATTTCTGGCCTGGGTCCTGGGCCCTTGCTGGGCAGGCATGATTGTGCCCACACTGTACTTAGTGAGAAAGCTGATGAAAACATCCTCCAGGGCCCATCAACATCCCATTCTTTTCATAAATTCGCTTGTGTTACAATCGTATGTAAGAATGTCTGTGTGAAAATTGTCTTCTCCCTGTGATAACCTTGCCCCAAACCAAAAGCATCAGTTTGTTAAAAAAAAGAAAAAAATCCTGCAGGCAATTCATATTTGTTTTGCCTTAGAAGATATGGGAGCTGCCATTTATAAATGTTTACTCAACAAGTCAGTCATTTATCCAAGTGTATCAGGGAGGCTAGTTCATTTAATCTTTGCAATATTGCTACAAAACTGATACCATGAGACTCAGAGAGAGACACGCAAGCTGAGGCCTTGGTAAGCTAAGCAAATCACGCAGGGCCACTCACACATTAGCCCTAAATTCAGAATCTGAACCTGTGGAGGTTTATCTAAATCGAAAGCATAGACATTCACACATCTACCCTGGCTGTCACCATTTTCCTCTGAAGTGGCCATGGAGGAAGGAATAAGAGACCATCTGACTTTCCATCCAAATAGGACACAGTTAATTCTCTTGGTTTGCACAGAATCCACCTCCAACCTTCGTCTAGAACAGATGACCTGGGGTACATGTGTGTTACGTCAAAATTTCCTTTTACTGAGACATACCTGACTTTTTAAGCTGGTTCTCAAGAAGTGATTTTTCAGCATGCAGTCTTATGTACCCAGACTGGTAGGGGGAGGGTCATAGGGTAGAGAGGAAAAGGCACGCAACAGGTCCGCAGGAGTTCTTTCACTAACTAGCTGTTTATTTTAGAGAAGTACACTACCCCAGTGTTCAAAGAAGGTAATGCCGTATATTAACACTTAGAATTTTAGAGCTGGTAGAGGCTCTAGGAATTACAGAGATCGCAGTATTAACTTTCCTCCATTCAGTCTCTCTACAAAATATTCTCAAAAGCTGTCCCTATTCTTTCCAAGTGACAAGTCCAATGTTAACTGCAGAAATTCACTTTCTTCCTGTCTCGGCTAAGTTTGCTGCAGCCCTGGGAAACAATGACGATTCCAAGCTATTTTTTCAATGATTTACATTTTGGAATGAGCACGAAGATCCTAGGAATGGTTTGACCAATCGTCTTACCTCTTGTCACCTCCCAATTTTGCCATTCTCTTATGTCAATAAATAAGTTTGCTATTTATCATAAAAGAATATCTGGTTTTTAAAAACCTGGTTCAATTTTATTAAATTTCAGTATATGTTATTCTGAGACCTTCTGAATCTGAAGCAGGATTCAAGATAACTAGTATATAAAAAAACTTGGCAGACTTCCTTTTATGTTAGCTAGTCTCAGTTGTAAGTATACATTTCGTGCTATCATATTTTAAACTAGGAAATGCATTCACAACATTTCTTTAATTTTTTATTGCTACTACTAGTTTGTTTTTCTTAACTGAGGCATAACTGCCATATAACATTAGTTTCAGATGTATTACATAATGATTCACTATTTGAATACATTGCAAAATGATCGTATTGGTTTGCAAACTGACCACAGAGGGCAAGGAGAGACCAAAGGAAGAGGCAGATCACTCCAGATTGGGGGATGACAGATTTATAAGCAAGGGAATTTATCTTGGGCAGCTGCAAGATGAATAGATCTCCGTACCTGCCTGCCAGATTTTTAAAAGTTTGTATAGAGGCCTTAACTGGGTTCAGTCCCATATGCCATCCAGATGGTCTCAACAGTACCTTGCTCTCCCAAGGCTGTGTCCTTAAAACTGGTTCCCACTGGGGAATAGTGGATGGAATGTATATCCCAAGGACAGGGGAGAGGGTGAGGAGCCTCTGATTGCCCAAGTCTAGCTGGTGCATCAAACGGTGGTCACATCGTCTCAGTGACCTCCTCCAACAGATCAGCACAGTAAGGCTACTTCACCATGCATAGTTACAGAAACCATTTTATTTTTCATTTGATGAGAACTTTTAAGATCTCTCTTACCGATTTTCAAATAAGCAATACAGTGTTTTTAACTAGAGTCACTATGCTGTATATTACATCATCACGACTTATTTATAACCAGAAGTCTGTATCTTTTGACCCCCTTCACCCATTTGCCCATCCCCTACCCCCACCTCTGGGACCACCAATTTATTCTCTGTATCTATAAGCTTGGTTTTTTGTTGTTGTTTTTTAGAGATTCCGCATAGGAGTAAGATCATATGGTATTTGGCACAATATCAAATATTAATTTGACTGTTCCAGCATTCTTGGTAGTCCTTGGTTATGACATTAGATTACTTTTCTAATTTAGACAGATACTCAGTTTTAGAGTAACCATCTAAATTGAGTTTAGCTAAGAGCATAGAAATTCTGAAGATTGTCCTCATTAAATGTTGCCAACATCCAGAACGTGTACAGTGTGCAGAATACCTGGCTTGTTTTCCTCCTTCCTTCTGCCCTGCTTCCTTCTTTAACAGAAACTGTTTTTCTTATCCTCTCCCCTCGCCTGCATCTCAAACCCCCTACTCTGCCCCACCTGACACAGGAAAGCAGCTCAACTGACATTCTTTGAGCAGAAACTATACAATTCAGGTCTTATGACTTGTGCCTCCTAAGATGATGGTAAAAGCATTTCCGGAAGACTAGAGCAGAAGTTGGAGGTGACGCATTCAATGAAATTGCTTCAAGTGCCTGAAACATCAAGTGTACATTTTTATATCTTATAAGAGAATATTAGAAAGCCCACTCAATGGGGTCATAAAAATAGTTCTGGGCATTTTCTCCAGAGTCACAGACTCTATGTGTCCTAAGAGCAGAGGCCCTATCTCATTTAGCTCTAAGTTTCTAGCATCTAGCAGAGATCTTCAAGGTATTAGAAAATCAAGAGATGTTTGTTGGATTGAAATTCTAACATTAAAAAAAATACTAAAATTCTAGGAAATTTAGAAGCCTATTTGAAGAATTAGCCAGTTGAATCAACGTAACCAAAGTTATGCTCACCTCCATGGGATTTTAGTTTGTCTCAACAAATTTTACTCACACAAACTTAATCCTTTTGCTATTTGAAACATTATGATCTGTTCATGGGTTATTAAAATGGTACTAAAAAAAAGTTAAAACGATTGCAAACAGCAACTCTGATTCTTCCTATGGTTCATCCACCCAAGATTATGTCTAAGATGATGGCATCAGGCAGTGTGGAGAGAAAGGGGTCACCTTGCATGGCATCAACCTTACAAGTCACGATCCCCAGACCATAAACTTATACTCTAACCCATTGCCTCAAAAATTTTTTAAAATATATTTTCAAAACTGGCCAAAAATAATAATGGTTTATAGTTCTGTGAGGGGTTTCGCAAATTATTTATTACTTCCTGTGCCCAGATGCAAATGAAACATTGATTAACTATTTTGTCTTATTTGCGTTTTTGTAACCTTTAAACAAAGCCTCCTAGTTCTTTCAACCCATGTGTTGGTAAATATATGTCCATCTTATCCAAGTGCTTAGCTTTCTCACAGATATGTTATTATAGCACTGTTTGCCTTATCTTTCTATCTTTTTATCTTCCTTTATGTGGTAGCCCCCAAACCTACTATCTCTTGAGCATTCAGATTGTCTCACCAAATTTCATCATATCATCAATCTAGAGTTTTTGACCCCAGAGAAGGGACTAAATCCACATACGGTTCAAGGAATTAGTCCTGTAGAAGTGCTACCAGCAGGCCCAACTAATGTCCAAGGCAGGCTCCAAGTAGATAAAAATTGGTGCTGACCATCTAAATGTCCTCCCTAATGAGCGGCAGGATTCACTGAATAGCAACAATCCTTCTTCATCAGATAGGGTACAGGATTATGGCTCTAGTGCAACTCAACTTCTCTTGGCCAAAAGTCTCCAAATGCATAATAGCATGACATTTTTTCCCTGTAGTAAGTGTCCTTAGGGTTTTATGGTGGTTTCCAAAGTGGTACTTCACGTGAGCCCAAAGGCCAGTCGTTCAGCTACAGGCAGCACATGACACACACATACCTCTTCTCCGGATCCCACTCACCACATCCATGAAGCCTACCGACCAGCACTGCACAGACCTACCACAATGAGCACTGCAGTGCACAGCATGGGGAGCCAACCTTTGATGGTCCCAAAGCTACCATTTCCCAGGGAGCCAAGCAGAGTCAAGCAGAAACAGCATCTTCCTTTCTACCTCTGAGCTGCACTTTGTCAACAGTTAAGCTGCTTTGCTTAAGAATAGAGACCCACACATTTTCTCATAGTTTTATGATTAACAGACCTTGTCTCTAAATCATACAGCTCCCAACCCAGTCCAATGGACTAGAAGGAGAACTGGAGTTATGCGTCCATTTTCCTCCCCATCCTTCAGCTTGCATTCATAATGCTTCTCCCCGAAGAACGTGATCTCCCCAGATACCAATGTTCTGCCTCTCCTTGAGGATCAGGATTCTTAAGCACCATGATTCTAGCAGAGTCTTTGTTTGGGGGAAATCTCTAATAAGCCTTTTAACTATGCTGAAAAAAAATCAAACCTCCACAGCTGAAGAAGTGGACCATTCTCTCGCAGCCTGTAAATGACAAAAAGAATTTTCAGAATCTGCTCATCAAGAAACCAAGGAAAAAATCAGAAGGCAGAACAGGATCGATCACTTTGTTACATAGAGAATTATTTGACTGAAGCTGAGCCCCCAGTTGAGCTGAAGGTGCTGGGAGCAGAATCTACTCCTTGCAGAAAGGGAGAGAGGGCCCCATTCAAAGAACTCGGCTGTGCTGCCACCTCTCAGGGGAGCCAGCATGCAAGCCTGCAGCCAGGACAGAAACCCAGGTATACAGACCGGAGCCCTCCCGTGAGGAAGAGAGGGAAGGGCCATTCCCGGGAAGGCTGCCAATCAATCAGGCCCTGTTGTCACAGGATGCCAGGCTCAGCACTTACTGATGCACACACAGAACTGTGGATTTCTGGTCCTGCTCTGTGACAGCTGGTCCTCGGGCAAGGACTGACACTCCGACTGTATCCTAGCTTCTTTGACACCCAGCAGCCAGCATGGAACACGTTAACAGGTGCAGAAAGGCCCTCCCTACACCCAAATCATCTGTTATGAAGACAGTAGAATTTACCTTTTGGTGTGAGCATCACCCGTGGTTGGATTGCGCCTCTGTGGGCCTGTAAATTACTTTTATTCCAAAGTCATCAGTGCTGTAATATTTAAGAGTGAGCCTCAGCAGGGGTCTGCTACTGCTTTTGAGAGGTTACAAGGCATTCGTTGGACGTTCAGTGCTAATAATGATAAAAATAGTAATAAAAGTTATCTTTTATTGGGCCCCAACTTTGAGCTGGGGCTGTGGAATATGGAGAGCACTGGGCAGAGAGCATCAAGACCAAGAGGTTCCCACACATACTCATTGGAAGGAGATTTTCCCCTTTAGTGCTTGACCTGTGAGCTTCACTCACACCTGAGGCCGGGTCCCACCTGCCATCTGAGTGTACACTTCTCATGCCCAATGATTAATGACTAACTTGGGAAGCATAGCCCCGTCCCCAAAGCCCTTGCACAGGCAGCATCTGTCTTGTTGCATAACATCAGTAACCTGAGAAGTCAGGTCATACATGCAATGAGAGCAGAAGCTGTTTGACCAGATCCTGTGCCTTTCCTCGCACACACCCTCGCCCTGCTCCACTTTCTCCTGCCCAGGCCTCTCCCCTTTTAAGAGACTATTCTTTGCTGGGTTGCAGTAGGAATGAGAGAGGGGCTTCCCACCACCCTGACACCAACAGACTATTCCTTCTCTTTCTTTTTCACGATCACATCTTGCAAGGGTTTTGTGTTTTATGCTTTGTTTTCTGGATCCTCTATGCTGGGTAGGATAGGCAGTTGGTGTTCCACATGCATTTGCTCAACATATAATTGACCAAGTGCAGAGTTGCAGAAAGTTGGAGCCCTGGATCTGATTTCAAGGGCACATCCATGGGGGAGTGGCCTACTTCCTGTTTGCTGGCTTTCTGTGTTATTTGTTTGCATTATTTGGTTTAAATTACCCAAATACCCCTGTATCAGCTCCCATTTCCAGTTGCTGCTGTTACATGTTTATTCGTCATAGTTGCTATCAAAGCACAGAGCGTAAATAAACTACTTAGTAGCTACTTTCCGAATCTGCCACAAAGAATAGTTCAGTGGCACAGAAATAGATGCTTGTATACTTCCTGACAGCTTCTGAACGCAAGGTTCAGTGTGCCTTGATAGAGGGCAGGTGACAGGAGTGGCCGTTCGGTAGCTGGATGGGCAGTGGAGTTGCATGCCGCACTGGCCCCAGTACCCCCAGTACCCAGCGGTGACCGGGGCCTTCCCACTGCCTGGCCAACAGCAGGTGATGCTGTCTTTATCTTCTCCCTGCAGATGCCTGAGCTGAGGGGAGACAATTCCTACCCAAACCCACCACACAACAGGCAGTGACTCAGCAGCACTGCAGAGGGAAAAGGCAACTTGAGAATCCTAACACTCAGGATGACACGCTTTCTATCAGGGCCCTCTGGGTCACCTGCACATGTACATGCACATAACACACACACACACACACACACACAGAGGCATAACCATACCCTTGACAGAAATTGGCCAGTTCTAATACAACAGATTAGAGAATGTTTCATGCCTGAAATCCAACACATCTTCAGCTTATACCTTGAAAAGATGCCTTTGAAAGATTTTATAGGCCACACAGAGATGATTGGTGTAGAACAAGCAGCAGAGGCAGGTCATGCCCAGTGTCCCCTGTCCACCAGCTAAACTCAACAGGCATCAGGCCTCTGAGCATCTGTCAGGAGGGAAAAAACTGAATCAAGACTCTAGCTCAAACTGGTGAATAAAATAGTCATCTTTCTGTGGCCACTTATAAAGGGGAAATGCTATGTTACATTTCCCTCATGATGGTTAATGCTATTGAGTGTAAGAGATTCTACAGTTTGCTTTAGCTATTTAATACCACCTCAGTATAAATTGAGCTGAATTCTTGACATTCGTTAGCACACACAGATCCATTTATCTCTGTCCTTTTTCTTGCTTCAGGAACCAACCTTGCATTGTGAAAAAAAATGTACACAGAGCCCATAAAGACCCACTGATAGAGTGATAGATCTTTTTTAAACACTGGGGCATTACAGGGTTTTATGAAGCAGTAAAACTTTCTCCAGGCATGAGAAGTACAGACTGACAGAAATCATTTTATCTATAAGGCATTAAAGTATAAGTGTCACATCAAACAAGCATAATAGAAGAGAAAAAAATAATTTCAGGAAAGGCAGCCAACTCCTTGAGCAAACAGGATCAGACCAGGAGGTACTTACTGATCTCCAAGAGACCCGAGAAAGGGCTAGCTCGTACAGTGCCTGAGTTTGCAATCAGAGGAGCATTTACCGCCACTCGGTCCTCCGTCTCATTGCAGAAAGCAGCAGAAAACTGACGTAATTCCAAAAAGTCTTTGCAGAAGTAAATAGTTTAGATGCTAAGAATAAGAGAGGATTCTATTTTCTCATCCCATCCTACCTCATTTTCCCCATCACTTTAACAACCACATGAATAGTTTTATTTTTGCACGAATGTTGAGCACCCAGTATACACACAACATGGCATTCTGTGCTGGGAAGGTGATGGCCAGGTCTCTGCCCACATGGAGTGTACATTGTTATGGCAAAAGAGGCACTCTCTTAGTAACTAAGTAAAATAAACTACGTAATTCAGATTAGCATAAGAGCTATGAAATAAAGGGGGATGTTATGCAATATTTCCAGGAGAAACATGAAGGGAGAAAACTTTAGATTATGTGATCTGAGAAGAAACATAGGATGTGACTATCATGTGGCTTTACTGAAGGCCTTCTTTCCTTGGTCTCATCACACACCACTTCTGAAGAAGGAATCTCCCAACAGTCTTGGGCTCCTTCTACTTGCCGCTCTTTAGACAGATTGGCTCATATACCTTTCCTGTTTGAGGGATGTTTGTCCTATTTTAAAGGAAGTAGAGTACCAATATTGTTTCTCTACCACTCCAGGGTTCTAAATGTCTTCAGTCGTGATGCTACTACTTCATTCCAGTTTCCTGCATTGCCTAATTGGAACATCTATCCTGCTTTTTCTGTTTTAGTAGAGGACCTAAAAACTGTTATTATTTAACTGACTTGCAGACCTTCTGTTATTCAGGTAGATATGCTTATTTTCTTCACTTCACCGTTAAACATAGTTTCTATTTCCCAAACTTTGGTTTTTCTAAAGTGACCTCTCCTAAGAGGTCTCAAGTATTCTATCTTGCTAGATAAGAGGGCTCCATTTGGATGCAGTAAGACGTACAGTTCTTGATCCAACTCAGCATGCAGAGCTCAGCAACTTTGAGAGGGGATCACCTCACTGCGTCACCCAGGGATACAGATCATATCCGGGACCGCACAGAACAGATTATTCCCTACGCTTCATTTACTTTATGTGCCTCCTCTGATATGGCACTAGCAGATCAAAGTTTGAGTTGGAGAAGTGATTCCTTAAAACTGGCTCTATCATTTCACGTCACTGTTCAAAAATGTCCCATGGTTGCTGATGGCCCAAGATGCTATGTTCCCTTGACCCCCAAACAGCTATGAGGCTTATCTTAATGACAGAGCCTTCCTCATGCTGCATCTGCACAGACTGCTCCTTTCTCTCCCTTTCTCTAATCCTAGATTTCTCTACCTTTCCTCATCCTTGAAGCCACTCTTGTTTGTCTCAGACCATCTTGTTCCCTATTTTTCTGAATTCCTATCATGGTTATTATCCAAATTTCTCTTTCAGAACATCTCACATACAGCAACATAAATTGTTTTATAACTGGGGATTGAAGGTCTAGACAATACACAGACACAATCCATAGAGCTATGTATGAATTTAAGTAGCTATATATGAAATGCACCAAAATATAAGTTTAGATAATATAATTATATTACACGTATCATGTATTATATATTATACATATATCATGTATAACTATTATTCTCTTCAATACATTCTCTGGCATATGGTAGATATTCACCAGATACTTACAAAATGATAAAGATTTTCAGTGTTATACCTTATTTTGAAACCTCACTGGGTGGGTTTAAACAGATTGGTATACATGTTTTCATAGAAGACTTTTTCCAGCTCGGAAATTACTTTCACATGAATTAATTTGTACACACAAGGAAAAGTGTATTTTAATGCATGTTTATTAGAAAAGGATATTATATAATATCTGTGTATTTCTTAACATCGTCTAAGAAAAGCTCCAGGAATTATGGTCCCAGGGGCACAACTTAGTTTGGCTGTAAAACTCACATGATAAATGTCAGTGGAGGATAGGCAGAGGTCACCAAATTAAATGCATAGCTTTCATCTGGACTTGGCGAGATATTTAAAAATGACCTGTCCCCTACTGAGACTAGTGTATGCGTCACAGTATCCCAAGTCAGTTTGACATCCTTGCAAGGTGAAGTCAGCTGCATGCTGACATCATGCTCTTCGTTATACTGGCACCATATATATATGTCTACTATAACTAGTAGACAACACTGGCCATCCTCTAGCATAAACTTGTTTTCCTAGCACTTTTCACTGATCCTCATATTAGCTAGCCATTGTATTCATCATCCTGAAGTCAGACACACCAGGGAATTCTAAATGGTGTGTAAAGAGAACATCTGTCCACTGCAGGGTGGGCACATCTGCACCCATTAATTTTTCATCATTTCTCTAAATCAGAGGTCAGATGTTCACAATGTGCTAATGTCCTGGCATCTCTTTCCCATGGATTTCATGCCTCGGAAGCAGATCTTGCAATTATAAGAAAATGACGTAGCTCCCCCAGAGAACATTATTGTAGAGCTGCAGGAGCCTACCTCCCACTCTCCATAGGGGAGGGGAAAAAAAAACTATTTAAAAATATTGCATCTTCAAAGAGAGATGGAAACAAGGAATCATCTTACTGCTTTTAAACAGGGGATAATCATCTTTGTTGTTTCCTTTATGCTTATTTAGAATTAAGAAAGCATGGTTTTCTTGCTTGAGAGCTCCATCTTTTGCATGGTTCCTAAATGTAATGGCCCATGACATTACTGTATTTTGCTTTCACCCGCTATTAGAATGTTTACCAACTATTATCTCTTTTTTCCTCTATGTATTTCTCAGTCTTTGACATTTTTACTACATCTTTTATATTTTTATTCCACAAGAAGAAGGCAATGATAGGGTGCTTCTGAATGCCTATTAGCCACTCAACTTGATAAGTTTTTCTGGCCCTTTCCTTTTCACTCTGAAGGGTCGGGTACGAAGTAGAGAAACAATCTGCAGCAAGACAGATAGATAATCAGGACCTTTGTACATGGCTGACAGGGATTAAAGTTTGTAACGCGCTAACAAACATTTGCTGTAGGGGAAAAAAATAACATGCAAACATTACCTTCCTATATAGAGGCAAACCATTCTCAGAGACATGCCTTGGTTAATTACCTATCTCATGGTGTGTTAAATATCTAAAAATAACTATTGATTGTCCTTCTTTGCCAAGAGTTGAAATCACAGCAGGAAGGCTAGGAAGAGAAAAGATGTTTTAAAAACTTGGATAGATTCCAAAGATTTTTTTTGTTTTGTTTTTTTTGGCTTTCCACTTTCCAAAAATACAGCATAACTTCAGAGATTTCGCAGTGTCCTAAGATCTGGAGAGAGTGCGTTGGCATGTTCAGTTTGGAAGAGCCCCTTGGGAAGCAAGCTCTGGCTTTCCGGTTTCCTTGCCCACTTTGCAGTCCATGTAGGCATTTTCTTAACAGCAGGTCAGCCGTTCCAAATTCACAGGCACTATCCACATAGACCTTGTTATCAAGGCTAAGAAAATGTTTTTTTTTCAAGCCTGGTTTTCTTGAAGTCTCCTCTGTGTTAGCAACACTAGCCATTAATGCTTTTGTGAATATATTTCAACAACCCTCCTCCTTCCTTAAATAAAATTGCTTGGCCCCGTTCCAGGTTTTTCAGTGACTCTAAACCACTGCTAATAGCAGGCACTGGTGCCCTCAAGGAAATTATCCTGTGGACATAGTCAGCATACAGATTTTCTTTTTTATTAAAATAATAATAATAGGAATAGTTTGGCATCCTGGCTTCAATTGAAGTGTTTGAGTTCTTGATCTCTTTACTATATCCATCAACCTCTACAGACTTACTGTTCGCTCCTGAGCAGCTCACTTTGATCCCAGTGCTAAAGGATGCCAGAGGGAAGCTAATGATGGCATTTTATGCATGTATAACACTCTACACTTTACAAAACATTTTCATAGATGTCATGTTTTACTTTCAAAAACAGGTTAGATAAGATAAGACGCAGTAACACTCTATTTTGGGAGATAGGACTTAATACATGTTCACTTTTTTTTAATTGGAAAGGAAGCTAATATTTACCTAACATCACACTAGGAATTGTGGTAAATTTATACATGCACACACACACATACATACATACATACATACATACATACAAAATCTCATTTTTCCTCACAACAACCTGGCAAGATAAATTTTACTGCCCAAATTAGCCTCAGACAAATGAAGTAACTTGTTCTATGCCATGTCTCTGAAGCGAGTTCCAACACCTGCTCCTCCCACTGAGTCACACAGACTAATATCTGCAGGAATAAAAAAGGGTGTGCTGTGGAGAAGCCACAGTATTGGCATTTCAGTGTTCCTCATACTTTAGTGTTGATTGTAAGGTCAGCAATAGAGAGAGCCAGGTGGGGTTTCATAGACTGTGGGGGTCCGCTGGGCTCTCAGCCCAGATTCTGATTCTCAGTCTCATTAAATGACCAAGTGCACCTGAAACTCCTGTCCTCATCTCCATGGCCAGCTTCCTGGGCTGTGCGGATGTATTCAAGTTCTGATCTACCATTAAGACTGGGCAGTTTGAGTTAGACAGCAATGTAGATAACTCGAAGATCTGTTTGTTAGGGTGCTGACCAGTGGTGAATAACAACAGATAATCCTGCACATGATTCTTTTTCTTGCCTTCAGTCCTATAAGCACTAATTCCTGGAACTAGATGCTGTCCAATTTGGGAATGAATTGGTTCTGCTCTGTTTAACACTTTTCCCTGAAAATAATTGTATAGCCTACAAAGTGAGTTTAATTCATACTGGTATAAAAGGATACACAAATAACAGTAGCTTCTCAATTGTCAGAAAATGAGTATACATTTATATGCTAGTTGGACTCTAAATATTAGTATCTATTTGAAGGGCAGTTGTACAATATTTGCCCAAAGCCCTAAAAAGTTCATACTATTTGTCCAGCAAAATAGCCACTAGGAATATGTTAAAAGACACAGTTTGTAAAAATAGATTTATGAACATCACATAACAACACATTGTTTTCATACTAAGTTATGGAGTTTTAAAATTATTTTATTGAGGTATCATTTGCACACACTAAACAACACATAATTAAAGTGTAAAGCTCAATGAATTTTGATTTATGTTTCCACCCATAAAGCAATCAGAAAAATCAAGACACTGAACATTACTATCACCTCCGAAAGTTTTCTCATGTCCCTCTGGAATCCATCCCTCCCTCTACCCTTGACCTTAAGCACCTGCTATCCCTGTAGGGCACTTTGTCTTCTATAAAATTTTATGTAAGTGGAATCATAAAACACATACTATTTTTTGTCTGGATTCTTTCAGTTTGCACAATGATTCTGAGATCTGCCTGTGTTGCTATATACGTCAATAGTTCATTTCTTTTCATTGCTAAGTATTGCAGTGTATTCATATACCACATGCTATTTATTCCTCAGTTGTTGATGGATATTTGAGTCATTTTCAGTTTGAGGTATTACAAGTTAAGCTGCTGTAAATATTCATATATATGTCATTGTGTGAACAGATGTCTCACTTCTCTTGGGTACATAAGCAGTAGAATGGCTCTATCATGTGGTAGGTATATGTTCAACTCATTAAGTGAAAATTTTTAGACTATTTAAACAAAAATAATAAGTCACATTATGTCCCAATAGAGCACTATGCAATAATTTGTAATGTGAAAATTATAATTCTGAGGAATATTGTGAACATGAGAAAATGTTCATAATACATTATGTGAAAAAAATTAAAAATACACTTTCAAAAGTGTGTATGGCTTTTAGAAAAAAGACTTAAAGTCTATACAATAATGTCAACAATGGGTATCTCCAACAGTAATTTCCATTATTTTCCTAGCTGCCTTCCCTTTCCAAATATTCTGAGACTGGAATGTATAATCAGAAAAATAGTCTTATTTATATTTAGTCTTCCCAAAGGCACACCTACCCTCTGAAGGAAAGAGTTTTCCAGCATGAAACTCTGGGGAGAGATGGTGGAATCAGAATAAATGTTTAAAGAAAGTATCTGAATTGCTTTACTTCTTGTTGAAAGGTAGATTACCACTATTAATAGAAATGTAAATAATATGGCTTAGCTTCTTTCTGAAGCAAGACCTAGAGTGGACAAATACATTCTAAAATTTGTGTACCATTTCACTGTTTACCAAATGTTTTTCACATATATTAATTCTGGTTAATCCTCACAACTACCCTGTAAGTGGTCCCAAAGGCTTTTGCTACTGGAGTAAAACTATAAATTGTGAGTCTAAAATTTGATTGAAAACCTACCTCTTCAACAGTTTTTATTCAAAAGTATAAAGTAAAAAAAGAAAAAAAATGCACACTTTATCATAGGCTTACTTAGCACATCCTGTGTGTACAGGTACTTGAGGAGGACAAACACCCTGATGTGTGCCGCCGGGGAAGGAAATATCATCCCTTGATGCCTTTATATTGCTGTGAGCAGTGCTGGCGATGAAAGTACGCATCTAGGTTCTGGGTTTCTCCCTGTCTGAATTTAAGCACAGAAGTGCATCCCTATATAAGAAGATGAAGGATAATTTTTCTTCATACACCTCCTCTTTTCCTTAAATCCATCATCTCTGCTAACTCCCCATCTCTACTAATATTTTGCTCAATGAATGATAAGTGATCCTAACCCCAAGACCTCAGTTGGGTAAACCCAGGTCAGTGCCTCAAAGCCTAGGTGGTGCCTAGCAGATCCTGCAACAACTCCTCTCTCAAGCCCCTGCTCTGACCTTTTGCAGGGAGAGGATTGTCTGTTGACTTTCCCTTGGAAGCAGGCAGACTAACCAGGGATGGGGAACTCACCCAGATGGAGCCATGCTTCTAAACAAAGCAGGGGCACCTAACTGCCTTCCTCCAAAATGCCTCAGCCTTTATCCCTCCCACCTCTTTATTTATATGGCAAGTAAACTATTTATTTAACTAACATCATTCAAACTTGTAACATGATTTTACAGAAAAATTTTCCCAACCAAATCATAAGCTTTCTCTTATTTTTTATTTATATCTGCATCATTTGGAAAGCCCATCATGGTGGCTTTCAGTAGGTGTTCAATGTGTTCAATACATGAGTTGGAAGGAATTTGTTTCATTGATTCATAGTCCATTTTACACATATTAATTAACATACCTTAACAAACTGCTTTCATCCTAGTCTTTCTGGCATAACGACCTTCATGAGCTCCTCACTGTCACCTGATGTCAGTCTCTTTGGTGAAAGCCCAGTTCAGACGAGGGACTTCCTTTGGGTTTGCTCTTCATTGCCCTCAGAATTCCTCTTCCACCCCAACATGAGAGGTACCTGCCCAGATCTCAGCATCGTTAGTATGATTAGTGCTGTTTCTAGTTATGGCACGTAACTATTCTGAACAGTATCAAGAATTGTGAAACTTTACACACAAGGGAACAAGTTAGCCTGCCACAGGTTCATGGATTTGCTGGTAGGACACATACGACTCCTATACCAGAGACAAAGGACGTTTATTACTCACAGTAATGGCAAATGTCGTTTGTGCTGGTTCTCTGACAGAATGACACAAAGAGCATGTGAAACCATCACATGCAGTAGATCCCATTACAAGAGAGCAGCCCTGATCTTAGGGAACTGAAATCTTTTATAATGGTCAGAAAGCATACCTGCTTTTTGCTCCAGAAGGAGCCCTTATCTCTGTCTTCTAAGACTCCGAGTAAATCTGTCCTTTGCTGTGGAGGGAAATATGATCTGTACATTCCAAAGATGTTTGCTATGCAAATCTAGAATGAAGGGCAGTCAATGTCTTGCTTTACATGTTGTGCACAGATGCAAGAGACCCCCAGAGAATTGTCTCCTATCAATATCCACCTCTCGTTTCTCTATCATCCTTGCTTCTAGCAAATTTTTCCAAGAGTTTCCCACTTCAGTGCCTACTCTAATGAATGTGATCAGTAGAGGCTGGGACCAAATCCATTCAATTTGTCTCAAACAGCATTTAATAAAGGCTACTATGACCAAAACTCCAAGCATAAGGATGAGGCCAACCTGCAGGGGTGACCTCAACCATGCCTCCCTGGACTCGGATCCAGGCAGCTGGACAAACCATACAGGCCTCAGGGTCTGCTTTAGAAAGCCGCGTGGCTTTCTCTTCAAGTTCTTTATTGGCTCTTCTTCTTAACCTGGGACATTAATCTAGGTACTGCAGGATACATTGGTATTTGCTCAGACTATGCCTTGGCCCAGAAGGAAGAAGTCTGGAAAAATTTTATAACCCATAACAACCCTTGCCAGTGAATTGAGGCTACACTGAAAGCCTTTTAGGGTAAAGTTTGTATCATTGATGACTTCAGCTCATAACAGAGACAAATTTCTTACCAGGTTCTCTAATTGGATTATACCTATCATATGGATAACTGTCCATCATAAAGATAACTATCTACAGATGAGCATAAATAATGACTCAGTTATCCCTTCAAGAAATTCCCCCATATTCAAGCTCCCCAATATCCAAGGGTAGCTTTACTTCAAAGAGATTTTACAGTCATCTGAGGGCTACGTAGTCTATTCCTGGTGCTTCCTTAAACACCTAAAGGTCTCTTAGGATCACCTTTATGGTACATGTCACCATATTTTTAGAGAGAAGCAAGTTATTGACTCTCTGGCTCCTTCGCAAGAAGCACCATCTGAGGACACAAATGGTACCACTTGAAAGAGCATCAATTAGGGTCTGCCAGGCGGGATCTGTATTAGTGTGATGGCAGAGGTTGGCAGTTTCTCCCGGACTGCCTCCCAGTCAAGGTGGCAGGCTTAGATTTTCCAGTTCAATTTGAATAATTGTTTTTAGAGGGACTCCCAAATGGCAGTCAGTTTGATCTGCCAGGTGTATCCATACCACACAGCAGCATTCATCTGCCATGTGGAATGACTGGGAACAGGGTGGGGTCAACATCAGAAAATGATGAAAGGTAGAAACTGGGACCCTCCCCTGCTGTTTCTAATAGACTGTGTCACCAAGTTTAAGAGGAAATGTGATCAAATTGTGATCTGGACTGTCTAGGCAGGAATGGTAGACCCAACACTCAGTTATTAATTCACTTGGAATAGTTTGAGAAAGCTGCAATAGGGTGTTCTCCTTTATGAGGAAAGTTCCAGAGGCAACTCTGAAAGAGAGAAGTTGTTACTATCTGCCCTCCTCCAGAAGTACCCGAGCATGCTTTGACAGGTGTATATGGCCTTTGGTAATCTTTGGGGACAGGAGCCCTGCCTCAAATCATCTCCTGGCTTCAGGAGGGATCAGGTAGCACCAGCCATGAGCTGTTACTTTCAGTGTTGAGAAAACATGGTGGCTGCTTACTTACTGCTCAACCAAATGAAAGTCCATTGTTTTTTGTCCACCCAAAGCCCTCCTATTTCAGAGGTGGGGACCCTTTGAATCAGCAGCAGTAGGCACGTTATGTCTGCCTCGGACCACAGGGGTTTTCTGTGGACTTGGGTTTGATTTGCATAGCAATACCCCCCTTTTTTTTAGGGATATATGAGAATATAAAGATTTATTAAACAGTTTCATTATTTATGGGTACTGCATAACTTTCTACTTCTTAGAAAGATAAAATTGTCCTTTTTATAACAGTTATATTGAGATATATTTCACATGCCATAAAATTTACCTTTTTAATACAATTCAGCGCTTCATAGACTGAGTTGTGCAACCATCACCACAATCAATTTTACAACATTTTCTTCTCCCCCAAATGGATCCTCATATCTATTAGTAGTCACTTCCATTTCCCACCACCACCACCACCCCCAGCTCCCAGCACCTGGAAGCCACTAATCTGCTTTGTGTCTTTATGGGTTTGCCTAGTCTGGACATTTCAAACACAGGTTTCCCTGACTAGCCAAAAGAAGAGCATTTCTACAAAAGCCAAAATGGTGTAAAGTGCAGAAGCAATTATCATTTCATAAAAGTGAAAATTCTCTTCTAATTTCTTTCATTAGCAAAAACAGGTACTAATCTAGGTCTTTCATAAAAACGAAGTGGCATAAAGTGAGCTTTTGGATAGCAGGGGAAGCCTGTAAACAAAACTGTACAGTATGCAGCCTTCGGTCTGGCTTCTTTCACTTAGCATAATGATTTAAAGGTTTAGCCATCTTTTTTTTCTTCCAATTTTTTATTATCAAGATGTAATTCACACAACGTAAAATTTGCCATTTTAAAATGTACGATTCAGTGATTTTTAGTATATTCACAATGTTGTGCATCCATCCCTGCTAAATAACTCCAGTATATTTCCATTCCCCAAAGGGAAACTGTGCACTTGTTAGCAGTGACTCCCAATTCCCTATTTCCTCTGTCCCCAGGCAAGATTCACCTGCTATACCATGTCTCAGGACTTCATTCCTTTTTGTGGCCAAATGTTCCACTGCATGAATATTATATTTTGCTTAACCATTTATCACCTAATGAACAGTTGAAGTTTTTTCTACTTTTTAGCTACTACAAATAAGGCTACTATTAATATTCATGAACCAGTTTTTGTTTGGACATATGTTTTCAATATTCTTGGATATATAGCTGGGTGTGGAATTGTTGACTTACATGGTAACTTGATGTTTAACTCTTGAAGGACCTGCCAAACTGGTTTCCAAATCAGCTGCCCCATTTTATCATCCCATCACCGATGTATGATGGTTCTAATTTCTCCACGTCTTCACCAGTCCTTGCTCTTATCTGTCTTTTTGATTATAGCCATCCTAGTAGGTATGAAATCACGTCACTGTGGTTTTGATTTGCATTTTTCAAATGGCTAATGACGTTGAACCTTACTTCCTGTGCTTACTTAAGATGTGTTTATATGCCTTCTTTGGAGAAATGTTCATTTATACCCTGGCCCATTTTTTTATTGGAATGTTTATCTTTTTATTATTAAGCTGTAGACTTTCTTTATATATTTTCTAGATGCAATCCCTTATCAGATAAATGATTTGTAAATAGTTTATCCTACTGTGTGAATTGTCTTTTAATTTTCCTGATGGTGTCCTTTGAAGCATAAAATATTTAATTTTGAGGAATTCTAATTTATCTTGTTTGTGTGATGTCAAATCAAAGAAATCTTTGCCTAATCTAAGGTTATGAAGATTTACTGCTATAATTTCTCCTAAGGGTTTCAAAATTCAAGCTCCTACATTTAGGACTATGATCCATTTGAGTTAGTTTTTTATGAACAGGGAAAGTTCCCACTCTGTTCTTCTACACGTGGATACCAGTTGTCCCAGCACTTTTTTAAAAAGACTGTACTTTCTTTCTTTGAATTGTCTCAGTATCCATGTTGAAAATCGATTGACCAAAAATGTAAGGATTTCATTTTGATATTTTTATTCTATTCCATTACTTTATCTGTCTATTCTTATGTCACAGAAGCACTTTCTTTTAAGAATGCACCCTAGTCCCAATCATTTGCTGCCCCACTGTCACGGTGACACCTTGTAAATTCTTGCCTTATTTTAACACAAAGACTAAGGGCATTTTCTAAGACAATGGGACTGATCACAAGAACACACCTGAATTCCTTTGGGAGTCTGTCTTTCTCCAATGGATCACCTTCATCAGAAGTGAACCCATTTTAGGGCATCAAGAGCCCAGGTGTTATTCACTGCTTTATCTATGGTTTTCCACAGGACTTTGTCTCTCTCAGGGAAATATCCAAAGGAGGATAAACACCCTTATAGCTGCCAAGTCCTACTGCAAATCTTTGGCTTTTTCCTTTCATCTTCAGGTAGATATAGGGCTTGTATAATAGGCTGGGGAAGGGTTGAACAAAACATGATTCTGCTGTTACCTTTCTTCCCCCATAGGTATGACAGTGCCCTGCCCCTGTTCTCCCAGGTGAATCAGCCAATATTCACAAAATGCCTGGATTCTGACCACAGTGCCTCTAAACTTCGTTATTGTATAGATTCATATCTCTATAACCATGAAGGGTCGAAATGCCACTTTACTTACAAGCCAACAAGTTAACCTGCAACATTTTCACAGATGCTGGCAGATGACCTGAGACCACTAAATCAGAGACAAAAGACAGTTTGTTACTCTACCATAGCACTACTAGTGAGAGTAGTAGCATTTGTTCTTTTTACCTGTCTTTATTCCTACATGGTAATATAAAGAGGGACATGATATCTTCATGCAATGGAACCCAGAGCTTCAGGAACCTGATTGTCTTCGGTGGGCATGAGCATGTTTACTCTTTGTTCTGGAAGGAAGCACTCACTTTACCTTCCAAGGCTTTAATCAAACATGCCTTTTCCTCCAGAGGGAGACACTCTCTCTATCTTCTAAGACTGTTCACTATGGAAACATCCTTAGAAAGATCATTTGAACAAAGGTTTGTCAGTGCATCATTTTAGGAGACATGCAGAAATGTGAGAAACCCATAAAGAGGTATCCCTCAAGCAGTAACTGACAAAGTTCAGTGTTTTTCTCCTGTTTGTGTGATCCTTCTTAAACTTTTATTGTAAAAACATCAAGCACACCTCTCCACAGAATGGCAATAAGATATTTTGTTGATTTTATTATTATTTTTTTCCAATAGAGACTATTTAGTGCCTAAGCCAAGTGATTTTTGTGTGTGTATGGTATTGAGTGTCTTATGAGTCCTAGTGTAGCAACTCATTTTCTGTCAGATCCTTTGGTGGATTTTTGTTTTGTTTTTTGGTAAAGGAGGAATTGTGAGAGGTGTATATCTGTGTATCTCTGTGTTTCCTGTTTTTTTTTTAAGACTTTTTTTTTTAGCAGTTTTAGGTTCACAATAAAATTGAGAGGGAGGTGCAGAGATTTCCCATATACCGTTTGCTCCCATACACTTACACCCTTCCCCATAATCAACATCAGTCACCAGAACAGTACTTTTTTTTTTACCAAGAACGAAGTCACCCAAAATCTATAGTTCACCTTAGAGTTTATTTTTGGTGCTGTACATTCTACAGGTGGACAAATATATAATGACCTATCGATCATTATAATATTGTTGAGTATTTTCACCATCCTAAAAACCCTCTGTGCTCCCCTGATCTTTTTATTGTCTCCATAGCTTTCCCTTCTCCAGAATGTCACATAGCTGGAATCACACAGCATGTAGCCCTTTTGGTTTGGCATCTTTCTCTTAGTTACATGCACTTAATCTTCCTTCATGCCTTTCCGTGGCTTGACAGTTCATTTCTTTTTAGTGTTGAATAATATTCCCTTTCCTGAATGTGCCACAGTTTGTTTATCCATTCACCTACTGAAGGACATGTTCATTGCTTCCAAGTTTGGGCAATTATAAATAAAGTTGCTATAAACATCTATGTGCAGGTTTTGTGTGGACATAAGTTTTCAGCTCCTTTGGGTAAATATCAAGGAGTGCAATTGCTAGATAGTATGGTGAAAGCAGGTTTAGTTCTGTAAGGAGCTAACAAAGTGTCTTCCAAAGAGGCTGAGCCATCACAGTCACACCAGCAACGAGAGTTCCTGTGGCTCCACATCCTTGCCAACATTCAGTGTTGCCAGCATTTCAGATTTGGGGCATTCTTATAGGTGTGTAGTGGTATCTTATTGCTGTTTTAATTTGCATTTCCCTGATGACACATGAGGAGGAGCATCATTTTATATGCTTATTTACCACTTGTTTGCCTTTTTTGAGGGGTATCTGTTAAGGTTTTCGGCCCATTTTTTAATCAGGTTGTTTATTTCCTTATTGTTTGTGGTTATCTTTTGAATTTCAGGACTCTATATTTTTTCCTGTTTGCTTCTTTTTCCTATTATCAAAAGGTGCTTTTTTCCCAAGTTTTATTTGGTCTTCCTTTTTTTTTCTTTCCCAGGAAATATATATTGAAGACTGAACCTTCAAACTGCAAATACTTTTAAGTCCTTTTGCTGTATTCTGTGGTCTGATCTACCTGTATACTTTTTCTTAGTAATTTTAGACTCACAGTAGACTCAGTCACTCTAGTGCTGTATTGTGATTGACCACGGCTCTTTCACTGGCTTCCTTTTTTCTGTCTCCCCTGCAGTTTTTCTTAGTCTGTTTTTGTACATCAAAAACCCTGTTGTGGAACAGAGGTGAGGGGGTGATGGGACCTGAGAAACAGTGCAGTGAGATTAGGTAATTTTTCTCTTTGAATTCACAGTTACCTTGACATTTGGGCATTCTCTCTCTTTAATCCTGAGGGCATGATTTTGGGGTAGATTATCCTTCCCTTTTTTAAATTCTGTATTGTTTTCTGGAAGAAATATTGTGGGGTGGAAAGGTAGGCAACCATCATTTCTGCAGCTCCCAGCAAGTCATAGGGGCTTTCTTAAAACACAGATTAAAATACTGATTTTTAAAGCACTCCTAGAGTCTCTATTCAGTGGGGGTCTAGACTGCCACTTGAGAATCTGTATTTCTAACAAATTCCCAGACTTGGGAACCACACTTGAAAAGCACTTTTCTGGTATAAAACCAGCTACTCAAGAAAATTAAACAATAGGAAAGGATTATAGCCCATAACACAGGAGTGTGCACCTGACCCAAGATTAGATTATACCTATACAGATTGCTTCAATCTGACATGTGTTCAGGAAAAAATATGGCCAGTCAAATTATCTTAGGAATTTAAGCTATGAAATTATGGCAGTAGAACTATTGTAAAACACCAAACTCACACAACAAAAGCAGACAAGAAAAAATAAACAGATCCACAAAGAGGTACTGCAAAAACATCAACTCCAGTGTACATCAACTAAGGGCAGAGTCCTGCCCTCACCCCAGAGAAACAACCAGGAAACAGAAGAAAACTGCAAAATAACACCCAGATGGAACTAAATATACATGAAGACAGGAGACAGTTTTCAACATACAAAAACTTAGGGAATTCTGCGCTCATCCACCCTTCTTGAAGAATTGACAAAGAATGAGATTTCCCTGTTAAAAATATTACTAAAAAAACTTCAGCAACGGGTCTGATGGTGGACACTTGAAAATACAGAACATATCATGGTTTCTCAACGTTGGGCCTATTGACATACCAGGCTGGATAATTTTTTGTTTGGGGAACTGTCCTATAAATGGTAGGATGTTTAGCAACATCCTGCTGCCAGTAGCAATGCCACCCTCTTCCCACTTCCACAACTGAAAATGTTTCCAGATGCTGCCAAATGTTTGCAGAGAGGCTAAATTATCCCCAATTTTGAGAACAACGGGGGTACGTTTGAAACTAAAACAGAGGAAGGGAGTGTGGAAAACCAAAGTACAATATTATCGATTATGATAAAGTAGAAATAATGGAAAGAGAGAAATAAAGTAAAATAATTGATTGCTGTATAGGTAACAGGTGGGAGTTAAAGGATACCAATAAAAACCAGACAATAAAATATTAAATAGCAGAAAGGGGACTTGACTAAAAAATATAAGCACAAAACTAATAAAAATACAAATATTTCTAAAAACTGAAATTGTTTTTAATTAGAAGGTAAAGGACACAAACACTGTAGAGAAAAAAAATTGGCAATATAAAGAATGCACATGATACAAAATACTAAGACTGAACATTAGTTATATCAATAAAAAATGAACTTGCCTAACCCACATATTATTAAAGATTTTCAATTTGGCTCATAAAATAAGCTTTGAGTATATTCTGAATACAAGAACCAAATCTAAAACAAATTAAGCAGAAAAAGGAGAAATAGACAAAGGTATACCAGGCCAATGGACAGGAAAAGATGAGGAATAATGATCCTGCTATCAGACAGCTATAGTTTAAGCCAAAACAAGTGATGAGTAAGGACGCTTTTTAATGCAGCAAGTGACAATTCACAAAGAAGATATAAAACTTACGAATAGTTGTGCACCAAATAGCATGGTAACCATCTTTAGGCAAAAAGTATAGTGGATGCAAAGAAACATGGATATCAACCCACTAAAAACAGAAGACTTGAATATAGTGATCCCAGGACAAGTTGGATCAAATGAATAAAAAAGTAGAGAGACAGAATACTTATATAATATAATCAACAAGATAGAACTTATGGATATATATCTCACATAATACCGGATGTACCTTCCTCTTAAGAACTCATGCAACATTCACAAGAATTAACAATATATGAGGTAACGAAAAAAAGACCAGTAATTTCATATAGTAGAAATATCACTAACAACATTCTCTGATCACAGTAAAATAAAATTAGAAGTTACTAACAAAAAAACAAAACAGAACATCCCTAACACCTGGACATTTTTGGAAAACTATTTAATAACTGCAATTAAATATTACAAATTGAAATTATAGAATATTTTTAAAAAATAATTAAAATGAAAACCCTACATGCCAGTACTTACATTTAAAGCAGTGATCAGAACAAACTTTATAACACTAAACAATTTTTCCTGTAAAATGAAAGAGTGAAAATAAATGAATTCATTAGCAGATCAAGAAATTTAAAAAGGATACAATAAACCAAAAGAAAGAACAAGAGAAGAAATAAAGATAAGAGGAGAAATCAATGAGGTAGAAAATAGTAAAACCGTAGACGTAATCAACAAGTCAAAAACCTTATTAAAAAAAAAAAAAACAATAAAACCCAGATAAACCAGTAGCCAACTTGGAAGGAAAAAAGGGAGAAATCAGAGTATGTAAAATGTGAAATGAAATGTAAATAAAACTGCAAAAATTTTTAAGTAAATTTATAAAATACTACTTTGCAGATATTTATGCACATAAATTTGAAAACCTAGGTGAAATAGGTAATTTCTTAAGAAAATTGCCAAATTTGGATTGTCAAATTTGGACCCATTAGAACTAGAAAGATTAACCAGATTAATTTCCATGGAAAAAAAAATAAAGTTATTAAAGAACCACCCTACAAAAGAAGCACCAGATTCAGATGGAATTTGAAATCATATTCGCATTGGAATTTTACTAAATCTTTATAGAATATATGGGTTTCTAGAGTTCCACATATAGTTCAAGAACATTCAAACTGAAGAACTCCCTACTTATTCTTATGAAGGAACTTTAATCTTGATACCTAACTAAACCTGACAAAGATAGTATTTTGAAAAAGAAAAGTACAGACTAATATCACCTATGCATATTGATACAAACCTACCAGGTAAGACAGAAATTGAAAACTGCTTTCCTAGAATGGTAAAATATATATCCCTCATCCTAAAGCCAGTATCTTAATGTACAAACATAGAGGCATTTCCATTAGAGTCAGAAACAAGTCAAGAGGCTACCTACTATCTCTGCTATTATTCAGCATTGTATTTGAGGTATTAGCCAGTTCAACTGGATAAGAGATACCAGTCAAAGGCATGAAGAAAGGGATTAAAACTATTTCTGTTTGCAGAATGAAGGACATTTAATATCTGACCAGTATTCTTCAAAAGTGTTGAGATTATGAAAAATAGGGAAAGACTGAATTCTCATAGATTCAATTCTCATAGAGTTGGGGGATATTAAGGAGAACACCAACTAAATTAGATGAGAGACACTAAATTATATTCTGGAAATGTAGATGAAGGGAAAACTAGTGAGATTTGAAGGTCTATAAACGAGTAATTTTACTGTGTCAATATTAGTTTCCTTGCATTGGTGAATTATACTACAATCAAGGAAAACTGGATGGAGAATATGTGGGACTATTTTTTCAGCTTTTCGGTAAGTCTAAAATCATTTCACAATAAAAAGCCATAAAAGTAAATGACTGCAGCAGTTGCCCCTGTTGACTGTAATGCATGCTAAAATTTGAGAATCACTGCATTAGAGTAACAGTCCGGCCTTTCCCTCTTGTTATTTTTCCCCGTAGAAGTGGCATTCATTTGTCCATATTTCTCAAGTGGGACTACAAGAGCCCAATGTCCCTTTTGCTTTTCTCTCCCCCTTGGGTCTGTGAGAGGTCTTGCTCCATGGAAACTCAGCTTGGCTTTCCCAAGGTCTAGACTTTGGACAAAGGTGAGAGAAGACTGTTAGAAAGCTATTTTAAATAATATCTAGATTCACATTTTTCAATCATTTTATTAATAATAAAGCTAACATCTTCCTTTTTTGGGATTCTGTCAAATGGTTTTGAACTTGTGAAGTGGAGACCTCCCTAAAACCCTAAAACCTTAGTCCAATCAGCTATGAACAGAGAATGTGAGGTCACATGATCTATAAAGGATAGCTAGTTCTGTATGGCAATAGGAAGGGCAGTTTCCTCAATTTTTGAGTGCAGGTAGGAAGATACATCTACCAAGGGATAACCTGTCATCTGAAATAGATTGAGGAATATATCAGGAACAATAGAGAAATGTTCCTAAAATTTTGTGTAAATACATTATAGAAAATGATACACAAGATGCCAAGACAAATCAATGGGGAAAGAATAGTCTTTTTAATAAATGTTCTTGGACAACTGGACACCCACATGCAAAGGAATGAATTTGGGCTCTTTCCTTGCATCATAAGCAAAAATGAACTCAAAATGGAACATAAACCAAACTGAAAGAGCTAAAGCTTTGAAACGTTTAGAAGAAACATATGAGTAAGCTTTCATGATTGGATTAAGCAAAGCCTTCTTAGGTGTGACACCAAACGCACAAATGATTTGAAATAAAATAAAATAAAATAGATTACTTGAACTTTATAAAAACAAAAAACATTTGTGCTTCAAAGAAAGTGAAGACAACTTTCAAGAAAGTGAAAAGATAGCCCATAAAAATGTAAGAAAACATTTGCAAATAATGCATCTGATAAGGGAATTGTATTCAGAATATACAAAGAAATTCTACACTTCATCCATAAAAGGATACATACTCAAATTTAAAGGATTCAAAAGATCTGAGTGTGCACTTCCCCAAAGAAGTTATATAAATCATCAATACACATATTAATGTTCAATATCATTCCTCATTAGGGAAATGCAAACCAAAACCACAATGATATATTTAGTAGGATGTCTGTAATCAGAAAGCCAGATAGCAAATGTCAGCAAGGATGTAGATAGTCAGAACCCTCATTGCTTGTAGGGATGTAGAATGGTGCAACTTTGGAATAGTTTCACAACTCCTTCAAAAGTTAAAAAGAGCAGCTAGATCCTACAGAATTTCCACTCATGCATGTATACCCAAGAGAGTGCAAAACATACATCCACACAAAACCTTGTACACAAATGTTAAAGCAGTATTATTCATAATAGTCAGAAAGTGAAAACAACCCAGATCAACTGATAAACAAAAATAGTGTATCCATACAGTGCACTCCTATCCCACCATAAAAAGTAATGAAGTACTGATACATGTTATAACATAGATGACTTTTGAAAACATTACGCTAAGTGAGAGAAGCCAGTCACCAAAGAGCATGTATTGTATGATTCCATTTATATAAAACATCCAGAAGAGGCAAATCCATAGAGACAGCAAGTATATTAGTGGTTTCCCTGGGTGGGGGTGGGGAATGGATGGGGGAGTGACTGCTCATGCAAGCCTTCTTTGTGGGCGATGAATATGTTCTAAAATTGATTGTCATGATGCTTCCACAACTCTGAATACATGGAAAGGCATTGAATTTTACTTTAAATGGGTGAATTGTATGGTAGGTGAAAATATGTATATTTTCATATGAATATATCAATAAGCCCACTCTTAAAAAAGACGAGGAAAGAAGAAGCCTTATACAACTCTACTAGACAGAATGTAACTTCAAAATCTCTAAAATATTGACCCTGATTATTTCTGGGGGACGAAATCAAAGGTTATCATTTTCTTCTTTACATGGCTACTGTATTTTCACCTTGCACAATTACTATCTTAAAATGAAAAAATTAAACCTTTATTTTATATGATGATAATGGATAAAAAAAATAGCTAACATAACGAGGTTCCCAGAATGCTGAAGAAAGCTATTTGTGGTGGAAAACATCAATATGAAAGACCTATTAATCACATCCTAGCATGGTGGTGTCTCAGGACTGGAATACATTTGACCCAAGATCTGGCGGGCTGTGAATGATTGACAGTTCTGCTAGGGCCAATTATGAGATAGATCTCCTTTCTAAACAGCACTTTGATTTGCATCAGAAAACCTGGAATTGGAGTCAAAACTCCTGGAGCCACTTACTGCGCAGAGGCTTACCACTCCTCATCCATACAATGTGCTGTCGTAATGATGCCATTGCACCGGTGCGTGGCCCTCAGCGCTGCAGAATCAACACGCCCGTGAACTTGACTGAAATGTCAATTCCCAGGCTCCACCTCAGATCTGCTGAATAACAAAGTCTGGGAATGGAGGCCAGCAATCTGTGTTCCAGCAAGCCCTCTTCAGGATTCTGATGCATGCCGGATTTGAAAACTACTGATCACTATTTGTTAAGGGATTGAGAGGGAAAATCATAAATCAGTACTTGGGGAATATTTTCAAACCACATACCTCCAAACCACAGCCTTTCAGAAATGCTCCTTTGGGTCATTTCATATTCTCTCCCAAACACACGCACATCTGAACTGCTGCCATAATGCGTCGCCAATACTCATGAGCACATCTCCTCGGTGTCCAGGGATCGTCAAAACAGTTCAGAACTTTCAGACAGATTCCCTCTCATTTCTTTAAGCTCCCAAATGCTGAGGTCTAGCACAGTGGAAGAAACCATTCTACCTGTCTGGAATAGCTAACTGTCATTTCTGGTGGGGCATACAGACCTCTTTTTTGTTTGGAAGCATCTGAGTTCACACCCCCATCTCTTTAGATATGTGTCTGTTGGAAATACATGCTCTTACCTTTTTCACTCTGGCTATTTCTTCCTCCACAACATTTTTTATTTCTTACATTTAACTCTAGGCTTTTTCAAAAACTTCCTGCTGACAGATTAAAATGAACCTCCTCCCTTCTTTCTCACCCAGATCTCCTTCCTTTCGTGGCTGCTGTAGAGTTAGGGCCAAAAGCTAGCTGTGAATTTGAGAGAAGTTGTATGCCATTTAAAACTGACCGGACTGAGTAGCAGGGGGTCACGTAGGTGTTCATTCCTTAATGTAACATTCTACTAAAACACACACACACTCTTTCTCTCTCAAACGCACACACCCCATGTATACACACAGTTAACAGGAAAGGTGGTATAAAGACAGAAATATTAAAACAAATTACTTTGCCCATCCAAAAGACTCTAAATTCATATTTGGTTTGCTCATGTGTTCGTTTTTCACCACTGCTCTCTTCCCAGAGACCCGGTTTCTTTGCCCAGCACGTTTTGCAGTGTCCAAGACCTTCCTTAAGTGCCTTGATCTGACAACTAATAGAAAAGGTTTGCAGGCTGAGCAAGAAAGTGAGGATGGACCTCACCTTACATGTACTCTCACCTTTAGAAAACAGCAGAAATAAGCAGATGCAATTTGTTATACTCACAGTGTTGACGAGATTACCATGAGTGCTACAGGCAAAGACGGCAGTAAAGAGCTCACTTCACCTGCCAACTGTTCTGTGTCTTAAGGGAATGTGTTGACGCAGTGAGGGACTGAACTAAGCCATTTCGCAGAGTATATGAATCTTGCCTCTGATCCTAGCACTTAATGGCTATGCTGCGGGATTGAGTTATCCGTGTTAGACATGAGCTGTAACATGATAACACCACTATCTCCTTTCCTCCCTCTGTCTCTCCTTATTTTTCTAAAAGTAAAGAGAACCTATCTGTCAGCTACCACTAGTATTTGGATCTTTCACCCAGTTGTCTCAATTCGGCCTTGAAGAGGTTGATGGAATTCAACATTTTGTAGGTGTTGGTAATAATTCCTCATGCTCAGAGTTTTATCATATGAATAAGATGGTATTGGTTTATTTGTGCACTCCTGTCAGAACAGAGATCCAGAAGAGCATGTCTGTAACACGTACTAAATCAACTGGGAAAGGCAATAATATTCAAATAAAAAAGCATTTGCTTTGTTCTCTAAAATAATCTGGTAGCCCATTTTAAATCAGAAACAAAACGGTAAGTTCGCCATCTGAAATCCCTTTACTTCACTTCCCTCCTTCGATCTTTCTGGTCTGGGCAATGTCACTACTGAAGATACTGAGGGGTCTCAGCTCCATCCTAGCTCCTTGCCTTCTTGTGAAGAAACTTAATACACTGCAGGGATATCCTCATTTCTTTCTGGCCTCAGAGCCTTATTCAACCAAAGGCCTAAAAGAGCTGTACTCTGAGTGGAGCCCTCCTGGGAGGGTTTGATGCCCTATCCAAGGCCAGGAAAAGAACTCAACAGCAATCTGTTGCCTTGCAAGACTGGCCTACCCTTCTCTTCCGTTCAGTTGCTCAATCATCTTTTCGTCTGTCTTGGAGCGTCCTGGACTGATGCCCTGTTTCTTTAGTAGTTTCACAGGTTGCCCAGGAATGTCTGTCCTCCCTCTCTGTCTACGGGTTTGCCGTAGAGCATATCCTCACTGTTCACTCTGACCTCACTGTGACCCAGTCACAGTGGCAATGGCGGTATGGAGACGGGGCTTCCCACAGGTACGCGGAGGGATCAGTAAGCTCACTCACTGTGGAGGAATGGCATGACATCCGGGCTTCCCGTTGAAGCGCTGGCACGTGCAAACTTCAGCAGCCTCTCTAAGCAACTTTTTCTCCTTATATGATGAGTACACCAATTCTAAGGTATTGCTATAAAAGGTCCAGCCAGCATATTCAATAAATATTAATTCTCTTCCTTTTTGTTCTTTCCCAAGTTATATAATTAGTAAATATATTTAACAATTAGTATATGAAACATCATAACAGAACTTCAGACCTCAAGGAAACTAAATGGCATAAAACTAAGCTTCCAGTAGTAGAGTATTTTTTTAAACAATATAGTTATTTAAAAATAATTCATTTCCCTTTTCTTGCCTAAGTTTCTCAGAAAGAACAAATGACCACTAGAGGTGTGGTCATGATTCATAACTAATTCCTTTATGGTTCAAGTTTCTCAACATTGCTACACTTGTGTTTTCACTAAGAAATTTGTGACTCTCCTGGACATATTTAGAAACCATATTTTGCATTTTACATCATTGGTATGGATATTAAATACTTTTGCTGTAGATGTGAATAGTAATAAAACTGCAAGTTATTTTGTCTGAAGCTCTACAATCCAAGGATTGGACTCTTCATAAGCATATTTATTCTCTGACTTTTGACTCATGATGGGCTGAAGTGATTTTCACTCTTGACTCTCAAGGCTAGAACTTTTGGTATCGGCATGGCTGCATTTATATACTGTGTACTGCTCATCAAGGTAAATGCAATCATGAGGGCATGGTGCAATTGTCTGAGTTAATGACCCTCAACATTATCAGCTTACACACCTTTGACGTTTATTTGGTTGGAGTAGGTATAATACTAAAGAGCAGTTAAGAATCCTTTTCTCCATTTCCTGAAACAGCAACTATGCAGTGAGTTTTAAAAAATGAATCGGCAGATCTCAGATATTACAAAACCTACTGATCTGGTTTTTCACAAATCATTCTCATATCCCACTGTATTTTGCCCAACATTTAAATCCTTGAGGTCATATGAAACGGAAAACCCTGACACTTGTTTGGGAAGTGCCTGATTAGACTAACACCCACTTCTGCATCACCAGGTTCCATAAATCACAGAGAATGGGGTAAAAAGGGAGCCCAAGGATATCATTTTGGCTTGTACCAAGTAGTCTCCCCCTATGCAAGCATTAGCCACATTAGACAGAATGTAGATTTTCAGGGATCCTGAAAAAAAATTAAAATCACACAACAATCAGCACAGTTCACTTGGTCCAACTCTCATTTGTCGAACTTTGAAAATATAACCTCATGCCCCGAGAGTCAAGGTGGATTTTTTTTTTTCAGTTTTGATTTTCTCAGTGAATTGGTTTTTTTTTTCTGGGTGGGGGAGGGGGGTTTGGCCTGAAATCAATTTTTTTAAAGATAACATCTAAACAATTTCAAGTTAGGCACAATACTTATATTTGTAGCTAAAACAAAAGCAGAAGAATAGTACTAAGTAGCCATTTCTGACTATCACACCCACGTCTTCTCCACCATCCTCATCCTTCAGAAAGAAGTTGGATGCAGGAGAAATCAGCAAACAAAATCATTCACCTGAAAGGAGAGTTTGTGTGTCATGAAAAGGTCCAACTTGTCATTCAAGGCAGGAAGGAAGCGGGTGGGGGGGTGAGGGAGGGGCAGGAGGCAGGAAGGAAGCAGGTGAGGGGAAGGGAGGGAGGGGCAGGAGGTAGGAAGGAAGCAGGTGAGGGCGGGGTGAGGGCGGGGCAGGAGGCAGGAAGAAATAAGCAAGCAAGAGGAAAAAAAGAGTAGACAAAAAGGGCAAGTCATTTCATTCTGTCAATTTCCCCTTTAGGTTTTCAAGTCTCAGAACAAGCCCTGTGCAACATTTAACTCAACCCTCTTTTTCAACTGCTGGGCTTGTGTTGATGAGATTAATGCCCTGTAATCAGTCCTTTGAATGTACACGGATTTCTCATGCCAAATTCAGCAGAACTATTAAGAAGAAAGTAAGGGTCTCATAAGATACACCTGTAAGTTTTTCTTTATTTAGTGGTTGAAAGATGACAAATTCTCTTTTATTTTCTGCATTGACAGAATTCTTCAAGTTATAAATGCGGAAATATGACTTTAATTTGAACTAAATGCTAATGTTCTGTCTGCAAGGTAATCCAAAGCGGCAGTGTTAATGGGCATTCTATTTCCTAATCTGATCGAGAAATGGCTCTTTGAATCTCTCCAGAGATCCTGTAACATTTTATACCTGCTTCATCATCATTCATAAATATTCATAGACACATCTATAATTTTTGAGACACTGAACAGAGCCCTGTTGGTGATGCAGAAACATACAGACCCTGTACGGGCAGTATTCTGAAGGAAGTCAAGTGTGACTGGGGACCCTCTGCTCCTGCCTGCCCGGCTTCGTGTCTCCTCCTCCCAGGTGGGCAGCGTCTTCCCAGAGCCCAGTCCATCCCCTCATCCGATTCATTCTGCTTCCCTTCCTCTCCAGTCCCCAGACATCTTGCTACTAGGCTACAGTGACTGTAGTAATCTAATTTGCAAGCTCTTGTTAATGGTTTATAAGAGTTCTGTGTGTTCCCCTCCCCAGCAACCTGCTTATATACTTGCATTTTTGCTTGAGCTTCCAGGGCTTTAATCTAAAGGAGAAACCTAACCGTCTCAAAATGGTATTCACCAATTTTAAAACAGCTCAGGGCTAAATCACAGGCCATCTCATATTCAGCCACTTGCAGGAAGAGCCACGTCATTCCACCCCCTCTTGCCTGACATTTGAAAAATCAGTAACTGGCTTCTTCAAGTGAGTTTGCACAATGGTGAGTGCCCCCTGGTGAGCAGCAGAAGCACGCTGCGCAGGTGACAGCCTCTGGGCGAACGCATCAGCCTTCAGCAGCACAACTGGCAGAAGGCTAGATGTATTTGTCACTCTGACAGCACTGCCAGCGTGCGTGCACCTCAACCACTTTATCTGATGAAAGGGGCAGGTGTCCCAGGCCAAACATGAGAAGTACCTTCAGTAGTTAGAGATTCCAGGGGAGGAGGATTCAGAAGAACATGCATTCTTCAAGACACCTAAACCTAAAATTGCTAGGACTAAGACCAGAAATATCTCGAGGGGTCCATTTGCTGCTGCCCCAATACCTCCCCACTTTGCAGACTTCCTGGCACCATCCCCTTTGGCCCCTCATTCTCTACAATCTTAGCACATGAGTTGGACCCAGTGCAAAAATATCTAAGAAATATATCTTTCTTTGTCATGCAGAGCTTTGAGGCTACAGAATAAGGTGTTTGCAGGCCCAATTATTTTTCAAAGAAAGAAAGAATGTGCAACTACTTGGGGAATTTTTCTTTTTTTCTAAGTCCTCTTGCTTCAGATATCTATTGTATAGACCTGTTCGGTGGTACCTTTTTGTACAAAAGCGTGTTTTGTCAGTATTTGTCCCTTCCCAAGTCACTGTGGAGCCATCTGGCATGCAGTAAACAGGTTTATGCATTAGCTGACTGTGCTCGAGAAACCTAGCAGTGAGCAATTAATTTTATCCCTGAATAATACAGTGGAAATTATAATCGATGAGACATAAATGGACAGCATTGGAAAACACTGCATGTCTACAGATATAGAGATTCCTATGCATTCACTCAGATCAGAGATTAAATCAATGTCAGATTATCTTGTAGTTTATGGATCCTAGTTGGTTGCATAAATGGCAGCCCACTGATCATAAATTCCATGCACTCTTCCCTTAATGACCTTAATGGGTTGCCATTATTTTACTGTGCTATCATTCAAAAAAAGCCCATCTGGTATTCATAAATACATGCAGAGGAGGGTGGACTTTGACATTTAGAAATGGAACTGAAGACTATCTTGAGTTCAGGTGGCATGAGGAGCTTTCTCTGGTAAAATAATTTTTCCCTTCAATGAGTTGCCCAAATTCCTTGAATAGATCAATCAACCCAAATGCCCACCATTAAGAACTAAGTAAATCATGTTTGTTTTACATGATAGACTATTAAGTTCAAGTATTATGAAAACAGGTACGTGACAGAAAGATGACACAAACTTCACATGTGCCGTAATCTCTACCATCTAACAAAACTGCATAGACCAGTTGGCAGTGACTTTCACTCTCTTGGTCTCAGTTTTCTCGTCTCTGTAATGAGAAGTGTCCCGGATTGAGTTCTCCCCAGGCATAGTCTGATCAAGGATTTGAGCACAAGCAATTTCTCAGGACAATGACTGCAGGAAGCAAAGTAAAGATTGAGGAAGTGAGATTCAGAAAAAGAAAAAAAGGTGTTTTTCAATGATTTAACCTTGTGGAAAAGTGGAATAAATTCTGCTGGAGATTGTGTGTGATGATCATTTCTCAGACTTGTCCACAAGGGTGTTTATTCATCAGAACCTCTCTCTCTTACTGCCTCCCAGTTGTTCACTTAGTCCTATTCCCTGTGGACCAAGCTTATTTCCAGCACTAGAGAACAGAGGGCTCAGGAACCCATCTGAACAGAGGAGAACCATCTCCTGAGTGGGCCGGGAAGTATAAGCAGGGAGCTAAGAGCATCTCCTAGAAGATAAGTGGATTGGATGGCCTCTAACAGGCCTCCAATCCATGAAAGCTTATCAGACAGGCATGTTACTGAATGACCCTGCACTACATCTTTAGAAGTTTCTACAGTAAGATTTAGAAGGCAAAAAATAAGTAGAGGGTAAGAAGCTGGAGAAATTGCTGCCCCGTTTGGGTTTCCCAGAACTGACCGTTGGTCAGAGATTCAAGTACAAATCGTTGAGCTGGAAGATCAACCCAGGAAAAATGGTAGTGGTACAGGGAAGTGAGAGAGGTAAGGGAGAACTGCCTTAGGGTGTACTATTAATTAGGATTAGTTAGCACAGTTGGAAACAAGCCCCCCACTGGGGGATTCTAGGAGGCAGTGGAGGCTTCTTGGTACTGCTCAGTAGGGAAGCAGCCAAAGAGCATCCTCAGGCAAAAAGGGGTTAGGTGCTTGGCCTGGAAGTCAACCAGCTGGCATGGAAATGGGGAGGCATGCGGAGGAACCCGGACTCCAGGGGGGTCTGCTATAGAGGAGACTGTACAGAAGCTCTTGGGGCCCCGTGATGGGCTACGTACACATCCCGTAGCTTGCTGCATTAATCTAGGGAGCCACCAGGACAAAGTGACAACACAAATCTGAACACACCCGAGCCTACTGCCTAAGGGTCCCCTTATCACTGTAGCCAAGGTATCTTCTTCACACCTCCCCTGATAGTATTGTCTCCACCACCCACTCAGGACTGATGGCACCGTTTTGATTCTGTGAGGCAATGATTTGTCTTCCTAACTGCAGTGTGTCTGCAGAGCAAACCTCTGTCCGGCCCTCCTGTTCCTCTCTCGGTGCCTCGCACACAGCACTGCTCCACAAATATGTGTTTCCTTAAGTAAACTGTAATAATTCAAGAAAAAAAAAAGCTAAAAGGGAATATGCTCCCTAAAATGGAAACTATGGTTCCTGGAAATGTTTTCTGCTTTTGGTTTGCTTTCTTTTATTTTTAACTTTTGATTTTTATGAAAGTACTATGTGTCTTTTTAGAATTTGGAAATTATCAAAAGTAATTTTTAAAAAACCTTCTTGTCTTACAATGATGAAAGCAAGAAAGCAGGCTCCTTTTAAAATTTAATTTAGCTCTATATCTGTAACTGCATTGCACAGTATCAGAATGTTTCAACTTTCAGACCACATGGCAATTGGTTAATTAAGTGATAATATTTTTATATGCCCACCTAACATAGCAATGCCATATTTCAACATAGAAAAGAAATGGTAAGATTTGAACAGATGATGTGAATAACCCATCCATGTTAATTTTCAGCCTCTCAAGGGTTCTCTACCTTGTTGATTCTGGACTTCTCCAGATAACATAGATACTTCCAGGTACAATGTTTGCCTGACTTAATTTGGAAACCAAAATATACTTCTAGTGCTAAGTTTGAGAAGGGGCTTTGAACTGTAATGACCATCTTTAATTTCAATATATCATTATAACTACCAGTTTAGTTTCTCATGTTTTAGAGAAACCTAGGTTTCAGTCAGCATATTATTAACAATTAATGGTCAGATTTAGGATGGGATACTCTAATTTTACAAAAGTCTTCACAGGAAAGGTCAGCGAACTCTATGGAATCAATCATTTATAAGCAGTCTTTGGTTTTCACTGAAATATTTATGAATGATAAAATTATTTTGACAAGACAAAGTTTGACATGGAGGCCATTTCTGACAACATGACATGCTTTCTTAGAAATTCCTGGTTACAATTAAAATAATGTAAAAAGCTGAGCCAGAGAAATGGAAATTCCATTTCAAACTCTTCAAGGAACAGCAGACATCTAATATCAACATTCACATGATCAGATAGACAACATGTTCTCAGGATGAGACCAAAAGAAGCAGCCGAGAAGAAAGCTTGAAATAATATAGGAGAAAATGAAACTATTCTCCAGTGTCTTAGCAAACAGATACTTGAATATTTCTACAGTATAAGAATGGTGCTCAGTCAAAAAGCTGGTTATACACCTGAAGATTCAAGACAACATTATTTTTTTAATATAGATCACCTAGCTCTCCCGTGACCAAATCGCTATGCGAAAACCGACCACACTGCTATTTATACACTGTAGCAGAGATCATAGATAGTTAAATTATGAATGTGCACACACGATGGGCATGGTCAATTGGGGTCACCACCTTGCAAAACACTGGAAGAAAGAGCTGCCTTCCAAGCTCCTTTCTATAACATATGTATGAAATTAGCTTCTATGCTCTGGTAGCATTGCCAAACGAAAAGGTTTTGGATGTTCATTTTAACCTAATTTCATAAGCACACCCACAAAAATCCAAGCAGAAGCCATTTATAAAGGGAGTGAGGTCACAGTGATCTGCTGCAGACTCCTAGGTGGCTCACACCTCCAGAAAGCCCACGGCAGGTCAAATCAACAAGGCCTTAGCGTTCAGCATCAATTACACGTTATCTGGGGTGCAGAATTAGGTAAGGGTGCAATGAAAGGTTAGTGGCTCACTTTCTTCCCATATCATCCCATAATATAAACCATATCTAGATAAATTGGAGTCAGCTAAAACATTCTGGAACTAGTCTGAACTTGTTTAAACTTGTTTAATTTTAACATATGACTCCTTGAGTACGTGAAATGTTAGAAAAAATAAAAATATTTTATTTTATGGCTCTGATATATAGATTTGCAGCCTCAGTAAACTCACATTAATTTAGAATAATTAGGCAGAAGTGAAATATCCAGAAAGTAGAAATACTGACATTATTTTAAGCACATATATATATTGTATTATATAATTACACTGTTTCCGACGGGAGGCTGTGAAACACTCTAGTTGTAATATTAATGAAACTTTTCTACATTTTAACATTAATCATATGCCAGTGACTTGTTCAAGTGGTTTCAGAATAGAGGAAAACAATTAATTTCCTTGAGATTTTGGAGACAATGCTGGCCTGGCTGTATTAGTAATGTGCCTAAGGAGTAATTATTTTCTACAGATGGTACAGAATTTCCAGCTAATAGACCCTATTCAAGTGGTCACAGATTTAAAATTAGTAAAACTAGAGTTTTATTAGAGTATTTATTCCATCTCCAAGATGATTCGTTTCGGGAGGACTAGAGTTCAAATTCCATCATAGCAATACTAATGTAAGATTTAATTCTCTGAACTTGTGAAAAATGGATCTGACAATGTGGCTGTTCCCAAAACCAGGGGTGATCCTGCCAACCTGGAGTGAGTGTCAGTTACATTTCTCAGTGCTGATCCCTTCTTGCTCCCAAACAGGCTTATTTCCAGCATATTCGGGATTTCTCTTATACAGTCCTTTCAAAAGCATCCCATCCTCTCCTTTTCATCCACTATCCCACCAAGCCAGTTTCTTGTCCCGCTCAGGCAGCACCCGGCCACATCCTCCAAACCATTCTGGATATTTCCCCCAAGCACAATTCTGATCTTGATATTCCTCTATTCAGAAAACTCCAGTGGCGCCCACTGCCTGAGGTGTCAAGTTCAAACTCATGCACAGCAAGGGCACACAGGCAGAGGGACGTAGTTGTGCAGCTGTGTTTGGCCAGTGACAAAAAAAATTGTCCTCGTTTCTGTGATTCTGCTGTGTTAATACCCTCATCTGTTGAACTGGGCTAGCTCCATGACCTGAATTTCAAAAATAATTAGGAACATTAATTAAAAGCACGGAAATGAAAGTGCTCTGAAGGATGTAAAGCTCGAAAGACATGCAGGCTGTCATTAGAAGTATTTCTGTAAAGCCTGTAGGATGCATTTTTTGCTCAGCAAAGTTCTTCTGGTAGTCTCTGGTTTCTCGGCTTATCAAACATAACATGAGGTGACACATTTCCTTCACTGGTTCTTAATTTCTGTTCTGCCACAGAGGCAAATAAGCTAAAATCAGACACACTTAGCCTCTTGCTGTGCAAACCATTATTATTCTTGTGCATAATTATTGAGCTTACGTATTTTGTAATTCTTCCCTTGCATTTGACATTTTACTTGGTACTCTGTATCCAATTTTTGTGTAAATCAATTCAATTTAATCTCACCATCAGTCTCTTGAAAACAAGTTTCAGAACACCAGGCTTCAAAGTCTCTCTCATTCCCCGCCTTCTCTGACTCTTCTCTTGGTATTTCCAACATTCATATGGTGTCTTTGGAGATCACCATGTCAAAGAGAGGATGCAAAAGGCCCTAAGAAACATTCCAAGAGGCTTGTAAATCTAATTTCTGGGTCCTTACTAAGAGTCACATTTATAAAATGTGCACTGACAAAAGCTTAGGTACCTATTATGGTGCATTAAGCTTAATCCTCTGCAGACTTATCTATTAGACTGACCTCCAATTTGATTAGATGTAGGAGATCCCAAGACATTAAAGTTGTCTAAAATGAATGGACACAAACACATACGCACACACAGTCTAGCTGTTTGAAAACTATGCAGAGGAGATACTGGCAAACGTTTCTCAGGGTTTGAACTTGGCAGTTTCCACCTTCTGCATTTATGTGTCTTTATTCTTCCCCAGCCAAGAGACAAAAATGGAAAGGGAAAATAAAGGAAAGGAAAGGAAAGGAGGGGAGGTGAGGTGGAGACCAGACAAGAAAAATTTTACAGGTTTAAAAGGGTGAGATGACAGTAAAGAAGCAATCTCTGGAAGGGCCAGGCCTAATGCTTCCCTCCCATCCCTCACAGAAAGGATAGCTGAAGCAGTCATTCATTTCCTGAGGTCCCTCCAATTCTGATTTTCAGTGCCATTCATGAAAAAGAGGTTCTCTCTGCAGCTGAGAAATATAATAAAATTACAATAAATATTGTTGTTAACACATATATTCATGAGTTATCATGAGCCCGCCCTGCTTTTGCATTAAGGCTCAGAGTAGTTCATCCAGGTTTAAAATGTATTGAAAGGCAAACACTTAACCTTTGCTCCCTTCCATTCCACATGTAGAGTTATTGGTAATTAGGCTCAAAGCGTCTACGTAATATATGTCTAGACTCTCTAATGTTCCCTCCCCATGGTTGTTGCTGGCACTTTCCACTGCACTCACTACACAGTAATGACAAAATATGAGTTGTATTAAGAGTCTTGACAGAGGACATGAAGTGTAATTTTCCAAGGAAGGAAGCAGTTAGAACCTTCTTTACTATTTCAGAAAAGCCTTAGTAGGTGCACTTAGAAATACATATTATTAATTTTTTTGGTCTTTGCATTTGGACGATACATGAAAAGGGAGATGCAGTGACAAACACTTATCATTAAGATAAAATACGTTTCTTCCCTGAAAGATTCTTGAAAGTTCTTCTAGTTTGTAACTCACCTGGCCTGACCCGGTGGACAAAGAAGCTGAAATCAATAAACAAAGGCGGGAAAGTGAAAGCCGGCTGAGCTGCATTAGGAAACATAATCTCCATCACACCAGCACATTAATTTAGAAGAAAATTAGCAAGGTTCTGCTAACAGAATAATGAATAGTTCCAAAGGTTTAGCACATCAAAAAGCCCTAATTGTGTTCGTTAATTCCCAGCCCAACATTATTGTGGGAAAACCAAATGTGAACAAAGAAATAATGTGCCTCATAGTCTCAGAAGCCGGTGCAAATGCCTGCTTTTCCATTCCATTTGCTTTGCCAGGTATCATCTGAATTTGTATGGCAATATGATGAATACAACGGTCTCTAAAGAAGAGGACAGGCATTGATTTGAAATATGATTTTCAAGGCTTGTACAGGGTGAGGTTGACAAGAACATATGTGACTTTATAGGTCAAGGTAGAGTTACAGAGGGGGAAAAAAAGGTTATAATCAAAGAATTTATAGCCTATAGTGTGGATTTAAATGTGTGGCACCCCAATATGAACAAGAATCTAGTTTCTCAGAAGAGCTGTAATTCAGTGAAAAACAAAATCAGTCCAATTGAAAATTTGGGAACATGTAGACAAAATGTCCAGATGAGTGACTGGCGTTTTCCCTTCTCAATATTGATGTCTGTGTTCTAGGGGAAATAAGTTTCTCTGTTGTTTTTCATTTTTAATAATATTAGCTCAAATTTCTCCAGTGTGTCTTATTCCATCAGTTCAAAGCGCTTTTCAAACCACTAATGAATTACACTTCCTGACATTTCAGCAAGGCAGAAAGCATCATCCATTTTCATAGCAAAATGCCTCACTTCCAGCAGCACCAGCCATTAGAGAATAGCCACAATTTTTAAAATATATTTTGTTATTATTTTCTCACTTCCCATTTTATCTCCTGCTTGATAGGTAAATCTGAGGCATTAAGAAGTTTCACCGGATCATCCAAAAAGGGAGAGAGAGATCTTCTACTCTCACTAATTTTCATCTGTCCCATATCTTATATTATCCACAGGAAACTGATGCACTCAGTTTCCAGGACTCCCCATGGCAGGACAAAAACAAAAAATATACATCCCCAAGTGCAATCTCTTATCACTAGGCATCTCCATTATCTTTTCAGTATTCATCAGCATGAAACATAAAGCATGGAAAAGAACAGGGTAGGTGACAGAAGTTATTTCCCAAAACTGAGTGAATCATTGACAACATCATCCATTACACTGGACGAGAGAAAGCAGTTGTCAAAAAGAACAATGTTGATTTCAGGTCCATTAAAATTCTAAGTCACTTCTTTTAAGAAATATATCCTGAGTGGTTCTTTTTGGATTCATAAACAAATGAGATGAGATAAGAGCTATGAATGAGTCTATTTGTTCCCACTTCATACAGTCTAATAAGACAAGTTCTACAGTTATCATTTCTAAAATTTTGGTTTTTAAAACTTTCCCCCAAGTTTAAAGGATTACTTGTATCTGTTTTATGCCTACTGCATTAACCATATTAAACTGTGTAAAATAACCAGGATACTGTCGCTTGCAACTTACTTCCCACAATTACTGCATTTAGGTGCTTAATTCCATGTTTCTATCACTAGAAAATTAGATACTTTGTTCTTTTTAAAGCACATAGTGCTTCTATTTTTCCTCTAGGGGAAAAGGAGTTGGAGAAATGTCCCAAACGACAGAATTCTGACTCCATTTACCTATGAAGGGCAGAGTTGCGCAGGCAAGAATGGGGAGGAAGGAGGACTTTATGTTAATCTCAGAGGCCAGATGTCTCTGTTTTGCACAAAGTGGAGCAGAGGGGAGAGAAGAGCAACAGAACTCAGTGGCAAAATGGAACAACTTACTAGAGTTTACTGTGTCAGACTCTACAATATCATGGCAATGCTCATACAATATGGAAATATCAAATCTCAAACTATCAGACATTTTCATAGTCAACTGGTAGCTTGAACATTTTCTGAAGTCAAATTGAAATCCTATAAAAATTATACCGTAACAGGTAAGATTCCTCAAGGGAGGAACAACCTAAGACAGGCACAGTCGCAGGGGGGCCATCAGGTGAGAAATTGGGGATCAACAGAGGTGAGGCTTAGAACCTCACCCCCCCTGTTTTGAGAGAAATCTTCTGCATCCGTGGATGTTTTGTTGCCCTTGTCTAGCTTGGATTAACACATAGTCTACAGGCACACACCTGATCATCTACATTTGCTCTCTTACAGCACTAAACTATGTTTTCTACCTTTCTCTTGCATCTACCTACCACTTCAGCATTTTATTAAAAAAATAATAATAATAATAAATAATAATAATAATAATAAGGGAGAAATGTGGGATTCACATATAAATCAAGTATAAAAATCAAATGAATATTCATATTTGACCTGATTGTTTATGGTTCATAATGCGTGATCAAACCCGAAAGTTTCTGTGATATGACTGCCCTTGCACTGTTCACCATGTAAGAACTTATTCACTATGTAAGAATTTGTTCACCATGTAAGAACTTGTTCATTATGCTTCAGAAGATTGGAGACTGACGAGAATTAGGCTTGGGGTGGATTAATGATTGTGCATTGAGCATTGAGTCCCCTCCCTATACAGAATTTTATTGTTGTTAACAACCATTTGATCAATAAATATGAGAGATGCCCTCTCAAAAAAAAAAAAAATTATACCGTAACATAAAAACAATACAAAACTGTATCATAACTGCTCCCCATTTGCAGAAAGAAAGAAGAACCAGCTTTGCAGCTCACCCAGACAGGCATAGAGCATGTTTCAAAACACACACCAGAAAAATGACTGAGGTGGAAACACATTTCCTCAGCCCCTACACAAGGTAGTAGTTGCTCCCCATCAACACCAGATGGCCTTCCACGGCCAAGGGTTCGCTTAATTTTTCCCTCGCTTTAAAGAAAGGTGACATACTCAGAAGGTGGAGATAAACTGAATGTATGGGTTTTGTAAGCATGTTTAGATGAGCATATCAGCCCAATTTAAAGCCATAGAAAAGCAGAGACTCCCTGTGAAGTTTTTCTCTAAAGATCTCGGCCTGTTAGTTTATTGACAGGATCCTGTTACATCTCGATATTCATAACCATTTCCTTTGGAAATAGAACAATGGATATTACTCTTTTCTATTTGACTAATGGAGATCAATGTGGTACATAGAAATCAAGTTCAGTCAGTGAAAGAAACAGTAGAATTGGAGAGAATAGAACTCACTTGGACCTTGGAAACCTAAGAAAAAATTGGATAAAATATAAAATCATAAAGTCACCAATATGTCATTTTCTCTCTTCTTTGTGAAATTACCTTTCAAAGAAAGTTCAGTCTCAGCCTCTAAGCAAAATATATTAAGATCCCATAGTAAAACATACCTTATACATTTTATTCTTACATTCCTACTCTCTCCCTTCTCTTTTTGTTCTTTAGATGTTACTAACTCTGGAGTGTGTGCACGTTCGATACTTTGCTCCAGCTGAAGAGCACTGAGGTGTATCTGTTGCCATTAATTCAGACTCACCAGGGATAATCAAAGCATATTAAGACAGGGGCCTTTCCCTTGAAAAGTTACCATTCACGCTGATGAAGAAGTAAAACACATCCTCAGGTAACGCATTTGGTGCACACTGTTACAGGACATGCATTAGTCTTCTCCAGGGTGTTTTCTGTGGTTGTAACAGGCAGTTAAAACAATATGACCAACAGCTGTCACTGACAACAGTTAGTGCTTTTCATTTCAGTGATATGTTACTTTAAAGATGGATGGGTTGCCCAAAAGAAGAAAAAATAACCCAGTAGCCTTAAATGGTGTACATTTTGCATTTCCACCCAAGTTGGCTTTTGGCTTGCCAACATCTTCACTTTCCTGTGTTCATCTGCTTAATGTTCTACCAAAGTGCCATAGTTCCACCTCATTGAGTGCTTCCAAAGGTCAGGGGCTGTAGCTTTCCTTAGTTTTTCTCTCTCATTAGACCTAACACAATGTTTTGAGCCAGTTTGGAATCAGAGAAGATGGGTAAATGAGCAGATTCGGTGTGTTAAATGAACATGTTAACTTTTTACATCGAAACAAGAAAAAATTTGTTTTCTTCCGGGTATTTGACAGAGCTGTGGATAAGTTTTCACCAGCTGTCAGAGACAGGAGTCATACCCCATCGAGGGCCCTAGGTTGCGGCCTGACATCAGAGGACCATGGCCGATTACAGGTCTTACTGTGGCCACGCAGCATGGAAAGCACGTGTAGGACCTAGAAGACATGAGCAAACCTAGTAAAAACCAACTCAGAAATCATGGGCATAAGTGAAGAAGATTCTGGGTCTCTAACAGATATATAGATAGAGATACAGATACATACACACATATAAATATAGAGAGAGAGATGTGGATCATATATGTAAGATATATCTACATATATATGACAGGGATATATACACACACACACACACACACATATATATCTTTAAAAATCTTGAAGATGTATATATAACTTTTTATACCTCTAGCAGTTTCATATATATCTTTATATACGCCTGTCTTTAGAAGCTCAGAAAACTTCTACGTTGACCTACCTTGTACACCTCAGGAGGTATCCTTCCTTCCTGAAGATAAGCTACTTGGCTTAACAGTGATGAATGCCTCCTGTGTTTCTGCTCCATGTGGAAAAGCACAGAGATAATGAAACAAAAACAAGAGACACAGGAAAGGGACATAGGACCAAACCAGCTGCTGCTTTATTTCCTTATTCTTCACACACAAAAATAGTGCTTTCTCCCTGAAGTCACTAAACAGGAGAGAAGGTAGGAGTGGTAATGCCTGAGAGCTCTTATTTTTGCAAGGAGCAAGAAAAGATATTTCTCTGACTTTTTCTTTGGTGGCGGGAGGGGGATAATGTGCTCTGGCTAAGCTTCTCTTTAACAGGATCTTGTCCTTTAGCTCAAAGGAAGAAAGACAGCGTATACCTGTATGTTTTATTTAGGAACGTGGACCCAGATTTGAATTCCAGCTCTACTACCTACACATTTTGTAATCCTGGACCACTTTACTTTCCTTAAGTGCCTGTTTTTATAAAATAGGGATAGTACTTTAAAGAGTTTAGTTTTAGAGTTAAATTTGGGGTTATGGTGAGCATTTATAGAACATGGTAAGTAAATGAGATTTTATACATGTAGAGGGCTTTCTACCATGCAGAGAACATAACAAGTGCTAAATAAAATGTTGGCTTTTCTTTTCTTATACTCCAAGAAATATGAAGGCTCCGCCTACCTTTTCTCACATTTTGGGGATTTAGCTTATAAGGCCACGGCTTCTAATTTATAAAATGGTTTCTTCATCCTAATTAGTATCCCAGAAAAACTACAGAAAATTGCCTGGTTTACAGATGATCAAAATCAAAACATTTTTCAGCTTCTTCATCAGGAGCCTGTTTCACACAGAGCCTCGCAGAGCCCCTTCCCTTGCTTGTCCCTGCCCCCCGCCCGCCCCCTTCTGTCATCTTTTCCGCCCTCCCTTCTCTTGTTCCTTCCATTTGTCTTTCTTCTTTCTTTCCTCCTCTCGCCTTCCTTCTTCCTTTCTTTCTGTGCAAATGTCCCTGTCTTTACTCCCTAATTCCTTCATTTGCTCCAGAGTCTCTGCCACATCCAAAGAAAACATAACAGATTCTCTTCCAGATTTTTTAAGTGAAACAACATGAGAGCGAACATGTATGTGACTTTCTCACTTTGGGGTGTTAAGTGTGGAGCCCCAGCACCCATGTATCCTCCACTCTCTAGGTAATGCCAGATTGGTTTTCAGCAAGCTTTGAGCAGTTTCACGCACCGGCAGTCCAGGAGGGCTCCTGTTTTTGTTCATGCAGGCCAACCAAGATGGCATTGTCCTATTTGTTGATTTTTGCCCATTTGGTGGGCATATCACGGCATCTCATAGTTTCATTTGTATGGCCCTGACTGCTCCGGTATTTGAGCTCCTTTTCAAATATCCATTGACCACTGGGTTTCCTAAAATGCTTATTAGTCTTCTGGCCATTTTTTTCCTACAGGATTGCAGTTCTGTTTTTATTCTTGACACAAGCCCTTCTGCAAATACCTTTTCCTACTCTGTAGTGGCTTGAGTTTGGCTCTGTTGTGGCATGTTTTTTTATGAATAGGAGTTCTTAATTTTAATGTAGGAATTTTGTTAATCATTTCCTATATGCTTAGTGCTTTTTACCTCTTTTAAAAGAAATTCTAGCCTATCCTTATTTTATCAGTTCAATTCTCCTCCTCCTCAGTTTTCAAAGGTGGAATTTACCAGGCACTTGAAAGCTGCTGATTCACCCATGATTCAACAATGCTAAACCCTACTTAGAACAATACTTTCCCATTACATGGAAACTGCTTCAGTGGCAGAAATAATATTTTATCCTTTTATTCGCATGATGGCATTATCAAATACTCTCATGCTTGTAGACCTGTAGATTTGCTGGTTTAAGGCAAAACCCTTCATACAAAGTCATCAGTAAAAGAGACATTCCTAGTGATTGCTTGATCTAAGAGAAAATGCCACAGAAATTCAGATTATTCACTAGATGCAGTGGGAAGACAAAAGAAATGGCAGGATCTCTAAAGTTGTCAGTCAGGGTGCTTCGGTTTTATACAGGAAGTGAGATTTTCCTCAATGCTAATAAAGAAATTTAAAAATAATTGGCACCATCTCAGCTCTAAAGAGGCTTAATTTTTTTTAAAGGACAGAGTAGCAAAATATCTAGGACGTGGTTAAAGTCTCATAGTATCATTCAGTATTTTTCTGCCTTGTCCATATCACCAGAGAAGCATAGTATTCTTTCTATGGCTTTTAGTTTTAAAAAACATAGTCAAGACTTCTTCTTAAAAGATACCCTCCTCTTACTTACGGAGGTGAATATGCCATGCTCCCCTTAGGAGCTCACCATCCTTGTACCGTGATTAATGTTTACCCCTGGGCTCAAAATGCCCATTCAGACTGCCAAGGCCTATAGGCACAAATCAGGAAAATACAGCCACAAATCATTCTCCCTAAATAAAAAGGTCAACTGATATTAAATTAGTTCATTTACAGAACTCATTGAAATTAGCCACATGTTCTTAAATTGCTTCTTGATTGAGGACAGTTGCCTCATTAATTCTAAACAACCTGAGAAGACTATTAAAATCTTACAGAAAAAAACTGGCCAAAGGACAAGACACACAATACACTCTGCCTCAGGGGCATATGGCAAATTCCAGAAAACGGATGCACAGAGAGAGACACCCAAGGGAAGGGAGTTTAACTTCCCAAGTCCTCATCTTCTCTTCTCTTTTCTTTTTCCCATTTTTTTTTGTGCTTTCATTTTTATAGCCAGAGGAGCTTCCTAAACCCCAGACCTTGTCATACACTTCTCCAGTTCAGTGCTTCTGCTTTGCCTTTAAATAGAGCTCATGAGAATCAAACCCTGGTTTCCTCTCCACCTACCCAGTGAGTCTCCACCACCCAAGAGCCTTTTGGTCTCTGAGTCTGCCATTCCCTGGCTCACCTTGGAGGCTTTTTACATGCTTTTCCCTCTGCCTCCCAAGCAAAAGGCTAATCTCTACCCATCTTTTAAGACTCAACTCAAGTTTCCCTTTGTCTGAGAAGCCCTCTCTGAATCCAACAAGCTGCAATTGGTGTCTCTTTTCTGCCATTCTTCTCGCCATAGTGCCCATCACACTAACACCATTGCCTGCCAATGGCGTCTGGATCACCTATAATGCATTTTGTACAGACAGAGACTATGTCTTATACACCATTTTAGTCCCTGTATAGTTGCCGTGCCTTGGTGGGAACTCAATCAATAATTGAGTGAGTGGACAAAGGAATGATTAGCTCAGCGCTTAGCCAGTCCTCTCCCAGTATGGAGCTGTCTTCTTGTGGGGGACACATGATGTCACTGGGACCAATCCTCAATAAGCATTCAGTATTTTACTGGAGAAGGGTCACACACACATGCCACTGGAGTGTAAGGTACCAAAATATTCCAGTAATGAGAGTTCTCAGGAGGCAGTAACTGTTTTCACTTTGAGGCATCCAGGAATCCTGGTGTGGGGGAAGGCGGGCGATATGATACAGTTCATTTGAATAGCAACTGATGATATGTAGGACTCGGATAAGAAAAAAAGAGGACAGGGAAGGGCATTCTGACTACAGGGAAGGAACAATACGAGCGAAGAGCCAACGGAAGACTTTTTCATGCATTCTTTCATCATTCACTTATTAATCAGTCATCAAAACATCATTAAATATCTCCCTCCTGTGGGTGGAGACACTGTGCTAGACACTAGGTACTTAGTAATGAGTTCAACAAATTCAGTCCTTGCTCCAAGAACACTTTTATGAAGGGGAAACAAACCATTTTATAGCTAATTATATAATTATTATCTACCTATCATTGTAAAGGTATCATATACTATAGATAAGAGGAATGTCATGCTTATCAGGAAAGTGGGATTGAGGGAGGATATTTTTATAATGGGTGAAGTGTGAGCATGGTCTAATCCTGGGAGCAGGTGGAGAAGATAAAGTTAAGATACAAATGAAAGATTAAGTAACTAAAAGGCAGAAGGGGATACTCTCTTGAGAACATGGATGACTTTAAAGGAAAAAAACATTAAAGTAAGAGAAGATGGACCTGGGTGTAGAGTTTGGAATTCCAGCAGGAGTAAATTGAGGTTGCACCTGTGTTTCTATTTCTCTAGGAAATTGGAGACCGTATCATTTCCTGATGGTAAATCAGAAAGTTAGAGAAAGGGAATGCTGTCAGAGGTTGGAAGAGCATTAAAATGGGCATTTTTGGAAAGAAAAATGCAGTTCAGTTTGACGTAGGACTTCAGTTGTGGGAAATTAGATGGTGACTAGAAATTGGAGGCAAATTCTAGGGGGCATTGGTTGTAAAGCTCAGTGGGCTGGCCCTTCAGCTCCTGGCTGCCTTTTCGGAGAAGTGGGAAAGGAACATGTAGCTACAAGCTACTTTTTTTTTTTAACTTAAATAAAGGAGACTTGGTTTTGTTTGTTGTTGTTTTTTTAACACCTTTATTCTTTGTCATGCTAGGGGAGAGGAAAAGGTCTTTTCTTCCACTCTGTGATACCTCAGGACCAGTGAGAGAAGAAATTCTTGGAAGAAAGGAAATCACAGAGCACCACCTCTTGCTGAAAAGGTACGGAGGCCACCTCCCAGTCTCCGCACAATCAGGGACAGAGACGGCCCTTATCAGTGGTCTGTCACAGAGAATCTGATGGCACCCTCACTACTGATCTTAGAGACCATTTCATTCATTCACCTCATGTCTCAGTTCAAAAACACTGCTGGGAAATGAGAACCCACCACAGCATGCATCACGAGGCCAGGGTTCCAGTGCTGCTTCTGTGCATGGCCTTCAGGAGATCACTTCAATCCCATCTTCTTCCTTTATACAAAGGAATCCTATGATTTGTCCATTTTTGAGTACTTTACATTGCAAACATTGCTAATCCCCTACTTCCATCCTCAACAGGGCCTGTAACCAGTGGTGTTTTTATCCATGACTTTCCATACCATATAGTCAAAGGAATTTTATTTGGCCATCTTACAACAGCCCCTTAATTCTCCTAATCAAGCTTGTGTCCTCTCGATCCTGTCAGGAGGTTTTATCTATTTTGAAACATAATAAAGTGCATCATCCAATAGCAGGAGGACAAGTGTGGTTTGGGAAAATGGTAGAATAATATTTTCTATTTTCATCCTAATCTGTCTCTGTGACAGCTCTGACTGTCACCGCCTTTCACTCTACAGAACGGCTGGGAGCCAGTGTCTTCAGGGGTCAATCTGTGTCTCCCAAGTATCATTTCCTGGATTACTCACCATCAATCTGTGACATTTTTTTTTCCCTGGGAGCATCCCCTTGAACATAAACTAAAATTCAGATAGATACCTCACCACATCTTTAACTGGACTTGGGGAAATCATCTCAGTGTTCCTGGTCCTGAAATGCTAAGATGTAAAAAATAAAAAGCACAGATGTGAGTCCATTCAGCATCCTTGCTGCTCCTGAGCTTTGCCTAGACCCTAGCTGATGACTTCGGAGGGAATCATGAGGACAGTAACTGTAGACCAGATGTCCATTTGTTTGCACAAATAATTAGGTACAAGATTATTATTGTTCTCTAAGGCTACACACAGGCACACACATTCAGTATTTCAAAATATGAACATTCTGGAAAAGCTTGAATAGCGGGTGCCCCACCATGGCTATCTGTGCACCTTTCCCCCATCCCCAAGTGCTGCTTGGAATAGAATAGCCTTGAAGTTTATTTTCCTATCATATCTACAGATCCTTTTATGTCAAACTACAAGATGTCAACCCTAGAGGAGACAGACTTACTGTAAAACTGCATGTGCTCAGGTTGAGTTTTTAATTTAGCCTCAAATTTCAATTTCAGGCAGCCCAAGGCTGGCCTCCCTAGTTACCAATGATCTCAACATCTAAAAGCCCTTTGTGCCCTTTATAACTTTTGGCTATCTCATTACCCTCTCTTGCATAAATATGAGCATTGAGTAAATGAGTTGGAGAGAAAATGGAGCAAAGCAATCCATGAGACTGCATGGAGAGGGCTTTCTACTCCATCACCCCCAACTTGGTGACAAACTGGTCAGTGTAACGGGAGTGTCGAGATAATTAGTGGGAAGGCTCTTTGTGGCTGCGTAATTTCCAGCACATCTTAAAAAATTTTTCTGCACCTGACACTGTGTTTCAAGGTTACTTTTTTAATGAACTGGCATGTGTGAAATATTAATCCTGACACATAAAAATGGAACCACCCCTGACAGGGAAGCCCAGTGTGGTTTTTTTCAAGCCTCATTCTTACTATTTTTAACTCATAGTTTTTATATACATATGATGTGGTCTGGAGACATCAAGGATGCTGGACTCCAAAAATACAAACTCAAACTGTTCAGACAAATTCAGTCAATTACATTTCATAGTTTCATCACAGCAGAATTTTATGCATCCATTGACTGAGAGTCTAGAAATTCTTTCCTTTAAGAGAACAGCATCCTTTTGCTATGTCAAAATCTCCACATTTCTGTTTGCAGATAAACAAGAATAGATTTTTTTAAAGATATGAGAGCATCCTATGTACAGCTGATAATTTTTCTTCTTTTCCTGACTCACACATGATATTCAGCCAAAGCCTGCTAATAGCCAAAAAGAGTTGAAAGAAAACACAGGAATAAACTATAAGTATATACCTAATCCTAACCCATAGGGATGTGTCACTCAGGAATGCTTCTGGCTGCATGTCTGAGAGTGGAACAAACAACATGTATGTATTTATTATCTCTTTTAGGTGGGCTAGTGGTAGACACTCTCAGGCAGATAGATGGGTAAGCAATGGCAGTGGTCCTGGCTTTACCATTCTGCCTGCTCATCCTCATGTGCATCAGCTCTTGATGGCATGGCAGCTGCCAAACTCCTCCAATAAGTCAGGCAGGAAATAGGAATGGGCGGGAAGGAGTTCTCCTAGAAAGAGTCTGTCTTTTTATCCTGGAATGGAAGTCACCACACACCTCAACTGATGGCTCATGGACCAGAATTGGAGCTTGAGCTCCCCCAGCCACTCTCCAGGATGGTCACTGGCACAAAAGGATGGGGTCCCCAGCATGTCTTAGACAAGGACAGGACCTCCCCTGGGACTTGGAACAGGGCTGACTTCCATGGGAACAAAGGGTCTTTTTCTGCCTTAAAAGTGATCTTTTAGGGAGACAAGATGGCGGCGTGAGTAGAGCAGTGGAAATCTCCTCCCAAAACCACATATATCTATGAAAATATAACAAAGACAACTCTTCCTAGAATAAAGACCAGAGGACACAGGACAACATCCAGAACACATCCACACCTGTGAGAATCCAGCGCCTCGTGAAGGGGGTAAGATACAAGCCCCGGCCCCGCCGGAGCCGAGCGCCCCTCCCCCCCAGCTCCCGCGGGAGAAGAGCAGGCAGAGCGGGAGGGAGACGGAGCCCAGGGCTGCCGAACACCCAGCCCCAGCCATCCGGGCCAGAGTGCAGACACAGTGCGTGCACGGGGGGCCCTGGATACTAGGGAAACAGGGCAGCAAGAACAGTGAGCGGGTACCAGAGGCCTGGCGCCGGAGGACATAAGAAAAGTGAGTGGCTAATTTTTGTTGTTGTTGTTGTTGTTTTGTTTTGGCGAGCGCTTTTTGGAAGTCTTAAAGGGATAGGGACCCCAATACTAGGGAAACAGGGCAGCAAGACTGGTGAGCAGATGCCTAAGGCTGGCGCTGGAGAATAAAGAAAAACGAGCGGCCATTATTTATTTATTTATTTATTTTTATTTTTTAAATATATATATATATTTTTTTTTGTGGTCATTGTTTTGTTTTGGCGGGTGCTTTTTGGAAGTCTTAAAGGGGCAGGGCGGGACACTTAATCCAGAGGTAGGGAATCCGGGGATCTCTGGGCACCCTAATCCCCTGGGCTGCAGGGAGCAGGGAGGCCCCTTACGGAGATAAATAGCCTCCCAGCCGCTCCTGCTCCAACGTGACTCCACCACTTTGGAGCAGCTGCCCGAGCCAGGCCACGCCCACAGCAACAGCGGAGACAAACTCCATAGCAGCCGGGCAGGAAGCAGAAACCCTGTCTGCACACAGCTGCGCAGCACAAGCCACTAGAGGTCGCTGTTCTCCCAGGAGAGGAGGGCCACAAACCAACAAGAAGGGAAGTCCTTCCAGCCGTCACTCGTCCCAGCTCTGCAAACTATTCCTATCACCATGAAAAGGCAAAGCTACAGGCAAACCAAGATAACAGAGACTCCAGAGAAGGAGACAGACCTAACCAGTCTTCCTGACAAAGAATTCAAAATAAGAATCATTAACATGCTGACAGAGATGCAGAGAAATAGGCAAGAGAAATGGGATGAAGTCCGGAAGGAGATCACAGATGCCAGAAAGGAGATCGCAGAAATGAAACAAACTCTGGAAGGGTTTATAAGCATAATGGATAAGATGCAAGAGGCCATTGATGGAATTGAAACCAGAGAACAGGAACGCATAGAAGCTGACATAGAGAGAGATAAAAGGATCTGCAGGAATGAAACAATATTAAGAGAACTGTGTGACCAATCCAAAAGGAACAATATCCGTATTATAGGGGTAGCAGAAGAAGAAGAGAGAGGAAAAGGGATGGAAAGTATCTTGGAAGAAATAATTGCTGAAAACTTTCTCAAACTGGGGGAGGAAATAATCGAACAGACAACGGAAATACACAGAACCCCCAACAGAAAGGATCCAAGGAGGACAACACCAAGACACATAATAATTAAAATGGCAAAGATCAAGGACAAGGAAAGAGTTTTAAAGACAGCTAGAGAGAAAAAGGTCACCTATAAAAGAAAACCCATCAGGCTAACATCAGACTTCTCAACAGAAACCCTACAGGCCAGAAGAGAATGGCATGATATATTTAATGCAATGAAACAGAAGGGCCTTGAACCAAGGATACTGTATCCAGTACGACTATCATTTAAATATGATGGCAGGATTAAACAATTCCCAGACAAGCAAAAGCTGAGGGAATTTGCTTCCCACAAACCACCTCTACAGGACATCTTACAGGGACTGCTCTAGATGGGAGCACTCCTAGAAAGAGCACAGAACAAAACACCCAACATATGAAGAATGGAGGAGGAGGAATAAGAAGGGAGAGAAGAAAAGAATCTCCAGAGAGTGTATATAACAGCTCAATAAGCGAGCTAAGTTAGGCAGTAAGATACTAAAAGGTTAACCTTAAACCTTTGGTAACCACGAATTTAAAGCCTGCAATGGCAATAAGTACATACCTTTCAATACTCACCCTAAATGTAAATGGACTGAATGCACCAATCAAAAGACACAGAGTAATAGAATGGATAAAAAAGCAAGACCCATCTCCATATGCTGCTTACAAGAAACTCACCTCAAGCCCAAAGACATGTACAGACTAAAAGTCAAGGGATGGAAAAACATATTTCAGGCAAACAACAGCGAGAAGAAAGCAGGGGTTGCAGTACTAATATCAGACAAAATAGACTTCAAAACAAAGAAAGTAACAAGAGATAAAGAAGGACACTACATAATGATAAAGGGCTCAGTCCAACAAAAGGATATAACCATTCTAAATATATATGCACCCAACACAGGAGCACCAGCATATGTGAAACAAATACTAACAGAACTAAAGGGGGAAATAGACTGCAATGCATTCATTCTAGGAGACTTCAACACACCATTCACCCCAAAGGATAGATCCACCGGGCAGAAAATAAGTAAGGACATGGAAGCACTGAACAACACAGTAGAGCAGATGGGCCTAATAGACATCTATAGAACTCTACATCCAATAGCAACAGGATATACATTCTTCTCAAGTGCACATGGAACATTCTCCAGAATAGACCACATACCAGCCCACAAAAAGAGCCTCAGCAAAATCCAAAATACTGAAATTCTACCAACCAACTTTTCAGAGCACAAAGGTATAAAACTAGAAATAAATTCTACGAAGAAAACTAAAAGGCTCACAAACATATGGAGGCTTAACAACATGCTCCTAAATAATCAATGGATCAACGAACAAATTAAAATAGAGATCAAGGAATATATAGAAACAAATGACAACAATAACACAAAGCCCCAACTTCTGTGGGACGCAGCGAAAGCAGTCTTAAGAGGAAAGTATATAGCGATCCAGGCACACTTGAAGAAGTAAGAACAATCCCAAATAAAGAGCCTGACATCACAATTATCAAAATTGGAAAAAGAAGAACAAATGAGGCCTAAAGTCAGCAGAAGGAGGGACATAATAAACATCAGAGAAGAAATAAACAAAATTGAGAAGAATAAAACAATAGCAAAAATCAATGAAACCAAGAGCTGGTTCTTTGAGAAAATAAACAAAATAAATAAGCCTCTAGCCAAACTTATTAAGAGAAAAAGAGAATAAACACAAATCAACAGAATCACAAATGAGAACGGAAAAATCACGACAGACTCCACAGAAATACAAAGAATTATTAAAGACTACTATGAAAACCTATATGCCAACAAGCTGGAAAACCTAGAAGAAATGGACAACTTCCTAGAAAAATACAACCTTCCAAGACTGGCCAAGGGAGAAACAGAAAAGTTAAACAAACCAATTATGAGCAAAGTAATTGAAACGGTAATCAAAAAACTAGCCAAGAACCAAACACCCAGCCAGACGGATTTACCTCAGAATTTTATCAGACACACAGAGAAGACATAATACCCATTCTCTTTAAAGTTTTCCAAAAAATAGAAGAGGAGGGAATACTCCCAAACTCATTCTATGAAGCTAACATCACCCTAATACAAAAACCAGGCAAAGACCCCACCAAAAAAGAAAATTACAGACCAATATCCCTGATGAATTTAGATGCAAAAATACTTAATAAAATATTAGCAAACCGAATTCAAAAGTATATTAAAACTATCATACACCATGACCAAGTGGGATTCATCCCAGGGATGCAAGGATGGTACAACATTTGAAAATCCATCAACATCATCCACCACATCAACAAAAAGAAAGACAAAAACCACATGATCATCTCCATAGATGCTGAAAAAGCATCTGACAAAATTCAACATCCATTCATGATAAAAACTCTCAGCAAAATGGGAATAGAGGGCAAGTACCTCAAAATAATAAAGACCATATATCATAAACCCACAGCCAACGTTATACTGAACAGCGAGAAGCTGAAAGCTTTTCCTCTGAGATCGGGAACTAGACAGGGATGCCCACTCTCCCAACTGCTATTTAACATAGTACTGGAGGTCCTAGCCACAGCAATCAGACAAAACAAAAACATACAAGGAATCCAGATTGGTAAAGAAGAAGTTAAACTGTCACTATTTGCAGATGACATGCTATTGTACATAAAAAACCCTAAAGACTCCACCCCAAAACTACTAGAACTGATATTGGAATACAGCAAAGTTGCAGGATACAAAATTAACACACAGAAATCTACAGCTTTCCTGTACACTAACAATGAACCAATAGAAAGAGAAATCAGGAAAAGAATTCCATTCACAATTGCATCAAAAAGAATAAAATACCTAGGAATAAATCTAACCAAAGAAGTGAATGACCTATACTCTGAAAACTATAAGTCACTCTTAAGAGAAATTAAAGGGGACACTAACAAATGGAAACTCATCCCATGTTCATGGCTAGGAAGAATTAATATCGTCAAAATGGCCATCCTGCCCAAAGCAATATGCAGATTTGATGCAATCCCTATCAAATTACCAGCAACATTCTTCAATGAACTGGAACAAATAATTCAAAAATTCATATGGAAACACCAAAGACCCCGAATAGCCAAAGCAATCCTGAGAAATAAGAATAAAATAGGGGGGATCTCACTCCCCAATTTCAAGCTCTACTATAAAGCCATAGTAATCAAGACAATTTGGTACTGTCATAAGAACAGAGCCACAGATCAGTGGAACAGACTAGAGACTCCAGAAATTAACCCAAGAATATATGGTCAATTAATATTTGATAAAGGAGCCATGGACATACAATGGTGAAATGACAGTCTCTTCAACAGATGGTGCTGGCAAAACTGGACAGCTACATGCAGGAGAATGAAACTGGACCATTGTCTAACCCCATATACAAAAGTAAATTCAAAATGGATCAAAGACCTGAATGTAAGCCATGAAACCATTAAACTCGTGGAAAAAAACATAGGCAAAAACCTCCTAGACATAAACATGAGCGACCTCTTCTTGAACATATCTCCCCGGGCCAGGAAAACAACAGCAAAAATGAACAAGTGGGGCTATATTAAGCTGAATATACAGCAAAAGACACCATCAATAAAACAAAAAGGAACCCTACAGTATGGGAAAATATATTTGAAAATGACAGATCCAATAAAGGCTTGACGTCCAAAATATATAAAGAGCTCACACGCCTCAACAAACAAAAATCAAATAATCCAATTAAAAAATGGGCAGAGGAACTGAACAGACAGTTCTCCAAAAAAGAAATACAGATGGCCAACAGACACATGAAAAGATGCTCCACATCACTAATTATCAGAGAAATGCAAATTAAAACTACAATGAGGTATCACCTCACAGCAGTAAGGATGGCTGCCATCCAAAAGACAAACAACAACAAATGTTGGCAAAGCTGTGGAGAAAGGGGAACCCTCCTACACTGCTGGTGGGAATGTAAACTAGTTCAACCATTGTGGAAAGCAGTATGGAGGTTCATCAAAGTGCTCAAAACAGACTTACCATTTGACCCAGGAATTCCACTTCTAGGAATTTACCCTAAGAACGCAGCACTCAAGTTTAAGAAAGACCAGTGCACCCCTACGTTTATTGCAGCACTATTTACAATAGCCAAGAATTGGAAACAACCTAAATGTTCATCAGTAGATGAATGGATAAAGAAGATGTGGTACATATACACAATGGAATACTACTCAGCCATAAGAAGAGGGCAAATCCTACCATTTGCAGCAACATGGATGGAGCTGGAGGGTATTATGCTCAGTGAAATAAGCCAAGCAGAGAAAGAGAAATACCAAATGATTTCACTCATCTGTGGAGTATAAGAACAAAGGAAAAACTGAAGGAACAAAACAGCAGCGGAATCACATAACCCAAGAATGGACTAACAGGTACCAAAGGGAAATGGACTGGGGAGAATGGGTGGGTAGGGAGGGATAAGGTGGGGAGGAAGAAGGGGGGGTATTAAGGTCACCATGCATGGGGGGGTGGGAGAAAGGGGAGGGCTGTACAACACAGAGAAGACAAGTAGTGATCCTACAACATTTAGCTATGCTGATGGACAGTGACTGTAAAGGGGTTTATAGCGGGAACCTGGTATAGGGGAGAGCCTAGTAAACATAATATTCTTCATGTAAGTGTAGATTAAAGATAACAAAAAAAAATAAGAAAGAAAGAAAAGGGGGATTACTCCATGATAGGATAAAACTAACTGTAAATCAACGATTAATGCATGCTTTAAATACCCTTAACTTTGATCACTTAAAGGGTGTCAGATGATCGGCTATGGAGGTACACTTTTCTGATAATATTCCTTTCTCTTAAAAAAAAAAAAGCAGTTCCTGTGTGGTGTCCGCCAATGAGTTCTACACAGTGGTATAAAGGGCAGATCAACGTGTGGGCCAAGGGTCTATTTGTATTTATACAGAGGATCAAAGCCTAATTTGGCTACCCAGAAAATGAACTAAGATACGATATGAAGAAGAACTTCCAACATCAGCACTCTCTGGAAGAGTCATACCAGAAGATGATCATCAAAAAACCTCAACAGAGATCCAGGCGATGCTGCAGTTGTAGCTGCATTCATCCCACCGGTTCCTGGACTTGCCATTGGAATGAAGAAGGAGATATCTAAGCTGGCCTGTGCATACAGTAAAACAACAAACTTGACTGGATCTACACTGTTGGAACTCAACCAAGAATTAGGAAAAGTGCAAGTTGTAGCGCTCCAAAATCTTACAACTACAGACTATTTACTGTTAAAAGAACATATGGGATGTGAACAGTTCCCAGGAATGGGTTGTTTTAATTTGTCTGATTTCTCTCAGACTGTTCAAGTACAGTTGGACAATATCCTTCATATCATAGACAAATTTTCACAAATGCCTAGGGTGTCTAATTGGTTTTCTTGGCCTCACTGGATATGGCTGGTATTTATAGATCTGCTTTGGTTATGTAACTGTATTCCTATTATGTTAATGTGTGTGTGCAATTTAATTAGTAGTTTAAAACCTATACATGCTTAAATTACTCTACAAGAAGATATGTCAAAGAAATAATCAATCTTCCCATGTTTTCTTCCGCCTGCTACTTCTATAGCTTTTCTTCTTCCTTCCTAATTACATCCCTTAAATAGAATTTCTGCCTCATATCGAATTTACTGAGTATCATAATTCCTCCAAGTGCTAAAGATACCTCAAGACAAATGCTGGGCATAGAAGCCACAGGGCATAAATCTGCAAAGAAGTAAAAAGCTAACCTTTTCAAACAATATTGCTTCTCTCTCACTTGCCAACTTTACATTTCCCTGTATGGCCCCGGAAGATGACTGGTTAGCCAGAGACGGGTAAGATTCCTCAAGGGAGGAACAACCTAAGACAGGCACAGTTGCAGGGGGGTCATCAGGTGAGAAATTGGGGATGAACAGAGGGGAGGCCTAGAACCTCTCCCCCCGTGTTTTGAGAGAAATCTTCTGCATTTGTGGATGTTTTATTGCCCTTGTATATATAGCTTGGATTAACACATAGTCTACAGGCACACACCTGATCATCTACATTTGCTCTTTTACAACACTAAACTAAGTTTTCTACCTTTATCTTACATCTACCTACCACTCCAGCATTTTATTAAAAATAATAATAATAATAATAATAAAGGGAGAAATGTGGGATCCACATATAAATCAAGTATAAAAATCAAACAAATATTCATATTTGACCTGATTGTTTATGGTTCATAATGCGTGATCAAAACCAAAAGTTTCTGTGATGACTGCTCTTGCACTGTTCACCATGTAAGAACTTATTCACTATGTAAGAATTTGTTCACCATGTAAGAACTTGTTCGTTATACTTTAGAAGATTGGAGACTGTTGAGAATTAGGCTTGGGCTTGATTAATGATTGTGCATTGAGTTCCCTATACAGAATTTTATTGTTGTTAACAACCATTTAATCAATAAATATAAGATATGCCCTCTCAAAAAAAAAAAAAAAAAGAAAAGTGGTCTTTTAGCAGAAAATATGAGAAGGTGACTCTTGGGTGAGCAATTAATGGTGTCAGCCACACTTTGGACACACAGCACGCACAATTGGAGACAGTTGTGTCTCCAGTCATGTGGATTATTAGGAAATTCTTTCTTCCTTTGACAACTGGTGTGTCTCTCTGTGTCTTCACCCGTGAACTTCGGCTCTCAGTTCACCCTGGCAGACCTGGGGAAGCCAGGACCCTCCCTCTCGAGTCTGGCACACTTCCTAGTGCTCAGACTGTGACATCAGCCATCTTCTCCCGACGTGTAGGAATACTCTCCCAAACCGCGCTGACAGAGCCTCAAGGAAACGATACTTGATTCCATATAAACTTCATAGTCGGTAGTTTTTCATAAGCCTTATTTCATGTTATCATTAAAATAGAGAAATTACAATTTAGGCAAGACCTAGATGAAACTCAGGAGGGGAAATTAGCTTGCTTGTCCAGCGTTACATAGGTATTTGATTACAGAGGAAAAGCTTAACAAGAGACCATCTGACCAAGTCCAGGGCCTTTTTCTCTGCGACTCTGAGGCATCTCTCCCTGTCCCTGGGAGGTGACCCGCCTACTGCTCCCTCCCTGGCAGCCTGCTCTAGCCGCCTCTCCCAGCCACTACGCTGGTTTCAGACATACAATTCTATAATCCTTTCATTATCTTTTAAGGTAGCTTTAATCAATTCATCTTTTAGACAAAGACAATGAGGTGCAGTTAGAGTTAAATTACTTGACCAAAATTAGAATAAATTTGAACAGGGAGTTAAACCCAAGCTGGGATCACTCCAAATTCTACTCTTTTCAACACATGGCTTCTCAATCACTTTTTACTCCAAATGTAAGGAAAAAATGACGGAGAGAAAATGAGACTTTCATGCTACTTTTCCCTTATACCATTAATGTAAATTCTCAACGAGTAGCTGATCCAATCTGCTTATTATCTTGAGGCTGGGAGATTAGACAAATGGTCACTGGGAAGTTCACAGCAAGTTGGTTGACCTTACAGCTTACTATCTTCACTGAAATATGTTTGAAAGTGGAATAAGTCCTTTTTGAAGATGTTTTCAGTACATAATAATATCAGGTATGCACAAGGATGGTTCTAGAAAAACCTAGGACATATGGTTGCCTGAAGTATAACCTTAAAAAAAAAAAAACTTACAGAAAACCAAACCTAAGGGGAACAAAATCAAGTAATACCTGCTTTAAGGCTGTGGCATCTATGTTTGCTTTCTGTGCTCCAATTCTATCTCTAAGAAACTATTCCTGCTGCTGCTCCAGGTACAAGTGCATCTGAATTGCTTTCACAGAGTGTAACTCCTCTTACAAGATTAACCCAGGGATGTTTTGGCTTTTTCCAGCAAATCTGTTTATCTGCCTTTCCTGTCTTCCTTGCCTCACTCCCCAGGCCAAGCTTTCAGGAAAGGAAGCTTTCAGGGGAGCCGTATGATGGAGAGAGAGTTTTATCTGCTAAAACTGCAGAGAGCAGTGTCCCATGGAGCCGAAAGATTTTGAGACTTCTGTTTGTGCTGCTTTTCCTTCAGTGCCCTCTAGGGAAAATGTCCTGGAGGAAATTGGTACTTGAGCCCAACAGGATAGTGGGAAGATCTTTGTTCAACTTTATAGACTGTGTCGAACTCTTTTGGAGCTTTAAGGAAACCCAGCTGGAAGGAAGCTAGCCAAGGGCCCTATCAGTAAATGCAGGTGTGATCTGAGGAAGATGATAAAACTTGGGTTTGCTTTTCTGTTTTTCATTTATCACTGATTGTATAAGCGCAGTGCAAGCACACATTGTTTGTGTTTTGCTTCATTGCACCTCACAGAGATTGCGTTTTTATGAATTGAAGGATTGTGGCAACCTCGTGTTGAGCTAGTGTGTGGACACCACCTTTCCAACAGTGTCTGCTCACTTCATGAGTCTGTCACATTTGGAGTTCTTGCAGTATTTCAAACTTTTTTCATTGTAGTTATGTTGGTTCTCGTGGTCTGTAACCAGTGGTCTTTGATGTTACTGTGGTAATGGCTTTGGGGTGCTGCGAACCACACCCGTGTCAGATGTCAGACTTGGTAAAGTGTTGTGTGTGTCCCGACTGCCCCACTGATAGGCCGCTCCTCATCTTGCCCCCTCACCTGGGCCTCCCTGTGCCCTGAGACACAACAATATTGAAGTCGGGCCAATTAATAACCTACAATGGCTCCCAAGTGTTCAAGGTAAAGGAACAGTTGCAGGTCTCTCACTTTAAATTAACCAAGAAATGGTTAAGCTGAGTGAGAAAGGCACATCAAAAACCGAGATAGGCTGAAAGCTGGACTTCTTAATACAAAACTGGTAGCCAAGTTGTGAATGCAAAGGAAAAGTTCTCGAAGGAAATTAAAATTGTCCAGTGAACATACTAATGATGATAAGAAAGTGAAGCAGCCTTATTGCTGATATGAAAAAAGTGTTAGTGGTCTGGGTAGAAGATCAAACCAGCCAAAACATTCCCTTAATCCAAAATTTAATTCAGAGCAAGGCCCCAAGTCTCTTCAATTTTATGAAGGCTGAGAGAAGTGAGGAAGCTGCAGAAGAGAAGTTGGAAGCTAGCAGAGACTAGTTCCTGAGGTTTAAGGAAAGAAGCCGTCTCCATAACATAAACATGCAGGTGAAGCGGCAGGTGCTGATGGGGAGAAGCTGCAGCAAGTTACCCAGAAGATCCAGCTCCGATCGTTGATGAAGGTGCTACACTGGACAGCAGATTTTCAGTGTAGATGAATGAGTTTGCAATCAACTCCTTTTGGATCCCTGGACCCAATTCCAGTGTGTATGTGATGGGGTGGGGGTGGGAAAGGGGTCTTCCATGCATGACACCAAGCAATTGTCAAACACCAGCAGGGGGTCCAAGAACTCTATTCAATTCTGATGCTAACTGCCCAGAGACAGCACCAGATTCCCCAGGCTAGGGCCCTGACCTACAAGACTGCCCTCCACCCCCCAACTCCAGATGCCAGTTGCAAGCCCCAGGCTGTGACCTATGCTTCTGACCTACCAATTATGGATTGGAGGTTCCAACAACCTCCCATTAAGGTTCAATTAATTAAATTTGCTAGAGAAACTCATAGAACTCAGGAAAACACTTATGTTCACCAATTTAGTAAAGGATACTCTAAAGGATACAAGTTAACAGCCAAATGAAGAGATAGATAGAACAAGGTTGCAAGTAAAGGAGCTTCTATCCTCATGGAGCTTGGGGCCTCGCTCTGTGGCAGTGAAAGCATTCTGCTTCCCTAAGCATGGAAGCTTGCTCCTTCTGATAAGGAAGGAGACTGTTAAAAAAGAGAGAGAGAGAGAGAGAGAGAGAGCTCTTTTCTTGTTTTTTTTTTTGTGAGGGTCTCATTGCATGGGTATTGCTATGGGTGGAGAGGGTTCCCCGCCCAGGGCAAGGTCTCTATGAAATCGATGAGACCAAACTAAGGCAAGGGCAGGAATTTGGATGTTTATGGGGTGTTTATTCTCACAGCAGTAAGTCTCAGTCTCTCCTCACTCCCTGCTCCCCAAGCTCCATGATCCCACACTCGGGCTTAATTCTCCAAGAGTGCCAGGGTTCCATGGCTCTCTCCCTGCTCTCCCAGGGACTGCCACTTCCCTGCCCCTGGTACCAGGAGGTACTCTGTGGGCAGGTCTCTGGTGACTGCGGGTTGCCTGACCAATTGTGTTCCAGGAACTGAGGGGAGGAGACCTTCCCTGGGCTGGTATTCTTGTGCCTGACCAGCAGCTCTGTTGCTGGTCAACATCCCATAAATGTGCAGACAGGCTCTTATTATATATACAATGGGCACTATTAAGGCCATGCAGAAATTCTGGTCTGCAAGTTCCATTTTCACACAATAGTCATGATTGACTGAATTGTTGGCCTTTGGTTGTTTCAACTTAGAGCCCCTCTGCCCTCTCCCTTCCTGGTGTTTGGGGGTGGAGAGTTCCCACCCTCTCTTCATGTGGGTGTTCCCCTGGAAACCTGCCCCTAACCTTGGGCGAGGTACAAAAACTCTCCATGAACATGAGACACACGTTTGATCCTTATGGTTCTGAATCATTTTCAGGAATTGTGGATGAAGACCAAATATTCCTGAGTGATATATTTTGGTCATCTGCATGACCAAATATATATTTCTTAAACTCATCATATGATAATGAAAAAGCCTTCTGTTGGAAGAAGATGCCATTTCGGACTTTTTTTCTAGAGAGAGATCAATGCCTGGCTTCAAAGTTTCAAAGAACAGGATGACTCTCTTGCTAGGGGCTAGGGTAGCTTGTGACTTTGAATCCAGTGCTCATTGACCATTCTGAAAATCCTAGGGCCCTTAAGAATTATGCAAAATCTACTCTTCCTCTGCTCTATCAGTGGAAAATCTATTTTATTCAGTAGTTTAAACGTGGTTTACTGAATATTTTAAGCCTGCTGTTGAGACAGACTGCTCAGGAAAAAAGCAAAATATGACTGCCTGTTGACAATGCACCTGGTCACCTAAGAGCTTCACTGGAGACGTACGAGATTCATGGTGTTTTTCATGTCCCCTAACACAACTTTCTGCAGCCCATCCATCAAGGAATAATTTTGACTTTCAAGTTTTATTCTTTAAGAAATACATTCTGTACGGCTATAGCTGCCAGAGATTGATTCCTCCAATGGATCTAGGCAAAGTAAATTGAAAACCTTCTGGAAAGGATTCACCATTCTAGATGCCATTAAGAACATTCATGATTCATGGGAGGAGGTCAGAATATGCCCATGAACAGGAGTTTGGAAGAAGTTGATTACAACCCTCAAGTATGACTTTGAGGGGGTCAAGACTTCATTGAGGGGAGTCACTGCAAATATGGTGGAAATAGCAAGAGAACTAGAATTAGAAGTGGAGCCTGAAGCTGGGACTGAATTGCCACAATCTCGTGATTGAAGTTGAATGGATGAGCGAAGAAGGTGGTTTCTTGAGATGGAATCTACTGGCGAAGATGCTGCGAAGATTGTTGAAATGACAACAAAGGATTTAGAATATTCCATAAACTCAGTTGATAAAGCAGTGGCAGGGTTTTGACTCCAATTTGAAAAGAAGTGCTACTGCAGGTAAAATACTAGCAAACAGTATTGCATGTTGCAGGGAAATTGTTTGTGAAAGGAAGAGTCAATCAATGAAGAAATTTCATTGTTTCCTTATTTTAAGAAATTGTCACAGCCACCCCAGCCTTCAGCAACCACCACCCTGATCAGTCAACAGCTATCAACATCTAGGCAAGACCCTCCACCAGCAAAAGGATTATACCTCACAGAAAGCTTAAATGATAGTTAGCACTTTGTAGCAATAAAGTATTTTTAAATCTATGCACATTGGTTTTTTAGACATAATACTGTTGCATACTTAATAGACTACAGTGTAGTGTAAACATAACATTTTGGGTACTGGGAAACCAAAGATTTCATTTGACTTGTTTTATCGCGGTGGAACCCAACCCAAAACATCTCTGGGGTCTGCCTGTAAAACCGTTCGGCCTTATGGATACTGGGAAAATAGGGAAGGAGTGAAAGGGAGTGCTACCCCACTTCACCTGCCTTCCTGGGGATGCTGGAGGGACTGAAATGTAGCAGTGCTGAAGGAAGATCAGTAATTAGATCAGCAAAGATGGAAATTGCTGGTTAGGAGAGGCACATGCCCCAAGGGCAGAGGGATGCTCAATTTCTCTGGACATATTTGCTTTTTTTTTTACAAGTGCAGTGGCATCTTGTAGCCACACCAGCCCTGATCACAGAGGTGGAATGTGTTGATTGGAATGGTCTGAGCCCTTCAGTTGTCCGGCAGGGTTGGAAAAACACATTTATGTCTCTGACCGAGCAGGCCCGGTGCTCCATATGCTGCTTCCCTGGTACTCAGCCCTGATTGATGAGAGAAGGTGGTTGGAGGGGAGAAGGAGGGGCCAGGGAGTGCTTCAGGTGCTCCAAATGAGGGATAATTCAGCATATTAGCCTAATGAAGTCAAAAAGTTAATTTGTAGCTGCCAGCTGTTGAAAGGAAAGTTATAAAGCTCCACAGCCCCACACAGCCCAGTGGGGGGAATGCTGAGGCGGATCGAGACACGCAGAGGACTTTGAATAAACACAATCAACAGTGTCAGCCGAGAGAAGCCTGGCAGTGGCCAGGTGGCCTCATGGAGGAAGAGATAATGGAAATACTGACAGTAGGTGGCCAGGGCTCCAGTGGGGAGAGAAAGGAATATTTCTTTGCTCCGGCCCTGGATCTAATCCCTGGCTTACAGCGTGCAGTTGTCAGGTGGTGCCAGGCTTAGAGGCCCCTGGTACTACAGGGATAACACAGTTAGTGGCATTTCTTGGTTTCCAGCCTCCCCTGGCAATTTATATTCAGCTCCCTTATCTTCGTATTCTTTTTTTCTAATCCACCAACTAGATGCCTTTTTTAAGCTGGCTCATTCTCTGCATCAACTGAGGCAGTGTGCATTTGAAGACAAAGGCACGCTCAGAGTCGTCTAGCAGGAAGGAGAATGGGTTCTTTCTTTGCTCAGTGTTAGGTCCACGTCACTACGTGCTCTGCAGCTTATCATCGCCCATCCACATGTACATCTTACTGGACTTCAGGGTAGACTCTACTTTTAAGCAGTTATCCACCTAACTTTTGACTCTAGAGAAAATCCAAGTGGTCTGAGAAGGTGGTAAGTGTGCTGTGCTTCAGAAAGTGTACAGGTGAAAAAATAAAAATAGAAAGTTTGCTTTATCTGTAAAGATTTCTTTTAAATCCACAGAACTGCTCCCAATTGCTCCAGAGCATTTAGTAGATACTCGTAACACAGCACATTTCATACTATATTGCATTCCTGTGTCTGTGCATGTTCTTCTCCAGTGTACTATCTCTTCCATGGAGTTCCAATTGTCTGGGAGAAAAAATAGGTCTGAATAAAGATCTACTGAATGAATTAAAAGCTACTCTTTAGATGGAAGCCATCACAATCAACCCTAGTTCTTATTTTTACTGCCATCAGATATGGAAAGCTGTTCACAGCATGTGTTTAAACACTTAATCGTCCACAAAAGTTTCTTAATTGCCTTCTATTCTCCTCTGCCCTGAATACTGCTTCTTAAGATTGTTGCAACTCATAATTCGAATGCATATTTAACTGACCTGCTGTCTCTGGACTGAGGTTGGGTCTTAACCTTAGAAAAGAAAAATGCTCCTAATGGATCAGGGACTGATCATGTGCCAAAAGATGATCCCCTTGCTTGTTGGAATGCTGTGTAATGTTGTGGTTGTAAAACTGGGTCTTAATATCTGGCTTGTGATTAAGTCTATAATCACCCACTCAGTGCAGTGATTTAGGAACTCAGTAAATGAACTGCTGAGGCTTTTTCCCTGGGATTAGAGTATCCACCGCCTGCACTGTTTATAGTGGCAACTAAGAGATCCCAAAGTCCTCAGTCTGGCAGGGCCCTTGGTATATCTCAATTCATTAAATCCTCTCCAATGTTGATTTTCTCATGTGAGCATGAGGATGGTCATCATTTTAAGTATAAGGAAAATATGAGGTTCATAAAAGCTAAGTAAATTGCTCAGTTTTGCACAGCTTGTATGTTTGGAAGCTACCATCTAAGTCCAGAACCACATAGATTCTGAAACCCATTGTATCTATATTTTTCAGTCTGGGGCACCGGAATCCTATTCCTTCAGGCCGGTGAGATCCTTAGGGAAATTTGTTAGTTTTGTTCTTATTTAATATAAACAAAGAACGTAAAGCACGTACACCATCTAACCAAATGTAACCACGTAATAACCATGTAACTTCAATGTCTGAGTTTGTGCCTGTGAGTATATTCCTTCCAAGTGATAACCAAATAATGTCAGGGAACACCTTACAAATCAGGATTTTGCTTTGATTTAAATAGGTAAAAGGAGTAAGCAGGTGGGGCCCTCTCAAGGCCGCAACCTCATACGACTAAAGCGTGTGGAAGCCGCTGTGGCCACAGGCGCACTGTCAGCCATCATCCTGCAGACGCCCTTCACAGCGGCAGTAAGTCAGCAGTAAGGATGAAATCAGGACTATTTCTATCCCTCATCCTAGTGGGAACTGATCATCTGAAAGCAGACTTCAATAATCCAGCAATGCTAAGATGACCAGTCTCTTTAATTGAATAAGACAGCTTTACAGAAATGAAACTTCATTAAAATTTGCAATCATAAATTGACTGGTGGCAGCTTTGATGAAGTCTGTGTGGTCTGATTATCTTGAGCTAGCCAACAATGCCTTAAAGGTATTAGTACTAATTTGTAAAACTGTTACACATTAATATTTTCTGTTTACACAGAAAAAAACTGTTACACATTAATTATTGAAGTAAAAATATGGAGAGAAATTAAATACAGGCCCATCTTGAGGCTATATCACCCAATCATTAAACCACACATTTGTGATTTCATTTCATCAAAATAGCATCATGCATCATATTAAAGTAATGTTATTCATTTGAATTTTATTGATTTTACAGTATAGTTTTTATACTTAATTTATACACATGCTTTGGTTTTACATGAGAGCTATAAACATAAGAAGCATATCGAGTTATACGTTGGTATATATTAAGGCACTTTTTAGTAAAATAACTGAAGCCAGTACTCAGGATGTAAAATAATTTTATTTTTACTTTAAAATGGCCCAAAAGACTCAAGTTTGAGAGAGATTGCACTGCTCTCCTTAGGAAAAAACAAACATTGGAATCTCAACTTGAAAACAAAGCAAACTGGAGAAAGTTGTGGATAAAATAGTATATACCAGGTTAACACCCTGGGCAGAGAAGCTGTGTTTTTATTTATTTATTTTAAAATAGATTCAGTGATAAAAATAGCACCTACCTGCTGCCTTTGTCTATCTGTGCGTACATACAGATGCCTAAAAAGATGCATATTGAGAAGGATGATGGTAAAAATGCCAATGGTGATATCTCGAATGGGGAGATTTTTAACATCTCTTATTATTCTCTTCATATTTTATGTGCTGTCCTTTTATTTTTCATGGCACATAATTGGGGCACATGGGGTGGGGAGCCATTTTCACTGTGGAAAAATGCAGCTGAAAAGTGAAATAAAATGTATTACCTCTGTTATGTTTATAATCTTAAGATTGTATCTGCATTATGAACAGTGGTTGGGAAGGAATATTAGATACTGAAATCAGTACCGAAAGGCTGAGGAGGTGAGAATTGTGTTTGGTTTATTGTTAAGTTTAGGTGTCTGTTAATTTGTGCAATTATTGAAAGAGAACACTTATTTCAAGAGCTATGAGAGGGGAAAAGGAGCGACAGAGGGAGAAGGAGGGAGAAGAACGTTGTACAAATACAGCAGAAGCTGCATTTCAGACCAGGTCTCCCAAGTGGGAGGCCAGAGTGCTTTCCACAAACAGCTGATACTCAGCGAGCGTGGACTGAGTGCCTCTGATGCTGCAGGTGAGGCAACTGAAATCCCTGCCCTTGTGGAGCTTAATTGTAGGCGGGGAGAGACAGTAAGCAACAAGGTATATGTATGTTAGAACCTGGTGCGCGTCAGATAGAATAGAGCTGGGAAGGTAGAACTGGAAGTGAAGGAGGGGTTCATATATCATTTTAAGTGAGGGCCTTTTGAGCAAAGGTGCAGGAGTAAGCTGAGTGGAGTGGAGGGACGCCCGTGGGTATTTGGGAGGGCCTTTCTGGCAGGAGGAGCAGCCAGCGCAAGGACCCTGAGCGGGAGGCAGCCTGCTGTGTCCCAGTGTCTGAGAGGAGCTAATGGGTCTGGAAAGGAGAGAGGGGAGGAGGGAAAGAAGTGCAGTGAGGCGTAAGGGTAGAAGAGGGCAAATTGCACAGAGCCACACACGCATCATTAGGACTTTGGCATTTACTCTGGAAGAAATGGGGAGCCACTGGAGTTCGGAGCAAAGGAGCTTCATGACCCGGTGCTGCCCATCTCAGCAGGATCGTTCCAGCTGCTGTGCGAAAAACAGACTCAGTGAGATGGGGTGGGTGGGCACAAGGCCACTGCTAGACTCTAAGGGAAGCAGTCAGGGTCCCGGAAGAAACAGTGGCACACTGAAGTGGGCAATTTGCAGAGCAGGTTAGGAAAAGGATGTGAGAAACCCATGGGCAGGATGCTGGGAAACCACACAGAATAAAGCATTTGCTGTTACCACCTGTGGGCACAGGAGGCACAGGAGGAAGTTGTCCTGAGAACCCAGAGACAGACAGTGCTGCGTGAAGGGGGCTGCTTGGCGGAAGCTAAGCCTTGAGGGAGGTAGCCAGGCTGCCATGACCCTGCAGAAGCCGACAGAATACATATGCCAACCTTCTCTCCCTCTTATTTCTTGATGATGTGCCCCCCTAAACCAAGCCCATTGGAATCTATAAGGCAAGGGAGATCCAAATGTTGGCCCACTATGCCCACATGCCAAATCTGGTCCATCACCTCTTTTTGTAAAGAAAGTTTTATTGACATAGAGCCATGCTCATCATTTTCTTATTGTCTATTAGCTGCTTTTCCACCAATAGCAGGATTGAGTAGTTACAATGGAGACCATTTGGCCTTTAATATTTCCTTTTATTAAAGACTGAAGCCTTTAATATTTCCTGTTTAGCCTTTACAGAAAAGGTCTGTGAACCCCTAATTGCCCACACCACTTTACCTCCAGGGTGGCAGACAGAAAGTGGGGTAGATAGTGGGTCAGGAGCAGTGAGTGAGAGCTGTCTAGTGCCTCAGGCTCGAGATAATGATGGCTGCAATGTGTTTTATGTCCCAGTATATGGTCTATCGTGGTAAATATTTCAGGAGCAATTGAAAAGCACATGTATTCTTCTGTTGTTTGGAGATGTGTGCTATAAATGTCAACGATGTCAAGTTGATTGTTAGGAGAGGAGATAGTGAGAAGTGACTAGATTCCGGAATTGTTTTGAGGTTAGACCCCAGAGGATTACAAATGAGTTAGATTTGGAGTTTGAGGGAAAGTGAGGAGTCACAGATACCTCCAAGGATCTTAGTCTGAGGGTGGGAGGGCGGACCCCAAGAGGCAGAAGGTCGATGAAGGGAGAGAGGTGAACAGCTCAGTGTGGGGGATTCCAGAGGCCCGTTAGACATCCCAGAGGAGGAGCCTAACACATAGTTCAATGCACAGGTCTGGAGTTCAGGAGAGAGAGCTGTAGGAGAGGCATAAGGTGGGGAGTCTGCAGCATACACATATTCGAAGTTCTGACACTGCACAAGGCCACTAAGGAAGTGGGCGTAAGCAGAGCAGAGAAGAGGTATCAGTTGTCCAGCCTGGGCCTTCAGGACATCACACGTAATTCATTCTCACAGTGAGCCCAGGAGGTAACCAAATGGTGATCCCTACTTTATAGATAAGGAAACTGGTGCTCAGAGGCCAACCTCGCTGAGTCACACGGCCATGAGTACTCAAACCAGGACTTGAACCTGAATCTGAACTTCAGAGCCCATCTCTCTAATCTCCCAACACAAGTTCCTGTGCTGGCGCCCTGTAAGGTTCTCTGTTTCACAGCCCTGGCAGGACCTTCAGCACCTGCCACTTCCCAGCCCTCGTTTCCCGGGTTCTCCCCGAATCGCCTGGTTTTTCCTCTGCTCCAGTACACACCTGCTGTGAGTCTCTTTAGGCTGTTGGCTGAAGAACTGAGAGTGAGAGGGAGCAGAATTAACTAAAAGAGGCAAGGAGAGGATGAGAAAGATAGGAATCATATTTGGTTAATATAGGATGCTATCTAACTTAGAGTAGCAATGCTTACTTTTACAGTATGACTGTTGGGACATCTGTGAAGAGTAGTTCCAAAGTGTGTGCACGGCCATTGCATTGGTGGGCTGTCTCTCAATTCAGCTTGAAGTAGGCCAAATTAATTTTCATGCTCATGCATATATACAGATACCTGACCCCAAAGGCACTGAAGGATGATGGTAATCCTCCATTTTGCAGCAATACGCAGAGCTTCTGGTTGAACTGGTATGTTTTTTAAGTTGTAACATCAGAATCCATTTCAGCCCTGAACATTCTGGGGTTTTTCTATTATTTAAACCAAAAGCATGAGACCCACCCACTCCATGACATCAGGATGTGAGGCCAACTTTCTAACATTAATGAAATGACAAACCAATAAAACCAAGAGGATTTTTGTTCTGAAGCAGTAGGACCACTGTTAATATGTATTAGGCGTTAGATGTCTAATACCTAGTTTTACTGCAAGACGCTATCGTATGAAGAAAACAGGAAGTGAAAACAGAACTTTGTCAATCAGATTCTCATAAAGCTATGATGTGGCTCTAAACATAATTCCAAACTTCCTCAAAGACACCTGTGAAGATATCTAAGAAGCCATTCTACATTCATCAGTTCTGATGAACTTCTTTATTTACCTTCTTAACAAAACATTTAAATCCAAAGTTAGTTTTGATAGAATACCAATAAAAGCATGAAATGAGAACAGGAAGAATTTTATAGTGGTTTAAAGGATGCTGTGTCACATTAAGTATAAAATTCTATGATTGCTTATGCATCTGCAATCAATCTAATCAATTTATGCACCAGGTTTATAGTTCATATAATATATATAAGTGCAGTCTGATAGCAGTTCTGGAAAAGTTGGCCCGTGGTCCCTTAGCCAGAGAAAATAAATTAAAGGCTAGTCTCACACCACGTCAGAGTTTCTGTAGGAAAGCCGCATTGACTGAGAGCCCCTCTACCAGGAATGGAAATTGCAATGCGTGTAGGGGTTACTCTCACGTTGCTTTGCACCAGTGTGCTCTCAATCAGTGTGAGCCTGTTCCCGTAGAAGAATGTCAGCCAGTCAAACTCTGCCTCTCCCCTGCAAAGATATATGAAGACTTCCTCCTCCCAGTCATCAATTCCCACTCACCAAGCATGTAAGACACCGTCCACAGGGCTCACTCCCAGAGCCTGGGTGGGAGAAAATGATGGCTGTGCATTCACCTGTGCCCCGCCAGCCTGATTGCATGGGGGGACGTCAGCAGAACTGCTCCAGGTCCAGCTGCTTGGGCTCGTGTTGAAAAATGTTGAATAATCAAATTGCCCGTTTCTGCTCAATTGCTCTAATTTATTATCCCAGGCATTCTGAATGCTAATGAAAACTACCTATCATGCCAGTCCGTGTCACTCTGCTTTATGATCTTATTAAAATCTCAGCATTTCTTAGCCCAGTGACAATGAGGAGAGAGTGGGACAGCTGTCCTCGTGCCTCCAGTGTGGCTCATACACCTGCCCCGTCACTGCTAACGGCTGAATGATTTAGGTCAAATGAGCAGCCTCGGAGTGATATTTTTATACCCGTGACAGGATTATATAACCTAGAGAAAGGCCATTAACGAATACAAAGGAATAAGCAGGAGGGGGAAGCAGGTGAAAAATGGGCAAGTAAATCTTGGGATTTGACTCCTCATAATAAAATGCCCTTCATATTTAGATTTAATGAGCTGGTTATCTCACCAAAGGGGAAGGGGGACTCTGTTGCCCGAGCCTCCCAGCTTTCCTCAAGCTGTACCCAATTACAGAGGGGAGATGCAGGAGACAACAGATGCCTGGCCGGTGGGGGGGCCTGGTGACATAGTGGCCAGAAAGCAGCCCTATGGGAACAATTAGCAGCCCTCAGCTCTCCAGGACTGACTGGGAGGGGAACCCAGGAGATCATGTGTGCGACTCAAATAGCATATAAAGCCAGTGAATTGTTAGCTATTTAGGCTTTTAGCGTGTTTTTCAGTTCTTTGTATCCACTTCATTGAAATGGAAATAACAAACAGCCTATGGTAGCAACTATTTGACAGAGAGAGACCTAAAGCCTGCTGGGGGTGGTGGGCATGGGGGCAGGGACATGGGGGAAGAGACAAACCAAGATTCTCCATCTCAACATTTTATTTTAATATTGACTGTGAAAACCACATGATGTGAAAGCTTCCAGAAAAAAAAAAAAGTGTCACTCTCATTTTCCATTTGAGAAGTACATACACTTGTTTTCCTCTTGGACATGATTCATTTGTAAAAGAAAATGTATTTGATATTTGTGTGCATATAGTATCACCTCAAATTTCCATGTTTTTTAGTTGTAGAGCAAATATTAGCCTTCGTTTTAGATGAGGCTCATATATAAAGCTGTGTAGTTTTTATTGTGTGATATATATGTAATGTATACTTATATATTTATGTGTGTGTATGTGTAAGTAAATGTATAAAACTCCTTAATGCCCCTTAAGCTCACCACCTAATGGATCCTGAGTCAGATTCCTGTAGTCATCAGACCTGACATCCATAATATCGATCATCTTCTCCTGCTAAATAGTAGTCCATTGTATTTCTCCAGGTGTTCACAGAGAGCTGGAAACAGGACATAGAATTGCTTTGACCTTTGTTTGGGCCCTGTCCTACACCTCTGCCTTTCTAGCCACCCACTATGTCTTAGTGATTGCCCCAGTTGCTATACCTACACCTGCTCGGATCTGGTAGTACCAGTCTTCCTCCCTTCTGTTCCCCTCTGCACCCCAACTACCCACAGACCTCTAGGCTGTTATACTCATCTGTTTGCTGTTTGTAATTCTTACCTCTTTCCTCCAGATGTCTGATGTGCATCTCTCTTTGCTTGTAAGGAAATGCCTTCCTCTTTCTTTCCTAGCATCATAATTTTCACCGAGAAGGTGGGGGAATGGCTACAGCAGCCTGACATCTCTCAGCACAAGTCCCATCACCCTCCAAGAATGCAGTCATTAGACATTCAACACACAGACCTCCCTTCCCAAGGGTGCTGAGTCCCTCTCTGGGGGCTCAATTGGGGGCATTCAAACAAGCCTCAGTGTACATAGAAATAGTCTTCCCTCCAACTTGGCCCCTTTATGCTGATGTCTTTCTCCTGTGCCTGACAGTCCCTCCCTGCAGTCTGCTTTCTGTCAGGCTCTGCTCAGTTTCCCACAACTATCTACTACTCTGAATCCCAGTGTGGTCAGGATTCATGTTCTTACCCATTGGCTCCTCGACCCCAGGCAAATCACGGGATGTGGCTTGTCTTAGGGGTAGGGACTAATAAAGTGCTTTCTTGACCCCATGCTCATGCATATACTAGATTGCTCTGTATCCTGCTGGGACCACTACTAAATGGGGAGGAGTAGAGGATAAAAGCGAATTAAAGAGAGTAAGTCAGGAACTAGCTAGCCCTGAAATTAACTGATTTATCTGGACATTCACTAAATGACATATTACGATACATACTAAACAAGGGGAAATACTATAAATTTTAGTTGCATGACTTTGAACTTTATTTATCTTGTCAATATTGACCATGGATATGTTACATTCTCAAAGCTGTCAAATTTAACCAAAAAAAAATGTGACCAAGGGAAATGGTTTCTTATTCAGTACATAACCTGCTATTCAAAACTGTTTTATATGTCTGAAGATACCTTTGTGGATGCCTGGAGAGCAAAACCATTTTAATGTTAGACTCTTTCAGCATTTTTATTCCACTCACTCACTACTGAAAATGACATTGCCATAGAAGGAGAAAGATAGGATATATCATGAGTTCTTACTCAGTGAGCCAAAATCAAGGCCCCTTAGTCTATTTCAGCTCTCCTCTAGGTAGCTTTCTGTGTGTAGAGGTATGTTTATACTTGCTTACATGCCTGTGAATGTGTGTGTGTGTGTGTGTGTACGTATGCACACACTAATCATCATTGCCATTCACCTGTGAAGAAATCTTTGGAGAGATTAGACTAATTGTTGTGGCCTTTAAAAGGAAGACCCACTTATTGTGCATTCCAGAGAATGAGAGGCCATAAATGTTACTGTCTCAAACCTGACTAATGCTTTCTCCTTTGCTTGATGCTTCAACAGCAAAAGAACCCAATGGCAGAGCTGGGCAGAGTAAGTATGTAAAAAAAAGAGGAGCTAGCTTCTTTACTATTGCTTTCTGCCTCTTATTTAGTCTTTCCAGGCAACCCCCCTGCCTCTGCCACAGAAGAAAAGATATACATGATATGGTCTCACACTACTGTGTTGCTTATTGAAAACGTTCCTTCTGTTAAACATGCACACATCTTCAAATAATGTTGTCAGGAGAACCAAATAGCTGATGGAAGGAAATGAAGTGTTAAAAGTAAAGTCCAAAATAGCAATAAAGACAGTGGGGTAGACAGTTAAAGGGCAATAGAGAGAGACATGCTGTCATTCCTCTAAATTCCACTATGTAGGCTATTGTTTTCTTTGCCAACATTTATATGCTGCATGGAAAAAATGGACCCAACAGACTGAGTTTAGCTATATTGAGAGAATTTCTCCAGTTTGGGCAGAGAGCTTAGAGACAAATCAGTGACATATAGCTGAAAACAAAACTACACAAAGGAAAAAATTGAGGCAATTGTTAACTCCAGGGAAAACAAATGGTATCAGACAATGTAATATATTTCCCACTTGGCTCAGCTGTAAGCATGGAAAGTTTATTCAATAAGTATGTTGGGAGGCTAGATATGGTGTTAAAAGTTCATGAATCTAATAGGTCACCTCACAATTTCAAACAAAACATTTTCCTCCAAGATACATTATAGCAAAATTGTCTAAAATCAAAGAAAAAGAGAGTTTTGTAAGAACTCTCACATATAAGGCAACCCCCAGAAAGATATCAATGGATTTCTCAATAGAAACTTTCCAGATCAGAAGAGAGTGGGATGATATATTTAAGGAGCCAAAAAAACAAAAACAAAAACAAAAAACATAGAAACCAAGAATACTTTGCCTGGTAAAGCTGTCTTTCAAAAATGGAGAGATAGGTTCTTCCAAAGAAACAAAAGTCAAGGGAGTTCATCAGCACTGCCTCATAAGAAATGCTGAAGGAAGCTCTTCAAGCTGAAACAAAAGGATGCTAACTAGCAACATGAGAACATCTGAAAGTACACATTACATGGGTAAAGGAAAATATATAGTTAGATTTAGAGTATTCTAATACTGTAATATGACAGTGTGTTAATCATTAAACTCTAGTATAAAAGCTTAAAAGAAGTATTAATAAAAACTATAGCTATAATAATTTGTTAATGAATACATAACATAATAAGAGGTAATTATGACATCAAAAGCATAAAATATGGAGAGGAGTACAAAGTTGGAGTTTTTTCATGAAATCAAAGTTAAAATATTATCAGCAAAAAAGAGAGACTGTTGTATCTGTAAGATGAGCAAAAACATAGAGTAGATACACAAAAGATAGAAGGGAATGAAAGCATACCATTACAGAAAATCATCAATTCAAAAAAGACAAAAACAAGAAGAAAAGAACAAGAGAACTAGAAAGCAGCCAGAATACAATATGATGGCAATAATAAGCCCCTACCTACTGATAATTACTTTAAATGTAAATGGATTGAATTCTCCAATCAAAAGACACTGGTGGCTGCATGGATTAAAACAAAACAAAACAAAACAAAACAAAACGAAACAAAACAAGAACCACCTAAGGCTGCCTACAGGAGACTCACTTAACTTTAAGAACATATATAGGCTCAAAGTGAAGGAATGGAAAAAATATGTTTTATACACATGGAAAAAAAGCAGGGATAGCTATATGTACATCAGACAAAATAGACTTTTAACTCTACAGTAAGAGACAAAGGAGTTCATTGATAAATATAGATATAGATAAAGGGATAAATCATCAAGAGGACATAATTATAAATCATATGCACTCAACATTTGAGCACCAAAGTATATTAAGTAAATACTAACAGATATGAAGGGAGAAATGGACAATATAATAAAAGAGGACTTCAATACTCCACTTTCAACAATGGATAAATCATCCAGGCAGAAAATCAAAAGAAAACACTGGACCTGAACAATACCTTGTAGCAAATGGATCTCACAGACATATATAGATAACATTCCATCTAATAGCAACAGAATACTTATTCTTCTCAATTGCCCATGAAACATTCTCCAGGATGGACCATATGTTAGGTCACAAAATAATCCTTAGTAAATGTAAGAAGACTGAAATCATACCAAGTGTCTTTTTCAAACACAATGGTGTAAAAATAAAAACCAATAAAAGGAAAATTCAAACATACACAAATGTATGGAAATTAAGAGAGACTGAACAACCAATGAATCAAAATAAAAGGAATTTTTAAATCTCAAAATCTTTCATTTCTTAGTGGAAATACAACATACCAAAACTTACAGGATTCAGCAAGAGTTCTAAGAGAAAGGTTATAGCAATAAACACCAACATTAAGAAAATATCTCAAACGACCAACCTAACTTTATACCTCAAAGAACTAGAAAAAGAAGAACAAACTAAGCCAAAACTTATCAGAAAGAAGGAACAAAGAGCAGAAAAACAAGAAAAAGATCAGTAAAACTAAGATCTGTTTTTTTGAAAAGATAAACAAATTTGACAAAACTTTAGCCAGACTAAGAAATAGAGAATACTCAAATAAATAAATTCAGAAATGAAAGAGGAGACATTACAACTGATACCACAAAGATGCAAGAGCCTGAGAGACTATTATGAACAAGCATATGCCAACAAATTGAGTAACAGGAGAAATGGATAATTCCTAGAAACATAAATCTACCAAGATTGAATCATGAAGAAATAGAAGATTTCAACAGACCAGAAATGAGTAAGAAGTTTTATGCAGGAATCAAAAACTTCCCAGCAAAGGAAATGCCAGGACAAGATGGTTACACTAGTGAATTCTATCATATTTTTACAAAATGATTAATGCCTATTCTTCTCAAACTCTTAAAAAATTGAATAGGAAGGAACACTTCCAAACTCATTTATGAGTCCAGCATTAGCCTGATACCAAAACCAGATAAGAACATTATAAGAAAACTACAGACCAATAAGTCAGATAAATATACATACAAAAATTTTCTCAACAAAATACTAGCAAATCAAATTCAGCAGTACATTAAAAGAATCATATACTATGATCAAATGGGATTTATACTTGTGATGCAAGGATGGTTCAACATATATAAATCAATAAATATGGTATATGATATTAATATAATGAAAGATAAAAACCATATGATCATCTCAATAGATACAGAAAAAAAACTGACATTATTCACCATTCTTTTATGATAAAAATGCTCAATAAATTGGGTTTAGAAGGAATGTACCTCAACATAATAAAAGCCATATATGGCAAGCACACTAACATTATACTTAATGATGAGAGATTGAAAACTTGTCCTCTAAGATTCGAATCAGAAAGGGTGCCCACTCATCACGTGTGTTCAACATACATGGAAGTCTTAGCCAGAGCAATCAGGCTAGATAAAGAAATAAAAGGCAGCCAAATTGGAAAGTAAGATATAAAATGATATCTATTTGCAGATGACATAACCTTATATATAGAAAACCCTAAAAACTCTACCAAAAAAGAAAAACTGTTAAAGCTAATCAACAAATTTGGTAGTGTTGCAGGATACAAAATCAACACATAAAACTCAGTTGTGTTTCTATACACCAATGATGAAGTATCTGAAAAATGAATAAAGAAACTCATTTTCAATAGCACCAGAAATAATAAAATACTTAGGAATAATTTTATTCAAGGAGTTAAAAGGTCTGCATGCTGTAAATTACAAGACATTGATGAAATAAAGTGCAGAAAACACAAATAAATGGAAAGGTATCCCATGTTCATGGATCAGAGGAATTAATATTATTAAAATGTCCTTTCTACCCAAAGCAATTCACAAATTCAATGCAATCCCTATAAAAACTCCAATGGTATTTTTTCACAGAAATAGAATAAACAATCCTAAAATTTGTATGGAACCACAAAAGATACTAAATGTTCAAAACAATCTTAGAAAGAAGAACAAAGGTGGAGGAATCACAATTCCTGATTTCAAACATTATTTCAAAGCTACAGTAATTAAGTTAGACACAGAGACATATAGTAATCAAAACCAGACACATAGACTGATAAAATAGAATCTGGAGCCCATAAATAAATCCACACACAGTTAACTAATATTTCACAGGGAGCCAAGAATACTCAATGGGAAAATGATAAATGGCAAAAAGTAACTCAAAGTGAGTAAGATACAGACTTAAATATAAGACCCAAAACTGTAAAAGTACTTGAAGAAAATATAAAGGAAAACTCCTTGGCATTTGTCTTGGCAACAATTTTTTTGCTCCGACACCAAAGCGCAAGCAACAAAAGCAAAAATCAGTAAATGGGACCAAATTTAAAAAGCTTCTGCATAGCAAAAGAAATAATCAGCAAAATGAAAAGGCAACATATTGAATGGGGGAAGATATTTGTAAACCATCTATCTGATGAGTGGCTAATGTACAAAATATGTAATGCGGTAGCAAAAAATAAAATTATCTGATTAAAACATGGGTAGAGGACTTGAATAGACATTTCTTCAAAGAAGACACACAAATGGACAAGTACATGAAAGGACGCTCACTATTATTAATCATCAGGGAAATGCAACTTAAAACCACAATGAGATATCACCTCATACATGTTATCATGGCCATAATCAAAATTATAAGAGGTAACAAGTGTTGGCAAAGATGTGGAGAAAAGGGAACCCTTGTGCACTGTTGGAGGGAATGTAAATTGGCACAGCCACTATGGAAACCAATTGGAGATCTTTCAAAATATAAAAAATAGAATCCATATGATCCAGCAATTCTACTCCTGGGTGTATCCTAAGGAAATGAAATCACTATCTTGAAGAGTTTATGTAACTCTCTGTTCATTGCAGCATTGTTTACAATAGCCGAACCATAGAAACAACTATCTATAATTAGATGAGTAAAGAGAATGTGATGTATATATGTGTGTGTATGTGTATAAAACTTAGCCATAAATAAGAAAGAAATCCTAGCTTTTGCAATAGCATGGATGGATCTTGATAGCATTGTGTTAAGGGAAATAAGTCAGAGAAAGACAAATACTGTTATGTTCTTACATTTATGTGGAATCTAAAAAAGCTGAACTCATGGAAACAGTAGGCAGTGGTTGCCAGGGGTGGGAATTAGGGAAATAGTGAGACAGTGGGCAAAGGTCATGAACTTCCAGTAAAAGATGAATAATTGCTGGGGACCTAATGTACATGCATGGTGATTATAGTTAATAATATTGTATTATATACATGAAGTTGCTGAGAGTAAATCTTAAGTATTATCACACACCCCCACACACAAACACACAAAATTATGTGAGAGTATGGATGTGTTAACCTTATTGTGCTAATCATTCAATGATATATATGTATCAAATCATCATACATAAACCTTCAACTTTCATATATTATATGTTAATATCAATAATGCTGGGAGAAAAGCAATAATGCACATTTATCCAAAAAATAGTTGGAAAATATTGAAGAGTATGAGGAAGTATATTACAATCACTAGTGTATTAAAATCCCCTTAACTGAGAGATGATACCATCAATGATGTCAGCAAACTGAGGAATTTCCTTCCTGGTCTTTAACAATGTGTGTACTGCAAACTGGAATAATTGCAACCTCTTATTTTTTTCCTTAACACCATGAATACTTTTCAAGTCTTAAAGTCTTTAGAGAAAGTAAGAGACAACCTGATAGACTGAACTGTCCAAATGTAAAACTTTAAAGGGAGAACAGCCAAGAAATTCACCTCATTGTACCCCACCTCACTTAGTATCAATATTAAGAAAAACAATCTTGGTAATGCCTCCTTATCAGGAAATCAGATTTCAGGCACCATCAACCATCTGTAACAGAAGAATGACATTTTTTGAGTAGCGAGGAACCCAAACACAATATACCATGTAAATGATTCATTTTATGAGGCCTGTACAGTTGCTCCTTTCATTAGCATATATGTACTGCATTCCCTTTAACAAACAAGTTAATTCTCGTGCATATTATATGGTTGTGTTAATGTCTTAGACCCTCTTTGGAATGTTCTTTCCTTCTTAGAGGGCTGCTACGCCAATTGTGGTCACACCAGTGATGTATGCAAATGTTTTAATTGTGTGTAATATATAGGTGTTCCATAAAGGTTGATTTTTTAACACAAGAACATAATACTTGCAGCTATGCTCAGAAGTCCATGTGTTCTCTGGTTACTTTGAATATATTGTTAATATTAAGCCCTTAAAAGAGTCCAGAAGCAAGGTGGGATTTTTGATAGGCCATTTATGTTGATGGAGAAATTGAGGTACCAGGAGGATAAGTAGATTTTAAAAACCATGTCGATGAAGTGGTACATGGATGTGACAGGAACCTGGGTTCTTGGCCTCTATCTGCACGATCCTGCTTGGAACAATCCCGATCTCTACATACAACCAAAGACCTAGAACAAAAGTTTTCCCATTCAGCCCTAATTTCACCCCAGAATGTGGTTCAATTCTACATTATTAAAAACATTCCATTAGAGAGCTCTGCCTTTCTACCACAGATGTAATAATATCTTTAAATAATACTTAGGGAGCCACGACATAGGGGAAAGACACCACAGTGTAATTCTTGGGAATCGCCTAAGCCTAATACCCACTAACCTTACCCAGCATTTGCCATATGCCAACCACTGGGCTGGACACTCTTTATACATTCTCCTATTCAGCCTTTAAATAAAACAAAACTCAGTTGAGGTACGTGCTATTATTTTCCCAAAATTACAGAAGAGATATCTGGCTTAAGAAGGTTAACTAGCTTGCCAAGGGCAGATATTACGTGGATGAATAGGGAACTCAGACCCAGGTTTTTTCAATTCCAAAACCCAGAATCTCGCAACAATTAATTTCAGGTTCTCTCTATTTCCATAAGCAACTTCCCCACCAAAAATGCTCTTTAGGTCTAAAATCCTCAGCTACACTTTCTGAGCTTAGTCTTGACTGACCACTCTGCTGAAGACATAGCCACCTCATTCCAGTCTTCACGCAGATCCTCTACGTACTGAAGCTAAAGGAAACACAGCTCAGGTGTTTTCAGGCCACCTTCCCCCTTCAAACCCACGCTCTAGAACCTCACTGCTTCATTTACGCTGACCTTACCCTGCCCCGGTCTTGTCCTATTAAGCAGTTACAACGTGAAATGGGAATCTGCTTACTTCATCCCTTGTGATATTGTGATTTATAACAAGAAATATGTATTTGGTTGTCCGTAGTTCTGACACACAAGCTCCAAAAACCTTTGGAATTTTCTGACAGTGATAAAGTGTCTTTCGTTATGTTAACGAGGCAACTTCTGCAAAGCACTTAAGGATGGGGGCTGGTTGCCCGCGTGTGGCAAACCAGGTGATTTGAATGTTGGACCTTTCAGTCCCGCCCTCTGACCTCCAGGGAAGGAGAGGAGGGGCTGTAGGTTCGCCATCGGCCAGAGATTCAATCCATCGTGACTATGTAATGAAACTGCCGTAAAATCCCACAAGCACGGGGTTTGCAGAGCTTCTGTGTGCATGGGACGCGGGGCTGCGGGGGAGCGGCCTGCCTGGAGAGAGCAGGAAGCCCACATCATTCCACGTCCTGCGGGTCACTTCCAGCTGGCTGTTCCTGAGTTACCTCTTTTTATAACAGACCAACAAACGAGTAAGTAAAACGTTTCTCCGAGTTCTGTGAGCTATTTTATCAAGTTAAGCTTAGAATCCAAGGAGGGGCTGTGGGAGCCCGGCATCTGCAGCAGACTGGAAAGCAGCACAGGTGACAGTCTGGGCTTGTGATTGGCGACTGGAGTGGGGGGCGTGGGGGCAGGGGTCTTGTGGGACTGAGCCCTTGACCTGTGGAATCTGATGCTGTCTCCAGGTAGATAGTGTCAGAATTGAGTTGAACAATAAGACACCCTGCAGGTGTAAGAGAATTACTTGGTGGAATGGGGAAAACCCCCACATTGGAATCGGCGTCAGAACTGAATACCCTGACTGGCTGGGCGTTTGGTGTGTTTTGTGTATTATCACCGTTGGCTCAGTGTTGGGCTTCTCCTCTGAGAGTCACTCTCCCTAAGGTAGTTTGTACTGACGGATTTCACTTACTGTGCGGCAGATAGCACTGAATTCTTTAGAAACAACTTGTTCCCCTGTGACCCCAGGTTCCTTTGGGCACCTCTAAATTTAATAATTAAAACAGTCACCATCATCTTAAAAGAATGTTCAGGGATAAGAGGTTCACATTTAAAGAAACTCCATGTATACAACTTCCCCTTTTAGGTAGGAGTTCTAGCCTGAATCTTATTCATATTTAATGCCCTTGGATATTCCTTAAGCTGATCAGAAGACCCAAATGGGTCCTGAAGGGTCATGCCTCAATTAGATCATTAACCTTGCCTGGGCAAAGACGGGAGAGAAAGTCGATACCCTCAAGAGGCAATTTGAGGAACTCTAGTTGAGGTCAAAATAAAAGTTCCAGGCAGCCAAGATATGCTCACCCACTTAATTAGGGGGGGAGAGCGTGGGGTGCCTCTCTCCAGAGCCTCTTCTTAACAGCCATCAGGAGAGTTACATAAAACCATTTCATTTTATCTCTTGACTAATCTTTGTGAATATGTTATAAAATACCTTTTTTACAAATATAACATTGGGTGTGACCGAAAGCAGAACTCTGAATTTGTATAATTTATGGACTAGCATCAGATGAGTAGAAATTAATCTTTTTTTTTTCCTATTTAGCTGCAACCCACTCTTAACAAAGTGTAGGTGGCTTAAACAACAGCATTTAGAATCAGAGAACAAAGTGGGCTGACATGGGTAAGAGAGAGATTCATCTCTCCTTTACCCAGCTTGGCTAATTAATCTGGGCTGAGAACTCCCCATGATTTACTTCTGTAGGTCCTCACGATTTCTCCCAGCTGTCTGCAGAGGTGAGCAGTGGGAACTGGGGGATGCCGTAGTGGTCCACGGGCACCTGGCTCAGTGTGAAAGGTCCGCCTTCTACAGGATGGTTCCCACCAGGCCCTGGGAGGTAGTGACACAGGTTGCGGAAATACCTTGGCTTTGGAGAAGTGGAACTCCTAACATGTGGTTCATTTCTCCCTATTTTATTTAAAATTAATGACTAGTCACTTCCAAATGTATTTCCTGATCCCTCAACTTCCCACTAGAGGAACGATACCGTGGTATATTGAAGACTTTTTTTGCAGACAGCAGTAGTTTTACTAGCGAGATGACTAACATAAAAAAAATCACTGTTGCAATAAAGGAAATTTAAAAGACAACATTGACAAATGTTTTTACCTTGTGGCAGCTGGTGGGTATTAGGTGATGGGTGGACGTAGTCTCCAAATAGCTAATGGATGGGAAGGGAAATAAACCCAGAATCTACAGTAGATTGGTTAAAAAGTAAACATGATACACTCAATTTTGACAACTTCCCTGTACCACTACCTCCAACCCCCAACTCCCCCAAACACAGCGTGATTGCCTCTAACTCACATTTTTAAACTGCAAATAATTCAAATCTCTTCCAGTCACTAGCCCAAATCCCTACCCATTCCTCAAAGCCTCATCTGAGGCCACTTTCTCTATGAATCCTCTTGCTTCTAATTCCCTTGCTCTGAGCCCTATGTCAGAAAAGTTTGCCTGTAATTTTGGTTACGTACTGTTGATTATAAAAGTTCCCATGGCCTTTCCTTACATCTCATGTCTGGTAGCCATGTCTCCCCGCCTCAGACTGCATGCCTCCTGAGGGCAGCAGCCACAGCATTAATTTCCCGTGTTTCACAGAGAACCTGGCACAATGGAAAAAATGCGGGTGATTTTGTTGAACGATCTAATTCCTTGTACAGCTCACGTTTCTTGATGGGACTACCATGATCGTTCTCCTTCTAGGGCTTGAAATATGTTTTCTTTCTTTTTTTAAAAATTCAGAAGAGAGAGAGATGTGTGATATATGATGATAGCTGGTTGTGTTTCTGGGTTATAGCTCCATGTGATTTTAGGCAATTTATCTTTCTTGCTGCTACTCCAGCTCTGACCTGTCTCAGCTCCCACAGCCTGAAGTAGTGTTATATCATCGATCTGACTTGGGTTGAATCTTTTGTGTCTCAGGAAAAGGCATCTACCCGTAGTATATTTCCAGTCACCTTTATACATGACTAAGACTAGTGTGTAGGTTGAGGATAATTATAACTTTAATTGCATCTGTAAACGCGTGCTTGGCATTATCATGGTGGGAGAACCATGTAAAACCTCAGGGCAGAGATGATCATACAATTAACCTTTGGCCTCATGCTGGTTTCTGTTTCACTCAGTCAAGATTTTAAATGTATTGACATGATAGGTAAAGTTTAGTTTTTTCCATTCTCCAGTTTAAAGTGAACAAATACATGTTGGAAGCATTCTACTTAAATTAGGATTTATTCTTGCCTTCTACCCTGAATTACCTTTGCCATGGAAATCTTTCTTTTTATGAAAATGCCTCATTGTCTAGTTGCATATTAATTATATCCCCCCTTTCTTTATCATAGTAAAATATAAATTTTGAAATACTAAATGGTGCTTCTAAGCTTATACTGCAAAATAGCAGTTCCCATCTTATTCATTCCTAATTCTTGTTCCCCTGAGGAAACACTTTTTAAACTTTCAGCTATTTTATATTGTTTCTATAAATACCCACTTCTATACTTTCTTTAAAGTTTTATATGTTGTCCATTGAACCAGCTAAGGAGGATGAGGACTTAGTTTTCTTAAATACTTAACAAACACTCGCTTGCATATACACATATTCAAAGACATGCACACATGATGCAACCACATTCACTCATAGATACCTTATTCTCTCAGTACGGTTAAGTCACAGTCTCAGCTCAGGATTATGTGTTTGTATTACTAGGGCTATGAAACAATCATTCACAGCTGAACCAGGCAGTAAGTCATGGTCACATTTTCTATCTTATGGAATGTCAAGTCCTTCCTGATGCCCTTCATTGCCATATTTTAATTTTGCTCAGCCATCTTTGCATCAGTCACAAATTTATCCCCAGAACCTCTAACAGATTTGAAGATATCCTCTGAGTATACTCAAACACTCAGGTGTTTTATCCTGTTTTATTTTCTTACTGGAGATGTTGCTTCTGGAACCCACAGATTTCCTGCTCCAATTTTGACTGGTTGCACTCTAAGCTTCAGAAGCACAGCAGTCATCCTGGAAATCCATTTTGCTTCTCTTCTGCTTTGGATCTTCATTTTCTGGAGCCCAGGTCTTTCTCTTCCTACTATTTGCTCTTGTTTTCATGTGCATATCTTCCTCGAGTACCCTAAGGAAAGAAGATTTTGAGACTTTTCCTATCTGAAAGTGTCCTTTTTCCATCCTCCTAATTTAGTGATAGCTTGGCTGGGTATAGCATTCCAGATTATAAACCATTTCCCTTGGAGAAAGAAGTCCAATGATAACCTTTCTCTTTTCTTAAAATCTGAAAACATTTAAGAACTTGTATTTGAGGTATACTGAAATTTCAAAGTAATGTCTGACTGTAAATCTTATTTTTTCCATTCATTATTTCACAAATGTTCTGAATTTGTCATGCTCTGCCATTTGAGTTTAAAAATTCCTTTGGCAGTTTCTTTATTAACATCTCTGTTCTTTCTGGAATTGCTATATGAATACTAATTTCCAAGTTTATTACCTTAATTTATTAGCTTTCTCAGCTAACATTCATATCTTTTGTTTTAGGTTTGGGAGGTTTTTTTTTCAACTGTTCAATTGAAACTATGAATATTGCTATGAAATTAATTTACATTTTAGTGTCATTTTTAGGTTGTAGAAATCTTTCTTTGATACTTTTTTTTTTTACAGAATCTCATGTTTTAGTTGCATGAAATATGAATCACAGATTTTTTTTTTGTTGTCTTAATTTTTCTTTCTCCATTTGTCTTTTTTTTTTTTCTCAGTTATTCTTTAATTTTGGAACCCTTCTTTAGGCTTCTTGAGACTCTCCTCAAATGTTTGGTCATCATTGACTTTCTGTTCATAGTTTAAATGAGGAGCATGTGTGTACACACCATATACACACACAGAGAAAAGCCTATTTAGAAGCTCTCTGAGAGACGCTGAGCTTGTCAACTGATAAGCTTCATGTTTGGGTAATTAAGTTGACCCTGCCTGTCTTGCATGGGGACCTCCAAATGTCAGTATCCAATGTTCTTTTCTCTCAGGCTTGTCCGTTTCTCCCCAGGGGGACTTGCCAATTTTCTGCATGACTGAGAGAAGCATTGTAGGAGACAAGGGAGGTGGGAGCTGTATGCAGCAGTCTCACTCTTAAATATATTCAATGTCACTCTTACTATTCTAAGGAGAGCACACCTACACCCTCTTTTCTGTAGTTGTACCTGAACTTTTTCTCTAGAGCTTGTCTGTTTCACCTTCATCAAAGTAAATAACCTCTGTGGGGTCTGTGTGGGGCAGCCACGAGGTGTGATGGGAGAAGCATCTGGAGATCTACTGTTAAAGCCGGTTTTAAAGGACTGCTTGAAACCAACTCTGCCTGCTGGCTGACTCTGCATTCCCACCTTCACTATTTTTTCACTGCCTATCCCCACACTTAGATTAGCACTTGACACATAGTGGGTACTCAGTACATGTTTTTTTGAACTGTGACTTTATAACTTTTTCCTCTGAGCGTTTTTTATGTTGTAGATAGACTTCTCCCCATAGGTCCAGGGGTCCTCTTTCTCAGATATGCTGCCTCACTTATCAGTCCACTACCCACGTTAATTTCCCCTCACTGCTCTTTGATCCTTTCCTGTTCTTTCTGTATTGTAGGTTTATGGCCTGTTTATTCCTTTGCTGTCATTTTTGTAGTCATTAGAGATGGGAGATATGGAGACAGTATGTATTTAATCTGCCACATAACCACATACAAGATTTTCTGCTTTAATTTTGTCATAAGTTCATATAAATTTTAAATGAAATATTTCAAGCATTGAGAAAGTATAGAAAATAACACATGTACACACCTATCTTGAAAAGTCTTATCATTTTAGTCATCTTTGCTTGAGATTGCCTCACTGTTGCAGTGAGGCTCACTTTTAAAGGAACAAAATATACTGTTGTATAGTTAAAGCCACTTACACTCTCAATTTCATTCTTTTTTTCTTTTTTACTCCTTGGAGGTAATACACTTCATTTGGTATGTCTTATTCCTATCCATGATTATGTCTTAATGGCCATGTATGCAGACCTAAATACTCTGTAGTTTTATTTTGCATGTTTGAAATTATGCGTAAACAGTGTTGTACATATTCTGCAACTTTTCAGTTGACATGTTTTCATGATGTATATGTGTTGATATATTCGTTGTAACAGCTGTAAGGCATTCCAGGCCCATATTTTATATCCTTTACTTCTGTTTATCCTAGATTGAAAGCTGTCTTGGAGCACAGATAGGTCCATAAAGCCCATGGCTTACCATCACTACAAAAAGGCAACACTGTTTGAAGAGCATGGACCTGGCATTAAGTAGATCTGGATTCAAATGTAGAATCCTTCACCTACTAGCTCTGTAATTTAGGGCAAGTTACTTAACCTCTTAGGTTTTGGTATCATTATTTATAAAATGTATATACTAATAGTACAGACCCTATCGTTATGAGTATGAAGTGTGTAGATTTCAGTGCAGTATTTGACAATATTAAGCAGCCAAATAATGGAACTGCTGTTATCATCACATTGTACAATCATTGACAGTTCACTGACTCATAGAATCTTAAAACTGGTAGTTCAACTATTTTAGGATGTTTCGAATTCCCTTTCCAAAATCCCCTCCAAGTGGTAGCCCAGCCTCTCTATAAAAACCTTCAGTGACTTGACACTCTGAGAGTTCATCCTAGTTTTCCACAGCTCTGTGAAAACCACGCTCACTATCAGGAATTAAAAAAAAAATTCTCCCTATACTTTCTACAAAACTAGTCCTATTTCTACCACTTGGGACCAGACAGAATAAGTCTAATCCCTCTTCTGTATGACAGACCTTCAAATATTTAAGACAAATATCAAGCCCCCCTGAGCCTAATTATATTGAAAGTAGAAAAAAAAATAGGACAGAAAGAAAAGGAAGGGAATTGGTGGATGTCAGTGATGGATGAAGCCTCACACGTTGAAACAAATAGGTGAAAGCAAAAAGAAATACTTTAGAACTTCCCCTTCTGCTAGTTTCTCCAAAATGAAAACCTGTCAGCAGAATCTCCCTTTGAGGAAATCTTGTAAGTGCTACTGAAATTTTTTGTTACTACCTTTTGGGGACCTTCCTTAATGGTATTAACATGTGCTACCAAATGGACTGGGGAAATAACCTTTAAACATGTAAAGAGAGTCTTTATTGTAATCTACTATACTTTAAGCCTGAAATGGATGATAATAGAAGGGAAGCTCTGGTTTTACAAGGTAATAACGTGGTGTCTGAAGAGTCAAACTTTATTGTGAGGCAGGGTGTGGAATAGTTCAGCCCAAAGAAGCTCCTTGACAAATGTAGATCCACCACCCTCTTGAGGCGCGACCTGCCTCCGAAAAGGTTTTTCTTCACAAATTAAGTTGTGCTTCCCACTTTCATAACTGAGTTTCTGACTTTTAATCCAGGTTGTGCTCAGAGCATACCTATCTGTCATATCTTCAACTGAAGCCACTTTTAAAAACTGCCCACTTAGTTAACAACATCAAGATGTGAAGCTTTCTTTTCCCCAGATCTCAGCAGATTATCAGCCTGCAGGGGCTTCTTTAAATTGCCAGTGACTCTAATTGCGTCCTTCAGGCAAGTCCTTCTTAAATTAAGGTCTACAATCAGAAGTGAGGTCAGGGAGTGGCAGACTATGGCCCCCGCCAGGCCAGATCTGGACTGCTTACCTGCTTATGTACAACTTATTAGCTGAGAATGATTCTCAAATTATCATATGGTTGAAGAAAAAAATTAGAAGAGTAATATTAATGACTCATAAAAATGATACGGAAATCAAATTTTAGTGTCCATAAAGTTTTATTGCAACATAGCCACACTTGTTTGTTTACATATGGTCTGTGGCTGCTTCCCTGCCAGGGCGGGAGAGTTGAGTGGTTTCAACAGCGACCTTGCGGCCCACCAAGCCTGATGTTTACACTCTGGTTTTACCAGAACAGGTTGCTTATCCCTGGCCTAGGAATGAAGGTGAGGTGAGTAGAAGGAACCAAGAATCTCAGTCTGAAGGGAAAGAGAAAAGAAAGAAATTGAGTGGTGCCTTGGAGGAAAACACTTACATGAAACTGAACAGTGTCAACAGGGGAAGGGTGGCGCTGTTCACTTTAATAAAAGCCATGGATCAAAACGACCAGAAGCTTTCAAGATTCTTTAAAGGCTCACCCCAGATTTGGACAGCCTGAAAATCATGCTCACCACAAGGAGGAAAGAAAAGTCTTCTGGTAGTTTCTGCAGAATTGGTCCCCATTTGATCGCTTGGGACCAGACAGAACTGGCCTAATCTGTCTTTCATATGACAGACTTTCAAATATGTGAAGACAAGTATCAAGTCCCCCTGTGTCTAATTATATTGGATATGGGGGGAAGATGGAACAGAAAGAAGACGAGGGGAATTGTAGATGTCAGGAAGCCTCACGTATTAACAGACTGTTTTTTAACCTCCTTTCCTACACACACACACACACACACACACACACACACACACACACACACACATGCATAGAGTATCACCACTTTATAGTTACTCTGAACAAAACAAAACTCAAAACAAGTTCAGGATTGGCAATTGCTTCTATGGAGACCTTAGGAGAGGCCATGCATCTTGTTCCCCTCCGGGCTTCAGATGTTACTGATGTTGGTGGCAAAGAAGGGAACAGGCCTGCCAGTTATTGGAAACAGAAAGAAAAAACAGAACACAGTAGTTTCTTAGAAAGTCATTCAGAGATGCTGCACAAATAGAAGACCCCTAACGGATTTCCAAGATGCACAGTATTGTCAAAAAGGAGTCATCAAAGCCTGAATGTGGGAAAAAGAGGGTACCTAGTGTCTCTTCAGTGAGGTGTTGGGTGGTGTTAAAGAGACCATCCTGGGATCATAACTCCGTGGGGACATGTTCTTTTGACTGACCTCTCTTGACTTGGTTACATTACAGCTCTGGAGGGGCACATGTTAAACTATCGAAAACTGGAAGTAACAAATCTTGTCCATAGCTATGCAAATTAATTAAGTTCAGATTCAGTTGAGCTCTGCTTTGTTGAAAAGATAACCATAAATATTACACTTTTATTGCCAATAGGGTATTAATATATAGGTTAATGTTATAAAATTAATCAATATCCTATAGGGTATCTATTATTAACCTATCAGATATTGACCACTTTTGTCTCTATTAACATTTTCATTTCAGATTCCTATTTGTGTGTGTATATACATGCATGTGTGTACATGATGTGTATCTGTTTTTCAAATTCTTTGAATTAACATAAATGTTAGCCAGTTTTCTCATTAATGAATGAGTTCAGTAAATTTTTTATTTTGCATTTGCATCTGAGATGTTTTTTAACTGTGGAAGCGTTTTAAGAATTTATATTTATACTTTTTTATATTTAGAATTGTAATTATGTTTATAATTCTTTATTGAATTATATAAATATATTGCAAACAAAATTCTTTCAGATGAGTGAATCATTCCTTTCCAAAGTGTACTTTTCAGTGCCTCTGTTTCTTAGCACACCAGAAGCAAGCCTTGAGAAGGTGCTAACATGTCTTGACCAGCAGTAGTGTCTTCTGATGGTCCCCAATTCTGTCTGGACTGCTAATCTGCCCTCAAAACAGAAGTACTGGGCTCCTGGAACCCTGTGCTGAGCATCAGCTGCTGGGAAACCTGTGCAGAAGCTCAGACTTGCAGACCCCAGAAGCTGCTGCTGGTTAAATTCTTTCACTGTGTGTCTAGGTGGTCCATCCTGTTAGAAACTCTGAATTCTGCCCTTGAATTAAGAAGACTTTCTGTTCTCTATGTAGGTGGCTTAAAAGAAAAAAAAAGTAATGCTATTTATTTATTTACTTAGGAATCAGAACACTGTGAGAGTGGACTTATCTCTGCCACCAACTAGCTTCCAAATCTTTGGCTAAGCACTTCATTTCAGTGCTATTTCTTTCTTTCTGTGTGTGTGTGTGTGTGAGAGAGAGAGTGATGCTTTTTTTTAATTGAAGTATTATTGATATACAACCTTACATTGTTTTTAAGTACACAGCACAGTGGTTCAGCAGTTACCTATATTATTAGATCCTCACCCCCTGCAGTGTGGTTACTATCTGTCAACATGTTACAGAATCACCAGCAGTATTCTCCATGCGGTACTACCAACCCTGTAACCAACCTATATAATGATTGAGAATTTCATATATGCCCGTTTATCCCCCTCACCTTCCCCAACCACCCATCCCAACCCCTCCAGATGGAAACCACCAGTCACTTCTTAATGTTTTTGAGTCTACTATTATTTTGTTCATTCTGTTTTGCTTTGTTGTTACAGTCCACAAGTAAGTGAGGTCATATGGTGTTTGTATTTCTCCTCCTAGCTTATTTCACTGAGCATAATAGCCTGTAGGTTCAGCTATGTTGTTGCAAATGGCAGGATTTATTTTTTCTCTATGGCTGAATAATATTCCATTGTGTATATGTACCACATCTTCTTTATCCATTCATATGGATACTTGGGTTGCTTCTATATCTTGGCTATTGTAAATAATGTGACAGTAACATGCATATATCTTTTTGAATCAGGGATTTTGTTTTCTTCAGGTAAATTCCTAGAAGTGGAACTACTAGGTCATATGGTATATCTATTTTTAGTTTTCTTGAGGAACCTCCATACTGCTTTCTACAGTGGCTGTGCCAGTTTACATTCCCACCAGCAGTGTAGGAGGGTTCCCTTTTCCCACATCCTCACCAACACTTGTTATTTCTAGTCTTTTGGATAGTGGCAATTCTAACTGGTGTGAAGTGATACTTCATTGTGGTTTTGATTTGCATTTCCCTGATGATTAGTGATGTGGAGCATCTTTTCATGTGCCTGTTGGCCATCTGTATTTCTTCTTTGGAGAAATGTCTGTTCAGCTCCTCTGCCCATTTTTTTAATCAGGTTATTTGTTTTTATTGTTTGGTGTTGAGGTATATGAGTACTTTATATATTTGAATGTTAACCCCTTGTCATATGAGTTGTTTATGAATGTGTTCTCCCATATTGTAGGTTTCCTTTTTGTTCTGATGGTGTCCTTTGCTGTACAGAAGAATTTTAGTTTGATGTAGTCCCACTTGTTCATTTTTTTTCCTTGCCTGTGATGTGTCCAGAAAAAAATTGTTCAAGAGATTTTTCTTGTGTTTTCTTCTAAGCGTTTTATGGTTTCATGTCTTACATGTAGGTCATTAATCCATTTTGAGTTTACTTTGGTGTATGGAGTTAGACAATAATCCAGTTTCATTCTCTTGCATGTAAGCTGTCCAGTTTTCCCAACACCAGTTATTGAAGAGACTCTCTTTTCCCCATTGTATATTCTGGCCCCCCTTTATCATGTATCAATTGAACATATATGTATGGGTTTATATCTTGGCTTTCTGTTCTGTTCCATTGATCTATAGGTGTGTTCTTATGCCAGTACCATACTGTTCTGATTACTGTAGCTTTAGTAGCAGAACTTGAAGTCAGGGAATGTAATCCCCCCAGCTTTGTTCTTCTTTCTCAGAATTGCTTTGACTATCAGGGTCTTTTGTGGTTCCATATACATTTTAGGATTATTATTCACTGAAAAATGCCATTGGTATTTTGATAGGGATTGCACTAAGTCTTTAAACTGCTTTGGGCAGGATGGCCATTTTGACAACATAAATTCTTCCTATCCATGTGCATGGGATAGATTTCCATTTCTTGGTTCCTTCTTTATTTTCTTTCAAGAGTATCTTAATAGTTTTCAGAGTATAGGTCTTTTACCTCCTTGGTTAGGTTTATTCCTAGGTATTTTATTCTTTTTGATGCAATTGTAATAGGAATTTTTTCCTGATTTCTCTTTCTGCTAGTTTGTTGTTAGTATATAGGAGCTCAACAGATTTCTGTGTATAATGTATCCTGCAACTTTGCTGAATAGAGTTATTCTTTTAGCTTTTTGATGGAGTCTTTAGGATCTTCTATGTATACCATTGTCATCTGCAAACAGTGGTACTTTAACTTCTTCCTTACCAATTTGGATGTCTTTTATCTTATTTTTTCTCATTGCTGTGGTGAGGACTCCAGTATGTTGAATAAAAGTGGTGAAAGTGGACACCCTTGTCTGGTTCCTGATCTTAGATGATAAGCTATCAGCTTTTTGCCACTGAGTATGATGTTAGCTGTGGGCTTGTTGTATATGACCTTTGTTTTGTTGAGGTACATACTCTCTTTACCCATTTTTGTGGAGAGTTTTTATAATGATGCCGAATTTTGTCAAATGGATTTTCAGTATCTATTGAGATGATCTTGTGGTTTTTATCCTCCTTTTTGTTAATGTGGTGTGTCATGTTGTTTGATTTACAAATATTGTATCATCCTTGTATCCCTGGAATAAATCCTGCTTGGTTGTGATGGATGAACCTTTTGATGTATTTTTGAATTCAGTTTGCTAATATTTTGTTAAGGATTTATGCATCTATGTTCATCAGGGATATTGGTCCAAAATATTCTTTTTTGGTAGTGTCTTTGTCTGGTTTTGGTATTAGAGTGACGCTGGCCTCATAGAATGAGTTTGGAAGTATTCCTTCCTCTTCTACTTTTTGAGTCCATAAGAAGGGTGGGTATTAGCTCTTCTTAAATGTTTGGTAGAATTCAGCTGTGAAACCATCTGATCCTATACCTTTGATGATGGGGGGCTTTTGATTACCAATTCAATTTCATTACTGGCGATTGTTCAGATTTTCTGTTTCTTCCTGTGTCAGGTTGTACTTTTCTAGGAATTTGTCCATTCTTCTAGGTTGTCCAATTTATTGGCATATAATTTTTCATAGAATTCTCTAATAGTTGTTTTTCTGTGGTATCTGTTGTGACTATTCCTTTTTTGTTTCTGATTTTGTTTGTGTCTTCTCTTTTCTTTATAAGTCTGGCTAGGGGTTTGTCTGTTCTGTTTATCTTCTCAAAACACAAGAACAAGCTCTTGGTTACATTGATTATTTTCTATTGTTAGCTATTTTATTTCTGCTCTGATCTTTATTTTGTCCCTCCATTTACTAACTTTGGGTTTCATTTGTTCTTTTTATAGTTTGTGAGTTTAGACTGTTTATTTGGGACTCTTGTTTCTTGAGGTGGGTCTTTATTGCTATGTACTTCTTAGAAATGTTTTTCTGGTGTCCCACAAATTTTGGACTGTATTATTTTTGTTTTTGTCTCCATGTATTGCTTGATCTCTGTTTTGATTTGTTCATTGATCTATTGATTATTTAGAAGCATTTTGTTTAGCCTCTATGTTTGTGGGTCTTTTTATTTTCTTCATGTAATTTCTAGTTTCATACCACTGTGGTCTGAGAAGCTGGTTGATACAATCACAATCTTTTTAAATTTATTGAGGCTCCTTTTGTGGCCTAGTATGTGATCTATTCTGGAGAATGTTCCATGTACACTTGAGAAAAATGTGTATCCTGCTGCTTTTGGGTGGAATGTTCTGTAGATGTCTTTTAAGTCTATCTGATCTAATGTGTTTTTTAGTGCCTCTGTTATTTTTCTTTCTGCTTTATTTGTCTATTGATGTAAGTGGTGCATTAAATTCTTCTAATATGAATGAATTACATTCTCTTTCCCCCTTTAATTCTGTTAGGAGCACCTAAATATGCAAAACAAATGCTATGTTGGTACATAGATATTTATGATGGTTAATTCTTCTTGTTGGACTGACCCCTTTATCATTATGTAATGTCCTTCTTTTTCTCTCTTTTTTTGAAATCTATTTTGTGTGATGTAAGTACTGCAACTCCTACTTTTTTCTCCCTTTTATTTGCATGAAATATCTTTTTCCATCCCTTCACTTTCAGTTTGTGTGTGTCTTTGGGTCTGAAATGAGTCTCGTAGGCAGCATGTAGATGGGTCTTGTTTCTTTATCAATTCTGCCATCCTATGATTTTTGGTGCATTCAGTCCATTTAAATATAAGGTAATTATTGATAGGTACATGCTTATCACCATTTTATTAAATGTGTTCTGGGTATTTTTTTTGGTAGTTTCTCTCTGTTCCTTTCTTTCTCTCATACTCTTATTATCTCATGGTTTTCTTTTTTTATTTTTTTGTTTATCTATTATAGGGTTTAGGTTTGTGGTTACCAAAGATTCAAGAGTAGCTTCCTGACTATGTAACAGTCTGTGCTGAGTTGATCATTGCTCTGTTTCAAACACAATCTAAAGTCCTTCTTTTTTCTTCTTCTTCCTCCACACTTTATGTATTAGATGTTGTAATCTGCATTTTTTGTGTATCCCTTGGCTGATTTCGTGTGCAGTTGGCTTTACTGTTGGTGGGCCATGGGCGGGGCTGCCCACCTGCCTGCCAGCAGTAGTCGATCTCAGTCTGCACAGATGACAGTTTGCCCAGCTGGCCCTTTGTGAGCTGAGCAGTGGTGTGTCTGGGATCACTGTTGGCATGCCCAGCCTCTGCCCTGAAGTGATGGTGGCACTGCCGGTCCAGTGGGGTAGGTGGGGCTGTCATGCTTCGGGGCGTGCAGAGGCAGGGGCACTCGGAGCTGGCTCCCGCAGGTGCCTCTCCAGTGGAGCTGAGATCTGCTATGAGAGCTGTGAAAGCCGCACTCTGCCTCCCAGGCAGCAACGTCTGCGGCTGCTGGGCTGAGCGAGCTGGGAGGGTGGGTGGGCAGGCGGGTGCCCAGGGAAGCATCTGGGGACTGAGCTGCCATTGGGGTGGATGGAGTGTTTGGGCTCCTGCAGGTGCCTGACCTGGTGGGCTGAGGGAGGGCTTAGGGTGTTGTCCACCTACCCTTTCTCCTGCAGAGAAATCCTTGCCCTTCTGGCATCCTCCCACTGTGGGTGAATCTTTCAAACTGCCACCTCTGTTTTGGGGCTCAGCAGGACTGGTAGAACATCCCTGTCCTCCACAAGGGACGGAGTCTGAGCCATCCATAGTGTTCCAACTCTCCCTGGTGTCCAGCCCCACTCATCACCAAAGCCCTGTGCAACGTGGACTCATATCCCCCAGAGAAAATCTCCAGGGCCAGGTGTGTTGAGTTCCTGAGAGCTTATCCCCTCCCTGTTCTGTTCCGTTCCTCTCCCTCCAGCTTGTGGGCTGGCATGGGGGGTGGGAGGGGGGTTTCTAACTGATCAGGGCTCTGGCACTTTACCCTTCTGTGCATGCTCTTTTCTTTACCAGGAGTAGGTGGTCTGTTCTGCAGTCTGCTGGTCATTAGTTGTATTTTCTGTAGTGGATTCCTTGGTGTGTGTTGGGGTGTGTGTGTGGAGGGGGGTGTGGGGGGATTTCTGCCTTGCATTCCTACTCCATCTTTTCCCCTGAAGGAGATCTCATTTCTTTTCTGTTTGAATAAGCATATAATTACCTCACTGGCCTTGGAAGAAAGTTTCTAGATACAAAATAGATAATGTCTAAATGTATGAAGAAGGGGATAAACCTAATGAACTTTCACTCAATTCCTTAATTCAGTTTTATGACTACTCTCATGTCCTTTATCCCTGCTGAGGTTGATCACCAAAGGATGCCCGTATCTCCCATCCCCTGGACTGTGATCCCCATAAGGGGCTGTTCATCTCACTTGCCTCCCAGTTTCCCAATTTGTGAAGCACCTTCTCTGGTGCTTTCAGTTATCAGCAAAATGCTTTATATACTGTGGGGCTCAGGACACACTACCCCAAAATATGGTGCTTTAGCATATTGAATATTTTAAGCAGAAGGAGTTTGAGAAAATGGCAGAAACTAGAAGGTCACTCTGACCTCTCCCTCTCCTGCGTCTTCCTTAAGGCAGATCCTTAAGTTCCCAGAGGCAGGGAGACATCACCAGAGACAGGGGATGTAGGGTGGAGAAGACTATATAAACAAATCTTATCACTTCTTCACCTTTAACTACCCCCTAGCTCTAAAACCTTTGTCTTGTTAGTTCTTCAAATGTTTATTGTTTCTTTGTGTAAAAGACTACTACTGCTCTGGTCACTTCTTTGGATTCCCATTGTCTTGTAAAGGCTGTCATATACATGTATAAATTCAATAAAATTTGATGCTTTTCTCCTGTTAATCTATTTCACATTAGTTTAAATCTTAGGACAGCAAGAGACCCAGAGAGGGTAGAGGAGAATTTTTCCCCATCTACATACAACTCATCTCTGAATATTTCCTTTTTTCCTTACTCTTACTGAAACCTGGCTCCTCCTAAAGAAACTACTTCCTCTGTGGTATACTTCTTTTTAGGTGGTCATTTTTTCCCCTATACTTTCTGTCCTTCTTGTGTCAATTTCCAGACCATCTCTCCCTCTTCCTAATATCGTCCATTTTTATGCTCCCATTTTGAGATAATACCAGCCACTATCTCTCCTGGTTGCAATAATCTATAGATACCTAAGTCAATTCCTATTACTCACTGAAGAGTTAGCTTCTGGCTTTGTTATTCTGTGCAATATACTGCTGTTTAAATGTGAGATTCCAATATATATAGATGATTCTTCTACCTCCCTGTGTTCTCAATTCCTTGAATTTTGATTCCCTGATGATTTTATCCTTCACCGTACTTCATCTACTTTGACCTATCAACATATTATAGATCAGTGTTAACTGGGGTTAAGATATCCCAGAGGATATCTGGGAATATCTGTAGATGATTTTGGTTGAAACAGTTGGTAGGTACTGTTGGCATTTAGTGGTTATGACCAGGGGTATTATTAAACTCCTACAAAGCACAGGAGAGACGCCCAGATAACAAAAAAATTAGCCCTAAATGTCAATAGTGCCAAGATTGAGAAAAATCCATATAGATCTCATTGTTTACAACAAGTATGTGCCTCCGTAATCTGTTTCAAGCATCTCACTTTGTAACCTCTTTTTAAAAAAGAAAGAAATCTCTCCTCCCTTTACTGCAAAGCTCTTCAAAAGAACTGATTATATCCCTGGCTGTCTTCCTTTTCTCTTCCCTTTTTTTTTTCTTGAACCCACTGTAAAAAGGCTCTCCCTACCCACACTCTAAACTGGTCTTGACACGATCGCAAAGGACGTCCACGTTGCTAATCCAAAGGGCAGTGACTAATTCCTCTCCGATTCCATCTGTCAGCAGCGTTCAACAAAGCCGGTCACGCCCTCTTCTTTGTCCTACCTTGTCACATGCTTGGACGCTACTCTGTTTTCCTTTTACCACACTGGCTGCTCTTTCCCAGTCTCCTCAGAGTCCTTCTCATGATGCCCTCCCACAATCTTAAATGTCATCTATATTTTGACACAACTACTGAATGTATTCCTCTCCCCTGATCAGACTGGTATATCCACCTGTATATTCCAAATTTCCACTTATGTTCAAAACACCTATTAGATACCTAACACACACAAACCAGAACTCCTGGTATCTACCCTTCTCCAAATCTGTTCTCCTCCTGTATCTCCATCCCAGGTGATGACCTGCCCATATATTTGGTGTCACTGGCTTTTTCTTTCACGACATCCATCATTTGCATGAACAAATCCTTCCACCTCTGTCTTCAGAATATACACGTTATTCAGACACCTCTCATCCCCTTTACTGCAGCCACTCTGAACCATCCCTCAGTCCCCCACAAATGGTGATCTCCTTGCACACTCTTTGGGCACTACAACATAGTACTCTTCAAGCTACCCTAGTAATCCTGCCAGCCCTGTTCAGATGCCTCTCAGTAGCTTCCCATTTTACGTAAGTACAAGCCAAAACTGGTAAGGTCACATTTGATCCATTCCATTACTTCTGAGCTCATCTCCTACAACTATCTTGCTTACACTGCCCCAGCCCCAGGGACCTCCTCATGGTTCTGTGAGTAAGCCTGGAATACTTCCATCTCAAGACTTCGCAATTGCCAAAACCCTCTTCTCCCAGGGAACTTCTAGATTCATTCTTCATGTCCTTCAGGACTTTAGTCATAAGCCACCTTCTCAGAGAAACCTTGCATAACAACCTTATTTAAAATTACAACCTGAATCATATCCCCAGAAAGCACATACCTCTTTCTTGTGTCTAACTCACTCTAAATTTCACTTAGTCTTTACTTGTGTCCCCTCAGAAGATAGAAACTTAGTTTTGTCCACTGCTGTATATGCCTGGGCCTCCCCTATAGTAGACAGTCAATAAATATTTTAATAAGATCAACTGCTGGGTAAAGTAGTGAGCTAGGCACAATTAAATGGTCCCTCATTTCCTTTTTTGCCAAGATTGTCAAGGACGATCAAAAGAAATGATCATTTGGGCTCATAAAAGCCAGAGGTATTACCTCTTACCTATTTCAGTGATGATAATAAATACATAGTTGACCTTAGTTTTTTTAAAAATTATTTTCTGTTACAACACTGTCAAGAACACACCTTATATTGATGATCTTTCTCAAAGTATTTGGATTTAGAGATAGATGCGTAGAACAGTCACTATCTCCATTTTTCTGGGTATCCAAACCACATCACCCGACCTGCCATTGGAAGAGACAAAAGGAATATGGGTCCCTGAAAAAACTTTACCTGCATGTCTAATAATTAATTTGGTCTAAAAACATTAATTTCTGATCTTTTATTTACCATATGCATCTCCCATTCTATTAAAATAACTGCATAGCATCTACTAGAGTACAAAGGTTCCTTCCCACACAAATTTCTTTTGATCCTTGCTGTAGCCAAATGTAGGAAGTGGGACAGGATATTTAATGCCTATTTTATAGATGTGGAGATTGAGACTCATAAAGTAAAAAGCATTGACTGAGACTCCACTTGCTGGGCATGAGACTCAGATGAGACCCTCCTCCATCGGCTCTGGGCTCCTGCTATTTAACTGCACTGCATCTCATCCATGGCTGGGCGCCCGACACCCATCTCTTTGAAAGGAAGGATACATTTAATTTTTCTCTAGCTCAGAGCAAAGTTATTTCATACAAATCATAAAATTGTTTGTGATAATGCCTTTGCCTTCTAAAATAGTCTTTATGAGGTTGAACAAAATATTTTTGCCACATTCCCATCAGTTTTCAGGGTGCATTTTTAGGACTGTTATAGAGGAACATGGTTAAATCAAGAATTACAGGCAAGAATGAAAAAGGTTACCATGGGTTTATCATATGTTTAGTGATGATTTTTCAAAGTACAAATAAATGAGTTGATGAGAACAAAGAAGTTGAAGACTATGTGGGCTAAATTAATTTCAGATGTAGAGCCCAGTTTCTCTGTCATTTATCTTTAGAAAAGTGAATCCCCAAATGGGAACTGTGAGATACTACTATTGCTCATGAAGTAGGAGTTAGTAGGTGATAAATATGTGGAAAAGGTTGCAGACAGAAGCTTTGTTTGAGTGATTAAAAATGCTTATTAGCATAATTCATAACAATAGTACTGACTGAGTATGGTTGCTAGGGGATTAAGTGGGTGAACCCATGTGAAGTGCCTAACACCATGAAAGTATTCAGGGTATTTTTTGAATGAATGAGTAATTCTCATCAGAGTAAGTTTGGTCAAATTCCAGTAAATGTTGGCTACACAGAACAAATGTAAGTTGGTCTAAAGCAGCTTAAGCCAGTCAGAACTACCTCCTAAGTAGGCAAAACAGTGTATTGCAGGTTCCTGTTGACCTGTTAGGTTTTCATCAGGATGAGCTAATTGCATCTGGATTTTTATGCTACTCAGAGTTGTAGTGAAAATCTGTTTTGACCAATTCAGATTGGGCTTCTTTGCTCTGACCACATAATTCTGAAATTCTTGGGGCCCAGTCATACTGATTTACCTAGTTACTTAGAGCCAATTCTCATTCTACCACTGACTTAAATATATTTTAATCAGCTTTAAAGTGTTGCCTAACTTAAAATGGTAAGAAAGAAGACTTGGAACCCCTCACAGAACCTTTGTGGCTCTTCATACCTATCCGATGGTCCCATTGTTGACCCAAAAAAGAATTACATGGCTAAATAAGTTTAGGAAACATTGCACCTACTCCTTAAAGATCCGTATACATTTGCTCCAGCACACACAGGAAGGATTTCAGAAATCTAGGGAATGGTGTTTACTTTATTCCACAGCTTTCCAAACTTAATTTGAAAAACAAAAACTTATTATATTTCTATGGATATGGTATTTTGCTTCAAAAAAAAAAAACAACCCCGAATTTGGAGAAGACTGGTTTAAACCAATTTTGACCTTTCAGTTTCCTATTTAAAGTAGTTGGTTTTAAATTATCTTTGAGTAGATCACTGTTTTAACTGGCTCTGGCTCTGACCAGCTCTAAGTAGTTACTAAATTAACTTTAGCATTTTAAAAACCATGTAAAACATTTAATTAGTCAAGACATTGAAATGTGCGATATCGTACTTATTTTCTTAACAGTTTCCCATGGAGAGGCAGGACATTTTTCTGTTCAAGTGTCTGTTAAAGAAAACAAACAGAAGCATTTTGAGCAATAAGGTGAATGGTAAACCAATTATATAGTATGTATGGCTAGGATTATCTCAGAGTATATGCAGATATATTCCAAAGACAGGTGGTGTGTGTGTGTGTGTGTGTGCGTGCACGCGTTGGGATGGGTTAGGAATAGATCATCTCATTCTTGCTCCCCATAGCCTGGTCGTGTCTCATTCTTGAGGCCAGAAAGAGCAAGTGAGTTCAATATGCCACCAGGACTTTAGAAACCGTCCTTGATGCGCAGGGCATCCCTGCCCCTGCCAGGATGTGGCAGGAGGTCTGTAGAGGGGTTCCTCATTGGGATTTCAAAGTTCCACTCATGCAGTATCCTAAAATGTCAATAAAAGACTCTTTATTCATAAATAACTGATAGGCGGTAATTTGTGTCTGTACATTTATCTTGAAAAGTCTGTAACCATCCAGTTTTTTTTTTTCAAACTCTACATAAAACATCCAAACTGTTCATTTTGTTCAATACAATATAACACAGCTGTTTGGCATTACCAAATATATATGTATATATATTTATAGATATGTACATGTGCTGAAAAAAGAAGCTGGCGCAGCCTTTTCTAAGAAGTCCACCCAAATATTTACTGTACAACATTCAGAATTTACATTGATAATACAAGGCACAGAAAGTGTGGTATGAAGCCAAGGCCATGCTTTATTTAAACTCGCTCCTCTGGCTTGTCACTCCTTCAGCTTCATGTCAAATGAAGTGTTCGCTTTTTGTTTTCTGTGGTTTTTTTTCAGCTTTGAACACATCAATTAAAAGTCGGGAGTGGTATGGGTTTGAGATATGAATCGCTTGAAAGAGCCACCCTCCCCCACCACATGCCTTCCCAAATTAAATAGGACAATATAAAATCTGTTTAAAAATTCTTCCATACAGAAATGGAGGTAAACAATTATTCGTTAAGTTTTGGGTTTGGGTTAGGAGAATAAGCCAGTTGTTTTCTAACTGCATCTATTTGTAATATTCCTAGGGTGACCCTTACTTTTTATTACATGTACCAATTAGAATTAGTCATCAAGAATGGGACATTTTTAATCCATCTTTATTCCAGTTCAGAACAGGAGAAAATTGTTTTCCTGACCAGGAAAATTCCCCCAGACTGACTTTTCCCACCTTCCTCTGGAGAAATTTGGAGCAGGAGTGGCTCACGATCTCAGGCCTTGGAGCGTTTCTGGGTGAAATTTTTAAGTTGCCTCTGATGAAGCCTAGCCAAAGGCCCCTGGTAAGGAGTGACTCCCTTCAGCGTCGGAGCTAACGGAGGGAAATCAGAGCTGTTGGACCTGTTTCTGATTGTAATGCCTGTCAGTGATGAGGTCAGAAGGCATGATATTCTGGCTTTGCAAACTTCCCTCAAATACCATCTGTACTTTTCATGATTCAACAGAGCCACAGTTAAACCTCTACCTACAGTATCTATCTGATTTTAAGGGCATGTAGAATTTGTCCAGTTTGGGAATTTGTATGTATATAATGCTTGAAATAATGAAATACTTCTGGGGTTAGCAAAATTTGAGGCAAAAGGACATTTTCATTGTAATCATGCCTTTTGTAAAAGTATTTAACACACATTTCTACTCATGCAAGAATTACATTACCAAATTTAGGGATATTTTATAATTCAAGGCTGTAACATTTCGGGGAAAAAAGATGTACCCCCTGCCAAAATCAGTATTAGGGGAGGGAGGAGGACTTTTTTTTAAGCTTAGGCCTAAACATGAAGCTTACTGCCTTTTTTATCTTTGGGTTCAGATGGAGGGTGGGATCTAAGACATGACATTTAATGTTACTGTCTTAGGCCCACCTCATGAAGACATTCCAAATCCATGATCTCCACAACAAAAGGAAAAAGCAAAGTAGTTGCTTCAAAAACCACAATTATTCTATGTGAGTTAAATTTCCTACTTCAGATCACAGTACTACACACTAGTGACTAATGGCCAGGTCTGACTTCCATCCCCTTTTATCTCTTGAGAAAAATACAGCATACAAATTGCCATCTCGATCTCGTTGACCCTGCATTTGGGGATGTGAGGAGTCCGTGTTAGACACCGGCTCTCTTGGAATTGCTTTAGCAGAAACACCACATGCTGTCAATACCGCCAAACAGCTTTATAACTGCAGCTTTTCAAAGAGTTTGGAAAGTAAAAACACAAAATATGCAACACGCCTAAAGTCAGTTAACATTTTCACTTTGTGACATTTGACAAAATACATTTTTGCTTGTATCTCAGGAAAATTCTATGCAGACAAAACAGTGGAAACTGCAGAAACGGTGGCCATTCATCTTTTGGCTAAAGCATTGATTTTTCAAATACGGTGCTGTGGCAACTAACACCAAAGGGCTACTAAAATTTTGTCACTATCTGTAGGACAACGTTTTGTTCTCCCACTTGCTGTGGCTGTCACCTCTAGTCCAGTCAGTGGGAGTTAGTAAGGACTCAGAACTTTGCAATGTTTCATGAGGAAAATGAATGAAAATGGGCCACACAATGGGCCAGACTTGTTCCTCAGCTCCTTCCTGGTTCCTGTGACCTTCACAGATCTGGAAGAAAGACCTCAGAGAGAAGGTCCCTTTCAATGTATCTGACAGTTTTGTTCTTCAACACCTTTACAGAGGGACCAGGAAACTTGGGAGAGAGTGGTAAAAAGGGGAAAAACAAAAGCACACCAAACACTTGTATAACATTTTGAAATTCACAGGTAAATCTGCCAGAAGTTTGGCAAGCAGAGAATACTACCAAAAACCAATTACAGGTGGTCCCTGACTTTCGACGGCTCGACTTAACAATATTTCAACTTAATGATGGGGCAACAGTGATATGCATTTAGAAGAAACCATACTTCCAATTTTGAGTTTCTATCTTTTCCTGGGCTGGGGAGATGTGGTAGGCTTGTCTCTTGTGATGGCAACCAACCGCAGCTCCAGTCGGCCTTGTGATCACGAGGGAAATAGCCATTCTGTATCCACAGAACCACTGTTTTTCACTTTCAGTAAAGCTTACGGGAGATACTCAATACTCTATTATAAAATAAGCTTTGTGCTAGATGATCTTGCTCAAGTGTAGGCAATTGTAAGTGTTCTGAGCATGTTTAAGGTAGGCTGGGCTGAGATATAATGGATGTTCTGTAGGTTAGCTGTATGAAATACATTTCAACTTACAATATTTTTCAATTTACGAGTTTATCAAGATGTAACCCTACTGTAAGTTGAGGAAGATCTGTATACCATTTTAATATTCTACCTTTGCTTATCAATCCTGATGTTGAGAATTTCTTTCAAGGAAAATAGCTGCAATAAATCCAGAACTTTTAATCCAAAAGGAACCCTATTTAGTGATCTGAGTTAGCATCCCCTCCCAGAGTCAATTGAAAGAAAAATACAGGGACCATGGCAAGGGATAACACCTGCAGCTGGAGACAAAAATAATAATAAAAAAAGGAAAGTTCCCCTCTTTAAAGAGAACTGTGTCGATTCCTATTCGTCTCTTACAAAAAAGGCCAATAAAATTTTTGTGGGAGTACATCTGAGTTTTATGAGACTTTCTGCCCTGGTAAATGAAGTTTGCATTTAAATCCATGGAGTGAGCTTCCTTTTGGCCTAAAGGATTTTAATGGAAACCAGTAAGACTGCACAGGCAATGTTGTAAAAACTGTAAATTAACTTTATGATGCTGCAGTCTGAGAAAGCTGTGAAGTGCACCATTTTGGTGGCATAATGTTAAAGCATGACTATTAGACTTAAATGCCTTTGAGGACTGAAAAGGTCTTGCATTCAGTGGGATATTTTGTAAATATCATAATTGACCTACCAAGTATTAAAGGCCACTTTTAATTTCTTGGTTCATTTTGCACTAGGACAACAAGACTTCTAGTCTTCTAAACACTTGGATGGCAGACTGAATCTCTTTCAAGAGGGGCATTTGTGTGTGATGGGAACAAGGGCTTAGGTACCAGTAAGTGACCTTAGGAAGCTCAAGTATCAGCTAAGTCTATGTGATATGCAATTTCACATGCCCCCCTGCCACACACACTTGCTCCTTGGCCTATAAATCTCACAAACCTGGGTTCTCTTTGGAATTCTTTTGTAAGATACTGCCCATTCCTGACATGCAGTGGACACAGAATTTTATACATGTCTGTGGAATGCAAGCAGAAATAAGAGAGAAATGTAAAGAGGGAATGAAAGGAACCGAAAGGTGGATTTGAACCTTGGGCTGAAATCAAAGGTGAATCATATTAATTAGTTTCCTTGGAAACACAGTATGATATGATTGAGTGCATTTATAAAACTCCATCCCAAAGAAAACAAAAATCCACCAGAGGAAATTCCAGACATTCAAGGATCGATAATCACCTCTAATCTTAAAATAATCTAGATATATTTAAGGGAAAGCATAATTTTCCATCTGTTTTAAAATATAAAAGACATTATAAAAAATCTAAAAAGGATCTGTGTGGATTCACAGAATAATATATAACAATTCTAAGGCCCATACGGAAGAGTGAAAAGGTAGGAAGGTTTTAAAAACAAAAGTCCTCCCAGATGGATACTAACAAAAGCTCTATAATGTGTTTTCTACAAGTTATTGTTCAACAGTGAATGCAGATTCTTTCTGCATACCACCTGTGCCAATCAACTGTTTATTTTGGGTGATTGACCATCTACTTCCACTTCTTTTTCTTTAAGAAATTCTATCAGGGATGTCAAACGTTTTAGACTTTCATGCTTTGTCTCTGTTGCTCTCTGGAAGGAAGAGAGCTCACCAGCAAACGGGTGTCTTTCTGACCTAGATATGGTGTTCTGAAAATATGCCTGATGGTTCTAAGAGGATTTGTTCTCTATGTAATATATGCCTTTGGTTCCTGAGAAAAGCAAGACGCTTTTGAATTTCATGCAGCAAAGCCTTCTATCAAATACAGGGGGCCATACGTACCATTAGAGAAAATGGCGAGCACATTCAAGTGTTCTTCTGTGCCTTACCCACGATACCATAAATTCAACCTATCTTTAGGTCATTGTCATGCACATTCAAGTGTTCTTCTGTGCCTTACCCACGGTACCATAAATTCAACTTATCTTTAGGTCATTTTCACTTAGGTGGGGATTCACATTTTTTTTAACGTGGGATTTACAAAAATGCTTAAAAAAAATTGATCGTATTCCCATGGCCAAGACTCCCCATTTTCTCCATTTCCCGACTATTTTTACTTTTGTTCTAACGTAGCTCCTAGGTAGCTAATCAGCCTCGTGGTTAATGTCATTGATTTCGGGTGTCCGGACTGTGGGCAGCTAATTGACACGGCCACCAGAGGGCGGGCGGGAGCAGACCTGATCATCCCTGGTGTACCAGGACATCTTGTCACATGATTTTGTAGGATAAAAGAGGGAGTAAAAGTGTTAAAGTGGGGGTCATAAATTATCTGTGGATTTCAGTTCTCTATTTCACTGCCTCTTACTTTAAAAAAGAATCATAAAACAACAGCCATTTGTTAATGGCCCTGTAGAGAAAGCGTACTTGGTGAGATTGAGAGTCAGGGCTTGAGGGATTCCTGAATGGTGCATGTGGCTTCTGGGACACTGGGAGAGGTATATTCCTCAGGTCTATATGGGTATCATTCACAGCAAAGACTCTCTGCTAGTTTCTCACGAGGCAAAAGGAGGATGGCCTATAGCCCTCCGAAGAGATTTTGTGATAACAGTACCGGCAGGCTAGAACATTTCAAGAACCTGACCTGACAGTGGAGACCCATGGCCCGTATAACCACAACTCTGGGAACTGGATCAACACGCCCATCCTAGAATTTCCTCTTATTTGAGGCCTGTGGCATCTGAGTCCATGTTTCCTCGGACTGGATTTGACCTTTGTCTCCGGACGCATGGCATCAGCTGTGTTCTGAGAGCACTCTGCAATCTGACTGGCTTAGCCGGGAACAGGGGTGGCTCTACTTCACTGAGTTTGAAGAAATATGTTTCCGTGTTGGAAAGTCTAATTATGCTCTTTGCAACCTGTCCTCTACTCTAAAGAATGGGGCATAGATTTGTCTCTGGGAAAAAATGAAGGTGGGGTTACCCCAAGAACTAGTTTGTGGTCTGTCTTACCTATCAGCCTTGTCTCCACTAAGTGGCTAGAATAAACAGGGAATGGGTGCTGGTGTGGTGCACGCAGCTTCTAACCCTAAATGCCTTCCTTGACATCGCTGAAGTCATATAAGAGGGTTGGCAGCCCCGCTTCTCAGACATCACAGATGCCAGTGGATAGAAAGCTCTGACAGTCTGGTACCAGCATCAGCTGGCCCTTTGGGGCACATCGTTAAAAACCTGTTTCGACACGTGCGCTTACTCCATCTCTGCCTTCCCAGCCTTCCAGGGGCCCTTTCCCACGGTTGCTTCCACCTAGATCTGCCCTCACTTTCATCTTTGCCGCTCCAGGTCTGAGAAGTTCGTCAAGTGTCAACCCAAGTGTGGATTCAGCTAAGACAGGAGAGCCCCCTTATATTTAAGAGGGCTTGTACTTGGCCCTGTTAACGTATTAGACCTACAGACAATTCAGTGTCTTCAACCAGGAATTCTCACTGATTATAAATGAAGGCTGAATTCCCCAAACGCCACTGGGCGGGAAGCGGCCGCTTGCCCATGGGAAACCATGTCCCGAAGGGGGCCGTCACTCTCACGAGTGACAGTGGACTAGAGTCCATTTTTCCTGCTGTAGCTGAAGTCGGCCTCGTCAAGTTGGGACTCTGCAATGTCTGAGAGTTTCGTGTGCGTCCTCCCGATCTCCTCAAGGGCACAGGCCAGGGAGTCGAGGTCACCGTCCTGCTGATGGCGGGCTTCCCACAGGTTCAAAATGACGGCAGATGGGCTACTTTGTGTAGCAAAATAAGATAAATTCCTAGATAGAGTTGAAATAAAAATAACAAAACAGAAAATGAAAATAGAAATAAAGGAACAAATAAAAGTCACTGTAAGGGAATTAATAATGAATTGTAAGGGATATTGTTATAATGGAAGTAGAAAGGGCCTCCAGGGCAGGTCTGCGGGCAGCCTGGTTTGCATTCTAACACTGAACGGAAACTGGACTTTGTACCCCTGAGACCTTCCTGTCCTCCAAAGACTCACCTACCTTGAGGCGGATTTGTGCATGCGTGCCTGCATGCGTGTGTGTGTGAGCGTGCGCACGTGCATTTCCCTCCTGATCAGCCCCTTGAAAAGTTCTTCATGAGCTTATGTATGATGTATCATTCCAATTCTTCTTCAAAATATCTGACCCCTTTCTATCTCTCCCTTGGTAAATGTAGGGCTGTCAGGGTTTTATCTCTGATTTCTTCTGTTTTTCCTCTGTGGGCTCATGTCCTAAAGGGAGTGGTCAGTGTCTAACTCTGCCGCTCCACTCATGTGGGTTCATGTGAGCTAGTTACAGATCGCCAAGTGGCCTTTGGATTGCTGCAGTCAAATCTCTCTCTACCTCCTCAAACTCAGTGCGTCAGAAGTGCATGCGGTCTCCGTGCTTCCAAACTGGCCTCCCTTCCAGCTGAAACAAGTAACCCAGTAATTAGAACTGTCCTAACCTCTCACACTAGGATATTTATTTTGACTCTTCTCTGTATGTTGTTTCTTTCTTTCTGACGTACTCATCGGCTCCATCCCTTCCCTTCATTCATACTGCCTGTATTTAATTTATGCTCAACCGTTTTATGGCCTGAACTACACAGCAAAGGTCTTTTAGCTCTTTGTGCTTCCAGACTCTCTAAAACACCTTGCATTGGATTTCTTCAGTCACCAGGTGTTACTCTCCTGTTCTCAGTGCCTGCTTCGGTCTGGCCTCCACCTAGCCATGTGCCGTATATTTCACTCTGTCTTCGTTTGCCCTTTGAGCCTTTAATGCCGGTTTAGGCAACACTTCACTTCTTGCTTTCATTCAATCTAGTCTGTCCCCTAGGAATGCTCACTTCCTCTTTATCCTCTATTTATCAAGATCCTACACTCCTACAATGCCTGGTTCAATCCCTGTCTCCTCTTTGCTGAAAATGATTTATTTCTTCTCTGAACTCATTCTATGCTTGTGCTTAAATTTTCATGTGAGTAAAGCAAGCTTATGTATTTCATGTGTGTGAGTTTTGCCTTCCCAGTGTGATTACAGGCACCAGAAGGGAAAGGGTCCTAGCTAATAATTTTCTGATTCCACAGCAGCGCTTACCATAATACTCTTGACGGGTGCTTATTCAGTATCCACCCTCCGAGTAATTGATTGCTGTGAGCTTTTTTCAGATGATAGGAGATCTTTGGTGAAAACAAATGGTAACCTTTTAGACAATAACTTCACTAGGCTGAAGACTAAGACGGCAACAAAAGATTAAAGGTCACAGTTTTTCATAGGTGACATACACTGGGGAGAGAAATGTCACCTCTGGTAAAATTCTGATGAGTTGAAAAGATTTTCCAGAGTCAACCAAGAAGTGCCAATTTTGAGGATGGCACTACGTTCATCACCACACTCAGCAAATAATGACAAAGTGGTCTCATGTAGCTAAGAGCACTTGGAAGAGAAGACACACTTTTAAGGGCACATCACCATTTACAGGCACCACACATGCACACACAGTAGTTCTGAGTGAATAAAGTTCTATTTTAGTCCAAGGTCTAACGGGACTGCCTAAAGCTAGTTGGTTGCCAAACATCATAAATATCATGGCTGTCAGCATAAATACAATAGAAAGCTGATCTTCCCCACCACTTCTGGATCTTTACTTGACAAGGGGAGATGGTCATCTTAAGAATGTCCTCTCTAGTTTCTTAATCTTTCCTTCCTTCCTTCTGTTCTTCAACCCCCCTGGCCCTGGAATGAAACAGTTATTTCTACTCTAACAGAAATGGCAAAGCAAACCTTGCTTGGGCAGCTGAAGGACCCTAGCTGCTCTTAAATTTTAAGAACTTTGTTTTGAATATTGCCACTCTTTCCTGGGCATGTGCAGATCTTTGTAGAAAAAGTTGCTCTATCTCCAGGTCTATAAATAAATTGTCATACCCCAGTGAGCATTCAGGCAGAACACCCTGCAGGGGGAGCTGAGAAAAGGGAACTGAGAGACTAGGTCTGAGCGGATGCTGGTGGGTGAGCTGGGCAACAAACCCTTAAGTGTCCTTCAGCGGAAAAACGATCATGGATGTAACACTTGTCTCTGGCATGGGTAAATAATTCTTTATGCTGTCCAATGTTGCTTAAAAAAGAAAAGCATGAACAGCAAGCACAACAATAAAAGCAGATTTCTCATGATTCTCCTTAGGATTTATATTTTGTATTTGCTCTTGAACAATGAACCAGTGTCCTGGGAGTGGCTAGAATCCCTGTGATTTTATTAACCCGAAAGTTATACTTAATTCTATACCAGGGTTTGACAAATTATTTCTGTGAGACCAGAGTACATATTTTTTACTTTAGGGGTCACAAATGGTCTCTAAAGGAGCTCCTCGACTCTGCCCTGGTAGTGTGGAAGTAGCCATAGACAAAACCTAAATAAATGAGCGTGGCTGTGTTTCAATAAAACTTTATTTGGATACACCGTAACTTGAATATACTATAGTTTCCACATGTCACTCTTCTTTGGATTTTTTTTCCTCCTGACCACTTAGAATTCTAAAACCGTTCCAGCTCCTGGGCTACAGAAAAGCAGGTGGTGGACCAGAGTTGGCCTGTAGGCCACAGTGCTGATCCCTGTCCATGTTGTCTTACGACTCAGACTAGATTTCCAGAGATGGCAGCTCTTCGAGGGAAGATTAAACTGAACTTTCTGTGCTGCATTTGAAAACAAGCACACAGAGGGCCAAAGCAGCTGAATCCCAAGCCATTGATCCTGCCTCCAGCCCCAGAGCTTTATCCTCAGTTTGCATTCAGGGATCTTTGACCTTCCAAAACAAGACAGGAAGGCCTGGGCATAACAATGCACTAATAAAACTGTAGGACAGGCACACAGAATATGCTCTGGAGGTTGTGATGAGTCTTTGTCCCAGCACAATATCAAACATATTCATGAATCCGTGGGGGCGGGGGTGGGGTCTTATAAGTACACCTGCCTGGAGGCTGCAGAATGACTTGCCAGCCACTCGGGTCTGAAAAGTCCTGCAAATGTCCTGATTTGTAGAATAGGCACCCAGGGCTAAAGGAAGCTAAGTGATCAAAGAGGCAGAAATATAACTCTCACTTGGCACAGGCCTCTGAACATACTGGAACGAGTGAAATGTGCTCTCCAAAGCATGTTTCAGATTTATTCTCTGAATTTATACAGGCACACTCAGCATATCACAAATCTCGAATTCCACTTAATTAGTAGATACATAAAAGGGCATATTAGCCTTACTGAAAATGATTCAATCAGCATTAAGATAAACAGACACCTTATTAAACTACATTTACCTGTCTACAGAATAATTAATATATACAAGAAGGTAAAATTCTACTGCAGTAAGCTACTCCTCAAAGACAGGTGAATTATTTTACTGCTTACATGTATACAAATGTATTATGATTTTTTGAGAATTGGTATACCATTTGGTTATCTCCATGCTGCCCCTTGATCATAAACAGAAATTATTCCGATCCCAACCCCTGGGACCCATTTCTCTTCCTAATAATGCTGGTGCATTTGGACACCAGACAGGTGCACATACAGTTCAGGGTATATTGTAACTACTAAAATACATAATTAAAAGCAATAGTTGATTTTAAGCAATTTCCTGAGTGACTTTGATTTTGTCTCTTTGGAAAGGAAATCAGAACATTTAGCAAAAGCAGTAGTCCTGAAATCCAGGTAGATGCATCAAAATACAGCTTATTTTTTTTCTTTCTCTTTCAAAAAACATATAAAGATGTGAATGTTTATTATGCTGGTTGTAGTTGCTTCAGACTGCAACATTTTATGCCCTGAACTTGGGGAAACTTTTGGTCATAGTGTTTTTAAATTCTGAACCACAGAGGTAATTTTGAAAAATAAGATGTATTTTTCTGGGTGTGAATGATGCAGATGAGATTATCTGTTCTCTATATTGTAGGAATCTACTTTAGAATCCTTTTATGTTATCAGATCAATTCATTTGCCCTAAACCCCACAGACTCAAATGACTTAATCTTTTCCTTTGGAACTCTCCCTGAAAGAATACAGATAAACTCTTTAAAAAAAAAAAATGCTAAGACAGCTGAGTACATTTTTCCATGCAAGTTCAGTGAGTAGTAATGGTTTATTGAACTTAATTTTCTTTTGTTGAGAGTACATGCTTTCTCTTCACCTGCATTCCAGGAGGGGTTTGTTTCATTACCATGATTAATTTAATCTTTCTGAGACTTCCCTGTCCCTGTCCCCAATTAAAATCCCATGCTTTATGCAGATGGCAGGACAGAATTGGGTACATGAATCTTTACCTTCCCAACTTCACTAGCTAGACACAGGCCAGCTGATAATGGTGCTGCATGTGGGTCAAAACTGAACTGTTACATAGGATCTGTTTTCATAATACATCTTCAAATTAATGACTATGTTAAACTAATGATGGAAGTTTGATTTCATCTGAGGATTTCTGCAAACAATCACTGTGCCTTCTGTTCTCTTTTCTTGGGGTACAAAGAGGCGGGGAGAATTGAGGGACAGTGATGAGATTTTGCCATATAACATCTTTATATACTGTTGCAACACTGGGCAAAGTTTTTGAGAAGGAAACGTGGCTAGTGCCCACTCAGTGTAAATTTAGAAATACCCACCCTTTGTTTGGTACTTGAAAGCAGCATGCAAGTACAGATGTCCTAGGGAATAGTACAGTCTAAACCCTCCTGCAGGTAGCAGAGATGAGAGGGCAGTAATGGCGGCAGGCACAGGTCTGAGGCTCCTAAGGGCCCTGGGATTGCACCGAAGAGCTACCACGGGCGAACTGCGCCCACAGCTGGAGTGCTGGCCCTGCTCTTAGGTCTGTCAGGGCTGGGGGTGTGTGTGTGTGTGTATGTGGGGCCTCTCTTTCACTCTGAACTCCAAATAAGAAACTTTTTAGTTACTCAGAACCATGCTACCAAAGGCCTGACTGACCTGTCTGTAAGCTGTAAGCCCTTCTTGGAACTAATTGTGAGAATGAATTTTCCAGCAGCATAAAGTAGCGGACCAACAGCTCTTGAGCTACAGCCTAACATCTTGGGCAACAGAGGACCCTTCATAGGGTAAAGGTCATAATTTCATTCAGAATTTAGGATTTCACCCACTTTCAAGTAGAAGGCAGCATTTGCCCCTATAACAGGAGGGCATCAAGCCTCTAGTCTACCAACAGTTGTCATTTACATCTACATCAACTTTTAAAAAAATTTTTAGCCACTAAAAAGCAGGATGGCAGTATAAAAAGTAAAAACCAAGTTAAGTTGCCTGTAATAAATTGGGAAACATCATGACAGGAACAGAGCATATCTGCTGTGTAGTACCAAATGGGGAACTGAAACAGTCATAATGAAAAAATATTAATACCTTGTGATCATTCTAATTGTCTCATTTAATGAAAGCATCTTATGTGACCCAAACCAGCCCTCCATATGGTTCTTTAAACGCAAATAGAAGAGGAAAGCCATTTATAGTGAGCAGCAGTAGCAGGACACCCCATAGAGTTTGGTCCATTCTCCAAGCTGCATCCCCAAACTTCAACCTCACTGGGTTCTCAACAAACAGCAGAGCAGCTTTCAGGGTAAAGCGAGTCACTGTTTGATTTTCTAAAGAACAGGCAGAAGGCGCACAGTGTGGTGCAGCTCTGGCTGCTGCCCCTGTGCCCTCAGGTGGAAGGAAGCGGGCACGGAGAACCCGGGGGAAAGGATGCAGGCAACTGAGCACACGCTGGGCTCCACTCGGTCTCCTCCGAAGACTGCATCCACTCCCTCGGGCCGCTGAATTTGGCAGTGACGTTCGCCTCATAGTTTTTCCCTCCGTCCACTCTGTTACCTGGTTGTGGCAGGGGAATGGCAGGGATTCTTCCTAAGTTGGAAGATATCGTAAAGCCCGGCAGCTTTCAGGACCACATGTGAGGTACCAAACAAGCAAGGCCCGTTGCAGACCCTGCGTCTGGTTCCCCAGCGTCATGCCTGCTGGGGTGGATCTGTGACCATTTCTCACTTTGGAAATTACAGGCAACAAAAACTACCACGTCAGCTCGACACTGTGCGGAAGGGATCCAGGCTATAAAGGGGCCTTGCCGTGACCTCCCATCTCTTCTGAAAACTGTGTCAGCATAAAGGAGGAAAACCTATTCCTTCAAAGATCGGCTCAGACTCACCCCTTGCCTAGAAGGGATGGAACATAAAGAGCTTTTTCTCGTGTTGCCTTTAGGATGGACACCTGCTCCTCTGAAACCAGACACGGTGTGTTCACGGCTGACCCTGTCCCGGGCTGTCTGACAGCTTCATACTAGCAGGCGGTGTCATGAGTCATTGACTTCAGTGGAGGGAAACGCAGACGCCCCTCACCTGGCTGCGCTCTAAGGGCACTTCAGGTTCCAGACTCCGCTTGTACGCCCTCCGGGCCAGAACCAGGAGCTCTGACTTGGGCTCCTCATGGTTCGCCCCCAAGGACCTGTGTAACGCTATCCTCCTCCGAATTCTCCTTTGAAGAGTCATGAAATAGCAGCTTCACATCCATTTTTATTGTTTAAAGGTTACGATGTGTTTATTTGCCTCTAGCCTGCAGAACTAAGAGGCCCTAGTTTGGTGTAATCACAGTAAATCACCAAACACAGGCAGGAACATAGCGATTTTCAGTGGTCGCTGGTGACCATCCCCATGGTCTGCCTGTGAAGCAGGCCTTCTGTGTGTATTCTGTTGTCACCTTTTCCCCTTTCTTTCCCCCTCCCTTCTTTCCCCTCCACCCCAAAAGAAAGCTGGCACTGGGACTGTCCCACTTCTAGTGAATTCTCAGCAGTTACTCTGAGGTAGATTAATGAGCTGCCTTGCAACCTTCCTCTGTCCTCTCCCACTGCCCTCCGGGCGCTTCACCGTTTGTATGCATCCAATTAAGAGAGTGGACAAGGGAATGAAAGGATATGACCTCATGTGAGGAAGTTCTGTTTCTCATTAGAGGTCCTGTTAAAAGAGCTGGTGGGAAAAAAACAAGTTGCTACAGCCCTGCGTATCAGCCACGAGGGTGGAGGAATTTCATTTGCTCATGATTTCCACAAATCACTGTGAATATTAACATAACCAGCTGACCAACGAGAACTGTGTTTCTCTGGCAGTGTTGACCAATTTTCAAACAAGCATACTATGACGAAAAACTGTTGATAAGGTGTAATCTCTCTGTTACTTTCCACCTTGAAATCCTTTGTTCCATTTTGGCTGCTTCCCCTCTACCCTTCCTCCTGTATCTGAGCACTTTACCCAGCATCTGTTCCCATAGCAACTTGATCAAGCTGGCTATGTTTTCACAAGGGTTTCTGGAATATGAAAATTGTCAGGCCTTAAGGAAGAAAGATCTAATAGAATTTCAGGTACTGTGTTAAGACCTGAGAGGAAGCCAAGAATCCTCCATACTGTCAGTTTTGTGACCTGTTTTCTTTTGAGACCCACTTTTGAAATCTCTTGATGCTTATTCTTATCAATTCTGTTTATTAAGAGACAAGTTTTTAAGGTCAAGTATACTATAGACTGAAAAAGTTCATGCCCCATTCAAGAAAAAAAACATTGAATTCGCCTCAGTAGACAGTACGAAGTCTGTTTAACTGCAATTAACAAAGTAAAAAGTCTCATACAAATGTAAAGTGCGATAGAAGTTTAGACAAGGGGGGATACTTGTAGCTGAAGCAGGTAGTTTCCTATATTATTTAACTTCTTTAGTCCTCAGCAATGGTCTTTGCTGTCTACTTCTACACAATCAATTCTTTATTCTCAGCCCTACCCACCTACCAATCACATGTTGTCAAGAGCATGAAGTGGAGAGTTATTGCAGCTGAACTTAGAGAATAAATGTGCAATCTCAGCTCTGAAGTATAGGAAGTATGGACTCTGAGAAATAGAGTTTGCTCACAGAATCTAAAATTGCAAGTCTTATCTGCGACATTCTTTGCTAGGCTGTGTAGCTTATTTAGCGCGATCAAGGTGCCAGGCCACCTGTGTGGCCACCTTCTAGCAGACACTGCTGGCAGTTCTCACATTCTCACCGATGGCTAAGCCTTTAGCTTTCTGCTGCTTGCCTTTCTCTCCTATTCAGACCTAAGTAGAAATTTGTTTGGCAAAAAAGTAGATCATTATCAGTGACATTTGCATATACCAAATGGAGGGCAAGAGAATATTTTTACTGGCAATAAAATAAAAGCAAATTTTTCCCGCCACTCCCTTTGACAAGTCCCTTAGGAGTCAGGTAAAAGTGCTGTCCTAAGACCAAGGTAGATAAATGAATTCTCTAACAGAAAGACTGACCGTGGCCTCTGTGACCATTTTTCCCCAGAGCTGAAAAAATCTCCAGCGATGGAATGGCTCTCGTCCTCAATAATATTGGCATATTGACAACTGTGGATTTCTGTGTTTTAACACACTAGTGATGAATTCTATGCTATTTGTAACCATGAGAGATCAAGACTGGTAACTTGGGATTACACGACAGGAAGTTGTGAAAAACTACATCTGAAAGTACCCCTTCATCTCTGCCACACGTTTCTTCCCATGTAGGAGAAGACATATTTTTGTTACAGTAGTGATGACACAAAAGGTACGTGACAGTTCTTGCAAAATGAGAATCGGCTAACATGGGGCGAGCGGTTTCCAGCTGTCTTTGTCCTGTTCTGCTTCTCTAAATGTCTCGGTGGCCATATCTGCTGAACCACACCAGGCTGCAGAAAAGGACCCTATTCTGCACCCCTGCCCCCAGGAGGCTCGGATGCAGAGTGGGCTGAAAAGCTTCATCTCCAGGTGCTACCGTGACTGAAGCAGTAAGATCCTATGGACATTTTACTAAATGAGGGCAGAGTCATTGAAATTGGGGGTCAACAAATTACAGAGGCCAAGGCAAATAAATACAGGTGGTTGCCTGTTTCTGTGGAGTTGGCTGGAACACAGCCATACCTTTTAGTTCTGTTTCCCCGGCTGATTCAAACTACAGAAGCAGAGCTAAATAGTTGCTGAGTGGCTGCAACAGATCCCATTTGGCCTAACCTATTTACGCTCTGATTCTATAACAGCAAAAAGTTTGCTGATCTCTTGTTTAATAAATCATTTTCACTCCATAGTTATTCCACTTTTGGAGAGTTAAGCTAGAGAATGAAGAGGAAGGTAGGAAATGCCGTTCACTGAAGTTGAATATATTAAGAAATAAGATTAAAAGATAGAAGTAGATTATGTGGATTCATGCTATTCTGATTTGCTGGTAATTATGAAAATTTCAAAGAGTAACTCTTACTGAAAGTTGACATTTTCTGGGCACTATTAGAAACTTTCCATTTGAATTTCTCATATCAAGGAAATTTAGGCTTTCCTGGAAAAAGGGGTCTGAGGAAAAAGCAAAAGCGAACAAGCGCCAGGCACACCAAGAGCTCAGGTTTTAGGGCTCTGGACCCTACAACACTAAAAGAGGACAGTCTGCTCCTCTGTAGCCACTTACTGCCCATTAGAGCCCAGACACCGAACGTGGTTGACCTTAATCTCCCGGTCTGAAATGTGCAAGGTCCGAAACTGATGGCTTTGGAGGCACAAAGTGTAATTCTCATGTGTGGACCATAAGTGGAGAATGAAGTGGAAAAAGGCAGGTATGTGCGCACGCTCACTCACAGAGAGTAATGACAGCGTCCACGGGTACATGCATATTTTGTGGCAATTATTTTCTTGCAAATGGTGGATTAAAAGCCAAACTCTTACATCCAGAATGGATTACAGAGTTAATGTACTTCTAATTCTATGAATTGTATCTGTGGAAAGAGAAATAAAGGGATGGTGAAAGATGTGGAGACCCCAGGGATGATCTTGCAGAGCCTTGAGACGGTGGTCGATCTTGTTTATTTTTTTTACAGAATTCTGTTCTCTGGGCTAGTTTTTCATTTTGACCCCCATGTTAATCAGAAAGTGAACCTGGTCATTGTCTTCACAGGTTATACATAAGACACCTCATCCTTCATCAAAGGTGTTGGGAAATATTCAACTTAAATTTCCTGTATGCACCTGTATTTTTGTATTCTTTCATTTTCAATCTATGCCTTTCCAAGGAGTTCACTCTCTGTGGGCCTGCCTCTCTCTTTAAATTCCATTTTCTTTTCCAGCTCCTTTCTTGATTTTCCTCTCTGAGCCTGCCTGCTTTCCAGTTGGGCCCTTCGTTCATGGATTCTGGATCCCTTTTGAAACTGGGAGAGGCGTTCTATCCTTTCTTGGCAGACATCCACCTCCCTTTCTGAGAAGAAAGAGGCAGGTAGGATGATAAAGAACAGAAAATGGAAATGACAGAGCGAGCCAAAACAATAAGAAAATAAGACTCCGCCTCAAAAGAAAAAAAATTGGACCAAAGAACAGGGGGATAAAATGATTCTGGCAAAACCTGTTCTCTTTTCTATTCATTCTGGGGCATGCGGAGTGAGTTAGGGGGAGAGAGAGATGATTTGTGAATGCCTGTTCCCTGTGAGCTATCCCTCAGGCTAAGCCAAGTTTGCCTGCCATCAGTGCTGCTCTGCCTTTTCTCATCTAAAGTAATATGCCCCTTATGAATCTCTGTCCTAATCTCAACTTAACTATGGGGTTAGCACAGTCCGAGTGGTCAGTTTAAGCAGCACACTTACTCATGGTGCCTGAGTAACCTTTCGCTCATTCAATGCCCTCTGCCTTCAGACCTGAGAGTTATATCCTCAAACTGCCTTTTTTATATGGAGGCACCTACTTTTGCAGACTGACCATGTGCCCATCCATGAAGGGTTAAATTAAGCTCAAGGTTACCTGATGGTGTTTAGGAGGTATGATAAACTCGCTTCTCTGTTTTGGTGTCACTGGCTCAAGACTGTGCTGGGATCACTCACTAGCACCGAGATGATGTGGCCTAAACCCTCGTGAGTGGCCCCGTCAGCAAACCTGGACATGGGACAGGACCAAAGTAGGCCTTTGTCCATAATGTCCCCAAATGGGGTGGCACAATGGGGTGGTAGAAAAGCCACATGCAATGTCACATTCTTTTTTCCCCACTAACCAGGCCTCTCATGAAGTATGGCCAGAGGAATCCATAAAGAGATCAGGGCCTGGAACCACGCGGACAGACCCAACCCATGTTACTTTTCACAGCTCTCTTAGCAAAATCTTTCAGAAGTTGCCCCCAGTTACCTGTTGATGCTGTTCTTCTGCGCTAACATCTGCCAGTCCTTGCCTTTGGCATTGGGGGTATCAAATGTAGCACAAATCCGCTGTCTGATGGAGTAGGGAATTTTGAAGGCTTTGGGGCCAGTCTGTGCAGGGAAAGTGCTGTCCTCTTGTGCAAAGAAAGTGATGGTTTCTCTCTCATTCTGTGAACAACATCAGGAGAGCATGATCAGATCCAAGCGGAAGCACTACTGATCAACACTTCTATTTTTTAAGAAAATCTGTGTTAACACACATGCACAAAATGCTTGCCTGTTGTGATGGATTCTGTAAAATATATTGGCAAGTTCCCCTCTCTTCTAAAATAGTAAATAACTTCTGGAGTAGCCTAGTAAATCATGCTTTGGAGATTTACAACAGCCTCCTCTGCTCAGGGGAGTCACAATCATTAGCTCCCTATATCTAAGGAGATGTCAGGTGAGAGCAGAATTAGACTCTTTTTTTTTTTTTGACTCTCAGGGACAGATCTAGAATGAGTAGAAAGAAGCTGCCAAATGACAGATTTCATTTCTGTATATGGAATGACCCTCTGATAGAGCTGACCAAAGATGAATGGACTGATCAAAGAGGCTGGCTGGGAAGCGACCTGTCAGTACAAGCACTACAAGGGGAACTGACTGTATGTTGATCATCTTAAAGTTTGCGCCCTAAGGTTGTATGATTCCATAGTAAATATTTTGGCATTGCTGCAGGATTAAATTGCTTTGGTAAAATGTGAGCCAGCCATGAGTCAGTGATGAGGTCCAGTCTAGCCTGTGGAGTGGTACAGGTTGGAGGGCTTCTGCCCACTTCTGTTAGAGCCGCCCCATGAGGATTTGTTACTTCTGTACATCATAGCAGTGTGACCATCATATCTAATATGAACTCATAGAAATTGGTCAGATTGGAGTGGTTGCTCATAAGTTTATGTAGACTCACAGAATCTTAAGGCCTGAGTACTTAATTGAATCACTCCCATGGTTATGATATGTTACAAGACAGAAGGGATTCTGCAGGTGTCACTAAAGTCCCTAATCAGCTGACCATGACTTGATGAAGATTTTTTTGGGTGGGCCTGACCAAATCAGGTGGCTTTTAGAGAGAGAAGAGGCAGCTCTTATCTGGAAGCATCTCTCCTGCTGGCCTGGAAGAAAGCAAACAGTGATGTCATGAACTACTTACAGAGGAGGCTGCATGACTAGATCCTGAGGGCAGCCCCTGGATGCTGAGAATGACCCTCGTTCAGCATCTAGCAAGAAAATAGGGACTTCAGGCTTAGAGCCACAAGGAAATGAATTTTTTCAACCAGAATAAGCTTGGAAAAGGGCTCTGAACTCCAGCTGAGAAGGTGTTTCTAGCTACCACCTTGATCTCAGCCTTGTGAGATCTTGATAAGGTAACCCGTTAGGCCATGCCTAGACTTTCACCTACAAAACATGTGAGACAATAAATGGGTCTTGTAATATGCTGCCAAATTTGTGGTAATTTGTTATACAGCCTAAGAGAACTAATACAAAGGGAAATCAAACAATAAAATCTGAGATCAGATTAAGGGACTACTTAGGACTGTTTAAACCCCAAGAAAGTATCCTTTGAGTTAGGAATTTCTCATCCTGTTGTCCTTCAAGTCAACACATGCACTACCTGAACTTCCCTGCAATCCTGTCATAATGCTTTTTCTGATCTTTGCATCTCTTCTTGATGTGCGTACCACATCCATGGTGGTCCTTCTTGGCTTATTGCTATAAACAGGCTCACAAAGCTATAAACTTTCAGACTTGGTGAGTCTTCAAAAAGCTACTAATTGAGGAAACTGGTTCTTGCACAGATCTTATTAATGATTAGCAATGCTTTTTGTCTTTCTGTAACCATTTAAGATAGTTAGATTTTGAGGGCTGTGTTTGGAAGCACAACGCCTTAACATAGCATTTCCAAAAGGGTACCTCAGAAGACATAATAAGAACAGTCCCATGGTCAAATACATTTGAGAGATGCTGCATATTATATCCCATCCTGAAATTAAAAGTACATGTTACCATATTAAATGGCTTCTATTTAATGGTTTTACTTCTACTCCCTGGAGTATTATAGAACAGTGCTCACAAAATTCTTCAAGCATTTGAGATCAGCATGGTTCTCAGAGGCAGAAAGACCCTGCTTTGGAGTATGGTTTTGCATGACCTAGCTTAGTGACTTTGGATGCTACATGACCTCCCTCAGCCGCAATTTCCTCATTAGTCTGTTGACATTTTTTTTTTAGATGCTACAGTGGTTATGAAATTTGGTAAAAGCCACCTAGGTAGTTGTGACATAGCTGAAACTAGAATTCCGATATGCTAATGCCTACAAGCAGGACTCAGTTCACTGTGCCATCCTGCTTCAACATGAGAACCAGAAAATCCTCAGCAGGATGGTTAAGAAAAAAGCTCTGAGTAATGTTAGCATTAGGCTTCAGTAATTAAGAGTAGGAGGGGCTTCATGCAGGAGGCATGAAGGATAGGTAGCTGTTGATTGAATAGAAATTGATGGGTAAGTGGTTATTTCAGGCATAGTGGACAGTTCTTTCCTCATATATTGGAGGATTATACAATAAACCAACTCAGGTTTCTTAGTGCATAAAATAGGTTACAAGACACATCATTTTTTTTATCATGGGTTATAAAAATTTCTTGTAGCCTTTAAAAAATGTAGATCAAGTAGGGAAGGTCTCCTTACATATTTCTTGACGTACGGCAGGATGAAGTCCTCAAAAAAAATAGCAGAAACTAGAGAGAAAGGAATCCTATACAAGATAACATGGTAGCTGTCACTGAAACAGCACTCAAGGGTGTCCACACATGAAAAGGCAGGTGGTGGTGAAAGGGAAAATCCTGCACGTGCCCCCAGCAGAGGACTGTCGTCGCCCACTGGCTTCCGGGAGCTGTCATGGCATCTGTGAGCTGACCACAACAGCCAAGCTCTGTCTTTACTGTTGGCAGGAGAAAGATCACCTCGATACATGAAGTCTTCAGAAAAAACTGGACAGGGCGGTACAATTTGAAGGTGATTAAAATATTATACGAAATTTACACTACAAATATTTTTTCTATTTACACTTTAGTAAGCAGGCCCCCCATTTCCTGCATAAAGTTTCCAAGTTTAAGTATTTCCCATGCATAGGGTTTATGCTTTATGTAACCTTGTGACATAGTCTAAAAGATATCTGGGCAAAGGAAAAAGAATCCTGTAGATACATCACATTTTATGATGGTTTAAATTAAATATGCAGAAGAACAGTAGATTTTCATGCTCTGCACATCTGAGATAAGTGGCTGCTACCCAGTTAGCTCGGGAGTTGTGAGTCAAGGAGAAATTCCAAGTATTCTGTCTATATTGTACCAGGCAAGTCATCCCCAAACTTCTACCACTTTTGGAACAAAGATAAGAGAATTGCTTGAAGGGAAAATTGTAACACGCAAGATTCCCATTTAAGTTTTTTCTACCTACCAAAAGAGATTCTTCAGTAACATTACATTAATAAGGAATGATGATTTAAATTACTTGAGGATTCTTCCCTTCTCTTCAGTATTAGCAGAATTATTTTGCTTCAGCCCACAATTTTTAAATCGATGGTATCTTTACTTTATGATAATCATTAGGTGATTCTGTTGGGTTAATTTTAAGGAGAACCGGCTTGCTGCCAACGATGGACACAAAGGCCACTCTAAAGAATAGAAGAGGCATATTATCTTTATCACTGAAATAATTTGTAAATGTGAGAATGGTATGAATGCCATTTCTTTGGAAAGCCATTTAATTAAGAGGCATGAAGAATGTGATAGATGTAGGGATGAACATAAAGAACCAAATACCTTCAATGAGGATGATCTCTGCATTGATTTAGGTATTTAAAATCAATATTATATTATATATATATATAATGATATACATATATACATAGGTATGTGTGTGCGTATATGTATGCATCTCTTTTACCTCCTCTGGTTCCATCATTACATTTGTGAAATAGTGTCACAAAGGCAATCCCTTAAAGTAAGGTAAGAAGGCAGGGCAGTAAGCCTAAATATGTAGGGGTGTTTTTTGGAGGAGATATTAGGGATATATAAATTTCAGAGACATCTATTTAAAGTTTCCAGAGTGTTAGTTCCATAGTTGTTGTTTCTAATGAGTGACACCCTATTACCAAGGTATTAAAACCAATAATCTATTATTACTGGCTGACTGATTGATATAGAATAGATCTTCCCCCTCCCTAGATAATCCTGATTTCTCAGCGCTTTATGTATCTTCTCTTTGTCCTCCCGTCTACCACAAAATACCAAGTCATTTTCAGGGAGAAAGGGATGGTTTTTATTCACCAGATAAATCACCACGTGTATGCTTTTCCCAGAAGGGAGACAGTGCCCTGGGTGATTAGCAATGGAGACACCCCTGTGAGGGCAGATCTGTGTGCAGGAAGCCTGTTCTATTCTGGAGGATCTGCAGAATGAACACTTAATCCAGCCCCATACGGTTCTATCCCGTCCATCTGCAGTCTTGGAGGAAGAATGTCCATTTTCAAATACTTTCATCCTCAAAGACAATTGCTGTGCTGTTGGTCGCTAGTGCCTAAGCCCCCAAAGGGAAGGCTTACACTAGGGATGAGGCCCACAGTTAGGACTGAGAAATCAGATTTCCTTGACTGGGGTCCGGAAGTAGAATGGAAATCCAGGCTTTGATCTTGAAGTCAGATAGTTGGAACTCTGGTCCCCCATCAGCTCTATGAACTTGGATATTAGAAGGTTGACCTTTTTGTGACTGATACATCATATAAAATTATGATAGTATAATACTTAACACAGTTATGATGGTTATATGGGAAAGCATGAAGTGGTACCTAAAATAGAGTGGCTTTCAAAAGTTATTAATTTTCTTCTGACATAGAAAATGGTAACATTTGATTTCCTTGAGAAATACAGATTATTACAAAGAGATGGAGGTGCATGGGTCCAAATTCCATCAGTAACACTTGAAGCAATAAAATCAGGATTTTTACAGGATTAAAAGTGTCAATAATGCTTCTAAAATGCAGTAGCCTACAAACTGGATGACTGTTTTCAGCCCAACACTGAATATCTAAATATTATTTTGATACTTGCCTCTTATTATCAAGAGATATTATAATGTCATCTTCTTCAAAGCATTTCAAAGTGATTGTAAACTTGGGAAGCGTTAGAAAAGGAACTGGAGAATAAAGGGTAAGATTGCAGAGTAAAGGATAAGTTTAGTAGCTCATTTTCCTTCCATGCACTTCAAGAATTTGCTTAAGCCAAGTGCAAAGATGCCAGGATGTACCAACCCTATCACATTCCTTTTATATAAATTTCCTTTAATAGTAGAACTTGGTCCCCAATACCTAAGTGCTCTTAAAAATAAAAATTTGCCAATCCTGGAATTCTTTTGTTGATCTGTTAACAGATATTTAGAGTAGTTTGCATCAGAGACATCTTTATGTTCTGCTTTTTCATGCTTGCCTCTGAATACCAGAAGGAAAATCTTCTTGGATTTTCCTTTTGTTTTTATTTTAAAACTTCCCTACCATTATTTTATTTCAAAATGTATTGTGTTAAATATGCCATGACTGAGGAAGAGAATCTAAAAATATCCTACCCCCTACGTTTCTGGATCACCTTCCCCATCACACCTACTTCAGCGCATAATGCTAATTGGCAATAATGAATGCAAATACTGTATAAACATGTCAGTTAAGACAGCTATCAGTTTTGAGGCACAATCCTTTGGAAAGCCATCCGCTCTTCAGAAAAACGATTTGGGGAATTAGCAGTACTCATTCTGCATAAACAATGAATTGAAATGAGAGTGAGGAGAAGTGATAATAGCTATAAGGCTACAAATTTTCCAAGGAAAAAAAAAACACTGAAATTGAGTTGTATGTATATAAAATGTGTTGAACCTTCTGCCAAGCCTGAATAAATAAATATATACTACTTAAGTACTTATACATAAATATGTGTGTGCACACACACATTCTACAGGTGAATAAATATGTGTGTTTTTCTAAGCTAGCCAGGGATTACCTTAGAATTGCTCAAATAAGGTATCACATTCCTCTCCTGATTCTATCCTTCAGCTATTCTCTCCTTATATCCTCGAATAAACATTCAGGAGTGAATGCCGTTGTCTATGTTATAAGCTCCAGTCCAGAGCCATGAAGTCATTCACCGGTTTAGGACAACAACTCAGTCATGGTAGAGAGAGTCTTTGCAAAATTTCCCAAGTGAATTCTCCTCCGACTCACTTTCAAAATCTGCCCTTCAACAGCAGTATGACCTTGAACAAGGTCCTTTCCCTCTTTGCACTTCCATTTACTTTATAGAATGAGTTTAAATATCTACCTTATCCAACACTACTTTTTGATGAATCTGGATATAGTGGAAATGGGATGTGCAGAACTCTGAGCCCGGAGGATATGAGAAATTTTAAGACAATTAAGGCCCTGAGGATGAGATAAGATGTAAGGGCCAACTGACTTGTGGAAAATCAGTCAGGAGCAGCAGAAAAACAGCCCCGTGGTGACCATGCGCCTCTTTTATTGCATGTGTCTTAGTTGTACTGTCAGCCGGTAATGAATCTCAGCTGGTATTCCAAGCCCACACTGGACTATTTGATTGTTAGTGGTTTTGTGTATAAAAATCCCTGTACCAATACCTTCCCCAAAGGTCCCTAAGAGCCTCAGCTTTGTTGGGTTGAGTTTCTCTACCCAGTGGGAAGCTCAGTTCAGTCTTCAGCCTGGGAAAAAGTATCTTCCCTTATCAGTAATGAAGAGTAGAAGAGTGCATTTTGAAGCCCTTTCAGGACCTGTATAGGATGCTGAGATAGGTCTGTTATTCTTATTGTCCTTTGGAGACAGGGTCACGTGGCCTGCAGACCAAGGACTCACCTCCAGGATTGATGTCTGTACTTGGAGGATCTGTTCATGGCCTTTGAGCTGCCGGATGCAGATTTTGCAGGACAGCTGGGTGGTGGTGGGCGTGTAGCGCTCCAGGGAGAAGGCACAGTGCAGGGGCTGCCGGTTACTGCACCACACGCGGGAGAACGGGACTTCCTGCAGAGGAGATGGGGAGACATGGCAGATGTGTGTGCAGACCCGGCTGGGCTGAGCAGAGAACAGGAGAGGCTTACTAGCAGTAATTATGAAGATGATGACGACGGTGATTGCAGCAGAGATAATTGCCTAGGCGACTTCCATGGGATTGTTGCAGCAATCATGGTCCAGCATATGCCAAGCAGCACAAAAGTAATTAATGTCAATTCCAGCTGATAACATTTAAATTTCAAAACCACAAGGCAAGAGCTCGAATTTTACTTGGTAACACACACAATTAGAAACAATACTATCAAAAATTAATCATCATGTTTTTCAATTAAAAAAAAAAATCCTTCAGAAGACTCCCCATGGTCTGCCTTTCTTCCTAAGCCAGGGGTAGTTTGGCATCATCTCACTTAAGTGGAAGTTACGCTAAAGAACTGAGTAAAACTTACCACACTCATGCAGAATTGCATAAACAGAACATATACTGCCAATGTGCCCAGCATAAAACTTATACCCAGTGCAAAACCACATACACACACACACATTCCAAAGACACAAACACCCTGGACCGGCCCAGAACAGTCCAGTTTGCCAACCCCTCATTCACTCGTTTCATCCATTAGACAATTATGTGTCTAAGCCTGTTAATGACCAGACACTGCACATAGATAAACAATGAGAACCAGTAAGAAATTAGGTTCAGTCTCTACTATCATGGGACTTAACAGACACTTGAGTATTAAAAGCATATTTTCCCCACTGAGGGGTTAATTATGAAATCTGTATATATCATCCTTTCTCCCATTACCAGCCAGAGCTTGCCACTGACTGGACTGTTCCGGCACATGGGTCAGTCATTAATACTCTTTCATCTACCAAAAAGTCTCTTCCTGCTTAAATCAGGTTGGGGTGCTTGGCAATGACCATGTATGCCCAGCCTGTAGTCACCTTCACCCTCACTTTCTTCTCATCTCCTTAAAAACAATATTGCTTTTCTACCTGTTGCTATAAATAATTGTCTCCAGTCCTAACACTGAAAGATGGCAAAAGATGTATCACGTTTGGAAGGTTGATACTCTGCAGTGTGACTGGGGAGGAAGCTAGAATGTGTTATAAGACCAAGGGCATGAGTCAGCTTCAGTCTTCTCACTTTGCGCAAGAATGAGTTACCTAGTTATTTCCGGGCTCTGATGAGCATGCTGGTTTGTTTCCTAAGTTTCTGCAGAGGAAATCTCACAGATCCTGAATAAGACACTTCGTGGGGCAAGGAGGACTGGACTTCAGAAGACGGGGGCCAGCTGTAGGGTGTATGAGAGAGCACAGCATGGTGCACTACCCCTACCACACCTCCCGGCAGAAGTATCAGGGTTTTGTGTGTTTGTTTTGTTTTGTTTGTTCTTGATCCTGAACCAAGAGAAAGGCGGTGGCCCGGTGGACCTTTATTTCAAGAAGTAGACACAAGGACTCAGAGAAGGGCTCTGTGGGACACCACGTAGCGTTTTGTTGACTGTTTGCCGCACCTGATGTGGGCTGTGGGTGCCAATACTGTCCCTGCTGTTCTCCGCTCTCCCCTACGTGGCAGGGGCTGGAAGCCTGGAAACTGCGTCTCGTAGCCTCCTTGGCATCTGGGAGTTCACATTTGCATCTGCCAGCAAGGGCACTTGGGGCAGACTCGGGAGGTAGGGGAGGCGGAGGCCGTCAAGGCTCCTCTCTGTCAGCCGGAGGCCCGAAGGCTGCAGCCGACGGCGCGGGGGAGGTGTGAGGGGCTTCTGGACTTTCCCACCAACTCTCTGCTTCAGTGCTCTTGTGCTTTTCCTGAGACTCCTGAAATTGCTGGTTCCCTAACCGTATCACTGGTGGCTTTGTCTGACCCTGGCTCTAGCAGGCTTTCTAAAATGCAGGCACATAAATCCCTTGATTAAATGTCTCCCTGGTGGAAGTATCTTGAGTGGCTGCTTTTTCTTGGTCAAAACTGTTCTCTAGTGGAACTCCAGTGGATTTGATGTTCTCTTAGTGTTGTGAGCTGGACAACACTAAACAGTGGGTTCCACGGGGAGACCGTTCCCTCTAGGAGACAAACCAGGAGAAGCACTAAACTAATGGGCCTAAGGAGGCTTTGGCAGGGCCCCACCTTGCTCTATTCCACCAGCAAGACAGCACGGGCCCATTTAATGTACCTCCACCCACTTCCTTCCTATACAGGTGCCTCACTGGGACCTCTCTTCTTTCTCTCCTGGCGGCGGACATTGCAGCAGAGCACTTCCAACTGCTGCAGCCTTTGAGTGTTCCCTAAAACACTCAAAAATGACTTCCCACCTGCACCAAATTCTACACCAGATAAAAGACATCATAACATACATTTACGAGTGATGCCCCTTCTCCTCGTTTCCTGATCTGACTCTTTGTGTCTCTCCTGCACTTTCTTCTGCCCTGGAGACCATGGGTAACCCTTACTTCAGGTCCCAGCCTCCAGCCCCTCCCTGGGGGCCTACTGAACTCTGCAGGGCCCCGTGTGCTCACCTGGGCCCGACTGCCCTTCCTCTCGGAGGACTCCAGCAGCTGCACCTCGGTTATTTATCTCAGTGTCCGTCACTGGTATTATACCCTTGTTCATTACCACTCATTTTATTTGGCCTTGACTTTCTCTTGCACCTTTTGGAAACTCATTATCACATCTCACTGTCATTGTCATTCTTCTCCAATTTTCCTGTCTCCATTAATGATCCTCTTCTCACCTCATTAACTGTAGTAACCTACATGCCAGTCCTCCTGCTGTTAGTGCACACCAGAGCTCAGGAGAGGGCAAGGGGCTAGCTGGTGAGGGAGACAGAAAGCAGCCGATGGGTACTCTCCAGGATACAGCACTGTGGGCTCTCTCTTACCTCTAAAGCTAAGCTGGGGACTGGACGTGACCAGATCACCTGGGAACTCTGCTCTCATTGCTTGGGGGGCCAGAATGGCTGCCTGATGCCTGCCATTTTAAACACAGTCCCCTGCCTGGCCCTTGGGGCTTTCATCATCTGTTGTCCCATCCTCATGCTCCATGTTCATGTTAATAGCCTTCCACTGAACTCCCTTCTCTAACCCAGTACATATTTTCACAGTTCCTTTGCATCATCTCCTTGAATGAAAGTAGCTATAACAGGGCCCTCTGGTTAATAGGTGCTTTTCTCTTAACTAAGCTAATTAAGGAGGTTTTTATTATCTCTAAAGCTGAATTCAGGGTCCAGGGCTTAAACAAGCCTATGTTTCCTATAATGGATGTGAATCTTTGATAATCCTTACCTAAATCCTAAAAAAAAAAAACAAAAACCAGTGTCTTCCTAAAAAAAAAAAATAATAATAATAATGCCTACTTTCCTAAAACAAAACAACAAAAACCAGTGTCTTCTCTGGAATCACTTGTAGATTCCTTGTATTTTCTCTTGAAAACACTGAAGAAAGGTAGGCGAGTAATACCCACTGCAGAGCTAATCTTTCCTGGCAGAAAGGCAGGAGAATCAGCGCGCGCGCGCGCACACACACACACACACACACACACACACACACACACACACACACACACACACACACACACACACACACTCTCCTCTTTTCTTTTTCCACTGCACTGCACACAATCAAAACGTTTAAAAAATCTGATTTTAAGTCAGTATCAAAATAATATTTTTTATTGTTGGCTTGAGTAGCAGTTGCCAACAGTGCTCAACAAAACATTTAAAAATAATAGAATTAGAAGCACTGTGATTAGTGTGTTTTCAGGGAAATCATCTTTGCATTCATTTATTCAAAAAAAAAAGGAAAAAGGAAAACCAAGGTGCTCACTCAGCTGAGAGGAATTATGGGGAAAGTAATATGGGAGGACAAAGTATAGCAAAGTTATGGGTGTTTAAAGAATTCCGGAAATGTTTTCATTTTCATTCTCATTATAATTAGGCTCCTAGCAGATGGAGAGAATGTAAATCATATCCTAGCAGGAGACAGACACCCGGTTCTCCAAGATGCATAGCATGCTGAAGAGACAGCTGCCTTTATCCTAGGGAGGTGACAGCCTGAGTTTGTGTTGTGTAGGGTTTAAAAAATAAATTAATATTTTACTGCATACTGTTTATGGCAGCTTTTCCACCCCACAGTCAGCAAGGAATCATGGAAACTGTCATTAAGTAGCACCCGGGACCCAGCAACCTGTTGAGAGCAGAGTTATTTACCTCCTGGAATGGGGTCGCTAAATCTGCGGAGGGGGCAGTAGCATATCCCTCATTGTGGTAGAGTCTTCAAAAGCTTGAGAAGAAAAGGAGGAGTAAGTCATTGTTTATTTTGGGAAAGTTACCATCATGGGCCTCCTTTTTTCTGACTCAAGGTTGGTGGGTGTTGGGGCCGCCAGATCTCCTAGAAAGGAACTCGCTTCCCCATCCTTCTCACCCATCGTACCTGGCCTTCCATAATCTGCATCTCTGGGATGGAAACCCACAGATGTGAGGCCGAGCTGGTCCTGCTGTACCTAGGCTCATGCCACACAGCTCTGGACCCACCCGGGGACTCCCATCGTTCTACAAACACTGTCTGCGGTTGGTTGGCATCTGACAGGGCAAATAAGTCTGTGCACTGGATCCCTCCCGTTCCCAGGCCCCCACCTTCCTGGGGAACCCCATCTTTCCCAGAAGACAGCAGGAGGGTTTTTCAGGAGAGGAAGCTTGGTTGATTAAAAAATTTAATCTTGGTTGATTCCAAGATACCAGACTGAAGTTAGAGAAAGGGAGAGAGGAATAAGAAGATGCGGTACTACAGGTGTCCCATGAAGTGCAGAAGATGACAGAAATGACAGGGAGACTGGCCGGTGGGGGGAGAGGCCCATAAGTGATGTCAGGAATGGTGGTAGTTTCTGTCTCTGCACTAGCTCTTGGTCGGTTGCTGACCACTGCACGCTCATGAGAAGCCATTCCCTGTCAGCTGCGCCAAGTTTGTCAGCGCACATGATCTACACGAGGTTCAAGCAGGCTGGACCCAAACCCTCCCCAACGTGCTTCCGTCTGATGCCCGGAGCGAATACAGAATGGCACTAAGACAAGCACTGTATGCATTCACACAAACTGGGGGGATTCAGTAATGATGGCGCAAGGAAACTGGTGGTGGGGTGATGAAGAGAAAGGAGGAATAGAGCAGAAAGCTGTTTGTGCGTAAGAAAAATGAAGTGGAACTGAAAACGCAGTGGCAAGCCTCCTGGTGCAGAGAATATTAAATTGTTTCTCAGTCTTCCAAGACTCTTTCAAATTATGCTCAATTACAGAAGGCAAATATTTATACATGTTCACAACCTTTGTGCAATTCAACCCCTCCCAGCAGTAAAGCCTGCTGGGTTTCCCTGTGAGCCAGTGGGATTTGTTGTGGCTGGACTCCAGGCACTCACCCCTTCAGCTTTTTCTGCTTGGGACTCTCTTTGGAGTCCATGGTGTTGGAATTATTGTTTAAGTGCTGTTCCCAAGTTATGGAAACTTCATCTGATTTTTTATCTGCAAGCATTAAACTTAATAGTCACTTGCATTACATCCAGTGAGGTGATGCCCTTAAATAATAAAGATTAATACAGAGGAAGCTACATGACTACCGGGACCTGTTTTAATACCCTCAAGTTCAACTTAGACTAGCAACTTTGAATATTTTTTTGGAAAACAGAGATACCTAATCTTAGAACATCATAAACGTAACTCATAGGGGGCCTCTCTCCATAAGGATATATGCCAAAAACCAAGATTTGTTCAGCGCTAAGAGAGATGTTCTTCTTGCTTCACATGCACTAAAACTGTACCTGTGGGGGCAATTCCCGAAGTAATGAGAAATCTGAAAAGTAAATAGGAAAATATGACGTTGTCCAGTTTGAGAGTTCTGAATTTTAGCCGTTGAAAGGGGTGGTGGGTCAGCTTTCTTTTTTAATTCCCACGGTGCAGTCTCCCTCTTAGTGATGGCTTGTTCCCGTGCTGACAAGCTGGCCTACCTTGTACAAGTCGTTTTTTCTTTTTAAATGAATGCTGCAAGGATGGAAAGGTTTAAAAAGCCCACAGGGCTCTGTAGGTTGTGCTGAAGGGCAGAACAAAGAAGGCTGAAAGCCTCCTGTGGTCCCAGATCAATAGGCGTTCCACCAGAAGCCTTTCCTGAGTTAGGGAAACGTCCTGTCATTTGAAACATACGTGACTCTGACTTAAGAAACTATCGTAGACCCGCTGGCTGCTTATGGTGACAGTATTGATCACTGGGAATTTCCACAGAATTCAGTGGCAGGGTCACATGCTGATAAGAGATCTTTTTATGCTAAGCAACTACTCAGATTCCCTAATAAGTTATTCAAGGAGACGCTAAGTCACTGCATTTTTTAAAAAGTATCTGAAATAGAGGTGTGTGAACAATAACAAATATCTCTGTATATGTTAATAAAAGGATTCTAAAAGTCATTATCCTTTCTTTGCCTCTTAATTTGGAATTTCTTCTTTCTACCTTGCTCAGTCTGTTTGGCAGCAGGCCCTCCCGTGTTCAGGACAGAATCTGCTGTTCTCAGCGGGCCAGCCACAGCTCTCTGTAACTCAGAATCATCATCCTTGCAAGACCTCTCACTGATCTCCAGGTCATTCATTTCAGAACATGACTGAAACAATGCCTCATGAACCGATTTTCATAAAAACAAACCTAATTCTAAGTTGTTAAACTACCATCTTCAAAATATCTCGTACTGATTTAAACAGGAGAGAGGAGAAATCTCACCTTACCTGACATGCAAGTACCTTCCCCCCCACCTGTTAGAAACTGTGAATCGAGGAGAATAGGTTTAATTCCCGTGTGTAGCCCAAAGTGTCTCATTTCTGTGGTAGTTCTGGGTCCACATCCATAGGTTTTTAAGGAGCAAGAAAGTCAATACCCTCACCAGGGTTTGTGACACGTGTGCTGGTTAAAGCAGACCTATTTCTGTCAAAGACCCATTTGGCCGGTACCTGGCATGCAGTGAATGGTTTAATTCTCCAGAGGAATGGTGGGATGTCAAGGACAGAGATCTGAAGACTGAAGGTATTGCCTTTGAAATGCAACAACTTAGGTTCTTCCAGCAGCTGTCCACCTTGGTGCCTTTCATCTGAAACCACTTCCTGGAGGACAAGAAAGAGAAAAGAGGGGCAACAATGAAGCATCCAACTGCCTCCACATTGTCTTTCCATAGACTCGTATGCTTGCTGCCACGTCTCCCAAACACGGCCAGACAGCCTCAGGGACACGCTGCCCTTTTATACCCCCTTATCCTTGCAAGGCCAGGCCTCAGAACGACAAGCCACTGGGAATAAGGATTTGGGCAGAAACAGCTGTCCTTTATTATTTATGTTGCTTAGGCTTTTCAACACTGTGCCTTTCTTTAAAAGACCTCCCTTGCCCCAAGCAAACTGTAATACTGTTGAGATTTCGTAATTGTACGAATTTCATTCTGATATCACAATCAAGGGGTGCCTTCATATTTAGCCTGACACATCACTGTATTTCACTTTCCAGCTTACTTGTTTGTCACTAACCCAGGAATTATACTGGCTTTATCCTTTGGCTCAAAATAAATGTTGTAGAGTGCATGCATCATGTCTATTTGCAGTAATATTCATAAAAGTTATTATGCCAAAAGGCTGGGAAAGAAAATAAGTTGTTTGTCAAGTCAGTTTTAGCTCATAAGAAAATCAAATTCCTGAGATAAATACTCCTGTACCTTTCACTGAAAAATCTTTTAAATTATATCTACAATAGACACAATTCTCATGCATTCTATTGAGTAAACCATTTAATTGGTTCCAAATTTGTGGTACTTAGAATGATATTGAAGAGGTGATAGGTCAAGGGAAATACTAGAACAGATAGGAATTCTTATAAACGGTGAAACTACTGTGGGGTTGAAGCTTTTAGTGTTCTTGGAGATAAGAAAGCTCTCTAAATCCATTTTTGAAAGTCACCATTAATTGACTTATAATTTGCTTGAAGAGCGAGGATAAATAAGAAAACTGAAATCCTTTAATTATGTCCTATAATCTTCCCAGACTGCAACAAAGATTGTGAGAAGTCAGCCAAATAGGTTTATAAATACAATAAAACTTAAATTTCAATTATCAGCAAGTACAGCAGCCTCAGAGGTTATCTTACCCGTCTCTTCTAAGTACAGAACATTAATAGAAACATTTTCAAGCAGCAGCTGTCCAGCTTGTATCCTTCATGTCCACACATACTGTTAATAGGTTGCTAGTATCTCAGGACTAAGTGCTACAATGCCAATGTCATTTCCTTCAATGCTCTGGTCTTGGCAGTGGGAGAGGTGTTTCTTAAACCCTCAGTTCAGTGCTGACCTTCCTGTGATGAAATGTTCTCTGTCTGCACTGCCTGGAATGTTCTCCGCTGGCCACTGTGGCTATTCAGCACTTGAAATGTGGCTAGAGTGACCCGGGAACTTTTGAATTTTTCACTTTAAATACCCACATGTGATGAGTAATTACTGTACCAAACACAGCACTAAACACTGAACAGCAGGCTGGGTAATTCAACCACTAGGGATCTAGGCATTGGCCATCACATCACTGTAGTCAGTGTCTGATGGGGGCTGCCAGAGTGGGAGGAAATTAACCCCAAATGCTGTTTGGTGTTTTTTCTAGGTACTGGTCACTGGTTCCTTCTTTTGAGATTTAGGGAATATCTACAGCAGCTAGGCTTAAGCTGGACTCTGGGTCACAGAAATGCACCTGTCTCTGCCACCGAGGGGCTCCCAGTCTGGTAAGAATAGTCAGGGCAGTAGGCATATGAACACCGTGTCATACCTAAGTATTATAGATACATGAATGCCTGGGAGGGTAAGGCAAACAGAGGGTCCCTAACACAGGTGGGAGGAGGGGCCAGGAAGGGAACTGGGAAGCTGATCAGGAAGTGACATTTGGGCTGAGCTTTGCAGTAAATACAGGGGCTAGCCACGAAGGGGAGGGACAGTGCACCGGAAGTGCACAAGGGCACGGAGCACAGACAGAGCTGGGACAGAGGGTCACGGTGGCAAGTGTGTGGCTGGAGATGATGAAAATGTGTAAGGCAGGTCTGAATCATGAATTGCCTGCCGTGCTAAGGATTTTGCATTTTCCTCTAACGTAATGTTGCTCAGGTTTTGAGGTTCTTAAAACTTTATGGGGGCTACATATTTTCAGAGTGTGAGTCTCATAAACTGAAAATGGAAGCACAGGATCCCAGTCACATTTCTAGTGGTCTTGGGCAAGTTACTCATTTTCTTTAGGCCCTCAGTTCCTTACCAGGATTTATTCATAGCCAGGCAAAATAATTAGCATGACCACGTATTTACCCCTTTGCTATCCTACCGCAAGGCTAGAAACAAGGATAAATAAGAAACATGCTTATTAAAACCATATTAAAGCCACAGAGTAACAACAGGCTTGACTCTTTGGTGTGTATTTGATTAGGCTTGCTAAAGGATACCCCTTTGTTTTTTTTCTGAGCATATTTTTAAATACTGAAATATAGTTGATAGACAGTGTTACATAGGATCAGATGTACGACATAGTGACTTGACGATTACATCCCTATCACTAAGTGCTCACTACGTGTGGTTACCTAGTTACTGTCTGTCACCAAAGACATTACAATAGTATTGATTGTATTTCCTATGCTGTGCTTTTACCCCCATGACTAATTTATTGTATAATTAAATGTTTCCCCTCTTAATCCCCTTCACCCATTTCACCCATTCCTCTACCTTCCTACCCTATGGCAACCACCAGTTTGTTCTCTGTTTTGGGGAGTCTATTTCTGTTTTGTTTGTTCTTTGTTTTCTAGATTCCACATGTAAATTAAATCATATGGTACTTGTCTTTCTCTCTCTGGCTTCATTTAGCATTAAAATCCTCTATATCTATCCATGTTGTTGCAGACGGCAATATTTCATTCTTTTTTTATGGCTGAGTGCCGATACCCTATTGTGTATATGTGCCACACCTTTGTCATTCATTGATGGACACTTAGATTGTTTCCCTACTTGGCTATTGTAAATAATGTCAAGATAAACACAGGAGTGCATTTATCTTTTCGATCTAGTGCTTTTGTTTTCTTCGGGTAAACTCCTGTAAGTGGAATTACTGGGTCACGGTATGTTTATTTTTTGTTCTTTGAGAAACTCCCACACTGCTTTCTATGGTGGCTGCACCAATTTTACATTCCTACCAGGTCTATGAGACTTCCTTTTTCTCTGCACCCTCAGCAACATAAAATGTCCCCCTTCTCCTTAAATCTGACTTTTGTGAATGGTTAGAGAGGTCAGCTGTGTCCAGAAGATGAGACGAGGGGTCAAGGTCATGCGGGAGACTGTGTGTGGAGCTGGGCTGTTTTGATATTTAGCAACTACACAGCATCCTCCCACTAGAAGGGAATTTATCTACCAAGTTTTGAATCACTAAATACCTTATTTACAAATGAAAACATGACACCCCTCCCAAAGTTATTTGCCTAAAGCTACATGGTTAGCGGCAGAGCTAAGACTGGAATGGAGCAACTCAATCACAATCTAGTGTTTTTTCTACTAGATTTCCCTGCCTTTTCCTATACTAAGCTTGCCTTTTTTTTTTTTTTAAAGAGTCAGATGAAGGTCAGACTGCTATTAACTCTGTCCCATAAATAATTTTTCATTGGTGCAAGATATATGTAAAGATGACATAAGCCAGTCTGTATTTGCCCCGGGGTTCTAGATACTGTTTAAGTAGTCCCTGAAATGCAGAATGGAGAATACTGGAAATTTTTAGTGGTGATCTGCTTATAATTACCACAAAGGAAAACGGTGCCTTAAAAAAAAATTTCTGCTTTAGAGCCCTGATTTTAAATACAACCATGATTTATTTTTGATATTTTTAAGCTTAAATAACATCATCTCCACACATTGAATCAACTATATGCAATTCACCGTGTCTCATAATCTAGCACAAAATATTAAGCAATTATAGTTATTCTGTAATAAAACAATTAATGAAAACAATTAATTATTAAAATGAAGCCCAGTCATGAACTAATCATTGCATTTATATATATGTAAAATAACAACTGGCTTCAGAGTTAAAGAAATAAAGAAACGTTAAAACACCCTCCAAACAGAATAAATTGTTCTTAACACAGAATTCCCAGTGTGCTCACAACCTGTGTTCCTCTGAGAGCTGGGCCTGGACATGTGTATTTTTAAAGTCTCAGGTGATTCCGGCAGTTAGCGGGGTTTCAGAATCCGGGGCACAGATCTGTCTGCTGAGTCAGCTCAGACTCACATGGACATGTTGCTCCCGGGATGAGGCCGGGTATCCATTTGACTTTTCCTGTCTGTCTCCTACATGACAAGGACCTTCTGTTGAATCCCTACTTCTGGTGTTAAACTGCTATCTGCATCAACTGAACTAAAAAACAGGGTCTGGCCAGTTTCTTGTCTATAATGTACCTAAAAGCTATGGTTGGTAGTTTTCTAGCTTCTCTACTTTGTCATCTCACACTGGGGGTGCTCATCATCCAGGTCTCGGACTTCGACACTTTGTGCCTTCATGAGCTCTTTGTGCCAATTTACTGAGACAGGCGGCACTAGTCAGGTGTGCTCCAGGGATATGAGAACAGGCGGGCGGAATTTACATATTTATGAGACAAAACTGTTTGAACTTCAGCATGTGCACAGGTGTGCGTGTGCATGCACACACATGCACACACGCACACGGAAATTATGTTGCTGTGTATTTTCCTTTAAATGCTTTAAGTGAACAGTATTTCCCAAGGTTGCATTATTGATAAACACAAGAACTACATCTGCAGAAAGCCTTTGAAATTAGATTCTAAATCCACATTAATGCCAGGTAAATAATGAGTACTGAGGCGTACCGAGTAGGAGCGCTGGGAACAATGGAGGGAAAACTAGTGGTGGTGGGTTTTTTTCTAAATTAGGGCAAGTGCTTAATTCCTTGCTTTCCCTATGTCAAGGTTTGTTTGAGCTGTGTGTGTGTGTGTGTGTGTGTGTGTGTGTGATAAAACATAGAATAGCTAGGCCTTAAAATGTTACTGCTTTGAGGATATATCACCAATCCTCAATTTTTGCTTGGAATTCATCACAATTATGTCAAAGGCACAAACCAGAAGATGGCAGCTCTGATTATTACCTAAACACTGTAGCAGGAAAGGCTCAAAGTCAAGTCTCCCAATAATCTTCTTCACCTTCAGGCAGGTGGCATTTTTATTTAAAAAAAAACAAAAAACATCTGAGCTGACTTAATTTTCCACAGAGATGGTTTTAGATGTATTTATCAGAATGAATTTTCAAAAACCTGAAACTAAATGATGTCTTACCAAGACATATGAGGTATTTAGTTTTTGTCATTCAAAGAAAATGCTACTGTTATTTAGATGAAATATCACCAAAGGGAGAGGCAAGCACCAATGCTCTGCAGGAATTGCAGGGGAAGGAGGGCACGGGTGGAAATGGAGAATGTTTCTGTTTGATTCCTAAACCCCCTGCAGGAATATCTGGTGGTGGAACCAGTATACTGTCAGGTCCTCATGCAGTTCTAAGAGGGCAGGAGAGTTGGGTCTGGAAGCTGTCCTTCCAAGGATTTCTAGTGAGTAGGCTTTTGTGCATTTTATTGGGCATAACTTCCCAGCAATGTACACAGGAAATGAAAGGTCTGACCCTGCCTGTTAACGAGGCTCCCGTCTTGGGGAAGAGCATGGTTCTAGTTGAGCACATGTTTGTTATCATTTCTTTGAGACATGAAAGATGTACTACAATAAATACAGCAACTGTCACAAGTGTGCTCCTATCTATTTCCAAATCACAACAAACATTTTCATTACAGTGATAAGTGAGGCAAGTTCTTGGATAGGCAGTTTTCTGCAGGAATGCTTCATGAAAAACCACATACTAATTTTGATTAAGAAGTCAGGGCTCCATCAGTTACAGAAGATAAGTCACCGCTGTCTGCAGTGTTTACAGCTCAAACCACACACGTTAGGGGAGCTAATATTACTTGGAAGTCTTCTAGAGGTGCAAAAAGTGAAATGTTGCTAAGGCTTTCTTGAAGTGAAGCTGTTTTAATGGGTTAGTAACTATATAATTTCTTCCTCTAAGTTCCACATAGGAAGCAATGAAAAATAAGACACAGGTGATTTGGAATATTCAGGTGGTTTAAGTGGCCTTTGCCAAGGGGTTGAGCACATTCAATTAGGAAAAAAATCCACCAGAAAGCAAGACCCGTTCAGAAACAAACCCCACAGTTCAGGACTGGGGAGAAATGGCTGTGTTCAGAAAAGCTGCAAGTTATGTTTTGATCTTTCTGTGGGCCAGAAGAGTTATTCAGCCGAGGCTGATGATGTCCCCGGGCTCCAGGGAAAAGTCCTGCTCATGACAGCTGTCACATACATCCTGTCAGTAACAAGGACGACCAACCCAACTCTGAAACCAGCTTCATTTGACATATTAGGGGAGAGAGAGAATCACTGGAGGTAAACAGATTATGACACGTGGGGCCACAGGTATTTTCACTGGAAAACATTTATCCAGAGCAGAGTTAAAGAGCTTTAAGAAATATCTCACAGTGATGAAACAGAGACATTTAGATTCCTTGTGGAGCGAGAATCCCATTTTCCCTAGTGTTGACCAGGAAGGGTACATGACCTGCCAGAATGGACGGTGGTTTGCAAAGGTGTGGTTAGGACCTCGTTTTCAGGACTTCCACTGTAGCTCATATTCCTCTGTGAACAGCTGAGCTGTTCAACAAGAATGAAAAGTAGATGATCTGAAAGTCACTTAGTTTCTTTTTTAGGTAAATTCTAACTCGGTATATACACCTGCACTGAGACCATAGTCAAAGACAACTCTAAACTGGTTGTGGGTGGTGACTTCGAAGGCCAGCTGTGACAAAGGTTGGCACGGTTACCCTGGCCAGTAGTGGGTCACCTGCTGAGCCAGGGGACGACTGGAAATTCTCCACAGCCTCCTCTGTTTACTCCAGTTCACTCCCCCTCTCAAGCTCTTGCTCTGTCACTAATGATCCAACTTGACACGTCCTCTGTTTGTGAACTTTAACCCTTCTCTCCTCTTGAGTGCCAACTGACTCGTGCATTTTACAACGGTTCAGTGGTAGTGACAATCCCCATTCATTCTTTATTTTTGACTTCTGAATGTCTACTGCATATTTTATCTTGGAGAAATCTTATTTAGGGGTGGCAAAAGCAAAAGAGGAGTATATAATGGCAATCATAGGATGGGGTTTAACTACTTACATTGAAGTTCTTTCCAAGAATGGCGTCCCTATGAAAAAGGCCTCGTTTATCAGCCAGATATTAAGCACGCCCTTCATAATGACCTGCTACTTAAGAGACGGTCAGGGAAGGTTTGGGAACATAGGTTGGCACCATGTCAATAGTACTGGCTGATGCGCAGGATTCAGGTCATTGTATCTCTTCTATTGGTAAACATGAGTTTTCTAGCTCAGTGTCTTAAAAGCTAGTTACTGAGGAAATGCTCTGCATAGTGGACTTAATGATGCAGGACTGGAATAGCGGGGATCTGGGGTGAGATGTGTCAGGAGAACTATGATATTTATACACGGGCAAAGCTTACATGGGCACTTCCGTATTATCCTTGCTGCTATTAATAAACTCTCCTTTGTGAGTAGCTAATTCAAAATGATTCTTACATGATTAAAAGTACCAAAAATGGAAAAAGAACCTTGAACTACCACTGCTCTAGTAGCCCTAATAATTAATGGACTATGTGTCCAGGATACAATATGACTGCCTGCTGAGAGGGAAGATTTATAATTGTTGTTCCTCCACTACACCCTGCAGGTGACTCCAGCAGTTTCCTCCCTGCCCTCTGCACCTCAAGGAACTCTTGCTTTTCCCGTGACTCGTGCCTTTCTCCTTCCTTCACGTGGCATCCCTTTCTCTTTTGCTCCTAAATCTCATCAATGCCTGAAGGTTCCCCAAGGGTTTTCAAAGACTATTCTCCAATTCCTCTATTGCACTTGTTTCTCGGTTTTCTGAATTCCAAAATACCTCTAGTCTGTTTTATAGTTTAGCACACGTTCCTCTATATGCGATAATTTAACCCTTCTCTCCTCTTGAGTGCCAACTGCCTCATGTCCTTGGAACCCAGTGCGTTGCTGGACATACGGTAACCCAGCCCTTGCTCTGAGATAGGTATCCCCATCACGCCAGGGGTGTCGGTTCATTTCTGCAGACCCTCAGCAGAATTCTCTACTGATGCTGTAGGAAACCACATGCTTTCACGACACCAAAGGGAGAATTAGAGAAGGCTGACCTGAAATGCACAAGGAGTGTTGTCCACACAGTAGACCCTCAGATTATAATCCAGAGAGTTACAGGACATGCAGCCGAAAACTGCCACCTTGAGCTGCTTCACAGCACAGTCCGTGATTGGTTCCCCGGTGAGGGCGAATGTGCCAAAGCTGTCCAGGAGCACGTGACATGCAAAGGGGTCCAATAGGCAGTAACAGGATGTGGACTCCTCCTCCACCGACATCACTTCCTGTTGGGTAAAGATCTGTTCAGTTCTCTCAGCTTGGAAATAAGAAGGTAGTCTACAATTTTTTGAAAGGACATAAACTTTAAAGAGTATTTTTAGTGTCCCAAATTTATTGATCTGAAAGGCTCTTTTTCTATCAAAATAACTGCTTCCATCAGGAGCTCAAGAAATCGTTGGATCCAGTGTGTTGGCATCCTGTTTAATAGGTCATAAAAAACATCACTTTCACTTGTCGTATTTTTCAGTTAATTCGATGCCAAATTTAAAAAATGTCTTAAACATTAACATCGATAAGCAAACTTTTATGTTTTTAAGGTCTGTCTCAGAAGTGCTTTCAATATCCTTAAGGTAATACTTATTTTCTTTCAAATATTTTATCTTCTTTCAATCCACCGAAATAATTCACAAGGGACCGTTAAATAAGTGATTTGGATAAGATATACTAGAATATTTTGCCCTTCCTGATAAGAACTTAGGTATTGTGAGTGGTTTGTTGGAGCATAAATACACCACCCTCTGGATTTACGTGATTGTGAGGAAGTGCAGAGAGGAAAATTCAAGTGGTAAAAATCAAGGCAAAGCAAAACAGACTGAAAAAGATGACCAGAACCGGGCCCTTTATGAAACCCAGGGAGCTTCCAGCCCCAGGAAATTTGCCTGTGGTTGTATGAGGATTGAATAAATAGCACAGTGCATTTTCAGCAAAGAGCACAGACTGGTTTTCAAGACACTGCTGGGCAGGGTAAATGTAATCCTTTACAGCAAACTGGAATTTTCTCCTCCTGAAGGAACATGATTTTCCTTTTACTCCTTTTGCCTGGAGCCCCTCCTGGGACGTAAGGTCCCAGGGCTAGCTGGAACAGGTCATTGTGTTCCAGCGAGATAATTCACTTGCTTTCATGCCAGCTGTCTTCAGATGGACATCAAAGGGATCCCTATCAGACAGATAAATCAGAGGTTTCACTTAATATAGTGATTCCACCGCAGTCTGTCTTTGCTGAGGCCGCCTCCCTTGTGAGTCTCCTCTTCGTATCCTTGTTTTCTTTTTTGGTCTCTCTTATGTCTCTTCCTGGTACTGTATCTCTTTTACAGGCACTCATATGCACAGGGACACAGACACTCAGAATTATTTTCAATGAGTTCCCTAATTCCCCCAAATATATTTACCACCTCTGGTATTCCTGAAAACTTAAACATTCATCATAATCCCCAGGATGGCAGAAACGGAGAGAGGGAATCTTTTTTTTTTTTTAAGTGAATACAGCCTGCCTGCCCTGAGCCTCCTGCCTAACTTGGAGAGGCCACAGGGAAAGTCAGTTCAGGAAGGGACCTGGCCTGTGAGGAATGACGGGGGCAAAAGCTTTATGGACCAAAGTCCGGCCTGTGCGCGCCCACGTCTGGGTAACACCAGCTTCCTTCTGGAACCAAACAGCTCTGGAACCTCTCTTGCCTGTCTTTTCCATTAGCACAGAAGAGCACCAGCCAGTACCTTGAAGCTGTTGTAAAAACACATGCCACGACCCCCCCTAGAAAACAAGAACATACTCACAAATGTCACAGCTAACTTGTGTTAGGAGAGAATAAGGTACAGCCCACTCCACAGATGGAACCCAAAGCCTGCTTTTTGAGAAGGAAGATCAGGGTCTTACCTCCCACTTGCCCTGCTGCGTCCTCTTCTTCAAGTGAATGTTCCAGTGCTCAGAGCTGACGTCCGCACAGTGAGGTATGGTCAGTGCAAAGGGAGTGGTGACGATCATGTCTGGTGGGCCACAGGTGACTTCAGGACTCAGGAGCACCTCAGATCCATCTGACTGCAGGCTGCACGGTTGCAGGGGGATAATAGAGAAGCATGTAAGGAGGGGGTATATTTCAGAGAGTTCGGTTACAGACTGGGGTTTTCTTCAGGCTGAGTGCCATCCTGTCCCAGGATTCCCTCCCGGGTAGCACCATGCATGCAGAGGGCTGGCTGGGTGATGGCCATTTATCCTGAAGCACACAGGCTGAGTTTAAGCCTAGATTGCAAATCTTGGTTCTGACAAACAAAATGACAAATGCTTCTTCAGAAATATAGGGCAGAACAGAAGAAAAGCATAGACCAGCTACTGAATCCTTATCCTTGTTGAGAACGTTATCAATGAGCAAAGCCAAGAACTTTCCAGAAATGATGGATCTGGTAATTCTGCTATCAGATTCCATTCTCTCAAAAGCACATTCTACAAATATTTTTAATGCTACTAAGCAATGTGACACATTATTATAGAACAAAGTAACACTTCAAACATACCCAGATTGAGTGTTTCTCTCCTGGTTTTGAAAACATTCATTACTGCCAATGCACAAATATATAGGCTATACAGTGATAGCACAAGAGACAAGTTATAAATGTGCATATAAAATGCACAAATATGTATCTTTCAGCTCTTTCATATTTTAGATCTAAATTTAAAGTCATTCCATCCAAACATGGTGTTCAAATTTTTCTGTATTCTGAGTTATTTACATTGGGAAGACAGAGTCATGAAACAAAGAAAAGAAAGGGAAATTTAAAGGGAAATGATCTCACCTCACTGAATTCCTTTTGCTTAATTTCCTTTTGTTTGTAATCTCTGCCCCAGAATGGTAAGTGGGGTAGTTTATAATACAGCAGTGAGAGGAACCTAGAAGTCTACTGCTGTTTCCCCAACAGCTTACTTGTTTTTGAATGAGGTACTTGGACCTTATTTACTCATTTATTTTGCTGGATTTTCACGTGCAAGAAATACAGTGATACAGAAGATCATCAATGAAGCAGTTTAGGATTCTGAGATGAACAGTGCTATGTGAGAGCTACAATTGGCATTATTACATAAGCTTTCCTTTGCCTGACCTAGGAAGGATATTTAAATATATTATCCCCAGCCAAAAAAGCAACCCCTTGAGCAAGGTAAGGATGATATTTAGTGTTGAAAGAGCACCTTTTCCATGACCTTATATAATACACAGCTCTTCTATGAGTACATCTGACATGGTATTCATTTCTGTATTGCTCTGGACGTCCCTTGCTTTTCTGTCCAGTTAGTAGTGGTCACACTCTAGTTCATTATCCAGAATTTGCTGTGGCAGTGAAAGTCAAGGGACAGAACTGAGCATGAGCACCTTCTATCTACTGTATCTGAAACAGGCCTGGGTGCTGTCCCTCTGTCTCCCTCCCTCCCTGCCCAAGAAGCACTGGAGATGTCTCCACAAAGCTCAGTCTTTCACAGGGGTGACCAGAATCCGAAGTTGGCAATTCTTCCTATGCAAAAACACCACAGTGCGAGCTGAAAATATGTCTGCATGTATCTTTAAGCAGGGCAGGCAAGCAGGGCAGTGGGGGGGTTGGGGGGAGTTGGAAAATCAGGTATCAGCACTAACAGTGCTCCATGAGCAGCCTAGAACAATGTACTTGAGGTCAGACAAAAATCTGTGAAGTCGCGGTGTGAGCTCTCAGCAGCCCAAGCCACAGCCCGTGTGTGGATGCCTGCCGGTGCCCACTAGAGAGGGTTTCACGCTTTCCTGGTATTTGCCCCCTGCATTCATCAGGGCAGGGGTCAGTAGCCCGGATGCTTATGAGTGACCGGTGACGGGCGCTCGGGAAAGAACTGCTTAATGGCCTTCAGAGACTCATCTCCCTGTTGAACATACTGTTCAAACAAGGGAATTTGGGGAACTATTTAATGCCAAATGGACTGAAATCAGCTAATTAGATGAGCTCTCCCACTCGTGAACAGCAAGATCCCTCTCAGTAAGGACTTACACCGCATCAGGAGTCGGGAGGCGGCGCCCGGCGACTCTAAGGCAGAGCTTGCCATTAAGCAGGCACTGGGTGTTGCCACAAATGCAAAGGAAGCAAATCAAGATTTAGATATAATCCTCCTACTTTGGGCAAGATAAGGATGAAATTTAGTGATCATGGATAAAAATAGTGTCTGTGAGAGTAAATCTCTCTCTGGTGAAGGAACCAAACAAATCTCTTCACTTTTCCCCCCACTATAAATAATAATTGGCCCTTTTCTGCCACCACCTATCTGGGGCAATCAGAGAGATTTGCAGAGAGATATTAATTAAAACTCTTCACACACCAGTACAGGCAGGTGTTAACAGTTCAGGGTCACAGAGGAGCCCATCAAAACGATGCGCAAAGTGACCCTAAGTTTCTAACCTGGAGGTGTCTGCTCCCTGCCACCTGCACGTCTTTCTCTGTTACCTCTAGGAGGTTTCTGGTCAGACTGGTGGCTCTTGCGACCTCCTAGATGAAGATGGGGGAGGAAACTGTGCAGTGCAGCCTTGGGTGTGGACTTAGGATATCTGAGGATGGAGGTCTGTGGAGAGCAGTGTGAAGTGGGCCTGGGCAAAGAGGATTCTTAAGGAGGGCACGGTGGCATTTCAGTTTCCCCACAGGATGTGATCCGTGACAAGAAAGTCATCATGCTCCTGCCAGGGGAAAAAAGGCAACACATTTTCCCAAAATTGCTGTGAGCTAATATAACTGAATAGCGGCAGTGATTTGAAGACTGTAGTATGCACCTGCTCAGGGCATCACACCTCCTAGTGCAGACTCGAAGTCCCGGTCACGTGGGGCTTCGGCTGCCTAGGTCTTTCCAAGTGTCTCTCTCTGTACATACATGCTGTGCATGTTTATGAAGGCTTATGGATGTAAAACAGTTAGTTATTGAAGAGCTAGGCCTACGTAGCCTGTTGGCTTGTTGAGGAACTATATGGAAACGTGGCTGTGAATTCAAATTCCTGCTCAAAGGCCAGTGATGAGGGTTCTGGGGGAAGCTACCAGCCTTGCAGCTTTGATACCCCCGCCTGTAACATACACGCCTAGGACATGGTGCCCCTGAGGGTCTCAAGAGCATTTTGCCTGGTCATCTGGTAAGATCGAAAGGCCCACACTGTCCACGCTGCCAGCTTCATTTAGCTCTAGGAAGGGAACAGGGAAGTCAAGCCCACTGCAGAGAACACAGGAGCAGGCAGAAGGACGTCTGACTGCCCTCACGGGCATCCTCACTGCTCGTCTTGGCACCGTCCCATACCACGTCCTTCTCTGACCCTTTCTGTGTCAGAAAACCAGTGTGGCAGACAGGGAAGCCCACGCCTCTCGGAGGAAATCTCACTTTCCTCCCATGCAAAACAATACTTCCTCTGATTGTTCTGACAATTCAAAGGATAAAAAGCACCTAAGATGCGCCCAGTGGGTGGAGGTGTGTGCTTCCCCAGTCTGAACTTCCTCCCACCTTTCCTGCCCTTTTATGAGTCTTATTTCTCTAGGAGCTGTGCTTTTCTGAGATGGCTAGTTTTTTTTCAGGAAATTGTCAGTATATCCACATACGCTTAACACAATTTTCAATGCCTTTGGGATGAGTACTTGGGGAATCTGAGGCACCCTGGCAATGCTCTCTTTCCTCTTTACCTCCCAGTCAGTCCTCACCTCTGGGATTTGTAGAGGAATCCCACTAAAAATGCCAACTTGCTCCCACCTCAAAGAACTGCTGCTCTGGGCTGCTCAGTGCTGCCAGGCAGGGTTTTCCTCCAGAGGTGCACATGACGGGGCCCTCGCACCCTGCAGGTGTGCTCAAATGATGCACACACATGAGGCGCTGCCCGACCAGGCCCAGTGACATGTACTAAAAGCTAAGTGTTACTTTTTTTTCTCTCTGCAACATGCATTGCCCTCTAACACACTATACCTTTTGCTTACTTTTGGTTTATTTATTTTTGGTCTTCCACAAACTAGAATGTAAGCAATATGAGGCCAGGGATTTTTTTTTCTTCTGTTGTGTTCATCACTGTATACACAGTGCCTAATATATGCCGGGTGTAAGCACTCAAAAATGTTAAGAGAGGACAGAGGAGTCGGCATGACGTGGTCCTTACTGGTCAAATCTAGAACATGTTGAGCATCAAAGTGAATATTTGTAGTCAAAGATCTTAACCCTTTGAATAACCTAAGGACTAAGGGATATGTGGACGTAACCATGGGATATGTGGACATAAGTGAATGAATGAATGAGAAAACTTTTATGTAACAGAAAACCAACTAATAAATGGACAAAATCATTACTTGGCAACTAACCATATTCATACTTGACTCAGTCAAGAATTATGAATGGATGCTCATCTACTTGAAGGTTTAAAGAATAATAAGGAACTATTTATATAATGTCAAAGTATCTTCCCACATGGTCCTTATTAATTACAAAGGGTGACATACCTAATCCAAGCTGTCAAAGGAACATGATCCGTAATGGGGTGAATTGGAAGAACATACCTCCCGATGTGACACATAGTGACAAGAACAAACTCAGCATCACTTCTGTAACATTCCTGCCAGTAACACATGACCTGAATCTCTAGGAAGTGATAGACAAGTCCGAATTTAGAGACATTCTGCAAAAGAACTGATTTGCACCCTTAAAAACAGTCAAGGCCATGAAATAGAGATAGACTCAGGAACTGCTCCAGATTAAAGGAAGCCAAAGACTAGCCTGACAATAGAATGGAATGAGTGGACTTGGAGTTTCGTTTGCTAGAAAGGACTCTATTCAGATAACAACTGGTAGATGAATAAAGATCGTGGAAACGTGGCTGTGAATTCAAATTCCTGCTCAAAGGCCAGTGCTGAATACTATGATCTGGGAGTGGATCATAGTATTCTTAATTTCCTGATCATGATAATTTTACTCAATATATGTTGGAATTTCTTGTTTTTAGGACATACATACTGAAGTATCTAGGGGCAAAGGGGCATCTTGTTCACAATGGATAAAAAATATATGCCTATATGTGTGCATATGGGTGTGCATTTTATTTGTGTGTATATGCACACATACAAATACAGAGGAGAACACATCAAATGCAGTAAAAGGTTAACACTGGTGAATCTGGGTGTGGGAGAGCTGGTGACTTTAAATTATTCAGGCCATTTTTCCTGACGTTTGAAATTGTGTCACAGTAAAAAAAAAAATAATGTTTTGAATGAGTGAGCAAATGAAGATAGAGGCCCAGGGAGAATTTATCCTGACTTCTTACAACGAAAGCAGCTGGGTCACAGACTAAGCACAAAAAGTGTGTGTGTTGTGGGGAGTGACAGGCACTGCCCATGGCAGTGAGGGGATGTCCAGACCTGGCCGCGAGTGACCAGCGCCCTGCAGCACCCACCTGCATGGCAGTGTGACAGAAGGTCATGCTGAAGGTCAGCTGTGTGGTGGCAGCGTGCCCCAGGTCCGGACGTGTATCTGTGCACACTCTGCTTTTGCTCTCAGTTTTTCTTGACCAGATTCTAGACTTGTAACGTGTCACTCTCTTTGAGCAGAACAACCTGCTCCGCGTTCTGAGGTGAGGTTTTCATTGTTGTCTGCCGTGCTCGCTTGGGGATTACTGTTCCCACCTTCCCTCCTTCTGGTCTGTTATAAATTAATGTAGGTTTGATCACCTTTAGCCAGAGTATCACTCAGGAATGCAGGCAGGAGACTAATGATAGTTTTACTCTGCCAGACCCTAGGTCGATACATAATTAAATCATATTTTAATGGAATAGACATAAAAGGCAGGTAGATGGAAGCTGTACTTAGTCTTAAAAGCTTGGAAAGCAAGGTAGCTCCAGCCTCCTACAGTTTTTCACCCAAGAAGATACAGTTTTAACCATTAGTATTCTCTTCTGCTCTTTTCATTAAAGCCCTCATGTAGTGATTCGGAGTGCTAACACTGCTGTGGATAAAAATCATGGTTTGGGTTTGGTTATATCTGTTCTTCTGGAGTCAGGTGCCTGTCTTGTTGTCCAGCTCTGACCGGGCCTTTCCCAACAGCCCAGGAAATGACACCACGGGACCCCCTGCAGAGACGGGCCCTTTCAAGCCAGCTCTGGTGTATCAGTCAGCCCCAGCACCATGGGACGAGGTCTCCCGAGGGCTTTCATTCTGTGACTGCTATGTATGATTTAAGAAAATAGTTTTCTGGAAAGGGGAGATTAGTGAATGAGGAGCAATAAGAGAGGTGGAGTGGAACAAAATCTCTTCATCACAATAGATTCCTCTCTTCGTCTTTAAGTGGTCTTAAACTGTAAAATGGGTCAGAAATCCTTCGGTAACTTTTTTTTTTAATTGGAATATAGTTGATACACAATATTGGTTTCAGATGTACAACACAGTGATCTGATAATTGTACACATGACTAAATGCTCAACACGGAATGTGTAGTTACCCTGTCACTATACCAAGATGTTACAGTATTATTGGCTATATTCTTTATGCTGTATGTCCATTCCTATTATAATTTTTACTTCACCTGTTTCACACAATTCCCCTCCTTCCTCCCCTGTGGTAACCAACGGACTGTTGTCGGTACTTATGGGTCTATTTTTTGTTTGTTTTTTAGATTCCACATATAAGTGAAATCATATGGTATTTGTCTACCTCTGTCTGACTTGACTTCACTTAGCATGATACCCTGTACTTCCATGTTGTCACAAATGGCAAGATACCCTTTTCTATGGCTGAGTAATACTCCATCAGGTGTACATACCACATCTACATCTACTCTTCTATCAGTAGAGGTGGAGAAAGGGAACCTCTTACACTGTAGGTGGGCATGTGAATTAGTGCAGCCACTCCGGAAAACAGTTGGAGGTTCCTAAAACACTAAAAGTAGAAATACCACATGACCCAGCATACTTCCACTTCTGGGGATGTACTGGAAGAAAACAAAATCACTTACTTGAAAATATGTATGCAAACCTTGGGCAGCTTATTTAAAATTCTCTTCCTGGACACCACTGATGGAGATTCTGATTCTGTATTTCTGGGACAGGGCCCAGAAACCTCCAGTTCTTACTTGCATCCCCTACCTGCTAAGGCGCCCCAGCACTGTCAGGTGAAGGAAGCTGTGTTTTTCATAAGAAAATATCCAAAGTTACAGCTCAAGCAGTTGGGGGGCATAGTGGTCTGTCAGACTTAGATCGGGTGGGTTCCACTGAAGAATCGGGTCAAGTTTCAGTGCCTGATATGAAGGCCTTAGATGATGGGTTGAGAATGTAGAGGCATAGGGTTGTTGCTCTTTCTCTTAGAAGCATGTGTATTGACAGCAAGGATCAGGCTGGGGGCTGATGAGCAGAAGGGGAAGTGATGTCACAGCTCACCAAGGCATTGTATTCCCTTAGCTGGGGGTGGGGGCAGAGGCAGTGGGGTACAACAAGTGACGGGCGCAGTTCACCATTCACCAAGGATAAAGCATATGACTCTACTATGCACGGGAATAAAGACCTGGATCGCCACATGGTGTTATCTGAAACAGGATCCAGGAAGGGAGGTGGCGCCAGGAGGCCTGGGTGGGAGGGAATTACATCCACACTGGAGTGAGTGTCTGAATGAGCTGGAATTTGAGCAACAGCACACAGAGAGATTAAACTGTGTATGCTAAATAACTTTAGTTTACACACACATTCTTAGGGTGTTTACCAATTAATATACTAAAGGAATCACAAATCATGTGTAATCATCAGTTCCTAGACACAATTTAGGCCTCATCTTTCATGCAGTGTGGGGCTCGAGTTTAGCTTGTGTACTAGGAGGGGCGGAATGACGGCTCACTGAGAGGGCTTTAAATGGAAAGGCAGTGGAAAGAAGAAGAGTGGCCGTAAGGGGGGTGGCGTCTGTATTCTACTCAGCTTAATCATTCTGAATGGGGAAAATGGCCTTCTCCCCATTTTCTGAAAGGGAGAATGATCCAGGGTGCTATTTCATAGAATCTTCATTTCAGGCCAGGCAAGGACCTAGTGTGGTCAGGCCGGACACCTCACTGCTCAGACGGGGAAGCGGGAGGGTGTGGCCCGGGGAGAGCGGCAGCCTGTTAGGGGTGAGCCTCATGGGGTGCGGGACAGGCGGCAGAAGGAACTGATGTTTCCTGGGATATTCTCCAAACCTGGAACTTCAAGGCAAATTGTTGGCCTGAGGGTTGCTAAGATCGTGTTCAGGGACACCAGGGAAAGAGGAGAGCAGGGCCTTTGAGCACATGGAGTGGTCACAGTAGAGGCTTGTATTAAGTTTCCTATTTTTGCTATGCCACAGACTTACTGGCTTAGAACAACACCAACTCACTGTCTTACAGTCCATGGGTTCCAAGGCTCACTGAGAATAAAGGTGTTCCTTCTAGAGGCTCTAGAAAAGAATCTATTTCTTGTCTCTCTGGCTTCTAGTGACTGCCCACATTCCTGGGCTGGGGGCATTTTCCCCTCTGTGAGCTGGTAGCAGAGCATCTTCTGATCTCTGTATCTGACTCTTATAACTCCTGCCTGTGTCTTTCATGGACCCTGACATGGGCCCATAATGCAGAATCCAGGAAAATATTGCCTCAAGGTTCTTAACTTTCATGTCTGCGAAGTGCCTTCCGCCCTGTAAGGTCACACATTCACCCGTTCTGGGGATGAGGATGTGGGCATCATTGCGGGTTGGGTGGGGGAGGGTAATTCTGTCCGTCAGCAGGCTTTTCATGGCTTGTTCCCTTTAGAGTTGGAACCCGGACACCCCTCTGCTGCCGCCTCTGACCTCCTGTGCTCTCCCAAACCCAGCCCCACTGGACCACGGCGTCGGCTGTCAGCGGGTTATCTTCCTTGCTTCAGCCGCCAGCACCCCGAATGATTTCTACAGTGAATCTCCTATGTGTACACAACTTTAGGGAGTCCTGGAAAGTTATTATCAGTTTGTCTTAAAGATTGAAACCAAGGGGATTAGGGGGTTGATAATGAAGGGTTTTAAAGGGACACGTGGGTTGTCTTAGAAAGCATGGAGGGTGGCCTCAGTATGGGCTGGTGTCTTCTCCCAGCATTTTTATTAGGCTATAACTAAGCGAAGTGGAAAGGATGATATATATTAAATATCTTAATAGGACAGGTTATTTCTACTTCCAGCATGGGCAATAAAAGAGATGGCACATACAAATAAAAATAATTACAGTATGTGGTGTTCCTTTACAATGTGCAATCAAACTCATGAACTTATGACTTAGCTCTTACTGAATTAAGGTGCACCTTCCATTCAGATCTATTAACAACATTCACAAACCATTGTTATCTCGTTGGTGGCATCTTTAATTAAAGACTCCTCTGGACCACTCTAATCACTTCTCATTGTGAGCTCACATGAGGCTTCTAATGTGCTTTGATTAAAATGATGGCATGTTTTATTTATGCGTGTTTGGCAGTGGACTGAGGGGGTGTGAGGTGGAAGGGACCGTAGGGAGCCTGGTGTAGGGCAGTTCTTTCCAAAACAGGTCATAAAAACGTCAGTGTGAGAATCCTTCCTCATCCTTGTTTTTTCTTCTCTCTCTTTCTCTTCCTCTCTTCACTTTTTGGGGTTCGTGGAGTTATGACTTTGTGAAGGCACTATTGTGATTTTTGCCGGGGAAGGGTGCGATTTGTAGCTAAAGGTGCATTAACCCTCCTAAGCCATTCAGATGCCCTTTGAGGAATTGCCCCTCTTATTACACTGGTAGCCTGATAGACGAGTGCACTTCCCGAGTGGCGGCCACTTACTCCCCTCGCACCAGCAGAAAGAGCCCCTCTGTTGGACACATACAAGCATCTTCCCTCCTCAGCTGTCCCCTGTGCCTGCTAGAGAGTTAGTTAATACCTAATCTCCTTGAAGGGACAGATACTTGCCATCAGTTTGATTCTGCCAATAAATATTTATAAAACTCAAAGCAACAAACTGGATTCAAATCTGTGACTGATGGTTGAACAGAAATGGTGACAGGGATAGTGTGTTCATTTCTATCTGTCACTATCTAGGAAGGAAAGCTTGGCAAAGTGGGCAGGGACAAGGCTTGTTCAAGGTGGCAGCAGCAGTCACCTGCCCAGCCTGACTGGTCACTGATCTCCTAACCTACACACCAGCCCGCCTGGAGTCCACTGTTTGGACCCATATGGTGCCTCTGAAGTAGAGATCATAGGCCCGAATGTTATGAGCAATGGACGCAGACTCGAAGGAGTGGATGCAGGGAGTCCTCTGTATCTTCACAAGGCTCTTTGATTTTACTGTGAACAGTTAACGTGTTTGCTACCACTGAATGAGTCTTTCCTCTGAGTCTAGGAATGTGGTAGCAGTCAGAAACAAAGACCTCAGCATCACTGGGACAGAGGCAAAGCAAATTCCATGGGATTTACAGAATTTGTTAATCTATGTTTTTTTTAACAGTTAAGGATGGACAAAATGATACCAAAAAGTAGCACTGACATGGCACTTCAGAGTTTGCACAGGATTCCTCATTTGTGAAGTCCCTGTCTTGCCCTCTCCAAAAATCCTGGACTGCAGTTAATATTACACAAACTTTATAGATGATGCACTTCAGGGCAAGGGAAAGAAAACACCTTGCTCAAAACCACTCAGGCCGGAAGTGGCGAGGGGGGCTGGCGCTTAGGCCCCCTGAGTCCCTGCTGGCCTCCCTCTGCCATGTCATCTCATTTCTGATTATTTATTTCTCCTGTGATGGCACTGAGGCCACATTGCTTTCCAGACATATAATGAGTTCACTTCAATGTCCCCCAGGATTGGCAGCTTTTTAACCAGCTTTGAAGGCAAAGAAAACAAAGGCAGGCTAAAGAGTTCACCCTGCGTGAAGCAGGCAGGCAGTCTGTGCCCAGTATTGTGACATCTTGCTGTAAGTTCTGTGGTCACACGCTCTGGCCAAAAGCTTCATGTGGGATTTTGATTCAGCAGTTGTCTTTTTTCTTGGTTGTATATATTATTTTGTCTTTTATTTATTCTTTAATCAGTTTTCATCGTGGGCCTTTTCTTTTAAGTCAAAGAGCTCTGTTCATTCCCTGGGTAGAAATCCGAAGTTGCTCTTGGGGCAACGATCACCACCAACTTTCACGTGACCTCGGGCTGGTCTCTCTCCTAATGAATCATCACTCCTCAAGCCAGAGTTCTGGAATTACCTTCAACTCCTTCACCCCACCCCGATCTTGTCAGCTCCCCTCCAAGTCTCCCCCAGAACTCCCCACTGACAGCAGTGTGATGATTAGAGAAAGGCTTTAAAACACAAACAGATAAGGATGCTCAAAAGTAGAGTGACCCTGATTTATTGTCCAAATCGAGATACTTTGAGGATAAAAAAGACAGTAGTAATAACTGCTCACAAGGTGGGTGCTGCTATAATGACAGCTTGGACTTGAGCAGCGGCAGAGGAGATGAGGCAGAAGATAACAACCTTATAAGGAAAATATGACCTGGTATCCCAATTCTTGGCCTCTCAATCCCTCCCACCAGGTCAGTTGGTTTCCCCATGGCAGCAAACAATGCATTATGTCCTTTTCATCTTCACTCTTCACACTTTTTTTTGACATGCTTAGAACAGAGGACACTAATTATACCGCTGTACCTTTGCACCTCTGTTCCCTCTGACTGGAATGCCTGTTACTTTCTGTTCAAGGGAGTTGTCACTTCCTCTTGGAAACCTTCCCGAGGCCTGTAGACAGCGTTCATCCCTTCACTCCTGGTTCACATTTCTGTATTTTTATCACTAAATGTAGCCCACTGGTTATTCATTTGAGCAACTGGGTTTGCTTTTGGGGCTTCATCTATTATGATTTGGCGGTTGACTTGTTCTGATTTTCCTGGGAATTTCTGACACTGTGCTCAGTGGGACTGCCCATGGTAGTAGTTCCCTGAAGACATTTCATTTTGTAACTTTTTGGTAACAGCTAGTTATGAAAATTGTTTATAGGACTCTTGTTCATTTAAAAACTTTGGATTCAAAATCCCATCCCTGTACCATGCACACAGACACATGCACACACACACACACAGGGCTCTAGATGCTGGGTCTGGAGGGTGTGCACCGTCTGCTCCCTCCCATTACCTCATCCCTACGGCAGGGTGGTGAAAAGGCCGCAGAGAACCCCATCTCCTTGTTTCCTACCAGGGGCATGGTGACATCTTTTTCTTGGCTGACTGAAGTGTTTATTTAAGCTGACCTTTAACGGATTCAGTACAGATGGCAGGGACCCCCAAAGGCTGCAGGGCCAGTGGGTGTGGGTGTAGATGGCCGCACTGCATAGCTGCCCCGAATCAGCTGTGGTGCCTTGTGGGTCCCAGTTACATGTGCGGCTGGCCGGGTCCCAACCCTGCTCTCTCGGCCTCTGTGCCTCCCACTGAGGTGGCTCAGCCAACCTGTTTTGATCTATCTGACTTACTCTCTGACTCTCCTGGCCGGTGTTCATCTTCTCAACCTCTCTACCTATAAGTGCTCTTTGCCTCTCTCTCCTCGAAGCTTTTTCTTTTTCCCTGGTAGCAAGGAACAAGTTGACAAACTGATAAACAGTGAGAAAATCAGGTACATGTCCACTTCCTGCAGATGACCCAAAGTCTGGGAGTGATCTCGCACTCGGGCCTACTCTCTCTGGCAAGGCCAAGGGCAGCCTTTTTGATACGTGTGACTCCTCTTTTGCTCCATCTCCCATTCTCGTATCAGTAGGCGGGGAGAGGGCTCGGTGTGCGAACGGGTAGGGAGTGGGAGTGTCCATTCTGATGAAGTGATGCTTCTCAGGCAGGGGGTGGGAAAATCAGCCTTGTACAGCTGGCGAATCTCTGAAATTACGATGTTGGGGCGCATATTCTTTTTTATAAGCTGGCTTTGTCAATTTTAGGAACACAGGAAAAGTGCACTGTGGTCCCAGACATCATCATCCTGCCACATATATACCCCCTCTGGTCCTTCGACAAACACCCCAGAAATAACACCTTACGTAGAAGAGATTCTATTTTTCTTGATCTACAGTACTGAATACATTTACAACTTAATGACTATTGTGAACTTTGTGCAGTAAGAAGGTACAGTGGTATTATTTTTTTCTGAGTTGGGGGGTGGCACCTAGTGGGTAAGTCCTCCAAGATACTGTTTAAACCAGGTTTTCTTCCCTGTGGCAATAGGTCCTGGTCCTTCTACTGTAATTAGTGTATGATCCCAGTCAAAACCTTGCCTCTCAATGAGAGCCTCTGCCTTTGACGTCACCTGACACTAATTACAGTAGCCTGGTGGCACAGGGTTCTTTCCTTCTGAGAAGTCAGCGCCTCAGAGGTTCCAGGAAAACTGTATGCAGTTTCATATTTACTAGGATGCAGGGTTTTAGAATGGCTTTAAATGTCTGTAAAGTAGATTATCACAAACAGATTCATTTCATTAAAACTCCATTTTTATAGGTAGAATGGTCAGACATGTCTGTGTTTTCTTTATTGTGCTTTGCAAACACAGCATTTTTCACAAACTGAAGGTTTATGGCAACCTGGCATTGAGCAAGTCTAATGGAGCCATTTTCCACCAGCCTTTGCTCGCTTTGGGTCTCTGTGGCACATTTTGGTGATTCTTACAGTATTTCAAGCTTTTTATGGTCATCTGTGGTCAGCATTTTTTAGCAACAAAGTACTTTTCATTAAGGCATATACATTGTTTCTTTAGACATCCTGCTATTGTACACTTAATAGACTATAGTGTAAAATCATCTGCCTCACTTTATTGACACGATTGCTTTATTGCACTAGTTTGGAACCAACCCTGTGATATCTCCATGGTAGGCCCATGCTCTTTCAGAAATAAGGTCTTCCCAAAAAGTCTAAGGCCCTTTCTGGACGCTTATACCTGCGTCTAGTCATGATGCATGAGGAAGTATGTATGTGTGCACTTGTAAAATCATTATTGTGTGTCCTTCTTGCCCCTGCAGAGAAAAGCTGGGCCCCAAAAATAGTCTACACTGCAGTGTTTAATTGTGAGCCTGTTATTGGGAAAGAAATTCCCAGGGCTTTCTTTTGTGTCTTCAAAGTCTTGTATTTGGTCTCATTTCATGCTTTGCTATTTAATGTTTCATAACTCTACCATGTCCACCTCCCCAATCCTCACCCTGAGATGTTCCCATTGAACCCCAAATCCAAAGTCTGTGTCTTTTGTAAATTCTTCAGTAAGATTACTAACATTTCCAATTCTAGCCTAAGCATTTGGTCAGGAATGAATGTCTGCCCTTCATTTTAGTGTTTCTCAGAAGAGAGCGCCATATAGTGATTTCCTGGTCCAGTCCTTTACTCTCTAACCCCAGGGGGAGGATTTGTGTGACATACGTGGGGTGGGGGTGGGGCTCTCTGAAATGAGACCATTGATTTTTTAAGATCCCTTGTATAAAAAATCCCCCACCCCCAAAATCTTAAGAAATGTAAAAGAGGCTTCCTGACGATAATTATTGCTGGTTTCTTGCCCTCCCAAGGGGCCTGTAACAAAGGGGGTAATGTCTGGCCTTGACCTAGCTGCTTGAATACCCTTGATCCAGGAGGAACCCAAAGGCTCACACTTCTCGCAGCCCCAGTTGCCTGTGATTGCCTTTCTGTGAGGCTTCCCCATTCCCCGCGATGTCACCAAGCACCCTCTAACTCCTCATTCAGTCTGTGCCAAGGCCTGGGGTAGTGTTGGGAGGAAGCTGCTTACGGCAATATTCTGAGTTCCACTGACGTTAAAGCAGGGAAAAAGGTCTGGATTCAGCCACTCGTAAAGACTCCTCCTACCCCATACTATATAGATACTGGAAACTATCCTGGAGACCACCTTCCCCACCATCATTAGAATAGTAAAGGGTCTTTGTTTGATGTGTTTCCCATTATTAGGCAGTAACCCTTCCTCTTGCCAAGCATGTCTTACTAGACTCAAGAATATTATGCCTTAAGGTGAGGAGTAGGATGTAGTCTAAAAATTCAGTATAGATCAAGCCTACTCACTTTCCTTTGTGTTAATTTCCAAATCTATAAAAAATTAGAATTGCATTAGTACTGTTTACCATATAGGGTAGATAAGAAGATGAAAGGATACACAGTAAGTGGAATGCTTTATTTTTTTTGTCTTTAGATGGTTCTATCATTATGTATCATAAAATCCCACACTATCCTCCTAAGGGTAGGTCCCTAATATTGTTTTTCAAGTTAAGAGACCATCACAAAGAGTTTCATTAACTTACCTAAGGGTACGGAGACTAACATAACAGCAGTGAAGCTTCAGTCTGAACCCAGGGCCACTAATGCCTGAGCTCAAATGTTTCCTGGTGTTATGTCCTGTAAGATTTAGCCCTGGAGTGAGATTTTCTTCTCTTAATTCTATAATCTAACAACAGCGATTTACAGAGTCTTCTAAGAAAAGTTCAACTTGATCCTACCTTGCCTATTCTCACTGTTCTTATAGGGGCCTAGAGCTGGCAGGCACCATCAGGAGCTGTTTTCTCAATGCCTCAAGGAGAGGTGGCATCCATTATTTCCTGAGCACTGGAATGGAAATCAGATATCCTACTCAATCCCAGCTCAACTGGTAGGTAACATTTCCTTGGAAAGCAGTTTCACTTATTGCAACCTTGTTTTTAGACATTTTTTCTCAAATGTAAAATTGGGTGGCACCATACAAAAAGCCTGAACTCCCTTCCTTTCCTCCTCAGATTGGATAAGCCCAACTCTTTTACTGTTTTCAGTGAACTTTCATTATGTGTGACAGTATTTGCTGAGGTCTTTTTTAATTTTTAATTTTGGTATCATTAATCTATAATTACATGAGGAACATTATGTTTAATAGACTCCCCCCTTCAACAAGTCCCCCCCCCGACATACCCCTTTAGTCACTGTCCATCAGCGTACTAAGATGCTGTAAAATCACTACTTATCTTTGTGTTGCACAGCCCTCCCTGTGCCCCCCCACCCCCCATATTATACATGCTAATCACAAGGCCCCATTTCTTCTCACACCCTCCTTCTCACCCATCCTCCCCCATGCCTTTCCCTTTGGTAACTGTTAGTTCATTCTTGGGTTCTGTGAGTCTGCTGCTGTTTTGCTCCTTCAGTTTTTGCTTTGTTCTTATTCTCCACATGTGAGTGAAATCATTTGGTACTTGTCTTTCTCTGCCTGGCTTATTTCACTAAGCATAATACCCTCTAGCTCCATCTATATTGTTGCAAATGGTAGGATTTGTTTTCTTCATATGGCTGAATATTCCATGGTGTATATGTACCACATCTTCTTTATCCATTCATCTACTGATGGACACTTAGGTTGCTTCCATTTCTTGGCTATTGTAAATAGTGCTGCGATAAACAAAGGGGTGCGTAAGTCTTTTTCAAACTGGGAAACTGCATTCTTAGGGTTAATTTCTAGAAGTGGAATTCCTGGGTCAAATGGTATTTCTATTTTGAGTTTTTTGAGGAACCTCCATACTGCTTTCCACAGTGGTTGAACTAGTTTACATTCCCACCAGCAGTGTAGGAGGGTTCCCCATTCTCCACAACCTCACCAACATTTGTTGTTGTTTGTCTTTTGGATGGTGGCGATCCTTACTGGTGTGAGGTGATATCTCATTGTGGTTTTAATTTGCATTTCTCTGATAACTAGCGATGTGGAGCATCTTTTCATGTGTCTGTTGGTCATCTGAATTTCTTCTTGGAAGAACTGTCTGTTCAGCTCCTCTGCCCATTTTTTAATTGGATTATTTGCTTTTTGTTTGTTGAGGCACGTGAGCTCTTTATATATTTTGGATGTCAGCCCTTTATCGGATCTGTCATTTATGAATATATTCTTCCATACTGTAGGATACCTTTTTGCTCTATTGATGGTGTCCTTTGCTGTACAGAAGCTTTTCAGCTTGATATAGTCCCACTTGTTCATTTTTGCTTTTGTTTCCCTTGCCTGGGGAAATATGTTCATGAAGAAGTTGTTCATGTTTATGTCCAAGAGACTTTTTCTAAGAGTTTTATGGTTTCATGACTTACATTCAGGTCTTTGAGCCATTTCGAATTTACTTTTGTGTATGGGGTTAGACAATGGTCCAGTTTCATTCTCTTACATGTAGCTGTCCAGTTTTGTCAGCACCATCTGTTGAAGAGACTGTCATTTCCCCATGGCTCCTTTATCGTATATTAATTGACCATATATGTTTGGGTTAATGTCTGGAGTCTCTATTCTGTTGCAATGGTCTATGGCTCTCTTCTTGTGCCAGTACCAAATTGTCTTGATTACTGTGGCTTTGTAGGAGAGCTTGAAGTTGGGGAGTGAGATCCCCCACAGTTTGCTTTGGCTAATCGGGGTCTTTGGTGGTTCCATATGAATTTTTAGCTATTTTTTCCAGTTCATTGAAGAATGCTGTTGGTAATTTGATAGGGATTGCATCGAATCTGTATACTGCTTTGGGCAGGATGGCCATTTTGACGATATTAATTCTTCCTAGCCACGAGCATGGGATGAGTTTCCATTGTTAGCTTCCTCTTAAGACTGCTTTCACTGCGTCCCACAGAAGTTGGGGCTTTGTATTGTTGTCATTTGTTTCCATATATTGCTTGATCTCTATTTTGATTTGGTCGTTGATCCATTGATTATTTAGGAGCATGTTGTTAAGCCTCCATGTGTTGTGAGTCTTTTTCCTTTCTTTGTACAATTTGTTTCTAGTTTTATACCTTTGTGGTCTGAGAAGTTGGTTGGTAGAATTTCAATCTTTTGGAATTTACTGAGGCTCTTTTTGTGGCCTAGTATGTGGTCTATTCTGGAGAATGTTCCACGTGCACTTGAGAAGAATGTGTATTCTGTTGCTTTTGGATGTAGAGTTCTATAGATGTCTGTTAGGTCCGTCTGTTCTAGTGTGTTGTTCAGTGCCTCTGTGTCCTTACTTATTTTCTGTCTGGTGGATCTGTCCTTTGGAGTGAGTGGTGTGTCGATGTCTCCCAAAATGAATACATTGCATTCTATTTCCTCCTTTAATTCTGTTTGTATTTGTTTCACATATGTTGGTGCTCCTGTATTGGGTGCATATATATTTAGAATGGTTATATCCTCTTGTTGGACTGAGCCCTTTATCATTATGTAGTGTCCTTCTTTATCTTTTGTTACTTTCTTTATTTTGAAGTCTATTTATTTTGTCTGATATTAGTATTGCAACACCTGCTTTTTTCTCTCTGTTGTTTGCATGAAATATCTTTTCCCATCCCTTGACTTTAAATCTGTGCCTGTCTTTGGGTTTGAGGTGAGTCTCAGCATATAGATGCGTCTTGCTTTTTTATCCATTCTATTACTCTGTGTCTTTTGATTGGTGCATTCAGTCCATTTACATTTAGGGTGATTATTGAAAGATATGTACTTATTGCCATTGCAGGCTTTAGATTCATGGTTACCAAAGGTTCAAGGTTAGCTTCTTTACTATCTTACTGTCTAACTTAACTTGCTTATTAAGCTATTATAAACACTGTCTGATGATTCTTTATTTCTCTCCCTTCTTATTCCTCCTCTTCTGTGTTTCCTTTGACTGCTTTTGTGGGTAGTTGATTTTACTTTTTTCTGGTGACATCTATTGGGCCTTAGGAGTGCTTCCATCTAGAGCAGTCCCTCTAAAATACCCTGTAGAGGTGGTTTGTGGGAGGCAAATTCCCTCAACTTTTGCTTGTCTTGGAATTGTTTAATTCCCTCCTTCATATTTAAATGATAATCGTGCTGGATACAGTATCCTTGGTTCAAGGCCCTTCTGTTTCATTGCATTAAATATGTCATGCCATTCTCTTCTGGCCTGTAGGGTTTCTGTTGAGGAGTCTGATGCCTATCTTCTACAAAGATAACCTTTGTAGGTGACCTTTTTTCTCTCTCTGGCTGCCTTTAATACTGTGTCCTTGTCTTTGATCTTTGCCATTTTAATTATTGTATGTCTTGGTGTTGTCCTCCTTGGGTCCCTTCTGTTGGGAGTTCTGTGTACTTCTGTGGTCTGAGTGACTATTTCCTCCCCCCATTTGGGGACGTTTTCAGCCATTATTTCTTCCAAGATACTTTCCATCCCTTTTCCTCTCTCTTCTTCTTCTGGTAACCCTATAATATGGATATTGTTCCTTTTGGATTGGTCACACAGTTCTCTTAATATTGTTTCATTCCTGGAGATCCTTTTATCTCTCTCTATGTCAGCTTCTCTGCGTTCCTGTTCTCTGGTTTCTATTCTATTAACAGCCTCTTGCACCTCATCCATTCTGCTTTTAAGTCCTTCCAGAGACTGTTTTATTTCTGTATTCTCCCTCCTTAGCTCTTGCATATTTCTCTGCAATTCCCATCAGCATGGTTATGACCTTTATTTTGAATTCTTTTTCAGGAAGATTGGTTAAGTCTGTCTCCCCAGGTTCCCTCTCAGGGGAGGATGTCTGTGTGATTCAGGTCTGGATCAAATTCTTCTGCCTTTTCATGGTGATAGAGGTAGTCGTGGGCAGTTGGCACGTGTGTCAGCTGGGAGAATAAAGTCCCTTCCTGCCTGCTCCTCGCCTCTCCTGGGAGATCGGCCACCCCTAGTGGCTTTTGCTGGGCAGCTGTGTGCTGATGGGGGCTCTGATTCTTGCCTGGGCCACTGTGGAGGAAGCTCTGGGTGGCTCCTGCTCTGCTATGGCGGGGCTGTGCTGGAGGGGGAATGGGCGGGAGGCTGTTTATCACCGTGAGGGGCCTCAGAGCTGCGCTGCTGCCGAGTGGGTTAGGGTGCCCAGAGTTCCCCAGGATTCCCAGCTGCTGGGCTGAGTGTGCCGGGATGCTGCTGTCTAGCTGTGAGGCTCCTGTCCCTTTAAGACATTCAAAAAGCACTCGCTTTTCTTTTGTCCCTGGCTGTTGTCCTGAATTTGTTGTATTTTCAAAAATATATATGGTTTTGGGAGGAGATTTCCGCTGCCCTACTCATGCTGCCATCTTGGCTCCCTGCTGGGTCTTTTTAAAAGTCCGGCTTTAATACTGACAGAAAATTGGACACCAGTCTACCCTTTTGAGATTCACTAATTAGTAACATTTGCCACATTTGATTCCTCTGTTTTTAAAGTACAGGTGAAAAAAATGAGTCACATATCAGCAAATGTATCTACAACCTGTAGACATCAGGAAATACCACTGTTAAATACTTTGTTATATATATTTTAATGAAGGGACATTCTTATATAATCAGAATTCCATTAATTCAATGATAGACTCTTAATTGTACTGTCTATATCCCCCACTTTTTGGATATTGACTGCCTCCCCACCTTTTTTAAAGAATCCAGGCCACTAGCCTTATATAGTGTACCATGCTCATGATTTTTATATTTAGATGCAGTTACTTATTTTTTACATCATATCTGGAGGCACATGTTAGGTCATATTTGAATATCAGTGATGAAAATGATCACTTGATTGGAGTGAGAATTCCTGTTTCTAGTGTACAAATATTTTTCCCTTGAAATAAGCATTTGGGGGAGGTGAGTAGGTTAGGAGGAGGGGCACCTGGAGATCCTGCGACTATTCTGTTTCTCAGTAATGTTTTATCCAGGGCAGGCAGGAAGGAAGGACTTGAACAAGCCAAGAGCTGCTAAACATTACCTGAACAAGTCCAAACCTTACCTTAGGTGTTCCTGTACATGGACAGCAGCAAAAGGAAACAAAGTACTGGTAGGTTTATGGTCACAATTAGGGAAAGGAGCTGTGACAACACAGAGTTTTACATCTGTGTGCGACTTACCCATGCCTTACAGCAAGTAGAAGAAAAGGGATGCCAGGAACTCTTCACTCAGCATGCTGCAGCAGGGTGACCAGAGGTATGCCTACTGGCAACAGCCCCTTAGTGTGGAGCTGTGCTCCATTCTTAGCCCAAAAACCTAGACAGACCAGTCCCTGAGCACAGCTGGTACACTGATGAGTCAGCAAGGGGCACCCCTACACCTGGACAGCCATGGCCATCTGATCCTCAACTGAAAGTGTGTGGATTGACTCCATCATACGGCACAGGTGACAGCATGGGTGGTGCTGCTCCACAAGTGTGACCCCACTGTTCTACTCACAGATAGGTGGACAGTCCACAGAAGACTGACCCTGTGGCTTCTCTAATGAAGACCTGACATGTGGAAGGATGGCCATCACTGTTTACCATGTAGAATGCATACATCTGTATGGTAATCAGCAGGCTGATGTGCTGAACTGCACCCATCTCCTGGAAGATGTTACCACCTGGCTGCATAAGATGATGGTGCATCAAAGACACACCATAACCACCCCAACCTGAGTGGAGGGGACATGCTGACTGCATCAGGCCCTGCCCTTGCTGATGGCTGCCATTATGCTCTGACACGTGCTGGCACCTATTTGGGGGCCAACACTACCCTCAGGATACAGGTACATAGTTTACAGGAAGGACTCTTACTGCCTTTGCCACACAATTTTCCAACAGGTGAGCATACAATTAAACAGACCTGGAAATGGCAAATGAGTCCATGGTGGTTTAGGTTTTCAGCCCTATGTGGTGTAAGGGTAAAACAGAATTTAAACATTACCCCCTTCTCTTACCCTACACTGCCAAACATGATGAAAAATACTTAATCCAGGTCCCCTAAGGAAAAGAAATACTATTATCATAATCCATTGCAGCACATTCCCCCACTGAGTCCATTTGGTATTACAAGCCTGGAACTACAATCAGGGGTGGTGGTATTCGAGAAGAACACTACCTTCTGCACTGTACTAGACAATCATGACTTGCCTCTGGTACCTACTAAACATCTTGCTTTTTGCCCTTAGACTCTGAAGGGGAGAACTGTTCACCGATTGGGCTCTGACCCTGGCTTCTATACAGAATAAGACCAACTTTTGGGTGTACGGTGAACTCCCCCTACCTGCAGCTCAAAGCTTTGCCTGGTGGAAGCAGACTGCCCATCTCAGCATCTGGAAGCGCTTCTACACTGGTATAACACCTCCTTCAGCACTTGGTTCCATCAACTGCTTTCTTCCCAGTGAAATGTTCTTTACATTTCCTTTGCTAGTTGTGTTCAGCTAATTGGATGCCCCAATTATTCAGTCCTAAGAATATAAAATTCCCATCCTCTGTCTTACAGAACATGTTATTTGGCATGTCAAGGTCCTATGGTGCTAGTCGTTGCCAGAACGTTGCAGAAAGCTTGCTGCAAAGTTGATTGGCCCAGTCAACTGCTCCCTGTACATAAGTTCCTCCAATAAACCTCTGTCTCAGTCACTGGTTCTGGGTCTTGTCTGTTGTCTCTCCAGACCACCCTAGGTCCCCAAGTCAGCCAGCACATAGCAAGACAAAAACACTCCTAATGAACAAAAGAGCCATGACCAGATGAATTCATAAAATAATGAGACTCTTATCAAACATTTAAGGGAGAGTAATACCCATCCTTCTCAAACTGTTCCAAAAAATAGAACAAGAAGGATTGCTTCCAAATTCATTGTACAATATCAGTGTAGACACTTACTTCTTACAGAACAATATCCCTGATGAACACATAAAAAAATACTCAACAAAATTTTAGCAAGCTCAATTCAAAAATACGTTAAGAGGATTATTAACCATAAACAAGTGGGATTTATGTAAGAATGGTTCAAGATCCACAAATCTGTGTGATCTACCACCTCAACATAGTAAAGGGCATATATGACAAACCCACACCTAGTGTCAAATACTCAGTGGTGAGAAGCTGAAAGCTTTTCCTCTAAGATCAGGAGCAAGATAAGGATGTCTGCTTACCATTTTTACTCCTCAGCACAGACAATAGTCACATAAGAAAAAAAAAAGGCATCCGAATTGGTAAGGAAGGAGGAAAACTGTCACTATATAGAAAACCCTACAGATTCCACCAAAAAACTATTAGAATAAGTAAATTCAGTAAAGCTGCAGGATACAAAATTAATAATGTTAAAAGGGCCATCCTGCCCAAAGCTGTTTACAGATTCAATGTAAATACCAGTGGCCTTTCTTCACAAAACTAGAATACTCCTAAAATTTGTATGGAACTACAAAAGACCCTAAACAGCCAAAGCAATTTTGAGAAGGAGGAACAAAGTTGAATATCATGGTCACTGATTTCAAACAAAGTCACAGTAATCTAAGCAGTATGGGATAAGCAAAAACCCAGAGACAAAGATCAATGGAAGAGAAGAGAGAGCCCAGAAGTAAGCATGCTTTAGGAAAACCGGCACAAAATACTGAAAACTGGGCCATTCTCTTTACACACACAAAAAATATAAGACCTAAATGTAAGATCTGAAATCATCTGAAAGAAAACACAGTCAGTAAACTCTTGGACTTTGCCCTTAGCAATTCTTTCCTGGATATGTCTCCTCAGGCAAGAGAAACAACAGCAAAAATGAATAAGAGGGTCTATGTTAAACTAAAAAGCTTTTGCACAGCAAAGGAAACCATCAACAAGACAGAAAGAGCACCTACTGATCAGGAGAAGATAACAGTATCTGTAAGTGGTTAACATAAAAAATATATGAAGAACTCTTACAAATCAACACAGTAAAAAAAAAATCTGGTTAAAAAATGGGCAGAGGACCTCACTAGATATTTTTTCAAAGAAGGCATACAGATGGCCAAGAGACACATGAAAAGATGCTCAACATCATTAATCATCAAGGAAGTGAAAATCAAAACTACAATGAGATATCATTTCACATTGGCTAGAATGACGAGTATCAAAAAGACAAGAAATAACACATGTTGGAGAGGGTGTGGAGGAAAGGGAACTGTCATGAACTGTTGGTGGAACCGTAAAATAGTGCAGCCACTATGGAAAACAGTATAGCATTTCCTCAAAAACTTAAAAAAAAAAATACAACTCAGTAATTACAAAACTTAAAAATGGAAATACCATACAACTCAGTAATTACACTTCTGTGTATTTACCACCATGAAACCATGAAAATACTAATTTGAAAAGATACACACACCCTTATGATTATCAAAGAATTACTTACAATAGCCAAGAAGATATAGAAGCAACCTAAGTGTCTACTGATAGAAAAATGGATAAAGATGTGGTATATGCATATGCAACAGAATATTACTCAGCCATAAGAAAGGAATGTAAACTTGCCATTTGTGACATGATGGATTCACCTAGAGGGTAATTATGCTAAGTGAAGTAAGACAGAGAAAGACAAATATCATGTGATTTCACTTATATCTATACTGTAAAAAACAAGAAATGAACAAACCAATGAACCAGAAATACATTCATGAATACAGAGAACAAAGTGATGGTCACCACTGGGGCGAGCAGCTGCCATTCCGCTAAGTCATCTCCCTGCTCCATCAGGGATGTAAGTCAGAAAGGAGCAACAGAAATGTATCGTCAGTAGGAAAATGGAACAGACATTAAATACCAATAGGTGAAGGGGATTAAGAGGTACACAGCTCTAATGATTAAATAAGTCATGGGAATGAGAAATACAACACAGGGAATATAGCAAATATTATAAAAAAACTTTGGTGACAGATGGTAACTACACTTACTGTGGTAAGCATTTTGTTATATAATTGTCAAATCACTATGTTGTACACCTGAAGCTAACATAATATTGTATGGCATCTATTCCTCAAGACAAGATCAGAAAATAAAAACGAAATTAAAATAGAATTGGTACAAAATCTTGTTCTTTTGATGTTATTATGGAGATTAAATGAGTCACTGTATATGAGAGCACTTTGCAAATTATACAGACAGTTAATTGTTAATTGTTACTTTTCTAAGGATACAAAGTTGCCTTCTAGCAAACCATTTAAAATTTATATACACACAAAAAGTCAACAGACATACCTACCTTCCTAAGCATTATAGCCAACCAAAGGTCCAGATAGCTGGAGAAGGTTGGAAGAAAGATTTTTGTTCAAGTCTGAAAATGCACACAAAGCAGGAACGTGGAGGAAGGAAGGTGACATCATTTCCCTTATTGGGAAACATGGAGCATCATCTTGGAGTCTTACCACGAATGCAAGTAGGATCTCCCAAGAGAGAAGACAGGGAACACTGAATTCAGACAATGAACAGACTCATTTTAAACTCACCAGAATTTCAACATGTAACCATCTGAGACTTTGAGTACGGGTTATTTTGAATCTGATTCATTCTACACAGCCGTGTTCCTGGGAATCTGGTACAGAATTTGGATCAATCATGTCAGTTCATAGTTCTGCTAAGTCATCTCCCTGCCACATCAGGGATGTAAGTCAGAAAGGAGCAACAGAAATGTATCATCAGTAGGAAAGTGGAACAGATGTTAAATACCACATCAAGATGTTGTCTGAAAGATCACACTGTAATTCTGTGGGTGTGGATGTGACGCAGAGTCAGGGAGTCCAATTCTCACACACCTGTGGACTAAATGGGAAGGGGCTGATGGCTCTGGAGGCAGGGATGACAGAGCAGTGCTGTTTTAGCTCTAAGGAATTTGGGGCAAATAAGCCTTATTCTGAGCCTGTGCTCAGAATGACAGGACAGGATAAAATGAAAATGGGTTTTTAAGTGACATTACAAAGAAAAGCTGACACAGAATAGCTACATAAATGGCCTTCTGATTGATCACAGGAGTAAGAGGTGGAGAACTCCCATCCAAGCAGCCTTCTGGCAGGTATGGAAAAAACTGACCATGATTAAAAAAAGAAGCAGAAAGACATTTGCTCTTTTGAGTGGGTTTGTAAGTGATTGGGAACTCCTGAGAAGGGAGTGAGGACTCTCAACAAAGCTAAATGGACAGTAGCCCAAGGACTGGTCATTTGCTAAGACCTGGGAGCATCTGGGAGGTTTCGGCAACATGAAAAATAAGTGTGCCTTCTGCAATTGTATTTTGTCTTCAACTGAAATGACAGGAGAATGCACACCTCACAGATCTGAGGTCTGGGATGAATTGCTCCTGTTTCTGTCCCCCTTCCTGGACAGCAGTAATGAACTCACACCATAGGTATATACATGGATAAACCAAACTGGTTAACACTGTACTTACAAATCTAGTGGTGGTCTAGGGGAGGACCACATTAGGCCTAACCTGTCCTTCAAGGTCTATGAGCTCTGGTGAGTTTTTATGTATTTCTCCTCCTTATTGCATACTTGAAGGGTATTCTAAGTGGTATTTCCTACGTTTTGGAGCCATTTTATTTTAGTTCTTATACGTTGATGCCTTTTGGCATATTCTACCTCTGATCTCCTAAGAAGCAGCTTATGGTAAGAGACGGGGATTGAAGCAAGTTGTACATTAGGTGCCTTTGAAAATGTGAAGTAGCTCCAGGTTTGTTCTGTAAAAATAAGTAAAAGAGAGGCGAGGGAGCCAAGATGGCAGTGTAAGTAGTTCAGCAGAAATCTCCTCCCAAAAACATATATATTTTTGAAAATACAACAAATACAACTATTCCTAAAAGAGACACCAGTGGACACAGTACAACAGCCAGGCCACATCTACATCTGCGAGAACTCAGCATTGCATTACACAAAGGGGGTAAGATACAAGCCATGGCCCAGCGGGACCTGAACGGTCCCCAACCCCAGACCCCAGCAGGAAGAAAGGAGTCAGAGCAGGGAGGGAATGAAAGCCCAAGACTGCTAAACAACCAGCTCTAGAAATCTGTACCGGGAGTGCAGACACATGGTGCATAGGGTGCTGGATAGAGAAATGGAAAAGCAAAATCTGTGAGCAGGTCCCCACAACTGGCGCTCCTGAGAAAAAAAGAAAAGCCAGTGCTTTTTGCAAGTCTTGAAGGGACAGGGACCCCACAGCTGGACGAAGTCATCCTGGCACACTCAGCCCAGCACCTGGGAATCCGGGGAACTCTGGGGCTGCTCATGGCAATAAGCAGCCTGCCAGTCATTCCCCCAACTGGTGTGACCCCGACACACCAGCCCAGTACTGGGAGAGCGGCAGTGTGTGTTGGGAATGGCGGAGCCAGAGGGGCCTGGGGCGGCCCGCGGCGGCTGAGTGGCCCAGGGCTGGCCCGAGTGAGCTGGCAGCAGGGACAGAGCAGCCTGCGTGAGCCCGCAGAGGTGGCACCAGAGGGAACCAGGAGTGGCCCATGTGAGCCCGCGGCGGTGGCAACTGAGTGGACTGGGAGTGGCCCGAGTGAGCCCGGGGTGGCGGTGACTGAGTGGCCTGGGAGTATCCTGCACACGGCACCAGAGGGGTGCGAGTGCGGACTGCATGTGGTGGCGGCGGCGGAGGAGCAGCCCAGGAGCAGCTGCGCACCCAGGAGCCACGCAGAATCTCAGCCTGACTCACAGCTCCCCAGGCCAGAACCAAAGGCGGCTGCTGGCACACAGCTGCCTGGCAGGGGTGCCACTTTCGCAGGAGAGTGCACCCAGGGTGCCTGCCACTCCCCACAGGGCTCTGTGCTACTCTGTATTTCTGCGGGATCTGTTGTGATTTTTCCTTTCTCATTTCTGATACTGTTGATTTGTGTTGACTCTCTTTTCCTCTTAATAAGTCTGGCTAGAGGCTTATCTATTTTGTTTATTTTCTCGAAGAACCAGCTCTTGGTTTCATTGATTTTTGCTATTGTTTTATTCTTCTCAATTTTATTTATTTCTTCTCTGATCTTTATTATGTCCCTCCTTCTGCTGACCTTAGGCCTCATTTGTTCTTCTTTTTCCAATTTTGATAGTTGTGACATTAGACCGTTCATTTGGGATTGCTCTTCCTTTTTTAAATATGCTTGGAGTGCTATATACTTTCCTCTTAAGACTGCTTTTGCTGCGTCCCACAGAAGTTGGGGCTTAGTGTTGTTGTTGTCATTTGTTTCCATATATTGCTGGATCTCCATTTTGATTTGGTCATTGATCCATTGATTATTTAGGAGCGTGTTGTTTAGCCTCCATGTGTTTGTGAGCCTTTTTGCTTTCTTTGAACAGTTTATTTCTAGTTTAATGCCTTTGTGGTCTGAAAAGTTGGTTGGTAGGATTTCAATCTTTTGGAATTTACTGAGGCTCTTTTTGTGTCCTAGTATGTGGTCTATTCTGGAGAATGTTCCATGTGCACTTGAGAAGAATGTGTATCCTGTTGCTTTTGGATGTAGAGTTCTGTAGATGTCTATTAGGTCCATCTGTTCTAGTGTGTTGTTCAGTGCCTCTGTGTCCTTACTTATTTTCTGTCTGGTGGATCTGTCCTTTGGAGTGAGTGGTGTGTTGAAGTCTCCTAGAATGAATGCATTGCATTCTATTTCTTCCTTTAGTTCTGTTAATATTTGTTTCAGGTATGTTGGTGCTCCTGTATTGGGAGCATATATATTTATAATGGTTATATCCTCTTGATGGACTGAGCCCTTTATCATTATGTAATGTCCTTCTTTGTCTTTTGTTACTTTCTTTATTTTGAAGTCTGTTTTGTCTGATACCAGAATTGCAACACCTGCTTTCTTCTCTCTGTTGTTTGCTTGAAATATCTTTTTCCATCCCTTGACTTTAAGTCTGTGCGCGTCTTTGGGTTTGAGGTGAGTCTCTTGTAAGCAGCATATGGATGGATCTTGCTTTTTTATCCATTCTATTACTCTGTGTCTTTTGATTGGTGCATTCAGTCCATTTACATTTAGGGTGATTATTGAAAGGTATGAATTTATTGCCATTGCTGGCTTTAAGTTTGTGGTTACCAAAGGTTTAGGGTTAGCTTCTTTACTGTCTTACTGTCTAACTTAACTCGCTTGTTAAGCTATTATGAACACAATCTGATGATTCTTTATTTCTCTCCCTTCTTATTCCTCCTCCTCCCTTCTTCATATGTTGGGTGTTTTGTTCTGTGCTCTTTTTAGGAGTGCTCCCATCTAGAGCAGTCCCTGTAGGATGCCCTGTAGAGGTGGTTTGTGGGAGGCAAATTCCCTCAACTTTTGCTTGTCTGGGAATTGTTTAATCCCTCCTTCATATTTAAATGATATTCGTGCTGGATACAGTATCCTTGGTTCAAGGCCCTTCTGTTTCATTGCATTAAATATATCATGCCATTCTCTTCTGGCCTGTAGGGTTTCTGTTGAGAAGTCTGATGATAGCCTGATGGGTTTACCTTTGTAGGTAACCTTTTTTTTCTCTCTGGCTGCTTGTAATACTTTGTCCTTGTCTTTGATCTTTGCCATTTTAATTATTATGTGTCTTGGTGTTGCCCTCCTTGGATCCCTTGTCATGGGAGTTCTGTGTACCTCTGTGGTCTGAGAGGCCATTTCTTCCCCTAGTTTGGGGAAATTTTCAGCAATTATTTCTCCAAAGACATTTTCTATCCCCTTTTCTCTCTCTACTTCTTCTGGAATGCCTATGATTCTTATATTATTTCTTTTATATTGATCACTCAGCTCTCTTAAAATTCTTTCATTCCTGGAGATCCTTTTATCTCTCTCTGCATCAGCTTCTCTGCGTTCCTGTTCTCTGTTTTCTAGTCCATTAATGGTCTCTTGCATCTCGTCCATTCTGTTTTGAAGTCCTTCCAGAGCTTGTTTTATTTCTGAATTCTCCTTCCTTAGTTCTTGCATATTTCTCTGCAAGTCCATCAGCATGGTTATGACTTTTGTTTTGAATTCTTTTTCAGGTAGACTGGCTAAATCTATCTCCCCAGATTCCTTCTCAGGGGAAGATGTAGCAGATGCCGAAGCTGTCTGGGTTAGTCTTGTCTGGATCATATTTTTTTGCCTTTTCATGTTGACAGGTGCTATTGACTGTCAGCTGGGAGGGCCAAAATTTTCACTTACTACTGGCCTTTCTTTACTGGGGCAACTGCGACCCCTAGTGGCTTGTGTTGGGTAATTGCGTGTAGAGTGGGTCTTTGTGTCTTGCCTGGCCGGAAGGGAGAAATTTCCCTTTCTGTGGGCGGAATTTGTCTCAGGCTGCTTCTCTGCTTTCGCAGCGCCCGGTGGGGTGATGGATGGGGGGGCTGCTTGACTGTTTGCCTCCGTGAGGGGTCTCAGAGCTGTTGCCCAGGGGGTTAGTGCACCCGGTTTTCCCTGTAATTTCCAGCTGCTGTACTGTGACCTGGGTTTTTTCCGTCAAGCTTTTAAGTCCCTGTCCCTTTAAGACTTTCAAAAAGCCCCCGCTTTTCTTTGTCACAGGGGCATCAGCTTCAGCACCCGCTCAGAGGTCTTACTCCCTGTTCCCCCAGTATCCAGGGCCCCCTGGGCATGTACTGTGTCTGCGCTCTGGCCCGGATGGCTGGGGCTGGGTGTTCGGCAGTCCTGGGCTCCGTCTCCCTCCCGCTCTGCCTATTGTTCTCCCGCCGGGAGCTGGGGGGAGGGGTGCTCGGGTCCCGCAGGGCCGGGGCTTGTATCTTACCCCTTTCACCAGTCGCTGGGTTCTCGCTGGTGTAGCTGCAGTCTGGCCACTGTCCTGCGTCTTCTGGTCTCTCTTTTAGGGCTAGTTGTGTTTGTTGTATTTTCAAAAGTATATATGTTTTTGGGAGGAGATTCCCACTGTCCTACTCACGCCGCCATGTTGGCTCCGCCTCCCTCTGTGCTACTCTGACGGAGACCCTGCCCACAGCAGCTTAGGAGATTAACCTGGAGGCTGCTCCAGGAGTGCGGGTAACCAACACAGGCAGCGGAGAACAGCAAGGTGACCAGCAAGCAGGAAATGACTTTGTTCTCCCAGCTGACATACCTGCTACTTGCCTACAGCCACCACTATCACCATGAAAAGGCAGAAGAATTTAGTCCAGTCCAAAATAGTCCAGACAACCCCTGAAAGAGGGCCTGGGGAGATAGACCTAACCAATATCCCCAAAAAAGAATTAAAAATAAAGGTCATAACCAAGCTGATGGATCTGCAGAGAAATATGCAAGAGCTAAAGGAGCAAGTACAGAGGGAGACTACAGAAATAAAACAATCTCTGGAAGGACTTAAGAGAAGACTGGATGAGGTGCAAGAAGCCGTTAGTGGAATAGAAATCAGAGAACAGGAATGCAGAGAAGCTGACGCAGAGACAGATAAAAGGATCTCCAGGAATGAAAGACTATCAAGAGAACTGTGTGACCAATCCAAAAGGAACAATATTCACGCTAAAGGGGTACCAGAAGAAGAAGATAGAGGAAAAGGGATAGAAAGTGTATTAGAAGAAATAATTGCTGAAAACTGATCCAAACTGGGGGAGGAAATAGTCGCCCAGACCATAGAAGCACAAAACTCCCAACAGAAGGGACCCAAGGAGGACAACACCAAGACACATATAATCATTAAAATGGTAAAGATCAAGGATAAGGACAGAGTATTAAAGGCAGCCAGAGAGAGAAAAAAGGTCACCTACAAAGGAAAACCCATCAGGGTACCATCAGACTCCTCAACAGAAACCTTACCGGCCAGAAGAGAATGGCATGATATATTTAATGCAATGAAACAGAAGGGCCTTGAACCAAGACTACTGTATCCAGCACAACTATCATTTAAATATGAAGGAGGGATTAAACAATTCCCAGACTAGCAAAAGTTGAGGGAATTTGCCTCCCACAAACCACCTCTACAGGGTATTTTAGAGGGACTGCTCTAGATGGGAGCACTCCTAATGCTGAATACATGTCACCAGAGAAAATAAAATCACAGCAAAGAAAGCATACCAATCAAATACTAACAAAAGGCAAAAAATAAAATCAACTACCCACAAAAGCAGTCAAACGAAACACAAAAGAGCACAGAACAAAACACCCAACATATGAAGAATGGAGGAGGAGGAATAAGAAGGGAGAGAAATAAAGAATCATCAGACTGTGTTTATAACAGCTCAACAAGAGAGTTAAGGTAGAGAGTAAGGTAGGAAAGAAGCTAACCTTGAACCTTTGGTAACCACGAACCTAAAGCCTACAATGGCAATAGTAAATGTCTTTCAATAATCACCCTAAATGTAAATGGACTGAATGCACCAATCAAAAGACAGAATAATAGAATGGATAAAAAAGCAAGACCCATCTATATGCTGCTTAAAAGAGACTCAACTCAAACCCAAAGACATGCACAGACTAAAAGTCAAGGGATGGAAAAAGATATTTCATGCAAACAACAGAGAGAAAAAAGCAGGTGTTGCAGTACTAGTGTCAGACAAAATACACCTCAAAACAAAGAAAGTCACAAGAGATAAAGAAGGACACTACATAATGATAAAGGGCTCAGTCCAACAAGAGGATATAACCATTATAAACATATATTCACCAAATACAGGAGCACCAATATATTTGAAACAAATACTAACGGAATTAAAGGAGGAAATAGAATGCAATGTATTCATTTTGGGAGACTTCGACACACCACTCACTCCAAAGGATAGATCGACCAGACAGAAAATAAGTAAGGACACAGAGGCACTGAACAACACACTAGAACAGATGAACCTAACAGACATCTATAGAACTCTACACCCAAAAGCAACAGGATACATATTCTTCTCAAGTGCACATGGAACATTCTCCAGAATAGACCACATACTAGGCCATAAAAAGAGCCTCAGTAAATTCAAAAAGATTGAAATCCTACCAACCAACTTCTCAGACCACAAAGGTATAAAACTAGAAATAAATTGTACAAAGAAAGCAAAAAGGCTCACAAACACATAGAGGCTTAACAACACGCTCCTAAATAATCAATGGATCAATGAACAAATCAAAATGGGGATTCAGCAAAATATGGAAACAAATGACAACAACAACACTATGACCCAACTTCTGTGGGACGCAGCAAAAGCAGTCTTGAGAGGAAAGTATATAGCAATCCAGGCATATTTAAAGAAGGAAGAACAATCCCAAATGAATAGTCTAATGTCACAATTATTGAAATTGTAAAGAGAAGAACAAATGAGGCCTAAGGTCAGCAGAAGGAGGGACATAATAAAGATCAGAGAAGAAATAAATAAAATTGAGAAGAATAAAATAATAGAAAAAAATCAATGACACCAAGAGCTGGTTCTTTGAGAAAATAAACAAAATAGATAAGCCTCTAGCCAGACTTATTAAGAGAAAAAGAGTGTCAACACACATCAACAGAATCAGAAACAAGAAAGGAAAAATCATGAAGGATCCCACAGAAATACAAAGAATTATAAGAGAATACTATGAAAACCTATATGCTAACAAGCTGGAAAACCTAGAAGAAGTGGACAACTTCCTTGAAAAACACAAGCTTCCAAGAGCGACCAAGGAAGAAACAGAAAATTCAAACAAACCAATTACCAGCAACGAAATTGAAGTGGTAATCAAAAAACTACCCAAGAACAAAACCCCTGGGCCAGATGGATTTACCTTGGAGTTTTATCAGACATACAGAGAAGCCATAATACCCATTCTCCTTAAAGTTTTCCAAAAAATAGAAGAGGAGGGAATACTCCCAAACTCATTTCATGAAGCAAACATCACCCTAATACCAAAACCAGGCAAAGACCCCACCAAAAAAGAAAACTACAGGCCAGTATCTCTGATGAATGTAGATGCAAAAATACTCAACAAAATATTAGCAATCTGAATTCAAAAATACATCAAGAGGATCATACACCCTGATCAAGTGGGATTCATCCCAGGGATGCAAGGATGGTAAAACATTCAAAAGTCCATCAACATCATCCACCACATCAACAAAAAGAAAGACAAAAACCACATGATCATCTCCATAGATGCTGAAAAAGCATTTGACAAAATTCAACATCCACTCATGATAAAAACTCTCATTAAAATGGGTATAGAGGGCAAGTACCTCAACATAATAAAGGCCATATATGATAAACCCACAGCCAACATCATACTGAACAGCGAGAAGCTGAAAGCTTTTCCTCTGAGAGCAGGAACAAGACAGGGATGCCCAGTCTCCCCACTGTTATTCAACATAGTACTGGAGGTCCTAGCCACGGCAATTAGAGAAAACAAAGAAATACAATGAATCCAGATTGGTAAAGAAGAAGTTAAACTGTCACTATTTGCAGATAACATGATTGTACATAAAAAACCCTAAAGACTCCACTCCAAAACTACTAGAATTGATATCGGAATACAGCAAAGTTGCAGGATACAAAATTAACACACAGAAATCTGTGGCTTTCCTATACACTAACAATGAACCAATAGAAAGAGAAATCAGGAAAACGATTCCATTCACAATTGCATCGAAAAGAATAAAATACCTAGGAATAAACCTAACCAAAGAAGTGAAAGACCTATACCCTGAAAACTATAATACACTCTTAAGAGAAATTAAAGAGGACATTAACAAATGGAAACTCATCCCATGCTCCTGGCTAGGAAGAATTAACATAGTCAAAATGGCCATCCTGCCCAAAGCAATATACAGATTTGATGCAATCCCTATCAAATTACCAGCAACATTCTTCAATGAACTGGAACAAATAGTTCAAAAATTCATATGGAAACACCAAAGACCCCAAATAGCCAAAGCAATCCTGAGAAAGAAGAATAAAGTGGGGGGGATCTCACTCCCCAACTTCAAGCTCTACTACAAAGCCACAATAATCAAGACAATTTGGTACTGGCACAAGAACAGAGCCACAGACCAGTGGAACAGATTAGAGACTCCAGACGTTAACCGAAAGATACACGGTCAATTAATATTCGATAAAGGAGCCATGGACATACAATGGGGAAATGACAGTCTCTTCAACAGATGGTGCTGGCAAAACTGGACAGCTACATGTAAGAATGAAGCTGGATCACTGTCTAACCCCATACACAAAAGTTAATTCAAAATGGTCAAAGACCTAAATGTAAGTCATGAAACCATAAAACTCTTAGAAAAATACATAGGCAAAAATCTCTGGGACATAAACATGAATAACTTCTTCATGAACATATCTGCCTGGGTAAGGGAAGCAAAAGCAAAAATGAACAAGTGGGACTATATCAAGCTGAAAAGCTTCTGTACAGTAAAGGACACCATCAATAGAACAAAAAGGTACCCTACAGTATGGAAGAATATATTTGTAATTGACAGATCCGATAAAGGCTTGACATTCAAAATATATAAAGAGCTCAGACACCTCAACAAACGAAAAGCAAATAATCCAATTAAAATATGGGCAGAGGAGCTGAACAGACAGTTCTCCAAAGAAGAAATTCAGATGGCCAACAGACACATGAAACGATGCTCCACATTGCTAGTCATCAAAGAAATGCAAATTAAAACCACAATGAGATATCACCTCACAATGGTAAGGATCGCCACCATCCAAAAGACAAACAACAAAACATGTTGGCGAGTTTGTGGAGAAAGGGGAACCCTCCTACACTGCAGGTGGGAATGTAAACTAGTTCAACCATTGTGGAAATCAGTATGGAGGTCCCTCAAAAACCTCAAAATAGAAATACCATTTGACCCAGGAATTCCAATTCCACTCCTAGGAATTTACCCTAAGAATGCAGCAGCCCAGTTTGAAAAAGACAGATGCACCCCTATGTTTACTGCAGCACTATTTACAATAGCCAAGAATTGGAAGCAACCTAAGTGTCCATTAGTAGATGAATGGATAAAGAAGATGTGGTACATATACAGCATGGAATATTATTCAGCCATAAGAAGAAAACAAATCCTACCATTTGCATCAACATGGATGGAGCTAGAGGGTATTGTGCTCAGTGAAATAAGCCAGGCAGAGAAAGACAAGTATCAAATGATTTCACTCATCCATGGAATATAAGAAGAAAGAAAAAAAATGAAGAAGCAAAACAGCAGCAGACTCAGAACCCAAGAATGGACTAACAGTTACCAAAGGGAAAGGGACTGGGGAATATGGATGGGAAGGGATGGATATGGGTGGGGAAAAAGAAAGGGGGCCTTATGATTAGCATGTATAATGTGGGGGGAGGCATGGGGAGAGCTGTGTAACACAGAGAAGACAAGTAGTGATTCTATAGCATCTTACTACACTGATGGACAGTGACTGTAATCGGTTTTGTGGGCGAGACTTGGTGAAGGGGGGAACCCTAGTAAACATAATGTTATTCATGTAATTGTAGATTAATGATACCAAAAGAAAAATAATAAGTAAAAGAAACTTCATTTTAAATGGAAATAAACCCAGAAGGGGGCATTCTTGAGAACATACCACAAGTCAGATCCTGTATAAAAAGCAGGAAGAAGATAATTCTTATCTTGACCAGGGAGGACACTCCTTATGTAGGAATTTCATCTCCTTATTTTAAGAAAAAGGATGAGCCCTCCCTGTCCCATAATAATGCTGTAACTACCTCGTATGGCCAATGAGAAACGCCACAACTTCCAACTCTTGTTCTTCTCCAGTGAACTTTTATTCAAAACATCCCTTCTTGGATTTCCTCCTAAAACCTAATAAAAGCTGACCTTGCCTTGCTTTCTTCGCAATTGCCTGTGGTTTGCCATAGTTGCATGTCCTGAATTGCAATTCCTCTGCATTCCCAAATAACTAATTTCATTAGTAAAATAACTGGCTATTTTTAAGGTTGACGGTTCTCACAGAGTGATGTGGATGAGGCTGAGAGAAGGAAGATGAACAGGCTCGCTGCACTGATCATTATGAAGGGGTTTCAGGAGGCTTGATTCAGACAAAGATGATGTCTGCCTCATACTTGACTTTTGCAAGATAATATGCTTACAGGAACTTCTGGGAAGATAGTGCTGTAGTGAGAGCTTGAACCCACCTCCTCCCACCTGCACAGCAAATCTGCACCTACACACAGAATAATTCATTTTGAAGAAGACTGAGTGAGCACCTTCTGCACAATGAGGGGTAGAAAGATCACATAAAAAAATGGCAGAAGGGACATGGTAACAGAGGGAACCCCGCCCCAGCGCAGCAATCCATAGAGGGAGGGATATTGCTGAGGGCTCTGGACGCAGATTCACTGTCCTGGCGCATAGAAAAAAAGTGGTGCTTTAAAGTGCATCTAGACTATAAGTGAAAAGACCCAATTTATAGAATTAAAACACCTGTTGTTTGGTAGGGAGATGACTGGAACTGTCTACAGATCAGAGGTCTGGCAAGTGCCATTTTTTGTACCTCTTCCCCACATGAGAGTGAGGCAGGGAGCAGGGTTGGGGCACACACACTCATTTGAGACTTGAAGACTTGACCTATGTGGCTTGTCACCTCCCACCCACACACAGATGTGTCAGCCAGAGAGCACATTCAGATCACAGCTGCCCCAAGGGCACGAAGCCACTTGTCATGACCCCTGGAGAGCACAACCCGGCCACTGCTGTGCTGTGGGTGCTGACCCAGTAGCTGTGGAGCCGGGGCTTCCATCAAGCCACTCACTGTTGTGTGCCATAGCCACTGCTGCATTGAATCAAACTCAGACACAGCTCCACTGGTGCAGCCCCAGTAGCAGCAGAGGCAGGGATTTCCTAGGATGGCATCTGGACCCACTGCGTTCCTGTTAAGTGTGGGCCCCATCGGTATCTATTCAGAAGCCCCTCCAACCACATCCTAACAGCCTTGAAACCAGGAAAACCCCAGCTCACATTCCCTAAGCCTCCAGCCAACTGGTTGAAACACCCAGGCACATGCAGTCTACCTAGGGGACTTTCCATACACAAGGCCAATCCTTCAAGATGGGGAGAGAGTAGCCTTTTCTACTTATTTATAGTCTCAAGCAGAAAAGTCAAACAAAATGGAATGACAGAGGAATATGCTTGAAACAGACACTTGAGAAAATGAACTAAATGAAATGGAGTTAAGCAATCTACCAGATAAAGAGTTCAAACTGATGATTATAAAGATGTTCACCAGTCTTAAGAGTGGAAGAACTCAGTGAGAACCTCTACAAAATATAAGATAGAAAATATAAAACAGAACCAGAGATAAGGAATACAATAAATAAAATAAAAATTACACTAGACGGAATCAATACCTAATTAGAGGATGAAGAAGATTGGATCAGTGATTTGGAAGACAGACTGGTGGAAAGCATTAAAGCTGAACAGCAAAAAGTAAAAAGTACAAAGAAAACAAGGATAGATTCAAGGAGCTCTGGGACAGTACCAAATGGCCAAACATTGTAAGAGCATATAGCATTATAGGAGTCCCAGAAGGAGAGACATAGAAAGGAATAGAAAACTTATTTGAAGAAATAATAGATGAAAACTTCCCTGACCTAGGGAAAGAACCAGACATCAGTTCCAGTAAGTAGAGAGAGCCCCAAACAAGGTAAACCCAAAGAGATCCATGCCAAGACATTCATAATTACAATGTCAAAGATCAAAGACAAAGATAGGATCTTAAAAGTAGTGAGAGAAAAGCAATAAATTACCTACAAAGGAGATCCCATAGGGCTATAAGCCATTTTTTTCAGCAGACACTTTCCAGGCCAGAAAGGAGTGGTATGCTATAGTCAAAGTACTGAAAGAGAAAAACTTCCAACCAAGAATACTCTACCCGGCAGGGTTATCATTCTGAATGGAAGGGGAGATAAACAGCCTCACAGATAAACATAAGTTAAAAGAGTTCACCACCACTAAACTAGCCTTGGAAGGAATGCTAAAGGGTCCTAAGAGGAAAAGAAAATATCCTAACTAAAGGAAAATTTTATTGGTAAAAACAAACACATAACAGAGGTAGTAAACCAATCACTTAAAAGCTAGTATGAAGGTCAAAAACACAAAAGTAGTAAAACCAATTACATTTAGAACCATGTGGAGGCTAAACAGCATTCTACTAAAAATATCAATGGATCAAAGAAATCAGAGAAGAAATCAAAAAGTACTTGGAAAATAATGAAAAGAGATAAAACAGTTCAAAATTTTTGTAATGCAGGAAAAGCAGCCTTAAGAGGGAAGTCTGTAGCAATCCAGGCCTACCTCAATAAGCAAGAAACATCCCCAACAATCTAACCTGGCATCTTAAGGAAACAGAAAAAGAACAAAGCCCAAAGTTTGTAGAAAAAAGGAAATAAAAACAAAGATCAGAATGGAAATAAATGAAATAAAGACTAGAAAAACAATAAAGTGATTAATGAAACCAAGAACTGGTTCTTTGAAAAGATAAACAAAATTGATAAACCTTTACTTAGACTCATAAAGAGATGACTCAAAATCAGAAAGGAAAGAGAAGTTACAACTTAGATACCATAAATATAAATGGTTATGAGTACTAAGAAAAATTATATGCCAATGAATTGGACAACATAGAAGAAATGCATAAATTTCTAGAAACATACAACCTTCCAAGCCTGAACCAGGAATAAACAGAAAGTTTGAACCAACTAATTACTGGTAATGAAATTTAACCTATAATAAAAAATTCCCAACAAACGAAAGCTCTGGATGAGATGGCTTCACACGTGAATTCTACCAAACCTTTAAGGAAAGTTGAGACCTGTCCTACTCAAACAATTCAAAATACTGAAGAGGAAGGAGAGCTTCCAAATTCATTCTATGAGGCAGCATTACCGTGGTACCAAAACCAGACAAGTCCACTATAGAACAAAGAAAAGTACAGACCAATATGCCTAATGGACACACATTAAAAAATCCTCAACAAAACATTAGCAAACCAAATTTTAAAATACATTAAAAAGATCATTCACCTTGATCAAGTGGGATTTATCTCAGGGATGCAAGGATGTTTCAATATACAGGAATCAATCAGTGTGATACACCACATAACAATAAAAAGGATAGAAAACATATGATCATCTCAATAGATGCAGAAAAATCATTTAATAAAGTTCAACACCCATTCATGTAAAAACTCTCAATAAAGTAGGTATAGAGGGCTTGTATCTCAATGTAATAGAGGCCTTATGTGACAAACCGATAGTGAACATCAACACTGAAAGGTGAAAAACTGATAGCTTTCTCTCTAAGGTCAGGCAAGGATGGCTGTTCTCACCACTTTTATTCAACATAGTCCCACAGTCAGACAAGAACAAAAAAAAAGGTAAAAGGCATTCAAACAGGTAAGGAAGAAATAAAACTGCCACTATTTGCAGATGATATGATATCATACATAGAAGACCCTAAAGACTCCATAAAAAAACTATTAGAGTTAATAAAGGAATTTAGTAAAGTCGCAGGATACAAACTATAGAACTGATAAAAGAAATGAAGACAACACAAATAAATGGAAAGCTACTCCATGCTCATGGATAGGATGAATTAATATTGTTGAAATGACCATACTGCTCAAACACTCTACAGATTCAATGCAATTCCTATCAAAATACCCACGGCATTTCTCACTGAAGGAGAGCAAATAATTCTAACATTTATGTGGAACTACAAAAGCCACCAAGTAGTCAAAGCAATCTTGAGAAATGATAATAAAGCTGGGGGTATCATGCTCCCTATTTCAAACTCTACTACAAAGCTACAGTAAATGAAAGAGTCTGATACTGGCACAAGAACAGATACACAGACCAATGGAACAGAATAGAGAACTCAGAAATAAACTGATACGTATAAGGTCATTTAATATAATGATATTAGGAACCATGAAAATACATTGGGGAAAAGACAGTCTCTCCAATAAATGGTTTTGGGAGTACTGGACAGCTACATGCAAGAGAACGAAACTGGATCACTGTTTTACACCATACACAAAAGTAAACTCGAAGTGGATTAAAGACCTAAATGTAAGATATGATACCATAAAACTCTTAGAAGAAAACATAGGCAGGAATCTCTTGAACATAGCACAAGTAATTTTTTTCTGGATACTTCTTTGTGGGCAAGGGAAACAAAAAGAAAAGTAAATTAATTGGACTACATCACAACCAAATGTTTCTTCACATCAAAGGGCACCATCAACAAAAGAAAAAGATAACCTACTGTATGGGAGAAAATATTTGCAAATGACATATCTGATAAAGGGCTAATATCAAAATTATATAAAGAACTCATACAACTCAACACCAAAAAGAAAGCCCACTTCAAAAGTGGGCAGAGGACCCGAACAGACATTTTTTCAAAGAAGACATATGATGGCCAACTTGCACATGAGAAGGTATTCAACATCATTACTCATTAGGGAAATGGAGATCAAAACTGCAAAATACCACCTCACACCAGTCAGAATGGCCAGTATCAACAAGGCAAGGAATGACAACTCTTAGCAAGGATGTGGAGAAAAGGGAACCCTTGCGCCCTGTTGGAGGGATTTGAAATTGGTGCAGCCCCCATGGACAGCAGAATGGAGGTTTCTCAACAAACTAAAAACAGAAATACCGTATTACAGAGCAATTCTAGTTCTGGGAATCTGCGTAAAGAAAACAAATTCACCAATTTGAAAGGACATAGGCGCCCCTATGTTTATCGTAGCACTCTTTACAATAGCCAAGATATGGAAGCAGACTAAGTGTCCATCAGTAGATGAATGAATAAAGAAGATGTACATAGACACAATGGAGTATTATTCAGTCATTAAAAAGAAAAAAATCTTGCCATTTGTGACAACATGGATAGACCTAGAGGTGAAATAAGTCAGAGAAAGAGGAATACTGTATCATTTCACTAACATGTGCAATCTGAAAAAACAAACCGACCAGAAATACACTCATCAACACAGAGAATGGATGGCTCACTACCATGAGTGTTCTGGGGATGGGTGAACTAGGTGAAGGGGATAAAGAGGTTCAAACTTTGTATTATAAAATAATTTGGTTACAGGGATAGAAGCATAGCCTATAGAATATGGATTATAGTATTTAAAATCTGTTTATGATGACAGATGGTAATTACACTTATCACAGTGAGCATGTAATAATGTATGTAATTGCTGAATCACTAAGTTATTCATCTGAAACTAATATTGTATATTAACCATATTTCAATAAAAAAGATATGTTTACAAGCATATATGTAATTGACCATGGCCTTAACTTTAAATAGGTACAGTTTCTTATATAAATCAACCAAAGGGATAAAAAAAAAGTGGTGATTCTCTCCAAAATACTCCAGTTTCAGGTCTGCTTAACAGATTTCAAATAAATTCTTCAAACCTTTCTGCACCTCGGTTTCCCCTCTGTGCCAAGTGGAGATACTTAAACACTAGCATGTCTCCAGGTGTACCGATAAAGCATCAGCTCTACAGGACTGAAGAAATAACAAGAGCCCAACCCGCACAGCTTACCCACCAATCCTCAAGGAGCCTCGCCAACAGCCAACCAGCAGAGCCCTTTCTTCCACTGATCCTAAGCCCACTAGAGCAAAAGGCTAAAACTACTGGACTCCCAACAGTTCCTTTTATAGCAATAGCTCTTAAAAATCTGCTCAAACCATCTGCCGCTCTGGCTGTTTTTCCTTACAGTGTTTTTCCTTCATGTGTTCTTTGCTAACAACAAAAAATTCTATTCTGAAATGACCAAGATGTTAACACTGAAAATGCCAGAGGTATAGATCCAGTTTATGAGAGAAATTGGTTTCTTTCAAGGAGTCTGGTTTATCTTGTGTGGAGGAAGGCGACATTTCCACAAATATTACACTTGCGCCAAGAAAATAACCAAATACTTTCATTAAAAGAGTATGTGACAAGATTTGTATTTGTTCATGTAATTGAATTTAATGCTGCAGAAATTTGTCAGACCTGAAAGCCACTGAAGCATAGACTGTATTTTTAGAGTGAGGAAAATTGCCTATGAAATGTTCTCTCAGCTCGTAGCTGGTTTTCTGGAGATCTTAAAAGGTCCCGGGTCAATCATCCTCTGTATTTGCATAATGCCCAGCACCAAAGAGTACCTGCAGGAATATGCAGGGCTTTTTTTTTTCTTTTAGGGGGATGACTGTGTGAGGCAGTCAGTGTTTATGGAGAGGTCCCATTTATGATTTGACTACAGGCTCACTGTGGTGTCTACTGCCTAGATGTTGGCTGTTTAACTTTTTCACCAAAAAATGTGGACCTAGTGGTATCTGTTTTCATTCTAGCCAACTTTGCAACCAGTTTTTCCCCTTGTATAGTCAAGTAGTTCCCTGTGTCACCTACACACCTCCATGTCACATCATCTTAGTAAGCTCAGACTTCCTGCAGAAGCTCCATTCCATATTTAACATGTCATTAATATGCCATCCTTCTTTGTCTCTTACCTGGGTTCGCCTTGGTTGATGGACATATATATCTCCCAAGAATTCTCCTCCGGGATGGCGCCATGTGGTATGAGTAAACAAACCCCTAAAATAGAAAGAGCCGAGAGGTTACTTGTAGATTTTCCAATTATCTTGAAGCACGTCAGCTGAGCACCTTACAGATACAAAATAGGACTATCTCACAGCAATTTATGAAATCTCAATCCTTGGGAAGTTTATAATAATGGGAAAAGCAGTTTCCTAACAGTGACATAAGAAGGGCCATGTTATTCAACTATGTACTCAAAGTACTTTTTATTTAAAGTCTCCCTAGCATTTTTTAAATTCGCTTAAAAGATTGGGTGTCCTGAGACCAGGCACCATCAAACACATCCAAGAATACGAGTGTATCAATGTTTCAGTTAACCTGCTCCAAAATTAAAAAGGTATTTATCTTGTTTCCACCCATTTCCTGAAAAGGTATCTGGGATGATGGGTGAGCCATCTAACACTTTGCTAAAGCCTGGAATGAAAATCTCTCATAAATAGTGTTTAGGGAGGTGATCAATTTAGTATCACATTCTATCAAGAAAACGAGAATGAAAAAGCAGTGTTAAGTTCAGGACTATGATAGGTTCTTGTACAACCAGTCCTATATTTGGTCCTATATTGGCAAACAGAAGCTAGACAGTTAAGGTTAAAGATGACATAACCATATTCATGTGAATGTCAAGTAGCAAAAACCTCAATAGCTTTACTTTAGTAAAATCATTCAATGTGGGGAGAGGGGACAGAGGCACATCACGTGCATGTGAAATGTCCCCTCTTCTCTTGGATGCTGTGAAGTAAATATTTCACTTTGACCAAGAGAGAGGAGTGTAGAGAGGGTAGAGATTCTCTTTAATGTAGTTTCCTGTTTATAAAAGGAAATCCAATAGAGACACAGTAAGATCTTTGCAAAATAGAATCTCAGGGCATCCTCCTATTCTTTGAATAATGCAGCTCTCACCTTTTCTCCTTTCATTAGAGCTAATGTAATTGCACAGAAAGCTTTCAGGTTGCTGATGATAATTTAAATCTAGAGATGGCAAGCTTTCCTGATACCCTTCTATGTGCCTGTTAGCTGCTATAGAATCAAGGAATGCAAGATTCATTGCAAAACAAGTTATTTCTGATTCACATTTGTGAGCATTATTCAGTAACATGCTAGTTATCATCAGTATCTTTCACTAGAGCACTAAGAATGAGGCACAGTTAAATCTTGCTTATAGCTTTTCAGCAAGGGTATCTATCCATTTATATTCCAGACCCTAATGTCGATGGTGGGAGAACTGTAATTGCCATACTTTGGGGCCCCCTCCTCCCAGCATTTCCCATTGTGCTTTAAATGTAGCTGCCAAACAAAGTGGCCTCCATCAGGTTCCTCCCTGTTGTGCCGCTGAAATTGCAATACATGAGATAGAGACAGTAGGCATGGACGTCCATCTGAGTACACACCTTAGACATTTGTATTCTCTTTGTTGCCTCTCTATTAAACTATCTAGGCCATAACGACAACAGAGACCTTCTGTCCCTCTTCTTTACATACAGAGGCAAGGTGGCTACCAGTAGGCAATGATGCCATCTTAGGTAGTGATCCCAAAAGAGTAACATTATTATGTTCCCTTTTTTCTTTTCCTATTTTGTTCCTTTATTGAGGCACAATCTACATGTGACAAAATGTGCCCATTTTGAGCATATATGTCGATAAACTTCTAGCAAATGTATACTCTCATGTAACCACCATCATAATCAAGATTCAGAACATTTCTGTGGCCACAAAAAGTTCTGTCATGTCCTTTGGACGTCAATTCTTCGATGGCCAGCCCAAACGATCACTTATTTGCTTTCTGACATGTTGATTACTTTCCCTTTTCTAGACTTTCAAATAAATGAAATCATACAGCCTATTTAGAAAAAACAATAATGGTTTATGAAATCAATAACATGGAGCAAAATGCTTGGCAAAGAGTAGGCACTCAAAAACAAGTCACGACTGTATGAATGAATGAACAGGATTCACAATTCCTAATATAAATAAATAAATAAAAGCCAGATACATCCTCTTCTCTGGCTCACCAATATCTGGTGGTGAGGCCCCCAGAGCAAATCAGAATATGCCTGTGGGGGGACTTCTGAGAAATGGCTGTTTGGGGAACAGATCAGATCTCATTCATTTCAAGTTAGCTTAATTCCCTGTGTTTAGATCAAACGAGTATTCATAATATTCCTAAATTCAACCCCAATCTACAGGATCACTGGTGCTTCATATTATTGCCTCTTTCTTTCAATCAGAAATTGTATGAGTATCCTTCAAATGTACTTCCCGTTCCCACTCAAAGATGCAAACCGTATGGGAGACAGGATAGTCAAACACAGAGGCAAGGGCCGTGGGGGGTGGGCACGTTGCTGCCAAGTTATATTTTATGAAGAATGAAAGGTGCTGTGGGTAATCTTTATGCCTGTAGTCCTCTAAAGAAATATCCATTTTCGGTATGTCATTTATCAGTTACCTCTGATTAAAGAAATATATATTCTTCTCCAAAATCCACCTGCTACCCTGACAGCCTTTTATTTGATATGACAACAGAACCACCTGTCTGAATTTCTTGTTTCATATTTTGCATAATAAATGACTTCTTGAGTGTGGGGGCCACCCCAACCTTTCTGAGAAATACCACTGCCAGGCACTACATGGCAATTTGGGATGGATGGCATGAGAACGATTTAACTGCTGAGACTTGCTTCTTTAGACTTTAGCTCCCTGGGGCATATTTTGCATTGATGTTCTGCAACTAACAGAGCATATGTTTCAATTCCCCATATTTATGTTTCCTCAAACTCATTCCCAAGAAACAGCTTCAGTCCTGTCCAGGGCTTCTTGTTAGGAGCTTTGGAAGTGCCCCTTCATGGAGGGAGTGTTTGGGAATCAGAAGACACTATCAGAACTTCTGGTTTTCACACAAGTGCACCTCGAGTCACAGGGAAGAAAATGAAAAATGTCTTTTACCTAACGATTTCACCTTCCCTTTGTTGACAGACATTAGGCAGACACAGCCAGCGAATGGGCTGACCTTGGCACTCCCTTGTGTGTGTAAACACACACACTAACAAATCTAGACAGAAAGACAGAAAAGCAGTGCGGGCTGATTTATTCAACTTGTAGCTACGCAGAGCCTCCTGTGTGCCAAGCAGCGGGTTAGAAAGTGCTAATAAGATAGATGCATAGAAACTCGATGTGCAATTTGGTATGATTCTGATGAATACATCCTACTCTCTTGAATGAGCGGGATTGGCAACTTTTCTTTTTATCCAAAACCCACACTTCCGGTTTCTAGATGCTACAGGAAGGGTGCCTGGTAGGTGTGGCTGACAGCCTCGTGCCACAGTGAGACCCCTAACTGGCAGTTACCGCAAGGCAGGATTCCATCACATGTGGACACTCCGACACACCTAAGTGAAGATCCTTACCATGTCCTAACCACTGACCAAGGAAGACTTCGAGAACTGGATGTTTAGAAAACAAAATCATTACGAGGGCTGCCTGCAAGAGCAGTTGGCCTGAAATGAGGTTTTTAAGGAAGTGACTGGTGTAGAACAAAACAATATCCATCAACTCAAAACAAATCAGTCTGAAGTCACGAAGCTACTAGAGGGACAGCCAGCTGGAAGAGGGGCTTAGATTTCCTTTTATGAGATGAAATGTTTGATTTGGAGAGGCTGGGCAGTGATACCTGAGAGGATTCAGCGGAAGCCCCAGAGGCTCTGATTTAATGCTCCCTGGTTCTAAAGTAAAACCTGTAGGTCTGATGGCCTGTTTCCTCAGAGCAGCCAACAGAGATGATTCGGGGCACTACCTCTCGGTGCTTAGAAATCAGAGGAGAAATGGCCCTCTTCTGCCACCCAGTGAGGTCTGTGATGGCAACACTAACTTCAGACTAACCCATAGATAGAATGTGACTGTGAAAGTGATCTGGGCTGCACACCTTAAGTATCCTTGCCAGAATTCCAAGAGAATAGCTTCCAAAGGAGGAAAAAAGTGGAGAACTAATTATACTTATGACACAGCCCTGGAACTGAAGTTTGAATTCAAAAGAAGAGCTCCAAAATAGACCCTCATCATAATGTAACAATACAGCAAGGTCTGTAGACACTGATGGTATTTAATAGGTCAGTTACTAAGGAAATTTGACTCTGACTGTCACTTCCCTAAATTCTCTACTAGTGCAGAAACCACTCTTGGCTACAAATACAGTATTGGTTGGTCATGTCAAAGAATGTTTTCAGTGCTTCCTGATCGTTTTCTAGGAGACAGAGGCCAAAGTGGCTTAAACTCTGGGCAGTACTCAAGCCTTTTGAGCAAATATGGCTGTCGGCTCTGATGGGGCATTGAATGGAGCATTTGGTCCATGCCGAGATGAAGATGGTAAAATCTAGTCTCAGCATTGCTTCTGGTTTGCTGTGTAAATCAAGTAGATTTATGGAGCCATGGTGTCTGTAGCTCTGATATGGAGGTGGTAAACATCTTAAGAATGCATCTTATGGGATATAATTGGGGAAATATAAAGTGTTGAAACCAATGCTAGAAAATACACAAACGCACACTTACCACCCACCTGTATTTGGCATCACTAAACGTCCTCCTAAATGGCCAAAGACACCAGTGGTTCTCAGTTCTGTCCTTGTGGGGAGGGATGACAGGTGTTGGATGTAGGTTGCTTTATTTCTGGGATGCATGGCAGTAAAGCTGCGGCTGTTTCCGTGGGGAAAAGTCCCAGAATGACTCTTGCCATGGTACTCAGCTCTCCCAGACACTCCCAGGGAAACCATGAATGAACTTTCCACTTTGACCTTGATGTCCGATAAAGGGTTAAAAAGCGAGGACTCTGTCATGAGTTCCTTGTCCAGCGGGTCCTGCAGACACATGGGCCCGCTGTATGTTCGGCTCACAGTCAGATCTGGCTGCATGGAGGAATTCAGGAGCAGGGAGTTACCTGGTGAAAGAAAATCGATCTGTCACTCAGAAACTAAAAGGCATCACACTTACCCCTCTACACCTGCCTCTGCTAACTCCCCAACACGTGTGCGTGAGCTTGCTGGCTGCTCCAGTCAGAGCTGGCCCTTCGGGGCTCCAGCAGGCTGCTCATTAATGACCAGAGCCTTGGAATCACGAGCCCTGGCTTTCACAGCTGATTCTCTGAAAGCTGCTGACCAAAATCATCTACTTTGAGCTCCTTGTATGCAGTCTTGTCAAAAAGCAAGTATTTCAGGCACTCTGTCCAGCAGCTAACTCAGGTGTTATTGTTGGTGCAACTATTTCAACTGGCAAAGAGAAGCTTATGGAAGAGAGAGAAAAAAAAAAAGCAAGATGTTTTGCAATCCAGTTTGGAGCAAAAATAACATCTGTTCCTTTTAAATGGCATGAGATGACACAGCGTGGTGACGAGGTAGTGCTGTTTATAATGGAGCGGCATTTGTGCAAGCACATCTCCAGAGGAAATCTGGGCAGTTTCTGGAGCAAGGGGAGGCAGTGCTGCATCCTCACAGCAAACAGGTTCAGGGGACCTCACGAACCACTCCGTCTCTGAGAAGCCAATTTGCTCTAATAACGCAGACGTCACTCTAAGAGGGAAAGGCGCACCACATAGGGACGGTGGAGGATTCCACGTGGGCAGCAGCTTAGACTGGCTTCCTTTCTGTCTCAAAGCAAAGGGACAAAAAAATCTTTACATAAACATGAGAAATTGAACTTTCTCATCAGTTAGGGCTTGCCGATTCTTTCTAAGCCAAATTATTAAAAAGAAATGTGGCGACATTTTCTCATGATGAAGCAACCTCATTTATTAGTAAATAACAAAATAACCCTCAGTCCCAAACCTCCCACCCGTATCAGTCTGTCAATGTGACTTCTCAGACTGAAACATGAACCACATTAAACCATTTTCTTTGGGGCCTGTCAAATTGGTTTCAAGGATGATATTTTTGAAAATGTTGCAATCCTAGGCCTTATTGTATTAGCTTCTGTTGTTTTGCCATTTTCATGATTTGTAACACCAGCAGCAAATCTATGGCCCTGACTTTCCCCACCTCTTGTTCTGATGCTGTAAGAATCCAGAATCACAAAGGAGGTGGTTTGCAATGAGATGACATACGCTTCAGTTCCAAAGGCTACGTGATGATGCACTTTTCTCAGGCTTAAGGCTCTCATGCCAAATACAGGCACAACTGGGAAACTGTTGTTTCTTAACAGAACTGCATTTAGTTTTACGATCCCAGCCTTGTTCTTGTTTGTGGGCTTCCCAGGCCGGAAGCAGAACTTAAGAGCCATCTCACATCTTAAAAGAGTCTGAAATAGGCGTTTCTACCAAGACTGACACATTACAGCCCTGAATCTCATGGCTCTTCCACCTCATGCCCTTACCTTCTGAAGCTGAATTTCTTGCTTCTCTTAAAATACTCTCCCAACCCAGGCAAAACCAAGCAGCAAAAATATCTCTGAGTTAGACTTACATCTAGCTCATGTGGAAGGTGCCTTTTATTAAAAGTATGTACATATGACTGAGTCTACTGTCAAAGTAAGTTGGCTGCCGACCGGATGCAAGTCTGATCAGGGACACTCATGCTGACCGGATGCAAGTTTCTTTCTTGGAAGTCCTTTTTAAGGTTCCTGTACTACCTGAAGCATGTCATTCTGTTTAAATGTCTCCCTGTTCACCTTTCTGGGGCTCTATTTTTGCTCCAGAAGGGATGTGTCTTCCTAAATACAGAGAACAAAGCGGTGGTTGCCAGAGGGGAGGGAGGTGGGCAATGGGTGAAATAGATGAAGGGGGTCAAGCGGTACCAATTTCTAATATGAAAGAGATAAGTTATGGGGATGCAAAGTACAGCATAGGGAATATAGTCGATAATATTGTAATAATGTATGGTGACAGATGGTAGCTACACTTATGGTACGCATTTAGTAACGTATATAAGGTCACATCACTGTGTTGTACACCTGAAACCAATGTAATATTGTGGATCAACTCTACTGCAATTGAAAAAATGCAAATCTCAAAAAAAGAAAGGGTGTCTTGTCTCTAAGGCATCAGAGGTGAAATGCTGTGACCACCAATGCATGGTTTATCATCACCATGAATATTAGGTAGAGTAGAATTTTTGTAAAGGATCTTTGCTTAGTATCACTAGTTTTGTGAGATTCTTTGTCAAAAAATAAAAGCATGGTAAAATAAGTCTGGAAAGGGTACATATTCCTATATAGATCCACTATTCACATAAGCTCTGAGAAGCCACACAGCAAGGAGATGTGTTTAAGCTTATGCAAGTTGACATTCTCCGGATGTTCAGACAGGGAAGGACCCCTCTCCCCTGCTGCCTGTTCTTTCTGGTACACTCTGCATCCTGGCGCCAGGGTAAGAGGAGATAAGCAGCTTCTAGAACAAAATCACTACATTTATTGAGCACCTTCCACACGCCAACGGCTGATAATTCATGCTATTCCAGGTCATTTCATCCTCACAGGAACCCTTTGAGGTGGATATTGTATTCTTTCTAATTGAATTACATACACTAAGCTGTACACTCATTGAGGGTATGTGTCTCTCTGAGGCTGAGCAGACTCAGACCTGAAATTATGGTGCTAGGGAGTGGCAAGCAGTCGCAATTTTCCCTCCAGGCCATCTCCCAGTTTCTGGCAAGCTTGGGTTACTACTTCAGAACCTGGTCTCTTCTCAGCCTGTCAGGTGGTGAGCCTTCGGGTCCTGAGCTACAGGTGCTTCTGGCGAGCAAGACACAGAAATAAAGATGACACTTGGCCGATGACAGTCAAGGCAGAAGACGTCATCCTTCAAAGGGAGACGGTTTCATTTTTTCTAAGATAAAAGTCGTGTATATTTCATCCCCCTCTCACAATCAAGAATAGATTTGGTTCATGTAAGAGAATTAATTGACTCTCAGTTTTGAACTTGAGAATTGCTATAGTTTGACATGATAGATTTTGCTTCTCCCACCACAAAAGATTGCCTCGACTTGTCAACAGTTCAGAGTCATTTAGGCTGGGAATTTCATTTTTCCCCTGGTTGACTGGCCCATCATATTTCCTCTAAACTCCCTTTACTTACTTAAAATAGAACAAAAATAACTCCACCTAATAAATAGTGTACTAAACATGCCTGGCAGGTTGTGGTACAATAGTTAGTCCTCAGCCTTGAATAATCAGTATTTTAGTTAGCTAATGTGAATATACATGTTTAAAGTGGGCTTGTTAAAATACAAAGTTGGATAATCTGATTAACTTGTTAAACTCACTACAAATTGAAGATGGAAATGCCTCATTTCAAATGCTGCTAATGGTAAATAAACTGAGCTTCATTTACACTCATAGTGTGTGAGGATGTAAGCAAACGGATTTGTGGAGCCTTATTTCCTCATGTGTGCACACAATTGGGTAGTGGCTGCCACTGCCAAGAGCTACCTTCACACAGGGCCAAAGAGCCCTGGGGGTCCTGTGTGGGCGTCGTCTATGGTCCTGAGGACGGGGTGCTGGGGGGCCCTACGCTGCTGACCTTGATGGACTGTTTTGAAGTTGAAGGTCTGGAAGCCACCTGTCAATGCAGAAGAGTCAATGACGTCCACGCCGTAGTCACTCTGGCTCCGTCTGTACAGGGTGACGCCGATGACCAGGACCGCCACGGTCACGACGGCAGCGCCCAGGCCTGAGTACAAAGCGATGTCGCTGGCGTTCTCAATACCTGAAAGACACAAGAGAATGCCTAAGTGGCCAACATGGGCAGAACCAGAAAGCCACCCTGGGACACAAAATGAAAAGCTACTGGATTTTTGGAGTTACTCCTCAGAGGAAATAACACAGGCAGCTAGCCACAGGTGTACTCATTTTCATACAATATTCGTGTTCTAAAATATCTTGGGTAAATCAAAGGGACACTAGTCAAATACCTTAACTGCATTAAGGTAGCTTTCCATGTAATAGAATCTCAAAGAGAATCAATTGTGCAAAGAGTATTTTTCAAATAAAAATAGACTACTCCTTAATTTACTTGTTTTAGGAGATCATATTTACCTGCAACATATATTTTGTATTGTATTTCTGTTTGTGGGTAGACGTGAGAACCACATACAATGACAAAATGTGGGTGAACTGCTCTGCTTATATATGACTCGGGCTGCATGCATCCACAGGTCTAGGATGAGTTTATACACGGTTGGTGAGTCAAGAGAGAGAAGACCAGGGCTCACAGGCATTAATTTCAGCTTTGGCATATGTCACTCAGTTGAAAAGAACATTGACAACATTGGTTTGGGGTCTTTACAATCATTATGAGAGCATTTCTACTGTGAGATATGGAGGTCCTGGTCTTATGTCCTCAGAAGTCCACGGTAAATGTTTTCTAGCACCATTAAGTGCTAGATTTAATCCATTTCTGTGGAAGAGGGCTGGTCTCTAACGGGGTACATGCTGTTTCTCCCATACCTCTCCTACTCCATCCTAGTGAATGCATAAGCAAAGCAAAAATAAAAGCGTTAGTTTGAATTTAGAATGTGGCTCTCTCCCCATCCCCCAAGAAATGTTTGAGCTGCTTTCCAACTCATTTGCTAGATGCACACTGGGTGTGGTTCATTCTGGAAGACATTCGTCATGGCTACTGCAATTCAGTATGTGAATCATCTGAGACCACATAATCCTAAAAGAGGTATAATCTTGGAAAGTGTGTAGAAATGGAGGCTGGCAAGTGCTAACTACACAATTAATCTCCCTACAGATTATGTGGTGAGAACACTTAATAGGTCCCAAAGTAATTACTCTGTCACCTTGTACTGGGTTTAGAGGATAAAATAAAGCCATCATACACTTATCTTGTAATTGTACACCATTCACTATTCATTTGCTGCACCCTCATATGGTACTTATGTTATCAAATGAGTACTACTAACCACACAAATAAAATGAATTTATTTTCAACAAAGTTAGTGGACTGTAAAATAAGGTGCTACCAAATTTAAGAGTGAACAAGGAAAGTCAAGCAGAACCAGTTCAGTAATAGGGCAGTAAACACATAGAAATGATTCACCAGAGAGAGCGCACCCATCCACAAGAAAAATATCTGAAAGGTCAAGAGGATTATCATTTTTAATAATCATAACAGCCTAGGAGGTGTTGAGAAACAGGGTGTGATTTAGGCTTTAATTCTAAGTTTATGATAGCCCAGAGGGGAGGGATGGCACTGGAGGCATCTGTGGTGGTCTTCTCTGACCATCAAGATCTACATGCATGGTGATGGAAACCAACCCCCTGCCTTCCGGCACACAGCAGGGCGACTATCATCTCTCTTACACCGGCAGCCTCCCTCTACTGAACTAAGTTCCTCGGAGGGAATAATTATACACAGAGAAGACAGAGGACACAGAAGATAACAGATGCAGCAAGATAGGGAACCAGGAGCAGTGAGAGAACTCCAGATTGAAACCAATTAGCCTCTTCCCCCTGTCCCTCTAGTTCCTTGGGCTCTGCTGACTGATGACACTATCATCTTAAAAGGTGTATCTGGGGAGAACACACCTGCTCAGCCACTGAGCACATACTGAGAAACAGCCTGGCCATGCACTGACTGCAGCTGCTCTGGTGCTGAGTTAGTAACACAGAGACAAAGACATTGTTAGCTTCCCAGGTACTAAAATAGGGAGGACCAGGAGCTATGACCAGGGCAAAATACTTCTGCTTCAAGGGGACTTTAAGGATGTTCACTGCCATGAACATCCTGAGACAAAATGGACTAGCAGGAACAAGTTGTCTGTGTTCCTCTGAATTCCTACCTTGTGCTTTGTGTTTCCACAATCCTGCTACCCAGGTACCAGAATTCTCCTTCTCCCTCCAGATACAAATCCTGTTTTTAGGAATAAACCCAACATATGCCTTCAGACTGAGGCTTAAAGGTTTGATACGGCTCAATGTGGTACCTTTTCCAGAAATATTTGCAGAATCTATTTGACTTAAGAGAATGAAATATTGAATTACAGAATTCTGAAAAATGAGTGCAGGGGCTTGAGGGGTAGGATGGGGAAGTTTGGGGCAGAGAAGTGGACACCTATAGAAAGGTAAGCAAAGTGGCATTTGTTTTATAAGAACAATATGTCCTGGGAATGTTCAAGGTCAAGATCCAATAATTTCATTAATTCAACAAACACTTGTTGCAGACCAATCATACAATGGAAATGAGGATGTACGGCTGCATTAACACGTGGTGCATATTTTCGGTTGTTTCTTGTCAAAAAATGGTGAAAGACAAGGCAGGGACGACATCCTTGCAGCCAGCTGAGCCGCAAGGGCAGCACGCCGGTCCTCCGGCCGCGTGCTCACCTTGGGAGACTTGGTCGGACATTCTCGCCCAAAGGAGCTGGGTCACAGGGCTTCTCATTCCCTTTCTCTCCAGCTGTTTTTACTTTATTTACCTCTTTCTTTTGTCTTTCTTTTCCCCTTCTCACCATTTTCTCATCTGTCCTTCCAGGTAAACAGAGTGGTTTTCCCCACAGGATTTCTGTGTGCAACATGTAATTGGTTTGCTTTTCACGTCTGTTCAGAGCTGGGCACGGAGGGCCTGAGGGGTCAGGGCCACGTTTCCCGCCTGGCTTCCGGGCAGAGTGGGTGGGGGACGCCGGATGCACGTGCACCACACACTCTCGCTCTCTGTCTCTCTCAACTCTTGCGTGCGTTCCTCTGCTTGGAGGACATGAGAAGCCGCTGCAGCAGCACCCTTGGGGAAACGCTCCGGCCCAGAGCCTGACAGCTCTCTGTGCCCATGGCTGTGTTCATGCGCGCCTCTGCGGCTCTGCCCTGCACCCCAGACTCAGTCGTAATTAATTTACCTGCTAGGTGGATCCCTGCTGGGGGATGGCCCTGTCTCCCATGTGCATTACGGTGGCAGGTCACGGTGCTATATCCTCCATCCCACTGGGCATCTAGGCACTACCCACCTCTCTCCACCCATCCGTCAGGTGGTACCCCTCCTCTACGAAAGTCACTGTCCTGGTCAATCCAGCCAAGCCTTCAACCTGTGGTCTTCTCAACTCTTCTGTCCTTCTCGTTCCTAGAACACATTTTGGAACGTACTTTGTATTGTTAACTATCTGAGTGCCAGGGCATTCTCCCTAACTGCTTTAATCTCTTCAAAAGCAGTAATATCTCTATAATTTTCCCACAGAAATTTGCAAATCATTGTGGGTAACTATTGATTGATCTCTTGCCTGGCCTCAAACTGTGGGAAGAGTTAAGGAACTCACAGCCTGAGGTTGATTTTAGAACCCGTGCCGCAGGGATGCTCCACATTTACCCATGTATGTGTTTATGCCTGTCTGCTCGCTCACATATACCCGTGCTGATGATTTGTTTTCTCAGGGTGATCTTGAACAAAAGTGTCAATACCCCCTGACGTGATCAGGTTGTGCTTTTTGTGGGCCCAGGGTACTTTTCTCTGACTTTGTTAAGTGAACAAAGCTTTATGTATCGACATGTCATTGGGGTCTTTCCTGAGTTTTTGTCTCTATTTTCCTCTAAGAGACACAAGAACTTACAGAAAAATTTGGAAGAACCCATCATGTGGTACAAAAAATGGTCATGTACAACCTACAGGTTAGAGAAACAACAGGAAAGGACTGACTGAGAAATGGCTTGTATCCCAGATTAGGCAGAATCTACTGAGGAGTGTCCTAGCTGGGGGGCTCCTCTGCCCGGAGAGAGGGGTCGGGTCAAATGCCTCTAGGCGGTCCTAATGCATAAAGCGTTGTTAGAAGAGCAGAATAGACCACAGTAGGTGCTCAAGGACCCTTCAGTTATGATGAAGCTAATAACCAAGTCTTCGCCATCTCTAACAGAGACTGAGGGGGAGGACATGGCTTTTTATTATAGAAACCGGGACTCTAGTTAGATATTAAAATGACCTTTTCTACAGTAAGGGTTGTTAAACCCCGCACTGTGCTTCTGAGGGAGATTGTGAAATCTCCTTTCAGGAAGTCTGTAAAAAACAGCATGACTTTATAATAGCCTGCAGTTATTTTATTTTTTGCTCAAAGCTGGCGAGAAGGCCTAAATGACCTTTCATAGTTCCTGAGAACCTCACAGTTCAAGGAATGGGTATTAACAAGTTCAATGTCTTTATGAACAATAATCACACCTAATCATTTGTAGTAACTAATATCTCCAAAGACCACAGAGAAGGGTATTTACTTAATTTGCGTTTTCCTCTTCAACAAGACTCGCATTTGCAAGACATATTAATGCCACCTATTAATTGAAAGTTAACTCAATTCCCGTATTAGGAGCTTAACTACATATCAACTTAGAATCTATTTTATAGGATTAGAGAACTACTCAAAATTAATAAAGGACCATAGCAAGTGTCTTTCAAAACATATGATGCTATGTTTTCTGAAATGGGAGCAACATTCTACAGTATCTAATAGGTGATAAAACAAACAACAACTTGAGTTGCTATATATGTGTATATATATATATATAAGAGCCATTGAATCATCAAGAAATCCAAACAATAAACATCCACAAGGAGAGAGTGGGAGAAACAAAATAAATGAAAGAGGAAACAATGAGCTGCGGCCCTGGACTCCCAGAGTAGGCCAGGAGAGGGTCACATCAGGGCCCCCCACCCTACCCAGGTACGGGCACAGCTGTGCATAACAGAGCAGTGCATACAAGGGTTTAGCTGCATGCTGAACGATGATATAACAGAAGGTATTGTTAGAGTGGTTTACACTCGCTGTCACTGAGAAGCAACATTTTTTATTGCACCCATCAGAAAGTAGCTTTTAAATGGTCAGCCATGGTCAACCACGCGGAACAATTCCAACTATATTTGTATTGCTTGGCATCTCATAACCCCTCACCATCCTGGCTTTTCCCATCTCCAGCCTCAAAACTGCATTATTGTTACTGTGGTGGCTGCCATTTTGCTGCTGTAATTAATGACGACAATAGCAAATTCTTGAAGTGCTTACTATACGCCAGGTGGTCTGGTACTTCACACATATTAGCTCATTTTAATCTTTCCGGCAACGTTATAAAATGCCCCGATTTTCCTGTGTCCATGGGGGTAAGAAAATCAGTCGCCCTGCCCAAAGCCTCCTGACAGCTACGTAGCGAGCTGGCATTCAGCCCCAGGCAGCCCGGCTCCGGCACTGATGCTCTAGCTCTGTCCCCATCCAGCTGTGAACCTCTGTCCTTCAGGGTGCACTGCCTACCACTCAATGACAATGTTTGGGTTCGGTTGTCTGGAACTACAGATGGGGCCACATTCTCGTCCTCCCAACCACATATGTTTGAGGGGGGTGTTATATTTTCTTTTTCATGGATGACGATTTGATTCACACAAGGCAAAAATGTAATCAAGGCTTTATACTTAGAAAATGGCAAAGCCAGGGAGTTGAACACACATGTGTCTTTGCTCCTAAGCTGTTAGCCAATCTACTGTGCTGCTTCCTTGGCCTTCTCTCCTCTCTCTACACCTGCACCCAGGTTAACCTGCCCTGCTAGAGAAAGTCCTAGACTACACTAGCTGGTTTCAAAAAACTGATGCGAGGCACCCTCACCTGGGCCCCCTCTTGCAGCTGAATAATTATTTTATCCATGTCCTATGGCTAATATAGTTTTTTATCAAAACAGTTACTCTGAACTTTGTTTCCTTTCTTTAAGAACCCTGCTTCTCACCTGCCTCTCTTCCCAGCTGAAGAAATGGAGGCCATCCTTCGTGAGCTTGCTGCCTTACAATTCAAAATTCCTCTGCTGTTCTCGCATCCCCAGAGGCCAGCTCTGATCCCACCCTCCCCTGCCTCCATGGGATGCAACCTCATTCATTATCCCCTTTGGCATCTTCAAACCTCTCCTCTGCACCTGAGCCTCGCCCTCTGTCTACAAACACCCACCAGTCTCCCTTCCTAATCACCTCCTCATTTCCTTCCCCCAATTTACACTATTCCAATAACCTCAAACATGTAGTCATCTTTCTATCTAAGGAATTCTTAGCTCTTGGTGGCAAAGAACTTAAAGCATTTTTTAACATTAACATTTCTTAATATGTATTTCATAATTTCCCTAACCACTTAATCCCTGTTCTATTTATAAGGGAACTTATATATAGAAAACTATAAGTAAAATACATGTTTAACGAAAAGCACAGTGTAAGGAATACCATTGAAAATACTGTAATAACTTTGGTGACTCTTGGTAACTACACTTACTGAAGTGAGCATTTCATAATGCATACAAAATGTCAAATCACAGTGTTATACACCTGTAAGTAATATAACATCAACTATACTTCAATGAAAAAATACATGCTCCAGCTGAGGAAATGTTTTAGGAAATATAAAAAGTGACACTATACACGGAGAAAACTTATCCTCTGATACCACCTTCTCCAAAAGTAAACACTCTTGAAAAAGTCTTTGAGAACTTCCAGAAAAAAATAATGTAAACTATGTAAACATGTAAACATAAAAAATACATAAAAATAAAAAAAGTAATGTAGTCTAAAAATGTAAATGTCCTTCATTTGTTTTTCTCTATCCTTTTTTATCATAAAGGCTCCATATTTCCTTTACTATCCTTTGGTTTATTTCTTATGTACAGTATCTTATAGATCTTTCCTATCAGAACCTATAGACCTCCTTTATTTCTATTTCCATCCATCTAGCCCATTGCCAGGCTGTACGGTAATTCAACTGGCACACTGCTTCTGTGTCATCTGATTGTTCTGTTACCCTCTAAAGTCTGTCTTTTGCCCAAACCACTGTCCCTTCTTGAAGGCTGTTTACAACAGGTGCATCGATGGTGGTGATCTCTGTACCTACTCTTTTCCACTACTCTGCAGTGGCAGACGAGAATAGCCAACCCTCCTTTCAGAAAAAATAAAAAAATTCCCTTAAATTTGATTCTCCTGCCTTCTTTCTTGTTATTTAATAATCACCCTTCATTCTCTAGTTCTATAAACAGGCTTTTAAGTTCAGTTCTTGGCCCTTTTTCCTTTCTCTATGATGGTCTAATTGGACCGTCACTCACGCTGACAGGCTAACTAAGTATTTCCTTGATGCCAAAGAATCTCAAATCAAGGTCTCCTGGCTGATGACCTGATCCCAGTGTCCTTCCTGCTCAGTGGACAATACCGCCGGCACGGTGTGCAAACGGCTCCCATTCGTCATGGGGTTTACAGATATTCATCTTCTTCTCTCTTCCAATAATTCCATCTCTTGGATTCCCTTCTTGTAGTAATGCCGCCATGGGTGACCAGGCTTGAGATCGGAGTCACCTTTCGTTCTCTTCCCACGGGCTTCTCCCTCAGACCACTCACATGCCTTACGGACTGCATCTGCAGTGCCTCTCACCTCCTAGTGTCAACAGGAGACACCCAGCTGACCCCCCCCTGCACAGCCGTGTTACCCAACATGCGTGCCCCCCGGCCTTGGCCATCCTGAACCATACACGCAGATTACTCTCCCGGCAGCTCTGCCCCTGCCCCTGCCACCGCCTTTCAATGGCTCTCCATCCTGCGTGCACTGAGTCCCTTCCAACAAGAACTTTTTATAACTCAGGACGCCTTATGCTCTGGCCCCTTCTCGTGGTCAACTGTTTCGCCCACTTCCCATCCATCCAGACGCTACTCTCTGACCAAACCTGATTACTCTTTTCCCTCCAGTAGACCTTGTACTTCAGACTTTCTTGGTCAGACTTTTTGATCTTCCTGAAAGGCTCTCTCTTCCAATTACCTGTTTCTCTGTTTTGGTTCTAACCATTCTTCAGAGATTGGCAGTAAATGTGATCTATTTAAAAAAAAAAATTTCTTGATAATACATGTTGAGACATGTTTTACTCCTTTTAATAAAGTCAGGTTAAGCAAATAAAAAATACGGCACAGTTAAATCTGAACTTCAGATCAATAGTGACTCATTTTGGTATAAGTATTCCATGAAATATTTGGAATATGTATATGTAAAATGTATCTCTATTTCTCTGAAATTCAAGTTTAACTAGGGGTCCTTTATTTGATCTGGTAACTTTACCTCTGGCTCCAAAACAACTGAACTTTTACCTATCAACTAGGAAGACCAAATTAAAATGGGGGAGAGAGTAAAAAAAAAGCAGGATTTGAACTCCAGCACTTGAGAAAATGATTTTAATTTCCTAATCTGAAAACTACACATATAAATTCCATAAACTTTGACTATACTAACTGGGGGAGACAGGGCCTGTGAATTCACATTTTAAACACATAACCCTGGTGATCCCGATGCCGAAGAACATATCTGTCTATTGCTTATTCACCAAATCTGTGCTGAGTTCTGAGGTATTTAATGAACAAAATCTTATCACGTCCTTCAAGGGCCAAGTCAACAATATCACTGGGGATGACAGTTAAAAAAAAAAGGGGCATATGCTTAGGATGGGATAAAAATTAGATAATAAAAAAATGGAACATGGTTAAGAAAATCACCAGTACTGCACATACATCCGGGCTGAATGGATTCGCAGTAGGAATAAATCTGAAGGACAGTGCAAGTCACGCAATTTGTGGAAAGTGCCATGTTTACATGACTGAAAATAATCAGCAGGAGATGAAGAAACATGATGGGAAAAAGAGAGGAAAAAAGGTGTTTTAAGGCAGGGCTAGAAGATCAGCACTGATGCCAGCAGTCGACCATTTGCTCGGAGGAGCCTAGAGGTCATTGAGAATTTAAAGGTATATCCCAGAGGCACAGAAAGCTCTACGGGTTCAGTGCACTGCACAAGCCTACATGGCCTGAAGGACCATGTCCAGACTGTCAGTGTAGACCACACATCTTCTGAGGTGTCACCCAATCTATGAAGATCACAAAGGACAGGGATTCCCAGGCTCTTTGTTGTTCCATGTTGGGTGAAGGCAGTGCATTTAGGGAAACTGTGTAGAACGGAATGTGTGTCACTGAGAGGATTGTACCTAGTTTTCAGACTTGAAGGACACATTCGTGCCCTTCTTTGATGGGACAGGATTCTGGGAAGCATGCACTTTGGGTTGTCACCTAGTACCTGGAACAGAATAGATGGCTGTTAGACACTGTTTCCCTCCTTCCGCTTTTCTCAAAGCATTTGTCAACCTCTACTTGTATTGAAGTTATGGGGAAGAAGAAAAAGTTCTTATTTTTTCCTTTGTTGGGTCAATTCTATTTACATAGACTAATTAGAGAATAAATATCTACTATATGATTGAGGAAAAATGAATATATAGAAGCAAAATCTTTATTTTCACCTTAACTATAAAAGGCCCAGTGAGGAGTTAGCAAGAAGATGTAAGACCAAAACTCCACAAAGATTTATTGAACATCTAATACACACTAGGCATGGTGGTAAATGCCACAGAGAAGAGGATGAGTAAGACTCTATCCTGGCTCCCAGAAGGCAGGGAAATGTGCATCAGAATGGGGAAGCCCAGCCACTATAAAGACAATGAAAATACAGAACAGAAATAGGGAAATCTGTTTCATATTGGGAGTGACTGGGAGTCATGGTTTGACTATAGGAGTGACTGACTCACAGGTTGGGGTGGGAGGTCAGTGAAGACCTTGCAGAAGAAGTAACACCAAGGCTGAAACCTGAAGGAACAATCAACTAAAGAGGTTAAGGATTAGGTGGAGAGAGAGTTTTCAGGCAGAAGTAACAGAATGCATGAGGTGTCGCATGCCGAAACGGGCCTAGGCTTCCTGGGAAACTAAGAATAATATTGCAAGTGGCGAGCGGATGGGGAGACTCCTAATGAGAAACTGACTGGGAGAAGCCGATGTGCTTAAGAAAAGAAAGCTGTGATCAGCTCACACACATATTAAGCACTTTGGACTTTTTCTCAGAAATAACACCTAGCTGCTGAGGAGTTTAAATCAGGTGATCAGACCAGAATTGAAGTTCTAGAAAGATCAGATAAGCTGGATACAGGGAGGCAACTGTAGGAATCCTGGCTCAGGATGAAGATGGCCTGAACTTTTTACTCTTCTCCCGGAACACCGTTTTCGTTTCATTTAGCTTTCTTGTACTATACTGGCTATTGCATTTCTGTCCCCTCTGTGGTGACTTCTGACCCCCTCTACATCTAAATGATGACGTCCTTTAGGGCTCAGGCCTCAGCTTCCTTCCCTTCCCCATCCACACTCATTATCTTTGATCTCTTTCAACCTAATGGCTTTAAATATCATCCGGACACTGACAAGCCCAGATTTACGTCACCAGGCAGGACTCTCCTCTGACCTCCAGACTCATATATTCAGCTGCGTGCTCAGCCTCTCCACTCAGATGTTTAATAGGTATGTTCCTCTCAGCATTTTTGACATGCTCAATTCTCCCTCCAGATCCACTACATCAAGTTTTCTCCCCATCAGTAACAGCAACTCCATCTGTCTAGTGCGGAACTACATTTCTGGAATCACCCCTAACACTTTTCTTCCTCTGGTACTCTTTACCCAATCCAAGGTGAATCCTTTCTGCCTTCAAAAGGTATCCAAATATGTCATTTTACAATTTCCCTGCATGTTTACACGCAACATGGCAGGTAGAATTTATTGTTGAAAATATTCGGTCATAGCAGTATGACTAAAATCCCTTGACGACTTCTTATCTTGCTCAGAGTAAAGGTCAAAGGCATTACCAAGGCATTGGCCGGTGTTCCCCTCAGCCCGTATCTCAGATCGTAGCTATTATGACTTGCGTTTGCCACTCTGCTCCCTGTCCCCTGGCCGCCGTGCTGGTCCTGACATTCTGAGCGAGCTCCCGCCTCGCAGGCTCGGCAGCCTGCTGTTCCCAGATATCCAGATGCTTTTCTCCTTGCTTCTCTTAGTGTCTTTTAAATATCATTTTATTACAGACGCCTTCTATGAGCACCTTCTACAAAAAATAAACCCTTCCTCCAGCCCCGCCTGAGTCCCTCACCCTGATTTATTTCTCTTCACAACACTGACCACCCTCCTGGGGCACTTTGTGCCGTACACGTCCTGGTTTGTTTTCAGCTCCCCTCACGGGAACCGTAATCTTTGTGGAAGTGGATACTGGGTCTGTTTTGCTCAGAGCTGATTCTCCACCACCTTTTCCTGGCACAGGGCATGCCCTCAATACCGAGTTGTTCAATGAATGGAGAGACGGATCTGAGTAGAGTGAAAATGGAAAGAAGCTGATGACCTTGAGGTCTGTTTAGGTGGTAGGATAGTTAAGATTGTTCTGATTTATGGGGTATAGAGTGGGACAAGGGAAAGGAAAAAGGCAGACGAGTGTAGGCAGCTGTCGAAGCTTTGGAGCTAGACCACTGACTTCATGGTATCCTATCCACTGAAATGGATAAGATGGGAGGGGCCTGCTTAGGAACAGGGACAGAGAAGGATAAATTCAATTTTGAAAAAGTTGATATTAAGGTTACTGGGAGAGAATCAACTGCAGATGTCCTGCAGTTAGCTGACTCTAGGACAATTAAATGGACTCGTGCTTAGCATGCACCTCTGTCTGGTACAAAACAACTATGGAAAAAGGAGACGGAGAGAGGCTATGTGGTTCTGGGTTATGTTCCAGGGAGAAGCTAAATCCCTTTCATCCCCAAGGTGAGTTTGCTGAATTAGCCACTCCTTAGGGGCTGATGGACTATCAGAAAGCCACATCCCCAAGCCACAAAGTAGTCCCTTTGTCTGAACACAACCATTTCTCAGTCTGACTCTGGGGGTGTGTGTTTGCCATTCAGAACCTACTATATTTTACTGCACCTCCTGACATTGTTACACAACATTTATTGAAAGCACATTTGATGGTAATGAAGTTTCTATTAACTATGATTAAATCTCATAAAGCACCTGAAGATAATTTAAGATGTGCAGAAGCAGAAAATGAAACATTCGGTTTAGTACATTAGGAGACGTAATTGATTAAATTATCTCATTTACAATAAGTGCTTTCATGAGCTATGCAGTGCACACATTTTCCCCAGTTTGTCATTATGATTTGCCAACAGATATCTCAAGACTTCACTTTCTTTTTTACACTTCCCCGCAACATAAAGCTGGCTCCTTGGCCTGCCTGCTCAGGAGGCCCACGTGCAAGGCTGAGCAACATTTTTCAGCCACCAGGCCTTGCGAAGGAGTACATGTACAGCTATATATAGGAACAGGTTGTTTCTCAATTATCTTCAGAATTGACTTTGATTTTGCATCAGTGATGATTCATGAAGTCTTCAACTAAGCGCCCCCTCTTCCCTGAACCACCACAACCTGAATTTATATAATGCACTCCCAACCAGGTAGCCTCTAGAACCCTGACTGGATTCCTCTGGGAGCCTTTTGCAATCACATTGATTCTGTTAAGGTTTTATTTTTAGGAAATCACAAATTAAAACAGTTTAAGCGATTCCATTGCAGTATCCAGCAATTAAGCATGGTGTGCAGGAGTGAGAAGCCCAAGCAAAAACTAATTCAGGAGTCCCTAAGGGCTGGAAATAGCTACTGTGGGGTTTATGGCTGGAAGTACAGATGTAACCAAATTAGAATGGCACAGGACTCACAAACTAAGCGTGAAATTAATTTTTAAAACACACACATGCACTTCTGAGTAACTCTCACGTCGGCACCACATGGGTAGCCATGATCTTGTCTGTGCTGCCCGCAAGAACCAGTGGGTGGTAGGCAGTCGGTGACATGAGCCCCTTGCCAGTCCACCTACTGTAGCTGTCATTCCGAACAAGCCCAATATTCAGTGACCTCTCTCTCTCTCTCTCTCTCAACATGCACAGACACACAAACACACACATACACAACTGGATTCCTCCACCTGCAATCTTCCCACGGATTCGAAATCAAGCGTGCACAACGTCAGAGGGCTGCTACCTAAGTACCAACACGTGACTTGAGCAGCAGCACACAGCAGGGAGAAGACATTAAGGAAGTGTTTGTCGTGCCGCAAAGTTCTCAGACTTGGCAAACAGTTACATCTTTCTATCTTGAGCTGGCCTGAAGCAACATACTGAAGTGTGAACATCACAGCTTGACTGGCCTTTTCTCTTAAGTCCCTAGACCCCTTGTCCCAAGTGACCTGTTCCTGTCCATTTCAACCGGTCTTCATTCTTGCAAAGAAGTTAGCTAATTAAAGTGATTGACTCTCTTAAGCTTTTTGAATTTTCATAGCCTAGGATTTAAAAGATCAGTGACCATTCATTTTATGCAGAAATGGGAGATAGTGCACAGGGCCAACTTCTACAATACAACTCAAACTGGCCAAGCGGCTGTGTATCTGCTCCTACCTGCTGACACCCTTCTAGCTGGAGGTTTTGCTAGTATACTTTCCATATCTTTGAGCACTTGAGAATCATTTGGGGGACATGTTAAAACGTAGATTCTCAGGAGAACCCTCCACCCTGCACCAGTTTTCTAAGTCATTTGTTGTGAAAGAGGGAATTTAAGAAGCTCCCCCCACGCTCGCAGACTCTAATGCATGGGGCTGCTGATCCACCTTTTGAGAAACACCTTCCTAAGACAGTGGTCCTCAACCTGAGCTGCACAGTGCAATCGTCTGAGGATCTTTAAAGGAGTCATGGTTTCTAAACCACCCCAATTCTGGTTTCACTGGTCTAGGGCAACAGCCTGGGAACCGGGTTTTTAAAAAGGCCCCCGGGTGGCTCTAAAGTTCAGCCAAGGCTGAGAGCAATAGGGTCAAATGCCACGCTGTGCGCCTGTCCCACATCTACTGCATGCCAAAGACGGAGATAACGCAAAATTGTCTCCATGAAGCAAGCCTGCGTCCAGAGCTCCAGCCAGCCCCGACACCAAGATTTGCAGTCCCTGATAAATTCACTGTTGAATACTGCATCCTAATCTGCCCAGCTGCCACAGCTTTCACAGTCCGCATCTCAGCCGCTCCCTCCTCCTGGGCACAGAAGCTCTGTCAGGTCCGGTTTTTGCCCAAGGTCGCTCTCATGGAAGTGTGCACTGACAAATATTTATTAATTTTCATGCTGTAAATCTTCTCAGAAATAAGATGACATTTGCAGAGGAATGGACTTATAGGCAGGTGGAATTCAAGAGGAAAGATTTACTTTCACTCTGAGGGAAGGGAGGGGTGTGCGTATTTCTTTTGCAATGTCAGCCTCTGATATGTGCTTCCAAACCCAAGAAGAAGGAGCCCCAAGCTCTGGATCTCTCATACCAACTTCAGTGCTCTTTGGCTCCTCAACAAACACAACAGTAAGGCAGCAAATATGAGAATCAATTATATCCACAAGAGCAAAAATAACTTACTTTGGGGTTTTATTTCATGAAGAGGTTTTTTATCTAAAAGAAAGAAAGAGAGAAAGTTTCGTTTAATAAATTTGCATGGAGCAGATATATTTCCTGTATCACTCTGTCTACCTCTATAAATGAAATGTTTTCTCTGTCTTTGCAAACAATATGGATTATGTGGTCTATATTTTTTCTTTCCATTCAAATTTTTTTTAGTCTTCTCTTTTGCAATATTTTTCTAGGATGACTGCCTCATTCTCTTTTTTAAAAAAATTTTCTCTCAGGCTTCCTAGACTTCCTTTCTGTCTCCGTTGCTAGATTGTCATCAGCAGGATGACAGCAGTGAGCTTGCACTGCAGCCTGGCCCTGCTTTATATATACAGCCTGAAGACTGCTCAGGTAAGGGAGGCTATTTCACAATAGGATGATAGGAAAATGAACCCATGAATAAATACTTAAAGGGATCCTGCTTCAGTTTGCAGTTATCACGGCCTGGATAAAAAGTTCCAGACCTTGCCGTTTATCCATTCTTGTCAGGGACTGGTGGAGCCCTGGGAGCACCTGGGAGGTTTGTTTTCAAGAAATCGTACTTTTTTGTTTCATATCTCCATTATCAGTTAAAACGTTTGAGGTCTCTCTTAATGGGAAGGTGTCATTTTGTGAGCACGGTACTGAGTACGGTGGCAGGCAGATGAAGTGGGTTAAGAGACAAGACCTTCAGCCTTTTAGGAAAGCGGGGCTCAGGCGAGACTTTCTTTACAATTCTCCACATTGCTTTTCATCCACCCTCTCCTGCCCTGCCTCCAAATGCTTGCAAATACTTGAGACCTGGTGCCTGGCCTCTACTGGGTCTTATTCCACAGACCCCTCTCTCTGCTCCCCATGCCCTGGCCCCATCCCAGGCTGACACAGCTCCCCTGCAGTGTGGGATCTGGGAAGACTTCGCCTCCGACAGCATGCTGAGAGCGCAGAAGATCTGTACAGCGTGCCTCTGTCTCACACAGTCCCTTCTCAGGGCTGACCTGGAACACTGTCAGGCTCCAGGCACTGAAGCTATTGCTAGTCGTTCACAGAGTCACACTCCCGCAGGGGGACCTGGAAAGGTCACCTTGTACAGTCCCCTTCCTCATGTGTCTGAAGGCAAGCCAAGCGGGGTGTGACACTGTCGCCTGTGATTATGTTTTTAACTGAATCCAGTGTAGCATAGTACATACACATTTGAGAAGTTTATGAATATTATCTGACTGACTGCACTGTGACCCCTCCCGGGCAGAGACACAGCTATGTTCCCAATCCTTCCTGGAATCTCTTTTGCCCTGACCCCTACTCTTACACTGACTTCTACGGAAAACCCGTGCAGTGTGCTTTCCATACAGCTCTTGTGTGTTTTGCCATCTGATTTGTTACAGAGGTAGCTTTAAAAAGTTGTGTGTAAGTCACACTCTTGCCATTGAGCCACCATTTTCTTTCTTTTCTTTTTTTTTTAATATAAGGGGAAAGTAAACTGGCAAAGGATTCCTGGCAAACCTTTCTTTAAAATGAAAACTCCTCATAAAAGATAGCCACTTCTTCAGGTTGGTATGATCCCATTGAGATTTTTACACGGTCAGGTTCATGAAAACAGACAACACCTGCATTCGCCTCCTGCCCAGATCCGATGCCACTGGCTTTCCTGAGAGCAGGTGGCACCTCCTAGAGTCCAGATGCTAATGTGCTCAAGAAGCAGAACAGAAGGACGTGGGTGGATTGACCCCACCTTCAGTTTCTGCTTATTGCATGCTATCTGGAAGCATTTGGCATGGGCACAGCGATGCTGGCAGGCCAAGGCCAAGACTCAGAGACACGCACAACATCTGTTTAGAGCTCGGGCCGAACTTAACAGTGTTTTCTTCCTTCTAAACCACAGGAAGGAAGGAGATACCGGGTAGCAAAATGAAACTCCATTAAAAGCAGGTGAGATGTAGCACTGTTTCCAAGAAAAATAAATTGTAAACAGCCAGGCTGTTCCCAAAGCTGGGGTGGTAGAGTTCTACCGGGCACAGCTCTGAGGCGAGAAAGACGGAATGGGTCTGAAAGGCCCCAGGCCAAGGTCATGGGACAGAGAACGTGGCCACAGGGCACAGGGAGAGAAGCGGCCTGGGGCACCCATCACCAGCTCTGATGGCTTGTCACTGGGCACGTGGCGTTGTGGGACTCGTGCAGACTCTCTGGGTTAGGACTGCATTAAATTAAATTATGTGTGCTCTCAGTGTTCTCCACAGTAAAATGGGAACAGCAATATCCTTGAAGAGTTGGTACTGGCATTCAACACGATAAACGTAAGACCAGCAGCAGAGACCTAGCACATGCTCACATCAATAAACGGCAGCCAGTAAATAATATTGTAATGTCAACATATTCACTCGGTCAGAGTTAAAAACAACAGCAACTCAGTGCTCTGCTGGGAGGCAAGTCACCCCCCAACGTTGGAAATCCAAGTGAATTTCAGAGGCACTTGAATGGGAGGTAAGAAACTCCCAAACTCTGCTTAAAGACATTGAGGACAAGAACTTCAGTTTCCTGATATGTAAAAAGAAGGGCAGGGCAGGAGGATCTGTGTGGGCTCCCAAGCTTTCACCCACCATAAAGCTGCAGAACCACCACAAAGACAGCACGCAGAAAAGCTTGTGAAATGTGTTCCTAAAGCAGAGTACACATCATCCAACGGGCCACGGCTCTCCCATGGATTTGTTCTGCTAAGGCCTGGCGCGCCGTGTGCGTCAGCCCGCTTCCTCTGACGGAAGCGGCTGGTAGCCTCTGGTGCTGAAGAGAGCTGCAGGGACCCTGGCATCGGCGTCAACAGTGGGTTCTGCTGTTTTGTGAAATCCTAGTATCTTGACAGCAAGCTGCTATCACAGGGCATTTTCCCAGCTTGAGATGTTTGATCACATATTGTTTTACCATGAACTTGAAAGAAGGCTACCCACTGACCTCACTGTCCTTTGCCAAGAACTGCCTGCTACACGCTCCATGTTCCTTGGCGCAGAATCACTTTCTCACAAGGCCCAGGGCCATGCTCCCACTTGGCCTCAGTCAACCCAGTCTTCTCTGCTTTTGTATGGCCTCTCTCCAAGGCCACATCCAAATGACACCTTAGTAAATTAACCCACTAGGGCCATGGTGTTTAATGTTCACGGCACATTAGAAGCACCCGGGTAGCTTTAAGACAATACCCAGGCCTGGGCCCTAACCCAAGAGCTCCTGGTGGGTTGGGTTGGTGTTTTTGTGATTACTGAGGGACACCAACACTGCCTGGCAACAAATCTGGGGCTCTGTGCACTCCAGCTCTGTTAGTGTCTGCCTCCCTGAGAGGTGGTAGGGTAGTTGCAGATGCACACAAGCCCGGAAGGATCCCTCCCATGTCTTGTAGGCAGAGAAATACCATTTGAGCCAGTGGCAGCTGAGCTGTAGTTTGGGAAACTCCAACGACTGTCATGGGGTCTAACTTACACACTGAAAGCTGCCCTCTGGGCAAATGGAAATTGAAAAGCTGTCATCATAACTCAGTCTTACAGCAATTTGTGTACTTACAACTTAAAGATGCAAGTGTTTTGTTTTTAATAGTGTTTTAAGTTGTCAAAAAATACATAGGGAAGCACAGAAAAAAAATAACCCTAATTCTACCACCAAGAGATAATCACTGTTATTGTTAGTTTTTTTTCCCCTATGATTTCATATACATAATATTATGTGCACATATACATGTTTGTACATATGTAATAGCAGGAAACTACATGAAATTGACAGTAATTGATCATTTTTACCTAAAAAAAATTGAATTGTCTTTTATATATTATTCTGCAATCTGCTTTTATCTCAGTACTGTAATGCAAATATTGCTTTGTGCTAGCTGTTTGTGTGTGTGTGTGCGTGTGTAGGTATATATCTTTAAATAAGAAAGAAGGGGAGAGAGAGAGAGAATAATCTACCTTTTTATTTTTGGTGGTGATTCATTTATCTTCCACTTTTCTTTAATTTCTTGCTTCCTTTGTTACATGGGATGCTCCCAAAGCATTTCCATGGTATCCATTGTTCCTAGGAGCTATTCATAATGGCACCCCTACCTACCCACCCACCCATCCACCCACATCCAGCCTTATCCTTTCTCTGCCAGGGAACAAATATGGCCAGCTGCGTGCAGCCCACATCCTGGGGATCTAAGCAGAGCAGGGCCCAGGAGAGAAGGCATGTGTGGACAGATGGGTTCAATCTCCAACCCACAGACTGGGCCAGGAGCTCGTCTCAAAGCCTGTGGGTTGATTACTAGAAATCTGCTCCTATGTATTTCGAATATTACACAGGTATGTCTGATACTAGAGTCTATGTCACTTGCTTGAGATTCAGGCATAGAACCATGCAGTGTGGACTAAACACCACCAGCAGAGTAAACCCAGAAAGCAACTCCCCTAGGCAGCAATCCACGTATGTCATTACAGTTAATTACCATTCTCTTGTTTCCCCAAACCAGTCATGACCCATGTTTTCATCTCTAAAGACCATTTTTATTAACTCCTTCCTATGCTTTGAAACCTTTTCCACTCTGAAAAATACATGTGTTGATTGTTTTAGTTTACCCTCCATGTTCTTTGTGATCTTAAATCACCCGGGAATGGATTCTGAAGTCTTGGAATAGTCTTCTATGCCCATCCTCCAGTCGCTTCCTCATTCACTGGCATCAGCATGCGGGCATCTACCATGATCCCACATTGCCCCTGAGTCACGGCCAACTGCTCTCCACTGGCTGGTCTCACCACACCGAGTGTGAACTGGTTTCTGCAGTGCCTCTACACAAACGCATGCCTAGTCCGATCAATCCACTACCTCTCCCTCAGGCCTCCTCCCCACGCTGCGGCCTCTCCACGGGAGCCCCTTCCCTCCACGCCTCCTGCATAAAAATGTCCTTCCTCCCAGGCATAGACCACTGTCTGATTCTGAACTCTCTGGTGATTGCTCCGTGCCCAGGGATTTCTCCCTTCTCCGGACAGTTTCATCTTACATATAAAGTCACTAAAATACAATGTGGAAATTTTTTTTTTTTTCAAAAATGTCTGACAACCTAAGTGCTCATTTGATTTATTTTATACTTTTGTAATCACTGCCAGTTATGGGCCCCACACACGTAAATCACATTGAAACGATAAGCTCACGAGTTAAGTGGCACTGCGACCAGAGAACTACAGCAAGAAAAATGGGGAAATAAAATTAAAAGCTATTTGCTTATTGACGGATTGGTAGAAAATAAGCTGATGTTATTGATTATCAGCGTGTTTCATTTATTCACGCTCTCCCTCTCCCCCATAATGTGAAATAATTAAGGACCAGCATCCCACTCTCTGAATACGATGCAAGGCTGCGGGGAATCCCAGGACCTGGCAGATCTGCTTTGTGTCAGCTCTGGCAGGTAATTAGATAAACACAGGGCCAGCTTTGCACTGGCAACACCACCATGCTGCATGTCAGGCAGACCCTGAAGATGGCAAGCATGGATTCTATCTGATTCTCTTCTTGGCACTGAAAGTTCATTTAGGCTGTAGAATGCACAGAAACACAGCTACCAGCTCTTGTACACACTGAAAACTCTTCCAGTGATCAAAAGTCAGAAATGCAAAAAATATCACCCATCTCTAGTTTTTTACTCTTTCTTGTTTTGAGTTTCCTCCTTGTACTTTTCTTCCTGGTTCATTTTTTAAGGATCCTGTGCAGGAGCTACTCTTAGGAGGCCATACTGACTGTATGTGTCACCAGGTCAGTTGGCTCTTGCTTCCTCCCTGTGCCCCACCTCTGCCACTGCTACCCAGCCGGGACAGTCCCCCCTCCTATTGGCCCCTGAAAGTGCACTCTGAGCACATCCATGGGGGACAAGGGCAGAGAATGTGAGGGTGTTAGAGATTCCTCCCAGGGTTTCCCAGTCGGTGATGTCCGCCAGAGAAACCACCAGCCTCCGCAGAGATACCTGGGCGGTTAGTGAAATTTCAGGACTGAATGGTGAAAACAGTCACCTGAATAAAAAAGCGTCAGGTTTGAGATGCCCATTAGTAAATGAAAAACAGCTTCCAACTAAGAACTCTTCCAGATCCCGTCATGCTGATTAGGGGAAGTCAGGTACCGTAACAGATGGCCCACGGATGTCACTTCTGATGACAGGGACCTTCCAGAACTGCCCCTCAGCCAAAGCATGTGATCAGTGTGCATTAGGAGAGGCAATCTTCCCCCCTTTAGAGATCTCTTTATAGGAATCCCTTTGCATTTCCTAAACTTAGACAAATATGTGTCTGTAATAACAATGCTACAAAATGACCATGCATGTTTTTATATTTAGCTCCTTTTTGAGCTAAATCATTTAAATTTCTAGGCTTCATACCATCTTTGTTATGAAGTTCTACTCAAGCCCACTCAATCTGTGTGTTTGTTTTTGTGGTGGATAAACAGTAAAATGTGCTCTTGGGTCACTGCAAACATTTTTAAGCACATGTCTGCAAAGCCTTTCTTATCAGAAATTGGTCTCAAAGTGATAAAATGCAATTTCCAACTCTGCTCCAAGGGAAGATGGGTATTAAAAGCCTTTCTCTATCCTATGAATTATTTTGCTTTGATTCTCTCCTTTCCATTCACATTAGATATATATACACACACACGCAGACCCACACACATTCAAAAGTGAACAAAAATGTCCGGAGTCAATAATCCAAGCTTAAGGGAATATTCTATTGGTTAATGCCACAATGATCACTTTCCTTACCATTACGGCAGGGTGATATTTAAATTATTTAAACATTTATTTTAAAACTTCCTATGGCGTAAGCACCAGCCTTGTCGAAGGCCATGGTTGCGTCCTGCTGTGTTCAGGGTTGTCCCTTTAGTTGCTGGATCATAGGGAGGTCTGGGTAGGGAATGGGTGGGGGCAGTGATATTTGGGAGGGTGGTTTTTATATTGACTATTTATCAATTGCGAAGAAAATGCATAGAGCATACACAGGCTATCAGTCCTGCCTTAAAAAAACTGCTTAAAAGGAAAGTGTGAAATGAGAATCCCTGACAAATAAGAATTTTTTTTAAGCTGGCAGTACACTGACCTGCCATTACAGACTAAGCTCCTTACATGTAGAGTCTATATATCTCCATTTCCCAACTGTTCCCAGTACCTAAAACAATAAACAGAATAGTAGGTACTCAATAAATATTCGTTGAATGAATAGCCTTGCATGTAATTTCAATTATGAGCATTACAAAGGCAGCATCCACAAAGTTCCTACGGTCACTGTGAATGCCTGGGATGTCCCTTCTTGATGAAGGGGCTGCTGGAGTCTAATGTGAGGACTTAGTTCCTAGGTGAGACCTGCTTTGCTGGGGTAGCGTATGGGGTTCCTTTGGTTCTTATCTCAAACCTGCCTCCCTTATTGTGCATAGTAATCATGCACGTGGTTAATTTTACATGTGCATGAATTAGAATCTTTCCTCAAAACTGGCTAATATCTGATGGCACTGATATGTCAGCAGTATTAGTTTTATATTTAACATACATATATGTATTGAATCCTATGTGTATGCACATAGATATGCAGGCCACATTTAAGACTATTATAAACAAATTATAATGATTTTACATTTTTGTACTGGAATAAAACTAAGACATCACCTTGCTCAGCCTCCTTTTATGGAAATGGACAAGAGGCACAGGATGGTGAGAGACTTCCTCAAGGTCGTGTGCTAGTTAACAGAACAAGTGAACTAAGCACTGAGGCTCCTGACTCCTAGTTCAGAGCCCTTCCTGCTACCCCGTGATCTCTCTAAACGACTATGGCAATTTTCCGGCCCACTGAGCACTAACACTGGCCTCTACCAAACACGGGCGTGCAAGGCCAGGTCTTTCCTTAGAATAGTACTGACCCTTCTCTGGAGAAGGGGGAGGCGGGGTTAATGATCATGTCTGTTGATGATGTTAATATCATCTTCATTTTATTTATCACCTTCCTCAATGGTCTGGAAGAGACACATGTATTTAATTTGCAATTTAAGGGGAAAAGGCAGAATCAAAGACGGTTCCTCTCTCTCTCTATTAATTCACTCTGCTCAGCACACCCCAGAGGCCACTGAATTCTTTACAGGAGCAGATTACTCCATTTAAATCACTTCTCTGATTGGGTTCTTGCCATTTCTTTTATAGCTGGACCACTCTATGTTCTCAGACACTAAATCTTTCTCTAGTCCAGACTAATATTTCTCACCTGGAGTTTTGGACTGCTGGGTCCTGAATGAAGTCAATACAAATGCAGGAGAGGTTGCCTGACCAACAAAAAGCCTAAAGGTCAGAAACTCCCTGACTAGAATCAGGAGTGACTGACAACCAAGCCTATTAGATATATTTAAAACATAGAAAAAAAAAAAGGGCAAAATTGGTGATTTGGGGATGTGGGACAATGTCATTGCTCCAGAACGGTCGGCAACAGAAGGGTGACCCTAGGGCAGTCTGTTGGAATTTTTTCCCCTGATGAGACAGGGTTTTTCAATTTGTGGCGACAAATTAGGATTTGCTTTATAATCATCTATTTTCTGATGAGGTTGTTAGAACTTGTTTAACCTATCTGTCCCACTGGCGGTATCGTGAGGACCCATTTTCTCACTTGGGGATCATCCAAGCCCCTTCTCCTAGGTTATTCTTGAGTTATTTTTCATTAGGCATTAGAATCATAGAATTTTAGAACTAGTTGGGACCTCACAGATCGCCTGGCCTATCTCCTCCCACCGAATCTCACCAGCAAAGGAGGACTGAAGAATCAGGAGCTGTTCATCCAGCTGCTCATCAGAAGGTCTGGGGATGATATTGGAACTTCGGTCTGACACACGGTTGAAGAATCCCCATGAATTTTTAGGGTCCTCCTAAACTTTTGTTTCCTTACAACTGACAGTATGTCTCAAATTACTGCTCAAAACTGGTTCATATAAAGATCACCATTTGTCCTTTATGGATTTTAATGACAAAAAACATTTTATTCCACTAGATACACTGTATTAGTCAGATATATTAGGAAATGTTTTAACAAGGCATCTAAAGTGTCACACTGTCAATACTTTGGCAGAACATGGAAAACACACCTTTTCCACCACAGGAAACCCTTATTAGAACACACACATACACACACCAGTTGTTATTTACACAAATGGAGTCCTTAGAATGGATGCTACATGAGTTGCATGGATTAGCTCATTTTCTTCTCAAAAAGAACCCTTTCTGATAGTCGCTGTTATAATTTTTATTTTATACATGAGTCAATTTAGGCTTAGAGAAATTAAGAAACTTACTCATCATATTGCAAACAAAACTCAACCTCAAGCAATCTGACCCCAGAGCCCTGATGCTTCAACCTATTCTTTATCTATGGGATAAATGTTTAGACCCTGATGCTTCTAGGTTCATGTCCATTTCTGATCTTTTGAAAAGAGAATGAATAGTTTCAACTGATAATTACAGAGGACCTTGGAAGACTCTTCACTCACCCGTTGCTCTGAAGGTCAGATCACCCAAGTCCATCCTGGACCAGCCCTTATGGAAGCTCAACTTCTGCACCTTCTATTAACCAATCCCCAGTTCAGAGTCGATGGCCTCCATGGGCTCCTGCGGGCTGTCATCTACAAAATAGTTCTCTTTAATTTGTAATAGATTTGCATTCCCATCAACTACCTGGTTCCATGGCTAAAATTTCACTTTCTTAAGAAATGTTTTTAAGTTTTCTAATGGGTTTTCTGTCTCCGGTTTACACTGTCAGGGTGTTTGTTTAGTTTTTGTTTGTTTAGTTTTATTAGTTTTTTGGTTGTTTTTTTGTTTTGTTTTTCTCTTTTTCCTCTAAGTAATGTGATCTGGAGGTAATGTATCCTGCTCTCCAGCTGCCCATATTTAATTTAAAGTCCTTCCTATTTGCAGTGGAGGGATTTTATTTCAATTCTTTTCCATAAAATGAACAAAGTAAACAAGATATGCCCGAGATCAACAATCTTCCAGAGATTGTTTCTGAAACTTCCTGTCCAATTCCACAAAAAGAATGTAAGTGTGAAAGTATAGAGTGAAATATATTGGGGGGAAAGTGGATAGGAACAGGAAAAGGAATAGGAAAAGGTGGATGGACAAGAGGCAGAAAGAACAATTGCCTTGATTTCTTGTAGTTGAGAAAGAAATTCTTACCTAAATTACTCAGTCATGACTATGTACATGTAGCACAGGTCTACAAGCAAATAAAGAGAAGAGGTGAACAGAAGGAAAATGTTCTGGATGACACAAGGCATCTTAAGTGTTTCACAGCTGGTTGATAAGAAAGACCACAGACTTTTAATGGCTTACAAAATACAAGTCCATCATGGAACAACGAATGAAGCCCAATCTTTGGGAGGAGGATTAGATTTTTAAAAAATCAGATGCCTTTATCTTTTTATTAACAAGGCTTAAAGTAGAAAAGCCTACAGTAGGTGGGTAACAAAGGAGACTTTTATGATAATTTGTTGTATATGGGTTAATTTTTATCCTCAGGGCATGCACTTGAGTGCAAATCTTATCACAAGGCACAAAAATAAGAGTTTTAGCCTTGCAGAATTTAAACAAAATGCTTTCACAAAGACACGGAAGTATTGAGATATATGTGTTTTATTTTCATTTTTAATTAAGCACAATGGAAATTTGAGTTGGAATCCACTCCACTCTATCTCGTTAAAGCTTGTTACTCACTGGCTTCTTATCGTGTCCCATAACAGGAAAGTGTTTTCTGGGGTACGGGGGAGAAACTGTTGCTCAGCTGCTAATGACACCGTATGTGTCCTAATCTATATTCTTATTACTCCTGTGGGTCTGCAATCTCATATCCACTTTTGCTACACAGCATACATGAAGCAACTCTGAATTAATCAGTTGTTTGTTATGCAGAAAGGCAGCTAGCTATTGGGTATTTCTAGGAAAAATCTTTTTGTGAAACAGAGTGCCTACTATGCACTACAAATGGAATGGAAATAGGTTTTTAATATAAAACTGCTTGGGAGAATTAGAAAGCAGCAGGGAACTTCATAACAACTTAATGCTTTATGCTAGCATGTTACCTGGCTGAAGCCGTTTTCTTTTCCTTGCTCTATGGACTTTAACTATGCTATAATTAGGCAATTGTGCAGTGCAGCTGACTCTGAAATATGAACTTATCCAAACACAGTTAAAGAATGTGTCGGGTATGATCCCTGACTCTTTGCCCAAAGAGAAAGGAAGTGGTGGGCTTTGTTTTGGTAAAGGGAACCCCACCCTTTATAATCCTACATACAAAGCATGCATTCTGTAAACCAGGCGAAGAGTGAGAGTTGGTTCAGATGCACTGAGCTAACTCCAGAATGGAAATTCTCTTCGTCCAATAGTGCGCTAGGAAAGACACGGAAGGGCCAGGGTAATTACTGTAATGGATAACGATGAGGCTTAGACTAAGGGTCCAAGAGAAAATGCTCACCAAGGCAGCCTTTGCTTTGATGTGACCCCAGGCTCACCTTCTCAGGTGCCTCCTGTGGTCATTTAAGGAGATCACTCCATAGACAATGTGGTTGCATTATTAGATGTAGCTTGGGGATGTTTATTTGAACCTGCTATTGCATAGAAGTCCTTGACTTGGTTTCCAAAGCTGGCAATTCAAACTGCTCTTATCAATACACCCATCAGAAATGAAAACGAACCACCCTTTCACTGATAGTTCAGCATTTGAACTGTCACTGTTGAACTGACCTATCTTATATCCTGATGGGAAGGACGGATTAGCCATTGGGTCGGTCGCTCAGCCTTAAAGATTGCCTCTCCCTTTCAGGGCCCTGTGGCATTTCTCTGGCTTCTGTCCTACTTCACATCTAGGCACCAATCCCTCTGAAGCAGATGTAATTAATCTTCTCAAGCCATAGCCCTTAGTTTTATATCTGCTGGAGTAAAGGGAGAAGGAGCAGGCTTCTCTTATTCCTCAGGATCAAACTGAATACCACTCCATTTCCACCTTCTGCTCCAGCCAACGAGGCACGCACATGTTATTTACCCCTGGCGTGATCTTCAGACCACAGTAACAGCTAAGTTCATAAACAGAAAGGAAGATGATCAGAAATTACCTGATTCTGGTGTTTAAGCTTAGGAAACATGGATCTCCGAGTTCTCGTTTCTTGACAATCATACCAACCACCTAATTATCTTTCTGGAAAAGCAGTATTGTAGCATAAAGACATGATATGTTTAGTTTATGCTTGCATTATTGACCCCTGGACTAACTGCTATGGACAGAACTTGCCTCCTCTTCTCTCACTGGGCTTGGGGCATTTATTTTCTTGTTGGGAGTACTTAGGTGTGACCCTCTGCAATAGTGTAACACGAAGGTGCTGTGCTCCAGTCACAACTACCCAAGCAACAATCACACCCAAATAGTGAAGTGATCATTCAGAGCCGGCAGCTCCATCTCCAGGAGAAATGCAGCCCTTAGGGAGAGCAAAGGAGATCCAGATGCTTTGTTGAAAGCTACCTAAAATCAAAGGATTGTAGGTCATCTAAGAGCCAAGCAATGTCACTGTTAAAATCTCCCAGAGGAGACGGGAACTGAGGAATTGTTTTAGGGTCCTGTTTGGCATAAAGGAAAAAAAAATCAGGATGAAGGAAATTCCCACATTCTAACATGACCTAGATCCTTCCCAGAGCTACTGTTCCATGAAGCGGTCGCCAAGTGCTATTTTAATCACAGCCAGCTCTCACAGGAGCTCCGTCCTGAGACCACTGCTAGTTTCACCAGGAATGCCACCCCGGGAGAGGCACAGGGGTGCTGGCAGCATTTCACCAGATCGCCGACCTTCCTGCACAGACAGGAAAATGCAGCTTGCTTTTTTTCACGTTGGCAGTCACTCACTGTCTAGAAAGGCCAAATATATCCTCATGTTGGGCTCTGGTAAACACACCTCTTTCCCACTGCTGTATAAATGTATCTCATTAATGATTAAAAATAAGTCATTCAGCTCTAATTTCACAGGCTTCACTCTTTTTCCCTCAAAAAGCTAAGTTATCGTAGCCATCAAGAGTTTCTGATCATATTTGGCAGACGTCTTAATATGCTTACCATGGAGGGAAAAGAGGCTGGAAAAACCATGCTTTAGCAGAAAAGGGGATAGAGGAATGAAGTGGCTAGAGAGAAAGAAAAGGGTCACGCAGCATTTTAAACTCATGGGAGGATTCACCTCACCTCCTATGCAGAACATATTCCAGACCTCACTGTCTTGCTAGCTACGTATTTCCTGCATAGGAAAACAAACAGACTACCCACCAAACTACACACATGTGACCAAAACTACATGCAGCCAATGTCCATAGGAATGGTTCATTCAGTAAATAATGACTTCAGGCAACAGCCTGAACTATGGCCATGGCTGGCTCCAAGGAAAGAACTAAGCTGTGCAACTTCACAGTCAGTGTGCATCTGTGGTGGTTAGTGTTAGGTATCAACTTGGGACTGGGCCATCAGGTGTCCAGATGTTTGCTCAAAAATTCTTCTGCTAGGATGTTTCTGGACCGACATTTAAGTTGGCAGACTGAGCAAAAGCAGATAGTGCCCCGTAAGCGGGTGGGGCTCATCCAATCAGTTAAGGGCATGACCCGTCCCTGAGTAGGACAGAATTCTCCTGCCTGACGGTCTCTGAACCGGGCCACCAGCTCCTCTGGGTTCTGCAGCAGCCTGCCAGCCTGCGGGCTGGACCTGGGCACTGGCTCTGCAGATTGTGGACTTGACAGCCTCCATAATCACATGAGCCAATTCCTTATAATCTCTTTATATATCTGTGTGTGTGTGTGTGTGTGTGTGTGTGTGTGCATATGATTCCTATCACATATCAATGTATGCATGCTACTGGCTCTGTTTCTCTAAAGAACCCTAATAGAGCATCTCAGCTTTTAGAGTTGGGACCTAGGCAAGCCAATACATTCTCTGTGCTGGTAACTCCTTTCTGCCCTACAAAGAACTCTTTCTCAACTGACAAATGCCTATATACCATGGTGCAAGTGCCAATAAGTAATGCTCATATTTAATAACAATTCTTTCTCACCATAGGGGCTAACCATTGCCTGTCTTCAATCAGTAACTCTAAGACTAAGTCAACTAAGATTGAAACATAATATCCACAGATTTTCCCCAAGTGCAAGTCCAATCAATGGTTGATATGGAAGGTTATTACTATGATTACCTGTAATTCAACCAGTAGCCAAATAGTTTTATTGTCAATGGTGTCTTCAGAACACATGAGATTCACAGGCCTAACTATATCAGATAAAATATTTGACTGTGTGTCAAAAAATAGCCCACCCTCAAAGGTGTATTTCAGAAAAATCTGGTGATAGTCAAGGGTGCCCAGAGACACATTTCCTTAAACTTCTTGTTCTTGTGTTCGTGTTAAGCTTCCTTACATTTTTAGAAGGGGGAAGGCAAATGGCTGGAATATATGCACTCACAGCCCTGCCATCAGAGTCCAATAGCTAGGTTGCCTTCTGCTACAGTACCTTATATTGTATTACACATATGCAGGGTACTCAGTACTTGTATTGAGCAAGTAAAGGTGCTATGTGCTATGTGGAAGTGTTCGTTTCATTGTATTAATCATTTTAACCAATATATTAACCATACATATTTATTTTGAAAAATACGCTTGTTTGAATATGCTTCCCTTCAAGGTTACCTGGTCATACCAATGCAGAAAAATAAACCCCTCTTAGATATTTCCCTCATACTGCCATTTTCCCCAGATGAAAAGCAACACATATTCCTGAAAAGATGACAAACCAATGAACTTCATTGTTTTTTTGCTGAATATATTCCAAGAAGGCTACTTAATACTAGAGAATAAGTATGCCCTGAATTTCCTATTTTTTAAGCACCTAAAAAAAAATAAACACACTTTAGCTCATCTGAGTAGTCAAATGGGGGAGGGACTAATATTTTTGAGCACCTACTCTGTGCCATGCAACAGTCAAATACATTTGTGTAAAATCTGGCCTTGACAATAACTCTTGAGTGCACTTATAGATGGAGAAGTTCAGCAGTTAAATGACTTATGTGGGTCACAAAGCTAGCAAGGGATAGCACCAAATTAAAACCTGTCTGTGTCACCCTATTTTCCCCTTCCATACTTTCTTACGCAGGCAGACAGTTGCTTGGAGATGGTAAGAGTGTAGCCTCAGGAGTAAAGCAAAGACTTGGGGGTTTTGAACTGAACATTCTATTTCTGGCTCTGCCAGACTGATTTGATACAAAGCCACCCATCTGTCCAGGTGTCATAACCCCCCTCATACCCCCAGTTTGGAAGACAGCAGTCACCAACACAAGCCCCTCACCACAGAACCACGCTCCCTGAAGATTATTAAAAGCTTTATGGTGCTGGGAAATTCTTGAGAGAAATATAAGCAGATGGTGATGGGTATCAGAATTTCATCAAACTTAAAAGAGAATTGTGGAACTAAAAAAGACAGTTTTAAACATTTTCTTAAATCATGTCTCTTAAAACCTTATTTGGTTAGATTAATAAGTATACTCATTTATGGAACTTACAGTATTAAGATATTTAAAATTATCCCCTCTCTACTAAAAATATATTTGTCTGCTTTTCCACACTTTTCACCCATTTTCTTTTTGCTTGTGGCAATTTTGCTTTCTGCTAACTTACTGAACCAAATCACTGGCCATGGCGTTTCTTTTCATATTATGGACAAACACTGAAAATGTGAAGCAGAAGGTGTTACCTAGGATGCAGAGACCATCTGTGCAGTTCTCAGATTCCTGGCTCAGACCTTCACAGAATTTGCCCCCATTTCTTGGGGGTGGGGCTGTGCACTCCCGGATCCGCAAGTGCTCACACTCTGGACTGCAGACCGACCATTCACTCCACACTTCCCAGCTCCCGTCCACTTCAAGGGGGAGAAAAAGGAACCATCATTAGAATGAATCACCCCAGCACTGCTGCTATTCGCTAGAGCTGGATTTTAAAGAAATTACCACCACCACACAAACAAGATCATGTATCTGTTTACCTTCTCTCCATGGTTTCTTTTGTAAGGAGATAGGTTAACATAAATGGTGGTGCAATTCTCGTACTATTTCAGAATGAGACCAATTACTGAAATTAGGCAAGCATTCCAATGCTTAGCCCTTGGGCTGGCTAATAATGTCATTATCCATTATCTTTCATCAGTCTTTCATGCCCAAGTCTATATCCACCAGTCTTTCATGCCCAAGTGCATCTCAGATGGATAGATAAACTACGTGCAGTAACCACCTGTGATCACCCCTTCCTTGTGGATTGACGGTTTAGAACAGAGAGAGGAATGAACTGACTTTAAGTCCTAAAAACCCTAAATAGTAAAAGTTAGACCCATATATATCGGATACTATTAAACTAAAACAGGTCACACCCCAAGATATCAGAACTTACAGAAATAGAATTTCTTGGGTTTTGGATTGCTGCCATATGTAGAAACACACAGACTGAATTCACTTCCACTAGAAATCGACCCTAGAGATTATGGCAGCTGTGTGAGGCTACTGTCCCACTACTATGCTCATGTGGGTTATTTAAGATACTGCAATTTTTTAATCTAGTCAAGAGTGAGATGACATAAGAACTACTAAACCTGAAGCAAAATGTCTTAGTCCTTGTCTGGTTTTCGTCTAGGTATTGGCTGAGCAACCCTGAGCATGTCACTTGGTCTTACTTTACTGTTTCTGTCAACTGGGGATAATAAAACTCACAGCACATAAATGACATAATGTGTGAAAGCATCTTGCACAATATCTGGCACATAGTAAGCACTCAATAAATGTGTATTGAACATAAGTTCAAAATGAAATTCCAGGAAAACACTACTGGTGGCGAGCCTCACCTGAGCTTTGAGTGGGACTGGATTTTGAAATTTTTAAGCATGAGGCTCTAGTCCAGTGTCCTTGCAGTTGTTTTATCATGCATGTGAGACCTAGGATCAATCTATGTCTCAGTGGGAGGATACGCTTCTCGTAAAGAAAACCATCTTCCATCTCATCTATTTCTCATTGTATAAATTGGGTTAGAGCCAGTAAGAGATGATGAACAAAGGAACTTACAAAAGCTGTATTTGACAAATGAAATGTCCCTGTAGTTGGGAAGGAAGTTAAGCACAAACCAAGTGTAAAGCATGAACTACTGTGATATTGTACAGCCTCTGCCACCTGTACTGTAAATAAATGCAAAGCTAACCCTGATATGATAGGCTTAGTTGATTGGCAACTGATGATAAAGGGTCAAAGTTTTGATACTGGTCTTGAGTTCAGACAACTCACTTAATCCCTGGTAGCCACTATACAAATGAACGCTCAAAACGGGAGAACCACGGAGAGAAGGGGCTGGCTGGGCCCAGCCAGACACCAGCAGTATAAAAGCACTTCCAAGCATTTGGCTTATTGATGGTTGAGTATGTAGGGTTATCTGAGTATTTAAAAAAAAAAATGCCCCACACTGAGGGATTTCAGCCATGTGCTTGTTATTATAATGAGTTCCACATTAGCCGTTTGGACAAAGGTTCCATTCTAATAACTCAGAAGTCAACTTTGGGAAGGGGGCTTATACTGAATGCTTCACACCAGCTTAAATGTGTTGGTGGACCAGAAGGGAGAAGGGAATCTGCGCATATCTCACCAGGACACAGAGCAGTGCAGGTTATTTTCTGCACTGACATTCCCTCACAAAAGGCCCCACCATTGAGAGGAGCTGGGTTGGTGCAGGTCCGGGAACGTTTCTGCCATCCTCTACCACAGCGAACATTGCAGGCTGACCACTCCGTCCAGGAAGACCAGCCTCCATTCACTGAGAGAGAAAAATGGGGAGGGGAAGAAAGAAAGGAGAGAGGTTTTTACTGATTGCCTACTATGTGCAAGCCACTGTGCCAGGTGCTGTGAGCGCAGCATCCAGGGACTGGGATACCCTGTGGACCCACAGCGGCCCCTCCATCCTGATGTGACCTTGGGGTTTAGCTCATTCCTGTCCCTCAGCCTGCTCAGCTGATAGAGGAGGGACACAAGAGAATTTTCTTTGCAGGGAAATTATGAAAAATAGGAAGAACTCATCAGTACATCTCTAAAGCACTTGAAAACCCAGACAAGAAGAAGAAAATATCAGCATTTGAATTTCCATTACTTTAAATGCTTCAGAAATAAATCCCAGGACTCTTCGATCATGAATTGGACTGCCTTGATTTAAGTAGCCGGGAATTTCTTTTATTCAATACTAGAGATATTCAGCAAATGGTAATGTTTGTTTTTGGTGGATTTCATGTACCAGGAGAAAAACTGCCGACAGCAGGTCTGGGGGAGATGTAGGGGGTGGATGCTGGGTTTGGGAAGGGCGGGAAGTAGAAGTTGTCCAACTCAGTTCTTTTCAAATATAAACAGAATAGAAGAAAATAAAAAACTTTTAAAATTACTATTTTTTTAAAAGAGAGAGACTGGAAATGTCACTGACTATCTCACCGAAGTCCAATATCAGACAGAAGAGCAAAACACCTTAACAGCCATGTGGATGTGTTGTCAGCTGCTGAGCGGGAGAGGCAGCGGACAAGGCGAGAGTGGGAGGTCCCCAGCCTCTCAGCTCCAAAAGCTGAAAGAGTCAATAAGCTGCACATCCCTCTATGCCTCTGTTCTCCATCCTCCCTCACCCATTCCTGGCCCTCGGCCTGTTCTCACCGTAAACCACCACGGTGGCCGACAGGCTCCTCCGTTTCGCCACGATGTTGGCCGCCATGCAGGTGTAATTCCCAGAGTCTGAGAGCCGCGCCTGCCTGATGATGAGGTTGTGGTCGGCCCTCGTGTCAATGTTCTCATCTTGTTCAGAGTCAATGGGCTCCTCATTTTTTAGCCATTCCACCTATAAGATGAAAGGCATGTTTATAAGTCAGTTAAAAAAAAAAAAGAACTCTTTTCTGGAATTTGAAGGGTCTGATATGAGGGAGAGAGAGACAGACGTAGCTAACATACAGAGCAACAGCAATGACCTTTTCTTCCCCTTTATTCTCTATCCCATCCCTCTTATTTAGTTAATTTAGCATATTCAGAAAATGAATACTTAAGTTAATAAACTGGTGGCAGGAAAAGAACACAAATATCCTATTGACTTTGACCCACTTTCTAAAAACTCAGTGGTAGAGAGAAAAGAGGTGACTGCAATTGGGTCACATCATTATATTTCATTTTATTATGACTCTGATGATGATGGTGTTTCAATAACTAGTCCAAAATGGAGCACAGAAAACCGACACAGATATGCAGAGCTTGTAGTTTGTGCTAAGAAGGTATTACATTGTCAGACAAAGGCTTCAAGTCAATATGTTTGCATTTAAACACATTTTAATTAAGGTGTGATAATGTATTAAGGCTACTACAATACAGGTTTGGGCAATCACAGGCACATAAACTAAAATAAAATTTCAGCGCTCCCTAGTTTTGGAGATAAGTGTATTTGGTGACCACTGATGTCAGACATTTAGGTTGAGATAGACGCCCAACACATTTAAGGCCCAGGCCTCACTTCTCCTCACTTCTCCCTGAGTGTATGTAGGGTGGCCCCATCTCTGATTTCTTTGCTCTAGCTTGCTCCTGAAGAACCAATTTCCCTCTTTCCAGTTCCACCCTAATCCTGTTCTTGGTCCAAATCCTCTTTCCCTGGACACCTGCAGAACACATAGATGGAACCTTCTGCTCCCTAGATCCTACCCCTCCCCACTCGCGGTACACCACCCTTAGCTCCCCTGTCTCATCAAGCAGGTCAGTTCCCCCCTGAACTGTTCTCCTTCCTTATTTTTTCCTCTGCTTCCACATTCTCAACAGAATCTCTGCTCTGTAGTGCCATCGTGGTAGCACTAGAAACGTCTCTTGCTTGACAAGAACGATTTAGCTCTAGTCATCACCTTACGTTATAAACAGGATTTTAACAGATACATTGAAACCATAATTTAACATAGAAAGCAAGGTCACCACACCAAAGGGACATCACCCAGAGGCATATACATCAAGGGACTTTTCACATAACCCACCCCCATTAGCACAGATAAACTGAAGGTTGGTTTTAGGATAAGATGCCTCATTTAACATTTACATCTAAAGAATTCTAATCCATCACCGAGAAACAGGCAGCATCTGTTATATAATGATTTGGTTTACTACAGATGTGTTGGTCTCTATAAAATGGAATATACTCATCAGAAGAAAACCTGTGACGATCCTTTGTAATGATAGTTACCCCAAGCATCATCCCATTAATGAGAGGTTAGAGTACCAAAAATCACCACCATTCAAAATCTACCCTAGAAGGGGTCAACTTTAGAAAAATCAAAAGATGCTACACAGGGAAAAGCAGAGATCTGAGCACTGCCTGCACATGTCAGGATGCGCTGAAAAAGCAACGTGGTGCAGGGCTGGGAGGTAAAGCATCCAGCCTGACCACCAGCCCCAGGGGCTCCCAAAAGCATCCCCACGTTCCAGCCTGGAGGTGGAGGTACGAAGAATGAACGGCCCAGAGCCCACAAGCCCTGCTCTGTTAACAGAGCAGATGAGTGGGACTCATTTGAAAGCACATCGGACCACCGGTCTGTGACAAAAATACCCTCCACTGCCCACTGACGTGCATCTTTTACAGTCATTCTTTTATCCATCTGACACATATTTCAACATTCATTGGACGTCAGAGGTTGTCCTGAAAGCTGTGCAAAGTGAGGTACACAAAACTGGCAGAGCCTCTTCTTTCACGTATCTTCCATTTAACGGGTCAGGTGGAACTCAAGCAGTAAATCCACACGGCCGCCAGGAAATACGGGCTGGAAGTAGTGCTGCCGCCAATATCCGGGATGAAACACTGTGAAGCCAACGGGATTGGATTTTTAAAATCACCACCACTGCTATGCCCTTGGAAGAACAAATCGGAGCGCTTGAAGTAGATCTGGGGGGCTTTCAGTCCCTCCGCTCTGCTCCTGGTTCAGCAATTCTGAGTGCAGATCACGGGGTTTTCTCGTTGTTGATCTCCTCTTGCTGTCCCATCCGCAGCATCTAGAAAGCTGATCCCTCCCCCACCTCGGGCTTCTTGGTCCATAGTTCCCGCCGAACAGCTGGGCAGGAGGAGGCTGGACAAGTCTGGCTCCGGTCCTAAGTAAATCACTCCCAGCAAGCAAGCAGCCGGAAGGGGCTCTGGGGCACTGCCCCTGGAGACGGACACTCAGGCAGCCTGGGCTCCTGGACATCAAAGAGCGCTCTCTCGAAGGAACTGTGGCCCAGACACAATTAAAGCCACAATCATCAAGCACAAGTCTGGCTTCAAATTGAAAACTTACCCAAATCATACACAAAATTAAATGACCAACAAACTAGAAAAACATTTGCCACACATCTGGCAGATACAAGGGTAATCATGTGATGATTTAAGGACTAATACTCTAAATAGCTCAAGCACTCATATACATCGATGAATAAATCACATGCTGGGTAATATGGCATAAAGATGAGTACAGATTTCACTGATAGAAAAAAGAAATACAGGCGACTGAACAACTGAATGAATATTCTACACCATTAGTGAAAAAGTTAAACAACAGTATAATGCAATTTTTCCTACCAAAACAACAAAGATTAAAATCATACCCCCATACACAGACATACACATACACACAGAGTTTTCCTGTGGTGTGTTTTCTGCTGCATTTACAGAGCGTGGCACATTTCTGCTATTGCTGCTGTACCATTATCTCCTGCCTGGGGGGTCAGCAACAGCGTCCTAACTGTAAGCACGTCAGGACGCTTATACATGCTAAATAACAGAGCTTTGTTTTAATCAATCATGAGTCAACAATGTGATTTAATACATAGGCACTAAAAGTCATGATTCAACTGGTGAAAACACAGAAAATACTCATACATGAAGGAGTCTAAATACAAATTGTATGGTTAGTGCTTCTACAAGTTTGTAAAACAAGAAATTTAAAGAAAAAAAATACATCTTTCTTCCCATCATTTTTAGATATACCTACCTAAAAATGATGGGAAGAAGATGCGATCTGTTTATTGGGGTTTTAAGAGAAGGCTGGGTAACTGCTGTTCTTTTCTCCATGGTGGTTAATTGTCGCACATTCGTGGGAAAGCTATTTAGCAATCTGTAAAAAAATCACTTTAGCTTAAAAATGAAAAAACCTCTTTTACTTATCATGTAGCATGGTGGTTTCTCAAATTTATATTTAACCATAGACTGTTTCCTCAAAGGGAAGCTTTTCTGAAAGCCCAAAGTGAAAAACGGATAAATAAGGAAAGATCTTGTAACTAACGCCGAAGTGAGAGTATCAGAGCCACAGAGGTGAAGGCCCTCAGTTGCCTAAGCTTGGCCACCCAGGGCCCCGGCTTGTATAGCCTCAGGGGAGATCATGCACATCCTTCCCCATCCGTATGCATCCTGCCCCATCGAGCTGTGCAGTGCACACCAAACCTGTACCACCAGGTACAGGTGTGCTTGACGCTGTGTGCACACAATACAGTCTATGCCTACCCACTCACGTGTACTGTGGACAGATATAATGGTCTGCTGCTGGGTCTCCCCAGATCACTCTTACTCACACACACACACACACACTCTCTCTCTCTCTCTCATATTGGTGTATATGGTGTCATGATTGAGGTGCATCCATCCAATTATGTCTATGACAATCAGCTCATTAGTAGACTTTAAACTATGGGGCTGCTTTTTTATTAGTAAACTAATAGCTTATCCATTTAACTGATGGCTGGATCTTTATGAGGAAATCAGTTTGGTATTTTCTGGGCTTATAAAAGTGACACGTTGCTCTTGGATTTATACTTCTGTCACTTAGAGAAGTTTAAAAACATTTTTGTGCCCCTAATGTAGAATAGTTTAATAAATAAGACAGAAAAGCATCCCCTACACCAGCAGCTGCAAAGTCAAATGTTCTGGGGGGCCTGGGAGGCCACATAAATCACTGAGAGGGCACTGGATGCAAGACATCCGAGGGCACTGCTTGCATATTAAAGACAAGGGGCTGTTTTTCACTTCAATAATGGAATGAGCTCATTCTCATTTTTCTCAAAAAATGTTATCGCTTTCTGTCTCCCTTGTTTTTCCACTTGAAGTGAAACCATGAGTATTAAAAAAAAAAGAGTACAATGCAAAATGACAATGAACTCATTTTTGCTTAAAAATCTCCTTTGTTTTTAATGTATCACAGTGGTCTTCGGATTCATGGAGTATTCTGCCTCCGTGTCAGGATGTATGGGGAAGTGGTGGCGACTTGACACAATATAGATGATAAGATTTAGGCAGATGAGGGCTGCCAGCCATGTTCAGACTGTCATTACCAGTGTCACCAGAACTTTCACCTTCCACAAGAAGTGAGGGATGTGTATTTTCATGTGATATTTCTTTATTCTAACAGCATGGCTCACATATTACAAAAATATATCCAAGAATTAGAAGGAGATTCACTCTCTCTCCTTCAGATACTATAACCCACCAGCTTTCTGGCCCCTAGTGAACATTATCACAATGAGAAGCTTGATGTCTGTCACCAAAGTTAATTCCTTTCATTAAATTTGCCTCCCCCATCACCCTAGAATGTTATGGTTCATGTAGATCATTGCCTATTCTCCAGGCTTCCTCATGAAAATGAGTGGCAAGCATCAAAGAACTTCTGAACTCACATGCATTATCATAAGGGCACGAATACTGAGTTCAGAAATTACTTTACAAGAGGTTGCCAACACTGGAAAGCCCTAATTAAGCTCTTAACAAAAGCAATACAAATTTTCAAATTAGCATTGCGGGATCAATACATTGACCACCTCTAGGCTGAAGGACATTTGTATTACTGATCCAAATGATCTCATGCTAAGAGGTCATCTGAGAGGCTCAACATTCCAGAAGGGGTTGGAGGCATTCATCCCTCAGAGAAACAATTCTTCCTCTGGTTTCTACTTATTTGGTTTAGATGGATAATCCCAATTAGAAGTGTGTGAAGAAACTAGTTACTTAGTGGTAATGAGCTTATGGATTTATAGGCTGCCCAGACCCATTAGCAGAGCGTTATGTACAGATGGCCCACAATTGGTAGATTTTTCCAGTTTATAAACAAATCTGGAAATACAGACCATCAAAGACAACTGGATTTCACATCAGATAGCAAGTTCCTGATTGGTCATTCTGGTTAGCAGGGGCAGAAGGTATATAACTGATAAGCCTATAGATTTTCTCAATAATAGGCAGCATGGTACTGGATAGGGAGGGAGCTGCCTTTGGAAGATGCATGAATTGATACTTTGTGGGAAGTAATTTTAACTGAGATCTGCGTTACATTTGAAAATGTAGGCATGAGTCCTAGCTAGTCACCTCTTGTGATCTCTTGTCACAGACATCTATGCATGTATACACATATACCTTATAACAAAATGTTTATTTCCATTAGACATTATGTCAACATTTCCATTAGAGTATGTCTAATGCTCCAGTTCTTGTGCTGAATATTCCATAAGAGAAAAAGAAGGTGAATGGTGTTAACCATTTAGAAATGTAAAAACTAGACCAGAAAGAGAAAGCCACCTTAATAGGACAGCTCTCTTCCCATGCAGGGTCAGAAGGCTCTTGTCCTTTGAATTCTAAATAATGGCTACCTGGACTTTACTTTCAAATCCTACAGAACATGTTAATGAGGACCATCTGTTGATATCCTATCCCCAAATTCCAGTCCTCACTCTTGGGATTTGCTAGACAAAATATAAATATAAAATTGAGTTGCTTATATGTATTGTAAGAGTGCTCAGCCATCCATATCATTCACCAGATTTGTGCAGAATAACCACATAACCACATGTGATTTGTGAAACTACATAATAGAGAATTGATACCACTGAAGGTAATTCTCAAAATGTATTTTGGGATTTCACGGTCATTCCTGAGAAAGAGTCACAAATATTTTCTTGACTAAAGCAACATTGTTAGACTTAGGTGTATTGTTCCCCAAAGGGATGATTTAAAGGATGGCTCTCATTTAAATACATACACTCTGGTTATGTTGTACTAACATGTCAGAATGTTCAGAATGTGGTCAGAATTATTTTGCTATCAAAACATTACTCAGAACTTAATATTTGTTCATGTATATCTCACAAGAAGTTATGGTGGCCATCTCAAGCTTACCTGTTTTATTTTGCTGTTTGGCAATGAGCAGAAATGGGTGGATTAAGTAGCTCATGAAATCCTGCTGGGAGGACACAGCCTACAGTCTACAAAGATTTAAGAAGGCCAACTGTATCTAAGTCTGTTGGGTGATATATAGGAAAGCATTTGCTGTATGCAAACCTGAGAAAGGGAGCAGGTTTTTCTGGCATTTTACCTGTTTGGGCATGCATGTGATTGTTAAGATATGGCAGCCACCTTGTGACCACGAAGAAAAGGAAAAGGAACCCAGAGAGATCTTAGTCATGGTCTTCACATTTGCAAGTGAACACATTGTGATGCAATACGTCATCTCATTTGATCCTTACAACCACACACACTCCTAGACAAAGAAAATCTTCTTCCCATTTTAAGTCACATATGTGATTTGTCTAAGGCTACATATGTGGAAAATGGTAGAACGAGAACTAGTAGCCTTTAGTTAACTGTTCTACCTCAAAACACGAGCCATTTTCTCACACCTCTTATTGGCCACATGAAGTGCAGCTCCTTCACATTGCCCACAGTTTGGCTTGGCATTCTGGAATAAGTCTGACCTGGAGCATAACTACTGCAAAGAGTGATACAGCTCTCCTCATAATGGGGCATATAATCGTCTAATGTTAGTTTAGGCCATTATTTGCTTTGCTACTTTTGGATTAGATGTCACCTGTCCTGTCCTCTCTCCTTGATAATATTTCCTCCAGGTTATTTATAACAGTACTATCGTGTTTCCTCTTGTGTCTTCCTTTTCTTTCCAGACTATATAGATTGATTTTAAAGCCACCTGCACTGCGGTTTCTTCAATCTAGCTCCACTTATCTGATTATGTATCACAAAAGGAAGCAGAAATGCAGCTTAATTGTGAAGTCACAGCAGCAGAACCAGGCAAATGATACAAACCTAATGATCACGGACAGAATCACGCTGACACCAAATGAAATGACAGACGCAAGTCCCTCTGCAGAAACCCGAATTCTGATTATGGAACTTCATGTTCTGACATTGCATGCCTCTTGTCAGATTAGCGCTGTCCTTTAACTTCCCTGTTTCAGTTATGGAAGACAGGCCCTGACTCGTGGTATTTTATTATTATTATTATTATTATTATTATTATTATTCATTTTGACAGGGAAAAGGTCTCTGGGCACGTGAACACCCTGATCCACTGTTTACTACACTGTAACCTTACCATGTGTGGAGAATGAAACATGTTTATGTTCATGTAAAGCTTTTATAAGAAAGCTGATCAGAAGGAAAAGACTAACACCGTACAGATGAAACCCGACTATAATAAGAAGGGGCAGAGAAGCGCAGGGGAAAGGTGATTTGTAAGGGAGGGTGCATGCTGCTGTTTGTTGTTCAGCCACGTTTCTGGAAACGTGACCATCTTGCCCTTTGCTAACTCCACCTGTGCTCACTGCCATCTGCTCCGGGAAAAGAAATTCTGGTTTTGAATCTTTGATGAACCAACATCTAGGAGTGCTTCCAAAGCTTGATATCTATCTCAAGGAGCGGTCTAAAACATAGTATGATGAGCCTTTTCATTTAAGGGATTATTTTAGGATGGGAAGGACTGTTGAATAAGATTACAGAGAGTTGGTTTTCAGACAGATCCCAAACTTCTTCTGGAAATTCACATTTCCTCCCACAACTTCTGATATGTAAATAAGGTTTAAAGGTGGTGGTGCAGAGACATTAACTAAAAGTTCCCTGTTCCTGTTCCTGGCTACCGTGTAATATATACTCAAGTGCTGAGAAAATAGCCATCTTATTAAGGATTAAAATATTAAAGACTGAATACTCATATCATAAACTTGTTTTAAAAGCTGAACCCGAGTTACATACATTTAGATAAAAATACACAAATATATATATATCGGTTACACATACCTATTTACACACCATTTGGGAAATCAAATCTGGTCAGAATAAAAACGTTTTCCTTGGCCCCACAGGAAGGCTAATCATGCACTGATCTACAAAGGAAATGCATGGACAGATATGGATGAACTCAGCTTCAATATACTGGGTGGCTGAGAATGAATTAACATAATCATAAATTTGTTCCAATTACAGGAGGCAATTATCAGAGACCAGCTTACACCATTATCAAAATGAAATCAGCAAAGTGCACCTACATTCCAAGTAGATGCCATCGAGTTAATGGTGCTTTAAAAAAAAGGCCCTATACTCATTCATCTTCTATCCCTTTTATTATTGTACACTCCATACAAGCTTCCTTTCAGCTGACAGATACAAAGCCACCATGAAAGAAGAAAAAAATACATGCAGTAAGAAAAAAAAAGTCATACTTATTATAATAACACAATGGCAAGCCAAATTCAAACTCTAAAGTTTTGTGTGGATAATTTCTCTAGATCGGTGGCTCAGATAGTGCTTTGCAACTTTGACAGTCATTCACATCGCCTCCTGTGTTCTCTCAAAATATTGATTAGGAATAAAACTGTGACTAAGCCTGTCATTACCTGCTCCAAACAAAAGTTCTTTGTGCAGAAATGTAGTGCTGTTTTGCAAAGGCAACCTGCTGCTGTTCATATTGTTTTCATTCTGCCTCCACCGTTATAAATAGAACCTGTTGCCTTGTTAACCACTGCCAATCAGGGAGGTGTACAGGACAGTCAGACATATTTCGTAAAGGAGGCAACAAACTTAGTCTCCAAATTTTGATAGCCGAAAAGGAGATTCAACTCCATTTGCTAAGATGTATATTAGAATGTACTGGGCACTGGAGGAAACAAACATTAAAGATACTCAAGAGAAGGTAGATTAATAAGAAAGACAAAAAGGTAGTTTTAACTAAATACCCCAGGTTTTAGTATTACAAAAGATGGTAGGCCCCGTGGAGCTGCAGTAGGGGGAAAGAGAAGGGAAGGGTGACTAATATTTTACTTATATTGCTGCTCTGTTAAGCATCTGATACTATTCTAGGCTCCTTCACATCTTAAACCACTTGGACTTTATCAGCTGCATTTTTACAGTTAAAAAAAAGTGAGCATGAAAGAGCCAACATATTCAAGCATGCTCAAAATTCTGCCATCTTGAATAAGTAAATACACACACAAAATCCTTCCTTCCTTCTTCATAGTCCTCTCTCTTGAATTCTTTAGCAAATACTCATCCCCTCATTATTATATTTCAGTTTGGCCTCCAAAGCAGCAACTCACTGAAATGGCTCTGGCTAAGGTGATCAATGACCTCCAAGTTGCTATATTCGGCCTGCACTGCTTGTATGCTTACTCAACTTCTGAGTAAGAGACCATGAGACTATGCTTGTATTTCCTCTTCTGTTGTCTTTATAATACCATATGTTCTCTTTGTACCACTCTGACTACTCCTGATGGGTCTCTCTTCTTGACTCCCTCTGTAACCAAACAGGAAGTACTCTATTTCTGCAGGTCTCAGAATTAGATCCTTTCTCCACATCTCACTACACAATGACTCTCGGGATGACTTCACCAGACTCATGTCATTTGCATCCATACACTGACCATTTCCCAAACTGCTATCTTCACTTCATTGTCCTTGGGCTATAGCCTCTATGTTCACAGGCCTACTCAGCCTCTACTTTTGTGTGCTTCAAAGATACTTCAAGCTCAATATGGAGAACTGGATTTGGATTTTTTTTTTCTTGTAGAAGTAAGACATGCATAAATGATTTCCTTTCCTGCCTGACATTCAACTATTTGAACTTTATCATCTGAAAATAGGGATTCACTGAAAAAATGTAGAGGGATGGTGACATAAGAGTTTCACATTAAAAAGAACACTCTTGCTATGATATAGGATATATGGGACAGGGAGAAGCAGGCAAAGCCAGGAGCAGAGAGGTTATTAGAAGACTGATAATAATCCACGGAAGAAACTGTGGTGCAGTAAATTGGAAGGTTATGGTGGGTATATAGTAAAGGGCTTTGACAAGAAGTTAGAGGTAAAATAGAATGACTAGACATTTTGACTGATTTAAGGTTTAAAGACAGGGCAATGAAAATTTGGTACCCATATTTCTGAGCTGACAAGTGATATAGGGAACAGCAGGTGAAAAGGTCATTTTTGGAGGCTGTATTGATACCTTCTGACTGAATATCAGCCTTAGTCCTTAATATGCAAAGAGTACTCTCAAATCAGTATAAAGAAAAAAAACGAACAAGGTAACAGAAACAAACAGGCTAACTACTTGAATAATTAACTCAGTGATGCATATAGTTAAATTTAAGATATAAATAAGGCACTGAAATAAACATCTTTAACCAGATCTTTCTTCAGCTCCAGACCTAGATAGTCAACTACTTTTTGGGCATATTTACTTCATGGTCTTCAGGATAGGTTGGTTCCAAGGCTATAGGCATACATGAGATCATGGAGAAAGGATAAGATAGAAAAACAAAAAAGAGTTTAGATAAATCACTTAAGAAAAGCAGTATGTTAAGGTCAGGAAGGGAAGGGGAGGCTGAAGAAATATGTGCTGATATTGAGGCAAGAGAGAAGTCAGGAATGTATGTATCATAGAAACCAAGAGAGAAAAGCATTTTAAGTACTTAAAATTTAGCACTGAAATAAAAGGTGAGTATAAGTCAAGTCTCAGGCTTCATTTCAACATGAAGCATCTTCCACAGCATGTTAATTAAAGGACTCAACTCTTATCCTAATTTTATTTTTTATATAATAGTAACAATAATAAAACTATACTTTCCTTGGTACTCACTAATATTCCCACAGAGTCAATTGGCCACCTGAAGAATGAAGTTCTATCTCTATTTCATTCCTTATAGCAAACAAATCCCAGGCACATAGCATGTTAAAAAATATAATTAGTGAGGCCACCAAAGTACTGCAAGAAAGTACTGGTGAATAGTTTTGAAATTTGAGAGTGTAGATGGATTTATTGCATGGTATAAAAGCCAAACCATAATAAAAATTGACTATTAATATGCAAAAGTTCAATATACCAAAAAGATGCCATAAACAAGGATAAACATAAAATGTTTGCTGCACATGACAAATGTTACCATCCTAAAATTAGACGAGATATTAAATACATTTTGCAACTTGTGAGCATGATACCCATCCAGTAAAAATGGATGCTGGTTAGTATGTTCTACCAGTATGAATAAATATTAGCCTCGTTTTTAATATACAAAGATCAAGCTCAAATCAATAGGAAATAAGCATTCTGATGGAAGATGAGTTAAGTAAGTACTTGAATAGATTGGAGGAGAAAAATTAAAATGAATAATTAACATATGAAAAGTTGTTCAACCTCTCCAATGGTGAAATATTATTGCTAGCCTATTACCATGGCAAAAACTAAAACTATATAGGGCTGGCCAAAGTGTAAAGAAATAGATATTTTCATTTACTTTAGGTGAGTCAAAATTAGTAAATCCCTTTTTTTGGACAATTTTTTACCAAAACTAAAAATACTGATAAAATTTGATGTGAATTTCCACTGGTTGTAGTGGATCAATCTTCAGTGAAAATTCAAAGGTACGTGCTAAGATGTTAATTATAGCCTCGTTTATAATAATGAAGAAACTGGAAACAACCTAAATATTCCTTTATAGATTAAATCAGTTATGCACATTAATTCAATGGAACATTACAAAACCATCAAAAAGAATGATGCATTTCCATTTTAAGAGAATGGGAAATATCTCCATGAGACATTACTGACTGGGAAAGTTGATCAAAAAACTGTTTTTCTTATCTTTACATGCAAAGACACACTATCTGGAAGGCAGTTCATCAAATGCTATTTGGATGGTGGAATTTTTGGTGATCCAAATTTTCTTCTGTGTAGGTTCCTAGATGGCTTTACTTTTTGGTATGAGCTATTCACCAAGTATTTCTAGCCCTCTCCTTTACAAGTATAGTTGTGCTTTCTAGTTCCTTTTTAGTTTGGTGGGGTCATGTGACTAGTTCCAGTCAATGAGTTGTCAGCAGAAGTGACCTTTGGGTTCCAGGAATGAGTATTTAATTTCCTGTGTTGAGATTCTCCAGACTTTTCTTTTTCTCTCTGCCACAGCAGCTCACAACTTTTGAAGAATGGCTATTCCATTAACCTTGGCAGTGTACTAAGAGTGTCATGAAAACAGAGCACCCAGCTGACATGTGACGGCCATGTAACATGAGAGAGAAATAGATCTTTTTTGTTTTAAGCCAATGAGATTTCTAGGTTTGTTACTTTATCATCATCTAGCCTATTTTCTGCAATCTATATTACATTTTTAATCAGGAAAAGAGGCTGTTTTCATTAAACAAAAATGAATACATATTCTCCAAATTGTTTTTAATACTCCTGGTCTCTAAGAGGTAAACAAATTATCTTAAATTGCATATCTTTCTTTTCAATAAACTAACACATTAACTAGAGAAACAATCCATTTCTAGGTGGCTACCAGTCTATTCCACACTTCATTATCTTGATAGCTGTCCTTAGCTGGTTATTTTAGACAACTCCATGATTTTTGTATAATCTTACACAGTGCGGATCATGGAATAATGAGTCATTGTGTTATGACTCTAACCCCTCAAGCCAATGGAGGGAATTACTTCAGTTGACTATACAATTTCATTAACATAATTGAGTTTTTCATTTGTTTTTATTTTTTGAAATACCATAGTTTCATAGGTTACAAACATTCCAAGAGGAATCTAAAAAGAAGTGACTTTGCTTATCCAACATTTTCTCATTTGGGGAAGGTGTTTACGTTTCTCATTTCAATCAGCCTGGTCTATTAAACTGGATGGTTTCCTGTTTGTTTCTAACCAGTTTATCCTCCTCTTCTTTGTGTACTGGTTTTTATGAACTAGCTTAAAGCTGCTGTTTGGTCTTCACAACACTACAGGGAATATTTAAAAAATAGACTAAATTGCCTTTGTGATTTTTTTTTTCAAACCTGCTGAAAATGAGATTTTTCAATAGCCTCTACTCTATAACCCTCTCCTTCCCTTTCAATTTAAATTTTGGTAATAAAATGAGTTTACCATATTCTGTTAGTATCATTGGGGGAGATAACTTGTTTCCTAAGAAATGTACACATAAGTCTATAATCCTCTCCATTCCTGTCCTTCATGGTTCTACTATGTATGCTGTATGCTTTACATATGTGTATAACATATTTAGCAGCTTATTTACCTTAAAAAGTCCACCTTTCCATGTCACTTATTGCTTCATGGACATACATTTGCAAAACACAAAATCACCATGGAATAACTAGTCTACCATAAGCTGTTGTTTGGAAGAGTTAATGGTTATAGATTTATTTCAGGACACTTGGAGAGTCAATTCCTAAGGACACACTTGAAAAAAAAGGACACCTTGATCAAAATTATTGAAAAAGGAGAATATAACCTACTTGGGAACTGAATATTTGATTACTTATTTGGGGGAAAAATAAATGTGCCCATGTGTATCTTAAATGGGTGTGTAGTTAACAGCTAAATATAGGGTCTGAAGACCACCAGTAGTATGTTAGGCCATGGAGTATACATTGCAACCTTCTACACAGATAATGCACAAGGTCTATAACCTACATAAGGATTACCAAGAGTTGATTCTGTATAGTACTTATTAAATCAGTAATCTTCCTCTGTAAAATGAGAAAAAATGGCATATTCTGTTAATATTACTAGGGTATATTACCTCATAGAGATCTTGAGAGGTTAAAAATGAAACCGTGGATGAAAGAATGTTTGTAGAAGCCGAAAGCAGTAAGTTAATGTAAGGTGCTAGCAGATCCCAGGAACACAAGGTCTCATGTGGTTTCATTCAGGATGTAAGTCAATGGCCCGCACAGATAAGACCAGAACAGCAGCAGCCTAAGGGCCTGCATGCCACTCAAGGAATTGGAATGTGACCCTGGAGGCACTAAGGAGCCACTGATGGATTTTAACTAAAGGAATTTTTGGCTAAGAAAATTTATTCTGGCATCAGTGCACAAGGTGCCAAGTGACACTGTGGATTAGAGAAGCCAGATAGGGGGTCATTACCCCACTAATGGGGAGAAATGAACAGGGTGTAAGGCAGGCGAGATAGAGAAGACACAGCACAGAGTAAACAGAATTGATAAGGAGTAATAATTGAAAATGAGGGAAAAGGTAAATGAAGGACTTGAGGAAACATACATGAATCAGAGTTTCCCAGCTTGGGTAGCTGGTTCCCTTAACTAAGAAAAGAGGGTCCTGGATTTTCAAAGTCAAGGACCTGTTTTGTACATGTTATCATTAAAGGCCCTTTGGGACACTTTCAAGAACTGATCATTGACTTAAGCAACTGGACCCACCCAACTAAGAAGACATCCAGCAACATGCTTTTTTCAGTTTGAAAATAAAGTACATTTTACATCAGGCATGGCAGTGACTATCGATGAAAAAAATGCCTGTTTGTAGGCTTCGGGGTGCTGGTGATCATTTTAGAGGTCATGCTGTAAAATACCTTTATAATTCTCAAGTTAGGCTGAGGCTATTCTATCCTTTAAATACATCTGACTTTCAACTGTAGTCAATAACTGGAGCATATAAGCATCCGAAGTGTCACATCCAGGATGTCGGCATTCTTTGAGGACAGAAATCAATCATTTTCTGGATATGAGATAAAACTGTAACCAGTTTAACATAAACAAGGTCAGCTTCTGGCTGGTGGTCATAGCTCATTTTCCTTTTCTGTTCATAAACCAATGCTCTTGCTAAAAAATTTTTTTTAAATGGTAGAAGGTTCTTTACCCTTTATTTTGAAACCAACTGCTTCTCATCTGCATTTTCTAATGTAAGTAGGACACCTTAAAATAAACACCACTTAATATACCTCTTTTAATCATTTTGCAAAATGCATAGGACCTGGGATAGAAATGAGGACATCATATTTAGGAATAATTATGATCAATTTTTCCCATTTTGAATAATATTCTCTTCCTCTCTATCTCTCCCTCTCATATCTGTATTTACCCTAATCAGCACACACCGCCCTTCTCTCCACCACCATCATGACCACCAGCAGCCAAGTGGGTGTAGACAGACTCACAGACATGAGTACTGAAAAACTGTTCCTTCTTTATTTTCCTGTGGATTCTTAGCTTGTCATGAATAGTCACGTTACCTTTAGGCCAAAAGGCTCAAACAATCAAGGGCACTACAGCTGCCACTGCAATCAAGAGCTTCAATCTGTCTAGCGTCTAAGACAAACAAAAATGTGAGCTAACTGGAATCTGTCTTTAGAGGATAATGAACTGGCCTAGGGACAGGAAGGCTAGTTGGCCAGAAGGTGCTAAAACGATCAGACTATCATTTTCTGCTAGGCTCTGGGCTGGCTGTTTTTCCTCTGTACCTTCCCTGACACACATCAGGGGCTCAAGGCCGCCCATTCATTGGTGATCGGCACACCCAGTGGTTATATGTACATCCTCTCAATGACGCCTTGAAGGAGAGGCATGGTAATAGCTTCCCCTCTTCCAGCAACCTCGTGGCTGCAGATTGACCATTTATGACTCCATTTCCTTTCTAGGGCTGTTCGTTTGTCACCTGCGTTTGCTTGTTTGAAAATGTTACTGGGGGTGTGATAAGTTTGTGGAGGAGGGCGTGTGTTCTGCATCTTCCCCTTCCATTCAGGGCCCTGGAGCTATATGACCCTTTCCCTTTCCCTGTTAAGTATTTACTTTGCTTTAAACCGCTACTCATCTCTTACAAGCTCCTATTTTTTACACAAATCACAGACTGAGGGGAGTTGTTCACTTTCTCATCCACACATCTGCAATTCCTATCAACCTCGGTGGCACTGCAATATCACCAGAGGGCATCATCTGCTTTATGAACTACGGCAACTTCAATAACGCGGCGCAGGGCCTGTCTTGACTACCGTCTCGTCTGTAACTAACTACAGATGGAGCTGCCAGACCTCATCTTATTACGGAACCAGACTTCACTTAAATCAGTCTATATCAAGTGTGCCGGTTTTTCTTAATATTTTTAAGCTTTTATTTTGTTTCCTTTTTGCTGCTAAAAGCAAGAGATACAAAGAAACACACTTCCTGTGCAGTTCATTCAGAGACTGTGCTGGAACTGTTACGTGTTTTTTGAGAGTAACCAGCCCTGGCAGCAGTAAGGTGTTTTTACAACCCATTGTCCTTTTTCCTACAAGAAGAAAATGCTGGCAGAATGATGCTAAGTCCTCAGCCACAGAATCTGGAGTGGCAGGAGGGAAACACTGTGAAGCTGGAAATAGTCCAACGCACCCTGCAGGTCAGAAGGGCCTGGGGTTTCAGGGCTAGAGGTCGCTCAGGAGTGCCAGACAAGAAGCCTCTAGGTGAGAAAATCATAACCTAACTATACAGACACAGTGGCTGGTTTGACTGATTATTCAATGGAGTACTTCACATGGGACTGAGGATGGTTAACCATATGCGACAAAATGTGGCAAGACAGGGACAGATAACGGCTGTGAGCTCTATTTCTGGAGGACAGGAAGGCTGAAGGGTCCTGCATCATGCGGACTGGCCCAGTAATCCTCACATTTCCACAGTCTAGCAGAGGATTGGTTCTAGAATCTGACATAAAACTCAGCCTAGAAGTGGGGGTTAAAGGATCTGTGAATAAGTCAAAAGCAGTATAAGAGAGGAAAGGAAAGCTAATCATTGCAGACCAGAATGTTAAAGCAGTAGATTCTCTCTATGGTTTCTTTCCATCCAAGTTTGCCAAAGCAGGACCTGTTCCCTGGCCCTGCCCATCCACAGATCCCCTTTAGGGATTTTAAACCAGAAACATGATTAAACCAGAAACAAGGAAATTCAGACATTAAACCAGATTACAGTTCTTCAAAAATTAAATTAAAAAATTAAAATTAAGAATTAAAAATTAAACCGAAATATTTTTAATTAAAAATTAAACCAGAAACAAGGATGCCAGTAGAACTGACACGCCTAACCCAAAACTCGGCTTCAAGATCCTGAATATTCTCAGCAGAGGAGGTCTCATTATTTCAACTATTATGATCCAATCTGTCAGTACCTTTCAAAGGAGCTCCTCTGTGCAACAATGGATTTCATAAACTTTTCTTACCCTTTTACATGGAGAGGTAACTCTCCATGTAAAAAAAGCGCTGTCCCCTGCAGTAGTTAACCTGAAAGAAGTGCCAGAAAATGAACAAATCATCTTTTTATTATCCTTATTTACCCAAGACCCTCCCCAAGTGATCTGAACTCCTTAAATACACACCTTTGGCCTGGAGATGTGTGGGGAGAGGGAGAATGCTGGCTTGCTCTACGCATTTCATGGAATAAGAGAAATCAGAACCCCGCCGTGAACCAGGCGGTAGGCAGTGGGCTGTTGTCAGCTAGAATGTGCTGTAAATAGGCAACCCTGAGGGGAGGGAATGCATCTATTCCCAACCCTCCTCCCTAATTGTCTGGTCCCATGGCATCACTTTATCTCACTGGATTATTTTACAGATACAACTCTGCTTCCCTCTGGCTCCCTTCTTTCCCATTACCCCTGTTTTACAGCATAAACTAACTCCCAGCAGAACCGGAGTGATGAAGGGGTGCCTTTGGTTCTGCATACATTACAGGGATCAAAACTAAGTGCTGGGTGATAAACCTCACCAGAGAGCACAGAATGCTCCTGGAGAAAATGATCTTTAATGGAGTTGCTCTTAAAAATATCTCCATGTGGCAACGCTAAATACTGTGAAGTCTCGGTTACAGATCACAGACCTCAAATGCATGAATATTAAAGAAGAAAACATCAGTGGAGCAACTAAAAGTGGAGGAAGTTACTAAGAGAAAACCACTTTCATCAGACTTACTTCCTTTCATATGGTCAGCTCTAGGCAAAACTACAATATGGATAAAACTTTCTTTTAGATACATTGTTTCACCCTTTCTTCTTTCCATGCTCTTGAATCATTCCATTTCTATCATGTTCTGCTCCACAGAGATTAGTATCTGAAAATAATTACTTGATGACATAAATGACACAGCCCCCGGATATTTGCATTTTAATTGGGGCAAAGGTTTAATCTAAGAAAGCATTCTCTAATAGTAGAATATCAGGCAACAATGGGAAAATGAAAGCTGGGTGGAAATGGATGGAAGTTTCAAGAAACAAAAACCTTCTTAAATTATAACCCATATATGGTTTTCTTCATTCATATACATTCTTTTCCTCAGGGCTGACTGCTACTCTAACTCCATTTATTCTGTTCCCTTCCGAGAGTGTGTGGTGGAGATGGTGGGCAGTTTAGACATTGCATATACGAAACTTTTCAAGTCTTGACCCTGTAAACATGCAGTTACTGCTCATGCCTTTGACTGTAATTGTTCAGCAATGTGGAGGTATTGGAGAAGCCATTCTTGTTGGATGCAACTTGCTTTGAGGACGATATCCCTTTAAACTGCTGCCACCTTCAAGGTGCAACATGAGATGGATGGGGTTCCGCACAGGCTGCCCCAAATGTGCCATTTTGGCAAGTGGATTATTTTGCGCTGAAGACAATCAAGGCCCAACGGACTCAAGAAAGTTTATATTTACCCCCTTACCTGCCTAAGAGACTTCAGATAGGGGGCCCATACTAGGAAGAGAGCTATTCCCGACGACAGCTTTACTGACTGACACCGAAACACTCATCCCCGTGGCATGGCAAACACTTGTTCCTCCCCCTTCCTGTGGGTTGTCTTCCTCCCCTTTGTAGCCCCAGACCCCTGCCCCCTGACTTTAGCTCAGGATGGCACCCCCCCATACAACACCCCCAACTGCCTGACTTTTGGTGAGCCCATGTCTTTGGGGGTTTCCCATAAGCACAGAATTAAATTTGATTTTGTCCTGTTCATCTGTCTTAGGTAAACTTCACTATTAGGACAGCTAAAGAACCCAGAAGGATAAAGTTTCCCTTCCCTACAATTGTGGCGAGCCAGCCTGGACACATCCCTCCAGGGCCGCTGCAGCCGAACGATCCGGGGACCCCTGTCAGGAGCCGTCAGAAGGGAAGACTTCTTACCGTGCGAGCCTCCTTCCTGGACCTCTGCCAGGAGAGGCCGGTGGAAACGAATGCGGAGAGTCCTTCTCCCTTTTCCTAAATTTAGAGCAGCTTGAAAATATTTGTGTGAAGTAGTACCTTGGGTGTATATAGTGGCTGGTGAAGATTTTCTAGGAGTACTCTTAATTTCTCTACTGGTTCTGTCCCTCCCAGAGATGGTCATCATTTTCTTTCATCTTTGTCTTTCGTATCACTGGTACAGGGGGAGAGACCCTAGGGTAGAATGCAGGCATAGGTTCTCTGAGCCTGTCATTCCAGCCAGATTCACACACTGGTGAGGTCACGGTTCTCACCAGACCAAGGTTCTGTTCAGACACCCTTTGCTGTGGGTCTTCTGCATAAAATTGAATGAAGTCTTCCTTTCATCTTCTATGTCCTTAGGGCCTGGCTTTGTGACCAGTTAAGAATATTTTCTGTAACCTCTACCATCCGGAAGGTACACATTAACGGTATGCACCTGGCGGCTGGGCAGAGTGGGGTCTGTGACTGGAGGCATCTCAAGTTCCTGGGAGAGGCCCTAGATGCCATTTTCACCGCACCATTCTTACCACCTGTAAGAACTAAGTCTTCGCCATTTTGCTAACTCTAGGAGCAAACTGTCTGGGTTTTGTGAGGGCTGCATCCTTTGCACCCATGGGAGGCTTCTTGAATCCTTGGTTAAGCCATAAAATGGCTTATGGTTCGAGTTGCTATTGAGATCAACAGATACTACTCATCATTGGCCAGACAAGGATCTTTTGAATTAGAAAAACAACCTTTTGGAAAGAAAATTATAGAGAGCATTCATGCTAAACTTATTGTTTACTGTACCTATGGAAAACACCTCACTGTCTTATTGTACTTACGGAAAAACCAAATTAATAAGTAGATACAAAGAAATGTACAACTAGCATAGGAGCTCCCTTAATAAGATGAAAAACAGAAATTAAACAGAATAAAATTAAAGTCCATATCCAATGCAGATACCCTTTTAAAAAATCCAACATCTCCTCAGCAAAACCCTTAACTCTCAAAACTCCACCTGCAGAAAATCCCTTAAATACCTAACTGCTATTTCAGTTTCCCTTTCCTTACAAGATTCAGGGAGCGCTCCAGCCTAATCTCTAGGTCCTCCTTTGTCCCTTTAAGATGTAAATCTTACCATGTCTTTGAAATGTAAACAGCTCAGGAGGCAACTAAAACCTGCTTGAGACAGAAGAAACAACACAACACAAAACAAAACAGGAATAAAAAAAACCTATTGGAAATTCTCCTGCCCAAACTCTAGACCATAGCTTCCTTAAGATCACTTATCAACGACAAAAACAAAGCAAACCTTAAAACTCTTCTCCACAAATATAAAAAAACTTTAGCCACTGGAATGGATAAGCTTAACTTACTCTGTTATTTATAAACTACTGGGTTTCATATTACTGTACCTGATTGACAGCTACAATTTTTAAATGAAAGCTGTAAGATGTGTGTCTATCTGTATGTTTATGTAAGTCTATGCATGTAAGTTATAGAAGGTATTTTTCTGGTATTGCCAGATTAATTTGTAACAGAGCTCTCTATTCAACTGGCTTAAAAGCACATGCTTTGAGCATTTCTAAATCTCAGAAATGTAATAGAAACTAACCTAAATGTTTTCCAAGTTCAAACAATCTAGGATAATTATTGGTAAATAAAAGCTAATTTAAATTTGCTGGTTTATTATAGACATATCTTTAGAGTTATCCACATTAAGTTTACTGCTTTTATTCTACCTAGGTTTCTTTAAAAGTCAAATAAACTCATGCTATCTATGTTAACAAAATTTGTCAGCAAGAAAAAAACTTAAGGTGATGGCTGCCTGAATTAATGTTTCATCCAATTTTCATGAGTAAGAACAAATTAATTAAGTAGATGTAAGTGAGATAAGAGTTTTTGGGTGAACTTTTAAGCAATCATTGTTTTATGATATCTACTTAAGTAGTTTTCCAAATCTCTTTGGTAACTCATACCCTCAAAGTTTTGCTAAGTTAAATTAAGTGATGAAAAGTCATTGAATATCTAGGTCATTTCCAAGGAAGATAAATCAGAAACATTAATTACTGAACATAGATTTATATACTTTCAGTTTCCCTTTTACAGAGGAACTAAAAACTATTTAGATTTAACACTAAACACGTTTTGTGCCACATTGAAAAACTGTATTGTGACTAAGCATGTATCTTTAGAAATTAGGAAATATATTCATTAATTTGCCAGTGTAAAGAATGCTGGTTTAACAGACAGTTCACAGTTGTTTACTTAGTTTTCATTTGAAATCAACAGTTTGAAGGGTTAACAATTTCAATATATGTAATTCAAACTACTAGAAATAACAAGGGAAACAATTCTACATGCAAGGAAAGTAGGATGTGTTTTTCTGGTAGGAAAAGGTGTAAAGTATGGAGATACATTTTTGTTGCGGGGAATGGAAATAATTTTGTCCTAAAATAAAACTGGTTATTTTAGAATGGAAAGGAGGAAAATGAAAGACAAAATATAGACACAGAAAATGCAGAGGAGAGAGAGAGTGCGAGGGCATCTTGTGAGGTCAAGTTGCTAAAAATTGAATTATTTTTATGGGATTTTTAATTAAGCTTTAATAACAAAAGTATAATTACATAAAACTAAAACTTAATTTTCTTTCATCTGCTAAAGGACAGAGTTTCTTGCGCTATTGACGTGGTTAGATATTATGAAAGGTTTTTCTTTACATTTCAACAATTTGCCTAAAAAACAAAGACTTTAGATTTTGTCAAAATAATTTCCTATGTTTTGATTTAGAAAACCCTCTATTTGAAAAATATATATAGAGAGAGTGTTCATCCTAAACAATTGTCTTACTGGTACCTATGGAAAAACTGAATTAAAAAATAGATACGGAGAAGACGGCTTCTACAGGAATTGCAGGTGAAGTCTGATGGTAATCAGGTCTTTGATTATTTAAGAAGGCTGGGTCTTCTATCAGAAGAGCTAAGTTTTTTTTTTTTTAACAACTATGTAACTTTCTGTATTTGTGAAATCTTTAATTATCACTTTATTTAAGTGGAGAGCTAAGTACTGTTTCACAGTGCCCTATATTCTTATATGATCAAGTATCCAAAATATTTGATGTTTCGGACAAACATCCCCAAAATCAAACTTTAAATGAAGTCTTTCTGACCTTAAGCTAACTTTGGGGTTCTCCAGAGGGTACCTGAACATATCAAAAAATTGTTTTCTCTCCTTTTTTAAAAAAAGGAGGGAGAGAGGGGAGAAGGAGAAGAGGTATTACACTAATTAGGCTTATTTGGAACGTTAAATTACATGAGATGTAATTATCAAGCGATGATAAATCTCAAGTTATATTATTTGGATCAAAGTCATTAATATATGTATTCTAGAAATTACAGGAAATTCCTAAACTTCAAATATGTCCTGCTATAATGTTACCAGTCATATTTCGAGTTATTACCTTAAATGTGTGTCACAGAAATAACCAATTTCCTTATCAATTGCATTATAATGAACTCTCATCTGATCTTGAACCATTGCCATTTTTAAGTCTTTTGTCATTTATAGTTACTGTTTTACTCTGACGCTTTTGCAAAAGTGTTCCTGCAAATGTATTTCATCTTTACAGAGAATCTCATGCGAAGGACCCTAACAAGCACTACACAATACAGGTTTCTGATAACTTTCAGATTATATCACTGAACTGACATTCAAAATCACAGAACTAAAGAAAAACTGGATTCATAAAACCATTAACAAAAGATCAAGATTAATAAGAATTAATTACACGAGACTGAATGAAACAATGGGGGTGACTTATGATTTTCATGAGTTTTTGTTTGAAATTTTACTGAGTTTTAATGTTTAGTTTTTCCAAATTTAAGGAAATCTCTCTTTTCTCTTAAGCTACCCATTACTTAGAGCAATTTGGTAAAATATTCCTTTGTGAACAAAGATAAAACATCTTTTTTCCCTACCTGATCCTTTCAGAATTCATAAACTCTTAGTGAGTATTTTTATTTTCATGATAATATAGTAATTTGCCTAAGTTCACTTAGAATCTGAAACCACTGAAAACATTTGTTATATAACCAAGGCTTTGATTGGGATGATACATTTAAGAGAGCTGCACAGAGATTCAGATATGACCAGACAGATTTAAGGAACTAAAGTTGTCTTTATGGAGCCAATAACACCCCTTAGAAAAATCTGCCTGGTACCCTGACTCCAGGGTTCCTGGCAGCTATTAGATGAGTAAGGGAGGTTACTTCCTGGCAGGTGCAAGAACCTCAGGATACTTTGGGGACCTCAAAAAAGAGAGGAATTAATCCAAATATACAGAAATTGCAGGTGAAGTCTGACGGCAAATCCTCGTAATTGCTTCTTAGCCAGAAGCAGCTTTAAACACATCCAATCTGAGATTCCTTATGCAAAGTTCCAGCAAAGCAGATTAAAAGATTCTATACGGTCAATTGCTATTCTTGCTGGACTTATGTAAATAATCAAGGCAAGTTTATTGAAACTAGACTTTATTTGCAAACAGATAACTCTTACTATGGTTACTCTTGATAGGAATGGAGGTGATTGTAGAGAAAAATATTTTGCCAGTAGAGACTCTAATATACACTTGTGGATGCTATATTCTAGTGCTGTTCATTGTCTCTGAGGTTTTGTTACTTATCTATAAGCTGCACTGGATCCTGAATTCTTCAAGTTTCTTCAAACACCTGGCTACAAACTCTCCAAACTAATGTTTCCATTTTTTCTCCAACCTTCTGACTTGGAATCACCAAGCACTAAAGCTGTCCCTTTTCCCCAAGCCTAGCAAGCTAAAACTGGACTATTTCATATAAACTTTAGATAAATCACCACAGTGGCTCATGCACAGACAATCTGCATGCCTGTGGCTGTATGGGCCACTCAGAAAGACCACCAGAGACATTCAAACTGCAAAGCAGGGAACTGTCAGCTCACCACTGCCTGCCCGACTCCATCCTAAGATGCTCTGAGCTTGACATCTAGAAATCTTACAGACTGGCTGACTTCAGAGCTCTGAAACTGGTTTATAATTTGCTACAATTATTAACCATTGTGTTTGTTTCCATAGAAACACCTTATTAAATACCTGATTTCTCACACAACGTAGGCCTAACTTTAGGGGACCAGCTGCATCACCACCTCCTAAAAAAAGACACAACTGTTTAACCAAACTGACCTATTTTCAAGGCTAAGAGATCAATTCAACAAGATAATGGCACAATCTGCAAGCTTAGTTTATAATATGTGAAACTTCCAGAAGGTTCCAGAGGAAGGAAGGGATGGGGTCCAGAGCAGACGGCCTCAGAATGTGCCACTTTGGCATGTGGATTATTTGGTGAAGACAAGCAGGACCAACAGACTCAGGAGGAGCTTTTACTTACCACCTTAACTAGCTAAAACTTTTAGATAGGGAACCTGTAACCCAAAAACTATCACCAAAGTAACTTTTTCCACTAGGAAGACCTGTCCCCATGGCATGGCAAACGTTTGTTTACCAAGCGTTTGCTCCTCCATCTTGCCATGAGTCATCTTCCCCTTTAAGTCCCAGGCCCTGACCCCCTTTCTCCTTAGCTCAGGAGGGCATAGCAACCTCAAGTACCTGACTTCTGGGGAGCCCCTCATGGCTTTGTGAGACTCCCATGCATAGAGAATTAAATTTGTTTTTGCTCTGTTAATCTGTCCTATGTCCCTTTGATTATTAGGCCAATGAATCCAGAAGGAAGAATGGAAGATTTTGTCTCCCCTACAAGGTCATACCTCTGTGTACCTGATGTATGTGGGTGTGCATGTGCACATTCATGCGTGTGCGTGCAAGGACGTACCTTGCCGATTTAAGTAAACAGAGGCTCATAACTGAATTGCTATGAGGAAGTCAGTAGGCACCATAAAATGTAACACAGGTGATTAATATAAACAGACCACAATCCCCACATCACAGCACTTGGTTTACTAGCTCCGTCTTGTTCACGTTTGCTTCTATGATCATATTGTTATGTCATTGGAATAATAAAAGACATAAATCTTCATTTCACAGAATTGATCACAAATTTAGAAGAAGGGGTCATTTTACCTGCCTATATCACCTACACAAATCCATTGAGGGATCTCGAGTCGTTTAATCATGGTGCTGTCATTTGGTTTGGGTAAGCATATTTTCCCTTCATTAGATTTAATATATAATCTCATTATAGAAATCTGACACTCTGCACAGACTCTCATCTCATAAATCAGCTTCTACTTCTACTCCTAAGGCCCAAGATAAGCAGAAAAAAAAACCTCCAACAATATGTGATAAAAATACATAGCATAACATAATTTAGCGGTTCAGATAAGGCTACCTAGCCACTCCACTTCTCGTGGTCATTGTTGACTTATCCAAGCCATACTGCCACATGGACTGTCATGCCGACTTCCATTTTTCTATTATTATCAGACATTTAAAAAATATTTTACTCATGAATCTTTTCAAAAGGTCACTTCCTAACTTCTCCCCTCTAATCAAATCAGCTAACAACACCTGGGGCCTCTCAAGACCACCAACATACCTATTTATGGAGCACCTTCAACAGGTCCTGCACTTTGTCTGGTGTTAAATGGGATGAAAAAGAGTGAAAGACATATTCCCTGGCTTCAAAGATGATGTAATACAAGTTGGGGAGAATGTCATAAATTTAATCCCAACTACAGAGGTTTTCTAAATGTTGGTATGTACATGCTGACATAATCTATAATAAACAGACATCACTTATACCTTTTATGGACATACTATATTTCTACTTAGATGTTTTTAAAAAAGCTTTAAAAATGAATAATTTCTGGCACAGACACAATGAAGTTGTTTCTCCCTTTTAGAATATTTTGATCCCTAAAGGATCATTAGTTGCTTTAAGCCATATAATGTTGCAGCTAAAAAGAGGAACAAAGTCAAACCAAGAAGTGAATTTTATTAAGGATTAGAAGGATATCTTAAAAACACATTGTCTTTGTGGTGGTGAGTTATAGAGCATTTTATTTCATACCTTGTCTTGTGGTGTGACTTTTCCAAGCTGATTTAAGAGTTGTAAGTTGTAAGAGTGTGTGTGTCTGGTTGATCCAATAATTTTTTAAAGATTAAAAAATTCCCCTCTCTTGATTTCAAATTTGTAGATGGTTCGCTAATTTGTACTATAAAAATGAATCACAGAGAAGGAAGCCAAGATGGCGGCGTGAGTAGTTCAGTGGAAATCTCCTCCCAAAAACATATATATTTATGAAAATACAATAAATACAACTATTCCTAAAAGAGACACCAGTGGATACAGTACAACAGCCAGGATACATCTACATCTGTGAGAACTTAGCATCACATGAAGGGGGTAAGATACAAGCCATGGCCAGGGGGGACCTGAACACTTCCCCACCCCAGAACCCGGTGGGAAGAAAGGAGTTGGAACGGGGAAGGAGGGAAAGCCCAGGACTGCTAAACAACCAGCTCTAGAAATCTGCACCCAGAACACAGACACAAGGGGCACGGGGTGCTGGATGTTAGAGAAATGGAAAAGCAAAACCTGCGGGCAGGTCCCTGCAACCGGCACCCCTGAGACAAAAGAAAAGCGAGTACTTTTTGTAAATCTTAAAGAGACAGGGACCCTACAGCTGGACGAAGTCATTCCGGCACACTCAGCCCAGCAGCTGGGAATCCTGGGGAACTTTAGCGTCCCCTGGTGGCAGCACAGCTCTGAACCCCTCACGGCACTAAGCAGCCTGCCAGTTGTTCCCCAAACTGGCGTGAATCCCGACACACCGGCCCAGTAGTGGGAGAGTGGCAGCATGCACCGGGAGCGGCAGCACCAGAGGGAACCAGGGGCAGCCTGCATACGCTGGCAGTACCAGAGGGGACCAGGAGCAGCTTGTGTGAGCCTGCTGCAGCAGCAACCAAGCATCCTGGGAGCGGCCTGCATGCACCGGCGGCAGCGGCACCAGAGGAGCCTGGGAGAGGTGTGCGCGAGGCCGCGGCGATGGCAACCAAGTGGCTCAGGAGTGGCCCAAGCATGCCAGTGGCAGTGGCACCAGAGGGGCACAGGAGAGGCCCATGGCACTTGCAGTGGTGCAAGAGGGACCAGCCACACTCCCAGCAGTCAACCGGAATCCTAACCCGATGCACAGCCGCCCGAGCCAGACCCAAAGGCTGCTGCTGGCACACAGCTGCCTGGCAGGGGTGCCACTATCGTGGATGAACGCACCTGGTGTGCCTGCCACTCCCCGCAGGGCTCCGCACTGCTCTGATGGAGACGCCTCCTACAGCAGCTTAGGGGATTAACCCGGTGGCTGCTCCAGGAGTGCGGGTAACCGACACAAGCAGCAGAGAAGAGCAAGGCATCCAGCAAGCAGGAAAGGACTTTATTCTCCCAGCTGACACACCCGCAACCTGCCTACAGCCACAGCTATCACCATGAAAAGGCAGAAAAATTTAGTCCAGTCCAAAATAATCCAGAAAATCCCTGAGAGAGGATCTGCAGAGACAGACCTAACCAGTCTCCCTGAAAAAGAATTCAAAATAAAAATCATAAACAGGCTGAAGGAGCTTCAGAGAAATATACAAGAGCTAAGGGATGACATCCAAAGGGAGATTACAGAAATGAAACAATCTCTGGAAGGATTTATAAGCAGAATGGATAAGATGCAAGAGGCCATTGATGGAATAGAAACCAGAGAACAGGAACGCATAGAAGCTGATGCAGAGAGAGATAAAAGGATCGCCAGGAATGAAACAATATTAAGAGAATTGTGTGACCAATCCAAAAGGAACAATATCCATATTATAGGGTTACCAGAAGAAGAAGAAGAGAGAAAAAGGGATAGAAAGTATCTTTGAAGAACTAATTGCTGAGAACTTCCCCAAACTCAGGGAGTTTGGGGTTGCACAGACTATGGAAGCAAACAGAACTCCCAAAAGAAGGGACCCAAAGAGGACAACACCAAGAGACATAATAATTAAAATGGCAAAGATCAAGGACAAGGACAGAGTATTAAAGACAGCCAGAGAGAGAAAAAAGGTCACCTACAAAGGAAAACCCATCAGGCTATCATCAGACTTCTCAACAGAAACCTTACAGGCCAGAAGAGAATGGCATGGTATATTTAATGCAATGAAACAGAAGGGCCTTGAACCAAGATTACTGTATCCAGCACAAGTATCATTTAAATAAGGAGGGATTAAACAATTCCAAGACAAGCAAAAGTTGAGGGAATTTGCCTCCCACAAACCACCTATACAGGGTATTTTAGAGGGACTCCTCTAGATGGAAGCACTCCTAAAAAGAGCATAGAATAAAATACCCAACATAAGAAGAACAAGGAGGAGGAATAAGAAGGGAGAGAAATAAAGAATCATCAGACTGTGTTTATAACAGCTCAATAAGTGAGTTAAGTTAGACAGTAAGGTAGTAAAGAAGCTAACCTTGAACATTTGGTAACCATGAATATAAAGCCTGCAATGGCAATAAGTACATATCTTTCAATAATCACCCTAAATGTAAATGGACTGAACGCACCCATCAAAAGACACAGAGTAATAGAACGGATAAAAAAGCAAGACCCATCTATATGCTGCTTATAAGAGACTCACCTCAAACCCAAAGACATTCACAGATTAAAAGTCAAGGGATGGAAAAAGATATTTCATGCAAACAACAGGGAGAAAAAAGCAGGTGTTGCAATACTTGTATCAGACAAAATAGACTTCAAAACAAAGAAAGTAATAAGAGATAAAGAAGGACATTACATAACGATAAAGGGCTCAGTCCAACAAGAGGATATAACCATTATAAATATATATGCACCCAATAAAGGAGCACCAACATATGTGAAACAAATACTAACAGAACAAAAGGAGGAAATAGAACGCAATGTATTCATTTTGGGAGACTTTAACACACCACTCACTCCAAAGGACAGATACACCAGACAGAAAATAAGTAAGGGCACAGAGGCACTGAACAACACAGTAGAGCAGATGGACCTAATAGACATCTATAGAACTCTACATCCAAAAGCAACAGGATACACATTCTCCTTAAGTGCACATGGAACATTCTCAAGAATAGACCACATACTAGGCCACAAATAGAGCCTCAGTAAACTCCAAAAGATTGAAATTCTACCAACCAACTTTCCAGACCACAAAGGTATAAAACTAGAAATAAATTGTACAAAGAAAGCAAAAAGGCTCACAAACACATGGAGGCTTAACAACACGCTCCTAAATAATCAGTGGATCAATGACCAAATCAAAATGGAGATCCAGCAATATACGGAAACAAATAACAACAACAACACAAAGCCCCAACTTCTGTGGGATGCAGCAAAAGCAGTCTTAAGAGGAAAGTATATAGCAACCCAGGCATATTTAAAGAAGGAAGAACCATCCCAAATGAATAGTCTAATTTCACAATTATTGAAATTGGAAAAAGAAGAACAAATGAGGCCTAAGGTCAGCAGACAGAAGGACATAATAATGATCAGAGAAGAAATAAATAAAACTGACAAGAATAAAACAATAGAAAAAAATCAATGAAACCAAGAGCCGGTTCTTTGAGAAAATAAACAAAATAGACAAGCCTCTAGCCAGACTTATTAAGAGAAAAAGAGAGTCAACACACATCAACAGAATCAGAAATGAGAAAGGAAAAATCACGACGGACCCCACAGAAATACAAAGAATTATTAGAGAATACTATGAAAACCTATATGCTAACAAGCTGGGAAACCTAGGAGAAATGGACAACTTCCTAGAAAAATATAACCTTCCAAGACTGACCCAGAAAGAAACAGAAAATCTAAACAGACCAATTACCAGCAACGAAATTGAAGCGGTAATCAAAAAACTACCCAAGAACAAAACCCCCAGTCCAGATGGATTTACCTCGGAATTTTATCAGACATACAGGGAAGACATAATACCCATTCTCCTTAAAGTTTTCCAAGAAATAGAAGAGGAGGGGATACTCCCAAACTCATTCTATGAAGCTAACATCACCCTAATACCAAAACCAGGCAAAGACACCACCAAAAAAGAAAACTACAGACCAATATCCCTGATGAACGTAGACGCAAAAATACTCAACAAAATTTTAGCAAAAAGAATTAAAAAATACATCAAAAGGATCATACACCATGACCAAGTGGGATTCATCCCAGGGATGCAAGGATGGTACAACATTCGAAAATCCATCAACATCATCCACCAGGTCAACAAAAAGAAGGACAAAAACCACATGATCATCTCCATAGATGCTGAAAAAGCATTCGACAAAATTCAACACCCATTCATGATAAAAACTCTCAACAAAATGGGCATAGAGGGCAAGTAACTCAACATAATAAAGGCCATCTATGATAAACCCACAGCCAGCCAACATCATACTGAACAGCAAGAGGCTGAAAGCTTTTCCTCTGAGATCGGGAACAAGACAGGGATGCCCACTCTCCCCACTGTTATTCAACATAGTACTGGAGGTCCTAGCCACGGCTATTAGACAAAACAAAGAAATACAAGGAATCCAGATTGGTAAAGAAGAAGTCAAAATGTCACTATTTGCAGATGACATGATATTGTACATAAAAAACCCTAAAGACTCCACTCCGAAACTATTAGAACTAATATCAGAATTCAGCAAAGTTGCAGGATACAAAATTAATACACAGAAATCTGTGGCTTTCCTATACACTAACAATGAACTAATAGAAAGAGAAATCATGGAAACAGTTCCATTCACAATAGCATCAAAAAGAATAAAACACCTAGGAATAAACCTAACCAAAGAAGTGAAAGACCTATACCCTGAAAACTACAAGACACTCTTAAGAGAAATTAAAGGGGACACTAACAAATGGAAAATCATCCCATGCTCCTGGCTAGGAAGAATTAATATCATCAAAATGGCCATTCTGCCCAAAGCAATATACAGGGAAGTTCAAGGAAGGGACCCTATCAAATTACCAACCGCATTCTTCAATGAACTGGAACAAATAGTTCAAAAATTCACATGGAACCACCAAAGACCCTGAACAGCCAAAGCAATCCTGAGAAGGAAGAATAAAGTGGGGGGGGATGTTTCTCCCCAACTTCAAGCTCTACTAGAAAGCCACAGTAATCAAGACAATTTGGTACTGGCACAAGAACAGAGCCACAGACCAGTGGAACAGAACAGAGACTCCAAACATTAACCCAAACATATATGGTCAATTAATATACAATAAAGGAGCCACAGACATACAATGGGGAAATGACAGTCTCTTCAACAGATGGTGCTGGCAAAACTGGACAGCTACATGTAAGAGAATGAAACTGGATCACTGTCTAACCCCATACATGAAAGTAAATTCGAAATGGATCAAAGACCTGAATGTAAGTCATGAAACCATGAAACTCTTAGAAAAAAACATAGTCAAAAATCTCATGGACATAAACATGAGTGACTTCTTCAGGAACGTATCTCCCCAGGCAAGGGAAACAAAAGCAAAAATGAACAGGTGGGACTATATCAAGCCGAAAAGCTTCTGTACAGCAAAGGACACCATCAATAGAACAAAAAGGCATCCTACAGTATGGGAGAATATATTCATAAATGACAGATCCGATAATGGGCTGATATCCAAAATATATAAAGAGCTCACACACTCAACAAAGAAAAAACAAATAATCCAATTAAAAAATGGGCAGAGGAGGTGAATAGACAGTTCTCTACAGAAGAAATTCAGATGGCCAACAGACACATGAAAAGATGCTCCACATCGCTTGTCATCAGAGAAATGCAAATTAAAACCACAATGAGATCTCACCTCACACCAGTAAGGATTGCCACTGTCCAAAAGACAAACAACAACAAATGTTGGCAAGGTTGTGGAGAAAGGGGAACCCTCCTACACTGTTGGTGGGAATGTAAATTAGTTCATCCATTGTGGAAAGCAGTACGGAGGTTCCTCAAAATGCTTAAAATAGAAATACCATTTGACCCAGGAATTCCACTTCTAGGAATTTACCCTAAGAATGTAGCAGCCCAGTTTGAAAAAGACTTATGCACCCCTATGTTTATCGCAGCACTATTTACAATAGCCAAGAAATGGAAGCAACCTAAATGTCCATCAGTAGATGAATGGATAAAGAAGATGTGGTACATATACACCGTGGAATATTATTCAGCCATAAGAAGAAAACAAATCCTACCATTTGCAACAACATGGATGGAGCTAGAGTGTATTATGCTCAGGGAAATAACCCAGGCGGAGAAAGACAGGTACCAAATGATTTCACTCATATGTGGAGTATAAAAGCAAAGAGAAACTGAAGGAACAAAACAGCAGCAGAATCACAGAACCCAGGAATGGACTAACAGTTACCAAAGGGAAAGGGACTGGGGAGGATGGGTGGGAATGGAGGAATCAGGGCGGGAAAAAGAAAGGGGGCATTACAATTAGCATGTAAAATGTGTACGGGGTAAGGGGAAGGCTCTACAACACAGAGAAGACAGGTAGTGATTTTGCAGCATCTTACTATGCTGATGGACAGTGACTGTGAAGGGGTATGTAGGGGGGAGTTGGTGAAGGGGCGAGCATAGTAAACATAATGTTCTTCATGTAATTGTAGACTAATGATACCAAAATAAAAAAAAAAATGAATCACAGTCTCAGGCACAATGCTGGAAAGGTTCAAGAATAATAATTTACAACTTGTCTCTGGATAAGGACTATAAACCTTCATTCTCCCTCCTTTTGCATAAAGAGATTAGTTTCAGTACATAGTGTACCCATGAATCAAACTAGCCCAAGGTGTGAACAAACAACAAAAAATTCCTAGCAACTTCAAACGTCCGGCCAGGTCTTTGTGTAGATAGAGAATGGGCGTCAAAGAGCAACCAGTTTTATTATTGTTTAAAATATGTTATTTTGGTAAAGTGCTGAAAATGGCTTCAGACTGCCATATCTGAAAACTGGTACTTGTTTTCATGTGTGTTTTCAAGAGGAGCATGTGTGTGTGCCTGCTTGTTTGTTGTATTAAAAAGCTGCTGGTTGATAACAAGAATGAGGAGACTTATGAGCATTCTTTTCTACTCTTTTCTAGAGATTGACAAACTATGGCACCAAATTCCATTCTCAGTTGTTCTGCTAAAGCTTCCTGTGTAAGTCTAGAGTGAATTAACTCAGACTGTGAGGAATGGCCTGTTACTGGCACCTATATTCCTGGGATTGCAAAGGTAAGAGGAGGGACAGAGATTCTAGGACTAAGGCCAAACCCTACAGGGGTGGGGCTCTGGGGCAGAGCTCCCCAAGGAGACTAAGGCTCCAGGTAGGGAAGTTCAAGGAAGGGACTCTATGGTCTGCCTTGAGACAGGGAGGATGGAGAATAAGAAAAGATAGGAGGTGGGGTGTGTTCAAGAGGGGAAAACGCTGTGAAGTGTTTAACTCTTAATGCTTTTCCCTTGTATGGTGAGGAAAATCATATTTAATCTACCATCTTCCATTTTTTTGCTTTTTATGCTAGAGTTCCCTTTTCATTAATCATTAACTTCTTGGTAAAACCTGATAGCTTTGTCTGGTTATACCAGGAGGAATAAAAGCCGGAGACAACGAAATCAAGTGTGTCCTACTCAACACACACCCCTTGTACTGAACTTGACTGCAGCAGTTTCAAGAGACCAGGGACAAAGAAAGCAGTGGTCTGTGCTGGAGAAAGGGGCTGGTGAGCGGGAGCTCAGAAACCTCCCCATCGGCTGAGAGGCAGATGGATCAGGCATGGGCAGGAAACAGATTCTGTCTCTCCAGATAAAGGTGACCCTCAAGGGGGAAGGCTGATGCCTGCATCACGTCAGTATAACTTGAAAACTCACATGTTCTTTCTGTTGAACATGGGAAGAGTTACTATCAATAGTATGCAAGTTGAGCACTATTCCCATGCACACCCAGGTAGTATTTTATATCAATATATGACAACAGTTGGGCCCAACTTTACACTGTTCAAAGTTAGACTATCAAGTAACATCTAGCAAAAGTGGTGAATTGTAAACTAAAAGCCTATACATTGCAGCTGCTTATTATGACTTGGCTATTGGCCCCTTCTCTTGTTTATACCAAGCTGTCTCGATGGACTATTCTCCCAATTATTTATATGTCTTTATCCAATGACTTTACCTTCCTCCTCAACCTTTCTAGAGCTCTTATTGTCTTTACCTCGAACTGGGACTCAGCATCCTCTATCCTACAATATTAATTACGTTTTCATCAGTTCTGTCTCTTCAACTAAATTGGAAACCCCTTAAGGGAATCAAATCTGTCTCTGGAGAACGCCTCTATCTATGTTTATTATGAAACACTTATTATTAAAATGATGACCTTATTGCTTTCTATATGAAGAAATGCACAAATGATTCATGTCGTCTTAATAGAGCAACTGAAATATAAAAGAAGTTGGAGAGTTAAAAGTATATTATTTCAATGCAAGACTCCTTAGATATCAATGAAATACTGTAAAGAAATGGGTGTTTGCCCAATATCAGCAAATGAGAAGACAATGTGCATGTATCCTTGTGACATAACCAGGAGACTTTCATTTTAATAAGATGACAATTGTTTCACTAATATCCATGTAATGACTGGCTACAACCAAATGAATATGAAAACCGTAATTATGGAGAGAGTGACAGCTTGAGCATTTTTACAACTGATAATCCAGTGGACACAAAAAAAATTACTATATGAGGCAGGCTGGAAGAAAGTCTTGTAATATTACTATTTTTCTCATTCAGAGAAAGAAAAACCGAACAGTTGAATTTCACTAATAAGTATATTACACACAAACACTTATTTCTGTTCAGTGTCCTAGTACATTGAGTATTTTAATGTATCTTCCACCTTAGAAAGTAGATCTTGTGCATCATTTCACCACCATGAAGTCAGGATTTTAGACATGGAAGAAACATAGTCCATTTAATTCAGCTCCTTTACTTTTGATCTAAGAAAATTCAGGGCAAAGGAGTACAACAAGTTACTTGAAATCACACGGCTCACCTATAATTTTTGGCCTAGTATATTCACTGACATTAGCCACTGTCACCATGGAAAGTTACACCAAGCTCTGTCAAACCAACAAACCAAAAAAGCTGGAAATACTGGTTCTGTAAATATGACAGAGCAGACATGTGGGGATATCCTTACCAGTACACAAGGATTAAACATGCTAGAGATTTTATGAAAAAAAAACCCCAACTCTTTAAAAGCATGGCTGGACTGGGGTAAGATCAACAATTAGAGGTTAGGCATCTCCAGCAGTTTTCTGGGTACGTGAGCCTCGGAGCAGGCGTGTTTCTTTGGTATGCCTTGCAGTCCTCAGGCAGTAGCACACACAGGGCAGGGACAAAGCCTGGCATCGAAGTACAGCAGGAGGTCATCAGCAACCCCTGCACACAGCAGGTACCAACACAGGGCAACAACCCAGAGAAGATGCAGGAGTGAAAAACACAGCCCACAGGACACTTGTCTTTTCTTGGTGTTGCCACTGAGGGAAAACAAAAAGTAAGAGTGCTTTACCCCAAGTCTGTTTTCCAGCAAGTGGGGCCAGGATTCATATGTGATAAGGAAAATCTCAGGAAAAAAATTTGAGTTAGCAAATGAGTAATGTCCCTAAGTACCCAGCAGAAATAATTTATAAACAATTTCTAGAAAAACACTTTCTTAAGCACAGGCCACAAAGAATTTTTATAGATGAATCCCAACATGAGCTCAGTGTAAAAAATATCTCTAAGTACATGAGGAAGGAAATCCTATGAATGAAATCTGCAAAAAAACAAGAAGTATGATTGGCAAGACTGATGATATATAATTAACATGTACAGAATATAAAATAGTCTCTATTTAAATAGAAGAGTATATGAAAGTGTGGAATGCATGAAAATGAGTCTATTAAAACCGATCAGGAAATACGGAAATAGAAGCAAACAGAACTTATAGAAATGAAAAGGACTCGAATCTAAAACTTGAATAAAACTCAAAATATAAAATTTGACACAGTTGAAGAGAAGCTTTGTCAACTGACAACAGACATATCAACAAATTACATGCAAAGCAGCACTGAGAGAAAGAAGAAAATGGCATAAATGATCAAAGTGGTTCAGAGGCATAGGAATATAGAGGCGGCTCTAACCCAGTGCAGTTCAAGTGTGTTCCATACACTAACTAATAGCACTGTCATGGGCATATTATCAAGACACTGTGTAGACCCACCGTGTGGTAGGAAGTTGTGCTGTAATCAGTCCTCCAGAAGATATTTTTGTAGGCTGAATTTGGCAAGCATTAGTCTAAAATATCTCTGAGTTCTAACAGAGAACATATAAAATACTGGAGTGGGAACACTAAAAATTGACAGTTGTAAATTTATTAAATTAATGAATGACACCAGTCCTTGGACTCAAGAAGCTCAAGGGATTCCAAAGAAGATAAAAAAGAAATCCTCACTTCTGGTAAAAATGAGGAGCATGCAAAAATGATAAGAAGATATTAAGAACAGTTAGTGAAGAAATTCAACTTAAACTCATAGGCAATCAGAGGAATATAGTCTTACCTACTCAGTTCAGAGAAAAGCAGACGAGAGGGCTATAGGAAAGATGACTTCAAAATGATAACATTCACGAAACTATACCTAATGTGCTTGACTCTACAAAGAGAAGATTTTGTAAAACTGGCAAAAATTTTAGGGATTGAATGGCTGATAAGCACATGGAAAACTAAGAAAAATTTTATAAAGTCTAAAAATTACTCTCTAGGGAAAACAAAATGTTTTGTAATAAAAGTAATCAATCTATACCTTGCTCCTCTGTGAACAGCTTTTTTACACTCCTGCTAATATAAATGATCACGTAATGACCTAACAGAAAGAACAGCATAACCGTACTGGCAGGATGAGGGCTGGAAGGCGTGCATGTATTATAAGAAGGTGACTCGGAGGAGCAATGAACATGTTTTACTTTTTGGCAAGCTTTCTTAAGCGAGCTGACTGTTTAAATATAAGCATGTTTAACTTTCATAAAATACCATCTTACCTTCCTGCTTACTGGCAAAAATATCGAAGTTTGAAAATACAAAGTGTTGCTGAGTATGCGGGGCCCCAAGAATCAGTTAGGGCTGGTGTGAGTTTACCTTTATGTAACCCTTTAAGAAATAACTTGGCATTGCATGGCCAAGTTGGATATGCACAAACTCTGTCTTCTAGCTTATTCTTATGTATGTACCCTAGAAAGACTCCTGTACATCTGTACAGGGAACATGCCAAGAGTGGAAAGAAGGGCATTGTTTGCATGTGTCTAAGCCCTGGGTTCTATCCAAAGGTTAAGTAGGAGAATGAACTACAGAAACTAACATATTCATGTAGCAAACAGTATACAGTATGCAGCCGTGCACATGAATGAACCAGAATAAGACACAGCAGCTTGGATGAATCTCCAACAGATAAAAGTTCAGGAAATAAGACACAGAGGAATACCATTTCACTTAAATAAAACTCAAAACTACACAAAACTAAGTTAACATATAGTTTAACGATGTTTCCTATATATAAAACATAGAGGAAAAAAAAGTACATACAAGTAAAGGAATGTGTAGTCCAAATTTCCAAATAGATGGGATCATTACTAGGGAAAGAGAGGCTGCAAGGGTGAGGAAGGGGTCACCCAGCAGCAGGGTTTTATTTTTTTAACTGTTTTGGTGAGTTTTCTTATTCTTATTTAAGCTGAAGCTCAAGTTATATATACTCTTTTATATTTCCCATTTTAAAAAAGCAAAGCACAAACTGATTCACGCCAACATATCCACAGTGTGATTTCTCCAACTGTCTGATCTCAGCCTCTGCAAACTTCACCTTCTCTCCACTTCCTGCTTCCAGCATCCATTTCATTTGTGCAGCGTTCATGGTGCCTCTTAGCTTCTAACCTTGTGCTGCTCCAGCTAGACTTTTCTTCATCTTTGGTTTCCTGTATTTATACACAACCTTCCTGTAGTGGCCTGGCCTCTGGGAACTCCCATTCACATGGACTGTTCTGGAGGAAAATCCCACCTGGACTGACCCAGTTCACATACAGACATCAGAAGAACAAAGGCTCTGCATCTTTATATTCCCCACCCAGACCTGTTCTTTAAACCACACTGACAGTGTGTCAAACAAGACAGCCTGGGCCAGGTCACCACCCCTAACAGGTAAGGAAAGCTCTATGAGCGGAGCCTGTTGTGTGACCACAGAGCCAGACACCTTTCAGCCACTAGGAATACAAGACCTTGAATGGATTTAGAGGGACAGATTGGGGAAGAAAAAAGGCCCCTCATTCTCACTGAAAATCATCATGACTTGCAAAGACGCTCATGAGCATTAGCAATGCAGATCCTAGCTCCCAGCCTTCTCTGCTGCGACTGCAGCCTGGTACAGCATCCAAAAAAAAAAAGGAAAAAGGCAATCGTCTTCCAGTACCTCCACTTTGTAATCCAGGGTGGTGATCATTAAAGAAGAAAATACTCCTGCTCTTAACCATCTATCGGAGCAGAAACAGCTTCGTCAGGACTAACAGAGGCTCCTGACACCCACAGTAAGATGGTAATACTCAGAGAGCAAAGCAATGAGAACAGGAGCGGCTGAGTGACCACAGGGCTCACGTCAAGCCTAACAGGGCAGGAGCCGGAGCCTTGATCATCATCCGCTATTCTAAATTTCTGGTGTTACAGAATTATTTGTTAGATATGGGTTAAATGGTTGCTTTTCATAATCTCAGTCCACAAGATCGGAAATGTTTACGATGTCCCTTTCCTGTTCATTGTAACAGTTCCCCTATGTTATTTTGAGAAAATTTCCCCATTTCAGAAATGTTCTCATCCAACAATCCTAAAAGTCTAATATGTAAATGTGACTATGGAGATATGACAAGATTCCTTTCTTTTGTTTTTGTTTTTCCCTAAGAACATAATCTCATAATTAAGCTAAATCTTAGTATGGGACAAAAATGCACGTATCATCTGATAATTGTTTGGACATGGCCCTGCCTCCCCCGACCCTGAAGAGTTACTTGTACTTGTTACACTGCTGAAATCAGTGTCAGGTATTTTAGATGATCACCTCTTGGCTGCGCAGGCAGTATCGCCTGGTCCAGTTCCTCGGCACAGTACCATGCCAAAATATAATGAACTCCCTGTGTCAGTGACATACCTTAACTTCTTAGAGCCTGACTTGGCTGTTGCCAGGAGTTATTGCTGTAACTCTTTTCTGCAACCTCTCTCGCTACTGACTTTAGGAGGGGCTGGGGATCTTTAATTTCTTTAAGATTCAGGCATCTGACGATACCGTGGGAGCAGGTGTTCATATCCCTTTTGTTAATCATGTTACCAGTCATAAGATGAACATGACTGCAGGGTGTAGGCTTCAGATTCTAGATTTAGGCCACATAATTCCTAAATAATTCTGTACCTTAAAGATGGTATCAAATGGCTAATGGGAGACCCCATTCTAAAAGAAGAGCTATTTGGCACTTTTTTTTTTTTTGTCTTAATTGGAACACCCACTCACTCTTTCCTTCTGCAGGGGCTGCACTGTAATTTCTTGTTGGCAAGAGGGACTCCAGACAGTTCAGTAGGTGTGTGTGCTGTGCTTTCAGTGGTGTGCCTACACAGGCATCAGGTAACTTCAGTTAGTTTCTAGTAAGAAATCAATGACCTAACCACTTGCTGAAACTCTGGATCCCTTGACCACAGGCCATGGGAGTGAGAACAGCAAATTATTCGAGTTGTCTTTGGCATACCACTTAATCTTGTTAACTTGGGAAGTAAAGATGTAAAGAAAAACGCAAAGCCTAGCTTTCCACAATGCTTATGTAAGCAGATTTCTCAAATCTAGATCAAAAGATAAAAGAAGGCCCAAACCATTGTCTATACTTGTTACTAGTTTGTTGTCATTTATAATTAACCAGGAAGTGTCTGCGCAGTGCCCATAGATAAACCCTGCAAAAGGACAGCCACAGATAAGAAGGTGGAAACTGTAGTTTTGTACAATTTACTAAGAGAACATTCGTCTATACAGCACTCATTTCAAAGATTAGGGTCTGGACAATAATTATAGAAACCTAAGGCTATACGCCAGGAAACTTCTCCTTGCGTATCTTCTATCCTTTTATGAAGACCAAGCACTAAAAAGGCTGAGTAAAATTCATAAAAGTACTGTAATATTTGTATAATGTTGGAGTTCCTAAAAACACATAATTGATGCAAACACAAAAGTGCATGCTTCTGCATGCATACGTGTGAACACACACACACACACATACACACACACACACACACAAATGTACAGTGCTCAAAACTAGGGTTTTTAATGATAATGAAACATCCTGATAAATGTACCATGGCCTGAAGAAATACATTAATTTCCACTGCTGCCTTCTGTGGTCCTTATTTCTGATTCTAGGAGCAATGTGAATATTTCTGCACTGTGTATAAAAGCAATAGAGTCTCCATGTGATTATGTTTAGAGTTATAGCTAACCAGGAAGCTGTAGGTAAAAGACATTTCCTCTTGATAAACAGTTACTTTCAAAGAATGTATTTTCTATTTGTTTATAAGATGCAGGTGAAGTCAGACAGATAGAAACATCATTAAGATCTGCTAATGAATCACCCACCTATTTGCACTGGGAATAAGTGTTTGAACTCAGTGCTGTATGTACATTTGAAGAAATACAATTACTGCTTAACAAATGTGTTACATTTAGTTGGTATGCCTGGATGAATACTAACTACAGGCAAGCGCTGGGTCTGTTATGCCAGGAAAGCACAGTACATCAGTGGCAACATCCCATTTCCCCTAAGCAAACACATATTTATATTTTTATGTTAAATATATTTATCAAGTCAGAGTTACTGTTTTAAAATTAATACTACTCTTTTTCACCAATAACACATTTACTGTAAAAAATGTAGAAAGTAAAGAAGAAATAATAGTTATCAATGACCCTATCGTTCATCGCTAACCACGGTTATAATTTCAGTGTCTGTGTTATCTATCTCCTATAGGTACACAAACACATTTACAGATACACAAGTATCCCTATTGGAAGCAGAGGATGAGGTATATGTACATACAGAAGTGTTAGTCTTTATAATACTACAATACCGTCTTTTGATTTTTCTCCTTAGCACGTTACTGAAATACCACAGTGGTAATAATGTCTAAACTAAAGATGACACCAGGTAAAAACAGACAATGGTGGGTTGACTGTAACTGGCTCATGACCACCTTCCAAAGTTCTTCCAATGTTCTGTGTTGCATCCCAGTTTTTCTTGATTCAAACTGCTCCCAACATCTCACCACTTCTGTAAAGAATGCTTTAATCCTGTAGAAAAAGCTACGGTGTGTTTCTCTTTGATTTTTCCATGTCTAAAGAGGTAACTCTTGTTCCCCAGCTAGACTCACTCCCTAATTATCTACATGTTTAAAGCAGAGATTATGTTCCATCTGCCCTTTCCAAACCTACCATAACACCTGACACAGAAGTGCTCAGAAAGTGTTATATTTGCTAAAAGGTATTGTAGGCCAGTGCCCGCATTAAATAAAAACTTTAATTACTGTTACTCTATATTTTTCCAGGTATTCTCATGTCATTTATATTCCTCAGTGGGTCAACAGTCTCTACTGAATTCAATAGAGAGAAGATACTACTAGTTTAACTGGGGACTCCTTAGCAAAATTATTTAAATGAAGGTGCTACATATATTTATATAAAGATATATACCTCTTCAAAACAAAACCCTAAAAACTAAAATGCTTTTAGGGAATTAAAGCTCTAAAAGAACACAGATCTCACTGTTAGCAAGGACCAGCAGGCTGAAGTCAGGAGGGAGCCGGGTCTAAGTCTTATTATTCTGTGACTTAAATGTATCATCTGTCTTGACCTTGACCAGCAAGAGTCTAGGAGGGCAGAAAAGAGAATAAAAATCTCAACATAAGAATGCAATTCCTTTATCTTTTCATTATGGATTTTCTGAGGAACACCCCTTTCTACTTGAAAGTGTCCTGGTTCAAAGCCCCCACCCCACAAAACACAACTATGAAAAGTGAGGTTCCAGGTTTTCTGCCCAGGAAAACATTTCACTTAGATCATAAATGCTGAAAAGAAGAGTGGAAGTACTAGAAACAAGTGAGAATCAGCTTAAAGAAATTTTTTTTTTTGGATGGAGAAATATTCCACTTGGGTTCAATGAAGTCTTACGGTTTACATCCATTTCCCTCAGCAGCTCTTTCCTTGTTCTGTTAAAGGGTCACCTGGAGGCTAAAACTGCAAACCGCGCGGCATGCATGCATCTTCCTAACAGGACACAATGCGTGCCCGGAGGATTCAATAACTAATTAGAGAGACCAGGCTGCTACTTCAGCTTCCTCAAAAAACAGGAAATGGAGCCCAAATAAGGGCTCTATCGCGCTTCAGAGAATTCCCCTAAGCAGCTAGCTCCAGGAAGCTTGTCCGAGGGCTCTGAGGTGCATGAAAGAGAGATTTATATTCGGACAACAAAACCAGACTGGTGCGGAAAGAGGAGGTGGGGAGCTGGGGCAGGTTGCAGTGTGTGAACTCTCCAAATGCCAGAAGTGGGAGGCATTAAACACAGGGTTTCTGGAACTACCCTGCCCAGAAGTCACTCTGATTGCTCAAAACAGATCTGTGGGATAGAGAGACAAAGATCTACAGAGTCCCTGCCTATTACTGCATTTACATCTGCTATTTTGAGAAGACTCAGTCCCAGGATTCTGCTGGTTACTGCTCCAAGTCTCACTGTTTGGTATGTATCTATGTCAACAGAAATTCGTGGTATAAAATATCTGACTCTTGGATTATAGATGCCATAAAGTGTAGAAGTACTAGAAACAAGGGAGAATTCACGTTAAAATATGAATTTTTTTATGAAGAAATATTACAAGTGGGTTCAAGAAACTTTACATGCATTTCTATTAGCTGGGCACAAGTGTGATGAGCCATAACCCTTCAAGACATTAGGGAAGAACTTCCTCATGAAGGGAGAAAATGCTATGCATTCTTGAAACAGAATCTGGTATGTCCTTTATCAATGAGCAGAAACAGGCTCATAAGAGGTAGCCAACCTGCGTGAGGGTCCTTAGTGGTCTCCTTGTTATTTTTCAGTCTGATATAATTAGCCCAGAGATCTTTTAAAATGCTCAAAATGGTGTTATGTTGTAGAACCAGGAACTGAGTGTGATGAGAAACTTTCCTTTCTGAGTTCTACAGCCACTTGAATTCTCAAGGTCTTATAAATACCTAGGGGAGGGGGAAGAGGGATGGAAGATGTTTTACCAGCATACATCAACACAGCCACAGTGCAAACTTCTTTGTTTCCCATTCATGGATTACTGACAACAGTGGTGCTAGTGGGACATAAGGACTTTCTTTCAATGCCCAAAGCATGGCCATGGACATGATGCTGTAGGCCAAAGGGAACTCCATTCCTCCTTTTTCAGTTAACCACTTACAACTCAATCCCTTCTTCCTATTCTTTCTAAGAATATCAGGAGATCAAAAACCCTGACTCTATGCAAGCCTCAGTTTCAAACCGTCAGAGTCTAGATTTCTGACTATTTGTTAGCAATTACAAATGCCCAGGATACATTACCACTTCTAATGTGGTAGAGAGACAAATCTGAAATGTGCATAGTGAAACTGTGGGCAGGAGTGGATGTTTAAACCAGTGAGAAACAGAGCTGATGGCCCAATGCCTCCGACAGCTTGATTGTTCTCTGCTTCTTTTCTGTAGGTATTTTGAGCAAAATGATGGCCTGCACATGAAGGTGGGGAAGGATGAAGAATCTCAGGCTAGTATCTTGACAATGACCAGGTATTTGTTATCAAATTTCGATTTTGCTGATACAGCTTAATTAAAATGGTAAAATAACCTCTTCAGATCTCATTCTGGTCTCTACTCTCCTCCCCACCTGTGAGCGTTCTAAAACATTTGTAGACATTCAGAAGCCATCAAACGATTTTTGAAGTCACGGGAAGGACCGATCTGCCTGTTAAATCTCAACTGTAGCACTTTTCAAACGGAGATGGGCTGAATGAAGGAGGTGAGTCAAGAGGCAAGGGTAGAATTAGGGAAGTGGTTCCCAGCTGAGGGCTGATTTTGCCTCCCTGAAGAATGTTTGAGAATATGTGGAGACATTTTTAATTGTCACGACTGGAGGGAGGTACTAGTGGCATCTAGTGGATAGAAGCCAGGGATGCTTTTAAACATCCTACTCTGCATAGGTGAGCAACCCACAGCGTATCTGACCGCAATGTCAATAGTGCTGAGGTTGACAAATCCGGACCTAGGCTGACCACTAACTCTCACTTTCCTATAGACAAGAATTATGACCAGAAGCTATGTGTTCAGAAGCTATGTGTCCCTCTCGTTGAGGATACCCTCCTTGCATGCTTCCAAGCTTGAAATATGTAGCCACTTGGTGGGTGTTAGCTATTCAACAAAGGGCACATATTTAGCAGATTTCAAGTAGCACAGGGAGAACAAGAAAACAATTCTTGGAACTAAAGACAGGAAAAAGTAGTAATTTGTAATTATGCCAAAATGTATCTTCTGTGAGCTTAGTGCATCATTAAAATGTCTTCTAGGTGCTTAATGTGTCATTAAAATTAAATCTGTATCTGCCAAAAACAGTACCTTCCAGTAATCTTTGGAGTATATGCCAATTAAATTTAGCGAATGCTTTGAGATCAGCCAGGACCCCAGCTAGGAAGGCAATCTGTTGGTATACCTTCTCTCCTGACTGATTTAACATGTGGACTGAACTGACTTGGGCTTAGTAGGGTTGAGGAGCCCTCCTTAGCCAGTGCCCCAGGGTTTATCAGGGAACATAAAAACTCACTGGTTAAAGCCTAAGTGCAATCCTAGAGATAAAACTAAGGGTTTTCCAGTGAAAGACTTGGAGTCAGAGAAAAGACAGAAAAATCTCTAAAAACGTGTTATCTCATGTTGTTTCTAATGCTTTTGTGATTGGAGACCTATAAAAACTTAAGAATATGATATGCTATTAGTAAAATATGGACAAAGAGAAAAAGAGCAAAATAAAAATCTCTGGATTCTAGGACCTGGGTTCTAAAATTGCTTTCATTAGCACCCAAGCCCCACAGATCATACACAGCGATAAAACAAGGTGAGAGGCAGCCGTCCTCCTTCACTCGTACTGTATTAGTACAAGGATATAGCGTTGAGATCTGCCATTTCCACCGACCTGCAAGAGTACAGTCAATGAGAGGAGGTGGGTCAGACTCTTGCCCAGAGAGAAGTTGTTCCTAGGGTCAGAAAGCCAGGGGAAAGTTAAAGATCTCAGGCAGAAAACGTAATCTGAGGAATGGCAATGGGCTGTACGGAGATAGTCCAGCTCCTTGCTCTTCACTGCATGTCTCTATATGAGAGGGTCCTCAGGGCACTAAATTGTGAGATGGTGCTCCCACGTGCACCCAGGGAAGCACCTGGAGAAATAACGTCCCTATGAAACCATGCCAGCCCTTTCCATTTAGATTATAAAAATCCTAGACAGCACTTGGAATTGGGATCTGGGAGCCTGCAGTTTTAGATAAATAACACTGTTTTCAAGGTCTGCGTACTTAGCGGCACCGAGCTTCAATCTTTCTGAGCAACCTTGAACAGTATTTTCACACGGGCTCTGTGAATGGAGTCCAAGAGTCTGCATTCTCCTTTCCTTCTATATATGAAATGACACAGAATATGCTATACTGACTGTCATAAAATATTACAAATTGTAGAGTAGGACTCAATCTCTAATGAAGGCTGGCATTACTTTTAAAATGAAGGTATGTATGTTCTCACTAAGGGAAAGATACTTATGCCCTTGCAGGCCACTGACTTAGTCAGCAAAGATCTGATCAGGCTTACTATCCCAGTGACCTCTGACCTTCCGAAGGTTGTAGACTCTCTTGTGTATTTCTTGGTTGGCACTAAGATAATGTTAGATAGCCATAGTCCTGGTGGCCTAAAACTGAAAAGAGAGTGAATGATCAGAAGATTTTGGAAGCTGTAAAATACTGCTTAGTAGACTGTGTTTTATCCATGGAGATGAGTATGAACATGGGGCAAATCCCACTCTTCAGTGTGTGTGCCACATAAGAGCCAATTATATATCTATTTTGATTGCATATGTATACCTTGTAAAAGTGTGAGACACTTGTCTCTTTGAGAAACTTTCCAAAACTTACCTATATTTTGTGAATGTCTATATTAAATGCACAGTTCCAGGATTTGATTGGGCCCAAATTTAGTCCACTTTTCATTTCTCAAACAGGCCACCTTCCAAGCAAAAAGAAACCGAAAGAAAGGATGTGCTCTACGGCGTTAAAGTTACAGTTCAGACAGAGAGAGACAGTCGGGAAGAGGGTGGGAGAGTTAGGTTTAAATGACCAAAAGAAAACTAACAGGACAAAAATTCTAAGAAGTCTATTCCACAATTTTCCTTTACTCACACAGAGGGACTTGGACATATTTTACAATTTGGGATCAGTTAAATAGGAACTGTCCTATAGATCAGAATTCCCACAGAGACATAACATTTAAAATGACAAGTGGGAAACACCTGTGAGTTTCTGGGGATTTTTAGATTTTGGAAGACCTAATTATTTGTAATCAGAGAGAATTTGTGGTGAGACCTTTGACTGCAGTCTCGTTCTAGGTTACCTTTCCCAAAGCACATCTGTAATAATGGAAGATGCCTGAGATTCATCACACAAGGGCTTCCTAGCTACAGTGAAGCCTCCTTACACCTCAAGTAGGAATTAAGCAGAAACTGGGATTTTATAATTGGTAGAAACCACCATTTTCACTTTCTTAATTTAAAATTGTGAAGGACTATAGGAAATATCTTAACTATCTTTCAAAAGAATAAAATGAACCATGAACATAATTTTAAAAGTCAAAAGATTTTCCATGAGTGTACGATATTGTGATCTGGCTGATGGTTACATGGGGTACACACATGTCAAAATTCATCAAGCTGTACACTAAGATTTGTGCATTTTATTTTATGCACCTCTCCATAAAAAAAGATTAAATAAATTACAATATTTTCCTCTATAACTCCTTTCCTCAATCTGACTTACAGGAGACTTAACAAACATTACATAGAAAAATGAAATAAACGAATGCAGGTATAACTACTATACCCCTGATTTCTTTAACCGTGTCTTAACTATAGTAAGTCTCAGTATTAGTTAAGAGGCTCATTTTAGTTGTTTTCACTCCCTCTTGATATATCCTGATGATAGTCTCAGGATATATTACATTCCCTTTTATTAGAGGACAAAGAACAACACATGAGAAAAATTAAAAGATAGAGAGGATACAGTCCATTCCTGTAGTTGTCATTCATTTAGCCAAACTGAAAATCCATTTTGTGCGAGATACTATTTGCAGGAGCTGAATTCTTATTCAGGGTTTTTTTTGTCTGTACCTATACCAGTCTTCACATGCAGGCACTGCACCTATTTTAGTTGATTCCCATTATAATCTTTCTCAAAGCCTGGCATTTAAGCTATATACCTTCTGGTTTAATTACTGTGAGACAAGCTTTTATCCTTAAAACAAAACTACGGGCAGGAAATGAAGATGAAATATCTTCTTTCACTGCCGTGGATTAAAAAGCAACTGCCTTTTCTTAGAGATGGAAAATGTGTGAACAACCTTTAATTGGTACACATGTAGTTCCTGGAATAAAATATATGAAGGAAAGAGTCTATGCAGGGATACACCACTGCTTTTCCATTTTTTCCTCACTATCCTTCTCAAGATCTACATGGCTCTGACTCAGAGACATGCCGGGCAGTGAGGGCAGAGTCACAGCTGTCCCGGATGAGAAACGCAGTAAAGGGACATGGTCTCTCATGTTGTAGGCTGGTGCATAGGGACTAAAGAGCAGGGTCAGCAAAACGCATAGTTCAAAAAGCAGCTCTTGAGTAATATCAGAGGGTAAGTGTCTCTTGAAAGTACCTCATTACCTGGCAAGGAGGAAGGGACCCTCTCCTAGGAACGGAGAGCATCGCCTTTCCCCTTGATTTAAACCTGTGAGAAATTCCAATTAGCACAAGAGACGCCAATGCCGACAAAGTAAGTTGAATTCCCTGGTTAAGATACCATCACTGTGTGTTTATCTCATCATCACGGTTTAATATGCAGGACTGGTACTGTCCAGTCCTGATTACCCCAGACCATACAGAGAGGCCCATGAAAACGTGAAATCAAATACCATCATTTGCATCCATCCCAAATTTGGGCTCATCATCCCTGGCCCCCTCTCAATTTCACAGATGTATTAAGGTCACAGGGCTACCCCACAAGGGCTTTGGGAATTTCCGAAGGAAGGTGAAGGAGAAATACATACAAACAAATTTATTCTCTGCAAGATCATTCTTTTGATGGGTGTGACAACTGAAACTGAGGTAGCCACAAAGAAAAGTGTGATCATTAAAAAAAAAAAAAAAAAAAGACAAAAGAGGAAGACCCCCCCTTCAGGGTACTGATCTGTTTATGGATGTGCAGCATAGACTATGTGTGCTCCTAACCGGACATCCCTTCAGGAAACCCAGCTGGAACTTCTATTTGGCAAAAACTAATAGCAATTAACGGTGCTGTGGGCTTGGACTTGTTCATACTGCAATTCGACTTCCTATGTTTCAAACATCTCTTCCTTATTGCTGGAATTAGAGTTGGTTTATTTGTGTTTTCTCCATAGAAGTCAGAATGAGTGCAGGATCAGACCTCAAGCAGACATGAAGAATGGCACCACTAAGGGACAGCCCCTGTGAAATTAACTTATGATTGATCTGCTCTCAGAGGAGCACATGGAGTGCTGTTGGGATTATTCTGAAAGACTCTGGGGCTGCCAGCATCTGATGTGTTCACAGGGATGCAGCTCGTCTCCAAAATATTTGGATGGGCAAGATATATGAAGACCTAGTGAGAACGGGAGGGGAGGATATGCTTCTAGAGGGCCCAGTGAGGATCCCCCCCACCCTCAGACACTGTCCTAGGCCCACGGAGTTCCTCACCCACCAGGGACAGATTCTGAGGTGTCACCTGGTCTGCAAGGCAATCTGTGAACAGGACTTTACCTAAATCAGTGGTTACATGGTGGGGCAATTTTGCCCACCACTTGGGGAACATTTGTGAATGTCTGCAGACATTCCTGGTTGGCATAGCTGAGGTGGAGGGAGACTTCCATTGGTATCAAGTGTGTAGAGGCCTAGGGATGCTACTGAATGTCCCACAGTCCCCAGAACAGCCTCCTTCACAAAGATCATTGGGCCCCAAATGTCAACACTTCAGGAGACCCCGTCTAAATCAAAGGACGTATCTTTTACTTGTTCCAATCTAGGCCATTCACCATCTCCTTTACAACAGATGCTCAGTTACTGAAAATGATTACTTATAGGCATAAAACCTACTGTTAGACTCTCCTTGCTTCCCCCTCCCTTGAAGGATTTGATTTACACAAATGAGCATCAAACAAATCAATACCTCCTGCATAATCCTAGGCAAACACAATTCAGAACTGGGCAGTAGGGGATGAGAACTCTAAATGATTAGGAAAACATGGTCACTATATTACTCCATGGCCTTCCCTCTATGCCACCTCTCAGCCAAAAATAAGGTTCCAAGATTTCGTCTTTCTCCTTTCTAAATACATGTTTCCTCCCCTATGTCCATTGTAACAACTTTACTTGTTTCATTTCTGTGAGGGATGAACCGCCCACCTCCCACCTGGGCGCCCCTCGGTGAAGTCTGGGAACACAGTCGTCTTCTGTTGCCTCCATGAAGAACAAAATGCCAGAGGCACAATTCTTTCCCTTTCTCCTTTCCATAGGATTTCTGATCTTCCATTTCTACGCACATAACAATTTTATTGTATATATGTCTTTTATTGTCAGCCAGCTCAAATCCTTTTGTGAAAGCAGGCGGGGTGTAAATTACAAATAAATAGATGCCACACAGAAGAACCCTTTACTACAATGTATCATGTGCTATTTATAGCAGGTTTCACATAGCCTTCATCAATGAACTGCCACCAGTCAGTGTTGTTAAAATGATTTCTTACAACGAAGGAGCATTATCATGTTTTCCAAGCAGGCAAGGCGATGAGTTATTATAACTTCTGCTCAAATTCTTATTAAGAGCTGAACTGCCTCAGACTTGGAGCTGGTCCCCTGGGCAGGTGAGCAGACCTTGGGTGAGTGACAAGGAGACAGGAAGACAAACACCTAATGGGTTAAAATAAAATGTGCCTCCGCTTTCAAAGTCAAAAGATGTTGTTGTGGGTGACAGTGACTGAGATATCACTCCACAGATGTGTCACCCTAACATTAAGGCAACACCTGAGTGTAAATACTCAAAATGAGACATGTGAGCCTGAGGCAGGGAAAGAAGAATCAGAAGGAAGAAGAGAACAGGGGTACATTCTGCCCACAATGGGGTGCCAACCGTGGTGCTAAAGGATAGCGGGGGAAAAAATAAAACCCTCGTGGACCTTCCTAAGAAGTCTGTATGTTTTGTGAAACTGTAGAAAACCCAGAGAAGGGAAAACAAAACAAAACATTAAGAATGGTTCCTGTATTTACCTTATAATTGCTCAAAAGGCACTTCCAAATCAGTACGTGCCATCCCACCGGTTTTCATGCATCTCAATTTGTAACCTTTCAAAACTATATCACTTGACTCTGTGTACCCAGGAACTCAGTACACTTCTAATGCTCTTAATTCTATCAAATAGATCCATTTAGGTCACTCTCGGGCCTGGAAATGAATGCATACAGCTCTGCAGGCGCCACCTACCCAGATCCAGGGGATCACGGGATGCAAATCTTTCTCATTTAAGCGCTCCTGTTAGTGGAGACGTGTTTTACTCCAGTGTTTCTATTCTGTAACCTTGGCTATGACTTTGTGTGCTGCCTGGTTTAGTTTACAGCTTTACACAGAAATAAAAATATGCAGGCCACTTGGTTCTTAGGGAAAATAAGCACCAAGCTCACTTGCCTTGACTGAGTGGAAATTCGGTGTGATTCTGGAGAAATGTGTAAGAGTGCAAGACAAACCAAATGGCTTATGTTTTTAATCTCACTTAGGAGTTTATAAACTGTTTTCCAAATAATCCTGATTTTCAATTATAATAACCATCTAGGGAGATAGATACCATTACCTGGAATGAGATTCAAAACCCTTAAAATCACATAGGACAATTTGCAGAGATAAAATCAAATGCCAGTTTAACTTGTGTTTGTTGTTTTTTTTTTCTACAAAGCCCAGGTTTGTCTCTTTAAATTCGAATGGATGACTGGTTTGGACAAACCTTCGAGCTTTGATTTGACTTCTTGCCAAGATTCTACCTTCCACATGACTGATCCTGACCCCAGGGACTCCAACCTATGATGAGTGACTTTTAGGTCCGTGTTTAGACAGGGTCTGTGACACTGCATCACTTGCAGGGACCCAAGTTTGTCCTGGACTCTAGAAATTTCCTATCTAGCTATTCTGAAACCAGGTATTTGGAAGAGTGTAACTGGGATCCAAACAGAAAATGATTTTTTTTTCATTTCAGCAAGCCAAAAGAGCCTAAAAGAAATTGTTCAGTATTGGACCTGAAGGTGCATATGCCCCTAAAATTATTGACTGTGGTTTAGAAAAAAGTCTCTATAAGTCAGAAAAAGGTAGGGTGCAAGGGAACCTGGCAGCAAGCAAACCAGCATGAAAAGATGAACTATGGGTTTACCTAAACATAGTGGAGTTGCAGTCCCAACTTCCTGCACCGAGTCATATGCCTGGAGAAGCACAGGATATCAAGGAGCACCAGAAGTCCGCAGGCAGTGTGGCTGCAGGCCCACTGTCCATGATGCTGTTGGAGGGAGGCAGAGGGCCTGGTGAGGAGACCGCAAGCACAATGACTTGGTGACCTAGACTCTCAGTACTGCTAGGCAGTACCTGAGAACCAACTTCTCTTCTGTATACAGGGAGCTGGTTACTGAAGTTAGAGTCCAAAGGAGGTGCAAATGCACTGACAGGCAGTCTGTAGATGTGGGATGTCAGGGGTAGTTTTGGACTATGAATGGGACTCTAAAGAAGCCGCAGTCAAGAGTGGAGACAGAGTGGCCCCTGGAGCAGGCTGGACCCACATACCTGGTGATGGAGTGGGCGGGTGAGTCAGCCTAGACTCTCTCTTGCCTGAGGCCTTCCGGTCTATAGGGTGCTAACATCCAGGAGTTGCAGAATGAATGCCCTGTGAGACCGAGTATCCCAGAGCAGAGTTAAGGTGTGACCTTGGACTGATCATGTGTACCCTCCTGCAGGGGACCAGACAGTGGAAGGGAGGGCAAGCCCTGGCTTCAGGAATGGGACCTTCGGAGGAAAAGTCTGTGTTCCTTATCTCTGAATGCAGCAGCTGCAACGGCTCAGGGGGCTGGTCAGGTCCTCTTATTCCCTGGGATGAGAGGTGAGCCATACCCCAGGACAGTCAGAAGAATCACAGGTCAAATGGCCCTCAGGCTGCAGAGATGCCAGGTCCGCCCGCTCAGCCTCCTTCACCCCTGTGGTCATTACGGTCACAAAGATCTCCACATCATCCCATCTAACAGGCAATATAGGGCCAGTTAGTCTTTACCTTTAGGGTTATGGAGGAAATCAATGCTGTGTTAAAGAGCTTCATTTTGCAAATAACGTGGGATTTACTCACTCATGTCTCAACAGGGAAGCATGAGCAGAACAGAGACTGTCTTCTCCCGAAGAGGAGAGTTGGGAAACTTCTCTGTCCAAAATGAACGGAGACCCAGTGACAGCAGAGGTAAAGATCGGTCGCTGGGTCCCCCTCACGTGTGTACACACTGGAGTACAGAGCTGCATTCTCACTGGTTCTTGGCCTTAAGTACAAGGAGGCCCTAGCTGCTCTGCAGGAATGCAAAAGACCTCAGTGCTTGAGTCTGGAAGGATGGTAGGGCTTGTATATGAGCCTGACGGAGAGTGAGTAACACCACACACACCCCGAGTGCGAATGCCTACACAGACCCCAGTTACAAATTCACCTTGTCACTAGAGTATGGATAAACAATCCATGGGAATTATTTTTCTGGCTAATATAAAACCTTATTAAATATGAAAATAAGTTAGTCATGTTCAAACACACTCTGGAGAAAGGGAAAGTGATGGAATGCAGAGCACAAAGCTCTAGAATAATGTGTAAACAATCCCTATACATAATCATGAGGTCAGGGCTAAGGGCTGTCATGGTTAATATCAGCAAATCACAGGGGAAGAACCTGAGTCCGGGGAGGCAAAATGCATTGTACAAGAGCTCGAAGATTCAGCACATGTTCCTCCTTGACCCACTCTGCTCGGACTACTTGCTGAGGGAGTAAACATCGCAGGCGCTTTCCTGCTTCGGGAAACTGTACTTCCCCAGTCTGCACATGTGCTTGGTGATAAAGACAGATAAGGCCTGACTCTTAATGATCTGAGGGCACTGGGTCAACACATTGCTAACAGTGGACACGTGGAGTCACCCACAGTGCATGGTGCCACTGAAAACATTCAACCAGGACTCAGACGGGCTGCTTTGAGTGGCTAACGTGACATTGACCAGCTGTGTGACTTTCCGTAAATTATCAGGCCTCTCTGGGTCTCACTGCACCTTGCTTAAAATGAGGCAGTCAGGTTCAGTGATTCCTAAGATTCCTTCCAGCTTTCTGCAAACTGGAGATCCCAGACCCCTAACCCTGAGGAAGCGCTTTCATTCACAGATAATGATGGTGGTGCAGACATCCATGGGCTCCCTTGAATTGATGAGGCCCAAAATTATGCCCCTGGGAGGAGCCTACCCGCCATGTCCTTCCTGGCTTGATACTCATATGCTGACTATACACTGACTGTACAAAGCAATTGCAAGCAGGAAAAACGACAGTTGCAGATCAATGAGCACAAGAGTATTAGGATATGGTCCACGTTGCTGAAATACAGTTTTTACTACTAATTTCACTATTATAATAACATTTCCTATAAGAAGTAGATAAAGTTCAGTAAAAAATAGTCCACAGCCCATCCGTGGTCAGGGCAGTAATTGATTAAAGTTATTTCATTGGCTTGATCAACCTCAGATCAGAAGATAAAAGGCCAAAATAAAGCCTTTTCCACATGTAAATATCCAATACATGTTTTTTTTCCCCAAGGTAAAATTGGAAAGGGAGGCTGTCAGGTAAGAAAGGATTCTAGACAAATCACTGAAAAAGCAGGGGAAAATCAGTTATCCCTAAATTATAACATATCTCTGGATGTAGGCATCATACAATTACTTCATTTATAATGATCTCAATACTTTTATGACTCAGAGGGGAACTGAAAATTGTGATAAACAGACAATACATTAGAACACAGAGGTTACAGATTTGTGCTGGAATTTGTATTAACTTCTGTGAAACTAAAGCTTACCCCCCACCACCTTTCTATTTATGGAAGAACTGAACAACTTACCACATAGTAAAGTACCCATGTTCAAGTAGCTTTCTATGTTTTGATTTAAAACAACATTAAAACATTGCTGCCATCAATTGAGCGGGGGGGTAGGGGGCGGAGATCTGCTACTGAAATAGCAATGGGAGTTTGCGAGAAAATGGGCAAACGTAAAAGGCAAGGGGTTAGAAGCTCTGGATGGAAACTGGGTTCACCCCCCACCTCTGCACCGAAGACACACACAAGAACCCCCACACGGTGGACAGAGCACCACACAGAGTGGTGGTGACTGTGTTTGCATTCTGAGACTGATTTCCTTATCCATGTAAATAGGGGCTTGGGCAAATCTAGGTAAGTATGATTCCATCCAGATTTAACCATTGCTAATTGTATGAGATACACAGGTAATTTCTTAGGATGGGCCACCCCACTGGAAATCCTGATTTACTGTATCATCAAGAGTACATCTCCAACTGTGTTACAGTGTCAGGCCAGCACCTTACAGGGCCATGCAAACAAGCTGCTTGTTTATCCTTCTCTTAAAACTAACTTCTTGTGGACCCTCTAAAACCCATCACTATTGGTTAGGTCCTACCTAGTAATTTAATAACTAATCCTTTTCTGAAAACATCAAGTTCAGCTTTTTTTTTTTTTTTTAATAAGACAGTTCTTTGTTGAACTGGAAAGTTTCCATGGTTCAATATTAAGGAAAGGAAAAAAAAGAAAAGTCAAGAGAGAAGAGTAGAAACAGTACATATTTCTCTGGTTCTACAATATTGCACACTTTTCACACTGACATCTTTGAATTCAAGGTGTGTTTTACAGTCAATAACATCTTAAAATTAAAAAGTGACCTTTTGTTAGTGGTATATAAAGTAATGGTTCTTCTGACAATGGATGTCATCTTAAAGTTAATGAAATATGGTAGGTAGTATCTGTCGCATACAGACCAAACACACACTTTCTTTCAAAAAAAAAAGAAAGACAGTGACAGTAAATACAAAAGGAGAGTTTTATTATTTATTTACTTTTTATAAAGTACTATCAACTGGAAAATGGTACTTGGAATTATCTGCAATGGTGGGTATTTGAAAACCTTGGGTTATTTTCCATAGAAACAAAAGGATTTTGCTAAATCAAGTTGGCTGCATTCTCAGACAGAAGGAGGCCCGCCCACTATAAATTATTCACCAGGGTGAAAGGCTGCATGACTGCTGTGCAGGGAATGGTGACAAATTAACACAATAAAGGTACCCTGAGTGTGCTGAGGACCTGCAGCCCTCCTGCTCCTCTGTCACCGCAAGATGATGAATCAAGCAAATTAGGGCAGAAATTACTGGATTAATTAAGCCAAGTGATTATGTCTGAACATTATTGTTCAGAACTTGTAATTCTTCCTTAAAGGTCAGTGGGTTTTACTCAAGAGAACGTGTAAAAGGCTGGTAGAGAATTAGGGAAGAAAGAGCTAATATGATAGAATCTATGAAAAGCTCTTACCACTTGTTTCCATTTTTATGTTTAAATGCTCTGAATAAATTTTGTCCACATCTGTGCCTCATTTGGAAAGATGAATGATGTTCTTGCCCATTAAACCATTTCTTCGTAGCTGGGTGTTGCTGGGGTAGGCGGGGCATCGGTTTCTACAGGTGTAGAGTTCGCACATCCTGGGTTAGCGGGACTGAGTGCCCACCAACGTGCTCAGAGCTAGTCTGCGATCTTTTTTACTAAGTGGATTTATTTCTCACACCAGCAAGTTGGATGTCTGGGAGAAAACACAAGCAGTCACAAACCAGCAAGGGAGTTTCAGACACTGAGTCGGGCTCCTCCTGCATATATGGGCTTGCCTGATAGTATTATCCAGGAACCGTTTGAACTCATACAGAGAAATAATGACACAGCCCTGGCTAGAGCACCGAGGATGCCTGGATGATACGTCTTCCCAGCCAGTGCTCTAGGGAAAGAAACAGCAACGCAGCAAGTGGAAATTGTTCCTTGCCTGCTCTGCTTTAATCATTTTCAAGCACTTGTATCTTTCAGATGGCTTTGAACCCAAATGAGCTGAAGGCTACGTGTACCCTGCTCTAAACGCACCACCTTACGGAATCTAATTAATCATTTTCATTCATATCTAGCCTAGGAGCACGGTTTCCATGGTTTACCAAGTACCATAATCACATATATGCTATAACTAATCAGAGAGTTAAATTCCAAGGGGAGACTATGTTTTAATCTTATGGTTGTAATTACAATTTTAAACTAAGTCCTGCATGAAACACAGATGGAGATTTTGAATGGATTTCTAAGATATTATGATTACTATTTTAGCATTTATAAACTACTCAGAGTACTGTATAGAATTTATACCTTGAGACATTCTTATACATAGAGATTTCCTTCTTTCTGTTTTTTTTTCATCTCCTTTAATCTGAGTAGCCCAAGGAAGAAAAATCCATGTGGTATTTTGCAGACACAGTGGAGTGTGGGGTCAGCTGCCCCTTTCCTGCATACAGTTCCCATTAGTATTAATGAGAATGCCAGACATACATCAAGAGGAAAAAGAGACCCCACGGGTTCTAAACCAAAGCTGAAAGACAGTCCTGCTATCTGCCAAGGAGCAATTTAATTAAACTCTTATTTATTGCTACTCTCTCCAGCTTCACGGGTTTCAGCAGGAGCAGCGCCGTGTTCGCTTATTACAAAACCAGTCTTGCTTACTTTCAGCAAGGTTTTTAGATCAATAATCATTGAGACATATATTGCACACTCTGACTTGAGCACTGAAGCCGGCATGTCTTCAGTGAAAAATGAAACACACTTATTGTATTTGTAACTAATGTTCCTTAAAAGTAAAGCAAATATTGATATTCCAGACACACATAAAAACCAAGATCTATAACAAAGTGTGTAAAATGCACACTGCATGCATTTAATAATCATACTCCATTTTCAATAACTGGAAACAAGCTACAATGACTGCTGTAATTCACCAACCCCTTTTTTTTCTTCAGCAAGCACCACATTGTTTTATTACAATATAGCAATCCTGCCACATTACATTTTACAGTATGTGTACAAGAGCCATAAATACACTAGCCCATCTAAAATATGCAGCAGCGGCCCTCCCAGTTTTAGTGGTACTTCCAACTTTGCTTTTTATGTGGATTTCACATTTTGTTGATGTGTTCGCAATGAAATCAGCACTGCCCAGAAGAGAAATTATTTTACATTTCCATTAAAAGCTACAGTAGTAAATAAACCATCCGAGTTTTATGCAGATATTCACTAGAACATGGAGGGGAGCCCATTAAAGCATCAAACCCAGTGTTAAACATTTGATGAAAGAGTACCTTTAAGGCACATTCCTAACATTTTTTTCCAAGTGATAGAGTTTTAAAGGTGTTTTATAATACTGTACCAACCTCCGCAGAGCACTCAAAAATCAAGAGAAGTTTATGTATGTCAGTAAAGCAGCTGTACAGCTCATCACCACGGAATGGCCTGGCAGGGCTGGAAATGAAACGGCGATACCGGAAAACAGGTAAAAGGCTACCAGAGACTGTTCAAGCTCATGTATTGCTGGGCTAACACACACACACACACACAGACAGACAGACAGACACACACACACACACACACACACACACACACACACACACACGCTCAAAGCAAGCGTGTACTAGATTATAATCATTAAGGCGGGATAAATAATAATTAACATTCCTGTAATTGAAAAGCCCCTACTTTAAAGCATAAATTAACAAGGAGGTTTATGGAGTCAAACACATAGATGGGATGTGGCTCAAAAGAGCTGGCTGGCTGTGGAGAGAGGAGCACAGCAACTAGTTAAATTAGGATACTGAGAACAGTGTTAAGATGCCCCACTTAGATTTTCCCTTAAAAAAATGTGTTTGCAGTTATATGCAAAAAATAAAATAAATAAGAGAATGCATACGTACTCCGTAAACTGTGTGCCAAGCAGTGTACCAGTGACACATACATGCTTCCTTTCATTTAAATCTTAGCACTATCCAGAGCTGCGCATTATCATGACTTTTATGTCTGTAAGTGAGGAAACCAGCTTACAGGGAGGAACGCTTCCAAGATCACAGGGCCAGTGATGGTCAGAAGTCGGGTATGAATTCCTGCTTCCAAAGCTCAGGCCTTTGGTGCATGGATGGTCGAGTCAAACACAAAACTAAAACAACCACCCTAGGTCATGCATGTTGTGAATGAAGGATAGAACATACCAATTTTAAAGGCCAATCACGTTCACTCATATATATAACACTTGTGTTTAATGCAGGGTTTGACACTTTAATGGGCTTACCTTGATGTTCTAGTGAATACCTACAGGAACTCTGACCGTTAATTTAGTTCTGTAACATTTAAGGGGGATGAACACTAATTCCTCTTCTAGGCAGTATAGACTTCATTACCAACACTTCAACAAAATCTACAGCAAGGTATTCCTGAAAACTGGAATAGTGCATAGGAACTGGACTAAAGAGCCACTGAGACTGCCCAGCACTGCTTCCACTCTAAGCGCTACTTTTAAACCTAGTCCACCAGTGCTGTGGAGTGAAGGGGCTGGTGCCACATGGCATGTATTCACAGGTGAATTTTTTTTTCAGTTTTCTAGAGGACCAGTGAGAAAAATGAGCATTAATTTATTATAAAGTTAAATTTATTTTTAAAGTACAATTCTGAGATTTTAGCTTGTTGTTAATGTCCATTTCTAAATGAAATAATGGTTATGGAAAATGGCTGTTATTATATCTTAATGTCCTTCCCTGAAAAAATAATAATAATAAAAGCTGGAAACACTCAGCCAGTCCCTCCTCTTGGAGAGAGGCACAGGGAGTAATTTTACTGGTCTGTGGAATCCATAAGTCTGGGAGCCATTCACTGCTGTGAAGGAGAAGGCCAAGCATTGGCTTCAGCTCACTGCCATGCAGCTGGGATAAATGCATGGGGAAGGCAGAAAAGAGAATGCTGAAGAAAGAGGAAGGGAGAAAAACAATTTTGGGAAAAACTCAAGGCATAAGGGAATAATGAAGTCATCACAAAAAATAATAAAAATAAAATAAAATGTACACCTTGGGTGTTTCCAGCACATTCTCTGTTCCTGAGCCCAAAGTAATAGAGATTTTACTCAGCCAAAGAAAGTAATAAGGGAACAACAAACATAAAAATGACTCAAAGCTTGACATACTGGATGTATTGACCCAGTCTTTCCCAGTCTTGGCTGGTGATTGGTCTGACAGCTGCTACGGAGAACACGGTGATGGCTATCGCAGAGCAGACAGCGTGAAGAAATTACCATCCTAGAGGCATGGGGAAAGTGATAATTTATCCCTTTTGCTGACTCTATCACTGGGAGGTCGGATCCATTAGTCATATTGATTCTAGATCTTCCCCCCCTGACTAGTACAGAGCACTTCCAATGACAAAATCAAGTTGTTCACATTCTTCATTGTTTTACTTTCAAAGTAAACGGATTTGTCACTGAGAAAACACGACTCCTACAGTTGCTGCATCCCTAAAACCAAGAGTGGTCAAGATCACTTGGAAAGAATGCATTAGCCCTGACTGGAATATGATGAGCTGTTAACCATTAAGTTGGGTAGGGATGAGGCTGGACTGAATGGTTTGGAGAGGAGGCAGTAATAGGTGCAAACCTCAACAGGTGAGGATAACACAGAGGCTGAACCTGTCCCCCAAACCAGCCAGTGTTACGCTACAAACAGCAAAATGAAGAAATAAAGTGTAAATGGATTTTATTACCTATCTAATACTATAATTAATACCATTTATTGTGCTATGTGCTAGGAGCTAAAGCAAATGTTATAAAGATATTACCTCATTTAAATTATTCTTCACAGCATCCTTATGAGGCATTATTAATCCACCTTGCATATGAGGACCCTTAAGTCCACAAAGGTTACAGCATTAGCTGAACATCATGTAGCTAATAAAAGGAAGGGCCTGGATTGAGCTCCACTTGACTGATTTACAATTCCAAAATTCATGTTCTTAAACAAAAAGCTTATAGTAAATAATGTTTCACTTACAAAGGGCTCCCAAAAGATTGTTTTTCTCCAGCCCCTTGTCTGTAGTAAATAATGCTTCACTTAGATTTTAAAGGGCTCACAAGAGATTGTTTTTCTCCAGGCCCTTGCCTTTCAAGTAGGAAAGGTAACAACTCCATTTAAGGAATCCCCAAAGGATTTTAACTTTCCAAGTTATGAGGTGGAGAAGGGGATCCAGAACCTGCCTCCTGTCTTCAGCATGTCAGTCCCACCAGCCAGATGAGTGTGTGCACTTTGGGTCTGGAAGGGACCACCCTCGTGGAGTGGGAGGCACATGCTCCAGGTGTGCAGCCTGCTGTGTACTTCTTGGGATTTGGAAAGCAGTCAGCAGGCTCCCTATCCCGAGGTGACTTCCCCTGCAGGCTGGTGGCCTGATGTTCACATACAGCATACACAGCATACACTTAGGGTGCACCGGTTTAAGGCCGCGAATGCAGGCTACAGGTGGGCCATGTGGGTTGTTTCTCCATGTGAAGCACACTGGGCTGTCTGAAGAACAGAGGCAGAATGGAGACGACGACCACTCCTCAGGGAACCGGACTCCCACCGGCCTGGCCCCGCTGTTCCTCACACTGATCTCCCCTTGATCTGTCTCCTCTTACACAGATTCATCGCAGCCTTCTCAGGGCAGCTCGTGCCCATCCAATACAGGTAACTCCTTGATTAATCAGCGAAATCTAATAATCATTTTCCTTTGGGTCATTTGCTTACTCTTTTCATTTAAGCATTCCCTGTATTTTCTGAGTGTCTACTTACATGCCAGGTACTGTGTCACAGTCTGGCTATGAAGAGATGGATATGGCGTGGTTTCCAAGGCCTCAGTGTGATCACAGGCCAGCAGGCATATGCTTACTCTCTGTGGATGCTGGGCTCAATTCAATAAAAAAATTGTTGAGCATGTGGCAGCCACTCTATCAGACCCTGGGTATAGCTGTTTCTTTTTTGTTTGTTTATTTATTAAGGTATACTTATATACAATCTTATGAAGGTTTCACATGAGCAACATTGTGGTTACTAGATTCCCCCCTATTAAGTCCACACCACATACCCCATTACAGTCACTGTTCATCAGTGTAGTAAGATGCTATAGAGTCACTACTTGTCTTTTCTGTGCTATACTGCCTTCCCCATGTGCTCCCCCCCCACATTATGTGTGCTACTTATAATGTCCCTTAATCCCCTTCTCCCTCCCTTCCCACTCACCATCCCCGACCCCTTTCCCTTTTTCCCTTTGGTAACTGTTAGTCCATTCTTGGTTTCTGTGAGTCTGCTACTGTTTTGTTCCTATACTCCACAGATGAGTGAAATAATTTGGTACTTGTCTTTCTCCACCTGGCTTATTTCACTGAGCATAATACCCTCTAGCTCCATCCATGTTGTTGCAAATGGTAGGATATGTTTTTTTTATGGTTGAATAATATTCCATTGTGTATATGTACCACTTCTTCTTTATCCATTCATCTACTGATGGACACCTAGGTTGCTTCCATATCCAGGCTATTGTAAATAGTGCAATGATGAACATAGGGGTACATCTGTCTTTTTCAAACTGGAGTGCTGCATTCTCAGGGTAAATTCCTAGAAGTGGAATTCCTGGGTCAAATGGTATTTCTATTTTTAGGTTTTTGAGGAACCTCCATACTGCTTTCCACAGCGGCTGAACTAATTTACATTCACTCCCACCAGCAGTGTAGGAGGGGTCCCCTTTCTCCACATCCTTGCCATTTGTTGTTGCTTGTCCTGGGTATTGCTTCTTAGTGAGAATCTAATCTACAGCAAAAGGCTCTGTCTTGGGGGTGGTCAACCGGGGTGACATGTGGCAATGTCTGAAAACATTTTGGTGGTCACAAAATAGAGTCCGAGGGCAGAGATACTGCTAGCATCTAATGGGTAGAAGTCAAGGGTGCCAATAAACATCCTCTGCTGAGCAGAGCCCCCCAGAGCAGAGGAGTATCCAGTCCCAGATGTCAGTCACGTCAGGGTTGAGAACTCCTGCTCTGTCTTCTGCTTCTTGGAGTCCAAGTTAAGTCCTGACTGACCAGTACCAGAAAAGGGAAGGTGACTATCTTTGATAGTAAAGGTCCTCGGTTGCCTCAGGGATCCAGAGCAGGCAACAGAAACCAGGAAACTCAGGGATGAAAACCCAGTCATAAGAACATACGGCCCAGGTACAGAACTGACTTTGAGTGAAATTTCAGACTTTAAAGCATGTAGATGAAAGGAAGAGCCATCCTACCACTCTAAATGCAGGAGATCAGGTATAAGGCACAACAGCATGAGGGGAACTTGGCTGAATAAGCCCGAGTGAGCGAGCGTGTACAGGGAAGAAGCAAATGCAGAGGGTCACTGAGACAAGGGGCGAAGCAGAGGATGCGAGGAGAAACTCACCTCACATGATGAGCTGCAGAGGTGATCTGCGAAAAAACAGATGCTCTCTCCTTGACTGAGGCACCATGGACCCTCTGAGAGGACGTGTACAGTATCTGGGGGGAAAGATCCTGCCTCGTGGAAACAGTCACGACAACAGTCTGCCGTCCTCCATCTGCTCAGAGCCCAGGCTTCAGTGAAAGACCCTAGCAACCTGGGAGCGTGGGAGCTTCACACACGCCTTTAATGGGCTCAAAGCCACTGGTGAGTAGAAGGGTCACAGCTTGTTTCAAGGAGAATCTAAACCACAAAAGAGCTAAAAGGAAACCTTCAGAGGCTTTATAAAAAAAGTTCTGGAAAGTCTGGCTGAACACAGATGTGAAGAGCTTGGGCGGGGGCATCTAGTGACATAAGGATCTTTGACCCTACTCTACAGCTGCTACTGTTGTTCTGCGTCGAGGAGAAGGGCGCCCATTAGGTAAGTTGTGCGGCGTGAACAGAGTGAATAGGGGCCATCCTGCCGGGATGCTGGCGAACACCCTGTCTACACTTCCCCTTGTCACCTCCAAGCAAGGCTGCAGCAGAAATGACAAGAGGTCCTGGAAACACAGGCCTGCTACTTGCTGGGGCCCTGGAGGCAGGTACAGTGGTTATGGCACATGACAGGCACCCTAAGTAGGCTTCTGCTGTGGAATTGCTTATTCTCAACCTTGAAACTTTTCTGCAAGTTCCAAATTATTTACTAATAAACAGTTTTAAAGAACTAGTTCCAACGATGACAGACACCTACATATTTAAAACTTCCTATGGCCTTCCTTGTTGCAATCTAACTCTTAGGTCCTTGAACTAAAAAAATTACATGGACGTTGAACAAGCAGACAGACAAATACATCTGGAGTCTCACTTCTCTGGTTCAGATCCCTCAGGGGCTCCCCACCAGCTATGAGCAAAACATCAAAGTTCTTCGGGATGGCAAACAAGGCTCTCTGTGAGTGGCCGCTGCTTACCTGCAGAGTCTGCAGGGACGCTCCCTCTAGTTCCTCAGGCTCCCTCAAAACAAAGCCAACTGGACTTTGGAACAACCATGCTGCTGCATTCCTGTGAGCTTCGGCCCTTGCTGGGCCTGTCCCTGAGTGTTCTGTGTGAATGCCCACTGCAGCGAGCTCTCATCCACTTCAACCACCTGCATGGGGACTGCATTCTGTGAGGTCTTGGTTGGCCAACAGAAGCTCTGGCCAACAGAAATAACCATGCCCCTTCTATTTCATGTTGTTATCATTAGAGGTAGCACCCTTTATTTAGATATTCTTACAGGGAGCACACTCATATTTATTTCACTTACTGGATGCTTCAGCTTGTCAGCAATAGACACCACGTGTCATTACAGCTATTAAAGTAGTAAGAGATTACAGCAAGAGTAAGACCATGAACTGGCCTTAAGTCATGCAGCTAGCCCAGCACTGATGGGTGGAAAGTTGTGATGTCACAGAAAAGATCCAACATTGGAATCAGATACACTCCAGATGGAATCTGCTCTCTTGCTTACCAAGCACATGACATATGGTAAATAGCAAGAGACACTACAGGGTTGTCCCAATATTTGGGCTTTGAAATCAAAGAGAACTAGACCTCTGACTGTCTGAGGGACTTTGGGGAAGTTGCTTAAATGTAAGCCTCTATTCCCACACCTGTAAAATGGAAATGATAAAGCACCTAACTCAGGTGAAGAATAAAATAAGGGTGGCATATGGTATGTGCCTACAGCACAGAGCCTGGCATGTGGTCCTCAATACAGGGTAACTGACAATGATGTCATTAATGAGGATACTACTATCTTAGATCATGACACTGAATGAAATGAAACTGAAATACAATCCAGCATGTATCAGCCCCCATCTCTACTTGGATGCCTTTTCTCTCCAGCTTTGTTATCCTTTTTCTTGATCTATCATTACCATTACCCATCCAAAGCACCAATTCATGCTGCCTGTTATTTCAACGATTTAGTTGAAAATGACGATGTGAGTTCTCTGGTTATCAAGAAAGAGACACATTTTTCCAGGCCCATGTGCAGTGTTCACTGCCACATAATACTTTACTCCTTCTAAACATACTCAGGTCTGTAACAAAGGCATTTCTGATGTACATAGATGACAATGTTGAAAGGAGGAATTAAACTCACCACCCAACTCATATGTAATAGATGCACTGCAGTGACTGCTCCCGTCAAATGTCAGTGCTGTTACAGAGATCTGTCCTTCGGTTTCCCTGAAGTGCCTGTCAGACCTGCTCCTGAAGGTGATCTCGACCTGACACTGTGGAGCCAGCACAGGAATCGTGAGTCTGACAATTGCTGTGCACAGAAATCAAGGTTTAAACCAGCCCTTGTAACTAGTAAGGGCCAGTGCTGGCAGGCCGCAGAGGATGAGGAATAGAGAGCATGATTAATAAACACATCTACGGAGAGTCTGCTGGGAGCACTGGCACTAGATCTGTAAGCCAATACTGAACCCACAATTAATAGAACCATTCCATTTCAGTTAAACCACAGCCAAGAGAGGTTCAATTATATGGAAACCAAAATTCACCACAGCAGGGGGATCATCAGCTGTTGAGCTCTGAATGCTGGATGCTTTTCCGGAAGCTTAACTGATAGAAGCAAGTGAATCTTGAGTTACATGTGGATGTGAGCTGTGCCAGGGGTGGTGCGCCTATAATCTGTGCTGTGGAAGTCATTGCAATCTAAGTAAACCAAAGCTCTGGGAGTTTCCATAAGTCACTCTTTCACTTGTGCTTACTATGCTGAATGTATGGTGGGTGGATCCACAGGAAGATCACAGCTCCTTAAGATTTTACAGAGGGGAGAAGCTGGAGAGCTGTGCAGCTCAACGCAAGAGGCCATCTGGGATTCTTTCAGCAGCCACCAATTTTGGAACTGAAGCTAAGGTGCACTAAGATCAGCTGGCTATTCCTCAACAGACCTGTAGGCAGACGATTATTCTGCAGGAACGCTACCCCATGAAGGAGAAATGAGCACGCACTATTTACCAGCAGTTACATGAAAAATCACCACCGTGCTGGTGGACCTTCCAGTTGCCCAGTTAACTAAAAGCAAAAGGCACTACAGAAGGTGGCATTTCTTCCTCAAATAGACTCTATATGCAGATAGCAGTTAGGATTTGGGAATCAGGGTGAGGAATTACTGGGAGAAGTTGTTATTATAGTGGCTGTGGTTGTTTGTTTCTGTTGTAATAAATTCCGCCTAAAACACAACGGCAGTCTGCATCTGCTAAGTGAATCAGGGTGGTGTGCGGTGTGCTCCTAGGAAACATTACAATCCGTGCTGTGTCAGCACGACTGGGATGGAGTTCTTGATTCATGCCCACGGAGCATCACTGCTGAATTACAGAACTGCAGCTCGTTATGTGGAGGCCTCCCGGACAGCTTTTACTTCTGCATAATTCAAGATATAAAGACTGTTTATTGCTGCTAAACTGTGTACGGAAGTGTAGGACAGAGAAATAGCTCTATGCCTTCATTATGTTAATTTAGAAATCATACATTTCCTTTTCTTCTGTGTTTTTCTTTATATTTTTACTATTGATTGATTGACTGCTAGCCTCCTGATTTTTCCTCCCAATCACCTTCCCTCTTGATCCATCTGCTCCTGGTCCCAATTTGAGAAACCTTAAGCACCATATGCAAATGCTGTATTTTTGAAAGGATATAGGATGTAATTTCCTGTTAGGAAAGAAAAAAGAAAAACTAGGGGAGATGAGGGAGGAGGATAAAGAGATTACTTGGTCAGAAGTGTTTCTGCAGCCCATCAAAGCCTGCAGCCCATCAAAGCATGCCCATCCCTGGCATGGAGCAACTCTCCCAAACCATCTTAAGAACCGAACAAATGTGGGTTCCAGTGCCACCAGACGATGGGTTTAATCGCAATCGGGAGCAGTAAGGCTGAGACCTGGAGCCACAGACACGACCAACCAACAATGAGGAGGAAGAGCAGCAGGCTTGCACACACGTGCACACACTCACAGATACTCATATATGCCATTGTCTCACTTTGATACTCTTAGCTGTATATGCATGAAACAAGATGCTGGACTACTTAAGGACAGCCACACTATCAGCGTTTGCTCAGGATGCAACAGCTTACACATAAAGAAGCATCACCAGATAGAGCTTAAGAGAACAGGCTCAGAGGCACGGCTGCCTGGGTTCAATTATTGGCTCAATCACTGACTGAACCTTCGAGTAAGTTGCTGAACTTTCTATGCCTCTGTTTCCTTATTAATAACACTGGATTATTATTAGCATGTACCTCAGACAGTTGTCAGGAGGATTCAGTCTATAGTGCCTGGTATAGTGTGTATGTGCAATAAATGTCAGCTATGTAGTAGTTTCTACATGAATATATATATGGAATAAATGGTTCTATAAAACAGTTCCTGCATAATGACTCCCAGAAAGAGAAATTAAGAAAACAATCTGATTTATAATTGAATCAAAAAGAACAAAATACCCAGGAATAAACTTAACCAAGGAGATGGAAGATCTGTGTATTGAAAACTCTAAGATACTGATGAAAGAAATTAAAGATGACAGAAGTAAATAGAAAGATGAACTGTGCTCATGGATTGGAAGAATTATTGTTAAAATGTCCAAATTATCCAAAGCAATCTACAGCTTCAATGCAAACTCTACCACATACCAATGGCATTTTCACACAAATAGGACAAATGCCTAAAATTTTTATGGGACCATTAAAGATTGTGAAGAGTCAAGAAATCTTGAGAAAAAAGAATAAAGCTAGAAGTATCATACTCCCCAATTTAAAACAAGTTACAAAGCTACAGTAGTCAAAACAGTATGGCAGAGCCACACAGCCTAGTGGAACAGAATAGAGTCCAGAAATAAACCCATGCTTATATGGTCAATTTGTCTTTGACAGGGGAGGAAAGAATATGCAATGAGCAAAAGACAGCCTCTTCAATAAATAGTGATGGGAAAACTGGACAGCCATATGCAAATGAATGACACTAGACCACTATCTTACACCATACACAGAAATAAAGTCTAAATGAATTAAAGACTTTGATGTACAACTAGAAAACATAAACCTCCTAGAAGAAAACATAGGCAGTAAGTCCTTGGACATCAGTCTGAGCAATATTTATTTGAATCTGTCTCCTCAGGCAAGGGCAACAAAAGCAAAGAATAAACACATGGACTACATTAAATTAAAAAGCTTTTGTACAGAGAACAAAACCATCAACAACTCAGAAAGGCAACCTCCTGAATGAGAGAAGATATTTGCAAATGATGTAACCAATCAGGGGTTCATATCCAAAATATGTAAAAAACTCATACAACTCAAATATTCAAAGAAAAAAATAAAAAAGTGGGCAGAGCACCTGAATAGACATTTCTCCAAAGAAGACATCAGTTGGCCGACATGAAAAAATACTCATCATTACTAATCATTAGAGAAATGCAAACTAAAACCACAATGAGATCTCACCTCACTCTTGTTGGAATTGGTATTATAAAAAAATTAAGGAATAACAAGTGTTGACAGGGATATGGAGAAAAGGGAACAGTACCCTCACGCACTGTTGGTAGGGACTGAAAATGGCACAGCCACTCTGGAAAACAGTATGGAGGCAACCCCACCAAAATTCAAAATTGAACCACCATATGATCCAGCAATTCTACTTCAGGTATTTATCCAAAGAAAATTAGACATTTTAAAAATGAGACAATAAAGAAAAATACATCAACCTCTATGTTTATCACCATATTACTTGAAATAGCCAAGATATGGAAGCAACCTAAGAGCCTACCAACAGATAAATGGATAAAGAAGATGTGGTGTATACAGGCAATGGAATATTACTAGTTATAAAAAGGAATGAAATCCTGCTGTTTGTGACAACATGGATGGACTCCAAAGGTATCACACTAAGTGAAACGCGTCAGACGGAGAAAGACAAATACCATACGATTTCACTTATATGTGGAATCTAAATAAAACAAAACAAAGAAACATAACTCACAGGTATAGAAAACAATCTGGTGCTTGCCACAGGGGAGGGGGATAGGGGATGGAAGGGGAAGGGGAGAAAGAGGCACAAACTTTCAGTCATAAAAGAGGGCACAGGAATATAATATACCAACCACATAGGGAATATAGGCAGTAATATGTAACAGCATTGAACACATCTGCTCGGGCAAGGGAAACAAAATAAAAAATGAACAAATGGGACTACATTATGCTAAAAAGCTTCTGTGCAGCAAAACACACCATCAGCGGAACAAAAAGGCATCCTACAGTATGGGAGAATATATTTGTAAAGGACATATCTGACAAAGGGTTAACATCCAAAATATATAAAGAACTCGCATGCCTCAACACCCAAAAAGCAAATAACCCTATTAAAAAATGGGCAGAGGATATGAACAGGCACTTCTCCAATGAAGAAATTCAGACGGCCAATAGGCACATGAAAAGATGCTCCACATCACTAATTATCAGGGAAATGCAAATCAAAACCACAATGAGATAGCACCTCACACCAGTTAGGATGGCCAACATAGAAAAAACTAGGAACAACAAATGCTGGCGAGGATGGAGAGAAAGGGGAACTAGTTCAACCATTGTGGAAAGCAGTATGCAGGTTCCTCAAAAAACTCAAAATAGAAATACCATTTGATCCAGGAATTCCACTCCTAGGAATTTACCCTAAGAATGCAGTTTCCCAGTTTCAAAAAGACATCTGCACCCCTATGTTTATCGCAGCGGTATTTACAATAGCCAAGCAATGGAAACAAACTAAGTGTCCATCAGTAGATGAATGGATAAAGAAGATGTGGTAATATACACAATGGAGTATTATTCAGCCATAAGAAGAAAACAAATCCTACCATTTGCAACGACATGGATGGAGTTAGAGGGTATTGTGCTCAGTGAAATAAGCCAGGTGGAGAAAGACAAGTACCAAATGATGTCACTCATCTGTGGAGCATAAGAAAAAAGCAAAAACTGAAGGAACAAAACAGCAGCAGACTCACAGAACCCAAGAATGAACTAACAGTTGCCAAAGGGAAAGGGACTGAGGGGGGAGAGTGGGAAGGGAGAGAAAAGGGGACTAAGGGGCATTAAGATTAGCACACATAATGTAGGGAAGGCAGTGTAGCACAGAGAAGACAAGTAGTAACTCTATAGCATCTTACTATGCTGATGGACAGTGACTGCAATGGGGTATGTGTTGGGGACTGGATTATGGGGGGAATCTAGTAACCACAATGTTGCTCATGTAATTGTATATTAATATACCAAAATAAAAAAAGATATGCAACAGCATTGTATGGGGACAGATGGTGGCTACATTTGTTGTGGTAATCACATCATAATATATAAATGGTTATTCACTATGTTGTACACCTAGAACTAATATAATGTTGTATGTCAACTACAATAAAGATAAATAAGGTTATTGCTGCATTTGCCTACCTATTAGTGGCAGTTTTGAGGATCAAAAAGTCAATATATATGAAAATATTTGTAAAATTTTAAGTGATAATTTAAATTTGAGTTTGTTATCATGTGCACCAGATAGCGACTGTGAAAATATTCATCCACAAGTCTAAAATGTGAACCAGATATCGACTATACATATCAACAGATACCAGGTGCATTTGTGTTTGCCTGGGGTGGCCAGGGCAGAAGTCAGACACTGGCTGGTTAAAACACATCCTTCAAGACTATGTGAACTGCAGAGAGATGGAGGAGGTCAAGGGCATTCCCAGTAGGGACGAAATGGGGAGGATGCAGAGATAGGATGTTAAATAATGTAGCGAAGTGCTTGGAAAGCATGAAGGCCGAGCGGTGCAGCTGACTTACTGGAGTGTAGGAAGGAAGGGAAGGGGAGGCAAGACCAGTAACAAAACCACCTTTGTGGTCCCATCACCCCTTGGCTTTGAAAACTGTATTCTATCTTCCCTGTTTCACAGTCTTCCAGGAGCACACAAGACGAAAAAAGAAAACACACATCTGAAGCCCAGAGCTTTAGATGACTTTCATCCTTTGCTTCCTCAGTAAGGAAACAGAGCTTTCCAGGTAAGGATGTGGAAAAGCTCAGCACATTAATAAGATTTATTTAAGGACCAGTACTAATTATGAGGGTATTTGGGCTGCAGACATTCACTTTTAATTAATTTTTTATTTTGGTATCAATATATGATTATATGAGCAACATTGTGATTATTAGATTCCCCCCATTATCAAGTCCCCCCCACATACCCCATTACAGTCACTGTCCATCAGCACAGTAAGATGCTATAGAGTCACTGCTTGTCTTCTCTGTGTTGTACTGCCTTCCCCATGACCCCTTCCCACATTATGTGTGCTAATCGTAATGCCCCTTATTCCCCTTCTCCCTCCATCCCCTCCCAGCCCCCACCCTCAGTCCCTTTCCCTTTGGCAACTGATTGCAGACATTCACTTTTTAAATAACTTATATTAACCTCATTTTCCCATCTCTCTTACGGTAGCAAATTTTTTTTGCGGGACTGTTTTTAGAGAAGTAATTTACTGGCACTTAATTACCAGTATTTAACCAATTCAACATTCTCTCTTTTAAGAGTCCATTAGGTTTCTATTACAATATTACACATGCAAATCAAATGTGGCTTTCTGCAAAGGTCCTCATTGTCAGTCTTCTCAAAGCAAAGTTTATCTGGACTATTAGACATTCTCTCTGCTTTGGCTGCACCAAATTAGATTAATTATTTATACCTGAGGTCCACTGCTCCAGAACTTGGGCACCTCACTTAATATTTCTCTAGTGAATTATTAAGAGTCTTATTTTTAAAATAAAAACCCTCATTTCATAGTCTGTTTGAGTGAGGTTAAACATAATAGTCTAGTGATGCTTGTATTAAACATTCAACATTACAATATTCCAGGTTTTATGCCAATGAACGCATTTGCAACAAATGAATCTTTCATGGCAAAGGCCCTCACAGGGCGAAGGGCAAAGTGTTTTGAGTTGAAACTCTCTGGCACCAGTCTGGGCACAAGTATACAAACAAGTCACAGATAGTATGCAAACTGTACTGTTTACACATCAGGAATATTTGGAGATAAGAAAGGGGCTTTAGTCTTAAGTCTCCCTCCTTATTTTGCAGTTAAAGAAAGAGAAGTTAACATCCTACAAATAGCCTATAACCCACAGTGATTTGCTTTGCTCCTATGACCACTTGCAGGCATTGGTCAAAGGCATCCTAGCAGTAATGAGACATGGCCGTGCTCAGTAATGCCCAGGGCTCCTGATCGCAGACGACAAACTCTGCTCTGGCTCGTTGACGCAGCAAAGGGCTTTATTAAGGAATGTGAATACCGGAGGGACGAAGAGCCAGGCCAGGTGGCCATGCAGGCAGAAACAATGGCCAATGCACGATAGGGAGAGGGATGGTGGCTTGGCAACACCCTCACAGTTCAAAAATCACAACACAGCTCACAACCCTGAGACTAGAGAGATGATCCCAGGTCTTCCTACATGCTTGCCGCCTCCACCACCACCCTCTCCAGAGAAGGAACTCCACACAAATGCCACACAGCTCACTTCTCCATCCCACCTTGCATGGGAACACCTGATTAGTGGAGCCTAACTACAAAGAAAACTAGGAAAGTCCACCTTTTGGCTTTTACCTTATCGGGGGGGAGGCTTAAAAAGAAATTCCACAAACATCAGAAGACATGTCAAATGGTCTACCAAATGGACCAAGAATAACAGAGATGCTCATCAACACTTTGATCTCCACACAGGCATCTGGAAGGAAAATGAACTCCTCACCCAAATCTCCCTGCCCCCAGTGATTTGGCTTCTAACACTTGCATGACTCTGATACACTTTATGAAACAGAAAACACGTTCTTTCACTCCATTCCTGGAACCTCCCCATGTTACACCAGCATTCCAGCCGAGTGGCCCCTCAATGGCAAAACGGTCTTGGTGCCCCTGCAGAAAGAAGTGGGCCTCTCCTTACCCACACTGTACCAGCTAAGGCCCTTGCTCGTCTTGAATTTTCTAATTCCTGCACCGTCTTGACTCCTTGGCGAGATAAAAACAAGGAGAGTGCTTGGCACACAGTGGCTCAGGGAGAGAATCTGTCACCTGCTTAGCTTTGGGGCCTTAATTCTCAAAGACATTGAATTATTTTGAGTAGGCTGTTTACCTTGATGTGAACAGAATTAGCCTTAGACACTAAGCCTTTATGGCGAGTTTTATTGTCCAAGGCAAATATAACCTGTTAAGATTTACAGGCTTTATTAACAGCAATAACCATTTTATAGCCAACATCAGTAAATCAGGGTTTATTGAGAACTCTACAATTTTAATCTGTGGAAAACCATTAAAATGTCGGATTTTCTTCGGACGTAATTTCCAACTTTTATGAAAGATAGATTTTCCATTTAATTGGGAGTATAACAAAGTGCAGTGCAGGATAATGAATTGTTTTGAAAAGAGCAAATTGGTTTTAGCTCAACAAGTGTCATACACTAAAGTTGCTATCTTTAGTAAGAACTGCCCCAAGGTTAAGGTTAAAAGTAACTGTAGTGACCCATATGTCATAATACATCCAACTATGGGATGAGCTCATGAGTTTAGGAAAGCTTATCATCCATTCACATTTCAGGGATTTTGGAAAACATGTGTGACCTACCATTTCATCAAACCAGTGTCTAAATGAGTCTGGTGATAATCTTTAAGTTCATATACCATTTTTTGCTAAGTGTTTTACTACTACTAATTTGATTGCTACGAGTCTTCAATGGGGTAAGTAAGGGAGACCAACATGGCTAGTCATCAGCTTCTGTCAGTAACCATTTGTTTCCTCTACAGGAAAGGTTACATGTCAGGAAAGCAGGCTGGGGTCTCTGTCCTGTGTGAGCTTGAAAGGCAGCCTGTTCAGAGGTCACAGGCCGGAGGTCAGAGCTCACGGGCAGCTGGGGTGAGAAGAGGTGGTCTCAGTAAACTCCTACTTCTTTATGGGGCTCGACATGCGTCAGATTCTTGCAAGAGTTTTGATTTTAATCTCGTTCCCCAACCTTGATGGAACCCTAACATCTTTCTCTGAGAACCAAAGATTCATGAAGCTTTAGAAAAGACAAGAGGAGGAGGAAGAGAAACCACAACAATCTCTAGTATTTATTGAGTATTAGAAATGGTGCTGAGCGTTTGGCATATTCTTGGGCTTTTATTTCTCTTCTTTGCCTCAGAGCACTTCTATAAGGCAAGTACTGTTCCCATTTTTGGGTGAGGGATCGGAGGTTCAGGCTGGCTGCTAACTTGCTACAGGGCACAGCGTTGGGAGGTACCCGTCAGGGTCTGACCCGGGGTCTGCTGAGCCCACAGCTCACCCCTCCCGCCACACTGTGCCACACTGACCAGCCTTGGTTCTGGTTCTCCCCTTTCCTACCGCACCGGTGCACACCGGGACAGAGAGCAGGCGTCAGCGAGCACTCCTAGGTATGCCTGCGCCCACGGCGACAGTCAGGGCCACGGCCACATTGTAGGAAAACTGTAAAGGAGGCAAGGATGACCCACCCTTCTCTCGCCTCCCCCTATACAGACCACTTTTTCTTCTCCTCCCCGTAACTTGAGACACCCAGCACCCTCCCACCCCCTAGGATAACACCAAACGCAGGCTCCTGGGCCTTGGGAGTGGGCTCCTGCCCCAGGTTCCATGTCCCCTCAGCTCCCAGAGCCGCTATTCTGTCGGGGCTCTGCTCTTAGTTTTATCACTAGATCACCTATTCAAACAAGGCAACGCAGAGTTCACAGCAAATTTATGATAAGCGAATTAACTAGAATAGACTTTAATCCAAAAATCTGTTTCTAAGGGTGGAACGTCGGGCAGTAGAGCGGAGAGATATGCCGCCACTGGCTGAGGGCTCCAGCTTCAGAAGTGCTTGGGAAGACTGACTAAACCCGGTAAACACAAACTGCCAGAGAAAGGAAACTGGCTTCCTGGGGATCTGAGAGGTCGGACAAGTTCCTCTAAGGTGAACATGAGAACCCCACTAGCCTTCTCCCATCTCAGAGCAGTCTTTTGCAAATCCAGTGAAGTAACACGGAGAAAAATTATTTAACCCAGTACTCGCTCATAGGGACCTTCCATAAATGGTAGTTTTCCCCGGTCTTGCAGATGGGTTAGTTGCCAAGAAAGTTCTATCTTGCAGAGAGAAGACAATCGTACAGGTCTTGTGGAAACAAGCTGTCCCAGTGTGCCTTTCAATGGGTCAAGTAGGAGACCTTCTATGCCCCCAGACAAAACCAGCTGATGAACTGGTGGTCCCGCTAGCTACAACCCCTCCCAGTGGTGACCCAGGGCCCCCCACAGGAGGTGGGCAGCGCAGAGGGAGGGACACAGCTGCTCAGGGAAGGCAACTCTGCCGAGTGACATCACACAGCCGAGCAGCGTCCAGGCACAGTTCCCAATTACCGCCCCACGGCAAGTCACTGACTGGAGGATCCTCACATGCCCTTGACGTCAGGAGGCCACAGATCCACTCTGAGATGGAGAGACCACATGACAGGCACAGGCAGACCACCAGCCCAGAAGGCCCAACTGCTACAGGCTATGGACACTTTCACGTTCCTGTCCTTTCCTTGGCCTCTCCTAGATTTCTTCTCTCATTCTGCCTTCCCTTCGACAAACACACAGACATTGGTGGTAAGAAGGACTCTGGCAACTACTGCAGGAACAGCAAGAGCTGTAAATAATGGTGCACAGACACAGGTAGCATCCACCTCGTCAGTACGTGGAATTCCAAAGAGACTCAAGTGTTTGGAACCGGGCTGCTTTCCCACATTAAGTTGATGCTAGGAAGGCTGGTTAGGGCCCCAAAAAAGCCCATTATCTACCCAGAAGCAGAAACACTCTCCACATCCATCTACAACACGAAATGTACAAAACAAAGCTTTTCCCCCCTCTCACCTCAGAATTTCTGTTTTCAACCATCCTACAGCCATAGCTGCTCCTGGGAATAGTCATCTATTTAATTTCAGCCAGCCTGGCTCTGAAATTCCTGCCTAGTAGCACGCATGATTACAATAATAGAGCGATATGACATCAAAGGGAGATCGACCATACTAAGTTCGTGTACTAAGTTCAATAGTGCCCCCCTTCCCAAATGTCACACAGAGACCTTTGTAAATTGGGGTTTTAAGAGATCCTTAGAGACTGTAGCAAACTGATAACCAAGTTAGACTCCCAGGGGCACGTGGAGGGTCCTAAATGAGACCAATTAACCCCACTGCTGGTCACCCTGCTCAGAAAACCAGGGCACACTCTGGAAGGAGTGAGAAGGCAGCAAAAGAAGATTAAATGTCCTTTTGTTTCACATTAAACAAAAATCTAAAAAGAAGTATTTTATTTTCTAATCATTTCATATCACGCATGGGATGGTCACTTTAATTTTCAAGTCCGTGTACTCCATTCCTATGACCCATCTGAGCTTTGAATGGGTCTGTCTAAATGCCTTTTGTCTTAATATCTAAGTGTGTGTGTGTCTCTGTTTCCCTTTATATCTCTACTCCTTTGTTTCCAATTACACAATCCCACAGCAATTTTAGCTACAATGTGAGGCAAATTGTATCTCCGGTGCTGTCTTCGTATCTCCACGTCTCAGGGAAGAAACCATAACTCTAAGGACAGCTTCCCAAACGGCAAGCCGCTGGACGATGCATGGCCCACCCCGGGCCTGGGTTATAACCTCACCATCCTACCAAGCATTTCTGGTATTTCTTAACTCTCCTTCTCAGAACTGCTAATAACTGTACTTAGCTTACGGGAACATCTTGTAACCACGACTGAAAGGTCTGGGCAGCCTGCCCTCTTACCGCAGTGTGTTATCAGTGACAATGACATTCTAATAATACAGTAGGAGTTCTAGAAAACATGCGAAGAGCAGCCATAATGACACTGGATTCCAGACACCTCACAGGGAAGGAGACCTGTGGCTTCAGCACGTTTTATATCCTGCATGCCAGCACAGTGCCTAAAACATAATAAATGCTCAAAGAATGTTCCAGAAGTGGGCAAATGAGTAAGGGCACACAGCAGTGAAAGCCAGCACCAAGGCCCCTTCCCTGGGCACGTTCTCAGAACACTTGGCCTGTGAGAGCTCAGACTGATCCATGGCCAGTGTGCATGTGGCAGTGCACAAGGTGACTGCTGGGGACGCAGGTGACACCTGCATGACTTGAGGTCACTGAGAGCAAGAACACAGACCGAATCCTACCCAGACTGCCTAGAGCCAGAGCAAAGGAGAGCCAGAAAGGAGATGGGGGACAATTTTCTCTTCCAACTTATTTCCTTCCCAATTTGATCATTGTCTTTAGCAATTGCGGCTTGAGAGCGCAGGCTCTTTACTTCGCTTATAACCACACAGGACTCCGGGCCCCCCCACGGGGGCAGGCCTGGCCCTCGAGTCAGCCTTACCTCAGCAGCGGGCACTCCCTCGGGCGGGCGGCAGTGCAGCACGATCATGCCTTCGATGGGAACCTCCCTCCCCTGGGGATCTTGTTCAAAGTTTTTCCGCAGATCTGCAAAGAAGTGTGAGATATATGAAACTTTGCTCCAGGGCCGTATTATTCACATTTACTCCAAATACAAGAAGCACGGAGCTTAATGTCACAACTAGATGCACACCAATAGTCACTTGTTTTGTGAGTTCTGGGATGAGAGAATGTTTTCCCAAATATTCACAAGCACGTTTGAAATAATAAACCTTGTCCAAACTATTCCTAACGTCTATATTGATATGAAGGATAAAAGATTACTGGGGAAACAGGAAAATAAGCTACTGCCCCCCTCCCCCCTCCCCCTCTCCCCCCGCCCCCCGCCAAAAGAACCAAACCCCTGTCATTTCATGAGTCTTTGCCAGCATTATCTGCTCAGCATCCGGACACACTTGGCCTAATAAATTGCCATCCACAGCTATTATGCAGCTGAGATGCACGTGGTTTTTTATTATTAACTAAAGAGTGCATTATTAATCCGTAACCTCTGCCATTCCCTTAACCCTCTAGGTGGCTCTAGAACATGATAAGAGAGTGACATTACCTATTAGTCTTTTATTTGAAAATGGGGAGAAGGGGCAACATTCAACCACAGCAAAATCTATACTCTATCCAAGCAAACATATAATTAAAAAATACAGTGCCCTGCAGTCTGAGAACAATGCTGGCTATCTGTGCAGAGCCCTTCACGGAAGGCTCACGGCACTTGGTAAATAAGCTGCACTGTTAACCTTTTACACATGGAAGGGGATGCTTGGAGAGGTTAATTGGCCTGCCTGTGGTCACAGAGCATTGCTGCCACTGATGGGGAAAAATCCACCATCCTGACATTCAGTGGCTGCCTGCTAACCAGCAAGGCTTTCTCAGGACAGAGGACACAGAGCAGTTCAGGAAGGACCAGCTTCATTTGCATGACGTGCCACTTGAGCATAAGCTTCATTATCAAAAGGGAGCTGGCCTTTGCTTCTTCCTGGGTGTTATAACGACACTTTGATAATGTTATAGCCTAAGCTTAATTTTTGCTGTCACTGGGAAGCCTGGGATCCTACAGCAAAGAGTTTTTTACAAGTCTTCCTCAATGTAAACGATTTCCCCCTCCCTCCCTGACAATCTATTTTTCTTCAATTGAGTATCTCAAATTACAGGCTTGTGGATTTATTGATTTAATTTTCTTTAGTGCTTACAATAACATGAAATATGTTCCCTGTAAAGAGCAGAGCCCAGAATCAGTTACATCTTTACAAATGGTATAAATACATTAAACTTGCTTTTAGCAAGTCAAAAACACTCCCATGAATAACAAGCACAGCAATCCATGGAGTCACTTTCTTCTGAATTTTACTCTTAATGTATTCCCTCCCAGAGGCAACCCATGTCTTTTGTCAGTTGTTGCTATATATTCAGAGATCTTCATCAATATATAGGAGGCAAAAGATCTTAAAAGGACTTGCATCACAGGCAGGTGGCAGGATCTATCCTCTCATTTCTCTGCTATCCCCCAAAGTGTGAAGCCAGCTTCCTTCTCATTGCGATTTGTAAATGACACAGAATTTCTGACTATGTGATGAAGGCCATGTACTGATGACAAAACCATGAGTGAAGGATCGTGAGGAATCCCCACAAGGAAAAATCTCATGTTTCCCACACAGTTTTGCCACATATTCTCTTTTGATCTCCTCTAAGAGAACTTTGGGTCAAAAATCTCTTTCCCATGTGACTTATTTATTCCTCCGAACTACACTGAAAATAGCCTATCACAGAGTGTGAATAACTCTAACACAAGACATCAGTTGGTTTTTGTGGCTGACTTTGTTTGGTGTGTCAGTCGTGTGTTTCTTCTCCTGATGCCTTTTTTTCCCGAAGAAAGTCTTGCTCGCTGTTGCTAAATGATGATTGTAGTTTTGATAACATCAGTTAATCTATATTCAACCAGATGAAGCACAGAAACTAGTAGTGGGGATTTCAATTTTATTTTCTGCTTCTCTTCCCTTTGCTTGCTTAATACAAATGGAAAAGGTAACAAAATGCATAAGTCATGGTTACCTCCACCCCCCCCTACATGATCTACATTGGTAGATGCAAAGACAACTAGAGGGAAGTCATTTTTCCTCCCCATACCCAACTGCTCAAAGAGATAGATTATTAAACATGTATATAAAAAAGGAAAACTCTGAATAGGATATAGAAAAGGATATTGTCTATAAACAAGGTCTTTGAGAAATTTCTATGGGATCTCATACAGCTAGGATCAGACTGAAGAAAGGACCCACGCATCCTTTTTCTCTTTCCAAGTGATATTTGGAGTCATTGGAAGAGTTCCACTAAGAAGCATTTTAACACCCCTCAATGTGGAAATACAAAGATTAAGTATTAAAAGCAATGAAGTAGGTGGTCAGGGAACTGGACTCCCAAGGAGGACTAACACACCATATTCCACCAACTACTGCATATACTAAAAATTATGGAAATAGATTCTTAGCCTGAGAGTTAAATATTTCCATCTCTACCTATGATCCCTACCATAGGGCACATAACCTAATTAGTTTCTGAATTGGCAAACTAAACATTGTATTACCTATGTTAGTTTCAAGGCTTAAAAGATCTTTATGGGAACCTATGCAATTTGAAATAGGGAAGACATCCCCAGCCATATAAAAAGAACTATACTACAAATGAAGGAAACAAACCATAGTACTTAAATTAAATGGCTTCCTCTAAGACAAGAAACAAGAGGCATTTTTTAAAATAACTTCTAATTTAAGTTCTTTAAAATCAAAAGGAAATAGCAACTGAGAATCTAGAGTAGGGAGTTATAAATAGTATAACATCTGAAATCAAGAAAACTGCCACTATGCAGAAAAAAAAAGAAAATTAATGCTGAATTAGAAATATATTTACCAAGGAGATGGTAAACAACATACTGAATAATGCAGAAAACTGAACTAGTGAAACAGAAGACAGGTTTATCAGTCAGAATCCAGGTAGGAACACAGAAAACACACCAGTCGTTTTGACAGAAAATATTAATGTAAAAATTGAAAGACTAAAAAGGTAAAAGGTAAACTGGTAGAAGCAGATCGTACCCTACGAATGGGGGAGAGGGGAACCAAGGGATGAGATGGGCATCATAGAGCTCTGAACCTTACAGACGGCTCAAATGCCCAAGGACAAGGCATTGGTGCTAGTATCTTAGAACTTGGAAAAGGGACCCAAGGAGTCAAGACCCAGACTTGTGAGAAGGACTGCCAAGCAGATGGCTGCTGGCATCTTGGAGGGGACTAAATGAAGCTGGTTCAGCAAGTATTTGAAAAACAAGCTGGCAGCAAGAAGTATCTGCCATTTCCAAGACAAAGGAACTCTGCTGGGTTGATGCCAAGAGGGATAGAAAAGGAAGAAGTGGACTCTCTTGTTCTTTCACTGTCCAGTTTCCTCTGGCACCCACTACTGGTAGAACCTTAAGAGAGCCAGGATCTGGCAAGGGAGTCCCAGACCCAGCTTCACAAATTATAGACCAGTGGTTTCAGAAATGGGGAGATGATAGCTTGTTAACCACAAAATACAGTCTAAGACATTGCCTCATGTAGAGCCCTATTGATTACTTCCTGTTTTTCTCACTAGATCATCAGCTTTATGAAGGTGGGCTTTATGTCTGAGATGTTCACCCTTAAATTGCCAGTGCCTATTGAACATCTGATACAGGATGTGTCCTCCTTAAATATATAATGAAAGAACACGCTAAGAGGAAAATTATAAACTGATAATGAACTTGTCAAAGGAGGAAGAAATAAATAAAAGGATGAGAAGGACACAATATTAAACACAACAGGAATTTTAGGAGGCAAAACACTGATAGGAAAATGAACAATAATTTAATAGTAACAACAATTCTGAGCTGAAAAAAGATTTGAGCTTGCAAAAGAGCTCACTGGACAAAAGGCAAGATGGTTTTTAAAAGGAAAAAAAAGATTGTAGATACATCACAGTTGAAAATTTGGATTTTTAGCAAAATTAAGAGAATTATGAAAATAGTAAGTTTCTTTGCAGTAAATAAACAGAAGAAGTAACTAGCAATTTCATGGATTGGAAAAAATAATATCGTTAAAATGTTCATATTAACCAAAGCCACCTATAGATTAAATACAACCCCTATCAAAATCCTAAAGTCATATTTCACAGAAATAGAAAAAAAAAATTCTAAAACTTGCATGGAACCAAAAAAGACCCTAAAGAGCCAAAGCAAACTTGAGAAAGAATAAGAAAGCTGGAATCATCACACTTCCTGGTTTCAGACTATACAACAAAGCTACAGTAAGCAAAACAGTATAGTATCAGCATAAAAAACAGACACACAAATCAGTGAAACCAAATCAAGAGCCCAGAAATGAACTTTCACATATATAGTTAACTAATATTTGACAAGGGAGTCACTTATTTGCTGGACGTTCATATGCAAAAGAATGAAATTGGACTTTCATCTCACACCACTCACAGAAACTAACTTGAAATGGATTAAAGACTAGATATAAGACCTGAAACTATAAAACTTGAAGGAAACTCTTCTAAGGTAAAAGGAAAAATGGAAAAAGCTCTTTGACATTGGTCTTGACAACAATTTTTTAATATGAGACCAAAAGCATAAGCAACAAAAGCAAAAACTAAGTAAGCAGAACCACCTCAAATTGAAAAGTTTCTGTGTGGTGAAAGAAACAATCAACAAAGTGTAAAGGCAACCTATGGAATGGCAGAAAATATTTGCAAGCCACATATCTGGTAAGGGGCTAATCTTCAAAATATAACTGATACAGCAACTCAGAAGAAGTAATGGAGATTCCTCAAAAAATTAAAAATAGAACTACAATATGATCTGGCAATCCCATTCCTGGGTCTGTCTCTGAAGGAAATAAAATCACTACCTTGAAGAGATATCTGCACTCCTTTATTCACTGCAGCATTATTCACAAAGACATGAGAACAACCCATGGATGAACAGATAAAGAAAACATGGTACATATACAAATGGAATATCATGCAGATTTATAAAAGGAACCAAATCCTGTCATTTGCTACAGTACAGGTGGACCCTGAGGGCATTATACTAAATAAAATACATCAGAGAAAGAAAAATGCCATATGATCTCACTTATATGTGGGATACAAAATAGCCAAGCTTTCAGAAACAAGGAGTGGACTGGTGGTTGTCAGGGGGCTGGAAAGTGACTGGGGTCCAAGGTTAAAACTTCCAGTTATCAGATGAGTAAGTTCTGGGGACCTAATATAAAGCATGGTGACTGTAGTTAACAATACTGATTGTATAGTGGAAAGTTACTAAGAGTAAATTTTATGTATGTTTTCACTAAAACAAAATGAAACCAGAAACACACAAAGCAATTATGTGAGGTGATGGAGGTGCTAAGTAACCTTACTGTGGTAATCATCTCACAATACAAACATATCAAATCCTCACACTGTACAACTCAACGCTTGTGACACAATGTCATTTATCAAATGTGTAACTCTCAATAAAGCTGGATAAACAAAAATTTAAAAAAAGAATTAAAGTGGAACAAAACCCAGGCTATGAGTACTAGTATTTTCTCCTTTATTAGCATACAGCAGAGTATAATTAATCAAATTCATGGTTTTGCTTTTGTTTTTGAGAAAAAAAAGCATGGGTACTAATTTTTTATTTCCCAATAATTATGGTTATTCATGAGCAAACTAACAACAATACAGTATCAGATATGACAGGCACAAAAATTGTCATCAGCCTCATACGTTTCCTGAAAACATGACGTTTTAAAATAACCTCACTCATGGAAGACACTCAGAGTAATGAATTATTTGGAGGTGTGGTTTTTTAAAAGTCTGACAGTTGGCAACAGAAGCTGCTTAAAATGTTAAGACCTAAATACTTCTTATAATGTAGCTAAAATATTCATGCAATTATCAAAAGACTCTGGAAAGAGACAAGCATAACATATCATCAACTTGCATGATAACTAACAGCAAAGATTTAAACTGCTGGCTCATATGTTCCAGAATTCCACGAGGTGGTATTGCACACCGCTGAGTAAGGAAGGGGTAGTTGCTGCTTGGATTCAGGGTCTGCTACTTCCTATATAGCACCTCGTATCTTTTTCTCTCTTTGCCTCAGTTTCTTCATCTGTAAAATGAGGATACTAATTTCTAGTACATATTGTTTTTGTGAGGATTAAATAAGAAGTAAAATCCTCATAAGAGCACTGGGGTGATTTATATGGCTTAATAAAGGTCACAAATATTACAAAGTCCTATTATAAAGCCATAAGGATGAACAGGGTTGTGGCTTGGTCATAACTCAGATATTCAAATTAGTTATAAGTTGCAGCATGTTTCAAAAACACTCACACAAGAAGAACAGTTTTATATGACAGAAGTGATATGTAAATTAAGTGGAAAAAGGCTTCAGATGCCCTTTTGGAGAACAACATACAGTTAAATCTATGTCTTACTTTATACCAAAATAAATCCCCTTTTAACAAAAATATCTTGTACACAAAACTATACCACAACTAAAATACTTACTGAATGTTAGCACAGGGAAGGCCTTTCTAAGTCTGAAATTGAAGGAAGATGATTGACACATACTGGTTTATCAAAATTAGAATTGTTTTTATCTGTAAAATTATGAGCAAAATATGTATTGGTAGAGGCTTAACAGCCTTAACATATAAAGGGCCCTTTTGAAGCAAAGTGAGAAGAATAATTACTCTAAAATAAAAATGGCAAAGAAACATTTACATAGAATTCACAGAAGAAGACAGTCAATGACTAATAAAGATACTTAGAAAGGCTGATATCACTAATTATTAAAGAAATGTCCATTTAAAAAGTACCAATATGTCTCTTTACTCTTCCAGTCTTTGTTTTAAATAATAATTTTAAATGTTGGGAAGAGTATGGAGAACTAGATAGTCTTCAACACTGCTACAAGCAAAAATGGGTTGACATAAAGAGCAAACTATAATATTTACTGAACTACAAAGTTCATTTATATTTTCATTATCAATGAATGAATAAACAGTATGTGGTATATCCATACTATGGAATATTATTTGTCAATATAAAGAAATGAGTACATTACATGCTACAACATGGACGAATCTTAAAACTATGCTAGGTCAAAGAAGCCAGACACAAAAGACTATGTGTTGTATGATTCCATTTATATGAAATATCCAGAATAGGTAAGTCCATAGAACCAGAAACTAGACTCATGATGGCATAGGGCTGCTGGGGATGGTGTGGGAAGGAGGTGGCACAACTCTGAGAACATTAGAAAAAAAACTGAATTGTACACTTTAAATAGGTAAATTAGTTGCAAGGTATTATAAATTCTATCTCAATAAAAATATTTTTTTGAAGTTCACTTGTATGATTCTGTAATTCCACTTCTAAAATTTTCTAAAAGAATGATTAGAGAGTTACATAGAAAAATATATGTTGCCCAAATTATCACTTAAAATGCTGAACAACTGCTGATACTCTAAATATTCAATGATATAGGTGCGGTTAACCTCTTTTCATACGTTCATATGATGGAATATTATGTAGACATTAAGAAAGCTCAACAAGAATTTAGAATTGCAAATAAATGAGGAAATTGCTAAATAAGATAAAATGGTATGTAGTGAATGATCTTTATCTTTTATATATTTTTAAAATATGTAAGAACTGGCCTCTTCCAATTCTATTTTTTTAGAATGATTCTACTTCCAAATGGAAGTAGGTATATCTGCACTCAAAGCTTCTCTTAATTTTCCTTCAGGTTTTTGGTAAATGTGCAACCATCTCCTTCATTCACTCCTGCTGCTGATTGTGGGCTAAACACTGTGCCAACATGTCTGAACTTGATATAGACCATTCTGACCCTCCCATAGCCCATGCTCTAGCAAGGAGGATGGACTTTACACTAGTAAGGAAGAGGGCAAGTCTGAGTGATGAGACAGAGAGAGAAAAGGTACCATAAAAATATATCACAGTAAGACCTCTCTTCATTTGCTGATTCCAGGAAAAGTTTCTCAGAGCAAGTTATAGGTAAGCAGAGACAGAACATCTCACAAACCAGCATAATATAAATTATACCTCATTTACTATTTCAGTCAGGTTCTTCCTGGGTTTAAACTCAACCCTTCCCCTCCACCCCAATACATGCTCACTTGATTCTTTCTTGCAAGTCTCTGCAAAATACTTGCCTGGCTACCTCTCTTTCCGTAAGTTATCACATCACATAAGGACACTCTTTTATTAGACTTGGTCTTCTATTCATATATATTGAGAGGGTGGAATATAAATAGATTTCCACCTTCTGATCTCACTTATAATTATGCTCACACAGTCATGAAGAAAAATCATACTTCTCATGTGGTTTTGTATAAGGGAATTGAACCAAACTGCATACATACATATCAATATTGAAGATTTTAAAATTTTAAAATAGCAACTGGTATGGATCACTATGTATGTTATAGGAAAAGCCCTCTAGATAAATCACTCAACATTTCAAAGCTTTGCTACTGGATGATTATGAGTATATTAATCTTCTTCATCTGTTTTTACACTTCCCTAAATTTCTGTGATGAACATGGGCTATTTTTATAGCCAGAAAAAAATTACGTCCAAAAAAAACCCCTCTTTCCTATGAGCTGTCAAGATTCTCTAAACTAGACCAAACTGAATCAAAAGCTAGGGAAGAAGGACATTTTGTTTCACTTCATTATATCATGTTTCACTCCTACCATATCTCTTAGAGAAAGGAGGAGGACTATATTTTGCAATCTTTAGTGATTCTAAAATATAGTCTTCCTTAATTTGTGCACACAAGGACAACATTTTTCAACTCTTCTGTTCGCTGCCTTGCCTTTAGTACCTGGAAGGGTGTATTTATTAAGTAGTCACTTAGTAAATATTTGTTGAATTAATGAATAAGTGAATGAGTTTCCATTTCAATGCATCTGATTATGATAAAGTGATAATATCCAACCAACTCTCCAACAGTTGACTAGGAAAAGCAAAAGCATGGATAGATGTATTACAATGATGTTAAAGTAACACGTACTCACGCTCATCTTCAGTGTGTGTGTGTATCTGAATGACACCAACAGACATTAGCACGGCCAGCTCGGAGCGGTACCCTGTCTGCGGTGTTCCTTGACCCCACCGCCCTGCCCTGTTCACTTCCACAGCAGAATGCCAACAAGGCCCCAGATAACTGCAAACAAACAAGCAGAAGTGAAGGGGAAGGGAAGGCCATGAAGCTGGGTGCTCAGCTAACCTGTAAATCATACCATCAGCAACAGGATCATCCGGAGTCAGCAGCTGCCAATACAGTGTCCATCTGGGGCTGGGCCATGGCCAGAGGCAGCCTCCCATTCCTCACCCCATGCCCTATTTGGCCTTTTCTCATTTTCCTCTCATGCTACGATGTTGGAAAAGTCATTGTAGCGCAAGAAAATCAATACAAATTCAATTCCAAATAATAGTTCTTTGCAGCTCAGCAACACTGGGGAGTTATCGGCTCATTCAATGTTCTGCCAGTTAATGCAATGAAGTAAAAATAATTTATTCATTCAAACCAAATCATCCAGTGAAAATTCAGAGTCATTTTTTTTTTAAATCATCATAGCCATAGTCATTTGTTAAGATGGCAAGAGGATGTCACAGTGTCCCATTAGTGTCCGGGTACGCTGGTACCCCATCAGCCTTGAAGCTTTCCCACCACAGTTGTCTGAAGGACCAACAAACCACATTTGTCATACATAAAAGGAGTTTGTAACTTAGCCAAATAGAGATCATTTGTTGTAATAAAAGGGCTGGTTTAAATGCACAACAGATGGATGCCAGAGAAATGAATGTCAAGGCCTGGTGCCCCCGTTTGGTTCTGCAATCCTCTGCCCCTAGATGGTTACGGCCTGAGAAGTCAGCTTCTAACTCTAGTTCCCAAAGGGAGCACATAAAAGGCTTCCTGTCAGGTCAGTTCTTTGCTTGGTGATGGTCTCCTTGTGTTTGGCAAATTGTATATGCTTCTCCAGGCAGCCTGGCTTCAACCCTCTGCCGTGCTTAGAACCTATGGATTCTGCAGGTTGCCTGCTGATGCACCCTGATGCCAGGCTGCTTCTCTCTGTCATTTCATGTCTTTGCTGTGCATCTTCTAGTTCCGATTTTACTGTGTCTCCTTGATGGACAACTGTCCCTAAAGCACAATTCCACATGTAGATTTCACTTTCTTAAGATTTATGAAGATTGTAGGCTTAATTCTTGCTGAGTAAATCTTGCAGTGATCACGGAGGGATTCCTCTGGCCATAGTTGCATGTTCCCCCGACCACCATGGTGCCAGGCAATAATTAAGCTCTGTTTACTGGGACAGCAAGGCGTTTGGCCGATGCTGGGGTCTGCCTGCCTTAGCTTCTCAAGGCTGCTCTCAGGGCCACCCAGTAACTTTGGGGCTTTGTGAGATCTGCTGTGCTCTGCAATTCCTCTGTTGTTAAACTGCAGGTATCAATAAATTGTTTTATATCTAGCACTGAATGTCATTATCCCTTTCACAACAAGCAGCATAGTTTGTCAGGCAACAGTGGTGTTGCTAAGGTGTATCCAGCAGCAGGGACACACCATGGTGGGTGCAAACAGCTGCAGTTTTACCAAATGCTTTGAGCGCTCACTTAACCTACCCTCTGTTGAGCTAGTCTCAGCTCAATACATTCCATTGTATTCAGTCTCTTCCACAAACCAGGCCTGAAGAAAGAACAAGGATCACACATGAGGAGGTCTTACACTGTAGCCTGGCCAAGTCAAGGGGATGGAGAGCTGGTGTGCTTCTACGAATTGGGTCATTTCCTAGTTCTTCAAGCACAGACGTTGCCTCTGTCCCCAGGGTCCTCCTAACCACTGTGCTCTTGCCCGATGCTGTCTTAATGGCCCTGCTTATCAATGGCCTGCTTATCTGCTGCTGCAATTACTCATGGCTTCTGATACCTGAGAGCCCCCTCTGTCTGCCGCTTTGTCTTTTCTTTTAGATCACCACTGCCAACTGCTGATGCTCCGTCAGGAACAAGTCATACTCAGAAGAGCACGAATCTATAAGCATATAGTCACTTTAATCCTCCTTGAGTGAGTCTTTCAAGCTGGTGTACTCCCACGCAGCCGACCTGCGCTGGGGGACGTTCTTGGTCCAAGGGACATGACAGTGGGCATCTGTGGTACACAGCACAGCCACCTCTGCTTAAGAAGCCACTCAGCACCACTTCCCTCAGTCAAGCAATACGGGTGGGACTCCATGAAGAGAACTGTGCCTGCAGAAGGACTTCTGAGGTTGACTTTTGTCTCCAAATTCCATAGAAGGCCCTTTCTGTATATTGACTGCATTGCTTTGGCTGTGTCAATATGTAGAGGACAGCTGCGGTTTGACCTACATAGCCGATCTCAACAACCTTCAGAAGGGACAAGGTAGTCAGCAAAAATATAGTAATTCTTGGCTCCCTTGTTTTTAAGGCATTAAACCAAATTAAAGCTAATAACTCCTATTTTGTATCTCTACATCATGTTCCACTAAACACTACAGCAACAAAATAAGTTCCACATTCCGAATGTCTGAGAGAAGTACTTGCTCTCCTTGCTGGGCTAATGGGAATAGTGAATCTTAGGTGAATGGCAGAAATAGCCACTGAACCAAAGTGCTCTTAATGGAGAAAAAAGAAGTGCAGTCCTAGGAACCACTGACTAGACGAGGCTGCTCAGGTCTCAAGAAGTGCATAGCAAGGGAACGCTGCTCAGCTTTCTACTGTCAGAATTCTCTGCCCGTGATGGTCACCTCCCCTACAGGTAGCGCCGGAGCTCACCCGGAGCTCAGCATCCTCAAGCGACAATGCGCGCTGCCCTCCGCAGCGGCTGGGACGGAGCTTGAAGAAGGGCACAGACGCGAGAATCACTCCTGACTTTGCTGGGCCTTGCCAGCCCGCCACAGGAAACCAGACGGATGGGAACCAGCAGTGCACTTAAAAAGAAATGACTGAAAAATAATCTGAAGCTTTCAACCCTCACCATCTCATTACAATTCAGTACTAGTACTGCCGAGAGATGGGGAGGAAAATAAAAGGAGAGGAGAAAGTCAGAAAGAAAACGCCAACCCAGCGGCAGGAAGAAATACATTTTTTTCTTCTAACCTGAATCATTAGCTCTTTGATTCTCTCCCCATTGCTGGTCTCCCTGAGGCCAGGAAGGTTGATTAGGACAGGATGTGGCCAGTGTCCTGAGCAGGTAAATGCTGAAATGCCCCACCGACCATCTGCAGCGTGGCCCCACACAGCAACCGAGTGGAGGGAAGGTAGACTGCACTTCGCCTCACTTTAAATCAGTCTTGCCTCAACAGGAAGGATCTGAGAGAGGTCACATAAGCCAGACGTCGTTGCCCTTTCTGGCAGCAAAATCCGTATTTAAGGTTAAACCTTATAAAGAGTTATATATATATATATAGGAGATATATAGGAGATAATGCAGATGAAATGAAAGCTGACAAGGGCAAGTCCATCGCTCAGAGGTCGGGGGGGATGCTTTCCAGGAAAAGGGAACGGTAAGGGCTCTGAAATAGGGACACTCGTGGCATTTAAGAAAAGAAGTCACAGTGGCTGGGACAGTGAGGTGGCACTGGTGTGGGAGGGAAAGTAAGAGACACTCGTTAATTCCCTGGGGGTCAGGATCGGAGAGTTTGGAAAGTCAGTGCAAGAAGTTAGCCACGGGGACTGGCAGGATCTGGTTTGTATTTAAAAAGAAAAAGAAGCATCCGGGCTGCTGTGTGCAGAACGGATTTTAAGATGGAAAGGTGGAAGCTGTAAGGATGCTATCACAGCAGAGAAGTAACAATCATCTGTACCAGATGGACAGAAGGGCAGGTTCAGGGACGTTCCGGACGTTGAGCTGGCAGGCTCACCACTGGGTGGGATGTGAACGAACCGGGAAAGACTGGGAACAGCCACAGGTTTGCAGCAGCGCTGAAGGAGGAAAATGCAAGCTTTGGCTTATATTATGTACAGGATGGCTCCTGGGTTCCCACGCGGACCTCCCAGGTAGCCTGGGAGAGGAGATGCAGGGTCAGGGCTGAGAGCGGCTGACACAGAGACAGCACCGAAAGCCACGGAATGAAAGACTTCACCCAGGGCGGGTCTGCGAATTCAGGAGAGGGGAGGAGAGGCTTCATGATGGAGACCTAAAGTACTCAGAGGTGGGAAGAGGAGGAAAATCTGCACAGGATAGTGAATCATGACAGTGAGGAGAAAAAGCAGAAGACAGCAGAATCACAGAGCATGCCTGGGCCCCCACCCCAGAGCTGTGACTCTGTAGGTCTCAGGACGCAGGAATCTTGGTTTTTAAGAGCTCCCCATGGGATGCTTATATGCATTAGCTCTTGGGAAACAGCAGCATAGAGTGCAAAGCTGATTCTGGTTGAGCCCAGAACTCAAACCCGGCTTTCTGACCTTTGTTTCTTCATTCTTTCTGCTGCTCTTAGTCCTTCTTGATAAGTTTTTGAAACGTCAACCCATTCATCTTTGTGGTTGTTTTAAACTCACCATCTATTCCTCAAATAGTTAACTCCAGCTCCTGTTCTAGTTTTTCTCTCTTTGGTCAAATTTTTAGAGAGGGTCATTCACACCCTCTCTGCTTTCTCATCTCTGGCTGATTCCTGGACGCACCATGATCTCCTGTCACCCTCTCTCAGTGCACTGCTCTGCCCAGGTCCATGGGAGCTTCCGTGTTATCAAATCACGCTGACCCTTCTCACTTCTGAAACTTTTGACCACAATGACGCTAGTGACCATTTGTTCCTTCAAAAGATCTCCAACCCCTCTTTGGTGTCCTGGGGCCTCTTCACCTTCTTCCCCCTTAGATCTTCACAGTGGTCCTCTGTCCACTCCTTGACCATTTACAGAATTTAGGTGGCCCATTGCTTGCTCTCTCCTCACCAGCAGTTGTGGTGCTGGGGAGTAGACGGAGAATGCGGTCTATGGAAAACCACCTTTAGTAATTCTGATAAAACTCTGCTCCTCCCATCCTCTCGATGGAGATCGACCATCCCAACTACAACCCATTTGCCAACGACTCTCAGTTCTGTATGTCTGCTGCTGATTCTGGGCTTTAGATGCACACATAACACAACACGATGAAAACAGTCCATCAAATATTCCATGGGTATTTCACACATAACGTGATCAAAAACTGAACTCGGAAGCTTGCTCCCCACACTGGTGTCTTCTAATCTTAATCTCAATTAGTGGAATCATACCATCAGTTCAGTCACTTAAGCCAGAAACCAAGGAAGTCCCCAAACTCGAGGAATCCCTAAACTCCTACCTTACTTCCCCCCTCAGACCTACACCCAAACAGCCACAGACTCTTGGTAATCTCACCTTCCTGGAACCTCAAATTTGTCCCTTCCTCTTTAATCTATGCCATTGCTGTAAAAATCCAGGTTATTTATAGTCTCAGGGATTGGCACAAACTTCTGCACCTGAGTCTTGTTCCCCTTAAATCGTTCTGGTTGGAATGAATGGGAGTGTCAGGGGCTAAGGAAACAAGACTCCATCGCTGCTCTGCATGCACTTCAATCACCCCAGACCACATCCTGGAGGAATTCTCACTCCCAGCAGAGGATTCAAACGCCCTCCATAATCTGACCAACTCCTCCCTGGTGGCCCCATCTCTTCGTTTTCCCAGATAGTTTTAGTACTGTTCCATCTTTCTGCGCTTTCACTCAAGTTCTTCCCTGAAGCTGATCATGTGTTCTTTAAATTGTTAACTATCTTTCTTCCTTAGGAATTAGCTCAGGTATTAACTCAGGAAGTGGGTCTTAGATATCTTAGGTCTTGAGGATCAGCAAATTGTCCCTCTTATGGGCTCCAAAAACACACTTTGCTTATCATCAAACATGCTCCCATTGAATATACTTATTTATAAGTATATCCCCTCACTAGACCATAAACTCTTCAAAGGATGATATGGAGTTTTATTTATCATTTTACATAGAACACAATAGATACTTAATTATTCTTGTATTGCTAACCCTTTCACACCTTAGTTAGCATTCCTTTGCCACTTAGCAAATTTCTAGAATGCACCCTTTGGCCTTTTCCTGGAAGAGGAATGTGAAACCAATTTAAGAATAATATTACCAGGCTGAAAGAGTCCTCACAGATTAACTAAGGTTAAGTTTGTTTTAGTTTTTTTTTTGCTTAATAGCTGTTTGCATTATCTGTCCTAAGGTGTCTTTATTTGAGAAAAGGAGAGAAGAAATGAAATCTGGATCCTCTTCCCTGATAAACTCTCACAGAGGTTTTTATAGACATGGCCCTTTTCCAACAAGTTTAAGGTTTATTTTTACCACAAGAATGGCAGATTGAATTAAGCTGTTATTTCCTAAAAAGGTGGTGGCCGTATTTCTGCAAATTCTCCTTGGTGAAATAACAGTTGGCAATAAATAGCACGAAGGAATATTATTTGGGGAAATTATTTTCATCATCCACAGTAGGATTCATCGCAAAGTAATATGCTTCTAACCTAGTAGCTCTCATCTTTGGGGTTGATATACTCAATTGTGCATGTTAAGCTAGAGTAGCACAATTTATACCAATTCTGTACAAATCATTCTACTCTGTTCAGAGAATCATAATCTCTTTAATTCAGTGTTTCCCACACTTGGTGCTGAGCTGCCCCTACAGGCTGAGGAGAGTGAATCCATATCCCCACTGTGTTAGGGGGGCGGAGCCTAAAACGATGTGGCATAGAAACATGGCTTTAAAGTTTCAAGTGGCATCTTTACAATTCAGGAAAATTTTTCACTGTACTCCGCAACACATTCATGCTTGTATTTCGCCGACGTATAGGGGGAATATAACTGACGCCGCAGAATCATGTACCATGTCTATCTTGCGGCTTCTTCTATCTCCAGAGCAGCCCAGCAGTTCACCACACGAGCCTGGCATTTCAAGAGATGTGTGTAGTTAAAAATGACCTGTTATGTAAAATGCTCCTCAATTTAGGTTCATGCAGTATTTCCCTATAGTTAAATATAGGTTAGATATTTCTGGGAGGCCTATCGCTAAAGTGACGCCGTCTACTGAGGCCATCACAACAGGAGGCACGCACAGAGCCTTGGTCTAGTACTGGTGGCGCCAGGACTGACCACTTGAGGAAAGGGTGCCAGGCAGGATTTTCCCCTTTGTGATTGATTATTAAGTATCTGTGGAGAGATGCTTCTTTGGAGTATGTAAACATAAACATCCTGTTTACTTAACACCTGAAACCTTCATGCACTAGTTTCAGCATCCAAATTAATATTAGGGTAGGGGCTGAAGAATGATTTTCTGTTTTCATCAGTCCTACATTTATTCATTTATTCTACTATAAGGAAAAGCTCTCCCTTTGCCCCTTTTTTTACAGATTCCTTCATTCGTTTATTTTTCAAAATATCAGTATGGATTTATGGATTCTTATTTAATGAGTTATAATCCTTTGTGATCATTTATTTTGATGCTCAAACTGTCCCAGATGTGGCCAGTGGGAGCCCCATTTCGGTGACTGCTGTTTCCTTTTTAAATGTTTAAATTGAAGTACATTACAAAAAATAACTGACCTTTACACTTCAAAAACTCAGCATCGTGAACGGTTAAGGAAGACCGAGGAATTACCTGGATTAAGGAAGGCTCAAGAGACCTCTGGACAACTGATGAGATATGAATAAGGTCTCTAGATTACAGTATTATATTAATGTCAATTTCTGGATAATTAAACCACAGTTATTGTTTTAAACATGGAGTTCATAAGGGAAAGGGCGACACCATGTCTGCAAGTTAATCTTCAACAAGTCAGAAAACAAACAGTAATTGTCTTTATACAAATACAGAGATAAACACAGAAAGAGAGGAAATGCCAAAGCAAAACTGGTAAAATGTTAACATCTGAAGATTCTCTATAAAGGGCTTCAGAGAATTCTTTGTACTACATTGCAACTTTTCTGAAAGTCTAAAATTACATCAAAACAAAAATTATTTACAAAAAATTCTGCTAGTCCATACCTCGCCTACCCACTTCCTGCAGGAATTCCTTCTAGAGTATCACACCGGCCATTTACCCCTGCTTGCCTGTGTACAGGGTATAGGAGAATGGGGCCACAGGAAGAGTGTTCCATAAGCGGGCATTTTCAGTTGGCAGCTTGACCCCAAATACCCTCTTAAAACTTAGTTTCTGTGATGTTGTCTCTGGCTTTGGAGCAAAACAGAATCGTCTCCTTCACAATTCTGCTTGGAGTCTGTTTGAATGTGTCTCTAGCCTGTCTAGACCCAATTATTCCCCTTTTCAATAAACACTACCTATATGAAGTGGTTCTCTGAGTCATCACAGTTACTGCCACTCCTTGCCAGCTCCAGGGGCATGGGGACAGGAGAGGATGTGCTTGACTTACTGATCTAACATTGACGGCTCCACACTCTTCACTTTTGAACAAAGAGCCCCATGTTTTCATTTTGTACTTGGGACTGCAAATTATATACCCAGTTCTGACACAAGCCCGTGTGGCACCTTTGTGTGTGGCACTTCTGTGCCAAGAAGGCCCAGCCCCTTCCTTCAGGTGGTGGCAGCCCCATTCCACATACACATCTGGGCTGGTGGAGGGCAGGCCCCATGTCAGCCCCCAGTCCCTTCCTTAGCTAGATGCTCTGATGCCGAGCACTGCTTCACGAGGAGGCCTGCCTCTCATATCTGTCAATAATATTCATATGAATTAATTCCAGTCTAAAGAAGCAGATAACCTTTGGCCGAGTAGAATACCTTCTCCTGACTTTGGCCACATTCTTGCAAGGGCTGGGGAAGGAGCCTTACAGCTTTTGTGCAGTTTCTACCAAGTGCTGAGAAACAGCCTAAACATATTTTTCCATAACCTCTAAATCAATTCCGTGGTCCAAAAAGGGATGAAGGGACTAGCATAGGCAGGGCTGGCAGCCTCAGGCTCTTTGAGAGCCACATACTCACAGAGCTGTGTGCTTTGAGGACTCACCTACTCCGAGTTCCCTTTCACCCCTTCTTTATTGCCATAGAGATTATCAGGAGTAGCGAGAAACCAGGGAGGACAAAAGGGATCCTTACAATGACATCCTGATGAGCTGTGGATTCACTAAGAAGCCAGACGCCGTGTCAGCCCCACGGCACCGTAATACACAGCCAACAAATGCCCTTTCACAGAACCGTGTCTCACACTAACTGGGCTGCTTTCAAGCCACACGCGTGTAATACAAAGGCGATTTATAAGTCTGCGTACGAGGCTCAGAGATCAAGACAAAGTCATACGGTCGAATCTTAAAACAGGTTAACACTCTTAAAAAAGGGAAATCCACAAATAACTTCAAAATAACTATGGTTCAGGGTGAATTATAGTAAATACTATAGGAAAAGTACCAAACAAATGCTATGAGAAATCAGAGATGGATCTTTAGATTTTATCAGTTTCACAGCTGGGGACAGTAGAGAGTGTCTTCCTCTGTGGCTCAGTTGGTGTCTCAGGCTGCTGAGGTTACTTGCAGTAAAGGGATTTGCCAAACTAGATTTCCTACAGGAGACAGCATGCAGGATGGGCCATGGGTGTAGGAGTTAGGTGGAAAGAGGTGGGAGTGTTGAGATGAGAATATGCACCAAGGAGGAGAACTTGAGCACATCAAGGAGACAGGGAGGCCCACGTCCCAGAATCGCAGCTGCACTACCTCAACTGGAGCTCAGCACACTTGTATGGATGCAATGGAAGGAAGGCTGGAAATGCAGGTTAAGGTGGACTACCAGGCAGAGGTTTCTGTATTTATTTATCTTTATATTTAATTCTGGAGTCAGGAGTGACGCAGGGGGCTAGGGGGCAGGCATTGACAGTTCAGCAAGTGAAATTATTTACCACAGCCATGAAGCTGAGATCCACAATTGAGGTTTAACGGGATGCCGCTCTTCTCTAGTTTTCACAAAGCCAAGGAAAAGAACTCTGTTTTTACTATGTGCCTGTAAAATTAGGTAGGGAGCTTCATAGCTTTTAAATGAGATTCTCCTTTAAGCTCGTCATTCATGCTTGGCACAACTGCATAGATATTTTACGAGTATTTCAAATAAGCAGCCAATTTAAATTATATTCAGGATGCATATTTTATAGATCTTGTCTTAAAACAATCAACGAAACAGCGGTTTCCTGCTGTTATTTTCTTTCAAGGGGCCAACTTGCTCTGTTACTCTAACAGGCACGTGTTTCTCATATTCTCCTGAACCAAAACTCCAGTAATGGGGGGAAGGACCCAGAGCCCAGGAGAACTGGCCAACCGAGGGTTAACGACACAGGCAGGACACTCTGTAAACAGATGAAGAAGCGGAGCAAAAATGGGAAAAAATACAGTGGCTAAGCAGCCAAATGTTCACACATGAAAATAAACAACTACGAATAATTGAATATTCCTAGTTTTGATAACTGTCCAGCAGCAGAAGTAACAGATGCCACAGCGGCACCACTACCTCCTGCTTGATTGAAGCAGACAGGCGCGTGAAGGCCTGTGGGAGGGGCTCCCTAGAGACGGCCTTCTGCCAGCTTGGTGGGGGTGAGTGTGGGCTGGCTTTATTTATTTATTTGTACCTTTAGAAAATCACTTTTGAAATGGGCCCCAGCTATTTCCAGCCCCAGGCAGTTGGACGGCAGCCAACATCTTTCTGACAATGTGGAATTATTAAGGAAAGTACAGTAGTTTAAGATGACAGGCACTTCTGCTACTGAGACAAAGCCCATACTATTTTTTTGGCAACTAAGACAATAATGTGTCGTGATTACATATCCACACACACACATGCATATGCATGCATATGTCATATATAATAAACATGTTTATAGATATATATATATCTATAAATATGCAAAAATATATATGAATACACATGGAGTAATCTGACCGTGAGGAGGAATGCCTTTTACACAGAAACAGAATAGGAAAGCAATCACCATTTTCCTCAAAGAAACACTCAAATGCATGTGAACTTGTCTTTCTACGATGGCCGTCAAACGCCCACTCCAGGGAAAGCAGTCTCCGTGGCTCAGCAGCAAGAGCACTCGGGGTGGAATGAAAGGAGGCAGGGTCTGCTTCCAAGTCTGTCTGTGCGGCGACCTTTGGCCAAGTCACCCAACCTTTCTGAATGTCACCTTCTCGTCTATTACAGGGTGAAGTTGGATGAATGGGTCAAACCAACGCTTCCTAAAGAGTGTTTCAAGTCTTCTCGGGTCTTGCTCCTGGAAGTAGGGTCTGCAAACCTGTGGACACTGTCAGCTGGGAACTCCTGGAAATACACAGACTCTCAGACCTCACATTGGAGTTACGGGATCATTTTAATGGAATCATCTGCATTTTAATAGGATCCCAGTTGATTTGCATGCATGGACAAGGCTACTTGATCCCAAGGTTACTTGATCATGGAATCACCTAGAAAACTTCATACACATGCAGCTTTCCTGGTCCTTCCTCCACAGCCTGAGCCTGAGGGCCTGGGGTGAAACCAGGGATATGCATATTTGACTGATACCCCAGGGTGGTCCATTTCAATGAAAATATGAGTTACAGAAATAAATAAAGTAATTATATTTCTGTTGTTTCCCCTTAAAAACCAAATGATCTCTAAGTGGTACCAGGCCCGTGAGCTTCCTGGTATTTCTTGCAGAGACTGGCAAACATGATCAGGTCAGGCCCGTCCAGTCCATGCATCCCTCGGTGGACAGTCCTGACCACCATGTAGGCTTCTGCCTGCTGCAGCTTTGAAATTATTCAGTTTTTAATGGATCATTGGTTAAATGTCGGAAGCATAAGGAACTCTGATGCTGAACTACAATAATTTAATGAATAATATAAAAATGATAATTTTGCAAAGTCCCCTCAAGACAACTGTCATCAGATTCATAAGCTACATTCATTTATCAAAGTCCTTATTTAGCACATTAAGATGCCGTTAGTACTTCAAAAATCAATCTTAAAAAGAAGAAACATAGTGACAAATATATCCAATTTGGATTTTCATTTATTGGGAATAGACTATTCTCACGTACAATGTGTTATTTGCTGGGAAGTCAGAAAACTCTTACTTCAATAAAACATGAAAGGAGAGAAAAAAAAAGCCTTTTAACAGTTACCAAAGGGAAAGGGACTGGGGAGGATAGGTGGGGAGGGAGGGATAAGGGCGGGAAAAAAGAAAGGGGGCCTTACGATTAACATGTATAGTGTGGTGGGGGCACGGGGAGGGCTGTGCAACACAGAGAAGACAAGTAGTGACTTTACAGCATCTTACTACGCTGATGGACAGTGACTGTGAAGGGGTATGTGGGGGGGACTTGGTGAAGGGGGGAGCCTAGTAAACATAATGTCCTTCATGTAATTGTAGATTAATGATACCAAAATAAAACTAATAAAAAAATAATAATAAATTAATTAATTAATTTTTTTTAAAAAGCCTTTTTTTTTTCCTATAAGCAAAAACTCCAAGAAAGGTTCTGAAGGCAGTTTTATCCCCCTTCCAATTCTGCTTCTATTAAAATAGTTAAATTTCGATTTACATTTTAACGTACACTGGTCCCCAAGTCAAATGAAATATTTAGTGACAAAGTATGTCTTGGCTTGCATAAATAATTTTAAATAAATTAAAGAAACTGTCACTTGCTACATAGGAAGAAATTAAATATATGTTGCAAATATTAGAGATCATATTAATTGTACAATACAGGCTTTAATGATTTTTTAAAATTTAAAAACCACACCTTTATCATATTCATATATGCATATTGTATATAAGAATGATAAATGATTTTTTTAATTCTTGAAGAGATTTGTGAGATTACTACTATAAAAGTATCAGATGAGTCTTAAGAGGGTGAGATGATAGAAAATTTGTTTTCCATTAATTACATTCTTTGATCTTATGCACGGGAGAGCTGGATATCTAGCATTGGCCTAGAATGGATTTTTAGAGTCCATACATCTATAACCTGCAGAAAAATCACTACGGCACTAAAACTGTAGTTCAGTTCAGTAAGTATGTAAGTAGAAGCGATCCTCTTGATGAAGATGCTGGTGGACAGGAGGATGACCTATGCCATAAAATAATATCTAATGATTGATAAGGGCTAACTCTGTGCTGGATACAGTTTTAAACACTTTACACTTATCAATACTCTAACTCTTGCAATAATTCTATGAAGTATTTACTCTTTCATCACTGAGGACATTAAAGCACAGAGAGATGAATAAAGATGAATAAAGGTTCACCGTTACAAAACCAAGTAGTGGCGCTGGAACTGGAATCTGACAGGACCCCAGGGTCGGGTTCTGAACCACCAGGGCACATGTGTGAGCCTGGGAACTGCAGGAGCCAAGGTGCACACCCAGGAAGCAAATGGGATGTGCAGAACAGCTAAGTGCTTACAGGATGCAGGACACGGAGGGGTATGGGAAATTAATAAAGGCGGGTGTCAACCATTCTTGGCGAAACTTTGTAAGCAAGGAGAAAACCCCTGGAGGTTTCTAGCAGGAGCATGACAATCAGGAATTAAAGAGCAAGCATGGAGGTGAGAGAGACTGGAAACGGATGAATTAGTGAGATGCTATTCATAGTAATTCACAGACTAGGTCAAGTGGGCTTTGGATAAGTAGCAGAAGAGAAGGAAGGGGGAAAGGGACCTTGAGAAGAAGGAAATTGAGGGAACCCATGCTGAAATCCCCTATGCGGGTCTCTCCTTTCTTGGGACAGAGCCTGGAGGATAATCTGCTTCACCCTGACTCGGGTCAAATACCAGGCCAGCCTGGCCAAGGCCATGCATGGAGCCCAACACTGGACATGTTACTGGACAGTAAAATGAAAAGGATTCCCTCCCTCAGCTGACCTGCTCCTTTTTAGTCATAAAGTAGTTGGCTGAAATTAACTAAATACTTATAGGACAATGTTCCCCGTGGCTCTTACATCAAGAGCACAGCTTACAAGATGACCTCTTCTCCTTGGCCTCCCAGGGCCCAGTCATCTTGCAGGAAAGGGTCTCCCAATCTCCAGTACCATGAAGGTGAAATGAATATTTTGAGATGAAGATTTCATTTCCCAAGAAACATAAATGTCTCTGCAAATAGCAGTTCACTCCTATTCTTAACCCCTAAACCACTGACATCTGCTATGAAGAACTCCTTGAGTCCTCAAACAAATCCCCCTCGTCCTGTAGTCTTGATGGCACTCTCAAAAGGCTGAATTTAAATAAAACCACAATATCCACCTCTGCCCTCCATTTCACAATTTCTTTCTGGAGTGGTTTTTAGACATAATAAAGGAGGTCTTATGGGGACCCAGGAGTTGGGAGGGGAGAATAGGCATGGGTGGGCTGCAGATACGTTAAAGGAGTGAAAAGGAAGTTTGTGTATTTCTACATGTGCTAGAGCTGGTAAAAATCACTGAGGCTGAAATATGTTAGAGAAATCTTGGACTCTCCTGAAAAGCAATTTTCTTCCTACTTTTTTTTCCTGGGTATCTATTTTTTTTTTTTTTTTGGTCCTACTTGGGCAAACAAATGTTTTAATTTTAAAACCCATTTCCACATCTTAAAATGCAGAGGGAAGAGGTTTTAATAGTAGGCTATAAAAATTCCCTAATCTTTAATGTCTGATTTTTTGGAGACCTGCTGGAAAGTACAGTAAACAGCCATTGCTCGACTTTCCCCATCACTGCCCCTTGGACTTTGCCATCCGTAATGAACAGCAGAGAATCTATTTGTATGGGTGTCTTTTCTCTGAGGAGCTATTTTTCCTGGCATTGTTGAGACACCTGCACTCTGACAATCTAGGCAGAATCTCTTAGCCAAACTGATTTTGCTGATTGTACTCAAGAGGAAATTATCAAACATTTAAAATGCAGTTTTCAAAGAGGAAATCGAGCAGAGGTAGAGACAGTTCTGATGGTTTCTTGCTGTCCCCTAATACTCATTCTGCAGAAGCACCTGGCACGTGCAAAGCTCATGTGCGGCTCTGTGGAACACTTGTTCAGGTGTCTGCGGGGCAAGAAGGTCACCCAGGAAGTACTCACAGGCTATGCGCACGGAGGCCTTCCTGCTCTTGGAGGTCCCCAGGTGGCTCCATGCCACACACTGGCACCAATAGTCCTCTGGCCCGTGGAAGTCCTCCACCTGCTGCCTGGTGACGTTGATAAATACCTCCCGGACCTTCAAGCCTGATGGGGAGATAGAACAAATCCACTGAGGCCACTGTATTTCCCAACCACAAAGTTAAGGCTAGCCAACCCTTTTTGTGTTAATTAAACAATTCTGTTTTTTAATCAAGGCATGGTTTTAATTACTTTGACAATAATATATTACAGCTAATTAAATTCCAACAGCTGAGTCAGCTGGAAGGAACAAGTGTAAAGTATTACCAACCTATGTGGCTCCATCCAGTACAACAGCTTTCACAGTACCTTGACTTTGTACTTTGTGGGTGTAAAATCTAGCCTGAGGAATGTAGCACTAAAATTAACTGCTGGGATTCTAGAAGCTAAAAAGACTTCAAGACACCAACCTCAGAGACATGGTTCCAGGTGGTTCTAAATGCCCCCACCCCTCGGAGTAGCGGTGTGCAGAATCATGCCAGCAGCGTGGCTCAATACAAAGGGGACAGCGGGCACGCAAGGGATGGGTGAACGGGCTGGGAATCCAAGGGAAGGCCAAAACCTTGGCTTTCAGGTTCTGGACAACAAACATGACAAACACATTTGAACTCAGCCTCACAGCCCTGAGAGGAGAGCCCAGGAAGGCCCCGCAGCAACAGCATGAGGCGGCGAGGAACGGAGAGACTTACAGAAAGCACAGCCAGGCTACATCTGCAAAATGGGATAAAAGTAAGACCTTGACATTTTTATGTTTTTTTAAAAATTATTATTATTACTTTGCCTTCTTCTTCTAATAGAGAGTTTTCTTGCTGGTTCTTAATGGTGGTTCTTTCTTGGTCCACTGACCAAGGACCAGGAGGCTTTCTTTGGGCAGGACAGTCACCTTGCAAAGAGAACCAAGGATGAAAGGCAACAGTCCTCATTAGTGTGTGTGCACATGCACACACACACACACACACACCCCAAACCACACATGAGAGACACACAAGGAAAGCATGCTTTAGTTAAGGAGACCCCCACCCATGCCCCTCTGCTGAAGGCCATCCAGTAGTGTTGCAAGGATAGCCATGAACCTCTGCATCTCAAGAGATGGCAACTCACTTGTTCACAGGAAGTTGGACAGGGGAGCAAAACTGCCAGGCAAATAGAAGATGGCATCTCATAAATACAAGTAGCATGTACCTGATAACTTGTGTAACTCTAATAAGCAGGAAGAAGTCCAACCCTTTAAATTATTGTGCAAATTACAACCATCAGCCTTTGTTATGGAGTAGAGTCTTACAGACTATAAAAATATGACTATGGGACTGATATGCTAATAAGCTTTCTACATTGTTGGATGGTTTACTTGTACATAGACTAATGTTGGCAGCAGATGAATAATTGCTCTGCATGTACTAAACATAACAGAGAGGCACAGAACTTCATCATTTGTCAGCTTTATTTGTTTAAATGAGAAAAATGCTGACAGCAGTTATTGTTGTAATCCCCTTATTTATCAGATAGAAAACACTAGTTACTCTTAGCAGGGCTAATCCTGTTGGGAGACTAAAAGTTAGAGAATTTTCAAGCTAATTGAAGGTGTATGCTTTCCTATTCAAAGAACAGAAATGTGTAAGACAGGAGGAAGGAAATGGTGAGAGAAGAAGAATGAGTATCATTTATTTCTGGTTGGTTGATATCTAATGAAAGGGCTCTAGTTCTCAGCCTAACTTGTTCTGTAGAGAAAGAAAGAATTCTGAAAGAGTATTTAACATTCAGCGCCATGCCAACTGCAGCCCGGTGCCTTCCAACAGCTGTCCCCACACCTTTCATCTATTGCTCATTACCACACTTCCACAAAACCCACCAGTGGCATCCTGCTATGGCTGCTCTTGTCAGTATGCCTGGTGATAGGCACTCAGGGAGGAAATCTGATACACGGCTCCAGTGCTTACCACCCCTCAAAGCTTAATGTCCCTGCAATCGTTTGCTGACTAACTAGATTCAAGAATGGAAGTCAGAATCCCTCTTCCTGTTGTAAGATGCTTTCCACGTCCCAGACCACACAAAGGCAGGAAGGGACTTAAACCTAGGTCCTCTGCCCTTTCCCTGGGCCACTTTATTCAGCGTTGTGCCCACTCCATGCCTTGATCTCCACACTGCCATGGTTCATGATTGGGGATGAACCAAGAGAATGATTTATGTAGCTTTCCACAGACAAAGGGCCAAACAACTATTCTAGTACAGGTTTCAGGAGTAGGATATGGCCTTGCTCAATTGTCTGGGAGAGAAAAAAAAAAAGTCAAACTCCCCAGGAAGAGCAGCCATATCATATTTAAGAGACTTCTTTGAAGGACTTGTCTGCCTGGGTATCTCACTCTCTCTGATGCCTGAATTTAGTTCTGAGATAGAACCTCCTTACTCTGCTGTCTACTGAGACAGAAACAGCCCATTAGGCTGGAAGAAGCGAGTCCCGCGCTTCCATGAGAGAATATATTTCACTTGTCTCCTACTAGTCCAGGGTTAGGGCCTAGAAAACAAATGCTTGAACAACAAGCTTACCTGTATTTTGAATAGCATATTGTTACATATCACTTCTATGGCCCTTTATGTTTATTAATGGCATCACATGTATTACCTTATTTCATCTTAACACCATGTTATTTTTCATTCTATGGTTATTATTTTGCCCCAGTTCCCATACTATAGGAAATAGATCAAAGATATCAGATGGTTTGTGGCATACATTATTGGGGAAAATAAAAAGTACTGAATGCCTCGTATGTTCCAGCCACAGTGCCAGGCGCTGACGGTCATGATTCCTGCCCTCAAAGCTAAAAGCGGAGACATTTCGACCCACCCTGACACATGGCGTGACAAGTGCTCTGACGGAGGCAGCTCAGACAGCCGCCAGCTCACAAAGAGAGGCACCTATCCTCACCACAGCAGCAGACAAAGCTCCCGGGGTGGGTGCCTTTCTACCTGGAGCTTGAGGGTGCTGTCCTCACCCAGTGCTTAGCTTAGCACCTAGGGCAAGGTTCTGCTGAGGACACGCAAATCTGACACGTATTTGAAGTTTCCCAACTCTGAGATACAGGGAAGCATTTTCACAGAACTGTGTGCTTCCATTTCTTGGGAGGCCTTAGATGTCTTCAGGCCAACAAGCTCCTGAAAATAATAAATTAAATGTAGATAATTAAAAGGTAGAACCACATTTCATTTCACTGGTAGATGCTTAATTAGGGCTAAATGTCTTTTGCCACTTCATCCTAGCAACAAGATTAAAACGTATTTTGATTAAAAAAAAAAGTCATCCTTCGAATGTGCAGTGTGCCTGACGAATACTCTTCAGTTTCCCCTGGATAATAACCACTCCACATATTCCTCAGAAACACCACAAGTTCAGTCTTAAGTACAGAAACTAAGAACACACCCAAGCTCTCCAGTTTCTTCCACACCAGAGATTAGAATTAATAAGCACAGAGGTGTCTGGAAGAGGAAAGCAAATTAACTTGATAGTGTTGTCTGGTGACAGAGAGGGAACCTCAGAGGCAGATGTGGACCCGGGGTGGTTATTCAGATGGCACCACATGAAGGACTCACTCAACATCATGCTCACAACTTTGGGGGAAACATGGTCACTTTCCAATTCTGTTGCCCCAATCAGTGACTTCTCTCATTCCTGTCATCACTAAAAAACTTCCTCCTGTGTGGAGAGCATGCCCTGAGGTCAGGGCCCAGAGCCAACGACTTCCATCTTCCACAGGGCTACCAGGAGCTCTGAAGTAAAAGGTTACTCTGTGAAAGACAATGATGTACCTGTGAATAATAGTAGCCCTTTTATCTTTCTGGAATTGTAAAAGTTTGTGATTTTCTATTTGTTTTGTTTTTTTTTGAAGCACAATCACCAGTCACTTGCCCCTTGAACACACACACACACACACATACACACACACACACACACACACACACGTGAGTGTGTGTATAGCAATTTTATATTTATCATTTTGAAGGCTAACCTTGACTGGGTGGTGCTTGCTATGCCTCAGGCCCTGAACTGAGCGTGTCATGGATATTAGGTTCTCTAACCCTCACAACATTTCTACGTGGTAGATATAATTATTACCCTCATTTTACACATGAAGAGACTAGGGAGAAAAAACGCTAAGTAGTCCAGCTACCTAAGTTCGCAAATGGAGAGCCAGCTTTCAAACAAGGCGCCCTAAGACTGGTACCCGTGCTCTTGACTACTACTATCTTCAGGTTTTTTCCAGGTCCTTATAATTCCCACTTCAAATAAAAAACACAGACCTGAATGTTATATAAACAGAAAGGCCTGCAAAAGTCCAAAGACAGTGGTGAAGAATTTTGGGTTTAGAATAAATCTCTGATCGATATCAGGAACTCTTATTCATTTACATAAAACAGTGAGCTGCTTTCTGTCTCTGCTAAGGATGGAATGAGACAGTAAATGGTCCCCAACTTTTAGTAAGAAAAGTTAAATTAGACATAAGAGACAGGGCCTTTATACCCTGCTACAAGAATGGAAGGGATTCATAATATTCTTCTGAAAACCTTTTAAAAATATGTCAGTTCTAAGAAGCACAGATGAACAAAATGAAATCTGGGGCGGGGGGGAAAGGTTTCTACAAAAGTGAGTTTTAAACCCACACACTGTCAATGGAACACTTGAGAGATCGATTATTTCTGTGATATGTGATCTAAAATATATGCTTTCCAAATGTGCCTTGGTGATTTGTGAATAGTAACTTTGAATTAATGGTTTTCTGGGAGATACTCTATTCAAATCCCCATCACCAGTACAGTTAAGTTCTTAGATATAAACTTTAAAGATTTAATACATTTTTATTTCTACTCCTCTCTCTTTTTCCAACACAATCCATTAACCTTTTATCCCCAGAGTGACTCTAGTTATTTAAACAGGAAATCACACACAATGAAATCCCTGAAATGATATTCCTTAGGAAGAAAAATATTAGTTTACCAGAGTGGAGACTTTTCCCATAACACATTGGAATACGCATTATTTCACTCATTAGAGTTCAATATCTCCAAGGTAGGATAAGATAAGAGCCATGGAGTGTTGTTAAGGGAACTCCTGTTTTTATTGAACAGTTAAGAAGTGTTTCAGCTTATTGATAACTCTAGCTTCCCACAGGCTGTATTATCCTGATTGCTAAAGATGGATTTTGCTGGTTTTGTTGTTTTCTCTGTGTGTGTGTGTATCTACCTGTTTGTTATATTAAACCTCTTAATTTCTGTTTCTGACCATTCTGTCCTTTCTCAGGGGTATGATTCTTGGGTTGGGATCACCTCTCAGCTCAAAATGTTAATGGAGGAAAAACACAAGGAGGAAGAGCCCCCGTATTTCCAAATGAATGAGGCAGGACAAATAAAAAGAATCCCACAGCTGGTGAAGAGAACAGGAAGTGTACATCACTAAGAGGTATCGCCATGTCTGTGCAACACAGTAACTCATGTCAAATAAGCAGTGCCTGGTGCAGGAAAGAACTCCAGTTCTGTGTGTTTTTAGCTAAATTGCATGAAAACACATCATCCTTTTTCTTCTGATTTGAACTGTTAGATGACGGAGCCAAATTACTGGAAAGACCAAAGGCAGTTTGCAGCCTTTAACAACTGAAAGGATTTATTGCTTCCAATTTGGAAATACAGAAGATTCTGGGTCTACTCCAGACACTCCCGAGTCCTATATATTTCTGTTACTACTGTGAGGAAAGAAAACCTGTATGTAAAAAGAGTATCTAAATTCTCTAGGATTTCAGAAATAGAGAAGATGTTGGCGAAAGATATGAACAGCTGCTTTCAACTTCTTACAAGAACATCAGACAATTCTCTATCTCTGGTCAAATATGATCCCGCTGCTCTTGGACTCTTGGTGTCATTTACTTCAACTGGACTGGCGGGAATTATTTTACAGACCCCATCAAAAGCCATTAAATCTGTAAAGGTAGTCAAGCCCTGTGCTCAAGCCCAATATTGAAAACCCAAGGGCAGTAATGCATCTATTTTTCAATACCTGAGGCCAATTTGTTTCTAACCTTAATTGCACTTATGCATAGGGCTGGGGTATACTATCTCCATTCATCTTGCTCCAGTTTCCACTATTCCATGATTAATACAGAGCTTAGGAAACAGAATTGCTGCAGTGCGGTAGAGAGCAATTTTCATTAACTACACACAAGAAAACTGAAAAGGGAGAGACATTTATTTCCCATTGATGTCATCAAAATGACTTAGTTTTAAAAGGCTGTGCTTAGTAAATTCTTTTCAAAAAGGTAGCTGTTAAAATTTAAATTCTTTTTCAATGGCATTTAAAAAAGTGGTGCATAATTTCTCCAGATTATGTCATTTATGAATTTTTGTCTTTCCAGTTCCTTTGAAATTTGTGACTTCTTTGGCCTTTTTTTTTAAAGTAAGGGGAGAGGGGAGACTTTTAGTCAGAGGCAGAAAATGTAATCAACACTCTGCAAGATGTGGAGTTGCCTAGCAATGCTGGGGGAATTGAAAGAGGAAAGCAACAAAAAAAAAAGAATTCTATGAAATGACAAAAGGGATGCAGCATTAAATTGGGTAGCAATGCTTACAAGAGGCCTTTCAAAGAGAATGGATATAGGCTTTTTAGCAGTGGTATAAAAAATAGCTGACCACTTTTCAATGGCCTTCCTATCCTTCATTTGGAGCAGTTTACCTAATGGGATTCTGCTATTTTAAGCACCTTCCTGGACAAAATTTAGGACAGAGATATCTGCGGATAAAACATACAGCCCCACTGAGGCACGGACGCCGGAGTCCTTTCCAGTTGGTCTAATGGAGGAACTTCCCTGACATCCAGAGTCCATCTGTCCTCTTCTTTTGCCTTGATTAACCAAATCCTTCTTTGAAGAAGAAAACCATACCTGGAATTCTGGAAATGTCTCTGTATCTTTGGTTGTTATAAACTTTGGCTCAGCAGTGCCAGCAACACCATGAAGAATACGGGATTTGGCCCTCACAGAGATGGCAGAAACAGGGATAAAGAAATCCCAATGGAATAACTACAGAATTTACACTTGGGAAATGGAAACACTAAACAGATTCACGATGAAACACAATGAGCCAAGTGCTGAAACCCATCTTTATGTCAGCCAGGATATCTGTCAATATTTTGCCCTTGAAGGACAGCAGAGGAATCTGTATATAAAAGCCGTTCATAGAAATCTATCTCAAGAGGGAATCAGGAGATCTGTGCCATGAGCTAGGTGTATCTTTTGGAACTTAAAATGTTGAATGTGTCAAATTGGGCTGTCAGGGTATCACTGAGATCCCTTCCCGTTCTCACACTCAGATTCCAGAATGCTAAGTGTGTTTTGGGTCTGAAGAACGTCTCTAAAACAGGCACTTTTGTTGTTAATCCCTCATACTAGTTCCAAACTGGAGAGAATGGGGAATTGAGATGAAGTTTTAGGTGTTTCTCCAACTTTTGAAGTTACTTTGCAAGCTTAGAGTCAATCAGAACTGTGAAATGTTTAGCACTGTTTATATAAATGTTTAGTCCTTTGTTGCTTTCTTTACTGACTTCTAGGCAGAGACAGAATGTCACCTGAAGATCTTTCTGAAATAATTGTTCTCCTTCCCTTTGGAACACAGTGTATTTGGCTTGCTTACTTCTTGCTTGGCTGTTATTCCTCTTCCTGACTTGTCAGGGTGTAGATCTCTGGCCCCATTTCCTTTTCATATTATTACCCATTCTCTCTCTACAGTCTCCACCTACAGGGTCTCATTCCTTACTGATGATTACCAAGTAGACGTTTCTCTCCCTGAACTTGACCGAGATCCTAATCTACCTCTCTTCATTACATCCCATAAGGATTTCAAATTCTGCTTGTCCAGTGACCTCAGTCTTTTCTCCTTGCTAATGTAATTACTTACATTAATCACATCACCCTCCTGCTTCTGTTAAGAGATTCATTTTTCTTCCTCCATCTTCCTCAATCATTCATTCAGCTATTAAGTCTGGGGTGTGGAAGTGCTTCTCACACCTGATACCTAGTTCTTCCTTCTGTGGCTACCACTTCTCTTAACTGAATTATCCAAGCCTCCTAACTTCCCCATTCTGGTTTCTCCTTACCATTCCAGACACTTGTGCCGGATTCATCCTTTGAAGCAGAGCCCCAGCCATGGCATTCCCATACATCAACATAATCAGTCCCCACCACCAGCAAACTACCCATAAAATTAAATACAGAACTCTTTACTCTGGTATTTGAAGCCTTTCAGGCCACTGACTGAACCAGGTTCTCCAGCTATCAGCTGCTATCCTCCTACATCAATTTTGTATTCAACCAAACCAACTTTTTCCTGACCAAACAATAGCCTTTCTTCCATTTGCTGCTGTTGATCTTCAGACCACTGAGAAGCCTCTGCCACATGGAAACATTAACTACATCTATTTCAGTTACATATTCATCAATGTCCCTTTCAAATGCTGTTGCTTCCACTGCTCCTGTTTTCGGTTTTGGTTTTACCTTTTAATCCTCCATGGCACCATCTGCATCTCTTCAAACATTGACTGTAACTTCATTTGCACTGCACCTGAGGGTACATTGGCCTTCTACCTCTCAGTTAGATATACAGCCCTAGAGTTCAGTGTTTGCATCGTACCATTCTTTGAATACTCTGAAAGGCTTAGCCTCGTGCACCGAATGACCTGGTGTACAGTTAATAATTTAAGCTGATCTGATTAATTAATTGAGTAAGCCAATTATACTCAGACTTTCTGATTTATTCAAAAGCTGATATCTAATGAGTATGTCAGGACTAACAGGATCAATAATCTAGGGTGAGGCCAGATAGGAGTCTGGCTGAAGCTAAATTTTCAGGTACTAGGTGTCACTAGTTCGAAAGCATATACAGCTTCTGACACATACTTAAATTTAAGAAAACTGTAAATTTTGAAAGTTTTGAGTCAAATTATCTTGCTTTGAGATCCAGCACAAGCCCACTGTTTACTTAACATCTCTGAGTCTCAGTTTCCCTGCCTGTAACAAGGCAATTGACAGTATTACTTATTCCGGAGAGCTGTTGTAAAGACAGTAAGATAGTATCTGTGAGGTGCTCAGGTAAGGTCTGGTACACAGTAAGTGCTCATTAAACACTAACTAGCAGGATCACTGCGACCACTGCCCTCACTCATCAGCCAAATTAGCCAATCTAATAAAATTAAAATGGTTCTGACAAAAATTCTTTCATACTGGAGATCCAATTTGCGTTTAGTCATCAAAGAAAACTCAGAAACCACGGACTGTGGAGAATGAAGTACAAAATATTATTATCTAGGAGGAAAGACTAAAGATGTTGAAATTATGCTGCTTAAAGTAAGTGTTGGGTATAAAGTGTATTTCCCTTAAAAAATATTGAGAATTCAGAAAATGAAAGCAGTTGGCTGCCTGGTTTTATTCCCAGGGAGAGTATTAACTTCCAGACAAAATTAGGTGTGAAAGTTATATAGCAGGAAAAAAAAAATACTCCTGTATTATACAGACTGGCAAAGGAGCTGTGGAGTCATTTCAATATCTGATTGCATCTGATATTCCTGGGATGATGTTAATGTGGTCTCATTCCAATAAGCCACAGCGGGTGGCTTGCACAGCTCTGTTTGGCTCATTCATGGTGCGAGCATCTGAGGCGACCAGATTCTTGGGACGGCCTCCCCTTCTTACCTGAACTCTCGTCCAGAGTCTCCTCGGAGACGTGTTCGTTCTGATGGACCCACTCGCCATTGCACTTGAAGAATATCTGCATGGCTGGCCTTGCTTTGCACCTCAGTGCGATGGGGTTGCTCTTGATGATATAGGCGTCCTCTGGCTCCTCTACAAAATGAGGCAGTGTCCCAGGAGCTGACGGGATGGACTCAGGGAGGGCTTCACCATTGTCACTTCCTAGGAAATGGAAGAGGGTGTTAAAACACAGCCCACGCCGACAGCAAGTGCATCAGGACGCAAAGCACAGGCCACACCAGCTCTAAGCACCTGCGCTGAAAAACATTGCCTCATGTTAACACAGCACGCTTGGAAGATCTGTGCAGATGAATTATCTTCTGGCGGCTTAACTAGCATCCTGTGTCCACCTATGGTGGGCACACCTTAGTGTGACTGGACAAGTTAAGATGATGAGTAGGAGACCCCCTGTGGTGCTGACTCTGTGTGTCTTTGCTGAAAGAGTCAAGATAAGTATCTGCAGGGTGAGGGGCTGAATCTTAAGAGTGGTTACCTCAAAGCATTCAATCAGGCCCCCAAGCTGCCTTAAAACTTTGAAACAATAGTGAGAATAGATTTAGTTCTCCCATAAACGAGTATGAATAATGGTGATGTTGGCAAAGGGCGCTCAGTCATTGAGACATGCACAAATATTCCAAATTGTCCACTTTCTTTCCCTATTAAACTTTTAGAGATTGTCTGGTATTCTTTCTTGGACAGGATTTCCTCCAAAAAACCTCACCAACTTATTGAACCTTTTAAAAGGAAGGCCCATTTGTTCTGCCTGCCCATGGCCATCATTCTCTGCCCCCAGATGCCTCCCCCATAGACTTGAATCTCTCAAGGTTAAGAAATTAAAACAAATCACAAAAAATAGCCATGAGCTTTTAGTTTAGGAACTATCATTTTATTTCCTCAAAGGGAAGAAACAGATATGATTCCCTTGAAATGTAGAGAGCTGGTAAGTGGAGAGAAGCAATATAAAAGGGGAAAAGCAGAAGTCAAGACTTTGCTTCTTTGCTTCTTCAACTACATTTCACAAGGACTTAAGTCCTAGGAAGCGGCCACAAAGTCAAGAGAAGCAGGATGTGACCGCAGAGCCACATGGAGGTGAGCAAGAGGAATGGTACCTTGTGGCTTCCAATGGCCATTCCAGAGAAAGAACAAAGCAAGCAGGGACTTCAACATCAAGGTAAACTATGCCCTGGGAAAGGTTATTCCCATTCAAAGCAAACCAGTCTTTAGGACTAACCTGGGGAAATGGTCTAGTGACACCCCTGGACAAACAGACCCGCTCATCAGGAGAGTGCCTAGGGCCAGGGGACATCCTGTCACCTAAGTGGGCTCTCTGTATGCTACCAGCGTAATTCTGAACAGAGACTCTTACTATGCACACACAAGTCAATAACCTCAATCAGTGAGCATTGTCAAAGGTAAACATAATCTGCAACATTAGGGATAATGTCCTGTTTTAAGAACTTTTAGGGGGCATCCTCAAATGTAAACAGGGTCCGGCTTGAATGTGAGAGGTATGGCTTCCTGTCATTATATTTTTGTGTAAGGAAGAAAATAAAAGACCCTGAGTTGTGAAAAAAAACTCCTTGCCAGTGGAAACACATAGCACCATTTGTGTTACTACAAAGAACTGTACATAACAATAGCTTGATTCAAACTGTTTTATTTTTCCATTAACTACATCAGCTCGGAGTGGGGAGCCTCATATAATAAGAGTTTAAGATACCATAAATATTAAGTAATAGAAATAATAGAAAAGCTAACTAATACACAACTCAGTAGAAGTACAAAATAACCACCAAGAAGCAAATACTCTACCTAGTAAGAGAGCAGTTTATGTCATAAAAGTACAGTAAAGTCACTCAGAAAATAAAGCATGTGTATATCACTTGGAATAAGAAAGGTTTCAGGATAGAATCTGAGAGGTTTTTTTTTTTTAACGTTGTAAATTATATTTACAATCGACTTGATAAAATATATCATATATTAATTCATTTTGTTACTGACTGCTCATACCAATTTCCATCTTCAATAAATACCAGGTCCCCTCAGGCTTTTATAAATCCATGCATTAGAGGAAATGACAAAGGTATTAAAAGATTTCATATGGGCATCAAACAGCTCGCACTCTCATGAGGGGGTTGAGGTCTGCCCAAAGTAACTCATAGTTGCAGAAGAGAGTCACCTGATAAAGAATATACAGGGCACGGCACGCTGTGAGGTTGCCTGAGTGAGCAGCCACAAGCTTACCTTTTGAAGGATGCACTTTTGCTTCACTAGTAACAGTGAAATAGCTACTGAAAAGGGGCGGGGGGCGGGGCATAAACAACAATCCGTGAGCAAATAGTGAGACTCCACTTAGCTGGCATAAATAAAATGACAAAGCACTTGACATAAATCAAGTTTTAACCAGCCAATTCACATGACGCAGAGAGATCTGAAAGCAATTAGATTACCCCCTGCTATTTTAATAAATGACCTCTAGTTAAAACAACAAGTTCAACCTTCATCTGGAAACACAGAGCAGGAGGGTGGAACGGGAAAGTCCTCAGGTAAATGTCCTGGCTATCTCAAGGACCTCCGTTAAGACTGAATCAATCCTAATGTTTAGAGGAGAAAATACAAAGGCAGAATGCAATGTTGTACCTTAACTATTATTGAAGCCATGTCAAAATCATGTGTGTATAGGGAGAAGGTCAGGGTCCATGAAAACAAGAAAGAAAAAAAAAAATGGATTTATTAGGGTGACAGTGAGTAAGTGTGAGATGTGAGGTGTATACTTGTATGTGTATTATCCATTCATTTCCATCCTCTCAACAGGGCATTGGAATAAGGGAAAGCAGGGTACAGTTTCCTTTTTTAGCTTTGTGGCTTCATATAGTGAAGGGTGGGAGTGGGAGTGGTGATTACCTGACCCTGTGCCTGTCTCCCCACCTCCCCAAGTTCCTCACTGGGTCAGGCTCCAATTCCTGGGGCCACAACGCCCTGCCCTTCAGATGTGATCCTTGCACAGAAGGCTGGATCTGCCCAGGAGACCCCCTCCTCAGAGACCCTTTCCTTACCCCACAGGGCTGGGCATCACCTCCTCCCTCCAGCCCCACAGATGCTTAGAATTGAATTGTTAGGAAGGAAAGAAAAGCACTAGAATGAGAACTTGTAGGGCTCAGAAGTTGCTGAGAGGTCCTGCTCTTTGGTGGTGGTGGGCGAGGGGTATCACATTAATAAGTGGTTCCTGGGAGACTGCATGAACACATTTGGGCTTCAAGGTAAATTCACACGGAATCTCAATACATTTACCCCTGCTCTGCAATTCAGAGGGAAGCTTTAAATCGGGTGTAACAAATGTTGACAACTGTCTGACCCAGCCAACTGCCTTCTCCTGCACCACTTCTACAGCCAAGGCTGGAAAAGGCACGGACGCAGTTCACTATGCAGGTGGGAGTGGTCACGTGACATCCAGCTAGCAAATGAGTCAGAAACAGAAGTTTCTGGGAAAGCTTTTATTTTACATAAAATAGAAGGAATAGACATGGTGGGTATTGTCCTTTCTTCCTTTTGTCCCGCCTTACTTGGAGAAGAAAAGGAAAAGTCCAAGACAAGCACAAAGGTACCAGCTCTGATAGCACAGAGGCTGAATGACACCAGGAACCATCTACCTCCAGATGATTTGTACTTTTTTTTTTTTAAGTCCCTACTTATTCAAGCCCGTTGTAGTCAGATATTCTGTTGTTTTTTGCAGAAAATATTCCTCATTGGTACAACTAGATCTTCCTTCTTAAAGCCAGAGCTCCGAGCTTCACTTTACTAAATCTCAATGCTCTCAGTGTTAAAGAATTTTGGTGGGCTAAAAACCACGGGAATTATCTTAGCAGAAAGTAAAAATAAGAGCGGCCATTTATTGAGTGAACACAGGTTATGATAATAAGCCTTCTACATGGATGAAGTCATTGAAGCATTCCATTAATTCTCTGGGGTGGGCACTGTAAGTATCCCACTTTACATTTACATCAGGTATGTGCTGTCTAAGGGCACAGGGCTAGTAAGTGGGAATTCAGAACTTGGATGCAGCTGTCTGACTCCAAACCCACCAATTCCATTGCAGTTCAAATGAATGCACCCTTCGAAGTCGGCTATGGTAATTTAGTGAGTGCCCACCTTTCGGCAATACCATGCAGTTCACAAATCCAAAAGATGATGATATAAAATGATACCTCATCTGTGTGGCACCTCACTGCTTACATTAAGTATAATAACCTCAACATCAGTTCTGCTGTCAGCTGGACTATGACTCTGGGTCAGGAAGGGGGTGTTATGGACACACCCTAGAGAATATCTTCAGAAAATAAAATATTTTTGAGAGAACAGCTCCACAACTACTCAACTAATGAAATTCAATTGCCTGGGCATTCTCTCTGAAGTCAGAAACAAGCAAGTCAAGAGTAACTGTTGTTTGAGAATAAAATAATTGGAAGGATTTTTCAATGTTTCATTGGGAAATAGTTTTCTCTCTTTTTAAGCAGAAATATTTTACTACTCAAGCTCCACTTAAAATCCCAGGAGTGTAAGTAACGGGAGACAGTACACCTCAGCAAGAAAAAGGGACTGGGAACAGGGCATGGTCATTGCATTATGTTTAACCATATAAAACTGCCAATATTTGACCATTTGATCTGTCAAATCTCTTGTGGGATTGGGCACAGTGGAGGCCAGTCATTCCAAATTGGGATCCAGAAATCCCCGGACCATCAGGGGAAGTATGCTGGCATTCCACGGGGCTAGAGAATATGCGAAGCTGAGTTTCAACAGGTTTTGAGAAATTCCAAGTTATTTCCATGCTTTTATTCTAAGCTTACTCTGAAATACATTTCTTTTTTTCTCTCTCCAAAGTACTCTTTCTTTGCACTGGACTTTGTATTTGTTCCAAAGTCCAACCAATGATCCTGCCAAAAAGCAAAGACTAAATCTGATAAAACAAAAGAACTTTAGAATCAGATAACCTGATAAAGTCCGGGTTACCTCCGTGACCTTGTTGAGTTAACTTAGAGCTTCTATATACGGTAAATGGCTGAATGTTATATAAATATAATGTGCCATCACTACCGCCACCATCAGGATCATTGCCTGGATAAAGACAGCAAAGGACAGAGAAATATAATTATGAGCCCCATTGAGTTCCATTCCCAAGCTTAGCCTAATATTTATATTTCAATTTTGTGATTATTATTTTCATCCCAGAGCCATTATGATATGAACTGTTGTTTATAACATGTCTTTACTATTTGCTACTTACATGTATGATAATAAAAGCCTGTTAGGTCAGAAACTCTAAAAATATGCTGTGAAGCCTTTATTTACTCAGTAAACATGTAGTCAATGGTTACACCACACACGAGGCGCATGGTGGTTCTGCAGAGCCATGTGATAACACACAGTGGACTTCCTGCTGGCCAGATACCAAAGCTGTTGGCTTTAGTAGGCAAGCAGTTATTAAACTTATTAAACATAGGGGATTTCATAGTGTTCCAGAGCCCCTCTTAGAGCAATATTTAAATGAAGCAAGGCACACTTGGAAATAGCTCTTTAAATTCCACTCGATGTCTGCCAGCATATTGGCCCATGGCAATATTCAAGTCAGAGCGGAAAACCAAACCAGGGAAACCAAGTTACATAATCCAAGACAACACAAATAGAGCTGGGTTCTCTCGTTTTGTTTATGGAAATGTGATTTGTCTCCATATGGTTACTTAATTAGATAGGGGATGCATTGTACCCATTTAATGCAGAACAACAGCCGGAATTTTACATACCAAATATTTAATGCAATTTATGAAACACAGACTCTTTCCCTAGGCCCCAATAAAACTTTTCTTTTTTTTTTTCTTTAAAACTCAGAAACCATTCTGCCTTCTTCCCAACCTCTAATAAAAATGGAAATGTTTTATAGCTCTGCATTTGCATAGCTCACCTCACCTGTGTCAATCTTATATATTGTCAGCCTAAGAAATGATTCTATTGAGCAGATCTTAAATTCTGCAGAGTGGGAGATGCCAAATGATGCTTGTAACACATTTAAAGAAATCTGGAGAGCCATTCTTAGTTCCTCAAACAAGAACCTTCAGATTTCAGTGGCTTGTAAAAGTACATTTATTATTTCCCAATGATCACAACTTATCTCAATACATTCATTTTTTAAATTGACATTGGTGTGCATGCCTAGTAATATCCTTGGTGTTGGGAATCCAGACAGCTGAGACATGGTTAATTTCCTCAGAGAGTTCACAAACCCAGATCAGAGATGGGATACTGCAGACTGATGACAAGCAATGTTAACCATACGTTAGAAGTAGGTACAAGGCAGGAGTCCCGAGGAGGGAGACAGTAACTGTCCTGGGGAGAATTTGTGGCAGGAATCACAGGGAAGACACAGGGCAGCCCAGTTTGAGTGTGCGGGCTGAACAGGGGTAGTCCTGGCATGTGCCCGTAGGTTTGTGACTGCATGAAATGGACATTGGGAAGTTAGGTAGAGCTAAGTATCATCTTCATTAGAACTCATGTTTTTAAGTTTACTTTGACATTTGCACTAAGCCATTGGCCCTATTTGGCTCTAACATTTCGTTTCTATGGGATTCAGTAAGAGCTTTCTGAGATTTAGACACAGAGTAACCCCCAAATGATACAACGATGGCCATCTTGGTTGACAGCCTGGGCTCTCCAGCCTATTTAAAGTAATTCTATGTTCTAATAGCAACTATTATTCTTTCGGCCATGCTAACACAAGTAACATTACCTCCCAAGGCCTCAGGGAAAGTTTTTAGTTTTGGGTTGGTTTTTAAACCAACCACCGTTTAAGATCTTGAGTCATCTGCAAAACTGAGTTCTGAAATTGGGGTTAAGTCAGAGATTGTACACACGTGCTGATGGCGGGTCCCCTTAATGGAAACAAGCAATGTATGATCAGATTTAGCAGGAGACACCTGTTCTGATACTAACAGTTTCTCTAAGGGACTCTGACGAAGCCAACTTTAGCCCAATTGTTTCCATATGTGTGCTAGGATTACTGATGACTTAAATTTTTATTAATTGGTTTGCTTTTTCTCTATTTAAGTATGTTCTAAAATGAACACTTAGAATCAGAAAAAAAACAAAACAATTCTCTACTCCAGGGAAGGAATATAAATGACTGCAAGCTATGGCAACTTCTGTATTTTACTTCATGGTGTCTAACTTCTAGTATATTAAAATTTATGAATCAGGGAAAAACAAAACAACAAATATGTCCCTAGGAAAAATGGAAAGAATGATATTATAAGATTTATAAAAATTACTCATTTTTAAATGAAAAAGTTTCAAATCGTTTCTTAATTTTTTCCCTATAAGTAATAGACACATTTGTGTATGAATGTGTACCACTGACTAGTTTTCAAAACCTAGTGGGATTTGGGAAAGGTTTTTGCTTTCAATGTGTTATCACTTTTCATTTGTAACTGACAGTTTGCAACAGTGAGGCCATTCATAGTTACGGAAAAATGGTTGTTTTAATGCAACACTGAATGACAGAAAACCAAACAATCAAACACCATCCTCATATTTTTCATTCTTGGAAAATTACCTTTCAGGAAGAGCCTGGTGTTTTATGTCCTATACCCTAAATACGGCAGGGACTTTCAATCTTTTATGAGAAAAAGGAGAAACAGAAGGGGAGAAACAAAATCATAAGGAGCAATAATTCCCTTTGAAATAAATACACTTCCATGAGCTATCAGGTCATCTTTTAAAAATGCATATTGTGACCATCAACTTGCACATCTCAAAATTTAAAAAATGAGCCCCATCTGACCAGAACATGATCTGATACAATTTTTTGTATGTGAAATGGCCTCACACAAAACAGAGTGGGAGTTCATCTTGGAATCCTGGCCACATCTCTTAGCTTAGAACCTGTCCAAGCCCTCAGAGACTAAACAACTTGTTTGTGTTCTAAGGGGCAAACTTGGGTTGAAATCTCTGTGTTGAGATCTGAAATAATATTTCCCCATTATACTCTCCTGCTTTTGCATGGGTGGGACACAAAAGCTTAAATTTACAATTAAATTTTGAGTTATCATCTACTGAGAAATTTTACCTTGAAAACGATCTTGTAAAAATCTCTTTTATAATGACTTTGTAACTTGCATTCTAGTAAAATCAAATAGGATAAAAACAGTACTCGTTAACATTTTATAATGCATATTCTATTGAAAATTATGGGTTAAAAAATGCTAAATTACAGAGAGGTAAAAATAATAAACATGTTAAAAAACATTGCCATCCACTGTCACAGTAAATTCACAAAGACTAATACTATTAATGATTCTGTAATTTCATTTTCATATTTTTCTTTCTCAAATTTATATTTAATATTCTGGCTTTCCTGTGCATAGGATATATACATTTCTAAGATGTTACTTCATTTTGTCATGGTATTATTAATTTTTAATTAAACTGATTCTTAATGACTGAGTAGATACGTCAGCTTTGATCTTGCTATTTCCTTACTATTTACCATTTAGTTATTTCCAAACTTCAGTTTTACATTGACATTATAATTCTCCACCTATCATAGATATCCTGATTGCACCAAATTTACATATTCAGTTCAGTTCTCTCTGAAGATTCAAATCTATACATTTGAATGACATCTCTAGATAGTCACATATATTTCATAGCCCCTCAAATCTATTCTTTGGCCTAAGTTCCCTCAATCAAAGAATAGCTTTACATACACTGAGTTCCCCAAGCTAGATCTTGAGCACCACCTACTTTTCCCCGTTTAGCCTTGCATCCAATTCATCACTAAGTTTCCCTAGTTTTGTTTTCTAAATATCTTTCAAGTTTCGTAACTGCTCTTCATTCCTAATCCCGGGTCCTGGTCACCAACATTATTCCCTGAAACCACTCCATTGGTCTCGTTCTCATCATTCTTGCTTGCCCTCCTTCAGGCCATCCCATACACTGCAAGCAGAATGAGCATTCCAAAATGCCAACTCGAACATATTATGTTTTCCTTCTTTCTGGTTTTATTTTTATCATTTTGGTGGAAGACTCTAAGTAGGAGGCACGACTTGCTCCCAGTCCTAACAAAATCCACAAATGGTAGAAACAGAAACTCGAGTTTGACAGATTTTAAATGCTTCAAGAGCTTTTGGAAATTAAGCAAATAAGAGAACAGGATGTTTCATGTCAGTTACCTCTGCAAAGGAGCAGTGCTGATTAATCCCATGTCATTCTATCACAAAACCCCTCAATCCTTTAGATATGATCCCCTTCAGGATCTGGTTCATGCTTACATCTCTAGCTTCATGCCGAATCAACTTCAATACCAGGAGATTAGAGGGACTGTCTCAGCTCTTTCCGGGATCAAATGCTCTACCTGGGACCTGTGTGCATGCTTTTCTGTTTGCCTATAGTACTAATTTTCCTCTCTGTTGCTGATAGCCTGTACTCAACTTTCAAGTTTAACTTAGTTGACACATCATATGTGAAGCCCTACTGGAACAATAAAAATGACAGGTTACTCTTTTTTTCCTTCCATAATATTTTGTACTACTTTGCTACCATTATGAGGGCATACCAATGCATCTTCCTCTAGACATAGGTTGCATGAAGGCAAAAGATAGGAGAACCTAAATAAATAAAAAGATAATGAAGCCATGATGAATCTCTGGGCCCTCTATCATTGCAATAGATATGTATTAAGTGCATATGATATACAGCTGAATTTATTTTCAAAAGGACTATGCAAATTGATATAACTACCAGCATTATAGGAATTTCCCAATTTTACTAATCCTCACCAGCATTAAACATGATACTTGGTGATATTTGTTAATTGATGGGTAAAATGAATATTGTTTGCTACATATACTTCTTGGTTTCTAGCAAACAGGAATATTAAAACATTTATCAACTATTTTCATTTAACTTTTTATGACTTGCATATTCAGATTTTTTACCACTTTATGGTCTATAGTTAAAGAAGGTAGCTATATAGTCTCCAAAAATACGTAATACATAACTTGAATGTACAGATCCCAGTGTTTCGGGGTCCAGTGCTTAATAATACCGATAACACCATACTTTTTACGTTGTTTCTCCCAATCCATTATTTCCTTCATTTACCATCAATTTGAAGTTGCAGAAATCAAGAAAGTACAAGAATTTCATTAATCTAAAAGCAAAATATTTATTCATTTTGACTAAAATGGGCAGCTCTAGCCAAAAAAGGTCTTATGCAGGGAAGAACTTCTATCTTTAAAAAAAATTCAGTATTTTATGAGGAAGATTCATAAAAAAATTAAAAGAACAGGATTTGTCTTCCATTTCTTAATGAGATGACCTTCTTTGCACAACAAAACCCTTCTTCTGGAAATCACCTTAGATGCTGATATGAGGATGAAGTTTTGATGCTCATATGAAATCCTTTAATACCTTTGTTGTTTTTCCTAATACACAGACTTAGTTGAGCTTGCTGGGATGTGCTATTTAATAAAGACTGACAATAAACCACACGGTGCACGGTGACCAGCAATAGAAGCCATGTCCTGATTTGATCTGACAGTCATCTGATTGGGAACGCACACAATAGAGCCGGCTTAATTTCCTTATCCTCCTTAGAGAGCATGCTAGACACTGTCGGAAATAGGTTCACAAGAAACACTGGAAACACAAAATACCTTCCCCCCTGATACGTTTTATCAAGAGGCAGCCTGACTCAAGGGAACAAATGTGGCCTTTGGTGTTAGAGCAAGATTTAAACCCAGGCTGGCTTACTAATTCGTTGTAAGCTTAGGAAAGATACCTAATCTACCTTATCCTCCATATTGTCCCACACAGAAAGAATCCTGTGGCGCTACAAGGCTCTCTGTACAGTCAAGTACATAAACATGATTTGACTAGACTTTCCTAGGGCATGTAATAGGCATTCAGTATGTAACAGAAAGTACTGTCAGCATATTACTAATTATTTTTTTATTTTTTATTAAGATATGATTGATATACACTCTTATGAAGGTTTCACATGAAAAAACAATGTGGTTAGGTTACTACATTTACCCATATTACCAAGTCCCCACCCATACCCCAATGCAGTCACTGTCCATCAGTGCAGCAAGATGCCACAGATCCACTATGTCCCTTCTCTGTACTATACTGTTCTCCCCGTGATCCCCCACACCATGTGTACTAAACATAATACCCCTCAGTCCCCTTCTCCCTCCCTCCCCACCTGCCCTCCCCACCCCTCCCCTTTGGTAACCACTAGTTCACTCTTGGAGTCTCTGAGTCTGCTGCCGTTTTGTTCCTTCAGTTTTGCTTCATTGTTATTCTCCACAAATGAAGGAAATCATTTGGCATTTGTCTTTCTCTGCCTGGCTTATTTCACTGAGCATAATATCCTCCAGCTCCATCCATGTTGTTGCGAATGGTAGGATTTGTTTCTTTCTTATGGCCAAATAGTATTCCATTGTGTGTATATACCACCTCTTCTTTATCCATTCATCTACTGATGGACACTTAGGTTGCTTCCATATCTTGGCTATTGTAAAAAGTGCTGCAATAAACATAGGGGTGCATATGTCTTTTTTTTTTTTTTTTAATAATTATTTTTTATTGAAGGGTAGTTGACACACAGTATTACATTACATGAGTTTCAAGTGTACAACACAGTGGTAGAACATTTATATACATAATTCTAGGTTCCAGCTATCACCCTACCAGGCTGTTACAATATCTTGACTATATTCCTTATGCTATACATTACATCCCGGTTACTAATTTATTTTACCATTGGAAGTCTGTCCTTTTTTTTTTTTTTTTTTTTTTTTGTGACGGCATCTCTCATATTTATTGATCAAATGGTTGTTAACGACAATAAAATTCTGTATAGGGGAGTCAATGCTCAATGCACAATCATTAATCCACCCCAAGCCTAATTTTCGTCAGTCTCCAATCTTCTGAGGCATAACAAACAAGTTTTTACATGTAGAACAAATTCTTACATAATGAATAAGTTACATAGTGAACAGTACAAGGGCAGTCATCACAGAAACTTTTGGTTTTGCTCATGCATTATGAACTCTAAACAGTCAGTTCAAATATGAATACTCATTTGGTTTTTATACTTGATTTATATGTGAATACCACTTTTCTCTCTTTATTATTATTATTTTTAATAAAATGCTGAAGTGGTAGGTAGATACAAGATAAAGGTAGAAAACATAGTTTAGTGTTGTAAGAGAGCACATGTAGATGATCAGGTGTGTGCCTGTAGACTATGTGTTAATCCAAGCTAGACCAGGGCAATAAAACATCCACGGATGCAGAAGATTTCTCTCAGAACAGGGGGGGTGAGGTTCTAAGCCTCACCTCTGTTGATCCCCAATTTCTCACCTGATGGCCCCCCTGCGACTGTGCCTGTCTTAGGTTGTTCCTCCCTTGAGGAATCTTACCCGTCTCTGGCTAACCAGTCATCTTCCGGGGCCATACAGGGAAATGTGAAGTTGGTAAGTGAGAGGGAAGCCTTATTGTTTGAAAAGGTTAGCTTTTTACTTCTTTGCATATTTATGCCCTGTGGCTTCTATGCCCAGCATTTGTCTTGAGGTATCTTTACCACTTGGAAGAATTATGATACTCGGGAAATTTGATATGAGGCACAAATTCTATTTAAGGGTTGTAATTAGGAAGGAAGAAGAAAAGCTATAGAAGTAGCAGGCGGAAGAAAACATGGGAAGATTGATTATTTCTTTGATATATCTTCTTGTAGAGTAACTTCAGCATGTACAGGTTTTAAGCTGCTACTTAAATTGCACACACACATTAACATAATAGGAGTATAGTTACATAACCAAAGCATATCTGTAATTACCAGCCATCTGCAGTGAAACCAAGAAAACCAGTTAGGCACCTTAGGCATTTGTGAATGATTTGTGAAATCTATGATATGGTGGATATTGTCCAACTGAACTTGAACAGTCTGAGAGAAATCAGACAAATTAAAACAACCCATTCCTGGGGATTGTTCACATGCCATATGTTCTTTTAACAATAAATAGTTTGTAGTTGTAAGACTTTGGAGCGCTACAATTTGCACTTCTCCAAATTCTTGGTTGAGTTCCAACAGTATAGATCCAGTCCAATTTTGTTGTTTTACTGTATGCACAGGTCAGCTTAGATATCTCCTTCCTCATTCCCATGGCAAGTCCAGGAACTGGTGGGATGAGTGCATCCACAGCTGTAGCAGTGCGTGGATTTTTGTTGGGGTTTTTTGATGATCATCTTCTGGCATGAGTCTTCCAGAGAGTGCAGATGTTGGAAGTTCTTTTTCATATCATATCTTAGTTCATTTTCGGGGTAGCCCAATTAGGCTTTGATCCTCTGTATAAACATAAACAGACCCTTTGCCTACACTTTTATATGCCCTTTAAACCCTTGTGTAGAACTCGTTGGAGGTTACCACACAGAAACTGCCCTTTTTTTTTTTTTTTTTTCTATCACTAATCTACACTTACATGACGAATATTATGTTTACTAGGCTCTCCCCTATACCAGGTCTCCCCTATAAACCCCTTTACAGTCATTGTCCATCAGCATAGCAAAATGTTGTAGAATCACTACTTGCCTTCTCTGTGTTGTACAGCCCTCCCTTTTCTCCTACCCCCCCATGCATGTTAATCTTAATACCCCCCTACTTCTCCCCCCCTTATCCCTCCCTACCCACCCATCCTCCCCAGTCCCTTTCCCTTTGGTACCTGTTAGTCCATTCTTGAGTTCTGTGATTCTGCTGCTGCTTTGTTCCTTCAGTTTTTCCTTTGTTCTTATATTCCACAGATAAGTGAAATCATTTGGTATTTCTCTTTCTCCGCTTGGCTTGTTTCACTGAGCATAATACCCTCCAGCTCCATCCATGTTGCTGCAAATGATTGGATTTGCCCTTTTCTTATGGCTGAGTAGTATTCCATTGTGTATATGTACCACATCTTCTTTATCCATTCATCTATTGATGGACATTTAGGTTGCTTCCAATTCTTGGCTATTGTAAATAGTGCTGCAATAAACATAGGGGTGCATCTGTCTTTCTCAAACTTGATTGCTGCGTTCTTAGGGTAAATTCCTAGGAGTGCAATTCCTGGGTCAAATGGTAAGTCTGTTTTGAGCATTTTGATGTACCTCCATACTGCTTTCCACAATGGTTGAACTAACTTACATTCCCACCAGCAGTGTAGGAGGGTTCCCCTTTCTCCACAGCCTCGCCAACATTTGTTGTTGTTTGTCTTTTGGATGGCAGCCATCTTTACTGGTGTGAGGTGATACCTCATTGTAGTTTTAATTTGCATTTCTCTGATAATTAGCGATGTGGAGCATCTTTTCATGTGTCTGTTGGCCATCTGTATTTCTTTTTTGGAGAACTGTGTGTTCAATTCCTCTGCCCATTTTTTAATTGGGTTATTTGTTTTTTGTTTGTTGAGGCGTGTGAGTTCCTTATATATTCTGGACGTCAAGCCTTTATCGGATGTGTCATTTTCAAATATATTCTCCCATACTGTAGGGATCCTTCTTGTTCTATTGATGGTGTCTTTTGCTGTACAGAAGCTTTTCAGCTTAATATAGTCCCACTTACTCATTTTTGCTGTTGTTTTCCTTGCCCGGGGAGATATGTTCAAGAAGAGGTCACTCATGTTTATGTCTAAGAGGTTTTTGCCTATGTTTTCTTCCAAGAGTTTAATGGTTTCATGGCTTACATTCAGGTCTTTGATCCATTTTGAGTTTACTTTTGTATATGGGGTTAGACAATGGTCCAGTTTCATTCTCCTACATGTAGCTGTCCAGTTTTGCCAGCACCACCTGTTGAAGAGACTGTCATTTTGCCATTGTATGTCCATGGCTCCTTTATCAAATATTAATTGACCATATATGTCTGGGTTAATGTCTGGATTCTCTAGTCTGTTCCATTGGTCTGTGGCTCTGCTCTTGTGCCAGTACCAAATTGTCTTGATTACTATGGCTTTATAGTAGAGCTTGAAGTTGGGGAGTGAGAACCCCCCTACTTTATTCTTCTTTCTCAGGATTGCTTTGGCTATTCGGGGTCTTTTGTGTTTCCATATGAATTTTTGAATTATTTGTTCCAGTTCATTGAAGAATGTTGCTGGTAGTTTCATAGGGATTGCATCAAATCTGTATATTGCTTTGGACAGGATGGCCATTTTGACGATATTAATTCTTCCTAGCCACGAGCATGGGATGAGTTTCCATCTGTTAGTGTCCCCTTTAATTTCTCTTAAGAGTGACTTGTAGTTTTCAGAGTATAAGTCTTTCACTTCTTTGGTTAGGTTTATTCCTAGGTATTTTATTTTTTTTGATGCAATTGTGAATGGAGTTGTTTTCCTGATTTCTCTTTCTGTTGGTTCATTGTTAGTATACAGGAAAGCCACAGATTTCTGTGTGTTGATTTTGTATCCTGCAACTTTGCTGTATTCCGATATCAGTTCTAGTAGTTTTGGGGTGGAGTCTTTAGGGTTTTTTATGTACAGTATCATGTCATCTGCAAATAGTGACAGTTTAACTTCTTCTTTACCAATCTGGATTCCTTGTATTTCTTTATTTTGTCTGATTGCCGTGGCTAGGACCTCCAGTACTATGTTAAATAACAGTGGAGAGAGTGGGCATCCCTGTCTAGTTCCCGATCTCAGAGGAAATGCTTTCAGCTTCTCGCTGTTCAATATAATGTTGGCTGTGGGTTTATCATAGATGGCCTTTATTATGTTGAGGTACTTGCCCTCTATTCCCATTTTGCTGAGAGTTTTTAACATGAATGGATGTTGAACTTTGTCAAATGCTTTTTCAGCATCTATGGAGATGATCATGTGGTTTTTGTCTTTCTTTTTGTTGATGTGGTGGATGATGTTGATGGACTTTCGAATGTTGTACCATCCTTGCATCCCTGGGATGAATCCCACTTGGTCATGGTGTATGATCCTTTTGATGTATTTTTGAATTCGGTTTGCTAATATTTTGTTGAGTATTTTTGCATCTACGTTCATCAGGGATATTGGTCTGTAGTTTTCTTTTTTGGTGGGGTCTTTGCCTGGTTTTGGTATTAGGGTGATGTTAGCTTCATAGAATGAGTTTGGGAGTATCCCCTCCTCCTCTATTTTTTGGAAAACTCTAAGGAGAATGGGTATTATGTCTTCCCTGTATGTCTGATAAAATTCCGAGGTAAATCCATCTGGCCCGGGAGTTTTGTTCTTTGGTAGTTTTTTGATTACCGCTTCAATTTCGTTGCTGGTAATTGGTCTGTTTAGATTTTCTGTTTCTTCGTGGGTCAATCTTGGAAGGTTATATTTTTCTAGGAAGTTGTCCATTTCTCCTAGGTTTCCCAGCTTGTTAGCATATAGGTTTTCATAGTATTCTCCAATAATTCTTTGCATTTCTGTGGGGTCCGTCGTTATTTTTCCTTTCTCGTTTCTGATACTGTTGATTTGTGTTGACTCTCTTTTCTTCTTAATAAGTCTGGCTAGAGGCTTATCTATTTTGTTTATTTTCTCAAAGAACCAGCTCTTGGTTTCATTGATTTTTGCTATTGTTTTATTCTTCTCAATTTTATTTATTTCTTCTCTGATCTTTATTATGTCCCTCCTTCTGCTGACCTTAGGCCTCATCTGTTCTTCTTTTTCCAATTTCGATAATTGTGACATTAGACCATTCATTTGGGATTGCTCTTCCTTTTTTAAATATGCTTGGATTGCTATATACTTTCCTCTTAAGACTGCTTTTGCTGTGTCCCACAGAAGTTGGGGCTTAGTGTTGTTGTTGTCATTTGTTTCCATATATTGCTGGATCTCCATTTTGATTTGGTCATTGATCCATTGATTATTTAGGAGCGTGTTGTTAAGCCTCCATGTGTTTGTGAGCCTCTTTGCTTTCTTTGTACAGTTTATTTCTAGTTTTATGCCTTTGTGGTCTGAAAAGTTGGTTGGTAGGATTTCAATCTTTTGGAATTTTCTGAGGCTCTTTTTGTGGCCTAGTATGTGGTCTATTCTGGAGAATGTTCCATGTGCACTTGAGAAGAATGTATATCCCGCTGCTTTTGGATGTAGAGTTCTATAGATGTCTATTAGGTCCATCTGCTCTACTGTGTTGTTCAGTGCTTCCGTGTCCTTACTTATTTTCTGCCCAGTGGATCTATCCTTTGGGGTGAGTGGTGTGTTGAAGTCTCCTAGAATGAATGCATTGCAGTCTATATCCCCCTTTAGTTCTGTTAGTATTTGTTTCACATATGCTGGTCCTCCTGTGTTGGGTGCATATATATTTAGAATGGTTATATCCTCTTGTTTGACTGAGCCCTTTATCATTATGTAGTGTCCTTCTTTATCTCTTGTTACTTTCTTTGTTTTGAAGTCTATTTTGTCTGATATTAGTACTGCAACCCCTGCTTTCTTCTCACTGTTGTTTGCTTGAAATATGTTTTTCCATCCCTTGACTTTTAGTCTGTACATGTCTTTGGGTTTGAGGTGAGTTTCTTGTAAGCAGCATATAGATGGGTCTTGCTTTTGTATCCATTCTGTTACTCTGTGTCTTTTGATTGGTGCATTCAACCCATTAACATTTAGGGTGACTATTGAAAGATATGTACTTATTGCCATTGCAGGCTTTAAATTCGTGGTTACCAAAGGTTCAAGGTTAGCCTCTTTAGTATCTTACTGCCTAACTTAGCTCGCTTATTGAGCTGTTATATACACTGTCTGGAGATTCTTTTCTTCTCTCCCTTCTTGTTCCTCCTCCTCGATTCTTCATATGTTGGGTGTTTTGTGCTGTGCTCCTTCTAGGAGTGCTCCCATCTAGAGCAGTCCCTGTAAGATGTTCTGTAGAGGTGGTTTGTGGAAAGCAAATTCCCTCAGCTTTTGTTTGTCTGGGAATTGTTTAATCCCACCGTCATATTTGAATGATAGTCGTGCTGGATACAGTATCCTTGGTTCAAGGCCCTTCTGTTTCATTGTATTAAATATATCATGCCATTGTCTTCTGGCCTGTAGGGTTTCTGTTGAGAAATCGGACGTTAGCCTGATGGGTTTCCCTTTATAGGTGACCTTTTTCTCTCTAGCTGCCTTTAACACTCTTTCCTTGTCCTTGATCTTTGCCATTTTAATTATTATGTGTCTTGGTGTTGCCCTTCTTGGATCCTTTCTGTTGGGGGTTCTGTGTATTTCCCTGGTCTGTTTGATTACTTCCTCCCCCAGTGTGGGGAAGTTTTCAGCAATTATTTCTTCTAAGATACTTTCCATCTCTTTTCCTCTCTCTTCTTCTTCTGGGACCCCTATAATACGGATATTGTTCCTTTTAGATTGGTCACACAGTTCTCTTAATATTGTTTCATTCCTGGAGATCCTTTTGTCTCTCTCTATGTCAGCTTCTATGCGTTCCTGTTCTCTGATTTCAATTCCATCAATGGCCTCTTGCATTCTATCCATTCTGCTTATAAACCCTTCCAGAGTTTGTTTCATTTCTGCGATCTCCTTTCTGGCATCTGTGATCTCTTTCCGGACTTCATCCCATTTTTCTTGCGTATTTCTCTGCATCTCTGTCAGCATGTTTATGATTCTTATTTTGAATTCTTTTTCAGGAAGACTGGATAGGTCTGTCTCCTTCTCTGGTGTTGTCTCTGTGATCTTTGTCTGCCTGTAGCTTTGCCTTTTCATGGTGATAGGAATAGTCTGCAGAACTGGGACGAGTGACGGCTGGAAGAACTTCCTTTCTTGTTGGTTTGTGGCCCTCCTCTCCTGGGAGAACAGCGGCCTCTAGTGGCTTGTGCTGGGCAGCTGCGTGCAGACAGGGTTTCTGCTTCCTGCCCGGCTGCTATGGAGTTAATCTCCGCTGTTCCTGTGGGCGTGGCCTGGCTCGGGCTGCTGCTCCAAAATGGTGGAGTCCCGTTGGAGCAGGAGCTGCTGGGAGGCTATTTATCTCCGTAAGGGGCCTCCCTGCTCCCTGCAGCCCAGGGGTTAGAGTGCCCAGAGATCCCGGATTCCCTACCTCTGGATTAAGTGACCCACCCTGCCCCTTTAAGACTTCCAAAAAGCACCCGCCAAAACAAAACAACGACCACAAAAAAAAAAAACAAGAAAAAAAATTTTTTTAATTAAAAAAAAAAAAAATTTTTAATTAAAAAAAAAAGTGGTCGTTCGTTTTTCTTTATTCTCCGGTGCCAGCCTCAGGCCTCTGCTCACCGGTCTTTCTGCCCTGTTTCCCTAGTATTGGGGTCCCTGTCCCTTTAAGACTTGCAAAAAGCGCTCGCCAAAACAAAACAGCAAAAAAGCAAAAAAAAAAAATGGTCGCGCGCTTTTCTTATGCCCTCAGTCGCCCAGCCTCCAGTGCCTGCTCACTGTTCTTGCTGCCCTGTTTTCCTAGTATCGAGCGCCCTGCACTCTGGCCCGGATGGCTGGGGCTGGGTGTTCGGCAGTCCTGGGCTCCGTCTCCCTCCCGCTCTGCCTGCTCTTCTCCCTCCGGGAGCTGGGGGGATGGGGCGCTCGGCTCCCGCGGGGCCGGGGCTTGTATCTTACCCCCTTCGCGAGGCGCTGGGTTCTCTCAGGTGTGGATGTGGTCTGGATATTGTCCTGTGTCCTCTGGTCTTTATTCTAGGAAGGGTTGTCTTTGTTATATTTTCATAGATATATGTTGTTTTGGGAGGAGATTTCCGCTGCTCTACTCACGCCGCCATCTTCCGCCCCTCTGCATATGTCTTTTTGAATCTGAGAAGTTGTATTCTTTGGTATATTCCAAGAAGTGGGATTCCAGGGTCAAATGGTATTTCTATTTCTGGTTTTTTGAGGAACCTCCATATTGCTTTCCACAATGGTTGAACTAGCTTACATTCACACCAGCAGTATAGGAGAGTTCCCCTTTCTCCGCACCCTTGCCAGCATTTGTTGTTCTTAGCCTTTTCGATGCTGGCCATCCTAATTGGTGTGAGGTGATATCTCATTGTGGTTTTAATTTGCATTTCCCTGATGATTAGTGATGTGGAGAGCATATCACTAATTATTAAGTGTAACTTCAGGCAGGATGGATAAAGGATGAAATAGGTAGACTTGGCATCCTTTGGGTTACTGTGTTTGTAATGAAGTAATTGCTAGAACAAGAGCACAGTCTACTCTGTAGCACTTTAAAAACTGCCTGAAAATATACATGCTTTCTCCTTCTGGAGTGAGGGGGCAAACATGTGACCCCCAAACATGCCATTTTGGCACTGGATTATTTTCAGCGGAAGGCAAACCAGGCCCAATGGACTCAGGAAGAGGGTTTTTTTTTTTTTTTTTTTTTAAATAAACCTCTCCCTTAACTCCTTAAAAACATTTAGTTAGGGGCTTGTACCAGGACAGAGCTAATACCAGAGAAAAGGTTTTATATTAGAAAGACTTACCTCCAAGTCCTGGCGCACACGTGTGCGCCAAGCATGTGCTCTCCTGCCTTCCTGGGGGTTGGCTTCCTCCCCTTGGAAGCCCAGACCCGGTTCCTGAGCCTTAGCTCAGGGTGGCATAGGAGGCTCCACTGTGTGTCTGCTGGTGCTTCCCTGTTTCGGGGGTTCCTGTGCATTCAACATTAATATTTTTCTCACTTGTCAGCCTATCTTATGTCAAAGAATCCAGAAGGGAAGAATGGCCAAGATCCCCTCCCCTCCAGGTCAGGCGAGCCAGCCAGGACACTCCCCTCCAGGGCCGCTGCAGCCGAGCCATCCTGGGTCCCCCTGCCAGGAGCCGGCACAAGGGAAGACTTCTTACCGTGGCAGCCTCCTGGGCCTTTCTGCCAGCAGGGTCTGCTGGAAGCAAGACAGTCCTTTCTAAACTTAGATTAGCAGGAGGCCGTCTTTGTGAGAACTAGTTTCTGGGGTACAGCAACCGTGGTAAGGACTTGTTAAGAGTGTTCCTGTCTTCTACTGATCTCTTTCCTCCCAGAGACGGTCACTGTTTTTCCGTTGTCTCGGTCTTTGGGGTCATTTGTCCTAAGGAGGAAATCCACAGTGTAGAATGCAGGCATAGCTCCTCTAAGCCTGTTCAAACTGGCCTCATAGACTGGTGAGCACATGATTCTCACCGGACTGGGGTCGATTTAGAAAACCTGCTATGTTTCCCCTATGTAAACACCGCACAAGGTTTTTCTTGTCTCTTCTTCCATGTCCCCAGAGCTTGGCTTAGTGACCCATGTATATTCTCTCTGATGACCGTGAACAGGAAGGCGCAGGCACTGACGTGTATTTAGAGGCCCGACCAACAGGCTGGGGTTCTGAGATACAGAGTCCTAAGCTGCACCTCTCTGTCCAGCTATGACAGCTCTCAGAGAAATTTGTCATAAAGGGTCCTGGTCCACAGGAGGTCTTTATCGCCATAACCTCTGTTGCTTTAACAGTGTTAGAAAAGTCCCATTCCGGTAGCACGTACCCAGGTCTGGTACTCGAGGTGTCTCACATTCCCTTAAGGAACCGGAGACACTGTTTTCACTATAACATTCATACCACCAGACCTGTAACAACAAAGTCTTTGCTTTCTTTGCTAATAATTCTGGGAGTGACCTTCCTGGGCCTTGTGAGGGCTGCATATTTTGAATACATGGGATGCTTTTTGCTTTCTTGGTTAAACTCTAAAAAAGGCTTATTGCTTCAAGTTGTTATGGAGATGAATAGATACTACGTATCAATCGCCACACAAGGATCTTGTGCATTAGAAAAACTTCAATATTTGAAAAAATAATAATAGAGAGCTCTCATCCTAAACACTGGTCTTACTACTACTTATGGAAAGACTGCATTGAAAGTGGATACAAAGAGTGTAGCAACTAGCCTTAGGGACTCCTTGTTAAGATGTGAGGACAGAAATTAGACTTAGAACAAAAACTAAAGTCCACATAACACAACCAAACTCCAACAGAAATTCCCCTCCTTAACTGCTGGGCCCAGATCCTCAGCAAATTCCCTTATCTTCAAAACCTCTTCACCTTCCCCCCCAAACCCCTTAACACCCAGCTGCCTATTTCAGTGTCCCTTGCCCTAAAAGATTTCCACCCTAACCTCTAAGCCCCAACTATAAAAGCTACTCATGTAAATGCTGAAAAGCTAGGAATTGAATTTAGCAGATGCACCTGGGATAGACAATAAGGCTCATTTTGCTGGGCTCTATAATCAGGCTCTGCTAGCTTCAGACTTCTTATGCAATGTCCTTTGCATATGTATGCTAGACCTCCATCCAAAGAACGCATGTCCCTGAACAGTAGCAGATCTCTTAAACTATAATTTTACCTCTATTTTCAGAAGATCCAACCAAACTTAGAAAGGAATTAAGATTAATAGCCATCCACAACCCCATATACACTGATTTTGGCTGCTCAGGGGTATTCTTCCGACCCATGATTGTTCTGCAGCTGAGCCAGATGGCCCCCTGGAGAACCCCACCCCCCGCCCAGGGGCAATAGATGGCCAGAAATTTCCCCAGGCACTCTTGCAAGTGACCAGTAAATGGCTCAGCTGGAAGCTGATACTCCCTGGGGGCTAATGGAAACATAAGTAGAGGCTTTCTCCCCCACAAGGTGAATTGGTCTAAGGTTAAACTGTGCACTCAGACAGGAGAGCATCCATAAGTCTTTGTTGAACATATTATACAGACTTTCCAAAGGGATATGGCACTGAACCCTGAAACTCCAGAACACAGAAATCTTTCCATTTCCACCCTAGTAGGCAATTTCTCCCTATTACAGAAGGAAAATTGAAAATAGTGTGTTTGGGCAGGCTACTTAACCTCTAAGTGTTGTAATGGTAAAGGCTGCCCAATCCTTCTAAAATAGTTTGCAGGGAATGCAGACAAAGAAGAGAGAATCAACAATTCTTGATTTACAACTTGAATCTGTTGAGAGAAAGAGGCACAACTTTGACAGCAACTCAGAAGCCACTTTGGGCCTTTCCTGTTTGCCTTCAGCCATTTGTGGATATTGTAAAAGAAATCAGGACATTGAAAGTACAATTATCCTGCACTTAAAGAAGAGAAGGAAAAATTTAAATAGCAATGACCCTAGACAAATGATAACAGACAATGGACCCAAAACTCACAGGGGAGAACTTGCATTCTTTATCTGTCCCTGAAAGATGTAAATCTTTCCATATCTTAGGAATGTAAACACAACAGAAGGTACCTAAAACAGTACCCTAAGACACTGGAGGGGGAGAAAATGGGGAGAAGATACTTTTTAAAACACAGGCTGGTATAAAATTTCCCTTGCCTGAATCTAGTCTGCAGCCTCCATAAGATCACTTGTTGAGGGTGAATACAAACCTTAAAAGTCTTCTCCATGTATGGTAATGAAGAGCTTTAACCATTTAAGCATGTAATCTTAACTTGTTCCATGTGCCAGAGATACAATTTTTATAAACTAGTATGTTTTATATTAAAATTTTGTAACAAGCTATATAGGATCTCTGTGTCCTTCTGTGCCTGTAGGTGTATGTTACATATATGTGATACCCTTCTAACTCCAGATGGTATTGTCAAAATTAATTTGTAAAGACCTCTATTTAATTGACTTAAAAGCCAAATAAGTGCTTATAAAACTAAGTATTACTACATCTCAGAAATACTGAGAGTATTTGCAAGTAACCCAAATGCTTTTCAAACTCAAAAGATCTAGAATGATTTTCACTAAATAAAATCTAGTTAAAGATTGTTGGTTTAATTAACACAGAAATGTCTGTGGACTTAGCAGCATTCATACTTTTGTTGTAGCTATGTTTATTTACATTCAAATAAGCTCATGTTATCACTGTTACAAATTTGTTAGCAAGAAAAATAAGATAATGCTAATACCTCATGAAATCTTCAAGAACAATCTAAATATGATTGTAAAAAACAAGTGGATTAATAGATGCAAGTGGAAAAGAGTTTTCAGGTGAAATTCCCAGCAATGATTGCTTTATGGTATTAAAAATAGTTGCTCATGTAATTGTAGATTAATGATAACAACAACAACAAAAAAGATGTAAACTCCAGAGTTGAGATTTACTGAATGAAGGATTTTCACTGGTTAAAAAAAAAAAAAAAAAAAGCCAAATCTCTGATGACTGCCACCATTAAAAGAGTTGGCTAAATTAAATGATACAATTTCACTGAATATCTAATATCAAAATAAGATAAAATTCAGAAACATTGATTACTGAACATAAATTTATCCACTTTTGGCTTCTAATAGAAGAATATATACTGAATCTGTCAGTAAATATGTGCCACACTAAAAGTATTGTGCTATGAAAAAGTGTATGCTTCTAGAAATTATGAAATGTGTTCATATATTTGCCAATCTAAGGAATGCTAGCCTAACAGCTCACAATTGCTTAGTTTCACTAGAAATTAAGAATTTCGATGGGTTAAGATTTCTAATATATATAATTAAAACTATTAGAAATAAAAAGGAAAACAGCTTTGTGTTGTGCAAGGAATGTAGGTTGTGGGTTTTCATTGTTAGAAAAGGTATCAAGATACATTTTTTGTTGAAGGAACTTAAATTGATTTTGTCTTAAAATACAACTGGTTATTTCAGAACGGGAAGGAGCGAAGTGGAGGACAAACTACTATGGACATAGAAAGATGAAAAGAGAGAGAGAAAGGGACTCTTGTATAGTCAAGTTTGCTAAAAACTGAATTAATATTATAAAGGTTTTAGAAGTAAGCTTTAATACCAGTAGTATACTTATGTGAAACTAAAACAATTTTTCTTCTATTAAAAGGACAAAGGTTTTTGGACTATTGGTCTGTTCTTGATACAATAGTGTGAAAGTTTTTCTTTACCTTTTAAATAATCTGCCTATAAAGCAAAGATTGTGTTATATATCAAAATAATTTCCTTTGTCGCATGTTATCTTTATCATGAAGTCTTTTGATTATTAAGTAAACCCAGTTTTCTCCGTATTAAAAGGGCTAAGTTTTGTTCAGAACACTGCAATCTTCTATATTTGCCTTTGAAATCTTTTTGTCATTTTGGTTAAAAGGATAATTAAGTATTATTTCATAATTATCTGCAATCCCGTTTAGTCAAAGTTCAAACTTTTTTGATAAACTTCCCCAAATTCAGATTCTACATAAAGTCTTTTTGACTTTAAGTACCTTGGATTTTCCAGAGTGCACCTGGAACATCTCAAAAACTTCTTTATTTCTCCTTATTAAATAAGAGAAAAAGAGAGAGAGAGAGGTTATACTAACTAGGCTAATTTGGTAGGTTAAATTACATGGGAAGAACACCAACTATGTGATAATAAATCCTCAAATTATACTGTATGGGTAAATGTTATTAATATAAGTGTTCTAGAAATTATATGAAATTCCTAAAATTTAGTATATCCTGATATAAAACCACTCATAATTCTATTCAAATGTTCCGTGTCATATTAATAACCAAAGTTCATTATTAATTGCATTACAATGAACTCTTACCTGATCTTGATCTTTAATCACTGCCATTTTTAAGTCTTACATGATTTACAGACAGTTGTTTTACTCTGATGATTTTGCAAAAGTATTCCTGCAAAAGTGTTTCATCTGCAGAGAAATTCATGAAAAGAACTCTTTCAAGTACTCTACAGCCGGCTTTCTGATTACATTCACATCACATCACTCAACTGGGTAAGGAATTGAACAAATTTGATGAAAAAAAGAATACAAAACAAAACCCTGATGGCTTCATAATACTAACAAAAAATCAAGATTAACAATAATTAATTATATGAGACCAAATGAAATGAGGATGATTGTAATTTTTATCACTTTATGTTTGAAATATTGGTTCATTAATCTTTTGTCTTCCAGGAGGAGGAAAAGTTTTCCTCCCCTACAAAATATCCAATGAGGAAACCTTTCCTCTTCAGCTAGGACTTAGAGCAATTTGGTAACCTTTGTAACCAGAACTGAAAGAAACATTTATCTTTTTTTCCCTACCTTATCCCTCCAGAATGCAGAAACTCTTCAGTGTGTATTCTTATTTTCATAGTTGTATAGTTATTTGCATAAGTTCACAAAGAATCTGTTCTGCTTGTAACAAGACACCATTGAAAACACTAGTTGTATTACCAACATTATATTACTTAAAGAGCTGTACAAAGATTCAAATATAACCAGACAGATTTAAGGAACTAAAGTTGACTTTATGGAGCCAGTAACACCCCTTACAAAAATCAGCATTGGTTTTTTTTTTTTTTTGCCTTATTAGGGTTTCTGGCAGCCTTACTAGATGAGTTAGGAAAGTCACTTCCAGGCAGGTGCAAGAACCTCAGGATACTTTGGGGACCTCAAAAAAAGAGAGGAATTAACTCAAATCTAGAGTAATTGCAGGTGAAGTCTGATGGTACATCCTTGGCACTGCTTCCCAGTCACAAGAGGCTTCTGAAAGTCCAATCTGAGATTCCTTATGCAAAGTCCCAGCAAAGCAGATGAAGACATTCTATATGGTCAACTGCTTGTCTTGTTGGACTTATGTAAATAGTCAAACCAAGTTTATTGAAACTTACTTAATTTGCAAACAAATAAGTCTTTCTATGGTAACCATTGATAGGAATGGGTGGGGTGAGTAGAAAGAAAAATTATACATCAGTAGAAACTCTAATACACATTTGTGGGTGTCACATCCTAGTGCTGTTCATTGTCTCCGAGGTTTTGTTATTTACCTGTAAACCACCCTGGACCCTGAATTCTTTTAATTTCTTCAAATATCTGGCTACAACTCTTCAAACTAATGTTTCCAGTGTTTCTCCCACCCTCCTGCCTTGAAATCACTGAGCACTAAAGCTGCCCTTTTCCCGGAGCCATGCAAGCTGAAGTTGGACTACTGGGTGTAAACTTCGGATCAGTCACCGCAGCAGCTCATGCATAGACAATCTTCACGCCTGTGGCTGTATGAGGCACTCAGAGAGAGCACCAGAGACATTCAGACTGCGAAGCAGGAATCTCTGCCGGGTCACCGCTGCCTGCCCTACTTCATCTTAAGATGCTCTGAAATGGAGACCAGCTGTCTTCAGAACTCAGAAACTGGGATTATAGCCTGTTTCAATCATTAACCATTGTTTTCCACAGAACCGCCTCCTTTTAAATATCTGGCTACTTGCCTGAAATGAGTTTAACTGAATAGACTTATTGTCCGGAACAAGAGACTGGTTCAGTGAGATGGAGTGTTCTAGCAACTCAATGCCTGCCCCCTGGAACTCCTCAGGGATATTTCAAAGGCAGGACGGAGGCAGACCAGAATACTGGACCCCAAAATACGCCACTTTGGCACATGGATTATTTTGACCTGAGGACAATCAAAGCTTAGCAGACTCAGGAAGAGGGTTGTTTGTTTTTACGTTCTCCCTTGACTATCTTACTATGGTAGTCAGAGGGCCTATACGAGGAAGAGACCTAATACCCCATACAAGTTTTATATCAGAAAGACTTGTTTCCATGGCGTGGCAAACATTTGCTTCCCAGGCATTTGCTCCTTCACCTTCCTGTGAGCTGTCTTCCCTCAGAAGTCCCAGACCCCCCACCTGCTTCTCCTTAGCTCAGGATGGCATAGGAGGTTCAAGTGCCTGTCTGGGAGCTTCATATCTTTGGGGTTCCCAAGTTATTTTCTTTTTTTTCTCCTGCTAATCTCCTTTTGTCAGTTTAAGTATCAGTCCATACAAAGAACCTTTAGGGGAGAAGGGAACAGTTTTCCTCCCATACAAAAGCAGTATCTAAGATCACAACTCAGTGACCAAATCTGGTGACCCAGATGCTCTTGGAGAATTAAGGCCGGTGACCTTGGCTATATTGCGCAGGTTGAGAACTTTATGTACATCATTTGAAGGCTTGAATTCGTACCTGGACAATTTGATATTTGACTTAACAAGCTTATAAAGGAAAAAAGGCCACAACTATAAAAAAAACACGTACTATATACATGAGTGGTTTAATATTACCTCATCAGCTTAATTGCACTGGGGTGAAGCTGGCATGCAAACTGTCAGCAAGAAGAATGGGGGAAAAAAGAGCACTCTAATGGAGGAAGTTTAATTACATTTTGGGATTTAATTATTTAGCAATCTCAGCACCCAACCTCCATGTATGAGTGAATATGAATCAGACAGCCATGTACACACTGCTAGGCTGTTCCAGACTGCTATTCGTGATCGATACTTTGAGAGCCTGCAGGTATCTATGGCTTTTGGCAAGCACTTAAACTTTTTTTGGCACCAAGGGTCTGGGTCAGGAGATTAGTAATGACCTGTGTTACTACTGAAGTGCTTTTGAAATTAAAAGAAACAACCAACATTAGTTGGTACTTTGGAGGAAGATATTAAACCATCAATCAAATGGGTCAATGTGCCCTAGAAGAATGAAAAATTCCCTAACATGTAGAGGTGACTTCCAGGGCAAAGATGTGGGGGATCCAGAGAGGATGAAAATTTTCTTGTTAGGTATGTGGGGGAAGGAAGGGAGAGGAAAGAATCAATGTTGATGTCACACTATAATTTTTTCTCCCGTTTGTCAGTGTCTTTTTGGGAGCCCAAATATATGTTAAAACAAGTTTGACTACAGGGCTCTCTGAGTCAGGGATAGTTTCTGTGGTCATTGCAAATAGTAAATTAGAGGGAAAGTATGGCATTGCAAAATCCAAGGAAGGAAGTATTTTCCAGTGTCTTTACCCAAAAATGGGACTGTGTGCTTTTCAGATGTATTTTTATCTAAATGAATTAACTTAGAATTGGTCTTTAGGTGCATCTAAAATCACCAACCAAACAGCTCTAAAACTGGAGGCCAACAAAGGTGTTTAGAATAGACTAAAGATGTAGCATCACACACAGACATAAAGCACACCTAGTACTATATCCAAAGATCACATAATGTGAAGACACTAAACATCAGTATTAAGAAAATGCTTAACATTGACAGTATGATGTACACGCTACAACAATGCCAAAGAAAGTGGACATGGACGACACTACAAGCGCCTCACTAGACATGACTCTGGATGTGCACTGCATTACCAATTTATTCCTAGAATACAGAGCCTAGATTGGAAAATCAAAAGCAAACTGAGGCTCAGAGATGATGTTTTTCCACTGACTGGATATGTCACCTATGAAAATGACCAGCCGGTTTCAGAAGTCACAGCAAACCTGACTGGACACTGTCCATCTTTTGGGAAGGACCTTCTGTGGTACAGTGATTATCATTACATAGAAAGGATTCAAGTAATCAAAACAACACCTCCCTGTTCACATGCTACTACCTAGTGGCTCCGGCAAAGCAAGGCAATAGCTGAAGAGGGAGACAAAGAGATAAGGGAAGATCCTCAGAGTCTCAAATCAGAACAAAGAGGAAAAGTAACCAGAGAGCCTATGATCGTTTACTATTCAATGTCTGGAATTCACTGCTTGAGTATTACAGAGTACAGCTTACAAAGTGTTATTTCTTCAAAAGTTTCCTTCCAGGTGATTCCTCATTACAGAGAGAAACCTACAATAACATGCAATGAAAGTGGAAGTGAAGACACAGAGTTTTGCCCCAGGGTGAATGCAAGTAATCAACTTACTCATATAAAGATGGGGTGAGGAGACTGGTGTGCCTGGTCCTGTGGCTGGAGCAGAGGCAGTCACAGAGGCTTCTGGGAGACTAGATGTATCAATACACAGCACTCACCGGAGCACACTGGGCGCTCACATGCCGTTAAAGAAAAGTGGGGTGGGAGACATTGGAATAGTCAGAGAAAACCAGTATATATGAGATAAGCATTTATCCTTCCTGGTTAATTCCTTTTTCTTGGATGGCAGAAAGCAGAAAGACTTTCCTCCTAGGGTCAAAAATTAATCCTTCATCTCTCAACATTTAAAGTTTTTAGAAATAATCCTGTCGAGATTAAAACGTTAACATGGCAAACAGCAACCCACCTGTCTTCCAGTTTATCCTGTGCTCACAGACCCTACTGCACCCCACACTAGCCCCAGATCAACCACAGCGATACAGGTGGAGGTGTCCTCCCAATCTACAAAGGCACTCGGCTCCCAAGGTACGAAATGCGTCTGAGGGTGAGCCTGGGTTACACAACCAGGTGAGATTGATGAGGCAAGCTGCACTCTTATTACAGCTCCGGTGTCCAAGGACTCAAGAAGCCGCTTTCTGAAGAATGTGCTGCTCTCCTTAGGACTGCAGGGAACTACACAAACCTTCAAGATAAATGTGGATCCTGTATTTGGTTGAAGGTCTGGCCCTGTCGCAAATGCAGATTACTGGTTTTCTATCCGTAAGTGGAAAACACTAGACCCCAGTTAGATTAATTATACATCACAGCAGCACTCTCGGCTGACAGCGGACTTAAAGGTAAAACTACTGGAACAGAATCGCGCGCTTTCCCGTTGTTTCTCAGGGGACTCTGTCACTGCTGGGCCATTGTCACCTGGCAGTGACTCAGAGAAAATGCAATGCTTAATGGGCCAAATATAACGATAATTATGCCAGTTATATTTGGGATGTGCACAGAATAACAGACTGTATTTGTAGACTCTTTATGAACACTCTAGGACAAGGGAGGAAAAAGAAATTTTCTTTTTAAATAGATGAACTGGATTTTACAATAACTCAATATGTTTGAAGCAACGCACTGCTTTTCTGCCCAATTAAAACAAAAAAGTTACAGTGTCAAAAGAGTGCATTCTTAATCGGAGGGGTTCCAAATGGAATTTTAAGTTGCTCTGAAACTCCAAATTGATTTTATCCATGTGACTGTCCAAGTGAATAATCAGATCTGTCATTTCTTGAAAATTATCTACTGATACAGCAATAACTCTTCCTAGTGCTTTTTTTGATTGCGGATGTTTTAGATAAGCCAACCCAACAAGCCACTATAGCTGTGAATTATGGATAAAATAGGTCTTAAACCACAAAAGCAGTTGAAGAAGGAAATACTTGTAGATCTGTTTAATATACTTTACTACATTCAGTTGGAAGATAGAGGAAAGATAAGCATTTATTGGTCAAAACAGTTAATCAGATTTCCACAAGCAAGTACTCAGAGCAAAGGTAACAGTCAATATTACGTTGTTTGGAAAATATATGCTCAACAAAAATACTTTACATAGACACTTGGGGTGTTTCTGTTACGGGAAAAAAAAAGCAGAAAGGGACAGAGTGGTCCAAATCTACCTTTGGAAGCTTTGCATGTTAATGATAGAAGGTACTGTAGAAATCAACCAAGTTAACTACTATTTTTACAAACGAAAAATGTGGCAATCATAGAACCTAAGTGATTTGTCCAGGCTTGCTCAACTAGTTAATGACAGAGTCATGATTAGGAAACCAGAAACACATTTCTTAACAGAGTTCTTTCTGCCATACAATTCTAGTGAAAAAACCTGACATTTAAACCCAAAGTTGCCTTAAACTATTTCTTTCCTTCTAGATGAAACTTCCTCCCTTTGCATAAACAGCTTGCAGGGTAAAAATATCCCAAGGCATTTTAGGAATTGGTTGAAATCACAGAGCTCATTGTAATCATCTCAGAGTTCTGGGAGGGCTCCTCTGATCAGAAAAAAAGAGAGGGAAGCATCTCTCTCGGAGGGGATTTAGATCTATCTGGCTCCACAGGAGAGCTCATCAAAGACTAGGGAATCGAATTTGGATCAGATTACTGCCAAGTGGGTGCATAACTGATTAGAAAAGTGGCTCCTAAGATCTGATTTTAGACACCCAAGTATGACACCAATGATCTAAGCATTGTCATAGAATTTATTACCAAAAGTCTCAGATCGAAATAAGTGTTTTTAGATGTTAACTTTTAGAATTACTGGATACTATATGAGGATATTAGGAATAGCAGGGAGTGTTGAATACAGTGTTTTGGAGGGGGGATTTGAAGAACATGGTGTCTGAAATCTAGGACTTTGGATAGGCAAACAACCATGTGCATTATTCTCCAAGGGAATCTGCAGTTTAATACTAGAGCTGATCATTGCTCTAATTTTTAAAAACATTTTGATTAAGTCTGCGTTATAGAGTTTGCTCATTAAGGTGCTGATGAGACCCAATTTAGGTAAGAGTGTAACAACAATAGAGCAGCTGCTTAAAATACCACATAACTTTTACAATTTTGAAAAGTGGGCATATAAAAAACAGGAAGACATAAAAAGAGGTCACTAGGGATGTTTCAGATTTAAGAATAATCGTATAACCCAAGGATATACTATTTTTTAAGACTGAAATGGGATTTTAAGTGAAATTCTCACCAACCAAACCATTCATGGGCTGGAAATCAAAGTGCTGATGAACTACCCCTAAAGGAGCCTATGGGAGAAGTCAGGGAGACCGGGCATTTCTGGGCTCCTGTTTTTTTCTCACTGTCTAAATATAGTTCAGTTTATCAACTATGTCATGTCACTGTCTCCATTCCTCTTGTGACACAATAATCAGTCCTAAAACATAACTTTTCCATTGATTTCTTAAAACAAAACATTTGCAAAGCAAATAAAACCATCAACAAAATGAAAAGTGAACCTACTGAATGAGAAAAAAACATTTGCAAACCATTTATTTGAAAAGGGGTTAATACCCAAAATATATAGTCATACCAACTCAATAGAAAAAGATAAATCTGATTTAAAAATGGGCAGAGGATCCGAAGAGACATTTTTCCGTAGAAGGTGAGGTAGGGCAGGGAAATGGGACAAGGGTCATGCCTGAGAAAAAGGCTCAGCTTATTAACTTAATCTATATATAGGCTGTTCTTCCTCTTCTTCCAGCTCCTTAATCAATTAAGTAACTTTGCAACCAGGACAGGATGTGTAAATGAACCTATGTGGATAAAGCATGCCAAGATCCAGGTCAACACAGTCACCTAAATAACCCTATTCTTAAGATAAAACTTCAAAGGAATTATGAATCACCTGTATACATCATGCCTTATGTGGACCCCTACCCAAAAGGCCCTATAAAACCCCAAACCCTTACATGTTCCTCCACTCTGAGGATACCTGCACTCCTCTTTCTTCGAGTGTATACTTTTTACTTTAAATAAAAACTTCTTGCTGCTCAACTTACTGCATTTTGTCTCTGCGCTCTTCCAGTGGTAAGCGTCTTTGTTACTTTGCTATTTAATTGAATTTTCTAGACTTAAGCACAAGTCTTCACTCTCTGTCCTACTTCAGACAAGTAGGGAGGGGGTACAGAAATCTCTGCAAGGACCAAAGCTGTACGATGATGCTCTTTAGCAGTCTGCCTGAAAATCTCCTTTCTCTGCCTTTGAGAAGTTCTCAGAACACAATCTCACTCTATCCAGTGCTCTGCAGCTCCCCCAAATCCTGGCGGTAGCAAGGGCTTAGTTCCCACAGTGTGTAGATTTCAGCAGATACTGGATGCCAGGTGATCCTGGCTTTAGGAGTTGGCAAGGGCTTTGTCCCATGCTGAGCAGGAATTCAATGAGCTTCCCTTTCCTCCCTCTGCTTTTCCTTGCTCTCTGCTTGCCTGCAAGGCAGCTGCCATTCCCTGATACTCTCGCTTTCATGAATTCCTTCCTTATCTACACTCATCCAACCCCCTCGAGAATTCTTTCTCATTCAGAGTCAAGAACCCTCTCCCATCCAGGTTGAGGTTTTTCCTAGTGCTCCACCAAATGAGCAGGGAGAGACCTCCCCAGATGCAGCTGCCCGGCAACAAAGACACACGGATGGCCAATAGGCACATGAAAAGATGGTCCACATCACTAAACATCAGGGAAATGCAAATCAAATCCACAATGAGGTATTCTTTCACACCTGTTAGAATGTATCAAAAAGGAAAGAAATAAAAAGTGTTGGCAAGGATGTGGAGAAAAAGAACCTTTGTGCAATGCTGGTGGGAATGTAAACTGGTGCAGCCACTATGGAAAACAGTATGGAGATTCCTCCAAAAATTAAAAAAAAACACAAAACTATCATATGATCCAGCAATTCCACTTCTGGGTACTTATTCTAATAAAATGAAAATGCTAACACAAACAGTTATCTGTACCTCATGTTCACTGCAGCATTATTCATGATAGGCAAGATTTGGAAACAACCTAAGTGTCATCCATTGATGAGTGAATAGATGAAATGTGATCTGCATGCATGTGTATTCTATGTATACATATAGAATATTATTTGGCCTTCAACACTGAGGGAATCCTAGCACTTCTGACAATGAATGGATCTTGAAGGTATTATGCTAAGTCAAATAGTGAAAGACAAAGACTATGATCTCACTTACATATGGAACCTAAAACCAAAACCAAAACATCAAACCTCACAGAAAAAGATCAGATTTGTTATCAGAGGTGGGGATTAGGGGGAAGGGAATTGGAGGAAGGTGGTCAAAATACACAAACATCCAGTTAAAAGCTGAAGAAGACCTAGGGAGGTAAAGTACAACATGCTGACCCCAGCTAACACTGCTGTAGGACATACAGAAGCAAGTTGTTAGTGTAAATCCTAGGACCTCTCATTCTAAGGAAAAAACATTTTCTTTGCTTTTTACTGTATCTATAGAAGATGGCAAATGTTAACTAAAACAATTGTAATAATAATTTCATGATATTTATAAATGAAACCATCATGATCTATGCCTTAAACCTATCCAGTGATGTATGTCAATTATTTCTCAAAAAAAAAAAGGGTAACAAACACACACAAAAACACAAGCTCAGAGATACAGAGCACAGATTGGTGTTGCTGGTGGCAGGGAGGGTAGCGAGTGGTGGGAGAAATGGGTGAAGGGGTCAAAAGGTACAAGCTTCCTGTTATATAATAAACAAGTCATGCAAATGTTATGTACAGCATGGTGACCATACGTAATAATACTGTATTGCATATCTGAATGTTGTTAAGAGATCTTAAAAGTTCTCATCACAAGAAAAAACATTTTTGTAACTGGGTGGTGATGGATATTAACTAGGCTTATCGTAGTGATCATTTTGCAATGTGTACATTTATTGAATCACTATGCTTGTACACCCAAAACTAATGTTATATGTCAATTACACCTTAATAAAGAAACAATAATAAATAAAAATAAATGCCCAATTTATTATGAAGTTTGGATGGATAGGAGGATTATTTAAATGCCCCCAGAGCTGGAAGGCATTTAAGTTTCAGGAAAACACAATTTACACTGGGCAATGTTAGTCATTTTCATAAAAGGTTATCTGTCCATTTCACATGTGGTGTTCATTTTTCTCTCACCTTTAGCCCTCACCTATTCCTCCTCTGCCTATTTCTAGTTAAAGAGCAAAAAAATACACACGCAAAAATAAAACCCTTACTTTTAGAAAAAAAAAATGCACTCCCTCCATTTTTCTCATACAAAACAATTTGTATTTTTACAACTAAAAACTCCTTAATGGGCTAGCTCAGGAATGGGCCACCTCTAGTGGGCACCGCCCTTTATCCCTCCCTACCAATTTGAGGGGACAGGAAGAGTATAAATATATACTGTTTCACTAATTTAAAGTATACCATGCCCTTCAAAAAGGAAAGAACACTGCCTTCAGATTTTTACTATAAAGTACTTGATACATATATGCATGTTAGTAATAAGCATTGGTTAAAACACTATCTGTAATGTAAACAGAAAAAAAGCAAGAATAAAAGGAATGAATCACTCAGCATCAACAAATACGACATTTCCAACACCACGCCTCCATTATTTATGACATGATCCTCTGTCTGACACTCAGGGGTGTCCACACACCCCTCCAGGGTGGATTTTTTTTTTTTTGGAGGGTGGATCATTTCCTCCTTTATGTGTATTGTCTTGCCATATGGGAATACAACCCCACACAACATATTGTTTAGTTGATACTTTTGAGCTTTATAAAAATGTTAATACAGCATATGCAGTCTTCTGTTTAAAAATATATATATTTCAGATGTAATTCCCACACCATAAAAATCTCCTTCCCTGACCCCAGCCTCCGGCAACCATTAATCTACCCTGTCTCCATGCAATTTGCCTATTTTGGACATTTTTATGTAAATGGAGTCACATAATATGTGATTGTGGCTGGCTTCTCTCATTTAGCATAATGTTTTCAGGTGCATCCATGGTATAGCACATCTCAGGGCTTCCTTCCTTTTTATTATCAAGCAATATTCCATTCCATGGATATATACCATCGTTTTTTATCCATTTCATCAGTTAATGAACATTTGAGATTATTTTTACTTTTCTGAATAATGTTGCTATGGATATTTGTGACCAAGTTTTATGTGGACATGTTTTCCTTTCTTCCGAGTATATATCTAGAAGCAAAATTGGGTCATATGGTAACTCTATGCTTAACTCTTTAAGGAACAGCTAATTCTTTTCCACACTGGCTGTGCCATTTTACATTCCCACCATCAGTGTAGAAAGGCTCACTTTTCTCCACATCCTCTTCAACACTTACTATCTTTTGATTAAAGTCATCCTATTGTGAGTGTGAAGCAGTATCTCATTATAGTTTTGGTTTGTTTTCCTCTAATGGCTCATGATGTTGAGTACCTTTTCATATTTTTATTGGCCATTGCTATTCTTCTGATTGCTTCTCTCACTCAACAGTGTTTACAAATTAAGCCTTGCCAATGTGGAAAACATTCCCACTCTGAACTTTCTTTACATGTCCTCCGGAACACTCCAGTCACCTGCCCCTTAAAAACTGCCTTTATGCAACTTATCAAAAGATGTAACTGGCCAACCTAATCAGCTCCACAAAATACAATCCAGCACCCAGTATGCCAGTGCATGTGTGTGCATGGGTACAGGTGGGTTAGAAATGTACAAGGCTTGCTAGGCAGAAAAAATACAATATATATTCACTGAACAAAGGGACAGATATATACATATGTATATTTAAGTATAAACACAGAAAATCATATAAAAACTATGAAGAAATCCAATCAGCCCTGCTCAAGGCCATCATAAAACTTTTTTTTAGCTTGAAGCCCTATAAACTAATCAGGAGATGGATAAATCTGAAAATGCCTTGATTAGAGAACTACACCAATGGCCTGGGGGAAGAAATCCTAGGAGAAAGGCAAATGAGACTGGAAGCTTCCAGGAAAAAGGAAAGAAGAACTTCAAATCAATTATGCGAATAGAAAGGGTTATTTTAAGAGTGGAGGGTAAGAAGCTGGTCTTCATTAACTTCTGGAGAAAGCAAGAGGGACCAAGACTTCAATTATAGAAGTAGGATTTTAGGTCAAATGCTATGAAAAATTTCCCACCTCTAGCATTCTGATACACTAAAATATGTCACAAAAGGGATTTGTGGACTCCTATCCTGTTTGGTTTTTTTTTTTCCCTAAGGGTAGAGAGAAAATTTCTAAGATGACTTAAATTAGGCCTGTTCATAGAAAGAAGGGTACATCACATCAGGAACACTCAATTCCTTTGACCATTTCTTCCTCTGGAGTTAATGATTTAAAGGATTCTGCCAAGCAAACAGCATTTGTTAAATATTAATTTTCTCCACTGCTTTTTAATAGACACACAGAAATTTCTACCTGGACATGAGCCCAAATAAGTATGTAGAAATATGTTCTAGAAGTTTTCTAGGGAAAAACTAAAATCATTATAACTATTCAGAGTAGAATGAATAAATCAAAGAAAGCATATCCATGGAATAAAATACTGTGCTGCAGTAAGAAAGGACCATTGCTCTCTCTGCCAACATGGATAAATATCAATTCATGTTGCACAAGAAAATCAAATGTTACAAAGGGACATATTCTATACAGGACTCCATTTTTGTAAAATTTCATTAATTATAGTCATAAAGCAGTGCAATGAATATTACTGTATTACTCACAAGTATGTGGCTATATGAATGCCAAAATAAATGAAAATAAAATAGAAGGATATTAAATTACTGGAAGAGCTGCTCTTAGGAAGATGGAAGAAGGTGCAGAAAAAGGAAAGGCATATAGAAGACAAGGCACTTTAGTTTCATCTGTACTGATTATTCCTCTTGTTAAAAATATGTCAAGCAGATATGGAAAATACTACTTATTAACAATTTAATAATCACCAGGGTTAATGATGCTATACAAGTGTTTGTTTTTCTGTATTTTTAAAAATTCTCAGAGACAACAAATAATCAGAGTCTCTGATTACCCACTGTTACCAATATAACCCTACTGAGCTTCAAAGGTTCCAGTCAAAATCAGAGAAATGTGTTGTGAGTCAGTATGTACTTCTCGCTATGTTTTGTGAAATGCCGAAAATAGTCCACATTATTACCTAACTGCTCTGCAAACCCACAGCATCCTAGGGCCAGAGGTTAAATTCAAGGGGATGGTGGCCCCTCTCTTGAGTCTCTTCCAGCTCTAGAGCAGTGCAGGTTTATACAGAAACAAGAAAATCTACTTTTCCAATCTCACTTTCCTCTCTTTAAAAATATAAGGAAACAAAACTATTGTCTATTTTCAATTTGTCTCCCATGTTAAGATTTGCTCTGTCAGAGAATTGCCATGCCACCAGCAAGAGCTAGTTCCTACCCTTTGCACTCTTCTCCACTCAAATATTTGGTGCCCCCATTTTTTGAACCGGACTGTATGACAATCTAGATGTTCTCTGAACCTTCCACTTATGTTTTCTGAGAAGTCAAAGACAAGCGTGTTTCTGAACGTGAGACCGACCACTGGTTTTTGGGGAGAAGACAAGTAAAGGGAATCTTGGAAAAGGAGGCAAGGAGAGGGGAAAAAAAATCTCTCAACTACAAAAAGGCTAGAAGACATCAAATTTTAAGGCAGTGCTTTTCAAAAAACTGAGCTGAAATAATCCCAATGGCAGAGAAGATTAAACGTAGATCTCTTAAGAGGGTCAGTGAGGAGAACACCGTGATCACAAACAAGACATTCCTCTGGTACTATTTCATCTTAAAATCCAGGAAAATTTTCAATTTTGCTTTATAATATGTCTAGCTAAGGAAAATGAAAATAAAATAGCTTCATATTTTCAAGTGAAATGAACACACCAAAGAGATGTGGCATGTTCAAGCTGGGGCATGTTACACACTCAAGGGCTGCCACGAATGTATCCCGATGGGTACAGATCCCCTTGGGGAGCACGGAATAAGCATGCAAATACCACCTGCCCAAACAGAGCAATGAAGGAGCCCCAAGGCGTGGCCTGAAGGGGAGGGTCTAGGGAGGTCCACTTGGAGGGTGTACAGAGAGAGGAAAACAATTGAAGGACGTTCCATCAGCTTTTCCATTCTGTGTCTGGGGTGTACCTGTTGTGAATGTTACCACCAGTTGGTAACATTATACTGGTAAGATTACGATCAACACAGTGGCTTTTAGCAGATGGGAAAGCCCTCAACACACTGGACTGGAGTGGCTCTGCTAGTGGGGGTCCAGCACCAGATGACAAGCCAGGTGACACTAACAGGCCAGGAAGTACAAATATACACTACAAACCAGAGCAGATTTTCACTAGAAAAACCCACAGTTCCTTTTGGAGCAAGGCTATCATGCCCACAAAGACAATGACACTGCAAATTGCTGCTAATGCTAGAATCTGCCTTATTCTAGAGTTGTACGTAACTGTTAGGAAAGAAAAAAAAAACTGAAAGATTCCATAGACAATGTCTCTGAAGTGTGAGTTCAAGATGTTATTTCCAGCTGCACGTTGCATGGACGGTTTTTTGAAGAGCAGAATCTGTGTTAGGTCTTAAAGACTGAGTAAAATGTGGATTTGACAAATAAGTGGGAGGAAAAACAGCATAAACAAAAGGATGGAGATCAGGAAATCTGCAAGGAAGAGGCAGGAAATGATAGTCCCATTTGGCCAGCTTGAGAGGTATGCGGGGTACATTGGATAGTGGCAAATAAGAGAAAAGTCAAGTCAGTCTTATTATTGAGGGACACGAATGCCAGCCCAAGAATGTGAGCCCTTCCTCTGAGGCAACCAAAGGGTCCTGATGTGGCACAGTAAAATCTATGCTTCAGAAAAATTCTTCTGACAGCAGCAATATTATTATTGCTTATGATGTTCATAAAGTGTTTGAAGAAACAAGGGGGAAACAGTTTCATATTTATTCTGACAGTTTAAAAGGTTGCTGCCTTTATGCATGGATTTTTGAAATCTGCTTTTGTTGATGGTGCTATATACCTAACAAACTATAGAGAAATACAAAACTCAGCGGACACAGCAAACTTCTTGAACCTGAAACCAAATGACAATTTCATTTATACCCATGTACCAGTGCTTCTGTTGTGGTTCCATTTACCAGAAAGATGAGCAATGACAATTGCAGGCAATTAATTCAGATCTGCAAGGCCACTAGAGTTTTGCTGAATACGAGAATACTGTTCCAGTGCAAAAGATGAAAAATACCATTTGCCATGCACCAGGTTGAGAACTCAATGTGTGTGTGTGTGTGTGTGTGTGTGTGTGTTGTTGAAGCTGGTCCTTCAGAAATTGCCTAACCACCTGAAATCCATCCATAGCCTCATAGCCACTTTAGCAAGCTGGACTCTGATATCAGGGCAGTAGTTTCATTAGGTCCTCTCACTTCCAAAGGATCCACAGTATAAACTTTCAGAGCCAGCAACATAATCCTTCTCATCAAATATTTGGGCGACAGGTGGAAAATTGTTCTGCCAGCTGAAAGAAGACAAAATCCATTCCTTCTGGCAATTTTCTGCAGTGAAAACTCCGCAAATGAAAGTGCAATAACTTGTGGAAATAAATTTCAAATATTATCACACAAAAGCAGTGTGCTCAAAATCTCTAACTGTAAACTAACCCTGGCTTATCTGAATTTTAAAACGTTGATTTCTCTTTGTGTCTGAATTGCCACTAAGGAAAGAGAAAATAGTTTTCAATGAAAGAAGCCCAAGAAATGATAAATTGGAATCAAGTGAAGCCACATTGAAAGCTGTACCCACCTCTCAGGTCAGGATGCAAAGACCAAAAGACCTTTGCCTATGGTTACCTCATGCTGGCAACTGTGCGGCTATCCCCTCGGATCAGAACGCTGTATGCAAGCCAGCCCAGACATGTACATTGAGCTTTGATTCCTCTTGCTTGGTTCCAGCAACTTCCAACTGCTCTGTGATGCAGACACTCATCTCTATGTTGTTCTGATGGTTCTTCTAAAGGTTTCTCTTCAAAGCCCTCATCTGCTCCCCTTGCTGCGTTAAGACCTTGGCAGGTGAGTGCGTAGGGCATGGGGGCACTAAAAGGGTCTGAACCAAGTTAATGACAGAGTCAGAGGTGCACACTGGCAATCTGGGTCTTTGGTCTTGCATGTGAACTGTTCACTGTTTTTCTGGGACAGGGCTTCTGTGTATCAGTTCATGTTTCTGTTGATAATGGACCAGTTGGAGAACAGGAGGCGAATCAGGGTTCAACTACTGAGACACAGTACTGAACACCTGGATTCAATCTGTTCTCTTTCATTGGAGGATTTTTTTGCCCCTTTTCACCAACAGTCTTCTAATGTGGTTGGGTGTTTGTAATGATAACCAATTGATTTCAGTTTACGTAGTTGGGATTTTATGCAATCTGTTGGTGAGCTGTATTTTTGTAGTAGCTTCAAAATGTTAAATAGTAAATGATGTAAATGTAAATAGTAACTGATACCAGTTTAATGCATTATTTAGTTTTAAAAAGCAAACTCTTGTCATAGATTTTAAGACAACCTGTGCAACAAGTTAAATCACCATTATATACACAACATTCATTCATTCAACAACCATGTCTTTGATGCCTTCTCTGTGCCAAGCTATGTGCTAGGAATAGAATATTCAGTGATCAAAGGAGACAAAATCCCTCCCCTTTAAGTAGCTGACATTGTTGGGGGGAGGCAGATGATACACACATTTTTCACATATTTCAAAATATATATCATGTTTAGATGATGATAAAGTGATACAGAGAAAAATAAAACCAGGGAGAAGGATTGGAACTGTGGGGGGAGGGAGAGTTATAACTTAAGACATTGTGGTTAAGAAGGGCCCAGGCAGGCAAAGGGCAAAATAGATACAACACAATTGGAAATTTAGGAGAGAACACTGTAAGCACAGGAAACTGCAAGTGCAAAGGTCCTGAGGTAGGAGCATGCCTGGAATATTAGAGGAACCATACAAAGCAAATGAGGGTCAAGGTGTGGTGTGTATGGAGGGAGGGGGAGAGGTGATGAAGAGGAGGAGGAGTTGGCATCCACAGAAGGCTTTGTGGGCCGCTGCACCATGAGTGCTAGTCCAAGTGAGATTACACACCTTCAAAGGGTCTGGACAGAGGAATCACAATCTCACTTTGTTGACAGCACCCTGACAACTTTATTTAAAACTGCAACCTGTGTTTCCTCTTCATTCTCCATTCCTTCTGCCCTCATTTATGTACTTTTTCCTTTTTGCATAGTACTTTTTACCTTCTAACTCCCTAAATCTTTTCCTTATTTATAATAATTATTATTTACCACTGCCCCCCCCATCTCCACTGCTAGACTGTCAGATATACCAAGGCAGGGACTTGTATCCAGTTTGCTAATGAATCCTGGGCACCTATGGGAGTCCCTGGCACTGAGTAGGTGCTCAGAAAGGCTGTGAGCCTTCTAAGTTGTTCTGAGTCATGAAAGCAGATCTTAAAGATGCTGGGAACGATTTCAAAACAGCTCTAGGACGTGTCTATATTTTGAATGATGAAGGGAAATCTTGAGGCCATGGGCTCTAAAAAGAACTAGTTCTTTATCACCCAGGTTTGTGAGGTACGAAGATAAAGGATAGAATGAAGTTGAAAGTCATCACCTTGAGTGAGTCGTGTGAAAAAGAAACTCAATTTATTTGACGTTTGTCTTCAAAATTTTAATACCCTCCCCAAAGTTCAAGAAATTGCTCTTTGTCAGATTTAAGAATCTTACCTAACAGTTTGCAAGGAAGAAATGTAATTTAAATTCTTCTTAGTAAATCTAATTACTTTTCTTATAGGTAATGGTAAAACTTTCTAAGAACCAAGGAGAATGTCACCAGGTAACTAACAAAGTGACTGCAGGTCTGATTACTCTTTTAGTGTCTTAACATGTGGAGAGACAGACTGCCTCCCTTGATTCATTATTTCCACATGAATATTATTCAGTAATGGGCCTCAGGATGAATGGTAAACTGAGGCACAGTACAACACAAATATATCTGCAACCTGGTCTCAAATTCAGTAACTTAACAGACATACACCTTTTATGGTAAAGAATCCTTAACTTACACTCTGATCAGAAATAATGATACTTCACACTGACACATCTCAGTAACTTTTTCTTTGCATGACTATGTGAAAAGAGCTGTTATCAATACCTCCTTTTTAAATTTATCCCTAATATATTGAAGATGTCTTACCACAGTACAACCTTCATTAGATGAGATTCTATGGGGGTGAGCTGCTTGTGACTGGTGGATTTTCTGGTTGGAATTACAGTATCTCAGCATTTGAATAAGATTTAAATAGAAGCTCATCTCAACATCCTTTAGAGTTTTGGATTCCTATCAACATTATGGTCCACCTGCTGAAGCACACCTGAGGGTGAGGCAATCCTGCCTCTCAAGACAGTCTTTCTCCTAAGATTCAGACACTCAGAGGTTCTGGTTGCAGTTAGGTGAGTCATCTTTGGTGTCTGACAGCTTGGCTTCGGATGGTGCTGCAACCACTGCCTAGTGTGAGACCCTCAATAATGTACCTAACCCCTCTTGTCCTCCTTTTTCTTATATGGGAAATAGGGGTAGAGTTCCTTCCTAGGGTGGTTTTGAAAATTCAGATTTAAACTGCATAGAATGACTATTGTGTTAACAACACTGAAATCCACATAGTCATTGCTCTTATGATCGCCATTAGCACGATTCTGCACACTGGACCTGGGCCACTGAGGGTCAGTCAGAAATCCCGCTGAGGATTACATAAGACTTTATTTCAGTATTTCTTGGTGTCTCAGGGTTTTGCAGCACTTTATGAGGCCAGGTAGCAGGAAAAATCAGCACTCAGTCAAAAAGGCAATGCTCTGTACTAACCCTAAGGAATAATCTCAAAACCACTATTGAGAGCGAAAAGTCTCTGAAAGCGTGATTTTCCTAAGTTGTTAATTCTCTCACACATGCTGGAAGATGTAAACATTGATTGATTGGGGTCTTTCTACTTGGGTTCCACTTAACGGAGGCTTTGCTATGTAATTGGCCTTTCCCTCAATTAGTCCAAATTAGTAAATTTTACTCTACATTTGTTCTTGTCAAGAATGAATTAATAATTTAAGGGTGACATTATATAAATACCAGACATTGATTTATGTGTGTCATCTTTAATATCTGTAGTGCACATCAATTTCCCTGTGAGATCCTTGATAGGGGAAAGAGCATAGAGCAGGGAAAGTGATCAGGAGGAACTTTTGTGGAACCTTTGTGAACCAACCAAGGAAAAAAAAAAACCTGCAAAAAATCACCTCCTTAGACAAACAAAGGGATTGATCTCAGTTTACAGATGGAGCCGGACATGTCTGGCCAAGGGGACGCTGGGCAAGCTGCCTGTATTTGTACCTCCAGGGGAGGGGACAGAGGTGGCGAATCATCTGTCTCTTGGGCTCAGGGTAACATCATTGGGTAGAGGTTGTGAGAGGCCATTTGTCACCACCTCAGCAATGAAGCTTTATTTCCCCTGGAGAAGTGAGAGCCAGGAGGTGCTAACTGATTGCAGGGGTGAAAACATGCAAGCATACAACCGGCAATCGGCAATCGATGCCTATTTCAACAGAGGAGCTGGGGAGAAAGGATGGGAAAGCCTCCCATACCAGGGAAAATAGAAGGGAAAAAAGCTGCATGTGTGGTATGTCCCAGGATCTCCAAGAGCCATTTTTGTCCCAGTTAGAAAAAAAAATCTTGACTCTCCCAGCAAGGCCTACAGCTGAAGATGTCCACACGGGATCAGCCTGGGCCCTAGGCTCCCTTCCTGGCTGCAGGGCCCTGGTGGTGTGTGCCTGGTCCAGGACCTCCCTGCTTCTTGGCCCTCGCTCATCCTGTGTCCTACGAAGGGCTGAGATCAGGCCTCCCGCCCTTATCCCTACTACCTTGATGCAATCATACATATATTTTCCTTGACGGATCCACAGGAAATAGAGACTTTGTGCTTTTCCTGCAATTCTGGAACTCTGTTCTGCCCCACACTTCGCCATATACTACTTCCCTGTGTTCCACAGTTTGAGTCCAGACCTTTACCTGTCACATAGGAGCATATGTGTCAATGGCCAGATACACCAACATGTACACAATTTCAGTTCCTATGCATCCCCGAGCCTTCACGCCCTTCCTTATCTATGAAGATGCAGTTTATAATACCTACCTTAAAGAATTATAGCAAGAACCAAAGAAAGTAATTTTGCATTTTTATTACACATTAAGTTTTTTTTTTTATTACTCAGTACATTTGACTTATTCACGGCCACCTAACTATCCTTTCTCAGAGTCCCTGTACAGTGTGAGATGGATTTCAAAAGGCTAAATACATTGTCTATGAAAGCTGGGTTAGTTGACATTAGCTGTTGTTAATAAATTAAAGCAATTTCTCTAAGTTTTGAAAATATGCTGACTAAATCAACCCTGAGCACGCACACTTGCTGAATCTCATTTCCTGAAGATGACAGAATTCTGTCAAATACCTCCAGTTCACTGCCAGGCGACATCTTTATTGCCCAACACTCTGCCTCTCGGCTCTGCGTAAGCTTATCACGAATGTGAGCAAGGGGCTCCGTACTTCACTGGCGTGCTGAGAGGCACAGCCCCTCCTCTTGTACCATGTGGCAACCTAACAGAATGTGTGTTCTGCCATCCTGCCGTTTCCCTCTCTAAAACTCTCTTCTTGAAGAATTTGGAAGGGGCATGAAGCCTATTTCGACTTCCCAGCAGTACTTCAAAACACAGGCAGCTTGTCTTGGTGGAGGGGCTCACGCTTGACTTGCCTATTTAGTAATTACAAGTGAAGACACGAAGGCAGCCGCTTGGTGCCAGCTATCCTTGTCTCTGTCACTCACTGGTCTCTGAAGAGAAGCACAGCCTTTCTCACCAGAAAAGTCCTGGTGCTCTCTGATAAAGTCAAAATGGCAGGCCTTCAGCAGATAAGGATACATTCTGTGTGAAATTTCAAATGATTTAGGCATAGGGCAGAGATCTACCTTTGCTTCTTACCTGCATCTGAAAAAAACCACTCCTTTAAATAGAACAGACAACAGATGCCCCAAAGGCACTGTACGTAGAATGTACTGCAGTCCCAATAATGAGGTGACAGAAAGCAGGGTGCCAGCAACCTGCTAGGTGGAAGTTCCTAGCTTTCAAAGCATCTTCACATGTATTAAAACCTTTTCTGTTCTTAGAACAGCCCCAGGAGTTGCCATTATTAAAGTCATTATTCTGAGGGAGAGACTGTGTCACCATTGTCACCTAAGGACCAGCACATGACAGAGGGCATCTGACTTCAGGTCCAGGATTGTTCCATTAAACCAGAGGCCCCGTCCACCTACTCAGTTCCAAAAGCAGGTTTCTGTGACTTTTCTTCTTGACTGGCCTTTCTTCAGTAGCCAAGACCCACGCGGTTTCTCCGTCCACCAGGCAGTATGGCCATTGCCCTCCCACACCTTCACCATCTAAGGGCACCAGGGACCGAGGCAGCTTGCCTGCACTGTGCCCTGATGGCCATGTGCCCCAGAGACTCACCCTAAGAAAACGCTTCAAAGGGGATGGACTACTCTGCCCAACATGATTCTGAAGAGCCAGGGCAACGTTACGTAAGTCAAAGCAATGCGGCCCATCGCGTTTGCTGCTGTAGGAGGCCCTGTGTGCAGCCCTGACCCCCCGAGTGAGGCCTGCCCCATCCAGGACTCACAGGTCCCTCCCACTCAGTCTGTAGATGCCTGCAGTCACTAGCTTATGCTGGCTCACAGCTGTCTTGTTCTCAATCCTCCAGTCCATAATATTCCCCACAATGACTTAATCAGAGCTCTCAGATTCCCAAATAGATGCATGTCCTGCCCAAAGCAAGCAGGTCTATGAATCATACGATGTAATAAGGAACAGCTTTTCAGTTGTGAGCTTGAGCGTCAAACATTTTGGTTCAAAAATGGGCTTATCATTTTCTAACTGTGCGACCTTAGGCAAACTATTAAATCTTCAGACCTCACATTCTTTGTCTCTGATGCCAAATGGCTACATCTCTCTCTCTAGCGGATACTAATGTTTACTAACTACTTCCTCGTTTTGAAGAGAAACCCTATCTAGTACTCTCCTTTATAAGGCCCTGCAATTTCTATGCCAATCAGCACAATTCTAATCCACTTACCTTATTAGTAGCAGGCATAGGAAGCAATGCTGACCATTAAGATCTGAATGATAGTATGCTAGGGGACTTTGGAACTTAAAAAAGATACATCCAAGAAAAAAAGATCTTTTTTTTTCTTCTGCTAGCTGATGTCATGTCTGCATGTGGGGCTGCAACAGCTGCAGCTGTTCTGTTCTAAGTGGAGACAGCCTGAGTATACGCTCACCTCCACATAAGACTATGAAGTTTGTAAGTACCTGGTTTTCCAATATCTTTATGGAACTGCTGAATAAACTATATTACATCAAAAAATAAATATCCTTATAATTTAGATCACCTAACTCAAGGATTTTTTTTCTACCACTTGAACCTGGAAGAAAGCATATTAAATGAAAATAATATCTAACATCAAGAAATTTCTCCATGTCAACTATTATTTGAACCATTTCAGTGTGTTAACTGATTTATCACAACAGCCTCTGAGGCTGTTAGGAAACAGCACAGAGAAGTTAAGTAACTTGCTCAGTTCACCCAGGAGGGAGAGAAAGGCAGTTGAGGACAGTCCGGGTCTAGAGTCAAGCATTTGTAGAATCTCTGCTTACTTACATACACGGTCTTATATGGGGGTGAAAGGCTTCACTTTAAAAATAAAGCCTCTAAACCCTGATGTGAAGACAGAGGAACTCAAATATGCTGGTAATTTCCCAATAATGAATGTTGTGTTCCAAATGCTTCTTACAGTATCAGGCATCTCCTCACCCACTGTAAGTTGCTTATTGTCATCCCCCAGTACCTATATCTTTGAGTTCATCATTCACATGGACCCTCACCATAACTCTCCCAGTGGTATCTTGGTGGTCAACACCACTATCCCCACACCTGGTCTCAAGTTACCCCACTTAAACCTGATCCTCAATACTGGTTATTCTACTGTCATGAGCTTCCGAGGCTGCGTGTCCCTCCTCAGAGCCCCGGGTTACCTTTTGAACATCAGATTCAGTTTCTTCAAGGAAGCCTCAGAGTAGCTTCTGACCATTCAATTGTACTAGAATCCATTTTTTTCTTTGTCTCTAAAGTACTCCCGTATTTTTGAATATCCTTGTCTGTTGTTCCCATGTAACGAGATCTAGACCATCTTAAATAAGGTTATATGCTCACACCTTCGCCCAGGCTAGAGCACAGCTATTTATCTGTTCAGTGCATACAGGCATCCAGCCTAGCTTTCCCTCCATTTACAAAGGAAATCTAGGGTAGAAACAGACTGCTGCATGGTGAGAAGGGAAGGTGGATTCTGTTTCACTGTGAGGGAACAAGAGCCATCATGGAACCACCATCACCAGATGAAGGACTTATCAGAATTCAGATGTCTTAGTCCTACATCAGACTGACATCAAAATGTTAGAGACACGAGTCAGGGATATGCATTTTAAACCATTCCCTAGATGATCCTGGTGTATATTAAAATCTTGGCCTCTTTATTGTAACAGTCAGAAAGAACAAGGGGGCTCACACGGAGAAGGGGGTTTGAATGGTACCCAAACACCCACATGTGGCATTCAAGCCTGGGGTAAAACCACCTTCCTTCTTTTTGTTTGTTCTCTTACAATGAACTCCTCACATCCCACTTAAAAGAGAGGTCTCCTCCCACTCATAAGGGCAGCATCACCCCACAGATGTACAGGCACTATTATCTAAAACTTCCTGGTATTCCCAAAGTGGCTTGGACACTAGAAGCTGACACAGAGAGAGAACACCTTTGATGGCCAGTGCTGAAGCACTAACACACACAGACTCTCTTAATAAGCTTAAACAAAGCTATGTTACTTTCCATACCACAAAGGTCAAAATGGAAAGGTCAAATAACTTGCCCAAGGCCACCCAGCTGGTCACGGGTGATCCAGGATTTGAGCCAAGTGCCTGGTTCCAAAGCTGGTGCCCTTAACAACAGTGCTATAAGCCAGAACTAAGGATGTATTAGTAATTATTGCTGCACTCCAGCCATTAAGTCCCATGAAGACGTGACTCTTTCAACTGGACCTCATACCTTCCCCTGCCTGGGATACCCTCGTATCTTTGCTATCTTTCTGTCTCTTCTCCATCCTTTAAGGCCTGTAACTTGTGAAGATCAGCCAAACATGGTAATCATGTCATGGGTTAAAATTACATGACATGGTATTTCCCACATTACAGGTTTGTTTCTTGAAATTTAATTCACGTATGTGTTAAAAAGAAAACACAGGCCCACAGGCAGAGTCACTCATGCTGACGGCCCTACAAGAGCAGACCTAAGCACACCGTGACCTCAGCCCCCATGGAATTTCCTGGTCAAAGAAGGAAATTTCCTGATGGGCCTCTTCCATTCTCCTTAGGAGGACCACCTTGCTGAAAACAATGCCGATAATGCTCCCCACCCTTTAGAAACCTTTCCTTTTCTGCAGTTCGGTGGAGCTCCCCCCTGCTTGCTAGATGAGATACTGCCCGAATGATGGGTTTAATAAAGCCAATCAGGTCTTTAAATGAACTCGGTTGAATTTTTGTTATTTAACATAAATGCTCAAACACGCTGCACCAGGCACACAGCTGGTCTGCATAGCAGGTAGCTATATTTAAATTTCTTTTCACTGTCCCACTCTCCCCTCGATCTTAACATAGCACTAGACGTGAGGCACGTTTAATATACACGCTTCCACGACGATGATTCAGAGGGAGGAAGACCAGGAGTGGGGGTGGGAATTAAAATTCTAACTCCCTTTCTATTAAGAAAACTTCCAGCTGCAGCCTTTAAAGCATTCTAATTAGCAAAAACTTACTCTACTCATTAGTCTTAATTTCTCTGTAAGATAATGAAACTAGAACAGACAGAGTGAAACATACAAAGTCTAAAGCTGGGGTCCTGTCTCTGACACTTACAGACTCTCAGACTGGGCAAAGTCATCTTCCCGATGTGGAATTTGGTGCCAGCTACACCTCTGAGTCTTGGCTTTGCCATGTTATTAGCTGCATGAATTTGGGCAATGCTACAAATCACCTGGAGGTGTCCTTAAAATGCAGGGCTTGATGAAGCTATTAATTTCTAACAAGTTTCAAAGGGATACTGATGTTAATGGCCTATAGACCACACTTTCAGAAGGGAGCTAAGCACAGTTTCATCGTCTGTTACAAAAACTGCAAACAGCAGTGTCTACACCATAGAGATCTTGTGAGGATTAAATGAGGGATCATATACAGGCATACATCACAGATACTGTGGGTGTGGTTCCAGGCCACTGTGACCAAGTGAGGATCGCGATGGAGTCAAATGAATTCTTTTGTATCCCAGTGCACATGAAGGTTAAATCTATTAGATGTGCAATAAATAGCATTATGTCTAAAATAAAGTGCATACCTTAATTAGAGAATTTAGTGCTAAAAATGCTGATCATCTGAGCTTTCAGTGAGTTGTAATCACTGATCACAGTTCACCATTCCAAATATAATAGTGAAACCATTTGAAATATTCATAGATTTACCAAAATGTGACACAGACACACAAAGTGAGCAAATGCTGTTGGGAAAATTGTGCCCATAGACTTGTTCCATGCAGGGTTTTCACAAATCTTCAATTTGTAAAAGCGCAATTTCTGCAAACCACGATATAAATGAAGTATGTCTCTAAAGCATTTAGTACACAGCCTTCAAAAGCTGTTGGGTGCCCTTTGAGGTACCATAAGTAAAAGAGGGCTAGTTATTCAATATCAGGACTGAAGCTCAGGGAGCTTTCATCCCCATCCAGGATGTAAGGACAGGCTTGAATGTGATCCTGCTCACAGAAGTATGTGAACTCTGATTAGATCTGAATAGTATCTATTCTTCATATTAAAAAGGACTTTGGCATGTAGGAAACAAAGTTCCCCCATACTTGGGACTCTTATTTACCCAGCTTTCTGTGTTTTCGGTAAGCTATGCCAAGATATCCTAACTTCTGGGAGACTGCAGATATTAAGAGGGGGTAACTTGCCATAAAACAGGTTGATAATTGGCTATGGGAGACTAACACTTTTGGGTCTACCAATGAGGATTAATATGCTCATAAAACACTAGCAGTACCAGTTCTCTTGCCGGCTGGAAAGCACGCATCCTTATCCCACTGCAGTCTCTTTTGTGTTTTAAATCACACTATATACACACAAAACACTCAAATGTTAAATATTAGGTAGAATACAAGTCACAACAAATAATCACGTCTCTCATATTTTTTTAACGCTGAGGTTAAGGACTCACATTCAATAAATATGAATCAGTCCTTCAAACACACATGAAGTTTTATTTGTGAATACATCAAATGAAGCACAAGGTAGTGTTAGCTCAAAGGTAAAATGCCACAGCACAAAGTCTGTCAGGTTCATGCGAATCTCTATTCATTAAATGCATCCTAATGATGGTAAGAATGGGGTAATCGAATCCAAATCATTTATTTCAATTCAGAATGAGAAGAGAGGTGATTTAAGCATTTATTCCTTTCTTCTTGTCTTTTTTTTTTTTTAATACAAATTACTCAGGACAGCAGAGGCTTCCTGACATGTTTGTTATAAAAAATCTGTCCTTCTGCCCTCGCCCTTCAAAAACCCAGACAGACGCAGTTAAGCTCTGACTCTGGGTAATTTGAGAGGCATTCCTCCAAAGAAGCCCTTTCTAGCTCCCCTCACAGACCTGGGCAGACCCCACCCAGCAGTGGGGCGCACTGTGATCTGCCTTTGAGAGCTCTCCTCCCACTCAGAGCATCGCCTCCCCCGCCCCAGGTGCAGAGCCATAAACGAAAGCAGCCATCAGCACAAGAGCAATGCCCTGGGGACAAATGTGCTGTAGTTCAGCAGCTGAGGGCTCTTTTGCCTTTCACCTTGGTCAGGCAACACCCGGAAGTGACAGAGGTCTTAAGAGAATTTACTCTGACACTAAGCCCCTCTATATGGATGGACTTATTTCAACTGTTTGGGTAATCACATTTTGTGAACTGGGTAACCTTTTCCACAGAGCGCTTTAAGGTCTGTCTGCCTGTTTCTCTTCATCAGGCTTCACACATTTATTGAGCACCTACTATATACCAGATACACAAATCAGACTTGTCCCCTGATGTTGCCAAGCTTACGGCAGAGCAGCCAGAGGTGCACCGCTAGGAACTGTGGCACTGTAAATGCCTAAGAAAATCTTTATGTTTTCTTCTCAATTTACTTTGTAATTTTAACAGTATTTGGAACCCCTATTATAGAGATTTTGGTTTTATTTTTAACTAACACATTTTCAAATGTCACATTTGCCCATTTTTCACCCCACAATGTAGACAATATCTGGTGAATTTCACAATGATCTGTCCTGATCATTCGTTTTGATTAAATGCATTCATATGTATCAATTCAAACCATCACCAGTCCTTGGTTGAGCAGTCATGGAAAGCAGGGCTTTGTGCTAAGCCTGAGGATAACAACAAGCCCTCAAAACACTTACAGCCTAGTAGGCAAGGTGGAAACGCTCTCAGTGAGTATGATTCATGTGTAGTGTAATGGGAAATTCAGAAAAGAGATGCCAAGGATAGCTTCACAGAGGAGGAAATACTTAAGTTATTGGTTTCTGTATACACAGCTTGACTAGAAACATAAGGGAGTTCATATAAGCATGTAACATAAGCCTAACACAGTCAACAAAAGAGACAAAGACAAATCTCCTTCAAAGCTAATGAAATATTAATATTCTACTTAATATTAATTAATATTAACACATGACTTAATGCCGTTCAAATATCAGTTACTTAAAATGAAAGGTGATATTACTGACTTGTTTTTGTTGTTGTTTAATGCTGTCTTGGGTTTGCATGGTGCAGGGTAACACCCATTTCCAATGTGATTTGCACAAAATCCAGTTGGAACATTGGATGTTTTTGTATTTCCAGGATGAGCATTAACGAAATGTTGGACGGTGGGGAAAAATGAGAAAATGAGATGTTTGAGTCTGCAATGATTCATGGATGTTTTCCAGTTTCATGTATTGCTCCAATTAATGAGCATTAGCTGAGAAGCAATATAGGGTGTTAACTATTACATATTAACAATCCCTGCTTGGGAATGAAGACAGGCCTTTTCCAAGCTTGAGGGCTTCTCCCCTGCCCACTCCTCCTCCAAGCTACTCTTCTCAAAGCTTTCCCACATTAAAACCAAAACTTGCAAAGGGAGACTAAATGGACTCCTCAAAACTTGTTTCCTCTGGCTAAATGATGCCTTAACAGAGATAATTAAAATATATTTACACCATTTGTTTAAAAGTCTTTAGCCCAGAGAACAAAGTTTTCCCACTGAACTTGACACACTCACTGCCTCAAATGTGGTTTGTTTGGTGGGATGATTTCTGTCACTTTGGGGAGTCATGATGAATCAGAGATGAACTCCCACGAGAGAGAACTAACCGACAGGAAGGCTAAAATGCAATCTTCCACAAAGTCAGGTTAAAGCCAAGATGCCTCTCAAGTACAATGACTCACTTAAGGTAGTTGCCTCCGGGGTCCCCGGTCTCAGCTGTGTGCTAACGTGTGGCCCTGCAAACCCACAGGAGGGGAGCGACACAGGAACCTGAATCCTGCCCTCATCAGAGCTGCACCTGTGGTATGGTGTTTATGCTCAGCTATAGAAACCTTTCATTTAACTGAAGCTGTTGGTCTGAACCAATCCCCAAGCTCTTTGCTCCACTTGCTTTGCAGATCAGTTTTCATAAACAAAGGAAGGGGAATTTTAGGAGCTGACTCCTGATTCAAATGTTAGAGGTGCCAACTGCAGGATAGTCACATCCTGTATTAGATGAAGCTGGTTGAGGTCCTGTTTCCAAGCCCCAAAGTTTCAGTGAATTGCTGAATGCTTAGGAACAAGTGTTGGAGAGCAGAATCTATCCAGGGAAAGGGGAGCATAGGAATAAAAATAATGAAAATATATAGGGTGAGTTTTCAAAAATTGTGTCACCCATAGTGCAATTTGCACAATTTCCATCAGTGATTATGATTTTCAAACGAATGAAGCCAGTTTTGTAGATCTTCTCTATATATTTAATCAAGGCTCTATGGTCGTGCCTAATGATTAGATCCCGCCAACTGCATTCCGAGGAACAGGCCAGCCATCTCAGTACAAATGTGTCAAGAGAGCTGAAATGCAGGTCCTAAAAGCAAATATAAATCTACTCACATCTCCACCTAGTCCTGAGTGTTCTTTCTGGGTGTGCTGGAGGGCTGGCCATCTTCCGGCTCCTCTGAGTATGCACTCGATCCCACTCCTCTCCTGACTTCCAGGATGCTCACCTATCCTGCTTGCCTTTCCTTCCCACATACCGCTTCCCAGCTTTCTTATACTGCACCTTCCGGTCAATATCTGAGACGGTATTCAGAGCTCTGTCTCACTATCTCTCTTCGTCACAAAGGGTGGCCTAGATTCATTGTTCCTTGTAGCCCAGTCTTTAACTTACTCCATCTAGAATCGTTCAGCCAACACAGCCCCTGCTAACACCAGAATGGCTTCCATAACAACGCCAATGGAAATTGTCAGCCCCCAACTTAATCGGCACATCTCTACCGCATTTAAAACTCCCTGGTTCTTGAAATGTTCTCACCACTTTACTCTGGTTTGTCTCATCTGAAGGGATACTTTTTCTTGCTTTTCTTCAAGTCTGTCCTTTTCTCAACTATTAAGATGTTGGAACATCCTCCAAGTTCTAGTCTTGGGCTCTTTTTTTCCCTCCTTTCTTTCTTTCTATCCACTCTCAGAGACTCAATTACTATCTGGGGATTACACGGTTCCACCGAATGTCTACAGAGCAACTCAACTTGACATATGCGGAAACCTAACTCATCGTCTCTGCCTTCCTCCTTGCCAATCCTGCCCCTCTTCTGGTGCTAACTCTCTAGCTGAAAGGCCCCGCCAGGCTTCACATCACACGGGCAAGCTACAACATGGATGCCCCTCAAATATTTTGCTGAGTGAAAGACCCAAGACAGAAAAGAACATAGATTGTATGTGTTCCACTTATATAATGTGCCCAGAAAAGGCAAATCTATAGAGATCAAAAGTAGATTAGCTGCTACCTAGGGCCAGAGATGGACATGGAGGATGAATGCAAATGGACATGAGGTTTCTTTCTAGGGCAACCGAACACTGTGATGTTGGCAGTAAAACTGTAAAAAATAGCCTGAAATGTACTGAGTTGTATTCTTAAAGATGGGTGAATTTTGTGACATGAAAACTGTTATCTCAATAAAACTGTTTTTCAAAAGGACACAGGTAGGAATCTTGTTTGACTCCCTTTTCACCCTCATCTCCATTTTCAACCTGTTTCTAAGTTCCACTGATTAGACTACCCAAATATTTCTTAACTCATTCATATCCCCCTGCCAAGCCCTGCGTTACATCAACATCCGCTTTGCCCTGATGGCTCCAACAGCCACTTCACCAGGGTTTCTCAGTTCTGGAACCCATGACAAACTGCTCTCCACAATTCAGCCAGAAAGATCTTTTCTGCTTAAAAACCCTTATTGGCTTCCAAAAGTCCTTAAAGACCACATTCCTTAAACTGACCTAAAAGACTGATCATGACTGGCCCACAGACCCCCTGTCCCCGCAGGCCTCCCCCCTCATCTCCTGGGTCAGCTACATGCCTTCATCTGCAAGGATCTTCCAGCCCATCTTCACTTGCTCTATTCCTCCTCCTCCCTGGGTAGCAGCCCAAGAATTGGTAGAGGTGAACTGCCCTAATCCCAAGGTCTACATTAGCCCCACTGGATGCTGGTCTCCTAGAACCACATGCTTGCCTTTAGGAAAGGAGTTCCATTTGTAACTAAAGGTTCACCACTGTGATGATCCGGGTAATATCTGCCCCCTTCCACCCATGCACGTTGCATGAGAGCAAAGAGTACATGTGTTTCTGCCCTTTTGTTCACAACCACAGCTTCAGCAACTACACTGGTACCTGACCATAAGTAGTTGTTCAAAGACTAAGCTCTCTGCTAGTAATAGTTATTATCAACACCTTTTGTTCATGAGTAAGAAATCCCTATCTAGATGAGAGAATCAAAAGATAGGAGATTGCTGCTGTTATTTAGTGTCTCAATAACATTTTCATATATACATACACTATCCTTAATACACCTGTGAAATAATCTGTATTCCTTATGTCCACTAAGCCCAGGTAAACTGAGGACTGAATGAACAAGCTAGCAGGTCTCTGAGAAGCCCAGAGAAGAGCAGCTAGAATATAAATACAAGGGAGCTCCACCTCCTTAAAAATCAGGCAGAAGTTACTTTAAACCTTGTCTCTAAATCATGACTTTTCTCAAATTTAACAGAAAGAGCCTCCACCAGCCAAATAGAAATGTTCGCACTCCTCCAAAACTCAGCTAGGAAGAAATGTTTTGACATCCCTTCCTTATCTCTATACACACTGACTTCTCCCAGAGCTTCTATTCACATGCATGACAGCACCTACAGCAAGTCTGGATTCCTCAGTCTCTCTCTCTCTTTCCTGTGATTAAAAATAAGCTTCCTGCCATCACCTGGCAGTAAGGTTAGCTGCCAAGTGCCTTAGTCCCAACTAAGTTTTTATGCTCTGGGCAGAACCCTGAGCCTCAATGGGGTCCATCACTCGCACACCATCCCCTCATCTAAAACCCAGAGCCCTGGAGACAATATGGAGAAGAGAGCAATCCGCAATGCTTGGAAGGAAAAGGGTCAGATGTGCTTCGAAGATTCTTCTTACCAGAGACTTTGAAATGAAATACTGGGGAAAAAACCCTACAACTACAACGGGCAAAGGAAAGTCCCTTTTTATGCAACAGAATTAAAATGCACTTGCAAGAGGGAGAACTAAGATCACAGAATTGTAACTGACAGCTTTTGATGTCATAGATAGGGATAAAATTCTAGTCAGAATTACTCTAGACAACTGCATCTGAATAAATAATCCAAACATTTGACTCAATTTATGCAAGGTAGTTACGCAAGTGAAAATTAGAATTCTGCCCGTGTGTACAAATGGTTGCAGTGGCAAACAGCTGCAAGGAGAGCTTTTCATCCCGGTGGCCATCTACCTGCAAGCTCTAAGAAATCAATGCTTTCTGAGATTATAGATTTCCTACTTGTAAAGTGAGTAATACCTGTCTTTCACACAGGGATTTTTGAAGAGTAAACAAATACTGTAGTGTAGATAGTAACTGCACTAGTGGGGCTGAGGATTTAATAATATGAGTAAATGTTGAACCACTGTGTTGTACACTTGAAACATACAAGATTGTATATCAGCTATATTTCAATAAAAAAGAAAATAACAAAAAATAACTAGAAAACAAACAAAAAAATATTTTCACATAAGTTAATCTTTCAGAAAGATCATTTGAAATACCTGAGTACCATTTCTTCTAATGAATGTACCACTTTTTAATGTAATTCCTTATGGTCAGGCATTTAAGTCTCTTTTTTAATGCTAGAAATTATGTTGCAATGAACACATTCCTGCCTCTTTGTCCACACTTCTGCTATCTCCGTAGATCTACTTTGACAGATAGAATTATTAAACCAACTATTGTAAAATGTGTTGAATTATTAATACATATTAGAAATCTCGATGTATTTGGCCTAAAAATAAAATACTGTAGTATTAAGTAGAGGTTTTAGGAGTTTAGGAAAGATATTATAATAATATACTTCACTCATTAGGGTAAATAATCCAAACATGTCAGAGAAAGGTTCATTATAATGCAAAATATTGTTAAAGAGTAACAGTGTGTTTAATATACTATTTCATTTTCTTTCGAAACATTTTGTACTGAACTCGTAGGAATTATTCTAACGAGATGCCATAGATTTAATTATGCATTTTGTTATTGGAAACTGCATGTTTTTATACTTAACCTTACAATACTAAGTGCCAATAATCTCACAGGAAAAGTAGTTTGTGTTTTTGCTTTGAGTTCAGGAGAGGGAAAGCTAACTAGAAGAAAACTGTAAACACCAAGAACAAAAAAGAGTGAAAATGAGAAGAGTCTCTTTGAGAATCTGATTCTTTGATTAGCACCCATTTCATTAAAGGATGCATCTACTAGTATGGTTACTTAAATCCTCTCAATGTATTCAAATGTTAGTTATTGGAAAACAAAACTAAAAAATCAAATTAATTTCTATATATTTTCACAGATGTTCTCCTTGCTTAAGAGAATGATTCACCTATTGATTCCAGTAACTTTCCTCCTAGTAAAACCTAGAAATGCAGGGCCCTTTTCACAGAAATAAGATGGATAGTTTGTCAATCAAAGAAAGAAAACGAAGTCCATTAAAACCCACTATAAAGCATCATACAAGTCAAACTTAATACAGGGAAAACTCAGTAATATACTGTGAAGTTAAAAAAAATCCCAAATAGCTCAGTATGAGACTTTTTCTTTCCTATTTACAACACCCACTCTCTTTTTGTTTCAATCCTATTTCTGTTTGGATTTCTTTTGTTGGTTTGTTTACATTTTCATTTTGTGATCCAAACAACCTAAAGACCTTCAGATTATCTGCCAACTGGAAAAGCAAACCTCGACATTGCAAACATAGGGCCAAAAGCACAAGGCAATGCTATTGAGTTGAAACCAACTTCCTTGCAGACCCACGGTGACATAACATTTCAAAATACACACAACACAGACACTGCCTCTCAGTGACATGAATAACACGTTTCCTATTTTCAAGACTAGGCACAGATGCTTCACTACAAAGCAAACTGATTTTTGTCACAGGCTTCACTGAAGCAAATCTTAACTGTTAATGAAATTAAAGTAGATATAAGAGCAAATTTTCGGTGTGATGATGCATATGACAGTTTCTGGGACCAAAAATCTCAAGCACCAAAGGCCAACACCAGCTTTTCCTTGATTAAGGATGAAAATGCTAGTCAGCACCTTCGATTTTTCCCTCTGCACTCTGACAGAAGCAGCGTGCCCCACTAACCAGGTTACTTCTTCTGACTTACAGCATAAAATCATTAAAATAAAAAGAAAATGCGGCAAAGAAAAAAATCTCTAAGTGCTGGGAGCAGAGTATTAACATACTTACTGGTTTCACTTGACCTAAACTTGAAGTCTCCTGCTTAAGGAAATAAAGTCAAGAGAATGTAGCCTCACATTCAGACCGCAGGAAAAAAGCAAAAGGAACTTTTTCCTTCAACTTCAGGAAGAAATTGAAAGTGAAGAGCATTAGCTAGAGAATGATCTGCTCTGATTTACGATTTACCAAGTATCTGCTTCATGCAAAGCTATCCACCAAAATGAATTTGAAGGGCATTCTTGTCCTTTTACAGGTTAAAAGCATGATTAGAAGGGAATGGGTAGAAAACTGAAGAATGGACCTGATTAATAAATATCCCTACATAAGTTAATGACAGTCATACATGTGGTTAGTGGTCATTTTCTGGCAAATAAAGGCTGGAGTATACAATAAATAAGAAACTGAAGTTTAAATACTAGAAGCATATGGCAGGGTATGGGAAAAGAAAATCAAACCAAAGGATACATGTGTCACAAAGCATCATTTTGTCAATCCTTAAAGACAACTCCTAGTGGGTCAAAAACAGAATTATTTTGAGTTATGGGTCTTCCCTCACAGGGAAGGAGTATTGCCTTCTTCTTGGAGTTTATTTTTGAGTATGTTATGTGACTAGCTACCAAGAATAGCAATGCTGGGGTTCCCCACTGTATGGAAATGGACACACAAAACACAGTTTTTAACAATTAAAGTTGAAGGACATGGTGACATCATGATCTAGTGTCAGAATATCTTTAAATAATGACATCTTTTGTATAAGTCAAGTGGATTCTAATTTATCAAACATAGGCCTACTGCTTAAAGCCAAGTCTGTTATGCTAATAGGCTTATTAGCAGTTAATATCTCCCTAATTCTACTAATGTTCATTTTGAAAAATTACACATGGTAAAGAAATGAACACGTTTTCTAAAACAGAGCATTTATATGTTTCCCTTACACAAAGGCTTCACACAACATGGAGAGATGCCTTCCAGAGGATGTCCTTGTTTGATGATACCGATTATAAAAATACTTCCCTTACCTAAAGTTCACCCAGGAGCCTCAACCACCTATGTACATAAGCAAATGGAAAGCACTGGTAATCTCTTAAAAATGAGCATCAGTGCCGTAAAGTTAATGCACTAAAAATTAGGCCTATACTCAGCCTGTTGGTGCTTACTCTGCAGATTCCTGCAGCCCATTCACTTATTTAAACAGTGATTTTTTTTTTAAGTGAAGCAAATAAGGCACAGGGGAAAAGGAATACCATAGGTGAGTGGATGAAAAGGAGTGAAAAGAAACACCCAGAAATAGTGAGGACAATTTTTGGTTCAAAAAAAGAGAGATGTATAAAATTATTTCCAAGAACTCAAGATATAAAGCAACCTGAGTGATCTGGTGAAACGTCAACCAGCCCTGAAGTATTTAGTATCTCCTGAGCACCTCTTCTCTCCAAGAGGCCATTGGAATAATAATGTTAATAACAGAAGCCCTGAATCATCAAAAATGGTTAATGCAGGTTCACTCTGGCATACCAACCTAGAGCACCAGCTAATGTGCTTAAAGACATTTCCATCCAAGATTATTGGGGTGTTTCAGTTGAGTGCATACAAGAAAACTTTGGCTATCTAGATAGCGCTCTGCCATGAGCCTCCCAAGATCCTTAACAACGCAAAACAAGTAAGGCATTTCTGTACGTGTGCTTCTGGTGGCTGCCAAAACAGAGAAAATGGAACAGCAAAATAAGGAAATATCTAGATATAAATAGCTAATTCACAATTTGAAGAAGAAAACACTATAATAATAAACTATCTTTATAATGTACCTTTTTCACTGGGGTTATATTTAAGGTAAGTCAAAGTTCATGTATAAATAGGGATAACGGCTGGCTCTCTTTCAAATGTGCGATGTTTATTAGCCATGGAAATGAAAAATTGATCTTCAACAAAGCACATAAATACAATCAAACCTAATGCAACTGCAATTCAATGTAAGTCCTTGATGGACTTAACTCAGATGGTGTCCCATGAGTCCAGAGAGTAAGTGGAAGATCCTGGGCTGCAATGAATGCTTCACTTTTGCAGTAAGTAACCCCAAGCGTCTTATCTGTGGAAGCAGACAGCACAAACACAGCTGGCTCTAACAAGTGAACAGTTCAGAATGATGTAATTGGAAAAGCTTGCCAAGTGTAATGGTGTAATTTTAAGTTTGCTAGGGGTCCATAACAAAATGCCACAGACTAGGTGGCTTAATGAACAGAAATGTATTTTCTCATAGTTCTGGAGGCTAGAAGTTCAAGATCATGGTGTGAGCAAGCCTGGTTTCTCCTGGGGCCTCTCTCCACAGCAAGCAGAGGACCATCTCTCTGCGTCTCCACTCGGCCTGTCCTCTATGCCTGTGTGCATCCCTGTTGTGTCCCAACTTCTTATAAGGACACTAGTCAGACTGGATTAGGGCCCAAACTAAGGGCCTCATTTTAACTTAATCACCTCTTTTAACGATCCTTTCTCTAAATACAAGCACATTCTGAGGTACTGAGGGTTAGGACTTCAGTGTATGAAATTTGAGGGCTCAAAATTCAGCCTACAGGACTCCACCCCTCTGGTCCTCCAAAATTCATGTTCTTCTCACTTATAAAAACATACTCACCCACAGCGCAACAGCTCCTCAAGCCTTAACCCATTCCAGCACCAGCTGGAAGCCCCCAGTCTCATCTAAATCAAGTGTGACTCACTGTGACGTGAGGTATGATCTATCCTGATGCAAATTCCTCTCCCACTGCAGACCTATGAAGCCAGACACATTCCAAAATATGATGGGACAGGCACAAGACAGTTTTTTTCCCATTTCAAAAGGGAAAAATAGGAAAAGAGGAAGCTTTCATAGATCCCAAGCAGGTCTGAAACCTAGCAGGGCAAACTCCATTAGATCTGGGGTCTCAAGAATAATCTTTGGTTAGAGGCTTTGCTCTCTGGCCCATGAGGGAGGTGGCCCTGCCTTCCCGACTCCCTCATTGGCAGTGCCGACCCCATGGCTCTGCGTGACAGCCCGGCCCACTGGAACCGAGGAGGAGACCGTTTCACTTCCCAGACAGGCGCCCTCCCTGACAGCACTGTTAGCTCTGCCAATCTCTGAATCCCGTGCAAGGTCGCTCTTCCCTTTTGTGGAAGAACAAGGCATATGCAGGGCTACATGGCTCTACTGTTCCATTCTGCAGAAGCCCAGACATGGGACTGCGGCCTTCCTTCCCCCTCTGACCTCTTTTGTCCAACCTGGCAGTATTTCTGCTGGTACAACCCTCTCTATTCCTGTCTTCTGACATGTGGATTGGATCCCTTAGTAACTCAGGAACCCTTTATCAAGTGACTGCCCAGCCACACCCTTGGTGCTCTCTGAAGAACATACTTTCTCATTTTAATATGGATAGGCTGAGGATGTTACAAATCTTCAAGTTCTGGTTTCTTTCTGCTTAAAAATTCCTTCTCTAGTGTATCTCTCCCTATTGGTATTTTACTCTAAGTAACAAGGAGAACCCAGGCCACACCTTCAACCTGTTGCTCAGACACTTCCTCAAGTAAACATCCAATTTCATCACTTACAAATTCTACCTTCCACAAAACACTGCCACAGAATTCAGCCAAGTTCTCTGTGATTTTATAGCAAGGATCTCCTTCCTTCCAATGCCCAACAACAGCTCCCCATTTCTATCTGAGTCCCCACCAGAAGCACCTTGAATGTCTGTATTTCTACCAACAGACTCTTCGAGAAGGTCTGTGCTTTTTCTAACACGTCCTTCAGCTTCTACCCAGTTCCAAAGGCACGTCCACATCTTTAGGTATTTGTTATTGCAGCTCCCCTCCTTCCAGTACCAAAAATCTGTATTAATCAGGCTTCTATAAAGAAGCAATACGATGTGTGTGATCTCTCCTAAGCTTCGCGAGGTGGACATAAACATGCATACATTTAAAAGAGAAGGGGGTAGGGATTGACAGACTTCTTTTCAGAAACCAGCTCACATGACTGTAGAGTTTTGGGAAGTCCAAAATCTGCAGGGATGGCCAGCAGCCTAGAGACCCAAGGAAGAGTTGCAGTTTGAGCCTTAAGGCCATCTGCTGCAGAATTCTGTCTGCTCAGGGGAGATCAGTCTTTGCTCTATGAAGGCCTTCAACTGATTGAATGAGCACCCCCCCCATCATGGAGGGTAATCTCCTTTATACAAAGTCTACCAGTTTAAATGTTAATCTCATCCAAGGGGTTAAAAAAAAAAAACACCTTTCCAGAAATATCCAGAATAACATTCACCCAAAAACCTGGACACTATGGGCCAGCCATGTGGACACTTAAAATTACTCATGAAGCCAAGCATCATTTCAATTTCATAAGGCATAGGCCTCAGGTGGGGTGCTGAGATCCCCTCCCAGCTCAGCAGCAGCGGCCGGGCTTCCACAGACTCTGACTGTCTTTACCTTCTGAGAAGAGTACTGGGCTAAAACCGCCTGGGCACTGAGCATCGTGGAAACCCCCCCACCAAATTTTAGCTGTAACGCTGTGACCTGGGGTTTGACACTGTGGCTATCAGTCTGCCACTGTCTAGCTCAAGAGTCCTGTGCTGGGAGTCTTAAAACTGATCTCCAGCCTCATGAGCAGTTAGTTTTGGGACCCAGAGAAAGTCACTTCACATCTCTCAGTGCCTGGGTTCCTGCAACAGCCCCATCAAAGGGTGTGTCAGAGGCTAAGGCATCTTTCCTCCGCGCAGTGCTGATACTCAGGCTAGCCTCTCCAGATACTTAGCGGAATCTCCCTTGAGCTGGAAATTGGACATGTGAGATACTTTCATATGTATGATACTGAACTCACTGAAGCAGGTACTCATTTTACATTTTTTTCTAGGTTTAAAGACAGGCATATTATTTAATCACATTTCCTGACCTGATTCCCCTGTGACAAATCATAGGTATTCTGACTATGACTGGCTTTTATCTCATGCATCAATGGAGTCAATAATGATTAAAATAAAACCAAGTTAATAATAATAACCATTTGTAATACTGTGACTCTAAGTTTGAGTTGTTTTCAGATACAAATCCATATAAGTCTGTGGAGTAGAAAAGGTCAAAGAACATTTTAATATTTATCAGCAGGAGAGGCTCAGATTTCCACTGTTTCTTAGGCCTCACTTTAAATTGGGATCAGTGCCCGATTGAACTTCTCTGGCTCCCTGTCCACACTCCGGGCACCTGGTTGGTTGGTTATGTGCTTAGGGGATGGAACCCATTAGATAGCGTGTGCTAGATGAATCACTACTGCAGAAGGAATGCAGCCATACGTAGGCATAACAGCAGTGAGAACGTGCTCCTCACAGAGCTCCGCAAATGGCTTTTATATCAACTCAGGCTAATTAGGAAATTACTGAAAATATTTCCCAAATTTAAAACAGCAGTACTCCTCATTGATATGCCACTCTGTCCTTATATGGCAACCCTGCTATGAATCAAAGCTGAATAATAATCCATCACTGTCAAAGGTAAATTACTGCCTGGAAAAAGCAGCACTATGACATTTAAAGCATTAAGAAACAGTCAGGTAGTCCCCTGTGTGATCCCCAAGTGTAGCAGGGCCTGAGTGAATGAGTGAAATCAACACCACGGAGAAGCCAGAGTGGGGCGGGGAGGGCATCATGAGCAACTCAGCCCTGAGATGTTGATGCAACAGTGCAGGCCCCCCAGAGCAGGGAGGAAACATCATCCGATCACCTCCCCTCGGTCTATCATGTGACATAGTAATTTCATTTGTTTCTTGGAGCAGCTCCTAGGTTCTGATTATCACCACTTTGTACATCAGAAAACTCAACCACAGTAAAATTAAAACTCAGGGTCCCACTGCTAGTAGAAGGCAGAACCAAGATTGACAAGAAAAGTGTCTTCAAAGCCTTTGCTGTTTTCCCTGCCCCACTCTGCCAGTGCTACGTGGGAGATCAGAGGTATTCTGGGGGTAGCACCACAGAGCAGAAGGGGGAGTTAACATACTGGATTTTAATGTAAGCTCTGGGAGATAAAGTCCCCTCTAGTCCTCTAGGATTCAGACTGTGCCACCAAAAAATGGAGTCATAATGACGTGCCTTACGCTGTGAGGTGGAAGGTGATACTCCTCATGGAAAGTCAAAGCGGGCACCACCTAGGCAAGGTCAGATGGGCCACGGGGTGTCCTCCACACCTGCACTCTCAATTCTGAAAGTGTCAATACACTGAAGAGAAATATATACTGCCATCTTGCCCATCTTTCAGTGAGGTTATCCTGAAAGTATTCTAGACACAAAGACTGGCCCAGTACTGGAGAGGTAGGAGCGATAATTATTATGTCATCACAGAATAAACTCTGAGGCGAGAAGCAGACAGTATCCATCTTTACTGCCTCACTAATTACCCTTCCAGCTCTCCTGGTTTCTCTGTGCACTTGGCTTCTCAGGGTTTCTCTCTCATGAACTTATAGATTTCTCTGTTAAAAAGGAGAGGGACCCAGTGATATCATATGAAATACCATGTGGGTGACTTATAGTGTTACTAACAGAACATCCTGGTCAGTTAAAATAAAATAATTTAAAAGAGGCAGCTCTTTATTTAAGACAAATGCATTAGAGTTAAGATATTGAGAACTGGAGTCAGACCACCTGGGTTATAACCCACGCTCTGCTAGCTGCATCAACAATGGGCAGGTCGTCCAACCTCTGACAGTCCAGGCTTATCCACTAAAGATGCTAATAATAATGATACCATCCCCAAAGGGTTGCTATATGTGTGACACGAGGGATACAAGGCCCTTGGTGTGGTGGCAGGTCTAATGCACACATTCAATACATTTTAGTTCCTCTTGCTGGAATGCTCAAACCCATACCAGTTACATCAAGGGGAACCTTTAAGAACACTGGGATGATCCTCGCCCAGATGATGCCATACTGGCACCGCCTATCTGTAAAACTGACAGGGGTTAAACATGGAACATGAAGCTTGCTACAGAAGAAGCTCTACTAGGATTCTACCGTAGACTCCGAGGCAGGAAATAAACTGCCCTACTTTCTCAAATAGGGGTGCACCATTAAATACATGCTTCTCTCTGGACCCACTTATAGATCAGGCATAGAAATAGCTACCACTGAAGTAGTTCATCAATAAAAATTACAGACAGATCTCATTTCCCTGTGTCTCACTTTAATGCACTTTGCGGATACTGCATATTTTACAAATTGAAGGTCTGTGGCCATCCTGCCTGGAGCAGGTCTGTCAGCACCACTTCTCCAACAGCATTTGCTCCCTTCATTTTAGTAGTTCTCATAATATTTCAAACTTTTTCATTATTTATATTTATGATGGTGATCTGTGATCAGTGATCTTTGATGTTACAATTGCTACTGTTTTGCGGAGCTGCAAACAGCACTTAAATAAAATGGCAAACTTTTAGGTGTATCATGTGTTCTGACTGGCCAATCCCCATCTCTCTCCCCCTCGTCAGGCCTCCCTATTCCCTGAGACACAATATGGCAGTTGTGAACCCTAATAACCAATGAATGACCCACAGTGGTCTCGAAGTGTTCCAGTGAAAGGAAGACTCTCATGTCTCTCACTTTAATCCAAGAGCTTGAAATAACGAAGCTGAATGAGGAAGGCATGTCGAAAGCTGAGACAGGCCGAAAGCTGGGCCTCTTGCACCCAACAGCCAAGCTGTGAAGGCAAAGGAAAAGCTCTTGAAGGAAATTAAAAGTGCTGCTCCAGTGAACATATGGATAAGAAGGCAAAACCGTCTTACTGCTGATATGGAACAAGCGGTAGCGTTCTGGATAGAAGATCAAACCAGCCACAGTATTTTCTTAAACCAAAGTTTAATCCAGAGCATGGTCCTAACTCTCTTCAATTCTGTGAAGGCTGAGAGAGGGGAGGAAGCTGCACAGGGAAAGTTGGAAGCTAGCAGCGGTTGGTTCATGAGGTTTAAGGAGAGAGGCCGTCTCTAAACATAAACGTGAGGTGAAGCGGCAGGTGCTGATGGAGAAGCTGCAGCAAGTTACCCAGAGAATTAATAAAGGTGGCCACACTGAGGAACAGACTTTCAATGTAGATAAAACTGCCTTCTATTGGAAGATGCCGTCTAGGACTTCCATAGCCAGAGAGATGTCAATGCCTGGCTTCAAAGGATAGGCTGACTCTCTGTAGGGGCGAGTGCAGCTGGTGACTTCAAACTGAAGCCCGTGTTCACTCACCATTCTGAAAATCCTCAGGACCTTAAGAATTATGTGACATCTATTCTGCCTGTGCCCTATTATTGGAACAACAAAACCTCGATGACAGCACATCTGTTTACAATATGATTCACTGAGAATTTCAAGCCCACCGTTGAGATCTACTATTCAAAAAAGATTCCCTGCAAAGTATTACTGCTTACTGACAGTGCACCTGGTCAACCAAGAGCTCTGATGGGGATATACAGTGAGGTTAATGTGGTTTCATGCCCAGTAACACAGCATCCGTTTTGCAGCCCAGAGATCAGGAATAATTTCAACTTTCATGTCTTATTGAAGAAATACATTTCATAAGGCTATCACTGCCATTGATAGTGATCCCTCTGATGGATCTGGGCATAGGGATCTGGAAACCTCTGGAAAGGATCCTAGATGTCATCAAGAACATTCATGACTCATGGGAAGAGGTCAAAATACCAACATGAACTAAAATTTGGAAGAAGTTGATTCCAACCCTCATGGATGACTTAGGGGTTCAAGGCTTCAGTGGAGGAGGTAACTATGGATGTGGTGGAAAGAGCAAGAGAAACAGAATTAGAAATGAGCCTGAAGCTGTGACTGAATTACCATAATCTCATGAGATAACTTGAACAGATGAGGAGTTGCTTCATATGAAGGAGCAAAGAAAGCAGTTTCCTGAGATGGAAGCTACTGGTGAAGCTACTGTGAAGGTTGCTGAAATGACAACTAAAGATTAGAATATTACATAAACTTAGTTGATAAAGCAGTGGCAAGTTTTGAGAGGACTGACTGACTTTGGAAGAAGTTCTGTGGGTAAAATGCCAACTAACAGCATCACTTGCTTCAAGGAAATCATTCATCAAAGGATGTGGCAAACTTTACTGCTGTTTTAAAAAACTGCCACAGCCACCACGACCTTCAGCACCCACCACCCTGGTCAGTCAGCAGCCATCAGCATGAGGGCAAGACCCTCTACCAGAAAAAAGATTACAGTTCTCTGAAAGCTCAGATAACGGCTAGCATTTTTTAGCAATAAAGTATCTTCAAATTAATATATCTATATCTATGTAGATATATAGATGGTGTTTTAGTAGACAAAATGCTACTGGATGCTTAATAAGCTACACAATATTGTAAATATAACTTACATGCACTGGGAAATTTCTGGAAACAGAGAAGATTCATTTGACTCATTATTGCAATATTCGCTTTACCACAGTTGTCTGTAACTGAACTCACGATATCTCTGAGGTGTACTTGTATTTTATGAACACAGACTGCTCAGACACTAATCTAGATGCTTGCTGAAGCCACGATGAATCAGAGTGGCATGGTCCCCTATCTCATGAAATATATATTCTACTATGGAAGAAAGGCCAAAGCAAACGGAGATCAACAAAAAAAGCATTAGTTGGCGATGAATAGTGTGGCATGAAACAAACAGAGAAAGATACAAACAAGGCAAAGAATGTTGGAGGATCTACTTTAAACACAGTGGCCTTTCACCTGAGTCCTGAAAGGGAGACTCAGTCAAGGGAAGCATACTCAAAGCAGAGGAAAGACACTGTGGTCCTGAGGTGAGAGAGAGGTAAGGGTGTTCAAGGCGCTGACAAACTAGAGCAATGAACAAGGAGAAATGACCCAAGAGGCTACATCAGTTTGAAAGGAGCCGGCCACGCAGGCCCTTGGAGGATATGCATGCATTTCACTGTAAGGTCGGTGGGAAGCCATAAAAGGGTCACGGCCATAAGCAGGGCAGTGAGGCAACCCAATTTTCTTCTAAGCAGATCCCTTTTCCCAGTGATGAATGGTCTTCAAATGTGCCAGTACAGAGTAGGGGCACCAGTTAGGAAGCTGTTTCAGTGACAAGGAAGATGAAATGGTGCCCAGCACAAGAAATTGGTATTGGAGTTGGAGAAAATAAAGGGACTGGAAATGTGTTTTGGAGCCTAAGTGACAAAACTTACGGATGATAGATGGGGATGAAATGGGGAAAAGAGAAAATGAGGATGAGAAGAGGAGACTCTGGCTGGTAGAGCCGGCCACCAGCCCCCGTGCAAGCCGAGGCAGCAGCTGAAGCTTCGCCCCGTTTTGGCTCCTCCGGGAGGGTTCAGACAAGCACAGAACAGAGAGGTTCTGTGGGGCTGCAGTTCTCCTTTATTTATTTATTTTCTTTCCTTTTCCTCCTTAACTAGCTTCGGACAAGGAGCTTGACACTGATGTCCCAGTGATTAAATATAAATACGCTTAATTCATTACAGGCAGAGATAAAGGAAGTCAGCTCCCTTAAGGATCATTATCCAGATATGATTATATTGCAAATTGAAGCCAGGTCTCTGGAGGCAGCCGATCGATTGGCTAACTCACAAGCCCCTGCCCATCTCCCCACATCTGAACGAGCAGAGATTTCCTCCTAGAATCTCTACTCTGGAGCCCCGTGCTCACCACACTCTGAGCCTCAGATGTCAGAAAAGCAGTCTAAGTGGCTGCCTGCCACACCAAAAAAAACAAAACAAAACCAAAAAAAACCAGTTAAAATGTTTTTTTTCTGTTCATGAGACTCATCCCAAATTAATACGTTGATTTAACCACAGCTCCTGTGAATGGTGTTTTTGAGTTGATACCTCCTGGGACACAGGCAGGTTGAGGGTGAGTGAAGAAACACCCTCAGTTTTCTTTGCGCCTGGACACCTATTTGTTACAGTAAATACAGAGATATGAATATTTGGGTTGTCCTGCCAGCAGGGAGCTCAGCATCAATGGAAGAACCATACGACTCTCAAGGGCTGAAACAACACCCTTTAGCTCTGAGATCAGTCCCACCCACCTTTCACGCCAAACGCCCTCCGCAGAGGCCACCCTTTCCAGTGGCCCAATCTAATCTGCGCCTCAGGATGGGTCTGGTGGCAGTGCCTGAAACAGACCAGGAACCACCCCTCCCATAGCCCTCAGCTGGTGACTGGGGATGTAGGAAGACTACCTTTAACCCTTTGTGGCAAGTGAACTTAGTAGATACAAAATTCATCTCATTTGGCCATAGGGGAGGAATAATTTTCCTTCTACCCTTTTAGATTCTTGGCTGACACATCCCTGTAATGAAAAGACCAACAGGAGCAAAACCAGAAGTTGAATATGTCTACCTCCTGGATACATGGGAGAGACCCAGGAGGACTGAGTAACTCAGGAAACAGGCCAATCTCCCACCTTAAAAAACATTTCCAGCTTAAGGAAAAAGATGTTGGGGATCCTGGGAGGCCAGCTTGGGAGGTGACCAGAGTAAAGAAGGGAAAGGTGGCTGTGCAGATTTAAGGCAGTGCCTTCTCCACTGTTACAAGGTTGTAGGGATTTAGGGTCATCCTTCTGGGTCCAGAAAGGGAGACACCCTTACAAATGGAGATTTACCTTATTAGTGTGAATGTCTCTTACAAAAGGATGACTTCTCAGATTTCAGATCTTTACGTGTATCTGCTGTTTCTTAAGAATAATCAGCCTAAAATAATCCTGAAGCCAAAAGGGCTTACTTTGGGGTGGCTAATTTGCTCCCCTTCCCTACCGTCAGTAGACCACACCAGTAGTTGGTGGTGAGATGTCATTCTGAACTTAAGGGAAGGTCGCTTGGAACCTAATTAAGCTCACCAAGCTTGGAGGGCTCTGGGCCACCTGTTGTATCACAGCACAGCTCAGGCTGGAGACCTGACCACCCAGATGGAAAGCTCCGGAGGAGCAGTGTTTCCCTAATTCATGTGGGACTGAACAGCAGCACTAAAAAAAAAAAAAGGAGGAAGAGGATGTCTTTACTGACAGTTGTGGGTACTTTGAAAATTATATTCATTTTGGGATCTCATGTTCCTATTTGTGGTCTCAGGATCCTAAGTTTCATGTGGTTAGTACCTGTGTCTGGTTTATTCTAGCATATATCACTAAATCTGCACAAAGTGAGCACTGTTAAATATGAGACAACAGGCTCACAATGGAGTCACTAATGCTAATTCCCACTTGGCTAAACTGAGACTTAATTACGGTTTTGGCTAGCAGGAACGGAATCTCAAACTAGTCCATCAGAAATGACCGGATCAGCACTAGCGAATTTGCCTAACAGACCTCTGCCATCCCTACAGGAAAGTGACCTTACAATAACCAACCAGCTTTTCTGTCTCACATAACTTTCTTATTTTCGATCCCTTCTAATAAAAATCTGTCAACTCGGCAGAGCTCCTTTCTCTGTGTCACACTGGATGCTGCCCAATTCATGAATCATTGAATAAGGCCAGTAAGATCTTCAGTGTTTACTTGGTTGAATTTTTTTTTTTAAGAGTACTGAAGCAGATACTGGTGAGTTAATGAATTCTTCTTTGTCAGGTCTCATTTAGACAACTGATTTCAATTCTAAGGTCCATATTTAAAGAGGATATTTAGTTTGCCCAGAACTGGCTGACCAAGATGGCCAAGGAACTAGGAAGCTTGCTATGTGAGCAACATCTGAGTCAGCAGCTGCATTCAGGAATGGGCTGGGGCTCCAGGAAGAAAGACTCGTTAGAGATTTGAAAATTATGTTTTAGAGAAATTAGACTTGATTTGGAACTTCAAAAGGCAAAAATTAAGAGAAATGTGTGGGAAGCAATGAAAGGCATATTTAACTGAAGTTTAGGAAGAACATGCCTCCTACCTGAGTTATCTAAAAATTAAACATCTCCTTTGGGAGGAAGTGCAGATGCCACTGTAGATGCAGCCAAACTGCCGCTGAGTGAGCACAGCCACCTGAAATGCTGGAGAGGATGCCTTCAAATACACCCACCCTCCTTCCTCTGACAGTGTCCTGACTCAGACCTCCAATCTACAGATTAAAAGTTGTATTTTGATTTATTTTTGATAGAAAGTGACACATTAACACATGTTCTAACAGCTCACTTTGGTATATGGTAGAACACATTTGATAGGATAAAAACAAAAGTATGCTGAAGTCATATTTTACTGAGGATAAAAACGATGATAAATAGAAAAAAATGTATTTGAGGGACATGGGAAGGATCTGATCCACTTTCAGTTGCCCACCTTTCTGCTGTGGGTATGTTCTGAGACCCACTGTAGATGCCTGAAACCTAGGACAGTACCGAATCCTATATATACACTGGCTATTTCCTCAACATATAATTCCATGATAGGTTTGATTTATAAATTAGGCATTGTAAGAGATTAACAATAATAAAATAGAAAAATTTTAATAATGTACTGTAATAAGAGTGAGGTGAATATGGTCTCTCACGCTCAAAAATCTTACTGTAGTGCAAATTGTAGCACTCCAAAATCTTACAACCACAGACTATTTATCGTTAAAAGAACATATGGGATATGAACAGTCCCCAGGAATGGGTTGTTCTAGTTTATCTGAATTCTCTCAGACTGTTTAAGTTCAGTCGGACAATATCCACCATATCATAGATAAGTTTTCACAAATGCCTAAGGTGCCTAACTGGTTTTCTTGGTTTCACTGGAGATGGCTGGTAATTACAGGTATGCTTTGGTTAGGTAACTATATTCCTATTATGTTAATGTGTGTGCACAATTTAATTAGTAGTTTAAAACCTATCCATGCTGAAGTTACTCTACAAGAAGATATGTCAAAGAAATAATCAATCTTCCTAGGTTTTCTTCTGCCTGCTACTTCTATAACTTTTCTTCTCCCTACCTAATCACAACCTTTAAATAGAACTCATGCCACATGTCGAATTTACCGAGTATCATAATTCTTCCAAGTGGTAAAGACACCTCAAGACAAATGCTGGGCATAGAAGCCACAGGGCATAAATATGCAAAGAAGTAAAAAGCTAACCTTTTCAAACAATAACACTTCTCTCTCACTTACCAACTTAACATTTCCCTGTATGGCCCCGGAAGATGATTGATTAGCCAGAGACGGGTAAGATTCCTCAAGGGAGGAACAACCTAAGACAGGCACAGTCGCAGGGGGCCATCTGGTGAGAAAATGGGGAGCAGCAGAGGTGAGGCTTAGAACCTCCCCCCTCATGTTCTGAGAGAAATCTTCTGCATACATGGATGTTTATTGCCCTCGTCTAGCTCGGATTAACACATAGTCTACAGGCACACACCTGATCATCTACATTTGCTCTCTTACAACACTAAACTCTGTTTTCTACCTTTATCTCGTATCTACCTACTACTTCAGCATTTTATTAAAAATAATAATAATAGAGAAATGTGGTATCCACATATAAATCAAGTTTAAAAATCAAATGAATATTCATATTTGAACTGACTGTTTATAGTTCATAATGCATGAACAAAACCGAAAGCTTCTGTGATGGCTGCCCTTGTACTGTTCACCATGTAACTTATTCACTATGTAAGAATTTGTTCTCCATGTAAGAATTTGTTCGTTATGCTTCAGAAGATTGGAGACTGATGAGAATTAGGCTTGGGGTGGATTAATGATTGTGCATTGAGTATTGACCCCCCTATACAGAAATTTATTGTTGTTAACAACTATTTGATCAATAAATATGAGAGATGCCCTCACTATATATATATATATATATATATAAACACACTTCCAATTGTAAAATAAATAAGTAACCGGGATGTAATGTATAGCATAAGGAATATAGTCAAAATATTGTAACAACTTGGTATGGTGATACCCAGTACCTAGAATTATCATGTATATAAATGTTGAATCACTGTGTTGTACACCTGAAACTAATGTAATGCAATACTGTTGTCAACTACCCTTCAATAAAAAAATTAAAAAAAAAAGGCTGGAAATTTGTTTTGAGTAGATGACTGTAATGTTTAAGATACTTTGTGAGTTAATAAAATGGCACTATTTAAATTTCCAAGGTAAAAAAAAAAAAAATCTTACTGTACTGGACTCACCCTGCTTCTTGTGATGTGAGATGATAAAATCTCTACCTGATGAGACGAAGTGAGGACAATGACCTGGACATGGTGATGCAGCATCTGGCAGCTACTAACCTTCTGACAATATGTCAAAAGGAGGATCATCTGTGTCCAGACTACAGTTGACTATGGGTAACTGAAACCGTGGAAAGAAAATTAGATAAGGAGGGCCTTGTGATTAACTGGATATGAAGATGAAGGCACTGAAAAAGAACAGGACGATCAAGTTCTAGGCACAAACAAGTAAGGAAATATTGGTAACTCTGACAGGATTTTTTAAATATAGGAGGAGCAACTAGCTTTGGAGAAAAAACTCAAATGACTTTCAAATCAAAAGTTCAGTGAGAGAGGAGATGGGAAAAAAAATAGAGTGGTGTACAAAGGCAGGCAAAAATCTCCTCCCAAAATTACACAGAACACAAAAATACAGAAAATACAACCAGGCCTGAAGTCAACCTAAAGACAGCAGAACTGACCACCTACATCTGGGAAAGGAAAGAAGACTCTACAGAAAAGTGACAAAGGCTTGATATGGCAGGATCCAAGCCTTCCCCCCACCCCAGCCCACAGGCGGGAGGAAGAGGAATTGAGCAGGTAGGGAGTAGAACCCCCAGACCCTGCACACCTGGTCCTGGAGATCTGCTCCAGGAACGTGAGCTCGCATACAGCATGGTGCCCTGGTGACTGGTGGGGCTGGACAACAGAGATGGGCAGAACACAGGGAGGCTGAGATCTCAGCTGCCTGTGGTGAATAGGCATGCTCTTTTGGCACCCCTGAGAAAGAAAGAGTGGGCAGTTTGAAGACTTCCCAGCAGTGAGAGGGGGGCCACAGGGGCAAGGATTGCACAGGGTTCTCTGTTTGGAGAAAGATCAGGTGGGCATTACCTTGCCAGCCTGCCCTCAGCCGAACAGGTTGGGAGCCTTCAGAAGCTTCAGATGCTCCATCACCCTCACTGGTAACATAACCCAGAGACTCTTTGTAGTGGTGTGCAGCTTGCTGGCCAGCAGTTAAATCAAACATTACTCTCAGGTAGGCAGGGGGAGAACCCCCAGTCTGCTCAGCCCTATTTTGGGCCAGCCAGGGAGCTGCCTGTGCAGCCCAGCCCCAGGAGCTCTTTCCTCCAGGCAGGTGCTGGTCTAGCTCACCTGTACCCCCACCATTGTGGCAGGCCAGAGCAGAACAACATGAGCAAGGCAGACAGGTGCCATACCCACTGCACGCCAACAGGTGGGGCTCACACAGGAAATTGAGCTTCTGGGCACTACAGGGGGCTTCTTACACAAGCCAATTATCCTCAAAAGAAACACTAAAAAAAAAAAAAAAATGAAGAAGACAGAGGAATTTGGTCCAAACAAAATTTCAAGGAATGACACCAAAAAGAGGGCTTAGTGAAACCGAAATCACCAATCTTCTTGAGAAAGATTTCAAAATAAAAATCATAAACATGCTCATAGATTTATAGAAAAATATTCAATATATCAGGGAGGACATCAAGAAAGAGACAGAAACTTTGAAAAAGACAGTATATTAAATGAAACATACAATGGAGGTATTTAAAGGTAAATTCAATGAGGTAGAGGAGATAGTAAATTAAATAGAAATTAGAGAAGAGCAAAACAAAGAAGCTGAGGCATAGAGAGAAAAAAGGATCTCTAGGGATGCAAGAATATTAAGTGATGTGCAACCAATCTAAATGGCACAATACTCACATTATAAGGGCACCAGAAGAAGAAGACAGATAGAAAAAGGGATAGAAAATCTCTTTGAGGAAATAACTAGAAAACTGCCCCAATGTGGGGAAGGAAGTAGTCACTTAAGTCATGGAAGCACAGATCTCCCAACAAAAGTGACCCTAAGAAGATAACACTAAGACATCTAATAATTAAAATAGCAAAGATCAAGGATAAGGAGAGAGTACTGAAAGAAGCCAGAGAGAGAAAAAAGATTACTTATAAAGGAAATCCCATCAGGCTATCATCAGACATCTCAGCAGAAACCTTACAAGCCAGAAAGACTGGCATGATATAGTTAATGCAATGAAACAGAAGGGCCTCCAAACAAGAATACTCTACCTGGAAAATTATCATTTAAATAAGAATGAGGGATTAAACAATTTCCAAATAGGCAAAAGTTGAGGGAATTCACCATGATCAAACCATATCTACAAGAACTCTTGAAGGGAATGGGAATTCTACATATGGAAATTCTCCTAAGCCTAAATAGCTGTCACTAGAGAGAAAATAAATCCACAGTAAAAGTAGTAGGTCAATTAATTACTAAGCAAACACAAAATTAAATCAACTACTCACAAAATCAGTCAAGGAATACCCAAACAGTACAGAATATGACACCTAATATGTAAACAGTGGAAGAGAAAGATGATGACAATGAAGGGGAGGAAAAAAAAGAACCTTAAGATTGTGTTTGAAATAGTGTAATCAGTAATTTAAGAAGACTGTTAGACAGTAAGGAAGCTATCCTTGAAACCTTTGTAAACACAAATCTAAAGCTTACAATGGAAATGAATACATATCTATTGACAATAACACTAAAAGTAAATGGGCTGAATGCACCAACCAAAAGACACAGTTGAAGAAAGGATAAAAACACAAGACCCAACTATATGCTACCTACAAGGGACTCTCTTCAAATCCAAACACAAACACAGACTAAAAGTGAAGGGATGGCAAATGATATTTCATGCAAATAATAGGGAGGAGAAATAGCAGGATTAGCAGTACTTATATCATACAAAATTGCTTTCAAATCAAAGAAAAGTAAAAAGAGACAAAGAAGGACATTACATAATGTCGATCCAACAACAGGATATAAGCATTATAAATATCTATGCACCAAATATAGGAGAAACAAATACTAACAGAATTAAAGGGGGAAATGGAATGCAACACACTCATCGTAGGAGATTTCAACAAACCACTGACACCAAAAGACAGATCAACAGGAGAGAATATAAGTAAGGAGACAGAGGCACTGAATAATGCACTAGAGCAGAAGGACCTAATAGAAGTCTACAGAAAACTCCACCCAAAAGTAACAGGATACACATTCTTCTCAAATGCACATGGAACATTTTTCAGAATAGATCACATACTAGGCCACAAAAAGAGCCTCAGTAAATTCAAAAAAATTAAAATTATGCCAATGAGCTTCTCAGACCACAAAGATATAAAACTAGAAATAAATTATGCAAAGAAAAAAAAAAGCCCACAAACACATGGAGGATTAACAACATGCTTCTAAATAATCCATGGATCAATGACCAAATAAAAACAGAGATCAAGCAACATATGGAGATAAATGAAAACAATAACTCAACACAACAAAATCTGTGGGATGCAGTGAAGGCCATGCTGAGAGGAAAGTATACTGCAATACAGGGCTACCTCATGAAAGAACCCATAGGAACAGTCTAAACTCACAAATAACAAACTAGAAAAAGAAGAAAAAATAAGGCCCAAAGTCAGTACAAGGAGGGACATAATAAAGATCAGAGCATAAATAAATAAATAAAATCAAGGAGAATAAAACAAGAGAATCAATAAAAGCAGGAGCTGGTTCTTTGAGAAAGTTATCAAAATAGATAAACTCCTAGTCAGACTTACTATGAAAAAAAAAAGAGAGTCTACACACATAAACAAAATCAGAAATGAGAAAGGAAAAATTCATTACATATGCCATGGAAATACAAAGAATTATTAGAGAATACTATGAAAAAATTTAAGACAACAAATTAGATTACCTAGAAGAAATGGACAACTTTCTAGGAAACTACACTTTCCAAGACTGACCCAGGAAGAAACAGAACATCTGAACAGACCAATTACCAACAATGAAATTGAACTGTCAATCAAACAACTATCTAAGAACAAAACCCCTGGACAAGATGGCTTCATGGCTGAATTTCATGAATCATTTAAAGATGACCTAAAACCCATCCTCCTTAAAGTATTTCAAAAAGGAGAACAGGATAGGATACTTCCAAACTCATTCTATGAGGCCAGCATCACTCTAATATCAAAACCAGACAAAGAAACCATAAAAAGAAAATTACAGACCAATATTCCTGATGAACATAGATGCAAAAATCCTCAACAAAATACTAGCAAACCAAATTCAAAAATACATTAAAAAGATCATCCATCATGACCAAGTGGTATTTACCCAAAGGATGCCAAGATGGTACAATATTTGAAAATCAGTCAAGCACCGTATCATACACCATATCAACAAAAAAGGACAAAACCACACGATCATCTCCACAGATGCTGAAAAAGCTTTTGACAAATTCAACACCCATTCACGATAAAATGGGTACAGAGAGCAAGTACCTCAACATAATAAAGGCTATATATGACAAACCAATAGCCAACATCATACTTAATAGCAAAAATTGAAAGCTTTCCTTCTAATATCAGGAGCAATACAAGGATGCCCAATCTCGCCACTTTTATTCACCATAGTACTGGAGGTCTTAGCCATGGCAATCAGACAACACAAAGAAATAAAAGGCATCCAGATTGGTAAGGAAGAAGTTAAACTGTCACAGTTTGCAGATGACATTATATTATAAATAAAAAACCCTAAAGACTCCACCAATAAATTGTTAGAACTAATAACTGAATTCAACAAAGTTGCAGTACACAAAATTAATACACAGAAATCTGCTGCATTCCTACATACTAAGAACAAATTAGCAGAAAGAAAAATCAGGAAAACAATTCCATTCACAATTGAATCAAAAAGAATAAAATACCTAGGAAAAAACTTAAACAAGGAAGTGAAAGACCTATACTCTGAAAACTATAAGACACTCATAAGAGAAATCAAAGATACCAATAAATGGAAATACATCCCATGCCCATGGATAAGAAGAATATAGTCAAAATGGCCATCCTGCCTAAAGCTATCTACAGATTCAGTGCAATCCCTATCAAAATACCAACAGCATTCTTCAACAAACTAGAACAAGTAGTTCTAAAATTCATATGGAACCACAAAAGACCCCAAATAGCCAAAGCAATCTTGAGAAAGAACAAAGCTGGGGGGATTACACTCCCAGACTTCAAGCTCTGCTCCAAAGCCACAGGAATCAAGACAATTTGATACTGGCACAAGAAGAGACTCATAGATCTATTGAACAGTAGAGAGCCCAGATATAAACCCAAGCATATATGGTCAACTAATATATGATAAAGGAGCCATGAATATACAATGGAGAAAGGAAAGCCTCTTCAACAATTGGTGTTTGCAAAACTGGACAGCTACATGTAGGAAAATGAAACTGGATTACTGCCTAAGTCCAAACACAAAAGTAAACTCAAAATGGATCAAAGACCTGAATGTAATTCATGAAACTATAAAATTCATAGAAGAAAACATAGGCAAAAATTTCTTGAATATAAACATGAGCAACTTTTCCTGAACACATCTTATTGGGCAAGGGAAACAAAATAGAAAGTGAACAAGTGGGACTACATCAAACTAAAAAGCTTCTGTACAAAAAAGGACATGATCAACAGAACAAAAAGGCATCCTACAGCATAGAAGAATATGTAAATGACTTAACCATTAAGGGGCGAGGGGTGAACATCCATAATATATAAAGAGCTCACACACTTCAACACCCAAAAAGCAAATAACCTGATTAAAAAATGGCCAGAGGATATGAACACACACATCTCCAATGAAGAAATTCAGATGGCAACAGGGACATGAAAAGATGCTCCACATTGCTAATTATCAGGGAAATGCAAATTTAAACCACAATGAGATATCACCTCACACCAGTTAGAATGGCCAACATTGAAGAGACTAGGAATAACAAATGCTGGTGAGGATGCAGAGAAAGGGGAACCCTCCTACACTGCTGGTGGGAATGTAAATTAGTCCAACCATTGTGGAAAGCAATATGGAGGTTCCTCAAAAAACGAAAAATAGAAATACCATTTGACCCAGTCATTCCACTCCTAGGAAATTACCTGAAGAAAACAAGATCCAAAACGACATATGCACCCCTATGTTTATCGCAGCACTATTTACAATAGCCAAGAAATGGAAGCAACCTAAGTGTCCATCAGTAGATGAATGGATAAAGAAGACGTGGTACATATACACAATGGAATACTATTCAGCCATAAGAAAGAAACAAATCCTACCATTTGCAACAACACGGATGGAGCTGGAGGATATTATGCTCAGTCAGTGCAATAAGCCAGGCAGAGAAAGACAAAGCAAAACTGAAGGAACAAAACAGCAACAGACTCATAGACTCCAAGAAGGGACTAGAGGTTACCAAAGGGGAGGGCGGGTGGGGAGGGAAGGAGAGGATTGAGGGGAATTATGATTGGCACACATGGTGTGTGGGGGAGCCATGGGATAGACAGTGTAGCATAGAAAAGGCAAATAGTGACTCTGTGGCATCTTATTACACTGATGGGCAGTGACTGCAATGGGGTATGGGGGGGACACGATAACAGGGGTGAATGTAGTAACCACATTGTTTTTTCATGTGAAATCTTCATAAGAGTTTTTATCAATAATACCTTAATAAAAATAAAATAAAATAAAATAAATAAAAACAATGATTCCATCTGTATGGGAAAGCTGGTAAGAGAGTCACTATTCAGCCTAGCTACAGAGAAATTTATTCTATAGTATGATCCTAAGTAGACCCACAAATTTTATGTCTCATTTCAAATCTAATTTGGAGGAAAATTCTTTTGACTCACTTTAATATATTCCCAACACCATATCTAAAGGTGTGGACGGCTGTTTGTTAGATTGTTAACACTGGTTATCTTGGACACTGGAGGATGGGGGTGTGGGATATTTAAAATGAAACCCAATCAGAAAAAAAGAGAAAAGACTAAAGACTCTAGTATCATTCTAAGGTTAGAAGAAAATTTACAGTATAAAGTTCTATCCATGTAAGCATATGATCCAATTATTCCATGCATATGGCCAATAATTAGAAGGTACCATTTTTACCTGAAACCATTGATTTGAGGTAATAATGAGGTTGGAGCCAATTTTAGTTGTCTGTTGTTTTAAGTCTGTTTCAATATTACACTTTTTACAAACCTAATCCTTTATACCGGGATTCATAGGTCAATAAGGATTTATGATCAGTGGAAAGCTTAGAGTATTTATTCTAGAATCTAATGCTACACAATACAGAAAAATGAATATGCCATCAAATGTTGAGTATATGTGGGTTGTAGAGGCAGTGAAAAGCTACTGTATAAGGTGGGGGTTTTAAGTGTTATTTTTGTGTGTGTGTGGTTGTTTTCCACTGATTGTGCTGCTAAAAGCCAACGCACAATGCCTTAGCTCTGATCAGAGAAGGAATGCCAACCCCCTCTGCTTCTGCTCTCTAATCCTCTGCCCATCACATAGGCTGTGAGCACTTCATTCACTGTTAAAGGTCAACCCCCTCCTTTGGTAGGGTATGTTTGCCCAATAAAGTAAGTGCATGGCTTTACATGCTAAAGCTTTACATTCAACAAAGATTATTTCATCCAGAGAATCAACTATGAGACTGTGCCACAGTAACCTCTTTGCAAGAACCTATTTCCATCTCACTTTCTTGGTCACTAATTGCAGATGTTTGAGATGCAATTCTCCATCTCAACTTGACACCTCTGCACCTGACAAATCCAACTGTCACCTTAACCTACACATACCCCCAAACTGGAATCCTCACCTTCACCCCAAAGTGCTCACTCCACGGAACTCTCCCCAGTCTCAGTTTCGGACAACTTTAGCCTTGCAGGCAGCCATACCAAGATGATGTCTGGGGTCACTGTTGATAGACTTTCTTTTTCTTACAACCCAAATCCAGTTTATCAGGAAATCCTGTAGGCTCTCCCTTCAACTTGTATCCAAGTAAGACAGGTTTCTCACCATATCCACTGCTACTCCCCAAATCAAACCAGTCATAGTCTCTTGCTTGGACTAATAATTGTAAAACCCTCATAACTAGTCCCATGCTTCCCCATTAGGGCTCTAACAGTCTGACGGAAGCCAGGCCGACAAGTTTTAAGAGGTAAATTACATTGTTTCATATTTTGACCAAAACCCACAAACCTTGTTCCCATGTAATTTCCCCACCGCCATACATGCAATCTTCTACAATCTCACTGGCTTCTCCCACTGCGAGAGGATCTGCTTGGATTTTTCCCTCTACCTGGAATGTTCTTATTTGGATACTCATATTGGTAACTTCCCCTTTTAGTTTCAGTGGTTATCTTTTCAGTAAGGAACACCCCAGCTAACTGCTACGGGTAAGTGGCAACCTCTCCTGATTTCCTGCATCTTGCTCTATTCTTTTTTCCAATAGCACTTATTACCTTCTAGTCTTCTCTATAACTTCCTTAGTTGAGATCTGCTTTGTATTTCCAGCCCTGCCCCTGCTAGAATGCAAGCCCTACAGGGTCACCTACGTGTGTCTATTCTCACCACTGATGTATCCCAACAAGCTTCAACAGACCTTTGCATATAGCAGATCTCAATAAATATGGTTTGCTAATGACTTCCATTTTACTTTACCATACCAACCAGAACTGAACAATGACCAATATTTTGTCTCTATCTTTACTGAGAAATCTCTTTAAGACTCCTCTGGATTCTTGAAGAAAAGTGAAAATAATTCTCAAAATTCAATGTGAGTTCTTAATCTCACTGACAACTTAACAAAACAAAGCCTTTCTTCTAGATATTCCAAAATGCTTAGGATTGTTTGGTTTGGTTTCAATAATGTTTTATTAAAACATAAATGAAAATTCTAAGTGACAAAGTGTATATTGCTCTTTATAACTTCAGTTTCCCTTTTCTTTAGAGGGATAGTATTATGGTAGTACCTTTAAGACCACATGCCTTTAAAAGCAAACATAGGAAAATCTATTGTCAGTGAAGACTGTGAGTTCAGTTTTCTACATCTAAATAATTAATTTACTACCAAAATACACTACTGGAAAACACTGGAGACTAAAATGATCTTGAATAGATTTCTAGCATTTCATTGATAACTAAGAAGGAACAGTACTAGTTTATCAGAGATCATCACAAGAACCACATGGTAGAGGTGAGCCAGTTAGTAGTGCACTCCAGAAAACTGCGATGGATTCTCCACATTTTAATGCATATATTGTTAACGGAGGGCTCCAGTCATTTGACGGACACTTTTGTCCCAAGTAATCAGATACAGAGAATAGCAATTACTGATTTAACTTACTTTTTATTCTTTCTCTAATAAAAATAAAATTTTTCATAAGGAATGAAAGCCTCTCAAAGGGTAACAAATAACTTTAAGTTAGAAATTCCAGGTGACTTTTTCTGTCCTGTGTTTGAAGCAAAGCAGGCTTACTGGTTCTGTGTGTGTCCACAGCAATAAAAAGCAAGGATAAAGCTCTTCAAAGCCTCTAACAGTAAACACTATGGGTTAGACACAGAAAATAAAGCCATCTAATACTGAAGATGTTCCTATAAACCACATTTCTGTTTGAGCTCCAAAGACAAATAATAGCTCTATGAGTCTCTCAGTCTAAAATGACATCATGCTCTCCAAAGAGCTGCTCTTTATTTCACTCAGAACATTTTCTAAAATCATCTTCTACAATGACTAGTTGGAAATGTAATTTAAACAAACTCGATGGCTAAGAGTGAAGAGCTGCAGTGTAATTCAGTCAATCGAGCCTTAAATCCCCAATGATCTAATTAAAAGCAGGTTAAAGAATGTTGTACTTGACTTTAGGTTTCCTCAGTTACCTCACACATGGTCAGAAAGCACAGAATGTTTCATGTTATTAGAACATTCCAATACTATCAGCTTCACATCGGAAACTCAAAAACATTGAAAATAAAACCAAAACTAAGGATCAGAACTCAGTGTTGGTTTCTCCTTTCAGAGATAGATGCATGCCTGCAAGTATGGTCTTCTGCTTGAAATCTGGTTTCCTTGTGAAGGAATAGATTCAGCACCACACAGTGAGGGTGGGTGGAAACGCTGGATTCAGTAATAAGAATTTTAATCAGAACAGATATTCAAACCTAATTTTGCTTATGGTTTTTTTTAAGAATATTAAAGGGCAATGTTACAACTTTTTTATGGTAACAAGTCATTTTCTGTAGAGGCTGCTGAAGGAAAAGGGATTTCGTATGCATGCATCTAAACAACGGACTATTGATATACGGTGACTGGATGTGTAGTTGCCAACTGAAGAGAACACTTAACGTATAGCAGCATTTGAACTAAGGTTACTACATTGGCTTTCTCACGGGGGCTAACATAGATTTGTCACACTGTGCAATAAGCTAAATAAAAACCCCAAGCCTTCAGAAGTTGTAGACACATCTGTGTTGGTTGGTTTGGATTTTTCTCTTTTATAATAGAGTATGAATATTGGCCTACAATGCATCAGGATGTAAGGGAAATAATAAGGAAGAGCACTAGTAAGTGTATAAAGTATCAACTGCCATACAATTTCTTCTTAAAATGAAATGGTCAGGGAGACATAGACTCAAGATGGTGGTGTGAGAGGTGAGACAGAGAACTCCTTCCCAAACCACATATAATATGAAAATATAGTTAATACAACTAATCTTAAAAGAGCAACAGGAAAGAAGGCTGAACCAGACTATATACACATGGAGAACAAAGCAGACCTCACGAAACAGGGTCACATCAAAAAGCCTTGAATCAGCGGGACCCAAGCCCTTCCCCCACCCCAGGTCACCGGCAGGAGGAAGAGAAACAGAACGGGGAGGAGGGGGAAAGCCTAGGACTACTGAACACCTAGCCCTGGAGATCTGCTTTGGGAGCACAAACCTACACTGCCTGGTGCTCTGGAGATTAGTGGGGTTGGAAAGCTAAGACAGGCGGAATAATGAGAGACTGAGATTCCAGCTGTTTGTGGAGGACAGGGATCCACATCCAGCTGCTCTGGGACAAAGGAAGGGCAGGTGGTCTGAGAGGCTTCCTAGCAATGACATGGCTGCTGAAGGGGTGGAGTATGCATGGAGCTTGCTGCATGGGAGAAGAGATAGGTGGACAAGGTTGTCTGGGTGTGCTCTGCCCAGGAGGTTGGGAACTTTGAGGAGCTTCAGGTGCTCCATCCCCCTGAGTGGCTACTCAGCTCCGAGGCCCCCCATTGTGATATGCAGCCAGCTACGCCTTCCTCCTAGCCGGCCAGCACCACCTTGCAAACCAGCAGTCATTGCCCTGGCCTCAGGCCAGCAAGAGGGAAGCCCCCCCCACCTACAAAAGCTATAGACACAAAGCATAGAGGCTTACACCTGTGTGCCTGGCTCACTGGCTCTGACAGTGGAGACAGGCATAGCAGCTGGGAAGCAGAAAACAGCTCTTTCCTCCCACCATGCACCAGCACTGCTCCCTTGCCAGCCCAGACCTTATTCCAGGGGCTGAACAACTCCAGAGATTAGAGCTACTGGGCACTAGAGAGTGCCACACAGAAATATGAAACATCAAAGGAACCTAGTTCAGACCAAAATGTCAGAACCCTCAGAAAAAGGGCCTGATGAGACTGAACTCACCAATCTTCCTGAAAGAGAGTTCAAAATAAAAATCATAAACATGCTCATGGAGGTACAGAAAAATATTCAACAACTCAGGGACGAATTTAGGACGGAGATGCAATCATTAAGACATTCCATATCTGAAATGCAGCACACAATTGAGGGATTAAAAAGCAGAATAGACATAGTAGAAGAGACAGTAAATGGAATAGAAATTAGAGAAGAAGAATACAAAGAAGCTGAGACACAGAGAGAAAAAAGGATCTCTAAGAATGAAAGAATATTGAGAGAACTGTGTTACCAATCCAAACAGAACAATATTCGCATTATAGGGATACCAGAAGAAGAATAGAGAGAGAAAGGGATAGAAAGTGTCTTTGAGGAGGTAATTGCTGAAAATTTCCCCAAACATAGGAGATAGTCTCTCAGGCCAAGGGACCCAAGGAAGACAACACGAAGATATATATGTAATTAAAATGGTAAAGATCAAGGATAAGGACAGACTTTTAAAAGCAGCTAGAGAGAGAAAAAAGATCACATACAAAGGAAAATCCATCAGGCTATCATCAGATTTCTCAACAGAAACCTTGCAGGCCAGAATGAGTGGCATATAATATTTCATGCAATGAAACAGAATGACCTTGAACCAAGAATACTCTCCCTGGCAAGGTTATCATTTAAATTTGAATGAAGGATTAAATAATTTTCAGATAAGCAAAAGCTGAGAGAATTTACCTCCCACAAACCACCTCTACAGAGCATTTTTGAGGGACTGCTATAGATGGAAGTATTCCTAAAGCTAAACAGCTGTCACTAGGGGAAATAAAACCACAGTACAGAAAGTAGAACAATTAAATACTAAGCAGATGCAAAATCAAATCAACTATCCCCAAAGTCAATCAAGGGGTAGACAAAGAGTACAGAATATGCTACCTAATATATAAAGAATGGAGGAGAAAGAAAAGGAGGATAAAAAAAGGAACCTTTAGGTTGTGTTTGTAATAGCATATTAAGTGAGTTAATTAGACTGTTAGATAGTAAGGGATCATTACCCTTGAACCTTTGGGAACCACAAATCTAAAGCCTGCAATGGCAATAAGTACATACCTATCAATAATTACCCTAAATGTAAATGGTCTAAATGCACCAATCAAAAGACACAGAGTCACTGAATAGATAAAAACACAAGACCCATCTATATGCTTCCTACAAGAGACTCACTTCAAACCCAAAGACATACACAGAATGAAAGTACATGGATGGAAAAAGATATTTCATGCAACTAATAGGGATAAAAAAGCAGCAGTTGTAGTACTTGTATCAGACAAAATAGACTTTAAAACAAAGCCACAAGAGACAAAGAAGGACATTACATAATGATAAAAGGGGTCAGTCCAGCAAGAGGATATAACCGTTATAAATATCTATGCACCTAACACAGGATCACCTACAGATGTGAAACAAATACTAACAGAATTAAAGGAGGAAATAGAATGCAATGCATTTATTTTAGGAGACTTCAACACACCACTCACTCCAAAGGACAGACAAACCAGACAGAAAATAAGTAAGGAGACAGAGGCACTGAACAACGTATTAGAACAGATGGACCTAACCGACATCTACAGAACACTCCATCCAAAAGCAACAGGATACACATTCTTTTCAAGTGCACATGGAAGATTTTCAACAATAGATCATATACTAGGCCACGAAAAGAGCCTCAGTAAATTCAAAAAGATTGAAATTGTACCAACCAGCTTCTCAGATCACAAAGGTATGAAACTAAAAATAAATTACACAAAGAAAAAGAAAAAGCCCACAAACACATGGAGGCTTAATAACATGCTCCTGAATAATCAATGGGTCAATGACCAAATAAAAACAGAGAGCAATTAATATATAAAGACAAATGACAACAATAATTCAACACCACAAAATCTGTGGGATGCAGCAAAGGCCATGCTTAGAGGGAAGTATATTGCAATACAGGACTACCTCAGGAAAGAAGAACAATCCCAAATGAACAGTCTAAACTCACAATTAACAAAACTAGAAAAGGAAGAACAAATGAGGCCCAAAGTCAGTAGAAGGAGGGACATAATAAAGATTATAACAGAAACAAATAAAATTACAAGAATAAAAAACCAGAAACAATCAATCAAAGCAGGAACTGGTTCTTCAAGATAATTTAAAAAATAAATAAACCCCTAGCCAGACTTACCAAGAAAAAAAAGGGAGTCTACACACATAAACAGAATCAGAAATGAGAAAGGAAAAATCACTACGGACACCACAGAAATACAAAGAATTATAAGAGAATACTATGAAAAATTATATGCTAACAAACTGGATAACCTAGAAGAAATGGACAACTTTCTAGAAAAATACAACCTATGAAGACTGCCCCAGCAAGAAACAAAAAATCTGAATAGACTAATTACCAGCAAGAAAATTGAATTGGCAATCAAAAAACTACCTAACAACAAAACTCCTGGACCAAATGGTTTTACTGCTGAATTTTATCAAACATTTACTGAAGATCTAATATCCATCCTTTCTAAAATTTTCCAAAAAGTAGAATAGGAGGGAATACTCCCAAACTCATTTTACGAGACCAGCATCACTCTAATATCAAAACCAAGCAAAGACACCACAAATAAAAAGAAAATTCCAGACCAATATCCCTGATAAACATAGATGCAAAAATACGCAACAAAGTATTAGCAAACTAAATTCAAAAACACATTAAAAAGATCATCCATCATGACCAAGTAGGATTTATTCCAGGGATGCAAGGATGGTACAACATTCTAAAATCCATCAACATCATCCACCACATCAACAAAAAGGACAAATACTGCATGATGATCTCCATAGATGCTAAAAAAGCATTCAACAAAATTCAACATCCATTCATGATAAAAACTCTCAACAAAATGTATACAGAGGGCAAGTACCTCAACAGAATAAAGGCCATATATGACAAACCCACAGCCAACATCATACTTAACAGCGAGAAGCTGAAAGCTTTTCCTTTAAGATCTGTAACAAGACAAGGATGCCCACTCTCCCCACTTTTACTCAATATAGTTCTAGAGGTCCTAGACACAGCAATCAGACAACACAAAGAAATAAAATATATCCATATTGGCAAGGAAGAAGTTAAACTGTCTCTGTTTGCAGATGACATGATATTGTTCATAAAAAAAACCCTAAAGAATCCATTTCAAACCTACAAGATCTAATATGTGAATTCAGTAAAGTTGTAGGATACAAAATTAATACACAGAAATCTGTTGTATTCCTATACATTAATGGTGAACTAGCAGAAACAAAAAGCAGGAAAACAATTCCATTCACAATTGCATCTAAAGAATAAAATACCTGGGAATAAACCTAACCAAGGAGGTGAAAGACCTATATTCTGAAAACTACAAGACACTCATGAGAAAAATTAAAGAAGACACCAATAAATGGAAACACATCCCATGCTCATGGATACGAAGCATTAATATTGTCAAAATGCCACCCTGTCTAAAATATCTACAGATGCAATGCAATCCCTATCAAAATACCAACAGCATTCTTCAGCAAACTGGAACAAATAGTTCTAAAATTCATATGGAATCACAAAAAAACCCCAAATAGCCAAAGCAATCCTGAGAAGGAAGAATAAATCTGGAGGGATTACGCTCCCCAACTTCAAGCTGTACTACAAAACCACAGTAATCAAGACAATTTGGTACTGGCACAAGAACAGATCCACAGACCAATGGAATAGACTACAGAGCCCAGATATAAATGCAAGCATATATGGTCAATTAATATATGATAAAGGAGCCATGGATATACAATGGGGAAATGACAAGTCTCTTCAACAGTTGTTGTTGGCAAAACTGGATAGCTACATGTAAGAGAATGAAAGTGAATTACTGTCTAACCCCATACACAAAAGTAAACACATAATGGATCAAAGATCTGAATGTAAGTTATGAAACCATAAAACTCTTAGAAGAAAACATAAGCAAAAATCTCCTGAATATAACCATGAGCAACTTTTTCCTGAACGCATCTCCTCAGGCAAGGGAAACAAAATAAAAAATATACAAATGGGACCACATCATGCTAAAAAGCTTCTGTACAGTAAAGGACACCATCAGCAGAACAAAAAGGAATTCTACAGTATGGGAGAATATATTTGTAAAGGATATAACTGACAAGGGGTTAACATTCAAAATACATAAAGAACTCACACACCTCAACACCCAAAAAGAAAATAACCCTATTAAAAAGTGGCTGGAGGATCTGAACAGACACTTTTCCAAAGAAATTCAGATGGACAATAGGCACATGAAAAGATACTTCACATCCCTAATTATCAGGGAAATGCATATTAAAACCACAATGAGATATCACCTCAGACCAGTTAGGATGGCCACCATCCAAAAGACAAACAACAACAAATGTTGGTGAGGCGGCAGAGAAAGGGGAACCCTCCTACACTGCTGGTGGGAATGTAAATTAGGTCAACCGTTGTGGAAAGTAGTATGGAGGTTCCTCAAACAACTAAAAATAGAAATACCATTTGACCCAGGAATTCCACTCCTAGGAATTTACCCTAAAAATGTAGGATTCCAGTTTCAAAAAGACATATGCACCCCTATGTTTATCGCAGCAGTATTTACAACAGCCAAGAAATGGAAGCAACCTAAGTGTCCATCAGTAGATGAATGGATAAAGAAGAGGTGGTACATATACACAATGGAATATTATTCAGCCATAAGAAGAAAACAGATCCTACCATTTGTAACAACATAGATGGAGCTAGAGGGTATTATGCTTAGTGAAATAAGCCAGGCAGAGCAAGACAAGTACCAAATGATTTCACTCATCTGTGGAGCATAAGAACAAAGCAAAAACTGAAGAAACAAAACAGCAGCAGATTCACAGAACCCAAGAATGGATTGACAGTTGCCAAAGGGAAAGTGACTGGCGGGGGGGAAGGGAGGGAGAAGAGGAATAAGGGGCATTACGATTAGCACAGAAAACGTAGTGGGGAGGCACAGGGAAGGCAGTACAGCACAGAGAAGACAATTAGTGACTCTGTAGCATCTCATTACGCTGATGGACAGTGACTGTAAAGGGTAGGTGGTGGGGACTTGATAATGGGGGAAATATAGTAGCTACAATGCTGCTCATATAATTGTATATTAATGATAGCAAAATTTAAAAAAACGAAATTGTCTGTTGATTAATATAAGTCTTCTTCTCTATCTTTATTCGTGATGTCAGTTCTCTGAAAGAGAATTCAAAAATTTTTGTGAATATTTACTTCTTCTTTTTCATCAATAGCCATGCTCAAAGATTACTTTCCTACTTATACCCCTATGGAATAAAAATAAAATAAATTAACACATTAAAAGAAGTTATTTATTTTCGTGTGATCACCAGAAAACATTCAAAACATGGCAGAACTACGTAGTAAGTTTCTCTGTGTCCAGATGTATCCCCTGAGTGTTGATTAAAGGGTGTTTTTAAAAAATGCACAATAATAATGCAGTGTTAAGTTTTGGTCCACGATACTCTGGAGGAGCTAGTTTTTAGTTTTTACTACTTTTTTTTTAAAATTTCTATGTTGCTGAATAGCCACACATGATTGCCTTTGATTGGGTGTGTTCAGCCAGTGCTTAGCCTCATTCAAATTTTATCCACACACACAAGTTAAAGAATCATTCTTTTTGGAACCAAAAAACAACATCATTAGCAATGGCATCTTTAAACAATGATCATCATAAAGATGATCTGTGAAGAAAGATAAAAGAAGCTGATTCACAGTGATATCACAGACAGAAATTACACAGGTAAATACCCAAATGATACACAATGGGTGAGAAAGAGAAAAATTACAAACAAGCATACAAAGGACAAGACAAGATAAAATACATGAATCTCATATGGAAGCCAGATGTACACCAAGAACAATTATTATAGAAAATGAAAAGGAAATTCTCAAGCCATTCAAAGACAGAAAGAAAAAAACTACCTTCTAAGATCTGAACACATTAAAATTAGGCCCTGGAACAACTTCAAAATGAAGTGAAATGCATAACAAAGGCAGGCAAATGTCTTTCAAAGTACAAAGAAAATCACCTTAGAAGATTAGGAGTGGTATCTTTTCAAGTACAGTACATCACATAAACCAGAAAGGCCCGTAAGGGGGCTGGCTGCCTGAGAAATGGCAATGGATGTAGTTAAACATTCAAATGAATGCCCAGCTATAATGATTATGGAAGGAATGAGATGCAGACATGGGACAGAGGGGCCTGATTCTAGGAGTAAGACGATTTTAGTAAGCAACAGAATAGAAATCAATATTAATGCCAGAGCGGGTGATCAAAGCGTCACAACTCAACATGGACCCTGGGCTGTGAAGCTTGAAAGAAATGAAAAGATACATATGCATAATCCTTCGTTTGTTTTTCCAGCCTGAGCTTGGAGGAGAAAAATAAGCAGAAAAGGACTGCTATCGAGGGAGGCAGTCTCATTTGCAGGAGAGGTCTGACTTCTGCTTGAGACTGACTGAGGGCAAGTGGCCTTGCAGAAGGCAGGGCAGAGAGAGCAGAAAGGGAAAACCTGGCTTGGAAAGAAGCTAAGGGAATCTGCTTGTCAGGGGCAGAGCTGAGGAACAGCGCTTACTGACCCAACCTGACGGAGTGAGGCTGCATGTTAAGGCCAGGCATTCAGGTTCTGTTTTTAAAAAACAACCCTTCCTCCTGTCAGTCCTCACACAGAACACCTCAAACCGCATTACTGGGGGAGTGCTAATATGAATAAGAGATAATCAGATGCATCAAATGTTAGAGTTGAAACGATTTAGTAGGACACCTTTAGAGCTGGATGAATGAACTCAGACCCAGATAGGTCAAGTGTCCAGTTGATTTCACAGAAGAGCCGGAACTGAACCTGAGGCATCCCCTCTCCAGGCTGATATTCTGCTATTCCAGCATGTCTGCCAAAGTCAGGGCCCAACTCACGGATGCTTAAAACTCGTGTTTGTAGCACAGTCATTTGGAGAGTTGTTAAAAAGCAACTCCAGCATCACTGGTCCTAATCTAAGAGGACGAGGTGACAGTGAGCAGAATTACAGAGCCAGAAAGAAGAATTACTCCAGCTCTCACACAGCACTACTCCCTGGAATCCAGTGCAATAGCCATTAATTGAGCTCACTCTGTCTGTGTGTGTGCGATCCTGCCCGATCACAGAGTGTCAATGACAAAAACTTGTAATCTAATAGCTGCACTACTTAATTCTGGCCAAGCACCCTGTGGGTGCTCTGTAAACAGTTGGAAATAATGGTGCTAGAATCTCAACAGATGTTCAGTAGTAGAAATATATGATACCCTCTCCAAGTACAGATGGCCAACTCCCCACATGTACTCAGAACAGAAACGGGGATGGGTCATTAAGTTCATAAGGAAATAGTCAAAATAGCATGTTATCTCTGCCACAGTTTTAAAAAACTTAAGAAATTAGGACCCAGACCAATTTGTCCCCACCTTCCTGTTTGGATCAAAATGCAAAACAGTCACAAGATTTTGGGGACAAATAATTCTGGAAAAAGGTGGCAAATTAGCCCCCTGTCTCTCACACACCTGTTCAGAGGGGTCAGGACTATGCTAAGTTTTGTGTCCATGGAGGAGTCACTGAGAACGGCTGCTCACAGCTAGAACACAAGCTAAGCCTGCAGCACTTCAGAAGGCTGGGGGTCCTACATACCAAGCAAGCCTGAGGTTCAAGTCCTGGGACAGAGCCAGCACAGGGACGGAGGTGGCCACGCTCTGTGTGGCTGCAGTAGCTGCTTTTAAGTTACCTTTTGGGTCTGAACATGACTGCTGTGTAAGCGTATCTAGCAAAAAAAAAAAAAGGGAGGCCGGCCATGGAGAACAACAGCTAGCTGTGCAGCAGCCCCAGACGTGGCCCTCCTTTGTCTGTCTCACTGGCGTGCTCTCCTTGTGACTGTCACTGAGGGCACCGAGGGAGAATTCCTGACTCAGACTCCTTGCTGATTTAAACCTTTCTATTAACATGTCAGAAAAATAGAAGTAACGCAAAGCAAAAAGCAAACAAGCAAACACTTGCTCTTACTCCTGGATATTCTTTCCTTTTCCCCTAAATATTAAAGCCAGGTTCAAACCCCCCAGACCCCTCTGGGGAAGAAACTGAACTTGGTCCCTGTCTCCTCCTATGACTCTGCCATGATTTAAATGATTTACATTAATGAAGGACCTCACCTACTGAGGGTCAGATGATCAACGCCACCCACCCGAGGAGATTTTTAAGCTTCACTCTTCTGGTGGGGATCTTTTCACCACTGTAATGTGGTTCGGTTCACTAAGGCTCATATAAAACTTTATTAGTCATGATAATTTATCTTAGCTACTACAACAAGCAGCAAAACCCCAGTAGCCTAATACAATGAAAGGTTTTCCTTGATCACATAACAAGCCAAAGCAGGTCAGCGGAGGCCCTCCTCCGCCAGGACTTGGGGACGCATAACCCTGCCACCTCGTGATGCCACCATGGCAGCATGTGGCCTTCCAGGCTGCTGAAGCAGGGAAAGTGAGAGACGGGGCACCACGCTGGCTTTGAATGACCTCCGCCCAGAACGAACACATTACACCTCTGTTCTGTGGCCAGAACTAGTCCCACGGCTTCACCCTAACTGCAACCGAGACCAGTAAACCATAAGGAAGCTCGTGGAATATCTAATGTGCACAAACTCTGCTGTGACAGCATATTTACATATAATACTAGCATGGGTGTCGTATCTGGAAGGGTCTTTTTCCCATGCTCCTATAATCACCTCTCAACACTCATTTTCCCTGTTTTGGGGACTAGGAAACATTCTCCTGTGGTTTTCTAATGAGGTAACTGGGTAACCTGAGAAACCATTAAAACAGCAAAAACAAAAGTGTCAAACAACAACAAAAAAAGGAATTCTTGTTTTTGTGTATACTAAAGATTAGAAAGTAGACAAGATTTAAGAATGAACTGTGGCAGACGATCAGGAAAGGGGCAAGTAAAACATAAAAGGAGAAGTCCCAATGGGTAGTAATCCAGATGGGCAAGCCACATGCATCTGCAGCTGCATGTGAACACCCTGAGGCACAAGCACACTCACACTCGCAGACCCCAAGTAGCCAAAATCCCCCCGCTGTCGGGTGCGTGCACATACGTCGAGTTCCTTCCTACTTAATGCCCAGAGCACATGGGATCTACTTGTTCATTATCCTGCTGGTCTCTGCCATGTACCATTCAGTGCCCTGGGTTGAGAATGCAGAGTTACTGAGAATAAAACGAGATGTCCTTCACATTCTTTTTAGAGCTGCAGGGGGCTCTTGAGCTTGGGAAGGGAATTCTTTCAACTCAAGTAGTAAGATATCAAAGAGGTACCTTTTAATTCACAGTGAGTGCCAATTAATGGGCAAACATTAGGCAAAAGTATCTCAGGAATTCGCTCATTGTCCATCTTCCCATCCATCTATCCATCCATCATCCATCCACCCACTAGGGAATGCCTACCACCTGTCAGGGCCCTGTCCGAAGGCCGGCGATCCGGCTCTGAGCAGAGCTTACCCAAATCCCTGTCCTCACGGACCTTACCTTCCAGAATCAATCTGGATTCCCTAGTTTACAGTCTGTTTTTCTAGCTGGTTGTTTCCTGTGGTCTTCCTTTTCTTCCCCACTCCCCACACATGACCTGGGCCTATTTCCAGATACTGCACCCTCTTCTCACTCCTCCCACGTTGTCAACTGAGGGTGACACCTCCCCATAATAGAGGTCATCAGCTCAGGCATTTCTTGGAAGTTCTGTCACTTACTGTCAGGAAGTCACACAGAAAGAAACACTACGTTCTGCAAGTGACAGCTTGAATATTATTTTCACATTCTGTTTTGCTCAGGGCACGGCTCAGTCAGCCCGGTTTGCCTCTGGGGCTTCTGTTACCCCCACCCCTGTGGACAAGCCTGCTTCCCACACTCCTCCATCATGCAGAGCCTTCCATCCCAGTATCTTTATTTTCCATCTTTCATTCTCTCTCTCTCTCTCTCTCTCCTCACAATTCTTCATGTCAGGACCAGTAACCTGTTACGGAGACGTCCAGAGTGAGAGGAAACTTGGGTTTCTCTACTCACATGGATGCCTAAATCCTTCTGTGACTTTAAATAAGTCACGTTTCCTCTTTTATGCTCCCAGAGGATTCTTGGTTCAGCGTTTCTGAGCCAGGAGCATTTTCTCCTCTTACTTACCAAGGGCCTGTAGGGTGACAGAGACTACATGCCCTATTTTACTTTTACAGAAAGGTCTCTATGTCCCACATCCCTTCTCGTAAGTATACTACCATTCTTGTCAAACTCTGTCTTAATTTCCATGCAAAACATAAGGTAACAGTCCATCCAGTTGCTTACCAAGCCTATTTGCATTCTGATCAAAAGCCTCTCACCTCTCAAAATTCTTCTAAGTGGTCTTTTTTGTAACTTCCTCCCATTCCGCCATTCATCTCAGCTCAAGACCACTTCCCAGCCCACAGCTCATCCTGCCAACCCACCATGCCTCCAGAAGCCCGGATCATTCCCGCAGCGGTGGGCCGCTCCCTGGGCCCGCTGCTCACAAACCCTCTCCCCCTCTTCTCGGGGCAGGCTCGGAACTGCTCTGCTCACTGCTCGCTGGCACCGGTCCCCTGCCTGCACTCCGAACCCCAGCACCTGCTCTCCTCCACCATGAAGGTTTTCCCAACCTATGGGAATAGTTAAGTGTTCTTTTGAGAATATCATCTTGCCTAACTACACAAGTCTCAAGAATCCTTATGCTTTCTTATAATAGATCCAACCCCCAGTTTCTGTGTAAGTGGGAAACTTTCTTTAAACACCCTGTTCTTGAGGTCTGTCTTACTGTCTCTTTACACTTTGTTCTTGTTGTCTTAACTCCTTAAAGACACAGCCTAAGAAAACTCAACAGCACTTCTTGTCCAGTACTGGATTACAAAGCAAACACTGAAGGGTTTGCTTGTTTTGTTTTGTTTAATTTATATACCTATTAAATGGTTGGCAATAATCCACAATAAGATGTCAGTTTATCTCATGATAATGGCAGAATCCTCTTTTAATAATTCAATGGATCTTTAAACACTCACCGAATGCCACATTCTACAATAGCCATCAGGCAAAAGATGTGTCTACAAGTATGTGTTTAATTCATTAACTGAAGCATAAAAAAGTAGTTGTGGCCTACTGCATCCCAATGACATTGCCAGATCCCAAAATAGTAATTAAATCTTAGCCATGAAGGAGGAAAGAACAAGGATAACAAGACACTAACAAGAAAAAGATGTAATCCGACAAAATGAGGGGTGTGCTACAGCAACAGTTGGGTGTTTTTACTACTTTTCTTTTGGGATTAATTGCTTTAAGGTCCACTGGGGAACTTGAATTAATACAGTAAAAAATTTATTTTCCGATGTTGCATATATTGGTTTGCAAGGTGTTGCAATTCGTTTTAATCATGAGAGCCTTCACTAAGAGCTGTCTTAGCTAAAATATAATGAGCTTTCTGCAGTGCCCTCCCATTACAGGGATGAGGAGAACAGGGAGTACTCTAATGCCTCAACTCTCTACTCCTTATCAAATCTTCCAATCCAACCTTATGCAGCATAAAACGTTATCAGTAGAGATACGCATTTACTAAACAGTCTCTTCGAGTTGTTATTTCCTGGATATCGGGCACTTGAAATAAATGTGAGGTGATGGGGTTGTTTGTGGCTAAACATTTTCTGTCACCCATACTGCAGAGCAAGGTCACCAAATAGTTTTTCTCAAGCGAAGGTTCTGAACAAGAGGTGGAGGTTGGGTAGACAGCTGTGATCAAGGAATCGGCTCCAGGGTACTAGAAACAGCAAATCTAGGTTCAAGTGCCAAACCCTGTGATAGCTTGCTAGGTGAACTTAAAACTATCCTTTAAACCTCTCTGAGTCCATGTTTGTAGTTACAAACTGGGGACTCCACCTCAAAGGGTCGTTGCAAAGCTTAAGTGAGATAATCTCTACGAAAGCATGTTTTAACAATGCACAAACACAAATGCAAGGCGGGTGATGGGAAGTGGCTTCTCACCCACTGCTGCTAGACTGTGCTTTACCAGTCAGTGGCATGCCAATCCTATGCTAATTCTTCACACTAAGCATATATGTGCATGTTTTCCTTTCCCAGCTAGATCTAAGTTCCTTAATGTCAGAATCCATGACTAATTTCCCACAAACCAGCAAAGCGCCATGATGTGAAAAGATACTCAGTGAACATTTGTTGTTACTGAATAAATCACATAGATTTTTATCACGTTATGTCATCGCCACAAAACCATATTTAGAAAAGGAAAACCTTTCCCTAAAATCCCCAACACCATCCTGTGGCATGTCCAAACCACTGCACACAGACCTACGTCAATAAACATTTCAGTTAATTATAATTATTTGCATACATGTTTGCCTCCTCAATGGCTAGTTTCATTTACTTTGCATCCTTAGCTCTTGACTGAATATTTGTTCATGATTCTATTTGATATTCTGCTGAAAAGGCATTTCAAAATCAAATCCAAGAAGGATTTGCGGACAGCAGTGATTTATTTGGTCAATACAATGTTTACAGTATCATCACGGTGCCTAATGACAAGGAAGGAGTGGCTTAGCTATTATGCAGTGTGCATCAAGTGTTCAAGAGAGCCACCATTCGGACCTTCATTTCCATATTCCACACAAAAACCTTTGCGATATACCTAAGTCTCAATCATGTTTTGAGATTTCTTCCTCTCTTAAGGTGTAAAAGCTGTGATGTATGTCAGGAGATCTGATTTTGTGCTGAATCCCTCATACTGATCATTCAGGTCTTTTTGGGGAAATGAGTTTGTTTCTTTCAAACGCATTTCTCTAGTCAAATGGAAATATTACAAAGGTTCCTAATATCTACCTTTTTGGCTTCTCTGTGAGATAAGGGAAAAGTTAGTTCTAAAAAGCTCCCCGAATGATAGGGAAATTAAGGCAGAGAAATGTTTATTAAATTTAAAATTAAAGCAAGTTATTACATCGAGATTCCATAGTTTCCCTCCCCCCAAAATATATGCACCAGACATGGGCTGTTCCAGTAAAGGGGTGACAGTATTTTTGGTAACTTACAGAGTCCTTAAGCCTGAGTCATGAAAATACTATTTCATTCTATTTACTGACTACCACCACGGATGGATCCCAGCCTGAGTCCCTTCTCCACATTATTTCATTTACTTTAACTTGGAAGCAACACAATTAGGCAAGTATTATTATCCCCACTTTAAAGGTGAAGAAAATGAGCCTTATGGAGCCTAAATGAATTGCCTGAGTTGAAGTCAAATCTAGTTGGGTCCAAATTTTAGCATATATGTTCTCTTGATAATTAGAAGCTTTTACCTATGTTGGTCTGATAATGAATGTTGTTCATAAAACTTGCTTTATCTTTGATCAGAATAGGCTAACAGCTTCTGTCATATTACTAGAGCATTTTTAACTTGCTGAGAAAGGTGTAATAACAGATAATTTCAAATTATCAGCTACCACCTTCTCCAACTCCTACCCTCCACATGGCATGAATGTTGCCTTTATTTTTCTCTCTGGAGAGGCTTCTCTGGCCACCTTTCTCCCATTTTGACCTCCAATTAACAAGGTCTCTCATTTGCTCAGCACTCGTATACCTTCAATTTTCTTCTACCCCACCTGATAGTGCAGCATGCTGAATAGAAGAATCTTAACTAAAAAGTCATCAACACTGTCCCATAGAACTCACACCTTCTTCGCCTGGAGGTGTTCAGTGACAACAAAATGTGACTCAAGTCACTCTGCAAGATTAAAAGTCCCAGACTAATCTGCTGTCACGGGCCTGGTGATAATCCAGGGAGTGCTGGAAACCGTTCAGGGTTGTGAGATAACTTGAAAGAAAGGAGAATCTTGACCTCCATGAGCACAATCCCTCCAGGAGAGGCCTTAATGAGAGCCAGGGGCTTCACACCCCTGAGGGACGACTCCTTCCTCTTTCACTGGGAAAAAAGAGAGCACTGAAATATTTCCATCTCAGTGAGTTATCTCAGCCACCACAAAGGGCGAGGCCTGTTTCACAAAGAGTACAGGCAAAACAGAGCACTGATTGCTAAAAAGAGCTGGTACATATATGAGGCAGAAAAAGCACTTCCTATCTCCATTTCCCCAAGGCTTCCTTTTCACACCTTCTCAATGAAATGTTTCCTCTCTCTGGCTCAGGCAAGCCTACACCACCAGCACCTTCCCGGTCACCTCGGCCTCTACGGGGACTGCACTGCGCGTGAGTGACATCTGCCTAAAGCCGACGGCGGGGCAGGTCTGCTCTAATAATTTAAAGTTGGGTTACCATTCTTAAGGAATAAGTTGGCACAGTTCTAGATTTCTTTTAAAGAAATGCATAGAAAGTATCCATGTGAGGACATCATGGAATTTTATATTTGGTAGCGAGAGAAAAAGGTCACAAAGGCCATCCTATAGCACTTGCCACCCAACCTCTCCCTCAAAAGTGACCGTCCAGCCTTTTGGTGACAGCTTTGGTCTAACGGAAGCAAACGCCATGATTCTACATATAGCTCTTGCTAGGTGAGACTCTGTGATAGTGAATGGACTCTAGGCTCTACCCCTACTGCCCCGACATCTACCAGGAAGGTTCTAGTTTTGCCTATAACGCCATACTCAATGAGATGATTTTCCTCCTTCTCTAGCTGGAAGTTCTTTAAATATTTGGAGACGGTTATTGTTAGGTTACACAAGCAAGCCTGAATTTTTTTGCTTGTCACAGTGTGATTATTGCTAGGACATTTTCAGATATAAAATAACAGCCCTGGATTACTCTGAATCTTAATGCCTCATGCCTAAGAGGATGAATAGGGCGATTTCATGTATTTTAGCTGAATTTAAATGATCTCCCACCCTGCCTTCATAGCTTAACTTGTGCTTTCAAACTGTCAATCCACCCACTTTGAAACCAACTGATTTCGTGAGTCTACACACCTCCCACATTTCTCCTCTTCTCATCCTCACGGAACATGGTACCATTATGATTTTGACACTGGGAAGAGAACAGGAACACTGGGAAGAGAACAGGAAGCTAGCTTCAGCCGAGTTCTCAGGAAAGGACATTACATATTAGAAACTAGCCATCCATCACCTGTGTCAAGGCAACCGGCACTCAAGTTTGGGGCAGTTTTTAAGGAAGGAATGCATCTAAGGAAGAACTGCTGGGGACATCTGAATTTCTCAACTTGCATATTCGAAACCTCATTGTTGGGAGAAGCTCAGAAGACATCATAAATGTTTTCACATTCTAATTTTATTACAGCTGAACATGTTCACACAACTTGGAATTTCACCCCTTGTCAAAGAGTCCCTAGGAGAGGGCACTCCTTAACTTTAATCTGTATTCCAATAGCAAAAGTAAAATTAAATTGCAGAAAGCCAGGCAGTTTCTCCATTTTCTCCTGACCTCTTGCTAAAGGGAACACAGCGAATGTGCTGCATAATACAACTACGCTCCATGAAATACAATCCATCATTAGCTTGCACTGAACTTGTGAAGATGCAGTTATGCTATTTACAAAAGTCCTATTAAGCATTTTTTAAATCTAATTTATGTGCATACCAACCTTTACTTTAAAATGGTCAGTGAAATTTTCATTATATAAACTATTTTAATCCTAAATTATGATTGTTCATACAAGATCACTGAAATTCCAACTCTCTTATCTTCAACTAAAAAGAACTGAATTTCTCTTTTGGAAAGGGGTCAAGGAGAAATGGTCCCATGGCATAATGGAAATTTTTTTAAAGGAAATATCTCCATCTTGTGGGCATTTAGGACCCTTTGTTAAGCACAATTTCCAATGCGTTGCATTTTTACAATTTGGCTCAGAAAGCATTGGCTTGGGTGTAAAGCTTTTGGGGGTAGACACAAAAATAAATAATACATGAATCCTATTTTGGGGGGCACTCACAATCCAAGGTTAGAGAGAGAGAGACACGTTTTCCATAAAAGAGAGAAAGTGCTGGTGTGGGACGTAAGGGTTTTAGGTCAGGATGGTAGGTTAGAGAGATGCCTCCTAACGGCAACTGTCTAGAAAGCCTTGGAGATAAGATTTATACCAGCCTCTGAAGTTTATATCAGAGTTCAGTGTGAAGCAGCAGCTTATTTTCAACATTATGATCAGTCTGAGTAAAAACAGGATGGTGGGTATATTAGTTTCCTATTGCTGCTGTAATAAATTATTTACTACAAGCTTGGTGGCTTAAAACACAAATTCATTAACTTAGAGTTGTGTAGTTTGGACGTCTGACATGGGTGTCACTAGGCTAATTCAACATGTCAGCAAGGCTTGCTCCTTTCCGGAGGCTGTAGGGGAGAATCTGCTTGTCATTTCCGGCTCCTAGGGGCCACTCTACTTGCTCAGGGCAGCGGGTTCATCTGCAAAGCCAGCAGGAGCAGACCGAGTTCATCTTGAGCCCCATCATGCAGACCTCCTTCTGTAGTCACATCCCTCTCCGGCTCCCTCTTCTACTTGTAGGGACACTTGTGACTGGGCCCACCTGAGGAATCCAGGACCCTCGCCCTGTTTGAAGTTCAGCTGATGGGCCTCTGTAATTCCATCTGCATCCTATCTCCTTTTCCGTGCACCCTAACATATTCACCAGTTCTGGGGGTTAGAACCTCCGTGGGGGGAGGAAGGCGCTGTCTGCCTACCACAGTGGCAGAAGACCACAGTAAGAGGAGGGTGCGTAGGTTGGGTTTCAGCTGAGGAAACAGAGCCATCTGGAAAGGATGTAAGAGGAGACAAAACTGGATATGAAAGAAGTGAGACTCTCTGGAGGCTTTCGAGCCTGGAGAGATCTTATCTGATCTTGTATGAAGACTGTACCTCAGCAGCAGTGTGGAAGATGGACTGGAGGAGGTGGGGAAACCACCTGGGGCCCTCAAGGAGCCCAGGTGGCTGGTAAGGGTCTGCGCTGACAGGGCGACAGGGGCAGGGGAGGACCAGATGTGAAGAACCCTGGGAAGGTAGCCCAGACAAGACTGGGAGTCTAAGCAGGGTCTGGAGGGGAGAACGGATGATTCTAACAACACTCAGATTTCAAGTGAGAGACAATTATTATTCTGTTATCAGGGTTCATGAGAGTGAGATGGGCCACAAAGACCAGATGCAGTATGAAAACAAGCAGCCAAGAACTGACCTTCAAAGACGGCCTCCAACGAAAGGGTGCCCAGAGGAGGCAGCAGGATGAAGGCTAGGAGACAAGGAAGACTTAAAGAAAAGGTAAGTGGAATGAAAAGAAAGGAAACATGGAAGCTGCACATATGATGTGCAGGAAAAGACCTACAGACCCAGAAACTTACCAATACATTGGGCATCCAAGTGCTGTGGTCATTAAGCTTTATCAAGGACTTTCTTTAGGTGAAAGTAATATCACACATTGCAAATAAATACAGGTATGAAGCTACTGCCATGGGAATCATTCATCAACTATTTCCCAATAAATCGGAACAAGTTTAGAAATCGACAAGTGGCTGTGGACAAGTGGCAACCAGAAGATCATAACTTTTACTGGACCTTTTCTACATTCCAGTCACAGTTTTCAGCATTTGACATTTAGTTAAGTGAAAAAATGTTTTTGGATACAGGCACTACAGTAGGTACTGAAATGTATCAATAAGCAAACAGACAAAATTGTCATTATCACAGAGCTTCCATTCTAATGGAGGTAATCCATCCAAGGAAGTCTTCTTACCACTGTTTCTGAGATGAGTTTCATGAAGCAGGTAGTACTGACTCAGCCTTGGGAGGAGAGTGGGAGGCAAAGCCAGGCAGTCTGGCTGCAGAGTAATGTCTACAGGTACTGTTCCTGAAATATAGTCAGTACCCAGGGTGAAAAAGTGATACCAAACAGACTTTTAAAAATACTTGTCTTTCCCTATTGTCTTCAGTGATTTTCTAGATTTGCATAAACAGTTCTATTTGCCTTCTCACTTTCCCTCTTTAACTAGTTTTTTAAAATATGGTAGTTGTGTCAATACAGGAAACACATCCGGGACGCTGCCAGCACAGTGGTGGGGGTTCACTAATATTGGGCAGGAACAGGGCATCATTTGAGCTTGTGGGAACACACTCAGGCAAAATGCCATGACAGAAGCAAACCCAACGGGACATGCTGCTCATAGCTACCTGTACAGGATGGAGCTCTGCCAGGAGGGAAATCTTGTTCAAGAATACAGGTCCAATGTCTACCCGATCTACAGCCGTGTTGGAAGTATCATGTGAGGGCATGATGTTGCAGCGGGAAAGACAACCCATGTGTTTTAAAAGGACCAAAAGTGAAAAGTCCACCTAAATTAGCTACAAGCCTAGATAGAGACAGTTACATGTTCTTGAGGAGAGGTAAAGAAATTAAGTTCTGATACTACTTAAACCTGAGGTCAAAGCTATGAGATCAAATCTCTTCTTAAGTTCTGAAATCTCTACTTGACTGCACACATCATTAGGGCAGTGACTTCGGGAAGAATCGAGTTGTTTATTTCAACATGGTTTTTGGGGGTCCATAACTCCTCTATGCTGGGACAGGGCTCAATGTCCCTTGGTATGACATTTTCTTTCTCTTATTGGGTAAAAGTGTCATTTAATCCCAGGAAAATTCATAATAATGTACAGAAATAATGAAGTAAATCGGTCCCAGCAAATAGTTTTTTTAATATAAGAATATTCTGTATATAGTTAGAATTTTAAATACACTGCTTGTCATAAGAGAATTCAACATAGTAGAATATGAGATCATCTTTATGACTCAAGTTTTAAATGATACATAATTGAATAACTTTAAAGTAACTATAAATGAAAGTGGTAGCTATAAAAAAAATTTTCTACAGTTATAAATAATACTGTAACATGTAGAAGAATTAAGACCCACTATATTTATAACTTTAGTTTATGAGATTTACAAGTATTATTTAAGCACATGGGATAGTATTTGTTAGACAATTTAAGTACTTAAAAAAGTAAATCGAATATATTAAATTTGTAAGTGCAGTTTAAAATATTTAAGTGGTTTAATTAACTAGGTTGTTAAAAAAACCTTTAAAAGTGGTTGCTAAAATTACTAGATTTAGTAAGATAATTAGATTTGTGAATTGAATTTAAAGGCTTAAGAAAGAACTTGGTTTCTGAATTTGTAATTTTAATAAATTGGATATTAATATTCAAAATGAAAGTAGCCCTTAAATAATCTTTCTAAGCGTTAAAGCCACATTTAAGGATACCAAAAAGCTCACACAGATATCATACAGCTATTCAGAGTGTCTTTTTTCCTCATCTCTTATGAAAGGTCTGGCCCTTCCAGTTCCTCTAGGCATCTGAGGGTGTCTGGCCTGCTGGGCAGTTTGTTACTTTATTCATTGTTGGTCATACTTACAGTCTTCTACAAAAGGCAACCAGATCTAATTTCAGTCCTTATCAGAGAATCACAGTTAGGACTTTAAGCAAGGTGTTTCCCACATCCTGGTATCTGCCCTCTTCCCCAGGAAGCAGACTTGTGTGGCAGTCCCAGCTTGCTGGGGTGTCATGAGCAATAACAAAGTAATGTTTCTTCATTCACGTAGAGCCTGCATCTCTCCCAGATGTGCTTATAACAACTGGCTGTTCTCTTGTTTGTTTCTGCAATGCTAAAAAGTATGTGTGAACAACATTCAAAGGCTGGGATGGATGCACATCTTCTCCATCTGGAATGGAATTGCTATGATTGTGTGTTACGGTCCATTAATGGTCCTGTATGTTGGAGTTTTTCACTTTCTCCAGGAGATGGATAGGTTCTCCCCCACCACACACAGCTCTGCTTTGCTTGTCTTCGTGGAAGCTTCCAGAGGCAGCCCTTAGCTCCTCCTTGCATCAGTGTCTAGCTCAGAAGTAGTATATTCAGACCATAAGCACTGAGGAAGAGTGGGTTGTAAGCCCAGAGAAGGTGAGCTCTGGAATTAAAAGGCTCCAACTCATCTATAGAAACACTGACATTAAATGTGTCAACCAATACCCTTCATAAAATGTCCGTTCTCTACCCAACACACCCATCACCACTCCTGTTCCAAAGTATAATGCACTACAACTTCCTGCTAACTACCCAGGGGAGTACCTCAAATTAACCACACTGGAGTCTCCACTTACGAGTCATCATTTTCAGAACCCCCACATCTCGACTTAAAACAGAAGGTCACATCCAGCAATCCCAAGCACAGGAATCTTGCTTCATTTGCCTAAATGCAAAAGTGGAATAAGATAAAGATCTGCTCATGAGCCAATAATTAAAATCATCCTGAATACATTTCCTGTTTTGCTTTGCAAATAAATAGACCACTGGATGGACAAAGCCTGAAAAAAAAAAAAGGAATGAATCACTGTTGCTGCTAGTGAAGACAAGTGAGCCTTCCAGCTGAAGTAAAGGGCAGGGCGATCAAAATTAGCCTGAAGGGCATGTGCACAGAACACAGCAAGAGGCGGAAAAACAACCAGAAAGAGGCCGATAAGGAAACTGTCTTCAATATATGAGCGAAGGCTTGAAAGGGCTTACAAACCTTTAAAGGCTTCTGCCTCACACGCTAAACAAAGAGGAGAAAAGATGCAGGCATGATAAGTAAAACACAGTCTCAAAATCAACGAATAAAAATTAATTGTCATTGTGGTTTAGCACTGTAGCCATTGCATTTCCTTGGTTAAACCTTACCTACCCCGGGAGACTGAGTAATTTGATGAAGCCATGTGTATTTTCAGAGGTTTGTGGTCCTGGTGTAATTTCAAGTTAACAAGTTCCAGGCTTTGCATTTCATGCTGCAGCATCTGGAGTTTCTCCTGGTGTGGAGCTCATTTTAACTTACATTTCCATGAGGTATCTTGAGTCGCTCCACTCTGGTGTCTCAAGCTGTCAAGACAGTCTCCATGGGGAGCTGATAACCTTTTTTAGGGAAAGCAAGCCTCAGGAAGGTTTTGGAAAAGGGATGCTTCCCCCTCCGTTGCTCGGAGGAGCAGAGCATTTGCCATCGGGCTGCCCCAGCAACAGTCGTAACTTCAGGGAATAAATAAAATTTGATAATCCAAGTTGTATAAAGGTGGGGTTTGTATCAGTAAAATGAGCTTTATTGTCCTTTCTCTTCCCTCCAAACTTCCAAATCATTCAGGCACCAGCTCTCCTGCTCAGATGACTGGCTGACACTCACGACTTGCTCTCACCACTTCCAGTGTTTATGGAGCTGAATCCTACAGGACAGAACCCTCCAGTTTAGTTACTCGTCTAAAGGCCATGGCAGATCTAAAAATACCAAAGGAGTGATGTTCATGCGCATGTCTGTCAGTTACATAAGGACTGTCCAAAGGCATAAAATCAAGCTAAAAATACATGCAACAACGTGGTAGAAATCAAAACAGAAGGCTCATTAGTGTAACAGGAAGGGTGTAGATTAGAAATAAGATGCTTTCCATTTGACAGTGTAAGTGGATGACACCTGCCCTCATAACTAAACCCTGCTTTAAAAAAAAAAAAAAGATAACATTTCCTTCACCTAATCTGATAAATAATGCATTGGCGATGGTGACAGGTTTGTAAAGACTGGGCTCGAGATTGTGGGGGTTATGCATCTTCTTAATTCTTTCCTGTCTGAGACATGCTGCGACCTTCAGCTTTGTGACTTGAGCATTTGGCCTCAAATGTCAAAGGCTTAAGCAGTGAGCCCGGCAAATTCAGCTATGTGTGATTGGATACACCACAAATTCCATAATTAATGTGTGTCCAACAAGCAGCTATACTTCAGTAACATTTTGGCATGAAAGAAAAATGGGGCCAAGAATGTAAAAATTGAAATGTTATTAGCCTACTTCTCCTTGTTATTGGTAACCCTATCACTTCTGGTTAAAGGCTTAGCAAAGCTGCCTGAAATTCTTTAGTTTTGCCTCACTGACTAAGACACCCAGATGAATGAATGCAACAGTCTCCTGTCTGCACTAAGGAGCCAAAGCGTACCATCCACAGGGAAGCAGAAATACTTGTGAAATCAGATGACTTAGCCTTCCCAATATTTATCTACCATACCTGACAAAAGAGCTGGGAAAAAATGAATTATTAACACATCTATCAATGACTTTCATTGAGTATCTACTAAGTTCATGGACCATCTAACATGTTTTCTCCACACATACATCAGAGTGAAGACCAAACAAGGTAAAAAAAAAAAAAAAAGACAGAGAGAGAGAGCGATTGAGAAAAAGGCAAGGAAAACGGAGGGGAGAAAAGTTGCTTTTCTAGTTAGTTAAGGAAAATGCTACTTTTTTGGGTAAGAGTAAGAAATAGCAGGAGAGCCTATAAAATCTGAAGCTTGCCTAAGATACCTTGGCCTTAAAAAGGCTCCCCGTACTGTTTTATTTCACCGCTTTCCTTTTGGAGCACACCTCTGACCCTGGACGTGTACCAGTCTCTCCAGCACCCCTGGGCTTTGCTCTTCAGACACCTGTTTTCATCCAACTGGAAGTGTCTCACTATTTATGATTGGCGTCTTGGTTTTCCTTGGTGGCCAAGCAAAGGCTTTCCATGCCAGCTTGTTCTTGTTTTCCTTTAGATGCTATTAACTAAAGATTCCACGTTGGAGTGAAGAGGGACTGAACCCCACAGCCAACAGGTCACTGTGGGTGGCTCGGGAAATGGTGGCACTACTCCACTGCCAATCATGGCGAGCCCTTGGCAGCAAACACCTGACAGGGTCAATAACCAGTGTGAGCAACGCCTTTCTGGGGAGGGTGTCCTGTGGATCATTTGTGCTGAGTCACAGAACTCATTTCTGGGCTTGTTACAAGGTGGGGAGAGGTGTTGGCAGGCATTTCTGTGCCAGCAAACAGTCACCTGTGATGGCAGTGAGTTTCCTCCCCTAAACAATGAGGGGAATGCCTTAAGCAATCTCCAAGGTCCTTCTAGAGCATTCTATTCTGTATGAAAGGGGACTCTCCTGCAACCACATTATTAAGGTACAGAGCAGTCTAACATAGAGCTGATCAACTAATAAAGCATCAGGAGGTGTTTGTAAGATGCTCCATGCTTTACTGCCAATTTGAATACATCTTTGGAAAAACTGCTTGCCAACCTTTCATGAGACTCCTGGAGGACTTGAGATTGTACACAAATTCCAAAAACATGGTGCCATTTTCATAAGTTCTTTCATTCAGAAAATAGTGACTGGGCGGATGCTGGGCCAAGCATGGGAAATAAGCGTAAATAAGACCCAGTCAGTGTCCTCAAGCAGATTCGTCCCACTGGGTTTCTGAGGGACTCAGTGAATAAATGCCCTGGAAGCTTAGTAAAGCAGCAGAAAACTGCCCTCAGACACGTCCCTTCCCCACAGGTTCTGGGCATCAGACAATAATCCAACCCTTCTCCCACTCACCCGCGTAGAACCAGGCTCCATCTCCCTGCCTGCAGGCAGCACTGGGCCAAAGGGAGGTCCATTTCAAACAGCAGGCAAGACTCATTCAAAAGGGGCACACTTGGTCCTCTTACAATGGAACTAAAGGGCAAATCACTGGTAACTATCAGAGCTATAGAGACATTCCAACTTGCTACCTTGGGGATGATAAATGGTATGATACGTATCAAGTGGCTGTACACAGGTAGGGCCTGGTCACTGCCATCTTGTGCAGCAGAGGAGAGACATTAACGGGAATAGGGGGTCAGAATTTGAAGTAAATCCATCTTAAAACATGGAGGACCTCCAGTCTGAGGCTTCAAGAAAACTCAGACATCATGAGACCAAAGAATCTTCCTACATCTGGAATCAGGAAATGTCAATTAATTAAAAAATTTTAAGGTTAAACAGACGACAATAAAAAGAGAAAGGGGGAAGAATTAAGTATTTATTACATGCTAGTCATTTCACAGGTTTCATGGTTTAGTCTTAGAAGCAGCCCTAATTAAGGGTAGGTATTATTATCCCCTTAACAGAGGAGGAAAATGCAGCTCAGTTGGAAACAATAAGAAAATTTGCTCGAGGGTATACATTAATAAATTTCTGAGCCAAGGACCAAAATCTTGTCTAAATGCACTCCAAGTAAAATAAGGAGAGACATCTCATGTACTCCACAGATTATAACTGCTAAGAAAGTCAAAAGTGAGATGCAGGTTTAATGGGTGTCATTATGCACCTCAGAGAGCGGACTATGTTCACACATAAAGGATGCCTCCTCCTTAACACACCACAGAACATCACTAAAGAGGGAACACTAAGGCCCAAGTTCCTATGTAATGAAGTGAAATGCTATTGGATTTAACAACTCTTGACTTTTAACAAATATTCTGACAAATAAGGTCAATTACATCAATAACTCTTTCTCCCATAGCCCATCATGGTCAGGCAGCTCTCACGTCACCTAACATATTTTCACTCTTAAGCCAAGTGATGCTGTGACAAGCCACACTGAAATGAAAGCTTTCTGGGAATGCATTGCCCCTCCATCCCTGCAGTGCTTTAAGGACGCAATACTACATGTTGGTAGAAGATCTGCAACTCAGTGCTAAACAGGAGCTAATAGCATCCAGACGTACCTAATGCCTGTGACTCACTGTGTGCTTGCGTGGTGCTTTACATGTGTGGCTATAACCAGGATCATCAGCGGCAGCCACCCTGCAAAGAGCCTTACTAACCCAGGTTCTAAATGAAAGGAACACAGCCAGAGGCTCCAAGCGACTATAATGCTAGGGTAATACTGTGATCAAATTCCTCCAGGATGTGGCATCAGAAATGTGCTCCTCTCTCGTTATATGGATTCTCTTCCTTAAGAGAAAAAATATCTGAATTATGCAGGCCATTAAGTTCACCTTAACTGCTAGAAGTACAGTCTCCAAATACCTGGCTGTTGGTATATTTGTTCCAAAACTGCTATCCTACTGTTCCCATAATTTTAGAGTAGCCAGTTCTAGTTTAAAAATGGTATTTAACAGAGGAAAATTATAGTTGGGAAGGTAAAACATTTATTACTAGTTTATAAAGCATGGTTACATCACACCTCAAAGCAGGATGATACAGAGGGATGGATGGATGGATGGTAGGTTCAGAGGCAGCATGGGATTTTGGTTCTACACAGTAGTTTTCATTGGAGCAAATCTAAAGTCTCTACAGACCATCAGAATTGGTCTCTGCTAGATTGTCAACTACATGAAAGCAAGAAGCAAGCTGTGTTTATTTATACAAGTGCTTAAGAAATGTTTTTTGGATGAAAAAATTAAATTTGTAGCATGGGCATTTTTAATTTGAGACTCACCTTATAAATGAAATCTCCAAGTTTACCTAAGTCAGGAAAGAGAAGCTGGCAAATGGCAAACAATTCTTCACATGTGGGGGAGGAAAAGCTCGCCCTCTACTCTGTTATGTTCTAGGAACAAGGCTGGCGAGTTAAACTGACAAAAAGCCAGATTAACAGGAAAAAGGTAAAACAAAACTAATTTTATTAATGTTTTTAATTGTATATGGAGAGAGGCTTCACACAAAAGAAAACTCAATGAAGTCGTCAGGAGTTAGGGCCTATAAACAATTTCAACAAAGGGTGATACACTATGCAGAAATGACAAGAAAAAGGAAAAGGCGTTTGAACCTCTAGGGGCTGTAAATACATAGGGGGGAAATACATGGGGAAACCAACAGAAAATAAGGGCTCCTATAGTAATGTTTGTTTGTGTGGACGTATCTCACTGCAGATTTTCCATCTCTGAGAATAAAGCCTGGTCTTGCATGGGAGAGGGGAGGGGAGGAAGATGCATTCACAAAGGGAAATTTATGCCCTGCTTTTTATCAAAAGCATAGAGACGGATGGCAGAGAGACCTTCCTGGGTTTGCTTTTCCTTAACTGCCTTCAGTTCAAAAGAATCCTTATGCCAAAATGGCACACTCCAGGGTGGCATATTCGGATGCCCTTCACTAGTAACTCCTGTATCTGTGAGTTAGTGAAGGTTTCTGCCTCCTGTTCTGTTTGGGTGTGTGACCTCTTTTAAGATCTGGAATCCTGCCTGCCCAGGCTGGAGAGGTCCAAGAACCACTAACTGCTGCCACAATCATAGGCACAGGTCAACTTCCCCTATCCACTCATATTCCACATGACATAGAGAAACTGAGGCAAACATGGGCAAGTCTGTCAGGCGAGTAGATCAGATGGTAGGTCAGAAACCCAAGACTCCAAGATCCGAGTATGATGTGCAATGAATGTGTTATGCAATTAAAAGGAACTAGGTCAGTATTATCTGTCTTTGATGCTTTCATCTGTCTCTCTGATTCTGTATTTTTCTGCCGTCAGGAGAAATGGAATGGGGAGTGGAAGAGAAGAGAGGAAAGAAAAAAAGATGGCTTACAAAAAAACAAAGCCACCCCTTCTATTGCGTGTGGGCAGGAGGTTAATTTTACACTGCGGCTAAAGGAAGATGAGGAATGTCCCAGTAGGCAGGAGAGTGGGTGGCTGGCAGATGTCTCACTCTGCCTTTTGGAAACACATGTTTGAAAGCGGAGTCCTGAATATGCTATTCCCCCCTTGAGATGCAAAGCAGCAGAGGCCTGAAAGGAGGGAACACAGACAAAAAAAGAACTAGGCCAAACAGCAATTAGGAGAAGACATTAACTGAGAAAATGCCAGAGGACTTCATCTTCTATTTCTCTGTTCCCCTGATACAAATTTAAAACTAAATGTTAAAGAAACAGAAGTATGCCCTTATTTGATTTGCTCTTCTCTTTACTGCTTTCAAAGCTCTGTCATCAAGGTGGCCCCTGTGCATCCCCCAAATTATAATCACTTAAACTGGTGTGACCAGGGGTTGCAAGAAATGTAAACTTTCATAGGCAGTTCCACAGACGTCCAAGTTCTCTTTGCCTTAGATTTCCTTTTCAGTACATCCATTTCCCAAGGCCCTCAAAATACAATACATGCGCTTGATAAATCTTAAATCTCCATTTTGATGGAAATGGTACACAGAATAGGCGCCACTGGTAATGACTAAAAAAGAGCTCCGGAATCCTGGGATAATAATTCACTGTTCTCGGTGCTAGCAAATACTATTAGAGACGGGAACAGAAATGCAAATATAAAAATGCAACTCCATCCTTATGCCATTCATTTGAGGTCAGTAATTAAATAGATTTCCTCACATTCCAATGAAGACACCCGGTATTCAGAGAAGGGGCTACTGATTCTGCCTAAGTGTGGGAGCCAGAAGCCTGCAGGACAAATGCATTATTTAATTTTCCACTATCACACACTAAACAGCTTTTTTGGACTCTAGACATCAATTTGTTCCAATACTAAAGGCCCCAGTGGTAAAAAGATATGAAAATATTCAAAGTAAACTAATGCCTCTGAAACTGTTGGATCAGAATACTAATGCCTCCATCTGAAGAGGCCATAAGTCTGTTATCTTTCCATTAGAAACCTTTCACATAAGTCCATTTGGACAATAAATACCTGTGGCTCACGGAGCGGGAGTCAGTAACATCCATTTATTTTCTATGTAATGCCCTTCTTTGTCTGCACATCTTCTGCAAATTCATCAGCAATACTTTTTTGTGCTTTAAATCCTAAAGAATTCAAAGGAAGCTACTACTGCTTCTCTTTTTAGCTAAGTTTATATTGCACCCAGGATGGCATCATGTGGATTAGGTGCTTCATAGTATTTGTTAACGAAGGCAATCAGGATTCTCTTTTCTGTGTGTGCACACATGCTCACACACACACACACAAATTTTAAGCAATTAAGTTAATTTGTATGGTGTACTTGTGACTCACAGCATCAGTTTTCACACTAATCCATTAAATATTTGTTACATGGTTGCTGTGTGCCAGCCACTGAGCAGGGCACATCGAACTAGACAAATGCTGCCTTGTCCATAAAAAGGTTGGCATACAGGGAGAAGTAACTGACTTAACTCTTTAATGGCATGAATGTGGAAACCGTGGCTCACTTCCCAGGACATGTTAGGCGTTCTGCCAGAGAGCTCCAGACAGATGGTCCTCCAAGCAGGAAGTGGCCTTCCCTTATCAGAGTATCTTCAGATTTTCTTCTCTCCATAGTGCAGTGTGTAGAGCAATGTGAATTTGGAGTGACAGCTAAACTATGAGACCCAAGACTCTGAGCCCTCAGGGACAGAGCTAGAAACTTCCAGCAGCAGGTGCAGGTGAAACCTCTGATCAGTAGTGATCAGAGGAAAGGGGCATCTCGGCAGGGCCCAGGCCCTATGGGACACACAGACAAGAATACAGAAGGGCCAAAGTTATAACATAGCACCCTTTTTAAGAGTGTGAAAGAGTGTGAAAGTCTGGCCCAATTCTTTGGGAGGTGGAATCTTAGCTCAGCCACTTAGGTGACCTTGGACAAGCCATCTTACCTCTGTACCTCTGTTGCTTTATTTATTAAGTTGAGATAACAGTACCACCACTTTGGACTGTAATGAGAGCTAAATGTCTTAATACATATAAAGAGCTTAAAATCATGCCTGGTACCACCAAGTGTTGTATAAGAATTTGCTAAGAAATGATCTATTCACATAGTCACCTAGGTTATAAAGACTTTTAGTTCTTACTGAGGAAAATATAGACTGCTTCCAGAAACTACTGTACTTCATCTTCACTTATTTGTAAGTGTATTTTATAAACCATAGCTCTCCCTAGAGAATGTAGATACTACTAGTACCTGTGTTAGAAGGTATCATAAGAATTATTATTCTAGCATTAGACATACTCAAAAGCATTTGCCTTCTTAAGTTCTCAGCTAAAGAATGAACCTAGATGTAATTATAGTGCTCAATATCATAAACAGGTGAGAGTGGGCCCAGAATAGAAAAAGCCAGGTGAGCATGTGATTGGCTATCTTATTGAGGGTTCGTTTCTTTATTGGTGGAGGACAGTACTTACCCACTCTACACAAGGCCCAGGACATGCAAATTAACAGCCACCAGAATGGGTACGAGTGTGTATTTCATCAATCCAGATTTATTCAGCTCTCATGGGCAAGACATCTTACTAAGTGCTAAACAGCTTACATTTGCATTTCCTGCTCTCAAGGAACTTAAAGTTTATCTGAGGTATCATGTCTTCTGTAATATAAACAAAAATGTGGCACTAAATAGTTCCAGGAAGATAAAGAATATCCAGACAAGAGTATTTCATAAGAAAGCGTGGGTCAAAATGTTCTAAAAAGGCTTTGTGGGAACGGAAGATAAATGGTAAAGATTCTGGTGCCAGACTCAAAGATACGGGGAACTTTTGTTACCACTGCAGGGAGAGACTGTGGGGTGGGCGAAATAGGTGAAAGGGATTAACAGGCACAGACTTCCAGATATAAAATAAGTAAGTCATGGGGATGCAATGTACAGTATAGGCAATATAGTCAATATATTGTAATAACTTTGTATGGTGACAGATGGTAACTAGACACAATGCGGATCAAGGTAATGTCTAAAAATATCATATCATAATGGTGTACACCAGAAAATAATAGTATACTTATCAATTATCTGTCAATTAAAAAAAAAGATTTAGGGACTAATTCCAATGCTGGTGGATCTTTCCCCACACCACCAAGCCAATTCCCCAACACAATCTGGGTGTCCTACAGTTCAACTCCCTCTGATACCGTCTACCCCACGATAGCATCAGATCCCACAGGTTAAGGCCTCAGTCCCTCAAGACCACCTTCCACTTCAGATGTCAATCACAAGTCCAGGCAGTTACCTGTGTTTCTGGCCAATCAGCTATAAATTGAAGGTTCCTGCAACCCTCTCCTTGAGTTTAATTAACTTGCTAGAGTAGCCGACAGAACTCAGGAGAAGTTTACTCACTAGGTTATTGATTTATTACAAAGGATTTTAAAGGATATGAATCAAGAAACAGATGAAGAGATAATAGGAAAAGGTCCTGAATAAAGCAGTTTCTGTCCTTATGGACTTTGGGGCCCAGCAAGTAGCCTGTAGAAGCAACGAAGCAACCCAGTCTACAAATCTGGAAGCTACCCGTTTTAATTTTTTATGAAGGTTTCATTACTTAGGCATAATTGATGAAAACATTGGCCATTGGTTATGGAACTCAATCAATCACCAGTCCCTCTCCCAACTCCCAGTGAAAGTTCCAACCCTCCCATCCCTCGGCTGGTTCTCCTGGCAACCAGCCCCCATCCTTAGGTGCTTCCTAAAAGTCACCTCAGTCTGAAGTGGAATTTCTGGGTTGGATATAATTTCTACTTTGTTTTTTGAGACATGTCTAAACTGCTTTGTACAGTGACTGCACCAATTTACATTCCCACCAACAGTGTGTGAGGGCTCCCTTTTCTCTGCCTCCTCACTGACTCTTGCTACTTCTTGTCTTGTTGATACAGCTATTCTGGCTGGTGTCAGGTCATATCTCATTGTTTTTGATTGGCATTTCCCTAATGATTAGTGATGTGGAGCATCTTTTCCTGCGTTGATTGGCCATCTGTATGTCTTCAGGCCCTTCAGTCTATTCAAGTCCTCTGCCCATTTTTTAATCAGTTTTTTTGTGTATGAGTTCTTTATGTATTTTGGATAATGAACCCTTTGTTAGATATATGATTTGCAAATATATTCTCCCATTTAGTAGGACGGTTTTTCATTGTGTTGGTGGTTTCTTTTTCAGGGCAGGAGCTTTTTAGTTCGATGTGGTCCCACTTATTTATTTTTGCTTTGGCTGCTTGTGCTTTTGGTGTCATATCCAAAAAAAACTGCTGCCAAAGACCAATGTCAAGGGGCTATTCCCCTGTATTTTCTCCTAGGAGTTTTATAGTTCCAGGTCTTGCATTTAACATTTTGATCCATTCCAAGTTTATTTTTGTGAGTGCTGTAAGACAGGTGTCCAATTTTATTCTTCTGCATGTGAATATCCAGTTTTCCCAATACCATTTATTGAGAAGACTGTCTTTTCCCCACTGAGTATTCTTGGCCGCCTTGTCAAATATGAGTTGACTGTATATACATGGATTTATTTCTAGGCTCTCAATTGTGTCCCATTGGTTAACATGTCTAATTTAATGCTGGTACTAAACCGTTCTGATTACTGTAAGTTTGTGGTACCGTTTGGCATCAGGAAGTGTGATGCCTCCAGCTTTGTTCTTCTTTCTCAAGATTGCTTTGGCTCTTCAGGGTTTTCTGTGGTTCTATTTGAATTTTAGGATTTATTTTTTCTGTTTTGGTGAAAAACACCAGTGTTATTTTGATAGTGATTACACTGAATCTATAGATGGATTGGGTAGTATGGATATTTTAACACTTTCAATTCTTCTGATCCATGAACACAGAATATCTCTTGTGTCTTCAACTTCATCTAAATCTTGCAGTTTACAGCACACAGATCTGTCACCTCCTTGGTTAGACTTATTTCTAAGTGTTTTATTATTTTGGATGCTATTGTATATAGGATTGTTCTCTTTATTTCTTCTTCAGCTATTTCACTGTTCATGTATAGAAATGTGACTAAGCTCTGTATGCTGATTTTCTATCCTGCAACTTTACTGAATCTGCTTATGGGTTCTGAGAATCTGAATGTGCTGCATACGTTGCCTGGCCTGCTCCCCTTCCACATTTTCAGTCGCACTGACCTAACGGGTATGAACTTAGCAAAGGATGTGGGTCAAGTGAAGTCTGTCCAGGAAAGTGATGAAGGGTGGAGAAAAACATTTATTAAGGAACAGTATGGCATTAATTTTCAGCCTCCAAACATCACCATCATATGTAAAGAAAATGGATTAATCCTTCAATTAAATCCTTTCCTCAAGATGGTCTCCAAATATTCCTTTATAGTCTTAAAAGTATGATAACTAACAGACTGGAGCCCCAAACCCCACTGGTCAGAAAGCATAGGGAACAATGATCAGCCTACAATCTTCAGGAGAGAACTCAGGGTGGTGGTGGGGGCAGTTTGAATGGTATTTCTGTTTAGGAATGGCTCTTTCTGTTTTTCTTTTTCTTTCTGCTTTTTTTTTTTTCTTTCACTGTAAACCACCCAGTTCATTAAAAGAGATTAATTTCCAATTGATGACCAAATGTTTTGCTGCTGCAGCTAAAAAATTCTGAAACCACCAAAGTTTAAGTGGTAGGCAGGGGAGATGGTATAGAAGCTGGAAAAGAGCCTCAAAAATGGGAGGCTGTTTTTGAGGGGAAAATTCAGAAACTTTCAGAGGAGTATTATCTCCTGGAAGAACATTGTGGAATGTTCTTGCCTCCTGAAATCCTCCTGGTTTAGGAGTGTAATTAAAGCAGCAGACTCCACAGGAACAGAATGGAGAGAAAAGACTTGGAGCTGGGTTCTCTGAAAATCTCTACACTGGGTGGAGAGGAGGGAGTGAAAAATAAATCCTCTAAGGGAATTTTTTTCTCTCCATGCTCTGGAGAGAAAAGCATGGTATCCCTTATGGTATCCACAAGTTAGCTTGTGGGTTGGACTTGAAGCTCTCTACCAAACAGCTAGTGGTTTGTCCCTGGGCCCAATTCTTCAGGTATAAAATGGGATTTTTCTCAAGTCATTGAGCATTGGGTATACTTAGTAGGTTTTGTGATAAGCATTTACTGGGCATTTATATCTACCCAACAGTCAGCAATTCCACTTCTCTGCTATGTGACCTCTGGTTAGTTTCTCCACCTCCGTACCATTGTGAAAAACAGTAAGAGTATTTACTTCATAAAGTTTCATATAAATTAGATAAGATTTTACATAGCACTTAGAACTATGTGGCTGGCAAAAAGTAATCACGTCATAGGATTCACCCGTAGCTCTAAGAATAATGGTGATGATGATGGGGATGACAGCCACAAATTTCAGGGTTTGTTATCAATACTTGCTCCCCAACCTTCAGCTTTCTGTGTAGGGGGAAAAGAGATTCATGCTTTTGAAAGCATGAACTATGGAACAGTATTCAGATATTAGTTCCCATTTGCCCTTAAGGCAAAGCTCACAGGCAACTCACATTTGGTCAAGGAAGAAGTGATCTAGCCAACACAGACCACAGCATTCACTGTCTTAGGCAAGAAGGCATTAGATAGGAAGAACTCACTGAGTTTTCTCTATAAGTTAAAAGATTCTCAGACACAATGGCAACCAGAAAACTCAGAATTTCCAAAGTTAAGGATTGGGTCAGAAATAGAAACTTCATTTAAAAGACAAAAAATTCCTGAAATTCAGAGAGGTCTTATGAAACTCATTCACTTACTAATATTTACCACAACCCAGTTATTTTGTGAGGGACTTTTAAAGAATTAAAAGAAATGAAAGGGTTAGTCAATTAATGACAGTGGGCTAATGTAATTATTTTTGCTTTTGTTTTTAATTTAAAGTTAGATCTTCTATAGCTCATATCAAGATAAAATCTATGGGGGCTAAAGAACTGAATGCAAAGATCAAATTCATGAAATCATTATAAGAAAATGTAAGTGAATGTTACTTGATTTTTGAGTTATAGGTTCTTCTCTGTGTAAAGATAACATAATATGGTATGTGAATAACATGTCAATAAAAAAAACCCTTAAAAATGTGAATATATAAAAACTCACATAAAACTTCACAAGAAATAAACCCCACTAAAACTCCAAAAGAAAAAATTCTCGTTGAAAACGCAGGAAATCATTTAAAGTAGTATTTTAGAATTGTCAAGGACTAAAAGAAATGTTTGCAATATACTAAGCAAACACAAGCAATTTATAAAATTGTAATCACAGTAATTATTACCAATTAGATTTCAGGGTTTTTTTTAAATGTATTTTCCAAGCTTCCTAAACTAACTCTTGATTACTTATTAAATAAATGCTAGAGATGTATTATGACCTTTTTAAGAAAAAAAGCAAATTAAAAAGAATTGAGAGATCAGACAGATCCATCAGTGAAGGATTCCAAGAGAAGTAACATGGGGGAGCATCTGAAGAAACAGCAGGGTTGGCCACTGGGTCCCACCAAAGAGTTTGATTTGGCAGGTGCTCAACTGATGTTAATGTTTCTGCTCTCAGTGAACCACACTTTAAACCACTGATGTGGTAACAGATTAAAAAAAACCCAGACTACTGAGCCAGTTTGGGTTAAAGCTCAGCATTGACACTTTCTAATGGTGTAAATTACTTAATCTCTGAGCTTCAGTTCCTTCACCTGTAAAATGAAAATAATAATGGTACATAATAGTACCTACCCCTTAGGACTGTTAGAATATTTATAACATTTGTCAGACTTTCATCATTCATTTGTAAGTTAAAATGAAATGAGCATGTATAAGAAATTCAGAATAGCATTTATTATGCCACTAATGTTTTATTATTTTAGTAAGAATGCAAATCTAACATTATTCATATTTCATTAATGTCTGATAACAGCTTTAAGATAGCTACCATATTTGGGACCTTACTCATATTTGTTAATTTGTTAACTTTTTCCCCCATTCTTTTGGAATTGCTTGCTATAATGTGATTCAGAACTCTCAAAAGAATTATGTTTACTGAAGGGCAGGGAGTGGATGGGGTAGGAAGAAAGGCCAGTTGAGCACTGGACCCATGAAATGCTGGAGGGTGGCCCAGGGGACAGGGAGCCAGGGAGCTAGACTTTGAAGCCAATGCAAGAAATGGGTAAGGGCTGGTAGACATATCAGGGGCCAGGTGAAGTATTTTACAGGTCAGTGATACGGATCTACTGTCAGAGGAAAGCATCCCCATAGCTAGGATGACTTTAGAATTTCTCATCCAAACTGGGACACTTGGAAAGTGAACAGAGGGAGGTATTATTAATTATTGAAATGGGCCAAAAGGCATACAAGACTTGCAGCCACAGAGATCCCTTTCTTTGATATTAAAATTAATAAATAAAAATTCCTTATTCTTTTCCATTAGTCAGCAAAGTTAATTCTTCTAAGGTTTATATTATTATGGGGAGTTGGGACTCTGATATAGTCCTAGAAAGAAGCATGGTGTAGTTAAAAAAAAAAAAAAAGAGAAACTTGAGAGTGAAAGAGGTCTGGCTTCAGGGTTGACCAAGCCAGAAATGTCTATCCTGTGTCCGTGCATTCTGTAATTTCTGCTGCCACTGATCTTCCTAAGGCTAGGATTACTTAACACAAGAGTTTCTCCTTCTCTGATTTAATGTCAGAAGATGAATAAATTTGGGAAAAGTGTGTGTGTTGTGTAGTGTATGCTTGCGTGCACGTACACATACACAAACACACACATACCCTTTCATTCTATGTTACTTGAAAGAAGAGAAGAAAATCATTCAGGCCCATCCACAAAGACCAGGGAAAAAAAATCCACTGCAATAGACTGATTACTTTCCAGGAGGTAAACATTCTGTAAATGTTTCGAGTAATCGCAGACTGCGTGTGCTTCCAAACTGGAATTAGCCAAGTTAGCCAAGTGCCCCAAAGAGTTTATCACTTGGTTCAGTAGGAAGAGCTAGTGGAATGTACAAAGGGTGTGAAACTAAGCCTACGTGCAAACACTCTAACACAGGCGCACTTTGGGAGGGCAGAAAGGAGAATGGGGAAGTTGTTTCTTCCAGGGATGACTGCAAACATGGTCACTTGATGTCAGGAGTTAAGATGCCCTCAAATACCTTTGAACACTGTATAAGGGAGAATAGGACATCAAGTTATTGTATTAGGCTGTAAGAAATAATTTCATCTTTTCCACCAAAATATTTGTGTTTAATGAATGAGGGAAAATACATATAACAATAAATGCTATCAATTTCCATGGTAGAAGGAATGAAGTGACCCTTTCTCACATTCTAAAAGGATCTACATATAGCACACAATTCCTGTTTCTAGACGCATGATGAAAGATGATCAGCGACTTATATTTAATATATCACATTCAGATACATTTACAGATAGATTTTTTAGACATAAATCTGATTCTATATTTAGAATTAGATGTTAACTTTAGGGCAATAATCAGACCTCAATGGAATAGCTTCAGAAAGCACCAAATCATGAAAAAAATATTCTAGTTTTAACCATACTTTGTTAGAAAAAAGAATCCTTTCTAAAGTGAAGCAGGCAAAGATCTGGAGCAGAAATAATGTAGTGCTTTTTTCTTAATTAGAACTAGGTGTTTACCACATTCCTATTAGAATCCATAATCTACCTCTTGAGAATCACCAAAGAACTAAACCCACCAACATCATTTACACCAGGCTGAATCGAAACAGAACCTCTTCTGCTCAATGTCTGGCTATGAGCTTTTATGAGCCCATTTCATCCTACTTTTTCCCATTTATTCTAGTCTGAACATGCCAGCTTCTGTGGCTTGCTTCCCCCTGCCAGCAGTAATGTCGTAATCTGTCAAGACTGTGACTCCTGCTGAAACATCTCCAGGCTCTTCCCCTAGACACCGCACACCCCACTGCCATATGCAGCAAATCAACTCCACAACACACAGGTTCCTATGTGCTATAAGAAAACAGATGCAATAGGTATGTATCTCACAAGAGTTCTTATACTTTCCTTTTAGCAATAACTTAGTCAAATAAACTTAGTTATTTGGTTCTAGAATCCAGAAACAGACTAAGCACAGGATGTAAGGTATGGTTAAAAAAACATGTATGGCTATGGAGTCCAAATCCATGGGTCACTTCTCTTCTTTTCCAACTATAAATTGTAAATCCAGAGGCAGTATCTCGGAGCCTAATGGCTCTCATTATAAAATGGTGTTGTGATGACTGTAATGTACTTTAAAATACTTAAGTGTAGTGGTATGTGTGTGTGTATATGTGTGTGTGTGATAGAGTTTAATTTGCAACCTGCCTGATTTGAGTTGGCTCTCATAATCTAAAGGTTATAGTAGCTACTTCAAACACTGCAGCTATCTTTGTCTCTGGTCAGCAAAAGAGGCCTTATTAAATAATATAAAGGGTTTTTGAAATGGATTTTCAGTGGCAAATTTTGTGGTGTTCAAATTATATGGATAGGCTAGGTTGCATATATTCTTACATGAACAAATTACATAAAAAACATACCTTTAAGATGGGATTTGGGTTTTAAAAGTCTTGAATCTAGTCACTATTTCAGAAGATTTTGTTACTGAGGCCAATTACAAAAATAAATAACTCTTGCTTCTAAAATAACTGTTGTGTTTGCTACAATCTTTTACACAGCTTTGGGTGGAACTCTTAAAAGAACAGAGTGTTGGATGTTACTGTTTGCTTGACATGATTTAGATTAATTGCATACTTTATGCACTTGTATTTGTATTAGTTCAAAATATACTTCTGTATGTGGCAGCAAGGTTATGAAAGAAGGTACATATAGCCCTAATCCACTCCAATAACTATACACTCCTGCTTTTAAAAACAAAGCAAATAACAATAACCAGCACCAAAAAACAAAAACAAAAACCTTAATGACTATGAATAGCCAAATTTGGCAAAGTCAATTTACAAAAAATATGTAGAAAAGTTAGTTAAATAAAAATATACGTTGCTGGTATATGCCAGAGCTACTGGGTGCATGCGGGCACATGTGTATATATATATATATATATATATATATATATATATATATATATATATATAGTATTTTTTAAGGACAACAGGTGATGTTGTGTACCTGGGACATAGATGATACTAAAAAATTGGTCTGTTCTCACTGAGCAAACCAAACAGGTCACACAGCCAGAATTTTACTGGTACATAGCAGGGTCCCTCATCAAAGCCCTTGAAGAATTTCTCCCTCATGTTGGTTATAGATGAATGATAAGTGATCAGAAACAGGATTCTATTGCAGACGGCACTGACTCTCCCACAAGTGACATCTAATGTAGACTACTGAGGCAGCATCTTTTCATTAACCTGATAACAATAACCTCATCATTCTGTGTCCCAGACTGGCCCAGACAGCCCAACTAGATGATGTACTTTTTATCTCAAGATAAAATATACTGGGATGTAAAAAGATGTAAACTGTGACATCACTAGAAAAAGAAACAAATTGTGACAATATAAAATGTGGGGAGAGGAGTAAAAGTATGGAGTATTAATAGGCAAATGAAGGTTAGTAGCTATCATATAAAGAGACTAACTCTATGATATAGAAGATACACAAAGAACAAGAGAAAGGAATAAGAGCATGCCACCATAAAAATATCAACAAATCATAGAGGAAGATAAACAGAAAGGAAGAAAGGAACAAAAAGAAATTTTAAAAAAACAGTGAGAAAACAGCAAAATGGCAATAATAAGGCCTTATCTATCAATAAGTACTTTAAAGGTAAGTGGATTTAATTATCCAAAAATACAGTTGCTAAATGGATTAAAAAAATCCCAACTGTATGCTGCCTACAAGAAACTCAAATTAGATGAGATCCAAATTAGAGATCCAAAGTGATGGGGTGAGAAAAGCTACTCCAAGTAGTGACCAAATGAGAGCACAGGTGGCTGTACTCAATTTAGACAAAATACACTTTAAGTTAAAAACTGTCACAAAAGATAGAGAAGACTATTACATAATGATAAAGGAGTCAATTCATCAAAGGGATATAACATTATAAATATATTTATACACCAAACATCAAAACACCTAAACATATTAAGCAAATATTAACACAACTGAAGGGAGAAATAGATAGCAGTACAATAATGGCATGAGACTTTAATAACCTACTTTTAACAATGGATAGATTTTCCAGACAGAAAAATCAATATGGAAAGAGTGGATTCAACAGCACTATTGACCAAATGGACTTAACAGATATATACAGACCATTCCCTCTAATAGCAACAAAATGCACCTTCTCCTAAGATGCACATGGAACATTCTATAGGACATATATGTTAGGATACAAAACAAAACGTCTTAGCAAGTTTAGAAGGCTGAAATTCTATTAAGTATTTTTCTAACCACAATGGTATGAGATGGGAAATGAGTAACAGGGGAAAAAATGGAGAACTCATGAATGTAGAAATTAAACAACTCATTCCTGAACAACCATTGCATCAAATAATAAACCAAAAGGGAAATCCAAAAATATCTTGAAATAAAATGGAAGTGCAACATACCAAAGTATACAGGATGCAGCAAAAGCAGTGCTAAGAGGGAAACTTACAGTGATAAACAGCTACATTAATACTAAAGAATGATTTCAAACAACCTAATTTTACAGCTCAAAGAAGTAAAAAAAGAATAAAATAAGCCCAAAATTGGCAAAAGGAAGGAAATAATAAAGATCAAAGCAGAAATAAATAATAGAGAAAAAAAATACAAAATATTTTTAAAATTATGAGTTTTTAAAAGAATAGACAAAATTTACAAACCCTTAGTGAAAAGAATGTATTGAATAAAATTATAAACAAGAGGAGGCATTAATGCTAATACCAAAAAATATAAAGTGCCATAGGAGACCTCTGTGAATAATTATACAGTAATAAATTAGATATTAGAAATGGATAAATTCCCAGAAATATAAAACATAACAAGACTGGATGATGAATAGAATTCTGAACAGACCAATAACAAAGGAAACTGAATCTGTTATTAAAAATTACCCTACTCCCACCTCAAAATAACCCAGGAGCAGATGGCTTCCAAATGAGTTCTACCAAATGTTTAAGGAAGAACTGACACCCATTCTTCTCAACTTTTCCAAAAATTGAAGAGGAAAGACACGTTCAAACTAATTTTATGAGGTGGATCAAATAATGGAATGATACCAAAGCTATATAAGAAACTAGAAGAAAATTACAAGCCAGTTTCCCTTATGAATATAAACATGAGTGCCTCAATAAAAATACTAGGACACTGAGTTCAAAAGCACACTGAGAGGTTCATACAAAATTAAAATTATCAAGTGGGATTTAACCCTGGGTAGCAGGAATGGTTCAACATACACAAATCAATGAATGTGATAAGCCATATTAATAAAATATAAAAGAAACATCATATGAACACCTCAGTAGATGTAGAATATGAATCTGAAAATTCACTTCAGTGGATGCAGAATAGTCAACATCCTTTCATTATAAAAACCATCAACAAATTAGGTATAAAAGGAATGTATCCAAACATAATAGAAGCCATACATGACAAGTGCATAGGTCACAGGTAAATAGCTAAAAGCTATTTCCTCTAAAATCAGTAACAAGACAAGGATGCCCACTATCACCATTTCTATTCAACATAGTAGTGGAAGTCCTATCCAGTGCAATTAGGCAAGAAAAAGAAATAAAACACAACCAAATCAGAAAGCAAGTCTGATGACATATGACATGACTTTTTATGTAGAAACCCCTAAAGATTCCAACCAAAAACTGTTAGAATAAGTGAATTCAGTAAAGTTGTATGATACAAAATCAAACACAAAAATCAGTTGCATTTCTACATACTAGCAATGAATTTTTTAAAAAAGTATTTAAGAAAATCCCATTTATAATACAACTGAAAAGAATAAAATACTTGTGAATATATTCAATCAAGAAGGTGAAAGATGTGTATGCTAAAAACTACAAAATACTGATAAAATAAATTGAAGAATACACAAATAATTGGAAAGATATCCCATATTTGTGGGTTAGAAGAATTAATATTGTTAAAATGTCCATATTACCCAAAGCATTCTACAGATTCAATGCAATCTCTAAAAATGTCAATAGCATTTTTCACAAAAAAAGAAAAAAAACAATCCTAAAATTATGTAGACTCACAGAAGACCCCAAATAACTAAAGCAATCTTAAGGAAAAAGAAACAAAGCTGGAGGCATCACATTTCCTAATTTCAAATTGTATTACAAAGCTATAGTAATCCAAACAGTATGGTACTAGAATAAAAACACGTATCAACCATTAGACTACAACAGAGAACCCAGACATAAACCTAAGCTCTCAGGGTCAATTACTTTTTGTCAAAGTTGCCAAAAATATACAATGGGGAAAGCACAATCTCTTCAATAAATGGGTTGGGAAATCTGGATATTCACATACAAAAGAATAAATTGTACCCCCTATCTTATACCATACACAAAAATCAACTCAAAATGGATTAAAGACTTAAATGTAAGACCCAAACTGTATAACTCCTAGAAGAAAACAAGAAAAAAGCTCCTAGACATTCGTCATGGCAACAATTTTTTAATATAACACCAAAGCACAGGTAACAAAAACAAAAACAAAAATAAACAAGTAACATTACATCAAACTTAAAAACTTCAGCAAAACAAAGGAAACAACAACAACAGAAAGTTAATCTATGTGATGGGACAACATATTTACAAACCGTGTATCTGATAAGGAGTTAATATATCCAAAATACAATTCAAAAGCCAACAAAATAACCCAATTAAATGGACAGAGGATCTGAACAGACATTTCTCCAAAGATGACATACAAATGGTTGACAGGTGTATGAAAGGGTGCTCAATATCCTTAATCAACAGGGATATAAAAATCAAAACCACAATGAAATATCACATCACACCTGTTAAGATGGCTGTTATTAAAAAATGAAAATACAGCAAGTGTAGGCAAGAATGTGGAGAAAAGCGAACCTTCACACAGGTTGATGGGAATGAAAACTGGTGCGACTATACACACATATATATATATGTGTGTGTGTGTATATATTCCACACAATGGACTATTTTTCAGCTGTTAAAAAGAACGAAATCCTGCTGTTTGCTACAAAATGGATAGACGTAGAGGACAGAAGCTATGTGAAAAGAGCCAGATATTAAAAGCCAAATATGTACAATCCCATTTATACGCAGAATCAAAAATGGAATCTTAAACTCCTAGAAACAGAGTTTTACCAATAGCTCAGGGGAAGGGAAATGGGGAAATGCTGGTCAAAGGTACAAAGTTTTAGTCACACAAGATGAATAAATTATGGATAGTTACTATATAGCATAGTGCCTACAGCTAACAATACTTACTGGATACTTAAAATCTGCCAGGTGGGTAAAGTCTTCTGTTAAGACCCACACACAAACTCATGCAAACACAAAATATTAATAACACTAAAGGGATGGAAGGAAACATTTAGGAGTGATGGATATGTCTATGGCCTTGTTGTCAATGACGGTTTCACAGCATATACTTATCCCCAACCTGGAACTGCATACATTAAATATGCATCATTTTTACCTGTCAATCATATCTCAAGTGGTTAAAAGTAAAGACCTGTTGTTACAAGAACACCAAATGTTCACGGCAGAGAGTGGGGAGTTAGGTACACTAACAGGAAATTGCATGCCTTGAAGATCTGCAATCTTCCACCAGGCAACATTTTAGAAAACATCCAAATAACAAACCCTTATTAAACATAGTTAAGGGAACAGATAAAATCTGGTCCTTGCCCTCATCTTAGAACATTTTTATTCTAGTCATGGAAATAAAATCACCATGTATAAATCACTGAACAATATATTTGAAAACACATGAATCAGACACAATATTAGGAAGAGAAAAATAGCCCTCATTAATCAAAGAATATATACAAATTAATTTGTGACAAATGTTTTATGTGGCAGAACTGTTTAGGGAAGATAAAAATTGGTAACAGCAACTAACATTTGCATAGCACTTGCACGTGCATTAATATTCCTTGTCTCGGATTTGGGCAAGCACAGCCAAGGAAGGCTGGGCGGAGGAGGCGGAATTCAAAGGGCTTCCAAGTTCAGTGTGGGCCTGAATATGTCAGGAAGGAACCAACAAAAGCAGTCACAGACTATTTGTCTATCTGGATACAAGCTCAAAAGTAAAAAAACAAAACAAAAACAAAAGAGTACCCAACAATCTTAACTTCACATTTTAATTTTTTCCTCCCCATAAAACAGACTTCAGGAAAGAGCGCTGCCAAAAGTGGATGTATTTTCTGAGAGACGTGGGCTGACCAGCTTTGGAAGAAGGCACTAACAGCGATCTGTGTTCCTGTGATGTGCCCCAGTGTTGCGCTGTGGACTTGCAAAGTGAGACCATCACTGCACATTCAGAGGGCTTTTAGGATCTCAGGTAAGTCCAGATGGTGAGGCTTAGTTTCTTACCTATGAAGAAACCTTTCTCCCCAAAAAAGGATGGAGTTAGACAGAGCCCCAGGGGCCTATTGCCACTGCTTAGCAATAGCATTCGCCAGAGTGACAGAGTTCAACTTGTGGGTAGCTGTGGTATCAGAAATCAGTTCGCATAGTATGGGAAGCAGTGAATCTGAAAATACTTGCTTTGTGAACCTTTAGATCCCTAGGTAGTACATCTTCTCACAACTGAAAACAATTTTCCTGTTTGCTTTCATTTATCTTTAAAAAGTGAATTCTGCCAGCCTGAGAGGTCTTTGATACCTTGGTTCAGGCAGGAATTCAGTAAGGTAGAGATTATTCTTTTCCTCAGAACAGCCAAGTGTCCTAGGGAAAGGCACTTTCCATAACTAGAAAATGACACTCTTCTGGGACCAACGGAGAATTCAGACATAAGTTTGTCTACCCACTCCTTTTGCAGGTAGCAAAGCAGCACCCTGAGAAATCAGAAAGCATCTTTTCCAAGGCCTCAAGACTTCTGCTAAAACAAACATTTATTATGTCACAGACACATATTTCTAAAGCAGACCCTGGTTCTTAAGTTTGCCCAAGGAGGCAAACTCTTGGAATTTGTTGATTTGAGAAGAATCACATGAAATACTGGTACTGTTCATTCATTCATTTTGTTACCTGCTGCTGCCCACTGGCAGACAGACAGCAGTAAACACTAAAAGGTGGAAACATCACTCTCAGAGAAAATGCCAATGGAGTACATCCCACCCAAATTTAGGTTTCCTGCAAATGAGGAAGAGGGTCCTTCCTCTCTTGTTATTTTATTAACAGTAGCACACACTGATTCAGCTTGCAGAATAAAACCACCGTGCTGGGACACAATGATAATTATTATTTACAGAGAGCCTACTGGGTAGCAGGGCCTATTTTAAGTACTTTCCAAATCTTGAAGGCAGTCTGTGTTGGAGGTATTATTATCTGCATTGTAAGAGCTAGACAGAGGGTTCAGATAGTTCAAATCACTTGTCCACAGTCCCTCAGTGTGGCAAAAATCAGTATTTGAATCAGCTATCTGCTTCTGCAACCCTCCCTCCCTAAACAGTGGTCTCTTATCCCCATACACAAGCTCATCCCGACAGTCTCTGAAGTCGGACCTGACCTGACCTCAGAATTACCCGACATTAGACTATGCCCTAATGTGCTGGTCAACAGGCTTCTGATAAATGTTCCCTGCTCTTGGATAAACCAATGTCCCAAATTCTCTAGATCTGTTTCTCTACCTTGTATGTTCTTTATCATTAATGGACTCATTTCAACCTGAACTTTAAGTCTTTCCATTTGCTGCAGATTTTTCCAAAGCAAATAATGCAAAAACCAGAATCAACACAAACTTCCCACTGAAGGTATATATAACTAAGATGTATCCATATATAAGATATATAGATCTATATATCCATAGTGACCCTTGATAGCATTTGTGAGTGTAAAGGCATTTATAGCTCTCTATATATAAGGTGGCCGTATATCTTTGCCTAGAACAGACCTGATTTCATAATCACTGTCCTGGCGTAATTATTAATAGTGCCCCATTTAACTCTCAAGACAGTCTCAGTTTCAATAATTTTGAGATTATCCCAATCGTGCACTATTGAGGCATCATAAATGTGCTTCATAAACAACTTCATTTAATCCTATTTTAATTCTCACGAGTTTGAAAATGAAGTTAACCTTATTCCCGTTATCTAAATGAGTTAAATGAAAATCAGAAGGGTTAAAACATCCGATTCAAAGTCACATGTTTAGTAAATGGAGGCAAAATTCAAAATCAGCTCAGTGTCAAGCAGGCTCCAGGCAGCCTTCTTACTCTGTCCCATTGCTTTCAGACAACAGCTTTCTTAAGAGCCCCTAGAACATCTGCTTGTCTGTCTGCCTGTCCAACAATCAATGCACAGTCTGCCTTTTCCAAAATGGATGTAAGATGGCTCACAATTAGATATAAAATATACCAAGATAACATATATCTAAAAAATAACATAGGGACTTAAAATGGAACCAGATATAACTATAATGTCTCATTATTTAACATACTATTCAATCTTCTGGCCTCACATGAGAGAAAGCTAACCAATTTCTGCACCAAGTATCGGTAAATGGTGAAAAAAATCAACTGCCCAGAAGAGATCCAGCTGTTCCTGAGAGTAAGACCAGAAAGCCACAGACCACTTCGCCTGAAGGGTACAGATAAAAGGGACACTATATCTGATGAACAAAAATCATAACATCCTTACCGAAGACCTGAAAAATTACTACAGATCTCTTTTCTACAGTGCTCTTTGATATTACCTAATGGCACTACTCCAAAGCATGATTCAGAACAGACAGAGTGTGGGGGACGGAGGAGAGACTGATTTTACAGAAAGCTAAAAGAGTACTATTCAGGTATGTCAATGTTGGTTGGGCTCAATCCTGAAGTAGATTCTAGCACATTTAATGGTCTAATTATTTAATGGGTATTCACAGGCAATCATCTATAGATGCTGTTTCATTCAGCTTAATGTCAATAGGTGCCAGGAAGAATATTTGTTTCTCTGTATACCCATTGCCAGAAAATAACTTTGCTGACCATTCTACACGAATCAAAAGGAATACTTTTATTTTTTCATTGCAGCTCTATTTTACAAATGTATCATCCACTCAGTTCATGCTGGAGAGGAAATTTAATACACTGATAAATCAAGAAGCCAGTGATATGGGCAAACTATGATGGTTTTCAAGGAAAAACCTAATAGTCATGCCATATGTTTAGATTTTTATAATGAAAATGATATATGCAGTATTCACCCTAAGAACATGACAGCGTATTTTGTCTCTTAGAGTAACCAAGCAGGGAAATGCGATGTTTCTAATGAACTTCCAATATAATTAATGACGTACCGTTTGAACGTTCAACTATTGCTATTAAACATGCATTTAAAATAATTTGCATTTTCCTTTTTTGCCCTAATGTAGAATTAGAATCGTACACCAATTAGCAATAAATGTTTCATGGAAAAGAAAAGGCTCAAGGTTTTTTCTTCTTTTTCCTTTTTTTCCCCACTGAAATACAGTAGGGATTCTGGCTCTAATCAGTCATTCCTTTCAGATTATTGTCCCCAAAGAGTTTGAAAGTTACAGAAAATTTTGCCTCCTGATCAACTGAACATATTATGATTCTCTCCTATTGTGGCTCCTATATGAAACTTTTTATTAGTATTTATATGATGAAATTCAATGTTAGTTCCAAAAACTTCTGGATGAGTTTATCAATCAAAACAACTGAATGCCAACTGTTGAAAACACCAGAAACTTTCTCAGGTACATATGGGTTTTGGTGTTCTCAAGAGTAGCTTTTGACCACAGAAAAGGCTATTCAGAGCACTACTTTAGTTTCTATTATAAAATTCCATTAAAAAATATATATGCTCTAAACATAGCTCTTCCTTAAATTCTTTAAGTGAATCTTCAGTTTTTTATTTATAAATCTAATAAACGTACTGTTTTTGAGGGTGCTTTGAACAATGTTTGTTTTCATTATAAATGTAGTAAAACATCTTTAAACACTCCATTTATACATTAAGTATTTTTAAATATTTCAATAGTCTTACTGATGGACCTTAGGGAGTACTTAAATTACTGTTAGAATCAAATATCTTTAAATTATAATGTGAAGAAATGCAAAATTTATAAATTTAGTGTTCCAATAATGTTTACAAGCATACTAAGACTCAATTTAAAATCATGGCCCTAAAGTAATTCTTCTAATTACAAATTTGAATAATTAAGTTACAATTGGAGTCACAGGCTAATCTATTTTTTGCATAGTCCAAATATCCTTAAATATTGTAAGTGCAAGTTTTTACAAATCCCTTTTTATATAGATGTTAATACAATGAGATCAATGCTTTCTTTATTTCATGTTAAAGCTTGCTAAGAGTTTATAAATGCACATTCCCAAGGAAATACTTCAGCTCCCACAATGTAATTTTCCAGTGTGCCTTGGGAGTTGATTTCTCAGTGTTCTACATCTCATAAAATAATCAGCAATTCACACTAAGAGGTTGACTGCCTTCTTGACAGTTACTTGTAGGGCAAACTCTGAGTACTACTTATGGTTTTTATGTCAATGACTCTATAACGCAAAAGGGATGGGTTCCAACAACCAAAATTCAAGTTTTACAGCATTATCTCCCCATTCACAACTAAATTAGATATATCTATTGATTGGATTTTGCATTTCTTTGGCCCTTAAGATCCATTTTCAACTTACCTACAAAAAAGGCTCCCTCTCCTTGTATAGATTTTTACACTGTTTCATATATTTAGAAACATTATAATGACATATACAATTGGATTACGGTTCTTACATATGGCTCTGTTTTACTCTTCAGTCTCAACTTCCAAGTCATTCTACCTACAATCTCCAGTTTGCATTAACTGGAGGATTTCTGTATTATCAAGTCAGTCACATTTTAGTTGGCAATTAATTTTTCCAGTCTTCCCCAGAAACGCATGAAACAGATTACCAGAATTTAAGAGTGAAGACAGAATGTTTTCATGTGATTGTGAAGTTATACCATAGTCTCTCTTATTACTGTAGTATTATCAAATACTTACTATCTGCATTAGTATATGGATATTTGTAAGTATTCTTAAATCAATCTTTTTATCATGTTAACACATTCCAAACAAAATTAAGGATCCACCATATCCATGGTGAGATATGAGATAAAAATGGCATGATTTGGAGAAACACCCCTATAATCAAGTAATAAAGCATTTCTTTACCCCCTTTAAATCAATGAACCACATTCTGAAAAACAATACTCCACAATTTTACAGACTTAAAATTCATTAATAATTTTTAAGAAGTTTAGCATGAGCTAATGTAAAAAACAGTCATGAAGTATACTAAAAAAACAAACAAAAATCCCTTTCTCTCTCCCTCTCCCACACACAGACACATCCACAATACAACTTGAACAATAATGACAACGGGCTGATTCCTATACTTTCACTAATAATAGAAAGCATCCTTGCTCTGGGTTTATCATTTTCCAGAGAAAATATTTTAACTCTTACAACATAATTTATATGGTTTTGGTTTTCGTAACGGAACTTGATCTAGTAAAGAACTTTCATGACAGATTTCACGCACCTAACTTGAATATTGGTTTATCATTTCTTACTATGCTCCCTAATGAATGGTGTATGAACCACTTCTAAAGTAGATGTGTCACTGCAATAGATTATCACTGAAGATTTATAGCAAGGGAATAACAATTATGCAAGGAGGAAGAGAATGGAGAAAAATGGTAATTTTATTTCTGGGAAACAGTCCTTATAAGAAGAAATTGTTTCTGTTGTTACACAGCTATTAATTAAAAATAATTTAAAAACTACTCCCTTTATTCCAACATGCCCCCAAACACAAAAATAAAAATATTTTCATTTTGGAGCCATACTAAGTCAACAAGTAATGCCTTTTAAAATCTAAAATTGAACCACTGATTCCTATTAGAACTTCCTACATTTTCACTAAAATGTTACCCAATTTATTTCTATATTTCAGTATTATGGATGAGTGAATACATAAAAATCCATATGAAATTGATTAGATTTACTGTACTGTCAATTCTGTACAATGATTTCATAAGCTCATTAGGCTTTTCAATAAAGGCCAAAATTCTTACTTTCCCAAGCTGAATAATAGATGTCAGTGTTTAGTCCGTGACCTATCAAGGTACATATTCTAATTAATCAATGAAAAAAAATGGTAGTTTAAAAAGCAAAATATCTTCCCAATAAGGTGAGAAGAACAGAATATACTGCAAGCATATGTCACAAATCAGACTTAGAAATCAGAAAAAGAACTTGATAAATACCATTATTTAACTGATGAAGTTTCACTGATATAAATTAGAATATAAGGACAAGTATCAGTGAAAATGGTCCTCTTTATAAACATGAAACCAAGAGATAATTTACATAAATTTACAATAGTATTTTATTTGTATGACCTGTGAATACTGATGGTTTACAAACCAATTAAAAAGATAAAGTAAATGTAAATATACTATCATGAATATTCTATTCATATTCCAGGCTAGTAAAATATTGATCTATTACTAATAGTACTTTTCACAACAAAATTGAGTAAACTGAACTGAGTAAATGATTGTGTTTTTATTGGAGAGATTGGTAGAAATTAGTCCATTTAAACTTGTATAATGAATGGTTTACAAACCATTCATTATTTCTTTCATTGGGAGATAGTTAGGGAGCTTTTTAAATTTTTTTCTTGTATATCACTCCCATCATAAACCAAGAAAGAAATTTTAGAAAATCCCGATAAGGAAATATTATATACAAGACTCAGCATTATATCCTTAACAAATGGTCAGAAGACCAAGATATTTTGAAATGAAATAGGAGATTCCAAGGTACATATGAATGTCACTGACCAGCAAGATCCCTCACTACTGCATTAGATTACCCATCTTACAATTCGATTTTTGCTATTTTTAGAGAAATTTGGCATATCAATGGAAATTTATCAATCAAGTCTTCATGTAAAGAAGACAGCCAATGAAGATAAATTTTAGTTTCAGACTCAGCCTTGGGAATTAGGTAAGTATTCAGTTAAATTACATAAGAATTTATGCACTTAATACCTGCCAACACTATTAATTGTCAAGGATATAATGATGTCTACGACACTGATACTGACCTCCAGAAATCTCACAAATTATTTGTGGATATCCTTTCTGTTTGTTTGTTTAACTATAAACTGTTTACCTGCGTACCAAAGTGAAACATTCTTTATTAGAGTCTCAAGAAATTAATTGTATTTGGTAGTAGAAAAAGCTGCTTTGGTCTTGAAAGTGATTGCAGATCAAAAGTACTCAGGTAGGACAGCCAACTATTTGGTGAATTGAATTGAGAAACTGGAAACCTTTACTCTCATGCAAATATGAATACACAAAATGTGATTTCAGTGCAAGTGAGTTAAGAGATTTGTTATTTAACTGACAAGTGGCCCACTTTTCTGTCTTTCCACCATCAAACACTTTTCCCCTGCTTTTCTTCCACCAAGTAGGTAACATTAATTTCACAGAATTATGCAGTAACCCTGATGTTCTTACCCAAGTGATTCTAGTTAGAATTAAAATATTCACTAGAATGGTAACACTAACAGTAAAAAGGATATGGACTTTTTCAGAACCTTGGACAGCACCACAGAGCTAGAAAGGGGGACTTTCATTAAATAACACAGTGGAAATCATAAGGTTTCCCACATTTTCTGACATATGGAACTGTGTCATAATAATATATTATTTTTTCACAACTGGGAGAATTTTTTAAAACCTATTTGAGAGAGGAATGATGATAAAAATAATAGTAGTACTAGTAGAGTCTTCCTATGTACCTGACACTATTGTAAATATTTTATGTGGATAAGCTTGTTTAGTATTCTCATCAACACTATGATGTAGACTGGCACTGCTTTCCCTCTTTTATAGATAATTACAGTGAGATTAAATAACTTTCCTAAGGTCACAGAGCTAGCAGATTACTGAGTCAGGATTCCAAGCCAGATAGCCTAATTCCAGAAGCCACGTTTTTAATCATTCCTCTGTGATATAATACAGAGGAAAGTTTAAGTTAAAATCAATTATGTTTTAAATATTACATTACATCATAAAGTTCCTTTAAATACTCTACTTAAAATTAATCATAACTTACAAAGAAAATTGTTTACTTTCTTCCATTTAACAAGTGGCCCATGCTGTTTAATTTATTTCAAGAATTATTTATTGTTACTATAATTACTGGAGACAAAGCACAATTTATACACTATTTTTAAATTAAATACACCATTGTATTTGGTTTGAAAACCAAACACACATTATAAAAATGCAGACTAAAACTACAGTATCAAAATAGTACAAAACTGCTTTCATTATCTGAAATTTAGTAGTACTATACTTTATTCATAAATATCCTCTGGTATACAGGTACAATGTTCGTTTTTTATTTCTAAATGATGACATAAGTGAAGTTTTAGGGTACTTTTTTAAAGTTCTTTTTCACAATCTATTATATTTACAGAATCATTATATCCCCCCAAATAAAAGGCCAAAGCAAATATAGTTTTTGATGATTTTTCTTTCTACCATTCTTTGCCAAAAAAACACAAGGTCTTAAATTTTTAAAAGGTAGTTTTAGGGCAAATTCAAACAAAATATTAGACATTGTAGTGACCAAAAAATAAGATCAGTAGTTGTCAAAGGCTGGGGGCCAGGGCAGGAATAGACCACAAAGGGGATATCAAGATTTTGATGTATATGTTCTGTATCTTGATTGTAATAGTGTCAAAACTCATCCAAGAGTACCCACTCAATGGAAGTAGTTTATCTACATAAGCTACACTGTATTATTTGATACCTTGTAGAATGAAACAAATATAGAACAAGTTATGAAACTCATTTCCCCAAGTAATATTTTCAACTTGAAAGGTTTACATAATAATTATGATGATGATAAAATAAAATTCAAGAAGGATATGGATTGAAGACATTAGAGATGTTGTGGCATAAATATCTAAAATGTTGGGATGGACACTGTGAATAACAATTGGGGTTGAACGGACTCACAGGTCTCCAAGTACAGAGATCAAACACTAAGTAATCCTCTGACTATCCACTAGAAATATTCATGTAGGTAAACAGGTCACATGGAACTCCTTACTTTACTACCTTAATTCACTGCTATCTCTGTGAAAAAATCTACAGTTCAAATTTCTGGCACAACACCTTGACTTCTTAAAGACATTAACCCCCATTGCACCTCAGTTCTGCATTATTCAAGAAGGAAGGGACAAAAAGGGGACAAATGCGGCTTTTGAAAAATACAGTCCATATTCAATCTGACATCAACTATATGTTTTATACAATGTAAATGAAGCATAGAATAGCCAACAGATTTTACTTTCATTGTTACCATATTTTCCATTTAGCTAGCAAACTGGGCAAGGAGATGGACTTGTTACAGCTTAGCAACATTTCCTATCGTCTCAATGATTAGTCAATTATCATATTAGATTTCTTTGTAAACTGCCTTCTTTTCTAGTGATTATTTACTGTTTACTTGAAGGCATTGAAGCCTTTAACAGAAAGTAAAAATGGTCAGGAGTGCAGCCACTGTCACCACCCCCCTCCTCATGAGGACTGGTTTCTGTTATTGTTTTCCATTACTGAGCTGCCAACTTCCACAGTACTTCAGTTTTTTTCTTTTTTTTGCCCAAGTTTAGCTAATAAAAAATGGGTAGATGAGTCTTGTGGGTCAAGAGTTCAATATCAACTTGTTAATGAATCTCAGGTATTCATTAAGACACATGGATCTCCCACAATAATTTATAGTGTGTGTGTGATAGTTTCTGAACACCAGTACAGTGTCTTTACATTGCACAACAGAAAGTGTGTCCTGAGAGGGCAGAAGAGAGCCAGGAAAAAGTACTACCCATTATTCTGCAAGAAGCAGATTTGGAAATATCATGCAACATCCTTTTGCGTCCCTCAGAATCATGTCAGTGGTGAGGAAGAAGCCACATGAGCAAGGTTCTCAGCAGAGCAGTGCCTTGGGATTCTGGACCATCCATCTTCAGTTCAACTTGAGAATTACTACATTACATGTTGGGCTTCCGGAAAAGACTTAGAGTGAAAAGAAATGTCAGCTGTTGGAAGTGTTTATAAACTCCAACTCCATGACACCCTCACCAGATCTTCTGCATCAATGAGCTTTAGATGCAGAGGCTCTAAGGTGCCCTGATACAGAAGGCCTGGCGATTTTATTAGTAAGAAAGGGCAAGTATGCCCCAGAAGCTTGCAACTTATAAAAGAGATTTTTCAGAAAAGCCTTATCAAGTTGACTTCATACTGGAGATTATCAGTGAGGCCAAAATGGTCAAAGAGAACCAAAAATGAGTTACTCTGGTCTGGTCAGCATACAAGAAAAGGCAGAGATTCTAGGAGTTTCTCTCAGGATCACAGAGCAGGAAGTATCCTAACTGAAATAATCTGTGATCAACAATTCCTCCCTATATGACCCACATTCCATCACCACTATATCTAATGCCTCGCTACCCATTCTTCAAAGAGCAGTGAAAATCCCTTTGTCTCTCAGGGCTGAGGGTGGACAAAGACATCCCGATCTGTTTGGCATCTGTGCTGTTACAACACATGAGAAATTCTTTGATGATAAAAGCAGTTCAGCGGGTAGAATTTCATACAGCAATAGTCTGAAAAATCTCTCAACTTCTGTTTTCCCATCTGTGTGGATGCTGCCCGAGGTAGCCACATATGGGTTTCTGAGGATGTGTTCACCTGTTTGTACATGCACGTGCACACACGTGCATGTGTGTGTGAACATTCACTAAAAGATGAGAAAGAAGGGACTCTAAGCACAGGTGAAAACTGGCACTGCATCCCAAGCACACCAGTGTCTCTTTACAGGTGATGTCATCTAGCAGGTTTGACAGACTAATTCAAAAGGAAAAACAAAAACAAAACACAAATCTGAATTCTACATACTAGAGCTGGATATCCTTCAATTCTGCCAAAAGCTGTTTTTTGTCAACCCGAGAGGAATAAATTAAGGAAGATGTACTTCACCTTCAGTGGAGCTTAGTGATTGCTAGAATCAACTCGTTCATCACCTTTCATCAGCAAGAAATTTAGTAAATAGTGGCAGAATAGGAGTCGATAAATGTGCGTAAATAATACCCTGGTTTTTACTTGCTGTGCTTTTAATTTGGTAAATAAATACCTTCCACCAGGCCCACACCCTAGAGTCCGTGCGCTGACGTGGATTAAGTACTCCGTTAGTTCTGCAAAACTGAATGCATCTCAGAGGTCTAGCTGACTATAATGGTCCTCGAACATTCAGCCTAAATATCCCTGCTGTTTAATTTCAAACACTAAAAAGGGGCATGTGGGGACAACAAACTCTGAAGTTAAAAATACCACCTTTTTAATAGTCTTAAGTCTGCTCACTGCACCAATAAGAGCTTATGCCTCTGAATTAAGAAATACAAGTATATGGATGACTGTATCAGATCATCACGAGATTTTTTACTAATCATATTGTTAGCCTCAAAACAACTCTCCTGGTTTAACACTGGAAAGGGAAGATACCCACTGTCCTCCTACCTGGTTTCACAAAAGTAAGGCGGGAAGTAGGATGCATAATTATTTTCTAAATGGTGAATTGTATGGTTATTCAGAGGAGGAAAGAAAACCTTCACATAGACTTCTGTTGCTCCTTTATTTTATTTATTTCATCTTTTATGAATCTGTGCTGATCAGATTATATTTAAAGTATCAACACTGAATGCACTGTCCTTGAAGTTCATTTAGAGGATAGGGAAACTTAGGGCCACGTTTTATGAGGCACACTTGAAATAACTCAGAATCACTCAGCCTGGAGAAGAAAAGATGGGGGACTATACTGATGGAAATGAGAGGAGACATAGCTTGAGATCCTTATTTTCAAATACTAGAAGAATGGTCATGTTTGGATGTCCTATAATGCTTAGGAGGGTTGAAGTTACAGAAATAAATATTTCAGTTAAATTAAAGATGAAAATGAGCTGGTTATACATGGCATGGCCTACATTAGGGGGTGGTGAATTTCTATCATTGGTGTTAAAAATAACCTACAAGGGGAAAATGTCAAGATATTCCAGAGGATGTTCAAAAATCATGTCAGGGTTCACCAGATGGCTTTTAGGTTTCTTCCAACCCTGAGAGGGTTAGAAAACAGGTCATTGTACATCACCAAGAAGCAAACCTTCACAAACACAAAGGCTGCTAATCTAGACCCTCTGAAGGGGCCAAGCAGGGGCAGGGCTGGTGGGAAAAAACCCGGATGACTTGGAGAGTAGTAAATAGCAGAAAGTCAATTGGTTCTGAAGGAGAAGAATCAGAGCCCTTGAGAAATGCATTGTCCCTGAGCAAGTCAATCTGACCTTCTGAAGTAAAGTTTTGTTCAAATTTCTATAAACAGTTACTTAACTCACAGGCATGCCATGTAGCTTACCACAATCCGGAAGTGACATGGTATTCTGAGCACAGCAGTGTTTTAACCTGGGGGTCTCTGAGGGTGTACACATCAACAGTTACCACATTTTGTGGCTGGATAAACAGAAGCACCAAGAAGCTAAAACGGTAGCTAAAGGAATAATACTTTAGCCAGAAGCTCAAGTAGAACCTTCTCAGATTTCTGGGTTTTTTTCCTGATTCTGTTTCTGCACAGGAGGTAATAAGCAATGGGTATTTAAGAACAGCAAAAAACACAGAGGGAAGTAAAAAAAAAGCCTTAGCACTCACCTTTGATCAAAGAGAGAGAGTTGGTGTACTTGACCACCCACACCAAAATAAATATCCCATCACTATCCCCAAACCAAGGGTTTAACATTGAGAAAAAGTTAGCAGTGCATGGAATTCACTGCCTAAGTTTCAGCCTCTAGTATGCCAATCCTTTGCTTTTATAATGACAAATTTGTTAAATGCTGAGTTACCTCCTGAAGAGCAGAGTAGGGAGAACTGGAGACACCTGAGGTCTCCACCCACCCTAAGGAGGCTGAACCCAATGTCACCTCAAATGGCCTAGAGAGCTTCATAAATAAATGCTGAGGCCTCACTCCAGGCTTAAGTTAAAACCTCTATGAATGGCATCTTGGAAACCTTATTTTTAAAAAGCTTTACAAATAATTTTGTAGCTCACACAAGAATCACCAGGTTTGATAGTTCATGCCTAGACTGATACCCTAGGTCTGCCTCAACCAATAAGGGAACCATGTGAGGGGAACAATCGCAACGTGGCCAATCCAAACTGCAAAGTATCGTGCATGCATGTAAAAGACATGCCAGATTCCCAAAACTTTAAAAAAAATTGTACAATATTAATTATATGTTCAAAAGATATGTTAGATATATCATGTTAAAATACAGCATTGAGATACCTCCACTTGTGTCTTTTTATGTAATGTGGTAAATAGGAAATTAAAAATCATGTATGTGACCCACAGGTACTGTATTAATTACCTCTGACATTTCTATGGACTTTCACATTTTTCAACAGACGTTTTCCCATCTATTATCTCATTATCCATACAAAACCTCAACAGAAGGGAGTCTCAAGCTCACTCTGAATTATACTCTGCACTAACTTCTTTGAGTTTATAAACCCCTTACTTTACACCTTATAAAATAATCCCTTATTTTATACCTTACCTCACTCCAGCCTCTTTTGAACCCTTTAGTTTCAATTAAAGTCACCAGTAATCATCCCTTATTCTTCGGTAGAAATGATGCTACCCTTAGTTTTCCATCCTTCAGATTTTTTCCAATGACTTTGTCTTCAAAACATGGTGCCTATTGAAAACTATTAACCACAATTACATGTTTAGTGATCAATCATTACTTGCCTAAAGTGGTGTCACCTCAAGGATATGTCAGTTCCCTATTTTTTGTACCCATTCATGGAAACTTTGAGTACCTTTCCAGGTCCATGTGTCTACTAATCAATGGATGGAAAGAATAATTAAGTTACATGGCTTCTAACCTGAAGAAAGCCTTAGGAAGATTACTACTACTGCTCACCTGTAAGGGGCAGTCTACCATCTGGAAAGCAGCTGGCCTGGCAGGGAGGGAGAGGACACTTCAGAGAAAATGTTGTGACATTCAGAAGGCTCCCAGGCAGACGGCATCGGGAGGGCACGGCATGGCCAGCCTGGCTCCTGTGTCTGTGCTCAAAGACACATGTGTTGTGACAGAAGCTCAGGGTGGGGGGTAAGTTCTGAGGAGCTGCCCTGTTCACTACAGTCATCTCCGTTTCTCCCTCACCAGCTCAGCTACAAACACTGTTCTGCACGTGAATGAAGTCGTCTCATGCCATGTATCTGACCACCAAGCCACTGGCTAAACTGCCTTGTGTGTGCTTCTCGAAAGCAAAAGGGTATCTTTCACTTGATGGGACTCAGTACTGGAAGATGAGGGACAAGACCTGGATTCCAGCACCAGTCCTTCAAGTAGTATAACCTGAGACCATTCACTAAGACACGGAGGCCTTGCATCCTCCTCTGTGGGCACTGAGAGCCTCAACTAAAACATTTGCACCTACTGCCACTTGTAACTTATTATGATCACCACACAGTAGACCAAAAGAGGCATAAGCACTGGAGCCAGACTAAGAAATCAGTATTTCTCAATCCCACAGTTCTCCCCATTATTATTATTTCAAGTGATATCGAGCCACATCCAAACTTGTATGCACACAAAGTCAACATTGGTTTTAGTCAAATATCAATAGATAATTCTCTGTGTGCATAAATAGTGACATCTATGGAAAAATGGGACTAGAACATTCATGGGAAGGTCAGTCATCTTTTGTCATTTTGTATCGTGAAAGTAATGCTTCCACTCAGTTGTGCTTGAATTCAGTGCCTGGTCTCCTGCTGGGCATGGCAGTTAAGTTTCTGGCCCTTCACTGACAATGGAAGAATACTGTTTCTCTGGAGGACAGCCAAGCCCTCTCTCACACCAGAACCAATTTATACACTCCCTGCTCAGCAAAACAGAGTAAATGGTCTCCCAGTGAAATCCAGCCCTCTCCAAGTTCTAAGCATATGCATTTTTATTAGCACAATCTTCTGTTTAGCTGTCCCCATAGAGCCCCATTCAGAGTCTGACTGTTGCCATTACCAGACCACACGCGCACAGGGAAGGCGCCACGCTGAGACCGGCTCCTACTGCCGGCCCCTCCGAAAGCTGAAGCGCTGGGCTTCTCGACGCTGGGAGGGGCTCCACAAACCCCAGGCACGATCGGTTAACCACACGCAATCACTTCAGAGTTAAAAGGGCCCAAAAGCCACCGTTGGAGAAATGTTCTACTAATGGCCATGAGGGAGGCAGAAGGTCTATTACCCTGTTCAAAACCGGGGTTTTATCTTGTGTCTTTCACGGGGGCATCCGTGATGATGTACTTATTCAGACAGGCCCACTGCAGACTCTGTGGAGATACACAAGCCGAGTTCAAGTTTTCTTTCTATTTTTTAAAGCTAAATCATGTTAGGAAGAAAAGTTTAGATTAGTCAAAAGTAATCTAAAACTGAAGGCTGGGGTTATTGGGAACACACCCCTACACACACATTACACACACACACACACACACACACATTTGATATATCAATATTTTATGGCTATAAAAATACTTGCTTATAAGAAAATAATGCAATCAGTACTGAAATGTATAAATTTTAACACTAGTTTGTATACAACACTGCTGCCAAATAACAGACGGATGAATTACAAACAATTCCCATTATTAAAGCATAATTTAAAAAGTCTCTAAAAACAGGAGCTATAGCACGGAATCTCTTCAGGGGGGATCTGATATACATTTGCCAACAGTGGAAGTGCCTTCCTGACTTGTGTTCATTCCCCAGTGCCCATAATTCTCTCCACCCTTTCCAGTGCAGTTACTAGGTGAGGTCCTAAGGCCAGTGTCATGCCGACTCCCCCAGCGAGGCTGGCAGAGCAGGAGCAAGTCTCCTCCCCAAGTAAAGGGTGCAGGAGGCTGCACTGTGGCCTGTGCCACGTTAGGTGTGCAGAGAAGTCACACTTGGCCTCCAAATCCACAGCTGTCACATCTATTCCTACTGTGCCTTTGTGAGAAGGACACACACTCAGATTCACATTAGTGTTATAACCTTTCTTGAGAGCAAACGCCAGTTGGGAGGGGTGCAGGGTCGGGGGAATAGTGTTTTGGGGCAAAGTCCCTAAAAGGGGGGAAGGATGTGCAGGAAGAGGGATACACATGGTATAAGAGTAAGGAACACTTTCTACTTTCCCAATTTAACCTAGGCCCAGATTTGCAAAGACAGGCAGTAGAAACCATCCTATAACTTAAGTCACAGTCTCTGGTAGCACTGGAACAAAGGAGTCTCATATCATTACTGACCTGGATCCTAATTGACTTGTCAGACACTTTATACAATGAGGATTTTTATGGCTCTCCCGGGTCCTACCCTTTCTATACTAAGGCATGAACAAAACATACACACTCCCTTCCAATACTCTGCAAGAGCAGCCTCTCCAGAAAAACCCATGGCATTAATGTGCTTAATTAATATGGCATCAGCATGGTTATTTCTCTCACTTACATCTTGAGCTGTAGGCTATTAAGGGAGCAAGGGAAGGGTGGGAAGCACATCTGGCTCCCCAAGAGGGAACTGGAGTCTTTTCAAAGGAACCTGAGTGGCTGTTCTGGAGCTGTGGCTTCCACACACTTCAGACTAATCGTATTCAAATTAATGGTGGTAACAGGCACTACATCCTGAGTTCTGTTTCCATATTTTACATCACAATGCAGCTTCACACAGTACCACACTGGCAACCACCTTTACGAGCAGGCCAGAAAGGCATCTGTGGAGGGGAAATAAATAGGAACAGAAAATGCTCTGTTAGGATGCTCAAGAGAAGTTGCCTAGGAGCGCAAATCTTGTTCTTAAATTTCTAATCAAGAGGACATACAGGAGCTATTCACCAGGTTTGTGAATGCGATTAAATCACAAACATATGAATAAAAACTGTACAGCTTCTACAAGGGGTTCTTTAATTTTAGATTTCATTTAAAAGAAGAGGAAAAGGAAAAAAAAAAAAAAACACTTGCTCAAATGACTCCTCATTAGTTGGCCACAAAGGTGCAAAAGCTTCCTCCCCAGGGGAAGTCCAGTCAGCTGCTTAATTAGTATGACTTGCACACGCAGCATTCTTGCCACACAGAAAGCCACATGCGACCTGTTACCTACGGCAAGGAGGCAGCACTCTTAGGAAGTGCGGGTGTTTAAAAGTAGGTGCAAATGAACCCGTTTTCTGTGACACCCGTGGCTGCATTTTGGGAACCGCATTGAGCTGTGAATTCTTCTACTAACAAGTGATGCTTGAAAATTCCTGGTTGCTTCTGCCACCCGAACAGCATGTCCCCATTTTCAAGTCCCAGCGCCTAGCAGAAGTCAGGTCCTATCCCCTGGATTCTCAGGCTGTTTCCACACAAAACCAATGACAGGATTAACACCTGCCTCTACCATTTTCTCATCCTTCCAAACCCTCAAAACACTTCCCTGATTCAACAGGTTCTAGGAATTGGTACTCAACAGCTTGGACACCACTTCAGAGATACTGTGGAGACAGAGGGCGAGTTCAATGTGCCAGACAGAGTCTGCGGTGAGAATAAGCCTGTCCACCACATTAGTTTTAGGTGGGACATGGTGACACGGATGAGCTACGGAGCACCACGGGGGCGGGGCTTTCCTTCACTGTCCTTCCAATCAACGTCCACCTTTATCTTCTTCCCACCACAATCAGGAACCCTGACCAGACTTTGAATGGCACACTGATGTCCACTGCAACAACAGCAGAGCAAATGCCTTAGCGTCTGTCCAATTCACAGAGGTTCTTAACTGTGTTCAAGAGCCTGCAATGGGGCCTAGAGCATGTGGGAAAGCGGCCCTGCAATGAGGGCTTTAAAATCGTTGTTAATGTACATGGACATGAACAATGATCCATCCAGAACGCTCTCACGTAGCAAGTATGAAGCTAGTTTCCGGCACCTGCAGATGAAGCAGAAATGAAATACTGGCAGCAAAGCTACCGCACTGCTAGGGGCCAGGCTGAGTCTCTGGTAACGGTTGCTCCTTGGGGGTTGTGACATCACGGCTGGCAAACCCAGGGAGGCAAGGGGTTACCATCCTAAAGCGCTGCGATGATTTCTGAACACTACTGGCATGAGCCCTGGGCAGTAAGAGGCCAAAGGAACTGGGCAAAAAATGTTCAATTAAATAAAAGTAATACTTAAAACCAGTTAACTCCAAAGTGGCTCTGTCCCCATCTCTATTTTAAAACTCAGCACCCCCTGGCAGTGGGCTTGGCCTGGCAGGAGGGTATTTCATGGCTTCCCACGAAAAATGGACACACTAATCTGATTTAAACCACATCACTCAGCACCGTGCAGTGGGTTGAATCCTAATATTGGGAGCTGTTAAAATCCTGAAATTGGGAGTCAAAAGTCCCACTGTCTACATTCCACTGATAGACTGTGTGACACAAATTCTTTGCTTTGGATGACGTCACATCTCTGAATCTGGGATAATGATTTTTCTGCTGGTTTTATTAGAAATATGGAAGCAGAAGAGGACAAGCCAGGGTCTCTCTTTTGGTGGCTACCTTTAAAAAGACAAGACTGTCTCCATTTCAACAGGGAAATTTAATAACCAAAATGTGAGTAGATGTCATAGTAAATAAGTCAATGAAAAGACATCATGTTTTAAAAAAAAAATCTCTATGTTTGACCTGTTACTTCAAGCAAATAAGAATAGAGTGCTGTACTGGTTGATTCATTTCATGTTATATTGCTTTTCTGCACACTAACTTTTTTTCAAATGGCTCTGTGGGAGAAAATAAATCACCTGTACAGCCTACTCCTTAGCTACATCAATCCAACTTAAAATGTATATCCAAAGTAATGCCAGTACCCGAACTCATCTTGCCCCACTGAGTCTGTTGTAAAAATCACTCTGCACATCCTTCCTCGACTGAGTTCTGGGTGTTAACTCCAAATAGCAGACCCCATGTTCCAATGGCTTATGTTAAAGAACTCTCACATCGCCAAGTTCCACCTCAATGCTGCGCCTGCTGTCGAATCATGGACGTTAAAAACTATGCAGTTATTGTCATCTGTTATCTGCTGCCTTTCAGAAGAAATTTGCAAGTGAGGCAAAAACTATGTAGCATGTTATCATGAGTAAACCAAGGTCACACATGTTTCTCCCAGTTGGAAAATCACAACAGTTACTGCTAACATATTATGAGAGAGGAAATGTCGTAAACCAAAATACTTGCTAAGACACAATAAAGATAAAGACAGTAAGGCCATGTGTATTTTCTTCACACATTTATCCAATTAGATATTTGTAGGTCATCCTCAACTTTATTTCTTATGATTGACTAATGAGTTTTGATATTTACATTGACCAGGCTTTTACAGATCAACTGCTTGTTTCACAAACATATACAGTGTTTATGAAACACTGAATAAAACAAATGCCAGATTTAAATGTGATCTCAATTAGTCATTTTTAAGTGCAAACAACAAAAAAAACAGTACAGCACGATATGAAACTTAATTTTTTCGGAACTGTCTGCTGCTTTTTTTTAATACTACTCTCCTTTTCGTGCCTGAAATCGGGTTCTCTTTTCCTAAACCAGTGATTCATACAACAGTGTAGCCAGTCGGTGCAATCCCTACACAAAGCCCGTCCTCCTATGGTTATTCTGGACGGACGCTTCTTGGTACGTTGGAATCTTGCATGTTACCAGGTTAACAGCAATAGTAACAGTGATAACAAAAGTTCACTTTGTTCAGTACTTTACAGTTTGCAAGTGCATTCCCAGAGGAAATCAAATCCGGATTTTCAATATAAGCTCATTTATCTTCCTACTCCATTGTGGTTCACTCTTGATGGAAAAAAAAAATTCTGAATCTTAGGATGTTTACAGGGTTCACAGTCGGAAGGTAGGGGGCATAGGGCCCTCATAACTGTTGATGTACCTTCTGAAATACCTACTGCTTATGGTGTTAAAGAAAGTGGACACAAACATCAGGAAAGGAGCACACACCGCTGACACCTGGAAATTTGAAGTAACAGCCTACAAAACCCTCCCTCAGCAAGTGAGAGGGTGCTCAGGCACCCTCCATGGACAATGTCTAAGAGAAGCACACAGCAGCCTAGATGAAAAGCTGTAAGAGGCAGAACATTCAAGAAACCGGAGTGATTACTTTGGGAGGTAGAAGAAAGCTAAGTGAACAAGAGCAAAGAGAGACACGCTGTCCTCTCTAACCTTGAATAGATATTAAATCATTCATGATGTGCATTTATTGCTTATTTAATACATAAATAAAATTGACAAGGAAAAAAAAAGCCAGATGGTATGTGTTGTCAAAGAGGGCCTGGGAATTCACTTTCCAACTCTGACGTCACATCAGAATCACCAGATTATGTTGGGTCATTTGGCTATTAATTTAGAAAAAAGAGAAAAAGCAAGGTCCCGAGGCTTGTCAGACCATGAACATATATAACTGAGGTCAATTACAAATTTACAAACAAAACTAACAATACAAACTCTTAGCAGGAAATCTATTAATACTTTTCATAATAAAATTGGGAGAGGCAAATTTTCTAAGTGGAATCTCATAAATAATTTTGTTTTAATATCATCACCTAGGTCCCAGACTGCCACTTCTCCAAACAAAACCCCAGTTCAGTGGCTCTGATCTAGCCATGGGTACCCTGAGAAAACTCCCTGGATAATTTGGATTCACACTCCTCCTTGAGTTCTGTTAAGCATTGTGACAGTTATTAGAGAATATTTTCTAATAAATCACAGGAGAGAAAGATGAGTATTGGTGTTCAAAGACCAACGCATATGTCCATGTTCACTACTAAAACTAGAAAGGAGATCAAGTTTACTAGGATTTGGAAAACTACACCTAAAAAGAGAAGAACTAGGAATAACTGAAACAACCAGTGTTGTGGAACAGAGAATTTCTTCATGGTCTGCTGTAAAGCCTCCCACCATGTTGGAGTCTGCATCAGTCCGTGGTAAAATGTGACAGAACAATGTATTGTATTTTTCAAGACGCTCAACTTCCTCTGAAGTTTTCTTCAACTTCCTCTGAAATTATAGACTTTTTAATGTGTTGGTTCTTAAATCTCCCTTTTTAAAAATGAAATTATCCTGATAGTATGTCAAATCTTTTGTTTTCATTGGGGAGTTTCAGGTTGGTAAATACAGAGTTGGAAGACCTATATTAGACTCACAGCTGGACTGGCTTGAGGGTTTTTTTTTTAAATAAGGCAAACTAAGATCGTAAGAAGAGTCTATTCAAGGTAGAAAAACAAGGCTAATGTTTGAGAAGGGTAGGATCTCACGTGTTAGAACTGCAAGACAGCAAATTAATTGCCATAAAGTTTAAACCGTAATAACATCGAAATCCTGCACTAAAGCAAAGACCATAAATATTCAAGAGGATATGAAGCAGACATAAGGCACAGTTCCTGCCTTTGAGTGACTTAGAATCACAATTTCATCAGGAGTTCTTGGATCTCTTCAAAATTCCCACGTGAATCTTTCTGTAGAACTTCCAGGAAGATTAAAATAATAGACCTGGAGGGAAACTGAGCTAGTAGGATCAATTAATGCTACAATATGTGTACCTCAACCTTAACAGCATTTAAAACAACCTGAGGAGCTTTATAAACAAGCAACGCACTATAGTTGGGGCCCATTGCAATCAAGAATTTGAAGATGGCTCTAGGATCCGTGCGTTTTGTGTTTTTTTTCCCCAAAGCTCTCGAGATCATTCTGATGTGCAGCCAGCATTATGATCCATTCATGTGGAGTCTATACCCTTTGAAATTCTGTACAGGAAATTTGTAGACCTATTCTTCTAGGGGAATAAAAAGCTCCTCTCTGCTACCAATTTAAGAGATGGATTAAAGTAGCTTCTCTTTCCTTCACTTTTTGTGATTTCTTAGGCCAGCCACACTAATTTCACATGGCATTTGAAAAGATCTTAGCCATTTCTTTAAGCTGGATGGATGACTTGAGGAATCTGAAATAAGTATTTTTGGCTTCGCACACCATTACAAGTTCCCTGGGTGAGGAGACCTTTCATCAAGTTCAAACTGTCTATCTTTTCATTCTGTCACGTGACTTAATGACAGCAGAGAGTCAAAGGGTGGTCATCACCCTCGCCATGCCTGCCACCACCACCATCCTCATCGTCATCACCACGCGTGCTTTTCACACCTGTCAGCAGTACAGGGGTGCTGTTATTTTTACATTCAGAATGATTCAGAAAAAGCTCTTGGTACCATCAAGCTTCTGGCTATATTCTTAATGAGTCTGAGAGGGGAGGAAAGAAACAGCTGAATTGTTTTTTGTTTGCTTTTTATTTTTTTGCAAAGCCTGTTAAAGCTCTAGTTTCCAGATGTCCATCTATACTTTGCCTAAGCCTGCAAAGAGGGGTGGGGGGTGGGGATCACAACCCCTCCTTAGGACCCCTGAGAGGGGTACCTTTGGAAATCTAAGGTGGAGGGACACGGAACATAGCGAATGCTGATTCATTCTGCACTGACAGCATGATGTAATTCGTGGTTGTTCTTCAAAGTAAACAAAACAATACTAGCCAATTTTGTATGCAGCTCCCAGCATTAATCCACTATGTGGTGCAATCGCAGCCACTCATTATAAATAAGAAACCACCATACCTGTGAAATTCAATAGAACCAGGTCATTTCATAGGCTGAAAAGGAACCCAGTGAGGCCCACACATTATAAAGTGTCTCTCTTTAGGTTGCAAACCTGCCTTCTCTCAACAGTTTTTCTGCAGCTCTCAATGGAGTCAGAGATCAGTTCTGTTCCTGGATTACTAGGCGTGGGAGTTGGAACAAACACCCAACTGGTTGTGCATGATAAAGAGGAGCGCGGCCAAAGCAGTTTCCCAGACCAGATAACAAGCAGACTACTCAGCAGGAAGGGCTCATCAGAACAGTGAGCTGAAGGGCAAATCTACCAGGCCCTGTCTTACTGTATTTCCTCTGCATACGGCTCCGGCTCTGGGTGCTTTCTTTATCTGCACCAATTCAGATTTCTACTCCTAAAAGGAAGTATGTTACATTAAAGAGGATTACACCATGGCAGGGAGAGGTTCAGTGTTCTACCTGAGGTCACCAAGAACCCCAAGGTACTGGGATTAGAAGTCAGAACTTCCTGACTGTGGTTCATGTTTTTCTCTCGCTGCACACAAAAAGCAAAGGACCTGCACAAGGTAAACAGGGAGCCTCCTAAGCCCAAGAGAACATCTCTAGAGGTTTGGCCAAATCATTTCTTTTTACCTAACTCAATAGTGCTTATATTTTTAGCATCAGATCAGAAATGCCAGCACCACTAATCTGAGCAGAACACTTTATCCCTATTACTGTCAGTGTGGACAATAAGGTTATTCCTAATGGGTGCCCGCTGGAGGGGTCTAAAAATAGGCCAAGTGGCAGGAGCTCAGGGAACCCAACAGCCAGTACTGCATTCCAGATACACCGGAAGCATTTACACCGAAGTAGACGTGAAGGAGAACACCAGAAACTTACCAGAGGCAGTTTAAAACAGCATTTAAAACCACCAATAAATATGCCAATAAATAACAGAGGGATCAAAAAAAAATGATGAGAAACGAGGTAAAAAGATAGTGTGGAACAAACTGTTTTCAATAAAAGATGTTCTGTTCATTCAGAAACACCACCCCTCTCTCTCTTTAATATCTGCCTTGTCCTCACAGGGATAGGACAAGACCTCAAGTGACATATGAGCTATTCTTTTGTTTTGTTACTGTTGTTTTTGGATTCATTTTTAGAATATTTTTAAAAATCAAAGTACATAAAATATAATGCACAAATCTGTACACATGTGTATACATGCATCTAATCATCAGCCAGATAAAGATACCAAACATTTGAACCTTTTTCTCTTTACCTATTTTGCCCATAACTCCCCTCCACAGCAACCACCAATCTGTTTTCTGTTTATAAGTCTATTTCTGTTTTGTTTGTTCATTTGTTTATATCCCACACATAAGTGAAATCATAAGGTTTTTCTCTTCTCTAACTTATTTCATGTCATTCTTTCATTTTGAATAGAACCATTCCAAACAGATAAGAAACACTTAATCCATTCAGACAAGGTACGCATAGGAAACACTTTTTAAAATAAAATGCCAAGAACCAGTGTACATACTTACAGATATACCTTGGTAAACAAAGCCAACACAGTCCTTGCCCTTCAAAGATTTCCATTAGAGAGGAGGAAATGAGAAAATAAATAAATGCATATGTAATACAATTCCAGTGCTATTTATGAGAATTAAAGAAAACAAAGTCGGCGAATGGAATCCGAAGTGACAGGAGCTGAGTTTACAGGTGAGGTGACGAGGGGGGACTTCTCTATAGGTGACATTTGACCTGAGATCTAAATGAGAAACATTTTGTTCACTCATTGTTGGTGAACAACCTGACCGGTGTCTAACCATGTGCCCCGCACTGGTCCAGGTACCCAGTACCCGCCAGGAAGCCTCTGCTCCCTTAAGCATGATGAAGCGGTGGGAAGGAAACGAGATCATTCTGTGACTCTGAAATTAGGGAAAATATTTGTAGTTTTCTACACAGCACATCCGATTTATGTTTGTGGTTTTCTTGTTTCTTCCCAAGATATCAAGAAAATCCAGTTCACTTATTTAAGGCATCACATAGCCAACAGGTTTAAGGAGTTTAACTGGCAAACATCAGGATGGCCTCGCATCTATTCTGAAATAACCGGCGATATTTTACTCCAAGGTAAAAACAAACCACCTTTGGAAGCACATCCACCTGTGTGGATGCTCAGTGCGCCAGGGACGCAGAGGCTGGGATACCACGGTCCTGCCCAGGAAGCCTCGTGAAACTAAACTGACACCTAGTTTTCAACGATCTCTCTCTCAAGCTTGCATTTTCCACCTGGATTGCAGGAATAACATAATAATAACAATACTGATTTTGGAGGTTTAGCTATTAATGAGGGCTTCTTACTACAGGGGAGGGGCCTCAGGCTCTCCTCCCCTCAAACCAAATACTGAAGCTCAGATAAAGTCCAGTCCCATTTCTCAGCAGAGTGCACAAAGGAAATACAAACCACAGTTCCCAAAGAAACAGACTCCAGCTTAAGGAAAATCGGAAAAAGCAGTCATCTGGAGCTTTGTCCTAAGAATCAGGAAATGGGAGCTCTATTTACGCTTCGGGAACAATTGGTTGTGCAAGTTATGTCACCCCTCTGAGGCAGGTTTCTCATCATTGCATTAATGAATCTCTCAAATGTCTCTGTAGAATCCAGTTCAACCTGAGCAGCTCTGCTTTCACGATTTGACTGTATTTCTGGGTAAGATTTCATTTGAAACATGTGTCCTGATAAAAAATTTGGAAGACCCCTGGAAGAGATATTGTCTGAAGCCTCTTTCTACCCCACAAGACTGAGGTTCCGAATACCTCCCAGACCTTTAGTGGTGGCAGAGCAAGGCCGAGGAGCCAGGGAGGAGTGGGGCGTCGGGGAAGAAAGTCTTCATAAGAAAAACAAACTTGGACCCTATTTACAAAACCACTTGTTACCTTCTCTTTTTCAAAGGGAAAAGGTACAACTATGGTGTTACCAAAACTTTACTTTTTGACAACTGAGCCGAGTAACCACTGCACTGAGTTCCCCAAAGGCTTCTTTTGCCTCTTTTCAAAAAAAAAAAAAAGTGTGTAGTTTCTGTTACCCCTGAAGGTTTCTCTTGCTTAAAGCATATGAGGAGAAAAGGAAAAATCAATACTGTATTTTGTTAAGCTGCTGCTTTATCTAATAAACATTTGCTGAATGCTTACTATATACCAGATGCTAGTTGCCCTTGGGAGTTAACTAGATTTTCTCAAGAAAGGGCATAATCCCCAATTAAACATAAATCCAAAACGCATGCTCTTGGATTCAAATACTCATTATTGTTAAAATGTCAATTCTCCTCAATTTTATTTATAGATTCAACAAAATCCCAAACCCAGCAACTTTTTGGCAGACACACACATGCTGAATCTAAAATGTATATGGAAAAAGCAAAGGCACTATTTGTCAACAATTCTGGAGGACAAAGTTGGAGGACATGTGACCCAGTTGCAAGACCTACTCTAAGATGACGATAATCACAAGAATGCAGTACCAGTGGGACAGAGACATGGACCAACTGGACACAAAGGAGAACCAAGAAACAGAATTACACAATCAAAAACACCCGACTTTTGACAAAGTACAAAGGCAATTCAATGGAGAAAAGATAGTGTTTCAGAAAATGGCACTTTAAGCAGTAGGAAATTCTATGTAGAAAACATCAAACTTAAATACATATATTATACTTCATACTAAAACCACCTCAAAATGGTTTATAGATCTACATGCAAAAATATAAAACTATAATCTGAAGAGCAAAGAGAAGATTCATATGGCAGTGGGTCTCGTGATGCTGGTTCTGATGTTAGATATGACATCAAAAGCATGATCATAAAAGAAAAACTTGATAAATCAAGCTTTGTTAAAAATTAAGAATTTCTGCTCTGCTAAACACAGAGCTAAGCCACAGCCTGGGAGAAAACGTTTTCAAATCACATCCAGTAAACAAACAAGCAAAAACTGTATTCAGAATACATGTATTTAGAGCTGTCAAAATTCAACAAAAAAATACAAAAATCCCAATTTAAAAATGGACAAAAGACTTGAACACACACATCACCAAAGATACAACATGTGTCAGATAAGCATATTAAAATATTCTCAACATAATCTATTAGGAAAACAAATTAAAACCATAATGAGATACCTATTAGAAAGCTAAAGTTAAAACAAAAAAAGCAACAGCTGACAATACCGAACATAGGGAGGAACTAGAACTCTCATACACCACTGGTAGAGACGCAAAACAGTACAGGCAGTTTGGAAAACCGTTTGGAATTTTTTTTTAAATAAAGGCAATGGATACTTATCATATAATCTAGTACTCCCATTCCTAGATTTTTATCCAAGAAAAATGAACTTATGGCCACACAAAACCCTGTGTGAGAATTTTTAGTATCTTTATGCATAATTGTCCCTACTGTGCACAATTCAAATATCTTTCAACTGGTTACCAGACAAACCATAGTGCATCTGCACAATGGAAAGCTACTCAGAAATAAAAAATAAACTTCTAGCACATTCACCAACCCGGGCAAAACACAAAGGCATCAGGGCCAGTGAAAAAAACTAAACTTCAAAGTCTTCACACTCTGTTTACCAGGTCTGTTGGCAAGTGCAGACCTGTGGGGCTCCGCAGTTGCGAGCAGCTAAAGGTGGAGGGAATGTTCAACTGCCAAGTGGTGGCCAGAAGGAAATCCTTGGCTGGTAACAGCACTGCTCTGCATCTTGAATATGATGGAGATTACGTGCCTCTATGCAATTGTCAGGATTCAGGGAACTCTACACTTTATTGCTTGTAAATAAAAAATATATTTCAAGAAACTTAAATACAGGGGTATATGTGTGTAGATACAGATCTCTCTATCTCTATTTTTAGCTCGATGTCTACCTCCCTACTTATATAAATGTTCAGTTACACTGTGGGAATTTTGAAATCTTGCACAGGAATATGAGTTTTCAATTGTGTTGGCACTGAAGTGTGCACTAGTTTTGCACACACTTCGATTTAATACAGGAAACACTGCTGTTGGTTTACATTTTGTTCCACTGTTAATTAACATTAACACATTTTAGCCATGCTCTGACAGCCACGTAAAGAAACAACCAAACTGTAGTAGAAAGCGGGGTCACTGTGGCTAAATGTCCAGATTTGGCTCCCCACGTAACTGCAGTGTAACAGTGGGACAAAAATCTCACACCCACATGCGTGTGCTTAAGCGTGCATGTGGTCACTCCAACGGACTTTCACATTGTGTCTTTTTCTTTTCACCTGATGTGAGTTAACATCCTATTGGAAGTAAAATAAGAATGTTTTACTCCTGGCTTGTCGTTTGTACATAATTAAAACAAAACAGGAAGGAATTCTTAGAAACACAAGCAATTACAAAGAGGGAAGGAGGATGAAATAGCTCTGCAATGTTTAAATGCTGAGTGAACTAAAAAAAAATGGAAAATTATTGTATGTGGACATATTTAAAATTCATCATTTTGGCTTCTTAAAAATACATTTTAAAAATATTTTTATTAAATGTACCTGTCTGAAATGATATGAATGATCAAAAACTTTCTTGGACAGAGAGCTGATCCCAAATGACTGAAAAGTAGAGCAATAACTATAATTTAGTTTCCCATTTTAAAGGCTATATTTGTATCATGTGATTTTTGGGATTTTCCCTTGGAAAGTGATCAAATTTAGTGTCTCATGTTTGTGTACAGTGTGTGTGTATGTGTATGTGTGCATTCACATACCTGAAAGTATATCACTAGACAGTCAAAAACTTTATGTTCAAAAATATTACTATGAAGTGTTTTTCACATACATGTAATATGTATATTTTAATCATATACATACCCAAATTCACATGTGGTAATTTATAAAAAACATGTGCATACATAAAATATTCCATATATATGTAATTCTAGATATGTAAGTTTGTGGTGCAATGAAAATAAAACTAGAATACAAGACTAATACTCCAGGAGATTATAATGCTAACTGCCATCAACTTTAGCTGTGGGACTTTGGACACTTGCTTTTCCTTTACCTTCAATTTCCTAAATCTAAAAAGTCATTTCAAGTTCTAAAATTCTGTCTCAAATTTCTGCGGCAGTGCCTCGAGGGAACATGACCTCCTCCTGTTTCTTTTTCCTACCTGGCCTCTCAGTACCAAATTCTCTCTGGGAAATACACTCTCTGAAGCTGAGATTGGTAGTGTCCTGACTCTTCAAATGTTTTTGGACCAAATGACTCTTCACACTGATCTTTCAGGATGAGCGCAGTGAGACTGGGATAAAACAGTGTCTTGGAAAATTAAGGCAGCCACGTTTGATCATGGTAAAGTCCTTGCAAAGCAATATTATTCATCATTCTTAAGAATATGTGTAACTTACCAATACCTCAGTATGCAATGGAAAAACATTAAGGTTTATCAATTCTTGTCATCTTTCGATATGGGGTTGAACTTACACCACTGGAAAAGATTCAGTTGTTATTTTTTTAAGAAATAAAAGGTTCACATCATAAGTTACTATCTCTAGTCTATCTTGTTTGAGGCACTATTGCACCATCATGCCTGGAATATCAAAAAACAGAAGAGGTAAAATGTCACCAAAAATATCACCGAAATATTTCTACTCCATAATTCATTTAACTTAGTATTATGTTAATAAACAGAATTCTAAAAACATTTAACTTTGCATTTCCCTTCCTTTTAGCCCATTTAAATCTGTAAACCTAGAATGCAGCTAAATCTTTTGAATTATATATGTCAGGATTCTAAATTCACCAAATTACACTCATGCAGCTATTATTTTTGCATACTCCAGTTTAGCACACCAAAAGGAAATACATAGTCATATGTAATAATATTATTCTACAGCAACGAAGTGCTAAAAGCTGGTCAGACTTGTAACTAGAAGTTGAAAATTAGAAAATGAATCAACTGTGATAATGTGATTTCAGGACCTTAAAAAAAAAAGATGTGAATAGAGAACATCGACTTTTGAAAACAGTGTGACATGAGGGGGAACCTTCACTACCAAATGAATATGCACTTTCATGAAAACAAAGAATGTGCAGAAAAGGAACCCTTACGCACTGCTGGTGGGATTGTAAATTGGAATAGTCACTAGGAAAACTGTAAGGAATTCGTAGGATCCTGAAGAAAGTATAAGATTAAGCAAACAAACAAACTCACTCATATAAAGGAGATTAGAGTTGTGGACACCAGAGCTGGATGGTGGACAAAGGGGAATTGGGTGAAAGCGGTCAAAGGTACCAACTTCTAGTTTACAAGACAAGTAAGTACGGGGGTGTCACGTACAGCATGACAACTATAGTTAATGCTGTTCTATGATGTATAGGAAAATGTGAGAAAAGTAAATCCTAAGAGTTTTCACCATAAGGAGAAGATTTTATTTCCTTTTCTTTCTTTTATTTTTATTGTGTCCACATGGAATGAATGTTAGCAGAACCTACTGGAGCAATCATTTCACAATAGATGAAAATCGAACTATCATGCTAGAACACCTTAAACTTATATAATGACATGTCAATTATTTTCCAATAAAACTGGGGGAAAAAAGGATACCTGGAAAATCTGGCTAAAATGCAGATTCCAATTTAATACTGTTCTGGGGTGGGGCCCCAGCATCTGCATTTTCAAGAATCTCCCAGGTGATATCAACTCTGCTGGTCTCAGGTCATATATTAGGAGCAAAAGTATGGACAACATTTGAAACCTAGTCTTCCAACTCCAAGTACCCAAGAACCTTGCTCCCTTTATAATTCTTATTAATTTCTTCTCTTTCTTCTCAAACTCACTGCTGGGCATCAGGAAGGTTGTGCCCACCTCAAATATGAGACTCCATTTTGAACGGCTCTCTTGATATTTACTATTTTATTCCTAAACCATTAAGAGGCCTATTCTTCCAGAAATTTCTAACCATGTTGGGCAAATGCTTTCTTTTACCCCATTTCCTCATATTCTTGTATTTCTCATGGACTTAACAGAAGTTACCATTTATTAGAATGACTGTCTGCTTTTGATACCAGGAGTCTATAGGGACTTCACCCCCTCTGACAGGCTGCCTCAGGCCCCCAGGGAGGCACGCTGGGGAAGGGAACACCATGAGCGTGACGTCAGCCTAACAGAACAAGGGAGGGCAGCACATGGCAACACCCACGCTGTGATCTCCACACAAGCAAACCAGATGGCTGGCATGGGATGAGATGTGGTGGGGGAACTAGAAAGACATCACAGAAGAGAACAGAGGGAAGGGTGGGCAGGGGCGCCCAGATCAGGGTCCGAGCATTCTGCCCCGCCAGGAGGGACTGAGTTATCTTGGTCTCGTCATTTGGAAGACAGCTGAAGACAGTGGTGATTATCCTTCTAAAACAATCCTACACATCAGTAGCAGAATTTTCTTCTTGTAGCTGAATCCAGGTAGCAAGGTATTTACACTTCCCTCTAATTTAGGTACCTCTCAGCAGCCCACACCCCCAGTGCCTAGTTCAGTGTCTTCCATGCAACAGACACCACAAGGCAGCTCTTGGAATGGTGAAGCCTGTAGTTCTAAGGAGAAGGCTTCAGGCTGGAAGCAGAAGCGCCCTCTTCCAGTGTCCTGACTGCCCAGAAGAGGCAGTAACACAGAGATGTTAACACAGCTTCTTCACTGAGGACGTGACCTGAACAGTTTTTACAACTGTGACACGGTGATAGGGGACTGCTAGTAAGCAAGCGTCAGTAAAAGGTGAGAGTATTACAAACGGCGAATGCTTTCACTTCCATGATTTACATACTGAAATGTAGTAAAAACAGGTGACAGGGAACAGAAACAGCAAAAAGTGGCACATGTTAACCCATGTACTCCCTGCCTCCCAGGACTTGATAATCCTGTCTTGCAGTGACCTAGCAGGATCTGTCCTTGACACTACAGGGAGATCTATGAGGGAAAATGAATCTTTATGCAGGTGTGGCTTTCTAAGAGCAACCAGTAGAAGTGAACACCAGGCCATTAGAATCCAAGAAGGCTACAAATATGGAGAAATCCCTCAATGAACTAAGGGCAGGATAGAATAATTTGAGGGGTATCAAACTGACCCTAACCCCCAGTCTCAAACTCTCCTTATTCTTTTGGGGCTAGTAAAGGAGGAGAAGGATAATAGTCAGAAGAGCAAGTAGTAGTGAAAAAGGCAGAGGAATCAGACTGCCAGTGGAGAATCCTAATGCCTTGCCCATTTGGAAGGCCAGGATGAGACACCAGGATCTGAGAGCTGAACTGCTCAAGTTGGTGGCTGGCCCAAGGAAACCAATCTTAGTGTCTCATGAGAACAAACAGTTTGCATAAATTTCAAATTCCTATATAAGAGGACAGGAAATAATGACAAACATATCAGATAATGATTCAGTTTTCTGTAAGTCACTCAACACTGCATAAACAGACCAAACTCTTTGCAGGTTAGATTTTAATATTCAGAAATGCGGGGCCTTTCAATGACCCACACGGAGCAAGAATGATGGAGCAGAAAAGCAATTACACCAAGACTGAGCATAGTGCATACGGGTATGCGAGCAAACGAATCCTTTCCAGGTTAACTGCATTATTTACAAGGCCAAATTAAAATCAATATTTCTTGCATTTCACTAAGAGTATACAGTCCAGTAGTTGAAAGTAAGCATAAAGAATGGCAGTATTTGCACAAGACAATGCCAACTCTGCTGGTTTCTTTTGAAGGTTTCTAAAAGTGTCTTGGCCGTATAGCTTCATCCAAAGCGGTCTTCGAGAAAGCCCGCAAGCATTAGACATGTTTTCTTTTTCATCTATTATTTTAGAGTGTGAGCTCAGGTGGCGATCTCAGCCTGCACAGGGATTTAGAAGCATCTCCCCATTCTATCCAGTGGCCACTGCACCACCTTTCATTAGGTACAGAGAAGAATGCAGCTGGAATAAGCCATGTCCCCTCCCCTCTTGCAATTTAAGAAAACCTTTGACTGTGTGGAGGCTTAAACCAGAGATGAGCAAGCAGGCGTGGGGTGTCCTTCTCATCTCGGAACCTCCGTGCACATACTTCACTCCAAGCTTCTTTTCCTCATTTTCTTTTTTTTAGCTTCACCTTTATCATGCTTCTGGGGACTTTGTTCATTTTAAATTATGAGTATTTAATCTTCTTTTATAAGAGGGGTCTAGCTGGCCTGGGCTGATATTCCTAAAATTATATAATCCCAGTGTGTATTTTTGGAAGTCAAAGAGAATATGATGTACAGAAGATGCAATATTCGTGCCAATGTATTAGTGAGACGGACTGCTGTCTGGGGACTCTATTGCCAATGAATAGATGTCAGATGCCAGTTACACACATGGCCCCTGCCCCGCATGCCACATGACCTGGCCCGACAAGTAGCTCTGAAGGACAGGCGACTGAGGCAGCTACAAACTTCCTAATCCCACTTCTCCTCCCTTTCCCCAGCCAGTGAACTGAATGGGGAGGGCTTGTAAACGATGGCAGTCAATTTTAAGTGGGTGGAGAGAGAGTGATGGCACAATAGCTGAAAAACTTTGTCAAATATATTATTTTCATTAAGTAACCTAGGACGTTTTCATCAACTACTCAAATAACACCTGTGTTGGTAAAAATAAATGCACCATGCTGGTCTTTGTTGCTCTAAGGCATGGAGGAAAACAGGACAGATGAACGCAGGGTTTTGCTTTATTAACCAAAAAGTGAAATCTACATCTATGGTTAGGCCTACAAGGGAAAGTTTCAGTGAAGGAGAAAGTGTCCTTGGTAACAAAATCTATCTTAATTATCATTAGTACTATAAGCCAGACAACGGATAGCGTGATTGTTAAGCACAGTGGTAAAGTATTTAGTGTCTGAATTCAGATACTAGCTTCAAATATTTCACCAGAATGCATGAACGTGGACACCCAAAATGGACATCTTAAAGGTAAATTTATTGCAAATGCGTTTGAATTTTAAAATTAATGTTCCCAGTGTGTTAGGATTTTTTTTTCTTCCCAAAACAAAATCTCAACTGAAAGCATCTTAAACTACAAGGACATATATTACCACACACGCAGAAGTGTTGGGGGGCAGCTTCCAAGACTGGTCCAACTGCCCAAAGATGTCATTAAAGAACCACCTCTTTCCTTTTTTCCACTTGGCCACCACCAGGCTTGGCTTTTGATGGTTGAAAGAGGGCTGCCATTGCTCCAGGCATCACATCCTTATTAACTTTACCCAAAGGCAGAAAATGGCAGTTTATTCACACAAAACTGTTTTCATGAAGGGAACATTTCCAGGAATTCCCAAGCTAACTATACTCAAACCTTACTGCCAGACTCCCTCTCAGGTTCCATTTGCCTATTTCCTGTCCTCTAGGGCTTCAGACGAAGTGAGATTGCATCTTTCAGCTCTTGGAGCTGAAGAGAGCTCTGCTGGCAAAGAGGAACCCTAGTGGGTAGGCCAACCGTGTCCACGCCCAGCTTTCACAATTAAAATTCAAACTGTTGTACTGAATTAAAATCGATGAAAAGCCATTCTTCTGTAATTAAAGCAGTCTCGATTCCAATTCTCAATTTTTTTCTTATCCCTTAAAGAGACACAGATGTTAAGTATACTAAGTTTTGACATATGTATGCATGTAAATTTGTGATGCCCAGATGTAGAAATCAGCATATAAACAAATTTCCAAAGACAGTGGAAAATACGTGGCTTGAAAAGTGATATGCAAACCCTTCACTTTGGGTTGAATCTGAAGCAAAATAAAAGCTCTCACTCTTGAGAGAGTATGTTATCAGAACAGCAGGATTGACAGCAGTTGAACCAAAGTTTGAATTCTACCCACAATTTGCAGACCGATTTGACTTGTTTTTTAGCTTTTGAAGAAAAAAAGGCAGCTTTGTCTGGCTCACCACCCAAAGGGTCCCCCTAGCATTTTGAGTAAGTACACTGCTTGTCACAGAAACCTGTTTTGTGGTTTGCCGCCTCCAGATTGGTGCAAATTCGTAGGGGGAGATGAATTAAATTGATGAAAAATATTTTTTTATTGAGTTCTCTGTTTTTTAAAAAAAAAAAAAGGTAATGAAATCTGGAGCATGCCCATTTAATTTAAAATCCACACAAATCACTAGCAAACCAGTACGCCTGAGAGTTTTTGCAGAGGTGAAACGTTCCAACACAAAACCAGATTAATTCTTTATATATTCAGTATGACAGCGAATGAAAGATAAACCCGGGAATTTAATGAAGAGCTTCCCAAATACAACTTCAGTTGGGAAAAAAAAATAAAGTAAATAGAAAGAAGAAGAGACAGATAAAAAAATGCCTCTGTGGAAGCACTGCTATGATCTAATTATGAATTTAGGGGCTATTTGTAGAGTGCCCCTGGCACTGCTGGATGCTGGCTATATTGCCCATGAACTTGTGAGATTTCACAGTACGGTGAGGGTAAACGATGTTACATAAGCAATCACATAACTTAGCATGCAACTGATAATTATGAGATGAGTAGTAAGGAGGAAGTGACCGGCTGCCAGACACAGGATATCAGGATGCAGTTTAGAAGGAAGGAGTTGAGAGAGGGCTCTGAAGGGAAGGATCCATTAGCAGGATGACATTTCCAAGGTGAGGCCTGTTGACCTGGAATAAGTGTAAGTAACACCTCTTTTTACTCTAAAAAGTGCCCTAGTTTGGATGATAAATTGAAAAACGTGAGCTTCAAGTAAAGCTCTCAGCAATCAAGAGGTGCTAGGCAAACAGTGAGAAAGAAACCCTAGTGTCCCTGGTGTGAGCATGAGCCCGTTGGAAACCTGAGGATGGAGCCAGCTTGGTGAACCTGAAGAAATCGGAGCAACTGTGCGGCTGCACACAGAGGGAATGGCCCCAGACAGGGGGGTGCTGCTGTCACACAACAGGCTCCAGGGTTCACCTGAGGAACAATGTGAGGTGAAGGAGTGATATCATTCAGTTTTAAGGTCAAAGTAACAGTCTCGGGCTGCTGTGGCATAAGGATGAGCACAAGGCAAATGCTGAGCAGAGAAGCCAGTCTGAAGGCCACCGAGATAGATGGGTGGCTTGACTAGGGTACAGCAAGGGACAGAGAAACTGGGAGTGGGGGGGACTCCAGATGTATTTTAGATGCAGAGAAGACAGAACTAGGTAGAAGGCTGTTGGGGTGAGAGAGCAGGGGAAAAAATCACCTACTAAGTGTTCAGCAAGACGTTAGGTACAGAGTGTCCAAGAAGCACCTGCTGTGCATAAACTTTCAACATTTCTGGTAAACAAGTTGAGAAATTTTAAGTTGATACGCAGTTTGGGTATAAAAAGGCTGACATGGCAGGCCACAGTGTTATGCTTTAAAAGGCCTGTTTACAAAGTTGGCCCTTAACTGGCCTCTGAGAATTTTGATTTCAAGAGGGCTTCTGCCATTCCCAGAACTGATGAGTACGGCTCATGGTGACTAACATGCTTATGTAAAAACGTGTTTAAGCTCAACACCTACTTATGGGACTCTGGGATTCTGGTTCATGCCAGGCAGACTTACCAGCCCTCGATAAAATTCCAGGGCACTGAGTCTCTAATAAACTTCCCTGACTGGTCACACTGCACGTGCACTGTTGTAATTTGTTTCTGGGGCAGGAAGTGCTTCCTGTGTGACTCTCCTGGGAGAGAACCCTGTACTGGCTTATGCCCGGCTTGTCCTGACCCTCTGCTGACTGGTCTGTACCTTTCACTGAGACACATCATGACTGAGAGAGTCTGATTATATGCTGAGTCCTGTGAGACCCCCTAGTGAACCGCCAGACCTTAGGGTGGCCTTTGAGGACTCCTGACACAATGATCAAATGCCAAAATGCAGATTTCCGAACTAAGACAGAATAGAGGATAAAGAAGGGAGAGTGGACGATGTCAGATAAATAGTTCAGAGAGATGACTTCCGGGGCTGCTTAGTCTAATAAATACTAAATGCTGAGTGCTCTCTGCACTCCTATTTACATGGCTCATGCTCCCGAGCTCTTCCTGTCCTCCTCAGAGAGCTCAAGTCATCACACCATATGAAGAATTACTGCTAACAAGATTTTCTTGACGTTCACCTTAAGTTTCCCAGTGTTCCTGGGCCCTGACTCTACTGGGCAAGAGTCAAGTTTAAATTCTGCAGCTGTGGGCCGCACAGAACGCTTGGGGACAGGTGACAAAAGTTAGAGACTGGGACTTGCTGAGTCTGAGGAAAATAATGTCAGGGACTGAGGAAGTGCCTGCGGATTTTTCTCTGAATAAGAGACGCTTTCTTACCTTGCCAAAATACAGAATTAACCATTGCCTACCTCTTTGGGATGGAAGGGAACTGGCACTAAACATAGAGATGGGAATTTTGAGCAGGTTTGGGTGACGGCATGTTGATTACTCATGGCCTCCCAAGCATTTGAAATAATGTACTCTCTAGTATTAAATCTAAAAACAAGTTCCTCCGAGAAAATCTTTTTGAAATACAAAATAAAAGTTCTAGCAATATAGGCAAAAGAGAATCCATATAAACTTCAGGATAATTGCTAACACTGACTTCACTCCACAGTCTCTTCTGGCATTTTTTCTTTTTAATGGTGGTGAAAAGGCTGCTCAAATGAATGTTCTCCTTTATCAGATCTGCAAATACATTTGACCTTGAACAACACAGGTTTGGACTGCGTGGATCCACTCACATGCAGATTTTTTTTCAATAGATACACTGAAAATTTTTTCAGAGACGTGCAACAATTTGAAAAAAAATTTTCTCTAGCTTTACTGCAAGAATGCAGTATATAATACATATAACATATAAAATATGTGTTAATCGATCACTGATGTTATCAGTAAGACTACTGGTCAACAATAGGCTACTAGTAATTAAGTTGTGGGGGGGGGGGGTCAAAAGTTGTATGTGTGTTTTCGTGCAGAGGGCCAGTGCCCCAACCTCTGTGTTGCTCAAAGGGCAGCTGCACCTTATTTAGATAAATCCTCTATTTTTGATAGCTACATCCCTAGGAGAAACATTTCTCTCTTCATGTTTATGATCAAATAGTATTATTAACTGTCCAAATATGTAAGTTACAGTGCTGCGTGTTAGCCAAAAGCAATACAAATAGAACTAGTCCTTGTTCTTTAAGATTTTAACACTGGCCCATAGACTGCTGCTTTGAGTAGAAGGTCTTCCTTCCAACCTGAGGTCCCAGAGTGCTCAATATACATCGCCAGCGTAACGTCCCCCCGGGTCTATGAAGACAGAAGAGCCTGATGTTTTTATTTTTACAAACAGAACTCCTAACGCCCTTGAAAGGGAAAACAAATAAATACTTGCCCTGAAAGGTGAGGCCAGCTGAGGGGTTTCCATGGCCCCCTCCGTGCATTCATCTGGTAAATGTGTTAGGCAGCAAGTGCCCGGTTCCCGGCTATGTTCTGGAGATTTTATAAAAAGACTATTAAACCCACTTTACATTATCCTTGAAGTAAAGACTGTGCCTTGTGCCTTTCTCACTACTAACAGGACCTGATAATGACAAAATTTCTTGCAGTAAGAGAAAATACTACCTCTTCATGTTTGCATAGAAACTCCCTGTTGCCTTGACGTTCATGCCATCTGGCTGACCCAGAAGCTGGCCTTAGTGTGTCCCCCCCCCTCCCCCCCCTTTTTTTTTTTTGGTAGTATTATCTTGTAGTTTATGGATTTTTTGTTCAGTTTTAATGAACTGTGTTATATTCACCAGTCTTCATTTTTCTTTTTTTATACAGTAAAAATAAATGCCGATCATAAATTTCAGATTATCCAGATATACAGAAAGTAGTGAAAGTCCCAACCAGTCTACTTCTACTGTTAATTTGTAAGTATATACTCCCATAGCCACTTTCTCTGCATAAACACAGTTTTTTGACTATTACTTAAAATAAAATGTATACATACAGAAGTGCACACATCATTAGCACACAAGCCCTCTGTACAGTCATACCTCCGTAACTAGTTCCCAGATGAAGAAACATACATATGGTGCACACTGGATCTACTGAGCTGCGACTCTCCGCGTCAGCATATGCGCACTCACACGGCAACGCTCTCACAAATCATATCACTGTACTTGATGGGCATTTAGGGACTTCCCAATTTTTCATCAAGTGAAGAATCACATAATAATATTCTTAGACATATAACTTTCTTCTGCTTGGGAAGAACTACTCTCGTGATGCACACCTTGTTTTTCCCATGACAGAGTACTTAGACAGTTCGCTAAAATATACATCATTTCAGCTCCTAGGGCTGATAAAAGCGAGAGACCACACAGAAGAAAGGAAGACGAGAGAGAGAGAAGGAAGAGGAAGAGGAGGAGAGGGTGAGGAGGAGGTGGAGGAGACGGGATGGAAAAGAATCCCCGTCCCAGCTCTGTCTTGGTTCCGTCCTTTCTTTTAGCCACACGAAAGTTTAAACCAGAGATCATCCTGATATAAGTTCTATGGTGGGTTATTCCATCTAATTCAAAACTACCCTAGGAAAAGGCCTTCCTGACAGTTCCACGGCAAGTTCTCTCCCCTTTCCCTAAAACATGCTTCCGAGGAGCCACGAGAAGTGGGGAGGAGGTGTGAGGCTTGGTGACAATCCCTTCCGTGGCTGAGGGGCCTCATGGTTATGGGAGAGAAGGAGGAGAGGCTCTCTTGAGTTCCCGGGGCTTTTCACACTCAGCATCTGAAGCAGGACGCTCACGATCAGGTGAGTCACCAGTCCTTGCCACACGTTGCCGACTCTGCCGCTGACGTCTTTCATTTGCTGAGTACTATTTGCAGCGTGGCTGAAAGGAGGATTCCTAACTTATGAGAAGCATTACTGAGAATGATCTATATGACAGTGTGATATAACAAGCTAAACGCAAGTCGTTTCTTAGCAAAGATTTTTGAAATAGCATTATGTCAAGGCAGTCACTACATTACAGAGAATAAAAAGTAGAATGAGGTATTCAGATATTCAGTTTTATTTGCATAATCATCTCAAGTAGGTCTACTACATCCTCTGTGGGCTAACTAGCATACAAAGAATAGAAAGGTACTTTTCTTAAAAAAATAGAAAAAAAAATAATTTGAAGAATAAAATAGGTGGGTGTTATCAAATTGATCCCACTACATCCATATTATTACATGAATGTGAAGCTCTATAATTTTTGCTTTTTATGCAGATAAATAAATGGTCTAAGAATTACCAAAGAATGATCTGCACCACGAGCTCATTCTGGTGGCCAAAGTTGCAGAGGACCAAGGTTTTCCAATTTCTGAGGACTCCATCTCCCACACAGTAGAACAATAATGGAACCCCCCATCCCTCAAGATGTCCTCATCCTGATCCCCAGAACCTGCAAATATTACTACTTTACATGGCAAAAGGAACTTTGTAGATGTGACCCTGCAAAGGGACAAATATCTTGGATTATCCCAGTGGACCTAAAGAAGTCAATAAAGGTCCTTAAAAATGGAAGAGGGAGAAGAATGATCAGAAAGAAAACTTTGCTGACTTTCAAGATGTAAGAAAGAGGCCACTAGCTAAGGTGTGTGGTCAACCTCTAGAAGCTAGAAAGTTCAAGCAAACAGATTTTTCCCGAGAGAAGCTCCAGAAAGGAATACAGCCCTACAGTCACCATCAACTGAGCCCAGTGCGACCCATGTTGGCATTCTTATCTATAGAACTGCAAACTAACAAGCCTGTGTTGTTTTAAGTGACTAAAATTCTGGCACTCTATTGATACCTATCACTTTTCCATGCTTAAGTTTCAGAACTGAAGCCCTCACACACTCCAGTTCCTGTAGTAAGGGATACAGGAACCAAGCCAAAGGAAATATTTGGGGATATTTGGTCTCTGCAAGATAACACTGTAAACCAAGTAATACAGGTGACTTACCAGCAAGACTGCAGCTTGCTCCCCATTAGCCTCCAGGCCCCGATCTCACTGTGCCCTCCCAACCCAGTTTTATGCCAGGCACCATCCAATCCTAACCAGAACCTCACCTGATGAGACCTCAGATGCACCCGCCTAGGCTTCTTACAGACAGCCTCCCTCATTTTCCTCCTTTTATGAGCTGAGACTCCCCAAGTTGATACTCTTCCCTACTGCAAGGAACCACTATACTTTCTTGGTTCTACCAACAGTTTTTCCTATTCTGGGGAAGCCAACACACACCATGGGATATTTCTTCCATCAACAAGACTGAAAATGTCTTTATGGGGCTGTGAAGGCAAAGGCACGTGGACTCGGAAGGTACTCTTAACCCTAAGCTGAGAAGAGAAACTCAACAGTGGAATTACAGAAATGCAACTGTACACTGAATGAAGTGCACATTTTTTCATTTGCTTGTTTTTTTTTTTTAACGATACACCCAAATTTTAGATGTTTTCTGTTTGTGATGTTGGGATGGTCCATCTCCACAAAAATCATTTGCTGGGTTTATGCTACAAAGAACTGAAGAACTCAACCTGGAGCTGGGGAATAAGGAAGAGGAAGACCCCTGTGTGAGGCTTCCTGGGGAAACATAGAAGGTGGCTTCTGCCCCATTCATGACTGTGTGTCTCACAACATTAAGGCTGAACAAACGTCTCACTAACAGACTCAGGTCCAACCACAATGCCCTTATCAAAACTGTTGCCCCTACATGGAAGTCATATGCCATCCTTCCTGCCTCCTCCAACATTTCTTCCCTCCATTATGTGCCTGGTTGCCAGTGGCAGACAATAGGGCCAAGGCTCAGGCTCACCCAAGCTCCAGCTTCACACAAAATGGAAAGGTTCAGAGCCTGCCTTAACGCACTTTGACATCGTTGCTCAAAGCCAACTGCCTCTCTGCACATGCCATTTTTTTGTTCTTGTTTTTATTGATTTTTTAACTCTCGCAGAACAAGCATAGTAGGTGGGTGCATCAGTTTAAACTTGAGAGGACAAAGAAGAGTCATAAGCCATTATATTCAAATTATAGCTGTCACTTGAAACTGGGTTTTTCTAGTAAACATGAGCATTTAATCCACAAAGAGGAACTAATGAGATATTTGAAAATGGAATCCACACATCCATAAATTTAGAGAGACTGGCTAGGTTTAATGAAACGCCAGAGTATTATCAATGAACAAGAAAAACATTTATTTGGAGTATTTACTTAACAACAAAAAAGCACTTTTTTTTTTCTAAAAAACGTTTTATAGTAGTTCATTTAATTTTATCCCTACAAGATTTTTCTTCTCAAGAATTTTCTCTTCAGAATTTTTTTCTTTTATTGTAGCCAACAATGAGACAGTTTTATTAAAAGAACCTTATGAAAAATGAGCATTGCCATCAACGATGATAACATTAGCAAATGATAATGATCAGGATGGCAGTGACTACTACTCATGGAGGATTCACTATGCATGCAGCTTTTGAAACCTGTTTTAAGTTAATGCTCTTAAAGGGTAGGTATGACAAGTAGGTATCTTCTCTTAATAGGCAACGATGATTATGATTATGTGGCCATAACAGTATCTGGACATCCATGTACATATTCTTTCTCATTTCCTTTAACTCCTCTTGGCTTCTAGACATTGCTCCACAAGACTGACTTTTTTTATCAGTCAGAACATTAACTGCTAGAATTCCATTAAGGAGGTGAACTGTGGTTGCAAGGTATTTTCCAGGCTTAGTAATATCTATTACTGCAAAGTATTTTCCAGGCTTAGTAATATCTATTTCATCATGTAAAGAAACAAAAGGCAAGTTATTTGGAGAGCTCTAATATTCTTTTCTGTTATAAAACAAGAAGGGGAAGAACGCTGGGGGAGGCTTGCAGGTTAAACAGTGGCCATTGGAGTTCTCTTAATACAGTCATGGTCTGGTGGCATTTTCAGAGTGCAAGTCCTGGGTTAGCTCTTCACCCCGCAAGGTGTGGGCCGGCAACCACAGTAGGGGCATCACCGTGGCTTCTGAGAAATGCAGAGTCCCAGATACCCACCCCCCATTTTAACAAGGTGCCCGAATGATGTGCATGCACATTAGAAGTTGAGAGCAACGACCTAGTTTTTTTTTTCTTTTACAGCTTGAAAAACCATCAATAACAGGAATCAAGAATAATGCAGGGCTTCTCATTCCCAGTTATCTCTGAGACACCAGGGCAGAATATGACCTATATAATAAGAACTCCAGAAACGGACCCAAAGCTTCTGTATTTTTAGAGAAAGTTTCACAAAGGTAGTTCTGATGTGTAGAAGTCAATGTTGAAAACCACAGGTAAAAGTTTAAAGAACCCGATTTCCACCCAGTTAAGAAATCACTATGCACACCCACTCCCAAACGTTCCTCAGTCTACTTGTTAACTCTGAAGTTCATGAAAGAAACATAAAAAGCAAACACAATGAATGGATTCAGTTAGAGGAACAGCTTCATTCAGTTCAAGAGTTGCTGCAGCCTTTTGAAAAAAGGTCTTACTCATTTGTACTGAGCTGGGAAATCTTAGGCTTTCCACATGGGAGATGTATTTTTTCATTTCTATATGTTGACTCCTTTATCAATGTCCAGCTTTTACCCTGTAGATAACTGAATCAAATACATTCTGGAAAAAATCAGTACCTCTAAGTCAAAAATCAGACAAAGAAACAAAAGAAAACGGCCATTTAGAAAAATAGTGCGTAAGAATCTTGGTAACATGGACTCTTCTTTGTCCGTCTTTATACCTACTGCACTGAGCATGGGGATTACACAGAAAGAACGTCTGTGTGCAAAGGAATGACGAAACACATGCCTCTGCACTGGCATTTGTACCAACTGTACCAAAAACTGCAATTACCCCATGAACTTCCCAAGCCCCTTACCTGCAGGAACTCACCATCCCTTCACGAGCCGTTGCTGCGAAACTACACGGTATTCTGATTTACACCCCTGAAGCCGTGAAAACAAGGAAACACACAGCCTTTATAACATACGCTGAACATGCTCAAAGAAAGGTGGACAGAAGACTTGAAGACCCCGTGCTCATCAATTTTGGGAAAAGGAGCCAGTTTAAAGAGTCTGGATTTGATTCCATTTTCAAATCTTCCCTCTTAATAAAAAACCAATTCCTGAACAGGACTCAAGGAAACCCCTCTTTGGTATCATTCCTGACCCATCCTGGCCCTTGTCTCATGTTTGTGTGCTGCTCGTTAGGGAATCCGGTATTATTTCCCTATTTCACTCCTTCCCCCATCAAAGCCTGCTTCCAGCAAAGAACCAGAGAGCACTCGTTTACACGGCAACACCAAATACACGGATCTCCTCTTCCAAAATCATTTTCATTGTCAGTCCTACTTAAATTAATAAGTGATTTGTATTGCATACTTACTAGGTTCTAGGCACTGTCTCTAAACATATGTACTCACAAAACCTGTTAAGATGGATAATACAAGGATCACTCCCTCATCCTGGGAACTAAAGAAAAGCCGACCCCATACCAGGGAAGACTCCTAAGGCCCCAAAATTGGTTTCATTACCTCTAGTCTCAAAATGGCCACCAGGGAAAACTAAAACTTCCTAACACTGTAATACCATGTTAATTATGTTAGAAGTTAAACATCTGGCCTCTGCATTCCTGCTAATAGATAAGCGAGAGTGTTTGTCCTTCCCCTAATTTCCTTCAGAGCCATGATGTATGTCAGGTCGGCCCCCTCTTTTCTTTGCATCATAAATCTGACTGGAATGAAATGTACTGGTGGAAGCTCTGTCTCTCCGGCCTGTCTCCACCAGGGCGTACAACCTCTGCAGGACTCAGGCCCTCTGGACGCACCTCCTACCTACCCACAGGAGGTACATCTTCCCAGGCTTATGGGTGCTGAGTTCGGCTCAAATAAAACTCTGTCTTTATTTTCAAGGTGCTTTTGACACCCCCCCTGCCCATAAAGACACTAAAGACCCAAGAGATTAGTGATAGAATCCGGACAGGAGTACCACCTTTCTGAATAAGCCCACCCGCCATCTCAGAGAGACCTAGGTGTCATCTTACCTAGGCTACAAGCACGCTCCAGAGGACACGTTAGCAAGCCACAAGCCCACCTTTTCCCTGACACCTCCCCTCAAAATGCCCGCCAAAATACCTGGCCTTAAAAAGTCTCTTAGCCTGTAAGAGCCACCTCCTTTGTTCTGCCGGCCCTCTCAGGTTTAGCAATGAACCTGCTTAGACCGTGGAGTTCGCATCTCTTTTCCTTTCAGTTCGGAAGCTGTCCACAGCTGCTCAGCCACCACACCCCCTGGCTGGGATTCATACGCAGACAGTCAGCTCAAGGGTCTCACACTGGATCGCAATTGTTTGTCTCTCTACTATCTTTTATTTACTGAAAGCATTCATGGGACATTAAAGAACTTGGCAGTATTAGCAGACAGAAGTATTTTGAGCAGGTAAAGGAAGCAATTTGGAGACCGGAAGAAAAAGGGCTTATCGATGACAATGGCTTGGGTCTGAGGTTCTCCAATGTCAGTGTGACTCAGACTGACCGGGGTAGCCTGGCAATCTGCATTTCAAGCAAGTACCTAGATGCTTATGCTACCACTGTGGGGGTGGAGGGGTGGTTTCTGTCCCACCGTCTATTTGCAAATCACAGTAATAGTACCTTCTAAGTTGTGAAGGAAAAAGAAAAGCCATCCCTGTCCACTCCTTTTCTACCAGAGCTTTCAAAGGAAAGCTAAACTCAAATTGTCCCCTTCTCAGAGTCACAGAAGTTGCCTCTGCTTCTGTTCAAATTTAATGTGAAAGCCTCCTGCACGCCACTTTTGGTAACAAATAACCCAGGACACTCTTCAATGCCATTTCTTCAATTATATTTTCTTTACTGCTCAAACAAGATAAATGAAGGGAATCCAAACAATTTTTCATAGGTCAGAGATACAGTGCACCTGATCTAGCCAGAGTCTGGTTAACAATACAGCAATAGCTCTTCTAAAATTATAACCTAGACATTTTTCTCCCTCCTCAGGCTTTTAGTCGATTTCCCTTTCACAGCACTGAGTGTCCTTTTACAAAAAAAATAATTAACAGAAGAAATCACTCAATCTTCCAGCTAAAAAACAATGAGGTACTGTTGTTAAAAAGGAAAGCAATTGATTTGTAGGCTCTGGGGGTTGAGTGATTTCCTTATTTAAACTGTGTATGCGTGTGCTGTCCCTCTAAGATATGTACCATATTTCTGCTCTTAGTTAACAATTTTACTAATTCCCTATTGGAAAGTCCGTCTTTAATAAGACACACAATGCTCTTAAAAAGTTTGGGATAAAAACAGCTTGAAAATCAGTGATAGCTGACTTTATTATCCTTCTTCCCCTTGGAAATTTTTACTGTAAAAGAAAAAGAAACTGGGGAGAAAGAGGTAAAAAAATAAATAAATTAGGCATGAGTGTTGACATTTCAAATAGAGAATAATCTTCTGTATAATTTTGTAGTGTACAATTTCCATGCTACAAGACATGCCTAAGAACTAAATTAATAAATGAACCAATTATAGACAGCACTGAATCACAGCTGGAAGTGAAACTGAGACAGTGTATTATAACCAAATACAAAATTGCTGCTTGCATATGGTTAGAGATATCTGACATTATATAGAAACATGAGAAAAATTTTCAGCTGGAAAGAAGATACCCTCCTTTCTGTTAGCTAAGTATCTGCATAAATCTGGAGGACACCTACTGTTGTCTTTGTTGAGATAAGGCAGAAGGATGTGAACACAAAGGGACTAGTGTGACCCTAACAGAATAACCATCCCCACTGAAAAACTGGTGGCATGTAGGTTTCAGGTGGTGCAAGAATTCTTTACGAGGAGATACAAGGGTTTGTGTGCAGAATGACAGCTTGAACAAATCAAAAGAAATTCAGCACTGGGGAAGATCAATACCTTATCACCTGTATCATGTAAAAGTGAACTGAACCAAGAACCAGAAACTCAACTGTAAGGAACAATCCCCAGGCTGGCAGACAGGGAAGGGGTACATGAGAGTAAAAGAGACCTCTCTCATCTTAATTTCTGTGATTTCACAGCACCAGCAAAGCCAAGGGAATTTCACTAAGGAAGCTCTATGCTGTGGGCAGCGGACTTCTTGCCAAGGTTCCCCTGACTTAACATTGGTATTTTCAGAATGCCATTGGGGCAGGTTTCCAACCCACGGCCTGGAGGATGTAGACTTTATTCAGCCCCTCTGCTGCAGTGTCCCCATACAGGGCTCCCACGTAACTCACAGCCCTTCCACGCAGACTCCAGGGCTAAATCCCACTCCTTCCCGGGTGCCTAGACATCCCAACCTGCTGCCAGACTGCTGTCAACTCAGAGCCCTAAAAATGTAAACGTTTAATCAGAAACTCCAGGCTGCATGTATGGTAGGTAGATAAACCTTCTTCTTAGAGGGCAAATATCTTCACTCAGCCTGTCAAGTTAAAAAATGAGACTGAAATAAACTGCAACATTTGCCTCCTAATTCATTAGCACAATCTATAAATTTGGGTCAATTATGCACCTCTTTCTTCTCTCCGTCCCAGATCCGGTTTGTGCAGCTGCCACCATCTGTAACTCTGAGGCGGCCCAAAGCCCTTAGGGGAAGCTGTCTTATTCAAAAGCAAAGTTCCACCAAATAAATGGGCATTAACAACAGAAGGCAGCTTTAGAGAGTTGACTTGTCAGCATGGGCTTGAAAGACACAAACTACTTACAAGTTAAATGGGGAAGAAGAGAGAAACTGGAACTGAAGGCAAGGAGTGTTTGAAGGCATATATATGAATGCACCCACATTTACAGTGCACTGATGTATCAAACCAAGGATCCACTAGGCTCCTATTCTAGGATTCCGACCTATTCTAACCACTGTGTGAAAGAGAGTTAATTTGCAGATACACTATAATATTCTCAGATCATACTACTGCAAGCATTGGCTTGTTACTGCTGCCACACACATATGTGCAACGGACTGAGCTTCACTAATGCAATGAAAGACATTTCAATTACAAAACAAGGTTGCAGTGTACAACTTATTTTGACTCCTGCCACTTCAGCCTCAGTTGCTACTTCTTCCTCTGCCCAACCATGTTCCTGCTGCCCACGTTCTCTCCCCTGAGATGCTCTTTAAGTACTTAACTATCCTTTAAGCCCTTGTGGAAAGAGCTTTTTTTCTGGAAACCTCTCAGAAAATGTCCGTTTTTCCTTTATTCACTCAAAGGAATGGGTATATAATCATCTAATGTTGACGGCGCTTTTCAACCTGCCCTGCAATTTTCATTCCCTCCACAGGAGTGTGGGCTCAAGGGCATGATCTGATTACCATAATATGTATACACATTTTCCTAACCTTTAACTAGGACATTTAACTGGAACACTTGTTCATGAAAGGTGATGCAGGAAATGGCACAGATTCATGAAAGCAACACACGGTTTGAAACAAAAGGCACAGGTTCCAGCCACAGCTCTGGTTTTATGAGCAGCAAGCTGCCGGACAATCCCTGTAATAGCACTGCGAGGAAGTTTCCTTGTCCATAAGATCAGGAAGATAATAAATTACCCTCTTATTGAATTGCTTAAATCTGATCACTGATATGAAAGCTTTCCTTACATGTAACATGCTGTCAAATCATCAAAAAACGTGCATTCTTCTCGGACATCCCGGTAGGGAGTGTTTCAAGCAAGGTTCCATCCTTGCTTGACGTTTGCTGAGCCTGCCGTGGTCTCATGGCATGGAATTCTTGGTACTTCCCATCACATACAGATGATAAAGTATGAACAAAATGTCGGTCATATCTTTAAACTAGAGAAGTGATTCTGATCAGCGATCTATAAGACACAAACTTTCACAGAAGCATGAAAGCTCTGGTCACACCGTCCAGGGCACACGCACCCTCCCCAGCACACTGGGCTGGAGAAATAAGAACTCTTTAAGCTGGCAGGTGTTACTGTCCTTGAGATGTGCCAGTAGGAACCAAATCCTGAGGCAGTCACTTTAAATTTACAAATTCTCCTTTGCAATTCCTAATTCACCTCTTGGGAGTTATTACCAATGAAATATTAAAGCTCAGTCTCAAGACAGGACCTGAGCCAGTCAACAGTGAGGTGAATGAATAACTTCATTTTTTTAAAAATAAATACTGTATCCATAAACTCCCAAATCAGCAAAAGGAAGCTGTTTATGTAAAAAATAAAAAGGGTCATCTTTGTTCACAATTGTGTAAGCTATGAACCCGGAACAAGATCAGTTTTCTCTTAGAAAAGGTGACTTGAGGCAATTCTGAAAGTCTCTCCAATGTTCTTTGCTTTTGTGTTTAAGGACATCACAGACATGTAAAGGAGGATAAGAAATACAGTTGTCTGGCCCGAGTTACATATCAAAAAAATGTCATCAACTGCTGGAGGGGAAAACAGAGCACCTCAAACTCCAGGCTTCTAGATGCCTTTCAATTCACCTTCACTGATTTTATCTTCGACTGTGCAGAACTGTGAAGACCTCCTCAAGGTTATCTGAGATTGCTTTACGTCAGGCCTATTGTGTCAAGAGTTTCAGGCACCTGTTACGTATAAATGTATTTGCGCTGGAATAATCCATAATTACAAAGTTATTTTAAAATCCCAAAAGGCAAAAACCAAGTCTTTCTCAAAATGCCGCAACACTCACTTTTATATCACATCCAGCCTTCAAACAAGCGGTCCTGGGAGTGCTGTGGTACTACAGCCACTCACCCTTTTAAGTTAATGAAGACTTAATCAGAAGTGAAAACTCAGGCACAAAACAGAAGCAGCGGGAATCTGTGACAAGAAAGCACCAAGAGGAAAACACGCAGCGGCCCTGTTGAATCAAGCCCAGGCAAGTGTGCAAAGCACAGGGCGACTAGACGCTTTGTGATAAGGCTTGATGCTAGAATCAAAGGAGTCAAACTTCAATATTTCATGTTCCCAGAGTAACTTGGTGGGGCTAAAAACTTAATAAGTGCTATCTAAACTAATGGCAGTGCTTCAGACTGGGGAGGGGGGAAGATGCATGAGATTAAGCATTCTAATGACACTTAATGAAACTTAAAAGAATATAGATCTTCTCTTGAATTAAATTACTTACTCTAAACAGTAACAGTTAAGAAACATGAAAATGGCCCATTCCTGAGTCCTATGGAAGGTTTGGCAGCAGAGCTGGTGACTACGTTAGGATCTCAGTAAGGCTGAAACACTGCGTGGAGGGCTCATGAGATACAAGAGCTGGAAGGGCCTTTTCCAGAGCACGTAAGGATGGCCCAGTCCCTCTGCACTGTGTGAGTCTGCAGTTATAAATCAGCTAGGATTCGGGGCCCCGGAATGGGGAGAGGTAAAAACAACAAGATACATTATTCAGACTCTAAAGGCAAAACGTAAGCATCATTTGCTCTATGAAATCCTTTGTGATCACCAGGCAGCTCATACAGACCCCATTCTAATTCCCAGGAGTTTTCTCTTCCACTCATTTGGAACATTTAGGAAGCTGATTGTTAATGCTTATTCTCATACTAATTTGACTGCATTACATTTACTCAGATCAGTAATTCCTCCTGGAAGAATTGTCTCATACACACACAGACACGTGCACGCACACCTCTTAGTATCTATCCACGGAGTTTAACACAATACCTTCCTTCTACTTATTATCCTGTGAACATTTTTTTTTTCTGGTTGATGAGAAGGTAATGAAAATGCCTAGAGCAAGAGGATGGCAAACATGGTTCTGGGGAATGTGATATTAGACAATCTTCAGGATGTCTTTACATATTTAAAGTAGACATAAAAATTGCTATATGTTAAAAGTAAGAACTATGACTAGAATACATACCTACTATCAGTTTCCACACAATATACCCAGATTAATTGACATATTGCTATGAACTGTCAGGGTATGTCAGTCCTAATTAAGGTCCCAAATCTTCCTTCTTTAGCTTATGTCTAAGTTTATAGTAAATTCCCTCTGCTTTATGAAATCAAGTTCAAAGAAGCCTTCTTTTCAACTTCTGAATCCAGAATCCAGATTCTTCAAAGCATGAAATTATAAGGAAGAAATACAATGTTAATAAAAGTCATACCCAACGACTCCTTAAATGGCAGTCCTCACAAAAAGCTTTCAAGGTTCCCCTAAATAAAAGATCATGCCTTAGAAAGCAGCACCATTCTTTCAAACATGATGGAGAGTTTGTATGGCCACATTCTAATCTATTCAAATGCATCCTGCATATTTATGTGTGTGTGTATGTACAAGCACAAATGGTGTCCTTACATGTCAATGTGTTTGGTCTAGTAGCCAAGGGGAAACTAAACTTCAAGAAGCCAAACACCCTGTGCCTCTCTTCACACAAACCTTTGTGTATATGAGATGCAATTTTGCTTTTTCCTCATTAAGTCACTGGTTTTCCTAACTTGGAGTTCAGATGAAGACTCTATGGAACCAGAAAGTCCGGGGAGGCGTAGATGATAAGGAGGCAGAAGATAGACAGGGAATGCAGCCGTGCTCTTGGCAGGTGGATCTGGCAGCAGGATACTCTAGAAAGTTGGGACAACCTGCCGGGAATGCTACTGAGACTGTTCTGGCAAAGAGACTTGCAGATGGAAGTGCCAAGCATGAATATAAAGCTGATGGAGAAAAAGAATAACAGCAACATATCTAGAGAGAGTGGAATCTGCCAGCTTTGTGACTCTCTTAGGGAGAGTGAGGAGAAGGGCTGAGGATGGTAGGAGCATCTCCACCTTGGACATGAAGGAGCGGGTGTGATGTCATTTACACAAACAGGGAAAATGGGAAGGCAGGCTGTTTCATGGGGTTAGTGGGAGATCAGCCAAAATGTAACTCAAGAATCTGGACAGTGTCAGAACGAAAGGGGAGGAATACTGGGGAGGCAGGCAGGCTTCTTAGATGAAGGGCAAGCAAATCACCCCAGGCTTCAGTTGCCTCCCATCAAATGAGCAGGTTGAACTAGATGCCTTCTATTCTTTCCTGAGCTGGAGAGGCCGCACCTCCAATGTTACCCCTCCCCTCCTATGTTCCCAATCAACAATAAAGGAGATGAGAACAGGCATCCATTCTCCTTGACATGGCAGGGAGCTCTAAAAGTAAGACTAGCGAATTTCCTTCTAGCCTTCTCTCTAGGGCTCTCCCGGTCACGAGGACGCCTGCTGGAACACCCCCACCCTGGCAACCTCACACAGCCGGTGGCACGGCCTTTTGCTCTTCACTGGGGCAAGGGCTGCACGATGAGAAGGCAATCTGGCTGGGGCCACTGCAGGGATCCCCAGCCCCGTGCTGCCAGTCCAGGCCACACCCGTCCTGCGCCTCTTCCTTCCTTCCCCAGTGTCCTGTCATCACGCAGCACCTTTACCATCCAGGCATGAGACAGAAATACTCAGCGTTTTCAGCTCTGTCTTCCACTAGCCAGCACAGGTGAAGGAGCTCAAACACTACAGGACTAACCACGTGAGCACCACATCCTATGTGGTCCCAGGGCTTCCCACGAGGGACAGAACCACAGAGCAGGCCAGGGTAGGAGGTGCAGCTGGAGTCGGAACTGAGGGAGGATGCTCACACTGTTAGCAGAAGCCACGTGGATCAAACACTCACACAGAAGGGCAGGGGCTTGGATCTGAGGCAAACAGGAGGGGAAGAACCTCTCAGCACCAACCTAGCCTTGTAGTTCAAGGGCACGAGTGGAACTCAGTCTCAAACAGCAAGGTCAGGCAGTATCCCAGGCTGTGGAGACCGGCAGGCAAGACAGGGTGGGACAGACAGCACCCCTAGGGCCAGCTACTGCTCCAGAGGACAGGAGCCTCTGCTTCAGATGGGGTGTCACACATCCCTCTTAGTGTGACGCATCAAATGGAGCCTTGCCTTCCTCTTCAGACCTGAGCAGATTCCTTTAAGTCCTTTCGCTCTGCCTGGAACCCATGCAGGAAGCTGGAGTCTCCAGGGAAACACGCCAAGCAACCTGGAGGGCTGAGACCAAGTGAAGAGTGAGTCACAGATGACCATACCCCGCGGTGGCAGAAAATGGCACTCTGGCCCTCACAACAACAACAACAACAACAAAAAGTACACACTTCCAATTGTAAAATAAATAAGTAACCGGGATGTAATGTATAGCATAAGGAATATAGTCAAAATATTGTAACAACTTGGTATGGTGATAGCTGGTACCTAGAATTATCATGTATATAAATGTTGAATCACTGTGTTGTACACCTGAAACTAATGTAATGTAATACTGTGTGTCAACTACCCTTCAATAAAAAATAATTATCTACAAAAAAAAAAGAAAATGGCACTCTGGCAGGTCTATCTGGAGGGAGGTGGGCTTGAGGGGCATGCGTGCAGGCCCCTGCAGGGAGGGCTGCCACAGGCATCACAGGCAAGGGCACAGGGATGGGAGTAAGGAAACCCCGCACCGTAAAGCTCTGTGTTTATCCTCACAGTCGCTTTTGAGAACACTGAGGGTCTGCGGGTAAGATGCGCAGGAGATGAGTCACGGCAGAGCAGCCACTGGAGGCCACGTGTCATCCCCCAACCGCTGGGCAGCAGAGAGGATAGGACGCAAGGAGTTCTGGGGAGGTAACACACCAGCAGCAAAGGCCCTGGAGGACATAGGAATGCTTCTAATACAGTGAGAGAATAAAGGATGATCCTCATAAAAAAGGAAAACAGGAATAAAGCATACACAGAAGATACAGATCACTTTTCTCAGGAGGAAAATTATAAGCTCAAAATGAATGGATAGACTCAGAGACGAAGAGCACAGACAAAAAGTCGAGATAGGATCCCTCTGCTCGAGCCTTCCCGAGGGCCCATGTGTCCCAGGGACCCAGCAGGATGTACACACACGGTATCTTCCCCGCGGCTCACGTGGAGATGCCGCTGATATACATTACCACCTTTCTGTGTAAACAGAGATAAACTAAGCGAACAGGGGCAGATGAATCAAAGGAATTCAAGCGGCCCTGCGGTCCTGTCGGGGTTTACTGATGTGTTCCCAGGCAGCACGGCAGGACGCTGAGGTCAGAAGACAGAAAGGTGTCACGGGAGCTTTCCTGCTGTGCCACAATTACAGAGACCCACTGCTGTAATAGGCCCAAACCCAGGACCTGCAAGGGGTACATGACTCACTCCCTGCCCTTCCGCTCCGGCTCTGCAGGAGGCTGTGTGTGCAGGGAGCTGGTTCAGCAGCTCCTGGAAGACTTCAAATACAGTCCAAGCACCTGTGCTTCCACACAGGACTAAAGTCACTCCCCACCTGAGCCACCACAGGGTTCTGGCAGAAAGCATCTCCCAGTTACAAAGGTACCCCGGATCAGGCTGGACTTCCAAACACAGTTTTTGTGATAAAGGTGTGATTCATGGGGCCAAACAAAAAGCATGTGTTAGGCAACATGGCACGATGCAGCATATGCTCTGAAGAGACAAAATGACATATCACCTGCTGCCTTTGCAGAAAAGCCTCGCATCCAAGTGGAGAAGACGACACCCATGCGAAGTATATGTATAAGGAGAGGCAAAGACTCAATGGGTGGTGACCCAAGTTTCCCAAAGGCAAGTAGGAAAGAGAACAATCATTATGTAATGAAGTGGTCAGGGATATTTTTATGGGAAAGTTATGGGTTTGGCTGCCCACACAGGATGGTAAGCACGCTGGCTGATGGCGGGTGGAGGCCACTGTTCCTGGCTGACAGCAGGCTATGAACAGAGGCGCAGAGGAAGAGGCTGGCACAGGCATCACACTGGAGAGCAACTGGATATGACAGAGGCAGGTTAGGACCACAGTGTCAAGGCTTTGAAGAGACACCACTAGCTGGTAGGAGGAGCCACTGAAAGTTCTGGACTGGAGAGTGCCTTAAAGACCTGAAGGAGCCACAGGTTCGCAGGGTATGTCTCCCACCCCCCACCACACACACACATCAGCTCTCTCCTGTCAATGGCATACGCTTGCAAGAAAGTGCCTACTTTCCCTTCTTCACCTCCAATAGCCATACTTACCCACACAGCAGGAGCTTTTTAGCCCAGAGCTCGTCCCACCAAGCGAACCAGCCACCACTCCATGGGTTTTACTCACGCACCACTGGGTCCTAAGTTTGCTCCATTCGCAAAGGACATCACATGTGGCAACATCATTTTTTTCACCAAATACTTTTTTCTGTAGAAATTCTCTCGGGCCAATTGTCAGAAGTTGTGATAAGTGAAGCCTATTAAGCAAAGGTCTTTCATTCAGGGAAAGGCTTTAAATTCTCCTGTGCCTTTCTCTGCTTCTATGTCTGGTGTTGCCTTGTTTGCCACTGCAAGGAGAGTGTGAAGTGCAGGGGAGGCAGCAAATCAAAGGGGGAGCCAAGAAGATCCTGCGCAGGCTCAGCATGTACTTCATCTCTACTCAGGTGGACCTTGATTCATTTTTGTATCCTTGGCTTTACTTAAAATACAAAGTGGTACGATTTGTTGTGATTAAAAAAACTCACAATGTAAAAACTTCAGCACAGTAAGAAACACACTGTAGTTGGCAAAAATCAACTTCTGGGACTATCTCACATCTTCTCTGAGATTCAGGGGGTAAGGAGAGTACAAAGAGGAGGTTTTACCTAGAGTTTTCATACTGAAAGAGAATAAAAAAATGATAGCATTTGGATTCCAAATACTGCCCTGGGCTCCTACTCAAAAGGGATTAAAAATATTAATTCCTCTTTCCCAAAATGCAATTGAACTAATGGGACAAATTCAACTACCCAGTAATTCCTCTATAGCTTTAGGAACTGCAGACTAGAAATTCAGCAGAATCAATAGTTGGGATTAGAGAAGAGAATTCTCAATGACCTTTATTTATTCTATTACTTTCTCTCAAATGTTGGTGATTTCTAACAAATGGAGTTCCCACTGATAAAATTAAATATAGATTCTAAAGCCACCACCATTAATCTTATTTGTTACTGTTATTGTACGAGGTTTGGCTGCCATCATTGTGTATTTTCTCAACTGTGACTCACATTTGTGTGTTCATGTTGTATTTTTATTAGATAAAATGCAGGAGGGCTTCTTAACCATCTCTAGTTTCTATAGGTGGAGTTTGTCATCCACACTTTCTCTTCCTTCTCCCTCCTTCCCTGGGACCCAGCAAGTGCGGCAATTATCAAGGTATGACACATTGGGGAGGCGCACTTCAGTTAATTCACACTAATTATCTTGCAGCTTTAACAAAGTGCTGGCAACAGGCACTTTATTTCACATACCCTGTGGTTCCTCTTTGGACAGTCTGCACAGAATGCAAACTTCCAAGTCTTACAGTGCTGTTCCTCTCCCCTCCCCTTTCAATGTAGGAGAGATGGCATGCTCTCACATGTAAATATTTTTTTTTTCCCATTCCAGATTGGACTTACATATTTTTCCCTAAAAGACAATCTAACTACTTTCAACTGTACATTACAGTTGCTAATAATCTGGATATAATTCTTGGTTGAATTCTACCTTTATATGATACATGATAAACTGCAAAAATAAACACAGAAAAGGTTGTAAAAAGAATATTTAGCTCCTTTTAACAAAACAGATTTTCTCATTCTTCTTAGAAGATTCATTTAGATTTGAAAATTTGATCTGCTGAACTAGTTAAACTAGTCTTACCTCCTTATTAAAGCAGAACCTCAAAAATTCTCAGGCAAAACTGTGAGCACAGGGGTAAAACATGTTTTGTTTTTAAAATGCTGTGATCCAAAATGATCACTGATTTCTACCTCTCTTGCAAAGGGATGAATCAATGAAGATTCTAGACTTACTTCACAATCTCTGTTAGTATACAGAAGAAAAGTAAGTATAATTGAAATGGCAGTTTTGCGTGTCCTTTCGATTCAGTAACAAAGAAGCATTTGGGAGCTTGCTGATGCTCCGCATAGATGTGAATGTGGGGCAGGGGGTGGCCAGGAGAGGGGAGGCTGCTCATTTGCAAAACCCTCCTTTGGTTTGGTATCTTTATGGGCCTGATCTTGCTCTACCACACTTTGTCTGCCTTTATACACAAAAGCTGTATGCATTCTCTAAGCTGTTCATTACCTTCTTGTGACCCCTCAGATTTCACAGCTTTTCATCGTAACCAGAAATGGATGAACACCCTTTGACCAATCATTCTCACTAGCATTCCTTTCCTCCAACTTCTCTGGACAAGTACAACTTTAAAGCCCTAATATCACATCATTTTTGGACACCTGGCTGGGAACACCAGACAAACTCTATTTAAAACACATACTTTCTGTCATCATTTAAGTGAATTACTTCACCTACTAAATGGCAAAGGAACAGTTTATGGTAAAAGCAAAGTCTTGGTGCAGTGGTAATTTCTCCAACTGAAATGTAGTATCATCAATACACATGTAAGATGTTCATAAAACGATTGGGATGTCACAAAAAAAAACATGATTTCTCTGCAGAGTTCACAGTATTGTTGAAGCTAATCCACTGTGTAAAAAAGTCTTGTACATCCATACCACTCACTCACTCACTCGTTTATTATGCCTTCCCTTAAGATAAAAAAGTTATCAGCCCATTTTAGAAAATAAAGCATAGCAAAGAAAGAAAGATCAATTTGATCTTCAGAACCCTGGTTCCAAATTCGAATACAAGAAGGTGTGTCCGCGCTGAGGTATTAATCGAAATTATTTTTCTATAATGGGATTAAAAAAGTAAAGATGAGTTCAGACTCCAATTTGGGGCTAACTCTGGGGTTTAAGCTTTCAAATAGTGTGTAACTGCAGATAGTTAATTCTGGTCTCTTCTCTAAATTCTCTATCCCCTTTCCAGGGAAAGCAATTTTAAATGCACTGCTGATACGTTCTCAAGACAGGGTAAATTCAAAATAACATCATCTGCCTTATCAGGGGGCCCCTTGGCTGCATGAATTGTTGCTTTGTTGCACTAGAGGTAGTAATTAAACCTTTACCAGTTCACACATATGTCCCAGTGCAGGCAGAACAAGGATACGACCTCATATTATGTGATACTTATTAACTAGAAATTAAAGCTCTGTTAAAAGACTATGTATGACAGGACAAGAGAAGGGTAAATATGTCCATGCTTTATTGCTACATGTATTTCTTAAAGAAATGCCTACTGCACTGCAGAGAGGTAACAATTCCCAGTATGTCTGAAATCATTCAGTGTAGCACCATACAGTGCAGTAATGTCACTAAACAGTGGGGCACAAATAACTCACAATTCCTTTCACTTTGTGCTTTTGTCTAAAAAGTAAAACTTTTCTGAGATGCAGCACTGCCATTTGATTTCCTTCAGAATCACGATAGGCTGAACACTAGGTAAAATTATTCTTCTCTGCATATGAAATAACTAAAGAAACACAAGTGAAAAGGTTATTCTTCCAGAAAGGACATTTAAATTAGCCAATGTGTGCGAAGGGGAGTGGACCAGGCAGAAGGAACTGAAATTATGTTTACCTGTCACATACAGTGAACCATTAGCTCTGGGACTCACTAGCCATTAGGCACTCACTGGGGTGGACAAAGAGATGATTCAGTCAAAGGAAATATGAGGGGAAGGGGTGAATTAATACATTCAGACTGTTTGACCTATAATGAAGTAGGGTGCTTTCTCTTTTTTTCTCTGAAGCTTCGGCTACCATGCATCAGACAATGCCTACGGTAAGAGTGGCCAACATGCTTCTCTGTCACAGTGCATTACCCCCTAAAAATGGACAAGATTAAGGTAGTAAAAAAGAGCTCCAAACTAGTGATGAGCCAAATCAAGTCATACATCTTACCATGTCATTATCAAATGGTCAGGGCTGGAGGGGTAAAGGAAATAACTGGACTCAAATCAGAGGCTAAGATCAAAGACCCACAACATAGATGATGCCTGTCGTCATGAGTCCCCCAGATAACTGTTCAGTGGTCATTCTTGTTTGTTCTGGGCAAACGGACCATTAGCCTGTAGGTCCTAGTTAAAGATTACTATCTTTATCTCTACACGTCTCATCCTAATGTGACACAATGCAGGAATAAGTGCTGTAGTACACACTGAGGCAAATAAAATTATAAACAAAACCCCTCCAAGACCCAGAATTATAAAATGACATACAAGGAATGTCCGGAGATGAGGGATACAAACCAAGATGGCGGTGTGAGTAGAGCAGCAGCAATCTCCTCCCAAAACCATATATATTTTTGAAAATACAACAAACACAACTAATCCTAAAAGAGAGACCAGAAGACACAGGACAACATCCAGACCACATCCACACCTGTGAGAACCCAGTGCCTCGTGAAGGGGGTGAGATACAAGCCCCAGCCCGGTGGGACCCAAGCGCCCCTCACCCCAGCTCCTGGCGGGAGGAGAGGAGTCAGAGCAGGGAGGGAGAGGGGGCCTAGGACTGCTAAACACCCAGCCCTAGCCATCTGCACCAGAGTGCAGACACAGTGCGTGCATGGGGTGCTGGAAACTAGGGAAACAGGATGGTAAGACCTGTGAGCAGGTCTGCACAGCCGGCGCCCTGGGGACAAAGAAAAGCAAGTGCTTTTTGAAAATCTTAAAGGGACAGGGACCCTACAGCTGGACAGAAGCGCCCTGGGACTTAGCCCAACAGCTGCAAATTCCGGGGAACTCTGGGCACCCGAACCCCCGCAGAGCAGCTCGGAGGCCCCTCACCACGATAAACAGCCTCCCACCTGTTCCCCCTCCGACGCAGCTCCGCCATATTGGACCAGCAGCCTGAGGCAGGCCACGCCCACAGTAACTGCAGAGCTAAATAAACTCCAAAGCTGCTGGGCAAGATCAGAAGCCCCGTCTGCACGCAGCTGCCCTGCACAAGCCGCTAGAGGCCACTGTTCTCCCAGGAGAGGAAGGCCACAAACTGGCAAGAAGGGACTTTCTCTTACCAACACATGCGCCAGCTCCCCACAAATATATCTATCACCATGAAAAGGCAGAAAAAATTGATACAGACCAAGATCACAGAGGCAAACCCTGAGAAGGAGATAGACCTAACCAGTCTACCTGAAAGAGAATTAAAAATAAAGCTCATAACCATGCTGATGGAGCTGCAGAGAAATATGCAAGCGCTAAGGGATGAAGTCTGGAGGGAGATTACAGACTTCCGGAGGGAGATTACAGAAATGAAACAATCTCTGGAAGGATTTATAAACAGAATGGATAAGATGCAAGAGGCCATTGATGGAATAGAAACCAGAGAACAGGAACGCATAGAAGCTGACACAGAGAGAGATAAAAGGATTTACAGGAATGAAACAATATTAAGAGAACTGTATGATCAATCCAAAAGGAATAATATCCACATTATAGGGGTACCAGAAGAAGAAGAGAGAGAGAAAGGGATAGAAAGAGTATTTGAAGAAATAATTGCTGAAAACTTCCCCAAGCTGGGGGAGGAAATAATCGATCAGACCATGGAAGTGTACAGAACTCCCAACAGAAAGGACCCAAGGAGTACAACACCAAGACACATAATAATTAAAATGGCAAAGATCAAGGACAAGGAAAGAGTTTTAAAGGCAGCTAGAGAGAGAGGAAAAAGGTCACCTACAAAGGAAAACCCATCAGGCTATCATCAGACTTCTCAACAGAAACCTTACAGGCCAGAAGAGAATGGCATGATATATTTAATGCAATGAAAGAGAAGGACCTTGAACCAAGAATACTGTATCCAGCACGACTATCATTTAAATATGATGGAGGGATTAAACAATTCCCAGACAAGCAAAAGTTGAGGGAATTTTCCTACCACAAACCACTTCTACAGGGTATTTTAGAGGGACTGCTGTAGATGGGAGCACTTCTAAGACTAAACAGATGTCACCAGAGAAAATAAAGTCACAGCAAAGAAAGCATACCAACCATATACTAACTAAAGGTAAAAAATAAAATCAACTACCCACAAAAGCAGTTAAAGGAAGCACAAAAGAACATAGAATAAAATAACCAACATATAAAGAACGGAGGAGGAGGAATAAGAAGGGAGAAAAATAAAGAATGACCAGACAGTGTTTAAAATAGCTCAATAAGTGAGTTAAGTTAGGCAGTAAGATACTAAAGAAGCTAACCTTGAACCTTTGGCAACCACGAATCTAAAGCCTGCAATGGCAGTAAGTACATATCTTTCAATAATCACCCTAAATGTAAATGGACTGAATGCACCAATCAAAAGACACAGAATAATAGAATGGATAAAAAAGCAAGACCCATCTCTGTGCTGCTTACAAGAGACTCACCTCAAACCCAAAGACTATAGGAACAAAGAAAGACTGAAGGAACAAAACAGCAGCAGACTCACAGAACCCAAGAATGGACTAACAGTTACCAAAGGGAAAGGGACTGGGGAGGATGGGTGGGAAGGGAGGGACAAGGGTGGGGAAAAAGAAAGGGGGCATTATGATTAGCATGTATAATGTGGGGGTGCACGGGGAGGGCTGTGCAACACAGAGAAGACGAGTAGTGATTCTACAGCATCTTACTATGTCAATGGACAGTGACTGTAATGGGGTTTGTGGGGGGAACTTGGTGAAGGGAGGAGCCTAGTAAACATAATACTCTTCATGTAATTGTAGATTAATGACAACAAAATTAATAAATTAATTTAAAAAAAAAAAAAGAAATGTCTGGAGATACAGACTTCAAGAATTATGACTCACACCAATCTTTCTTTCCGTTACCAGTCTTCTGAAGTGATGGCAGCTATATCGATACAGAATAAACTGTAACTTGGTCCCAAGTCCCTCTTACTAAACCAGGAAATACAGACCTTCGATCAGTATTTACCTTCCTCACGCCCAGTGTTTCCTAGACAAACGCATGACTTCCTGTCATAATCCTAAATGATCTGTCTTTAGCATCGCCAGTATTTTTTTTTAAATGATAATGTTAGCCTGCCACATGCCGAAATAGAGAACATCATCGAAGGCAAGGCAGGAACTGTGTAGCGAGTACCGGCCTGGAAGGAGAGACGCTGTTCGACATTTTTTGTTCAATGAGTAGGACCCAGGTGCTCCGCCCGTGACTGAGATGCACCGACCCCATGGCAGAGCAGCCTGAGGTATAAACCAGAACACATCTTAACCACCCCTCTCTCCAGCTTTACTGCCTAATTTGGTTTAAGAACAAAATTAAAAATACATTTTGTATGAAATGTTTGAACAAGTACATTGCAAGTAATCCAACACAAATTTTTTTCCATGGGTTTCTTTAGATGTGACTTACTCGGCCGTCTTACCACTTTCTTAGTCGACCTCATTTACTCGGCCTATCTCCCTGAGGACGGCGGCTCAGATCATTCTAAACTGTAATTTTGCATATTGTTAGAAAATGATTGAGGTACTTGGCTTCACGTGAACAAACAAAATGGATTCAATGGCCTCAGCACGGTTTTCATTTTCATGGCTAAAAGTTACTTTCATTATGTGGTCCCATTTTTTTTCAGCTAATAGGAAAAAAACAAGAGGCCGGCAGACTGTTAAAAAAATATATGTGACATAGTAAACAGCACAAATAAAACTGAACCATAAAAATCTCAGGAAAATTATTTTTCTTCTTCCAGTGATAGTTTTTTTTATTTCAAACACTCAATATTCCTATGAAATCTTCTCTACACAATTACATTGAAAAGGCTTCATACATTTAAAAAGAGTACGATGGAACACTTAGTTAAATGTTATATTAAAGATTCATTGTAAATTCAATATTAAAAAGTATTCAACAGATCTGAGTGTGATTCAAACCCATCTGTTACTATGAACTACATTTTTTCTTTCTTCTTAGCATTGCCATATGTCATGGCAGAGCACGCAAGCTTTTTTAAATTTCCCATTTGAAAACCCTCCTTAGAAATGAATAGCCATGGTTAATACATGGCATTTATTGTGCACTACAGATTATCAGAGTCATATTTCACCAGGTCCAAGGTAGGAAGACCACAGATACAATTCAATGAGAAAAAGCCTTTCCCCGCAAATATAGCTTCTTGGAAATTCTGAGTAAAAAGTTCACCCCTAAGTTGGCCTCAACATGTTAGAAAAATGAAGGAAAGAAGAAAGGGAAACACATCTGAAAAACTCCTAAGGAAAAAGTAAGGAGATTTCAAGTGTGAAGCAAAAAAGACAGAAAATTGCAACCCAGACAACTGGGAGTGGGTTTAGTTCTCCATTCCTTACGCCACTGACAGTGTAATTATTGAACGTAGAGTAGAGCATGCCAGAGAAGGATCTAATGAAATTCTTACTGAACAAACACTCAAGAAATATGGGTCTGTTCATTATCTGAGGGAAAATAAAGATGATAAAAATGGGGGAAAAACCCCCAAAATGTCTGCATACCATCTCAAGAAATCATCATGCTTATCCCTAGGGGAGATGTTTGCAAAGAAAAGAAACCAGAAGAGAAAGAAAAGCTCTACAGGACACATCTGTGGATGGGCAGTGCCAAGTAGACAATCTCTCACTAGTCTGGACCAAGCCAAGAGGTGGAAGCCACTGACTCACAGATTTGACACCAAATATGGATTAGAGCCTTCTCTCACAGAGACCAGAAAAATCCAAGGAGACAAGAGCACCTAGCCAATTCCTCTTGAGAAATAGTCCTTCCAAGTGTTTTCCATCTAACTATAAAAGCACCACCCATGAAGTATATATATCCTTGAATTCTATTTCAAAAGCCTTAAAACCTATTTAAAGGAATATCATTCTACATGCTGATTTAAATAAAATTAATTAATCAAAGAATACCTCAACTTAGCATGTTTTCTGTCTTCACTCAGCATTGTCTAAATGCTAAGAACACAAAGATGAACAGCACATGAATCTTGAATTACACAATTCTTGACCTTCAGGGGGTTTACTCTCAGGGGAGAAAGACAAACCAGAGAGGCAGGTCTTGTTATTCCCATACACTAATCACCAACACTGTTTCTCTAAACTTTAATCCTAACATGGTTAAATAAAATTCGTTTAAAATAGGATTGAGATATTATCTTAAATATATTATATAAAGAAATCATTCATCTCAACACCAAAAAAAAACAAAAGATCTGATTTAAAAAATGGGCAAAGATCTGAACATTTTTCCAAAGAAGACATACAGATGGCCAAAAGGCACATGAAAAGATGCTCCACATCACCAATCACCAGGGAAATGCAAATCAAAACCACAATAAGATATCACCTCACACCAGTCAGAATGGCTAATTAACAACAAGACAAAAAAAAGTAACAAGTGTTCTGAAGAAGATATGGCTAAAAGAGAACCCTTAAAACATGGCTGGTGGGACTGTAAATTGGTGCAGCAACTACAGAAACCAGTATGGAGGTTTCTCACAAACTAAAAACAGAAATACCATATGGCTCTGCAGTTCCACTTCTATGAATTTACCCAAAGAAAACAAAATCACTAAACCAAAATGATGCACGCGTTCCTATGTTTATTGTAGCATTATTTACAATTGCCAAAATATAGAAACAACTCAAGTGCCCATCAATAAATGAGTGGCTAAAAAAGATGTGGCACATATACACAGTGGAATATTAGTCATAAAAAAACGAAATCTTGCCATTTGTGACAACATGGATAGATCTAGAAGGCACTGTGCTGAATGAAATATCAGACAGAGAAAAACAAATACCATATGATTTCACTTGTATGTAGACTCTAAAAAGTAAAACAAAACTGAAATAAGATTAATAAACAAAGAAGAGAATGGTGGTTGTCACAGGGGTCAGGGAACGGGGAAAGAGTGAAATAGGTAAAGGGGCAAAAATTGACAAGAATGTGTAATATCTTGATCTGGGCAATGGTTACATGAGTGTACATATACATGGGTCATAATTTATCAAACCATATACTAAAGATTTGTGCATTTTATTGTATGTGCGCCTCAATATAAAATTTTAAAAATACATGTCATCTATAATATAGAATATATATTTTATAATACTGTTTTAACTCAAGCTGCTGTAATGAACCACTACAGACTGGGGGCTTACACAATAGAAATTTATTTTCTCAAAGATAAAGATAAAAAAAAAACTTTCTCAAAGATAAAGAGACTGGAAGCCCAAAATAACAAGTGTTCTGAAGAAGATATGGCTAAAAGAGAACCCTTAAAACATGGCTGGTGGGACTGTAAATTGGTGCAGCAACTACAGAAACCAGTATGGAGGTTGCCAGCATGTCCAGGTTTGGTGACACTGTTCCCCGGGCTGGCTTGCATTGGCTTGCAGAAGGCTGCCTTCTGTGCCCTCGCATGGCCTTTCCTTGGTAGATGCCCATGGAGGGAGAGGAGGTAAGCTCGCCAGTGTCTCTTCTTATAAGTGTGCTAAACCCTTCATAGGGGCCCCACCCTCAGGACTCATCTGGTCCTGATTTGCTCACAAGGGCCCCACTCACAAATTCATCCCACTGGGAGTTAGTGCTTCAACATACGAATTTGGGGGGATACAGACATTAAGTCCATATCAAATATATAATATATATTACTTATACATTACATATGATTATACTATACATATTAATATTACGTATCTTAAGTTC